>NC_141670.1:26772675-27972675 GCF_028749965.1 Puma concolor
TCTTAGTCTTCTTCACCTTATTTTTTTCTTCTACCTTTTGTGGTTTGAATCAGAATAAGGTCCACACATTTATAGTTGGGTGACATGTCTCTTAAATTTTTTAATCTCTAATTAAATCCCTTTTCCACCTGTTTTTCTAACAATTGTTTTATTTTATTTTTAAGAAACAACCGTTTGTCCTGTAGGTTTTCCCACTGTTTGCATTTTGCTAATGTGATAATTCAAATGTGTCTCTATGCTCTGTGTTTTATGTAAATCTGTAGGGTCTTGGTCATCTTTAGGCCCTTTTTTTTTTTTTTTTTTTTTTTTTTTGCTGTACCTCAGGTGACAATGCATTCTTATATTAGGACATCTTTCTCAAACCTTTATTTATTCCAAGGATAATTATTAATAATTTAATAATTAATTAAGCCATTACATAATTTTTAAGTCTGCATAAAAATATCTATTGTTCACAATACATTAGAGTGTTCAGAAAGTTGCAGATATATTAAGGCAATAACATTGCCAGTGCTCTTTTTTTTTTTTTAAGTTTATCTTTGAGAAATAGAGACAGAGTGGGAGAGGGGCAGAGAGAGAGACACACACAGAATCTGAAATAGGTTCCAGGCTCTGCACTGTCAGCACAGAGCCTGATGTGGGGCTTGAACTCATGTGCTGTGAGATTATGACCTGAGCTTAAGTCAGAGGACCAACCGAGTGAACCACCCAGGCTCCCCACTCTTTTCTTTTTAATACATTTTTTAAAGTTTATTTATTAATTTTGAGGCAGGGGAAGGGGCAGAGACAGAGGGAGAGAGAATCCCAAGCAGGCTCTGTGCTGTCACCACAGAGCCGAACGCTGGGCTCGAACTCATGACCGTGAGATCATGGTCTCAGCTGAAATCAAGAATCAGATGCTTAAGCAACTGAGCCATCTAGGCACCCAACCAGTGCTCTTTTGAGTAGAGAATAATATTTCTTTGTGGATCTGTATATGTTGACCAGTTTATTAGGCTGCTCTTTTCTATGTGGATTTCTTCTGTTCATAAATTTATTGACTGTGATGTCAATTAGTGTAAGTTGAGGAAACTTAACATTTATCTTTTTAAAATGTTTCCTTCTCTGCCACCCCCCCCCCCCCCCCTTATCCAAGCAGGCCTAAAAGTCTTAGCACAAATTTTTACTATATAGGAGTCTAACAATGTGTGGTCTTTGGCAAGTACAAAGTATTCTTTTTTCCAGGGGCACCTGGGTAGCTCAGTTGGTTAAGTGTCTGACTCTTGGTTTCGGCTCAGGTCATGATCTCATGATTTATGAGTTCAAGCCCTGACTCAGACTCTTCGCGGACAGTGCAGAGCCTGCTTGGGATTCTCCCTCTCTCTCTCTGTCCCTCCCCCGCATGTGTGCTCTTTCTCCCTCTCTCTCAAAGTAAATAAGCTTAAAAAAAAAACAAAAAAAACAAGTATTCTTTTTTTTCTTTTTTAAAACCAAAAATTACTCTTTACCAGCCTTTCTTAGGAGTGGAGATAGATAGATCTCTAAATTTGAAATTAATCTTTCCTTTTCATAAATTAAAAAATTCATAAGGCAAACATAATACTTTTCTGTTTAATAACTGGCTGAAACTTAAAGTGGGTTTGAGTTTTCTATGAGTAGGCTGAAACAATATGGATACAAATACAGCCTACAGACACAATTTTATACAAGATTTTGGAAAATAAAAAAGCTTATTTCTGCGTGGCATGATCAGACTCAAGTGTAGGTTTAACTCACAAAATTATGCAGACATGTTAGTTTTTAATTTCTTTTGTAGTTCTTTATACACATTAAATGTCAGTTTTGAAATAAAAGGATGAAGCACATTGGTAAAGTGATAGCTGTTTGTTTTCGTTCTTTTGTTTTTGTCTTTCTTTTTCCTGTACAAATACTCAGTTCTGGTTAGGATTTGAGACAAGCTTGCATGGATTTCGTATTCCACTGAAATGAGACAGCTTCTGCGCTCGCTCTTCATATTGTTAAATAAGAAGAGGTTTATTACTCACACACATAAAAGGTTGAAAGCTGCAGTGAAATATTCGTTGCTTTTCTGTGAATGACTGGACTCTCTTCTTGGCAGAAATCCACAGCTGTTCTTTTTTTCTTTTTAAATTTATTTATTTTGAGAGAGAGAGCACAAGCAGGGGAGGGGAAGAGAGAGAGGGAGAGAGAGAATCCCAAGCAGGCTCCTCACTGTCAGCACAGAGCCCGACTCAGAGGTTCAGTCTCACAAACTGCAAGATCACGACCTGAGCCAAAATCAAGAGTCAGACGCTTAACCAACTGAGCCACCCAGGCGCCCCTAAATCCACGACTGTTCTAAAGACAGATCAGTAAATCTCTTCTCTAGTGTACAGTCAGACTGTACATTACAAAGCTCTTTTCACAGTGAAGTTCTGTGGCTGAGCAGAAGATTCTGAGAAAGGGTTTTTTACCTAGTCACCCTCTGGTGTTGAAAGGGAGGAAAAATACTGTCTAATTTTCTACAATTTGTCCAGATGGCTTACATTAAGTCTTAAGACTTGCTAATAGCTTTTCTCACTGTCAAGCCTAAGCAGAAGTGTGAACATTGGCAGTTTTTTTGCAATATGATTTTCCCAAAGATTCACTTTTCCTTGAAATCCAAGAATCTTACCACTTGAAGGTAAGGGTTTTCTCCAGGGTCTTACGGGTGCTTGTTGAATTAGTTCATGTGATGAAAATGTCTAGGCTAGTTTCTGCAGCTCTTCTGCAAACCAGTCAGCAATTTCTGGCCTACCACTTTCCTGCCATTCACCTTCCAAGTCAGTCACCGTGCTGAGAACTTCTTGCCAGGCCAGAGAATGCATGAGGTTTATGTGCTCTTTACCCAGGTTCTCACACAGCTCTTCAGTTTTAGACAGGATTGAGTGAATTGGCCCTTGTTTAATAGAGCTGATAATTTTTTTGGCACAATCCCTGATTTTTCATGTTACCTCTGATTTATTTTGTGGTAAAATAGGCATAGCATAACAATATGCACCATTTTGACCATTTTAACTGTACAGTTTAGTGAAGGATGGACATTCATATTGTCATGCAGCCATCACCACCATCCATTTGCAGAACTTTTTCATCTTCCAAAACAGAAACTCTATACTTTTTAAACAGTGACTCGCTGTTGCCCCTTCCTCCAGCCCCTGGCAGCCACCATGCCACTTTCTCTGTGAATTGTACTGCTCTAGGTACCTCGTATAAGGGAATCTTCTGGTATTTGTTTTTTTTGTGATGGGCATATTGCACTTAGTGTAATGTCTTCAAGGTTCGTGTGTGCTGTGGTAGGTGTCAGAATTTCCTTCCTTTGTAAAGCTACGTGATAATTCCATTGTTTGAGAAGTTCTTTCCTTTTGAAGGCTGAATAATATTTCATTATATTTTTAGATCACATTTTGTTTATCCATTCATCTGTTGATAGACAGTTGGGTTGCCTCCACCTTCCGGCCATTGTGAATAATGCTCCAGTGAACATGCAGGTGCAAATAACGGAGTTCTTTGGGTATATACCTAGAAGTGGAATTAGATCATACAGAAATTCTATGTTTAATTTTTTGAGGACCTCCCAAATGGTTTTCCATAGTGGCTGCCCCATTTTACATTGTCACCAGCAATGCACAGGGGTTTCAGTTTTTCTGTATCCTTGCCAGCACTTATTTTCCATTTTCTTTTTTTCTCTTTTTTATGTTTTTTATGTTCTGAGGCAGGGGATATAGAGAGAGTGTGCACGCTCCACTGGGAGAGAGCTGGAGAGTGGGGGGTGGGGGCAGAGGATCCAAAGTGCGCTCTGCGCTGACAACACAGAGCCTGACAGAGGGCTCGAACTCACAATCCCTGAGATCATGACCTGAGCCAAAGTCTGACACTTAACCAAATGAGCCACCCAGGCACCCCTCTTTTTATATTTTTAAATGATGGCTATGTAATGGGTATGAAGTGGTATCTCACTGTGGTTTTGATTTGTATTTCCAGAATGATTAGTGATGTTGAGCAGTTTTTCATGTGCTTATTGGCCAGTTGTATGTCTTTGGAGAAATGTCTGTATAAGTCTTTTTGCCCATTTTGAAATCATGTAATTTTTTTTTTTATTGTTGAGTTTTAGGAATTATTTGTATATTCTGGATATTAATCCTTTTTCAGATCTATGATTTCCAAATATTTTCTTCCATTCTGTGGGTTGTCTTTTGCTATTGATAGTGTGTCCTTTTATATACGAAAGTTTTAAATTTTCATGAAGTCCAGTTTATCGAGTTTTTCTTTTGTTGCCTCTGCTTTTGGGTGTCATATCCAAGAAACCATTGCCAAATCCAATGTCATGTAACTTTTCCCTTAGGTTTTCTTAGAATTTTGTAGTTCTGACTCTTTCTTAGGTTTAGTCTTTGATCCATTTTGAGTTAATATTTTGCTAGTGACTATACTGAATTTGTAGATCGTGTTAAGTATTTCTGATTATTTAGCAATATTAAATTTTTCAATTTATGAACATGTCTCCCCATTTAATGTATGTTGTCTTTAATTTCTTTCAGCAACGTTTTGTAATTTTCAATATACAAGTCTTTCACTTCTTTGGTTAAACTTTTTTATTTATTTTTTGCTACTGAAATGGAATTTTTTTATTAATATCCTTTTTGGATTGTTCATTATTATTGGATAGAAATACAACTGATTTTTTAAGTTTATTTATTTTGAGAGAGAGAGAGAGAGCATGTGCAGGCATGAGCAGGGGAGAGGGAGAGAGAGAATCCCAAGCTGACAGCGCAGAGCCCTATGCAGGACTCAAATTCATGAACTGTGAGATAATGACTGAAATCCTGAGTCATACACTTAACTGTCTGGGCCCCCTGGGCTCCATGCAACTGATTTTTTGTGTGCCGGTTTTGTATCCTGTGACTTTGCTGTCTTTGCTTATTAGTTCTGACAGTTTTTTGGTGGAATCTTCAGAATTTTCTAAATAAAAGATCACGACACTTGCAAACATAGATAACTTCTTCCTTTCCAGTAGAGATGCCTTTTATTTTATGTTATGTTATGTTATGTTATGTTATGTTATGTTATGTTATTTTTTTGCCTACTTATTCTGGTTAGAACTTCTGATACTGTTTTGAATGGGGAAAGTGGGCATCCTTATCTTGTTCCTGATCTTAGAGGGAGAGCTTTCGGTCTTTTCACCATTGAATATAATGTTCACTGTAAATTTTTTATATATGGACTTTGTTATTTTGAGGTAGATTTCTTCTCTTCCTACTTTGTTGAGAGTTTTCATCATGAAAGGGTGTTTAATTTTAGCAAATGCTTTTTCTGCATCAATTGAGATGATCATGTGTTTCTTTTTCCCTTCATTCTGTTAGTGTGGTTTGTTACATTGGTTGATTTTTGTATGTTGAACCATCCTTGCTTCCTAAGACTAAATCCCACTTGTTCATGGTGTATAATCCGTTTAATATGCTGCTGAATTTGGTTTGCTGGTATTGTTGAGGATTTTTGCATCAGTATTTATGAGGGATATTGATCTGTAGTTTTCTTGTAGTGTCTTTGTCTGGCCCCCATATCAGGATAATGCTAACCTCATCAAGTGATTTAGGAAGTGTTCCCTGTTTGGTTTTTTGCAAGAGTTAGAGAAGGATCAGTGTTAATACTTCTTTAAATGTTTTTTAGAATCTACCAGTGAAGCCGTCTGGTCCTGGGCTTCTCTTGGTTGGGAGGTTTTTGATTACCAATTCTGTCATCCTCCTTACTTATTGTAGGTCTGTTCAGATTTTCTGTTCCTTAACAATTCAGTCTTGGTGGGTTGTGTGTCTAGGGATAGTCCATTTCACCTAAGTTGTTCAGTGTGTTGGAAAAATTATTTTTGGAAGCACATTTTCTAGGTGATATTTAGTGAAAGGACCAGAAGGTGATAATTCCAGCTAAGGATAATTAATGATGTTTATCATGGTTCTTTTATATCATTTACTTTGTGATTCTCCCAATAACCCAGTGAGTAAACAGGATAACTATTAGTCTTATTTTATTTTTTAAAGTTTATTTTTGAGGGAGAGAGAGCACACACGTGAGTGGGGGAGGGGCAGAGAGAGGGAGCAAGAATCACAAGCAGGCTCCACGCTCATCACCTAGCCTAACCTGGGGTTTGATCTCACGATTGTGAGATCCTGACTGACCTGAGCTGAAATCAAGAGTCAGGTGCCCGACTGAGCCAACCAGGTGCCCCTACTCTTACTTTACAGATAAAGAAGCTGAAGCCCCAAGATGTTTAGGTGACATAGCTATACAGACTACAGAATGTAAAACTTAACAGATCTTCCCAGTAGTGATATACAGAAGGTAGAATAGTGCTTCTCAAAAGTGGAGGGGCATATTGAAATTTGGGGTGTGAGATTTTTATATTTATCAAATATTTAAATAAATTTAAATATTTATATTTAAGTAAGTTGAAAAGTATCACATGATAATGTCTTTCATTCTTGATCTTCATCATTGTTTTTTTAAGTTTATTTTTGAGAGAGACGGAGACAACGTGAGTGGGGGAGAGGGAGAGAGAGAATCCCAAGCAGGCTCCGTGTGGCCAACACAGAGCCCCATGTGGGGCTCGAACTCACAAAACCACAAAATCATGACCTGAGCCAAAACCAAGTCAGACACTCAACTGGCTGAGCTACCCAGCCGCCCTGATCTTTATTGTCTTTAGTCATAGAAAGGCTAGATTTTTTTCAGTGTATCCACTGAAGGAGTCTATCAAGTAAAATAACACATTACGGTAAAATACCATACAAAAGAATATTTGAGTTCAAATAGTAGAGCTTTAACTTAGATGTCTAAAACAATACATTTCTCCACCTCCGTCCCCCTCCCCAGGGAAAAAATAAATAAATAAAACAATAAAACAATACATTTGCTTTCATAAATGATTTGTCAAATTACAAAACTAGATTCTTTAGATGTCTTGAGGATTCTGTCTGTTTATATGTATTTTCATCTATAACTTCATTTTTTTAAGCTCTGAAGGTTTGAATTATTTGCTCCATTTAACCAAGAGTATTTGCCCTATTTGCCCTTTGCCTAACTTTAACTATTACTGTTAATTATCAATTTCTTATTTTTCACAGTGATTTATAGAATACTAAAGAATTATTTACTAAGCTATTTATTTTTCAGGTTCCTAGAAGCCAAACCAAATTAACAATAATGCTTGAAAAACTAGGAATGGATTATGATGGGAGGCCTCACAGTGGTCTTGACGACTCTAAGAACATTGCCCGAATAGCAGTTCGAATGCTTCAAGATGGATGTGAACTCCGAATTAATGAGAAAATGCATGCAGGACAGCTAATGAGTGTGTCTTCTTCGTTGCCAATAGAGGGCACTCCAGCTCCACAAATGCCACATTCTAGAAAATAACAACATTTTTGCCCTTTGCCCATGGATCATTCACTCTAACTGGAGTTGCTACAAAGAGGTAGCAGATGAATACTGATTGAATTAGTCATGCAGTGCAAAATTTGAGCACCTTAAACATTTAAACTCTTACTACAGTTACAGTTATATATAAATGTATGTGAACAGATTCTGTGGAGAGGGCGTATTGAATTTTTTTGTCACCAGCACTTTTAATATGAGCAGTATTTGTTACACAGTAACAGTTCCTGCTTAGAAGTGAATTTTGTAATTTAAGGTGTCCAAGATTTGTCCCTTTTGGTTTTAAAATGCGAACGCTTTATTGGCTCTTCCCTTGAATGTCCTACCTTACTGATGTTAAAATATATAATGTATTTCTACATTAACATCATTAGATCAAGTCATTTCTTACAGTGCAGAAAAGATTGGAAGGCCTTATCTAGCGTTTGGGTTTTAAGAATATCATAGTCCTTTTGATTTTTGAAATCTATATGTGAAGTTCACCTGTGCATAGTGAATTTCATAAGGTACTTGGTACACATACCTGCCCACATTTCTTTTCAGTTTATAATTGGAAGACTTGTGTGTTAGATTATAGAGCCTTGTTAAAAGTTCAGTTACTGGTGAGATTAATGGAAAGTCAGAGGAAAATACCATTTAAAAGAGTTTAAGGGCTGTACCTCAAACTTTGTAACATATAAACATATCAGTGGGTTTTTTTTAACTTGGTCTTTTGGTTCCCCTCCCTCTAGTGACATATATCTGCCCTAATTCTTAAATCTAAAAGACCATGCTTTGAAATAGACTAAAAATAAGGGTCACCACTTAATTTTGCATTTGAATTTTTTTTTTTTTCAACGTTTATTTATTTTTGGGACAGAGAGAGACAGAGCATGAACAGGGGAGGGGCAGAGAGAGGGAGACATAGAATCGGAAACAGGCTCCAGGCTCTGAGCCATCAGCCCAGAGCCTGACGCGGGGCTCGAACTCACGGACCGCGAGATCGTGACCTGGCTGAAGCCGGACGCTTAACCGACTGCGCCACCCAGGCGCCCCTTAATTTTGCATTTGTATTCAACACTATGAGTAAGGTTAATAAAGTCAAATAATGGTTTTTAACATCTTATGTTTTTATTAAAAGTTGATTTTACATAGTGAGTACCACTGTTAATTCTTAACTAATTCTAAAAATGTAAGTGTGTTCATGGGGTTGAAAAAGCAACTTTTATCTCAAAGCTAAAAATATTTCTGAATTGAATTTCCCCCTATAGCTTTCATGGAACAATTTACTTCTTTTCTTTTACTTTCTATTAGTAATTATGATGCCACTTTATTTTAATGATTTACATATTAATTAAATGAGTTTTGTAGAGGTTTCCAATACTGGTGATTGGAAAAAAGGAGGCATTTTTCTCAGTCTGAGAATTGTCTCCAGAAAACTATAGAAGGAATGAGAATTCTGCCTTTGAGTAGTAGTTAGAATAACAAGTGGATAACAAGGCATAAGTAAATATGATGTCCTTAGACACACTGATATGGGTTATAGTAAAAGAAGGAAATGTAGATGTTTTAGATTTATGCTGTAAACTTTGGGGATGAAGTGGATATATGCTGAGATTTTTGTGAATCCCAAGTAGTGCCATATAACATACCATAAAGAATTATTGAAAATTTCCAAGAATTTCCTTCGTACCTTGCTGAGTTACAGGGCCAGGGCAGAGTAGTAGAGAATAGCAAATCACTATTGAGATGTGAATGCCAGGTCCACTGGCACATATTTTAGGTGATTTTTTCCACATAGCCACCTTACTGTAGAATTCAAATTTCATGTCATAGCAAAACCATAACTATCTTTTGCCAGCTTCTGTTGCTCATCAACAGCTGAAATTGCAATTGGGAAATCTGAGAATGGCAAAGAAACATTACTCTCTTGTTTTGTTTGTTTTTAAATTTTTTTAAGCTTTATTTATTTGGAGAGAGAGAACATGAGCAGGGGAGGTGCAGAGGGAGGGAGAGAATGACATAGGGGCTCAAACTCACAAACTGTGAGATATGACCTAAGCCGAAATCAAGAGTCGGACGGTTAACTGACTGAGCCACCCAGGCGCTCCTGTTTGTTTTTAAGTCAGACTTCTAATTTCTTTGTCAATTTTTCTTTTTTTGTAAAATAACCCAAGTACTGGCAAACTTGTATTTCTTTTTAAGACCTTTAGCACTATAAACTCTCAATATCCCTTTGGCGTAGTCTGATATTTTATTTGGTGATGCTTTACTCTTCTCATTTTTTAAAACTATTGAGGAATAATTGGCAAATGTAAGTGTATATATGTAAAGTATAGGTGTGATGATTTGATAAACATTGTGGAATGATTACCAAGATCACATCACCTCATATAGTGAACTTTTTGTTGTTTTTGGTGAGAATGTTTAAGGTCTACGCTCAGAAACTTAAAAAAATTGTTTTTTTAATGTTTATTCATTTTTGAGAGAGAGAGAGAGAAGCAGAGCATGAGCAGGGGAGGGGCAAAGAGAGAGGGAGACAAAGAATCCGAAGCAGGCTCCAGGCCCTGAGCTGTCAACACAGAGCCCGACACGGGGCTCGAACTCCTGAACTGTGAGATCATAACCTGAGCTGAAGTCAGACGCTCGTGCCTGAGCCATTCAGGCGCCCTATCCCGACTCTCAGAAACTTTGAAGTACACAATATTGATTTAACCATAGTCAGCATGCTGTACATTAATTCCTCAGAACTTCTTATAACTGAAAATTTCTACCCTGTGGCATATATTACCCCATTTCTTTCATCCCTAGCCCTTGGCAACCACCATTCTGTTATATTTCTATGAAATCGGAGCTTTTTTTGTTTTTGAAGATTCTACGTGTAAGTCAGTGATACCACACAGTATTTGTTTTTTCCATCTGGCTTATTTCACTTAGCTGTCCAGTTCCATCCACACTGTTGCAAATGGTAGTATTTCCTTTTTTCTTTATGACTGAATGATAATCCATTATATATGTACCATTTGTTTCAGTATATTTTTTGAGTTCTCTGTTGATTTCTTCTTTGATCCATTGGTTGCTCAGAAGTGTGTTATTTAATTTCCACATATTTGTGAACTTTTCCAGCTTTCCTCCTGTCTTTGATTTGTAGTTTCATACTATTGTGGTCAGAAAGATAGTTGATATGATTTCAGCCTTCTTAAACTAGTTGAGACTTGGTTTGTGACCTAACATATGGTCTATCCTAGAGAGCGTTCTGTGTGTGTTTGAGAAGAATGTGTTTTCTGCTGCTTTTGGTTGAAATATTCTGTATATGTCTATTAGGTCCATTTGGTGTAAAGTATCACTCAAGTCCATTATTTCCATATTGATTTTCTGTCTGGATGATCTGTCCATTGTTAAAAGTGGGGTATTAAAGTAGTGTTCTATTGGATTGCTGTCTATTTTTGCCTTAAGATCTGTTAATAATTGTTTAATATATTTAGGTGTTCGATATTAGGTATGTATATATTTATAATTGTTAAATATGCTTGATGAATTGCCCCTTTTTATCATTATATGATGACCTTCCTTGTCTCTTGTTACAGCTTTTGAGTTAAAGTCTATTTTGTCTGATACAAGTATAGCTACTTATATTCTCTTTTGTTTTCCATTTGCATGGAATATCTTTTTCTATCCCTTCAGTTTTAGCTCCTGAAGGTGCCCTGAAAGCTTAAGTGAGTCTTTTTTGGCAGCATATAGTTAGGTCTTGTTTTTATATCCATTAAGCCATTCTGTGTCTTTTAATTGGAGAATTTAAACCATTTACTTTTAATTATTGGTAAGGACTTACCATCTCCATTTTGTTAATTGCTTTCTGATTGGTTTGTAGTTCCTTTTTTTCCTTCCTCTCTTTCTTTGTGAGTTGATGAATTTTTGTAGGGCATGCTTTCTTTTTATCATTTGTGTATCTGTTACAGTCTTTTACTTTGTGATTACCATGCGACTTTCATGGTACATCTCATAGTTATTCCAGTCTTGTTTTAGCAAGCTGATAACAACTGAACTTCAAAAGTTAAGCATTTCGCTAGTGTTTCTTGTAAGGCAGGTCCAATGGTGATAAATTCTCTCTGTTTTTGTTTGGGGAAGTCTGTATCTCTCCTTCATTTCTGAAGGACAGCTTTGCTACGTAAAGTATTCTTGGTTGACTGTTGACAGTTTTTTCTTTTTCTTTTTTTTTTTTAAAGGCAGAGGTTTTTTGTTTTTGGTTTTTTTTTTAATGTTTATTTATTTTTGAGAGAGAGAGAACACAAGCAGGACAGGGGCAGACAAAGAGGGATAGAGGATCCACAGCAAGCTGTGCGCTGACAGCAGCAAGCCTGATGTGGGGGTCGAACTCTAGAACTGCAAGATCATGACCAGAGCCTAAGTCAGACACTCAACTGACTGAGCCACCCAAGTGCCCCTACAGTTGACAGTTTTTTATTTGAGTGCTTAGAATATATCATCCCACACTCTCTGGCCTACAGGGTTTCTGATGAGAAATCTGCTGATGGACTTACCGGGCTTTTTTTCTTTTGCTGTTTTCACAATTTTCTCTTTTTCTTTGATTTTTGAGATTTTGATTATAATGTGTCTCAGCAAAGATTTCTTTGGGTTGAGTCTATTTGGGGATCTTTGAATTCCATGTACCTGGATGACTATATCTTTCTAGATTTGGGAGGTTTTCAGCCATTAAATAAGTTTTCTGTCCCTTTTCTTTTTTTCTCCTTCTGGGACTCCTATAAAGCAAATATTGTTTCAGTTGATATCTTGTAGTTTGAGTAAACTTTCTCTTTTTAAAAAAATGTATTTATATGAGGGATATTTTTTAAAAGGGGGGGGGGGGACACTTTTATTTAAACCTAGGGAGGCAGGCGTTAACAATCCTACTTGCTAAGTTGTGAAGCTAAATTTAATGGCTGAACCAAAACCTTCTACTGTCTGGTAGCAAATCCAGGTCCCTTTTTCCAAGTCTGAGACTCTTATAAGAACGTTAAAGTCGCAGTCCTCCAGTCCCGTGGGCCTAGAGCAGGGTGCTAGGTGTGGACTGTAAACAGAGGGGTGATCTGCACACACCATCGAGGTTGAGGGCAGGGAGGTGGGGCACACCCCTCAAAAGCCCTCAGGGCTTAGCTCTAGCAAAGGAGTTAGGGGTGGGGACAGTGAGACCCAAATGAGAGAAGCCCCAGTGAGGTAACTCTGCGCACCTTGCCCCTACCTACCACAGTGCTCACACCGGTCTGTGCACCAAGGGCTCCTGCGCCTCCCCGCGGCCCAGACCAGCATGTCCTCATCCCAAGCTCAGGGGCCTGGAAGGGAGGGCATCTGGCCCATGGTGGTCCAGGAAGTGGCAGAATGCCGTACTCAGGGGTGCCACCTGGGTGCAGGATCGCCAAGGTGGCTGGGCCTCCGTGGGCTGTGTCATCTGCACTGCAGGAGGAGTGTAGGCAGCCTGAACCAGGAGCTCCAAGTGTCTTCTCTCCCCAGCAGTGGTGCTCCTTGCTGCCTTCCTTTCTGTGGGTGAGCCTCCCACCCTGCCCAGGTTCTGCCACCATCTTTCCACACACTGAGTCTGTGCTGTTGTCTCTCCACTCTTTTGTTGCTAATTTTTTTTATCCTCTGACTGGACGTTATCAAGAGATCTGTCTTCAAGTTCTCAAGATTTTTTCCCCTGCCTTATTGAGCCTGCTGTTGAAGCTGTCTATTGCATTTTTCATTTCATTGCTCAGGAGTACCCCCCACCCCCTTTATCCATTGGGGATGCATTTTAAAACGTCCAGTGAATATCTGATACCACAGATAGTACTGAATCCTATATATACTGTGGTTTTTTTTTTTAATGTTTGTTTATTTTGAGAGAGAATGAGTGGGAAAAGGGCAGAGAAGAGAGGGAGACAGAATCCCAAGCAGGCTCCGTGGTATCAGCACAGAGCCCGATGTGGGGTTCAAACAAACCGTGAGATCATGACCTGAGCCAAAACCAAGAGTCAGAGGTGTAACTGACTGAGCCACCCAGGAGCCCTATACAATGTTTTTTCTTATGCACACTTACCTGTAATGAAGTTTAATTTGTAAGTTAGGCACAGTAAGAGATTAACAACAATCACTAATAATAAAGTAGAACAGTTCTAACAATATACTATAATAAAAGTTATGTGAATGTGGTCTCTCTCTCAAAATATCTTCCTGTACTGCACTCAACTTTCTTCTTGTGATGATGTGAGATGACACAATACCTACATGATGAGATGAAGTGACGTGAATGACATAAGCACTAGGATCTAGTGTTAAGATATTGTTCACTTTCTGGAAGTATGTCAGAAGGAGGATCATCTGCTTGGGGTGATCCTGGATCATTGAGCCATGACAATGTTAGTGGTTGGATGTCAGGAGCACACAAGGTCGATGGTTGGGGATCTTTGATAGTTGAAGGGTTTTGTTTTTTGTTTTTTGGTTTTTTTTTTTGCTAAAATCTTTTAGAGGAACATTGTAATCAGAAAGCGTGGTCTTTGTAAGTCATCAAAGTATTGCTGTAGAGGTTGTAATACTTCAGTGATCATATGGGTGACATTAATGCTGTGTTCCATCTGAGGATTGTATTCTGTAATTTTGTCCTTTAATGTCCATGCACTTCTGTACACTTCAGCAAATTTTGGGAATATCTACATTGCTGGTTCTGCTTGAGTTTCCTCTTCTGTTACAGCAAATACTTGGCGCCCAGGAAGAGACAAGCCACATGCACTCAGGGAATCAGGAAAAGACTTTATTGTGCACCAGTGCCAGCCCAGTGGAGTCACCTCCAAGTGCTGAGCCCTGAACCGTGGCATCGGCCTCCTTTTGTGGCTGGGATGGTAGGGGTTTGAGAGACAAAAGAAAAAGGGGAGGGGGCACTTACCAGTGGTACTATCCAGGCAGTTGGTAGATACAGGAGGCAAACAAGATTACAGAAGCCAACGTATGCAAGGGGAGTATCCAGCCTCGGGCATCTGGCTGGCCCCTTTTATATAGTTTTTACTAGCTTTTCTTCTCACTTCCTCTTCCTCTTCTGTAGATGATTCCAGAATTTCTTCTAATTCCTCATTTGTTAACACTCCTTGATGGCCTTCAGTATATTCTTCCACTTCATCAAGAATGTGGGTAGTTCCTCCTACAACACCTTGTCTTGCTGTGTGAATGATTTTCCTAACTTCCCCATCAGTCCCTGGGAAGCCTTTAAAATTATCCCCAGGAGTGCCTAGGTGGCTCAGTCGGTTAAGCGTAAGACTCTTGATTTCGGCTCAGGTCGTGATCTCATGGTTCATGCGTGAGTTCCAGCCCTGCATCGGGGTCTGTGCTGACAGTGTGGAGCCTGCTTAGGATTCTCTCTTTCTCCTGTCTCTCAAGATAAATACATAAACTTAAAAAAAATTATCCACTATCTCACTTAGTAAGTTCTAGCAGGCATTTACAGTTTCTGGTTTTAATTCATCCATTGCAGTTTTGATGAAATGTTACTGCATCAGCAGTAGTGAGTGATTTCCAGCCCTGCATCATATCCAGATTAGGGTCTGGATCAATTGATGGTTGAATGCAGTCAAATACCAGGCAGGTGTACGTGGCTTTCACAAAGCAAATGATGCCCTGGCCGAGGGGCTGAAGCAGTGAGGTTGCATTTGGTGGTTAAAATGCAACCTCAACATTTCATTTTCCTAGCAAACCAATTCAGGATGGCCAGGTACGTGGTCTACTATTAACAGGACTTTAGGTTCCAACCCTTCCTCTTCCAAGTATCTTTTTCACTTTTGAGATGAAGCAAGCACCGGCACTGGTGGAACCACTCCCAAAAGAGGATGGCTGTCACCCATGCTTTCTGATTGTGTTGCCAGAACACAGGCAGATAATTTCTGTTTTCGTTTTTGAGAGTGCATGGGTTCTCTGCACGCTGCGCCTGCCTTTATCATCCATCTTACAGTGTTGCCACGTACATAGTACAGTTAACCTGCCGTTCTATGTTTTATGCCCTGGGACCCTTCTTGTGCTTTTAGGAAGGCGCTGTACGTGCTATTGGACGTCTTCTTCCAGAAGAGCCTGGCTTCATTGCAGTTGAAGACTTGCTTTGGATGGGATCCTTTCTCTTTAACCAACTGCTTCAACTCTGCCAGAAATATAGCAGCAGATTCTTCACTGGTCGTCGCAGCCTCTCCAGTAATTTTTATATTTTTTAGTACAAACCTATTATTGAATCTCTGTAATAATCATCAGTTACTTGCAGTAAAGTGCTTGGTGTCACTTGTTTTAGAGGATCGCCCGTCATTGGAGGGGCCAAGCTCCCACTGTTGTGACTGCAGAGGTCCTGCAGGTGGCAGTGGTGGCTAAGACTGCTGAGATCCTCAGAGGCAAAGACTGGGGGGTCCTTGAGTTCTTCTGAAGTCTTTCTACAGCCTCGGTGCTTTCTGGTGTAACGTGTGGCCATCAGTCAAAACATATTTTCTGTTTGTGTCCTCCAACCATAAGTCTGGTGCCTGCTCCATCCTAACTAAGCACTTACCACACACTGTGGCTTTAACTTTTGCACTTTGAGGTGAAACAGCAAAACTAGCACACATTTCTTTTTCCTTCACAATTTTACAGATGGAAGATTCATTTTTTTTTTTTCAATGTTTATTTTTATTTTTGGGACAGAGAGAGAGAGAGCATGAACGGGCGAGGGGCAGAGAGAGAGGGAGACACAGAATCGGAAACAGGCTCCAGGCTCTGAGCCTTCAGCCCAGAGCCCGACGCGGGGCTCGAACTCACGGACCGCGAGATCGTGACCTGGCTGAAGTCGGACGCTTAACCGACTGCGCCACCCAGGCGCCCCTGGAAGATTCATTTTTACTGTAGATCTTAGCCTCAGCATATGATTTTTTTTCTTTCCTTCCTAAGTCAGAAACTTTCACCTTTTCACTTAAAAGGAAGTGCTTTATGGCTTTTCTTTGGCTTCTCTGAATTGCCGGTATCCCTACTCTTACCCCTTCGGGCTATTACTGAGTAATTTGGGGGGTTACTTAAACACTAGCACTGCAATACCGCCACAGTCCATCTGTAATGCACATGGTTACTAAGTGACTAGTGGGGGGTAGCATATACAGTGTGGGTATGCTGGACAGAGGGATGATTCACATCCCAGACAGGATGGAGCAGGACAGCTTGAGATTTCATCACACTGTTTGGAATAGAGCGCAGTTTAAAACTTAGGGATTATTTATTTCTGGAATTTTTGATTGAATATTTTCAGACTGCAGTTAACCACAGATAATTGAAACTGTGGAAAGCAAAATCGTGGGTAAGGAGGGACTACTGAATTCTTCAGCTCCAGAATTTCTGTTTGGTTCTTTTTTATGATTCCCCCACTCTTGAACTTGTTTATGTTCATGCGTTGTCTTCCTGAGTTCATTGAGTTACCTATTTGTGTTCTTTTGAATCTTTCTCAGCTTCCTTAAAATGATTATTTTGAATTCTTTTTCAGGAAACTCACAGATCTTTATTTTGGGGGGCTCAGTTACAGGAAAATTACTGTGTTCTTTGATGGTATCATGTTTCCATGCTTTTTCATGTTTCTGTTGGCTTTACATTGATGTCTGTGCATTTGAGGGAGTAGTCATGTCTTCCAGCTTTTTCTTCGGCCTGGCTTTGATGGGAAAGACTTTCACCTGAAGGTGGCTGTGATGGGATGCAGGGTCTTTGGTTCCTGGGAAAACACAGTGGCTAACTCACACAGCCCTATTTGTTAGCTGAGGTCAATGTTTGCACAGATCAAGGCAGTCTTCGTGTCCAAGACTGCAGAGGTCCTGCGGGTGGCAGTGGTGGCTAGGGCTGTTGGGATCCTCAGAGGCAAAGGCTGCTGAGGTCCTCCAGTTCTCCTTTTGCCTGTGGGAGAAGTTTCTAGCCGAGAGGATACTCCTGGGCACTTGACTGGCATATTGGCGCTCAGAGCAGTAGTGGGGTGGGGTCCTGGGACACAGGTGCATTCATAGTGGCACTGGTGTCTAAGGTGCAGATATGTGCAGATCTCCAGTGAAACCAGGATTTGAGTCTTGGGCTCCTCTCAGCGACTCAGGTCAGGGGTGGGGAGGGAGATACAGCCGCACAGGCCCTGGGATCATAGGGTGCAGGGATGGCTTGGGTGGCTTGGGGTCCAAGGAGGAGAGTGCAGTCCCAGCATGGCCTGGGGGTGGTGGGTTAACATCCCATCTCTGGTCCCAGGGGGGCAGTCCTAGGATGGCAGTAGCACATCGCTGGTGGAGGCCCAACAAAGCCACATGTTGGGACCCAGGGAGAAGGTTGCAGAAGAGCGGGAGCTTAGCTCCTAAGATGGTGTCAGAGCCGTGACCTGGGACTTGGTGGGCGGGAGGGGCAGGGCGGGGAGGGCAGGTCTCACAGCAGTGGCAGCATGGCCCCAGTAATGGCAGTCAAAGCGTGACTTGGGATTTTGAGGGTAGGGTATGGAGCAACAGCAGGTGCCCCCGTAATGGTGGGACAAAGTTGTGACCCGGGGTGGGGCACAGAGCAGTGGCAGCTCTGGTCCTGCACATGGCAGAGTGCTGTGGCGCCCCGATCTCAGAGACTGGTGGGCGGCCGCAGTGGGGGCCCCTGGGGGCAGGTCTCACGGCAACCGCAGCACCAGCCCGGAGGCCAGAGGAAGTGCAACAGCTGGAATCGGTGTTGGCAAAGACCGCGGGGTCGTCTGTCGCAAAGGCTGCAAACGTCTACGGCAGGGAGGCGTCCTGGGGTTCTCTTCTCCCTCTTCTCATGGGGTGAAATCTCTGAGGGAATCCCTCCTGGCACCCGCCTGCCACTGGGGGCTGGGAGAGGAGGTGACACAGCTAAATGCTGCCTGTGCTTTTCTGTGTGGCCTTCCTTGGTCTTCTAGCTCTGCAGGGTTTTTGCTGCTGCTTGGTAGTTCAGAGTTTTCCCTGTTGTAGGGAAACCTAGCTTTCCCTATTTTTGTCAGCTTGTAGTTAGTTGTTTCTTAATGGTTTTTGTGGAGGAGGTGAGCCTTGGGCTCCTCCCAGCCTTCCCATCTTGTTGACACCACTCTCTTCCTAACCTTTGTCGCCCTCCCCACCAATTTGATACTCCTTCTGCCAAATGGACTTTTTTTTTTTTTTGGATTTTGCTGAGACTGATCATGCCTGTTCTGATGAGACAATCTTAACATCAGGAGTACTGCTTTCTGCTGTTTGAGTTTTGTTGTGCTCTGTTGTCTTTGAGGGTATACAGTATTGCTCATTCTTGCAAGAAAGATGTCTAAGAGATGAATGCCATTTAGTAGTCCAGAAAATCATCAATATTAGAAATATTTTTGTCATTTTAATTATTAATAACATCGTAATGTATACTATGTACTATAATGATATTAATATTTATTAATTATTATTAGTTACAAACAACCCTTTGTTTTTTCCTTAATCATTAGGTATGTTTAGTTCTTTGCTTTCTGATTTTCACTTGTTAGGACGTAATGACAATGCTGGTTCCTGCTGTATTATTTCAAATCCACAGTCTTAAGAACCAACTGAGATAGATACCAAAACACTGTACTTTGTGTTTTATTTGTTTTGTGTTCTTTTGGATAAAATACGTCTGAAGTGTCTTTTTGTTGCCTAATGATAGATGTTTAATCTGCCTCCTGGGGACAAGTTTCTCCCTGGATTGAAATGAAAAACCGTAGGAGCCCCTAATGCGTTATGTATTAAAAGGAAGATGTATCCTTGAAGACCAGATTAAATGGTCATTTTTTTAAAGATAAGACCACTTCCCTTGCTCTTTGTAGTATATCACCATGAATGTTACCCCCAAAATGGTTGTGCAAAACAGTAATCTGGGGGGGAGAGGGAAAGAACAGGTAGTGAAATTACTGAGAGGAAGACATACAGGTAACTGCTGTTTGGTGTGGGCTGCAGGCGGTGTCACAAAGAAGCTACTTTACATGTGAACTACATGCCCGATAGGATGTGTTGTATTTTGAAGGCAGACTTTCGGTTTCTAAACTGCTATGGAGAAGCACAGACTCTTTGAGAGCAGGGACTGTGACTCTCTACATGTTTGATCCCAGCCATGTGGGATCCCAGTAATAGTTGAGTCCAGTGTTAATGAACGAATGGCAGCATTAAATAGGGGTTTTTTTTTTTCCTCTTATAGTTAGAAGTTCCCTCATTATTCTGCACCATGAACCTGTATTTGAAATCTCCCTGCCCCCACAAACCTTCCAAACCCCATAAGCTTCTTAGTCCAGAGCAGGGGTTGGCAAACTACCACCATAGGTCAAACCCAGCCTGCTGCCTGTTTTTGTATGGCCTATGAACTAAGGATAGTTTTCACATTTTTAAATGGTTGAAAAAAATCAAAAGAATAATATTACTTTGTAATGTGAAAATAATGTGAAATTAAATTTCTGTTTCTGTAAAGTCTTATTGGAACATAGCTACTATGCTCATTTATTTGCATATGGTCTCTGGCTGCTTTTGTGTTGCAGTAGCAGAGTTGAGTGGTTAGAATAGAGGCCATCTGGTCAGGAAGGCTGAAAATATTACTGCCTCGCCCTTTGCAGAAAAAGTTTGCCTACCCCTACCTCCTTGATCTATAGAAACATAGGAGTTCCATCAGTAAATAAGAAATGAACTAGCTTTAGAGCTGGATGTTAAGGCACAATGAGAATTGCACCTACTGTTGAACACTGTGAAAGCACTTTAAACTCCTCTTTATAAGGATCCTGCAGGCTAGGCATTATCATCTCCATTTTACAGATGGAAAGGTTGAGGTACAGAGAGGTTACCTTGGCAAAGATTAAGCAGTGGGAATTTCAAAGTTAGGCAGTCCCACTTGAGTCTTTGCACTTTGCCCCTCTGCTATGCCACCACTCCTTAGAGACCTTTGCTCATTTGATATTCCAAGAACAGATAGGTTGTCCCAGGTAGTCGGAACATCTTGCTGCAATTTAAACTAGCCATTTTCAATGTCTGGTTGTACTTAAATGTTACATGTCAGGAAATAATTCGATGTTCATTTTGAACGGAATGCATGAAATATTGTTAACTTTAAAGGTAACAAGCTTTCAAGGCTTGTTGGGGCTGTGGGTCAGTGGGGAAGGAAAAAGATTTATATTTAAGTTTTTTTTCACTGTGTTCTCAAAGTGAGGTCTATAATGAGGCTGTTGAGGGGTGAGAGGTGGAGGTAATTGTTTGTTTTTTTTTTTTTTTTTTAATTTTTTTTTTTCAACGTTTATTTATTTTTGGGACAGAGAGAGACAGAGCATGAACGGGGGAGGGGCAGAGAGAGAGGGAGACACAGAATCGGAAACAGGCTCCAGGCTCCGAGCCATCAGCCCAGAGCCTGACGCGGGGCTCGAACTCACGGACCGCGAGATCGTGACCTGGCTGAAGTCGGACGCTTAACCGACTGCGCCACCCAGGCGCCCCGAGGTAATTGTTTTTAATGGAGCCTGTATTAAGACTTGAGTAAAAGGCTGATGTTTCGGAGGCTTTAAGCTCCATCTGCTTTCGTACTTCTAATGGAGTGAAAATTTGTCTGGATTTCTTTAGGGTGAATAGTGAAAAGTCATTTTGGAGTCATATAGTGCGATCAATAACAAATTTAGAACATGAATCCTTTTTTCCCCTATTGAACGAGAGAACAGAACAGGACAAAACATATGGTCTTCTATATAGCTGGTGATGGCAGAAGTCAGAGATTGAGCCTTCCCCTCCACACGTCCATCCTTGCTTGTGGACCTTGTTCCATTGAACATAAACCTGTGTTCCTTTTGGATTTATTGTTGTCAGTAGGCCCATGATTATCCCAGTCACGTAGGCTTGAAGCCTTGGAATTCCTTGTGGTTTCCCCTCCCCACTTAGCAGTATGTCCTTTGATTATTTTTCAGTCACAGGATCCTTAACCCCAGTCTGTTTTCATCCTGGCTACCCAGACTGTTGCTAAAATTTAACTGACTCTTCTCTCTTGCTGTCTCTTCCTACACACTACTACTGTCATTAGAGAAGCTTCCTAAAATGTTGCACATTGATCTCAGAAACATGCCCATTTCTCATAGGGTAAAACATAGGCCTCCACAGGCATTTAGGCCCCTCCACAGTCTGGTTTCCACCTACCTTCCAACTTTCACAGCAGCCGCCTGCTCTGGACTAATCACTATTCCACTCACCATCATACCTGCATCACTCCTACACCAGCCTGCTTCAGTCCCCAGCAAATTAGCTCATCAATCTTATTCTCTTGCTTCTAGTTTTTTTTTTTTTTTAACACCTGCTGTGATCTCAGCCTTCTCCTTCCCAGACTACCCCGACTTTTGGCAATAAGTCCCGCTATTTGTTAACACTTTCCTTATAGTCATCGCACAGGTTCCTATTTACCTCTGTGTTTTTTCTGTTCTTCTGACGAGGTTGTAAATTCTTCAAGTTCACGTTCTTGCATGTTGTATCCCTAGGACCTAACACATAAAGGATGCTCAGTTAAAAAGAGTTAACAGTAACGAAATATATTCCATGAGTTCAGTACCTTTTTCTGAAATTGCAAAGGGTGGAGAAATTAAGTCTTGACTACTCTCTGATAAAAGAGTTGCTGCATGGGCAGAGTTATAGCTATGGGCTGTTCCCTTCCCTGCTACTATGTGCCATAAATAGGTTTTTAGAGACTTTGACTCTATAGCAGTAATGTGTAATCCCTGTCTATGCTTGGCTTTCCCTCTAGGTGCCAGGAAAAGCAAACAAATGTTAAGCTCTCCTTCCCAGTTTACTCTATACACTTCTGATGAAAACTCTGCTCCAACTATCTTTGGCTTTGAAAAGATCATTGCTTACTTTTCCTTTGTCTGGAGCAGTGATTTTCGAACTTTTATGCACAAGTACTTACAACTTTTTTATAAACTAGTTTTAAAAGGAAACTGTTAACACTGCATATTTAAATCTGTCCCTAAGTTTAAATATTGGCAAAAGGATATAATTTCCAGCATAGTATACATATTGACATTTTAAAACAAAATGTTCATTACTCTTTCAAATATATCCAGTTGAGTCTAAATAGCATAGAAATTTAATACCACCAATCACTATAGAAAATACACAAGACATTTTACATTTTACAATTTTTACAATTTTTAATCTTTCCTTTTTCTTGGACTTATATTTTCATTGCAGTTCCCTCACAATATTTTATCCTAATGTAACACAGAAAAATCCTACCATAATACCTAGATGGGACTTAAAAAATTGAATTATTAGGGGCACCTGGGTGGCGGTTAAGCATCCGACTTTGGCCTAGGTCATGATCTCACGGTTCATGAGTTCAAGCCCCGCATCAGGCTCTTTGCTGACAGCTTGGAACCTGGAGCCTGCTTCGGATTCTGTGTCTCCCTCTCTCTCTGCCCCTCCCCAGCTCATGCTCGCACTCTGTCTCTGTCAAAAATAAAAAAACTTAAAAAAAATTGAATTATGAAAATGTGAGGTCATATTATTATAATCATTATGGCAAAAAAAAAAAAAAAAAACAAAAACAAAAAAACAAACCCTGTATGTTTTAGTCTATATTGTCACACAGGGCAAAAGTAATGGTAAGACCAATCACTAAACAAAGTCCAAACTGATCACAAGGTGATCACTTTCTACCCACCACCACCAGTACTTGCCTTCCCTAGAGAAGCTTAGAATGTTTGAGAATAGGGGGCTGGCTTGGAGGATAGGGGCCAATCCCATTAGATCAGATTTTCATTTTCCTGGAGTTGGTTGCCTTAGAATTTTACTGTATATTTGTACGCTCAAAAGTCCTATCAATTATGCTATCCACGTCTTTGCAACAAAAGCAAGTATATACATTTAAATTTTTTCTTGTGATCCTTAAAGCTGTGCTAAATTTCTATGTTGAGTTATTTAAATAATTTTATGCAATAAAAATATAAGTATATTTAAAAATTTGATACTTATTAAATGAGATGTAAAGTTTTTGGAAGTCCTCTTTTAATGAGATTATTTTTCAGATTAGTTTATGTGTCCTTGGATAAATGTGGCATTTTGAGAATGAAAGACAGATCAGCATTAATTCCATTTCTGTCTTTCATTTCTGTGTAAAGGTTGATTGAAAATTGCCCCTAAATCAAGGGATGGGAATAGAAGTAGCTTTAAAAACCACTTTACTCAATTCTTTAAATTCCATCCCCAAAATCACATTGTGGTTTTAATCATCCTTCAGCCGACAGCATGATTAGTTTATTCTTCATTTTTTAGAAGAATTCTTCATTTTTAGAAGAGTTTGTTATTTAGAATTGTTCATTCTCAAATTTAGGGACATAAACTCAAAGGGCTTTATCAAGACTATCAAAGATTGCTACTTGTATCTGTTACTCTTTCACTTAGAAAAGCTTTATATATATATATA
Organism: Puma concolor; assembly: GCF_028749965.1. Lineage (NCBI taxonomy): Eukaryota > Metazoa > Chordata > Mammalia > Carnivora > Felidae > Puma > Puma concolor. The sequence continues at coordinate 26,796,523 of NC_141670.1, forward strand.
AATATATATATATATATTTATTTATTGTTTATTGTTTATTTTTGAGAGGGGGGGTGGTGAGAGTGAGTGGGTAGAGAGAGGGAGAGCCAGAATCCGAAGCAGGCTCCAGGCTTCGAGCCGTCAGCACAGAGTCCGATGTGGTGCTCGAACGCACGAACAGTGAGATCATGACCTGAGCCAAAGTCAACGCTTAACTGACTGAGCCACCCAAGCGGCCCAAAAAAGCTTTATTTAATTCAATATATTTAATCCAACTGGGAAATCCAATCTGTTACTTTCAAAACACCTTTCAGATATATTCTTTTGATAAATTAGTGTTTTAAATATATTTTCATCATAATATATGTTTCATTAAATATGTAATTCATGAAAACCTTGGAGCTGCACATTTAATCAATTTATGGTAAAAGTCCACCATTTAATGAAACCAAGTCAAATATCCACTGTATCATCAATAAATCAAATAACTAAATCAGACTTTCTTTCTGTTTGAAAAAGTCTGACTTGAAAATTTCAGTGTTGTGTTAGTGAATTTTGAAGAATGTTATAAAAAATCATTAAGCACATGATAGAACACTTTTTGTAAGAGATGACTAAAAGCAGTCAAGGTCTAAAATCACACAGATTTAACATAATTTTTAAAGAAGCAAGATAAATCAATGTACTCTTTCTCAGTATTTAACTTGTAACAAGTCATCTGTAAGCTAAGATTATGTTATTTAAGAAGCAAGTAGGTTTATAAGGCAAAATATTCTTTCAATAAAGCTGTGTGCTTACAGTGAACTAAAGAATTGGTTCACTCAATTCTTGGTAGAATTAAGAATCAAAAATAACATTGAATTTATTAGATGGGATCAGACTTTTCCTATAAAATGTTATACAGGTTGCTAAAAACTAACTGGTGTGGCAGCCAGAATCTATTTTCTGTTAGTAGGTGGTAGGAAATATTAATCATCTCATGAGATTAAATTAAGATTTGGCTGTATTTGGAATAAATATTTCATGATATGCATGGAAAGTTGTTTGCAAATTTTATTCAGTGCATCATGAAAATTTTGGTAGTTATATTTTAAGTTAGAATTAAAATGGTCAGCATTGGGGCAACTGAACCGCTCAATTGGTTGAGTGTTCTGCTGTTGATTTCGGCTTGGGTCATGGTCTCATGGTTTGTAGGTTTGAGTCCAGCATTGGGCTCTGCTGGCAGCGTGGAGCCTGCTTGTTTGGGACTCTCTCTCTCCCTCTTTGTCTGCCCCTCCCCTGCACACACCTGTTCTCTCTCTCTCAAAATGAATAAACTTTAAAAAAAAAGGAAAAGAAAGTTCTCCCCCTTAAAAAAAATAAATGATCAGCATCACTAAACTGTTCTTGTTTTGACTGCTCAAAGGTAGTTTTCTTCCCAGTCAGTGATGGTTCCAAAGATGAGTATTTTATTCTGTTTTTATTTTTATTTTTATTTATTTTTTAAGTTTATTTATTTTGAGAGAACATGCGAGTGCACGCATGCAAGCAGGGGAGAGACAAAGAGGGAGCGAATCCCAAGCAGGCTCTGCACTGTCAGCACAGAGCCTGACTGAGGGCTTGATCCCACAAACTAAAATGATGACATGAGCCGCCAAAATCAAGAGTTGGACGCTTAACCAACTGAGCCACCCAGGCACTCTAAGATGAGTTTTATTTATTTATTTATTTATTTTTTCAACGTTTTTTATTTATTTTTGGGACAGAGAGAGGCAGAGCATGAACGGGGGAGGGGCAGAGAGAGAGGGAGACACAGAATCGGAAACAGGCTCCAGGCTCCGAACCATCAGCCCAGAGCCTGATGCGGGGCTCGAACTCACGGACCGCGAGATCGTGACCTGGCTGAAGTCGGACACTTAACCGACTGCGCCACCCAGGCGCCCCTCTAAGATGAGTTTTAAATAGCAGGAAAAATTACTTATGAGAAAAGATGTAGCATTTGGTATTTCTTTCTTTTTTTTCTTTTTTGAGTTTATTTGTGAGAGAGAAAGAGTGTAAACAAAAGAGGGGCAAAGAGAGAGAGAAGAGAAAGAATCCCAAACAGGCTCCACGCTGCCAGCCCAGAGCCCAACGTGGCTCACGAACCATGAGATCGTGACCTGAGCTGAAATCAGGAGTCGGAGGCTTAACTGACTGAGCCACCCAGGCGCCCCTAGCATTTAGTATTTCTCGCCGGTATTTCCTGCTTTGCTGGTGTGGCTTCCATCAGGAGGGATGTACTTCACAGGAATCTGAAGATAAAGTGGCCAGTTTGTTAAACAAAACCCTTATCCCTTCCACTGTGCTACACTTTACCACATGCCCAAAACTTGAGCATTCTTACGATTCCCCAGATGCCCCCTCTCTAAATCTCCCTTAACAGAAATACAGAACAAGGAAAGTCAGGAAGCTCCAAAGACTAACAACACACTGTGCTCTGTAGATCTTAATGCCTCAGGGCGGTACAGTCTAGTACAGGTTGGAGAGATGACTGATGTGCCTTTGGATGGAAGGAATATTGTGGATTCAGTGTGGTTGTCTTTCAGATTGCTCAGTTTGAGGGAAGGGTACGTATGGAGTAAGTTTCCTTTAAAATTACCCTTGAGGTGCCAGGGTGCCTCAGTCTGTTAAGCGTCCAACTCTTAATTTGGGCTCAGGTCGTGATCTCAGGGTTCATGAGATCGAACTCCATGTCAGTCTCTGTGCTGGCAGCATGGGCCTGCTTGGGATTCTTTTTCCGTCTGTCTCTCTCTCCTTCAAAATAATTATTTACAAGAAAAACTTTAAAATTACTCTTGCTCAAGGACCCCTTTAAAGGTTTTAAGGTACCCCTCATAGGGTTAAACAAACCCCGTATGAAGGCCTCTGGTCCAGAGTGTTGAAAAGTTCTGCCCTTATTTCTGTGTGTTGTAAAATGTTTTCCATGAGTGATACTGTGGGTTTTCTTGAGTCTACGTTTGATAAAAGCTCTTATTTAGGACTTTCTTGGTGAGCACTGAGAAAACTCGTTTAATCTTTTGTAGGGGGGTGTAAAACAAACTATCGTGCCCCTGCCTCATTAATGTCATAAAGCTTATCCATCAACCAGCCAACACCAAGCCTTTTGAGTTCCCTTTATCAGATAATGTCAAGAACACCTGGGTTAGCGTTCTTCCCACCTCAGTCTAGTGCTTATTCAGCCCTGAGCTGTGTTGAAATTGCACACATACTAGGTAGAATGTTATGAAACAGTTTTCAGTGCAGACAGCTGAGACCCAGCCACTTTCTCTGTTGAGTGTTTGAGCGATTACACCGTACTTCTGCTAGCTTGCTTAAAACGTATAAGGGGCCCCACAGGGAACAATGGCCATGACTTTTGTTCGTGCTCTGTATATAGCGAGAAAAATGTGGGAACTACAAACAGTAACTTAATGATGACTCAAGAAGTTCAGGAAAGACAGGTATGATATAATAAACAAACCTCAAGTCCTAACACTTGTGTTAGATCCTGCATTCCTTATACAGGCAGCTTCTTTGTGTTGTGTCAAGTGGTGTTTGGGGAGAAGGGAAGGGAGGGGAGCTTTTCAAAATAAGATGTAGTAGGGGCTCCAGGGTGTCTCAGGAGGTTAAGTGTCTGACTCTTGATCTCAGGGTCGTGAGTTCAAGCTCCACATTGGGCTCTGCACTGGACGTGAAACCTACTAAAATAAGAAATAAAAAATTAGATGTAGTGAAGTTTCAACTTAACATTCTCATATGTGATTTTTTGCTCAAGTTGTATAGACCAAATGCAATAAGAATCATATGCTGTCTCTTGAGAAAAAGGTTCTTTATTTTTTGAGAAAGGTTATTAATCCATTCAAAGACTCCACTCTACTACAACACTTTTTATGGACTTGCTGAGTAAAGTCATTTGTTCCAAGGCTCTATTTGACTGTCAGGTTTGGGGAGAAAATTTACTACTTCTGCTCAAGGTAGAAGGGAATAGAATAAGATAAGCATTAGGAATTTCTCAAGGCTAAGAGGAATCTCTGTATAAAGAAGAGGAAGCACTTGGAGGCTGTATAACCAGAATGCCTCAGCCGGGGGATATTTCCCTAAGCTTGTGTCCTTGCTCCTCACCTTGCTTTACTGTCTCCCTGAGACGCACAAGATTTTATCACCTCGCTGCAAGAAGTTCCTAAAATCAATTGCCCTGACCCCTCTTCTGAGTTCCCGAAGTTCTTCTGTACCAGCTTGCTGGATATTTCATGAGAGTCGCCAGCATCTTAAAGTTAACACATTAAGAAATAAAACGTAGTTGTCCCCCCAGCCCCACCCTCCAGCCTATACTTCTGTCACCTGCTCATCACTCACGTTCAGAATCTGTGGCAAAGCTGCCAATTCCCTGTTCTTTATGCTTCTGGGGAGGCCTCATTTGTCACACTGCAGTGTGGTTTGGCGTTCTGCCCTTGGAGGAGGCCGAGATGTGATTACCCTTTGCATCTAGAATGAAAAGTTTGCTAATGAAGCTGGAGGAAAATGTTATGCTTTCAGGAGGTGACTCCTGAGCTTGCTTGAATCAGCCTTTCCCTCTCTTGCTCCCAAGTATAGGGCCATATATCTGCCTGGTGCACCTGTCATCTCTACAAGGCCCTGGACTAGTTTGCTGTAGCCTCTGGAAAGAGAAGAGTTGGCTACCGACTCCTTGCCATTGACGTTTCATCTCATTTGTCGGAATAGGTGGGCTTTGCCTCTATTTTTTTTTTTTTTTCAAGTTTTTATTTAAATCCCGGTTACCATACAATACGAGATTAGTTTCAGGTGTACTTTATGTCTAAGTGCATCTCTCTAGGTTTCTAGCCTTTGAACCATACTTGAGCATGGAGAGGGTAACATAATTCTGATTTAAATTTTGAATTTTCTTTCTACTTCTTCACTTATAATTCATGCAAACTATTTCTGATATCCCCTAGAACTCTTGTGTCTTAAACATCCTTCCTGTAAGGCGAGTGATGAATGTGTTCCCGTGTGGGCTCTCAGATATGGAGATGGTGTGTTTGGGGAAACTATGCAGTGCTGTCGCCTAACTGCCCAGTTTCAGGCTTGGATGTGTGACTCTTTGATGACTCGGTTATGAATATTCTGAGAGTTGTGGTTGGCCCCGTCACCCTGTCCTCATACAGTCCTTACACATTCTCAGACCCTGTCATGCAGGGGCCACACCTAAAAGAGCACCGTAGAAGTAGGGCTTCCTTGGAGTTTGGTGGTTCCATGGACAGCAGTGGAGAAATCTTCTCCTCAGCCATGTTGAGTAGAAGCAATGCAAATAAGCATAGGCTCACATTCTGGTGGAAGGTTTTAGGTAGACACTTCTAGAAAATTATGTACTTGATAACAGGAGAATGTTAGACACGTTTTGAAGTTCAGATCAGTGATGTATCATCCACAGTTATGTATTTTCAACCAACGAATACTTATTGAATATTTCATTCTAACTCAGAAAGGAAGGCATAAACAGGGAAAGATAGCTACCTACATAAAGTAACTAACTAGCTAACTAAGTAGCTGACCATGTGAAGTAGGTTTCAAAAGGGGCCTAACTGTGCAGCCTGGTGTTTAAGAGTGTAAGGGTTTGGAATCAGATCTGGGTTTTGATCCTGGTTCTGACATTGGTGCTGTGGCCTGGGCAGGTTACTTCATTTTTTTCCTCCCAGTTTTCCCTATAAAGCTTTCTTTGTAGGCTTGTTGTAGGAGTTAAATGAGCTAATATCTGAATCATGCCTAGTGAATTATGGCTGATTTAGCTAGACTATCTTAGAGTAAAACACAAATAAAACATCTTCAAAGTGCATCACGATGCTAAAGGGTGTCCTAATAACCATGGCACACTGGAGGCAGGGCCACAGATCGAGGGCTCCTTCATTTTCTATGATTAAGGAATGAGTGATCCCAGAACCTGGGATGGTGTTCAGATTGGTGGCTCTGACTGTTACAGGGACAGAAGGGAAGCCAGGGGCCAGGTTGGCAGACACATCACTACATCAATTCAGCAGAAAGAGAGTTCACACCAACCCCCAAACAAGCAGATTTAGTTACCAAAGTGCCAACTACCCATCGTCAAGTGGAGGTGATGGAAAGTAACATGATTACAATCCATGATACGATCATGGTACATGGAGGATGTTAAAGGAGCAGAAGAAAAGATGAATAGACTAGAGAGTCAGAGAAGACTTCCTCTAAGTGGAAACACAAGTTAAGTCTTAAAGAACAAGGCAATAGACATTAAAAAGAGAAGAGGTAACTGTTTACCAAGCAGCAGAAACAGCATGTTGTAAGAAATGAAAACATGGGAACCAAAACATAACCCGATTCTCTTAAGATTGTATTTTCCCAATGGAGTTCTGTTTTTTCCCCCAGCGTGAAGACCTAGATTTTAAACCTGTTCTGGACTCTCACCCTGACCCACAGAACCTGCATCATCTGCTTGGGTAACACCGAACCAGATTTCACCTGGTAAGAACCGTTCTTGAAATGTTGTCTAAAAGTCCTGACCATGAAGCCTTTAAGAGCAGTGATATTAGATCCAACTCTGAGCTGGCGTCTCAGATTTCCACTCGACTGGTTCTACAACAAGTGCTCTTTGGGGTAGGGAGTTCCTCATCCCACTCACGTATATTCGCACTGAAATGAATTGCTCACTCCAGCCTTATAGTAATAGCCTCCAACAAACAGTAGATAGCTTAAAAGGCAGTCTTTTGTTAGACCTTAGTAGAAAGATTAATGGGTACCAAAGAGTTTTGTCTCCTTGGCTCTCAATCTAATTTATCATCAGAATTGCTTAAGGGATTTTTAATGCAGAGTCCCGGGACCTACTCCTGCAGATTCCAAAGCAGAGCCTGGGTCTGTATTTAAAAAAAAAAAAAAAAAAAAAAAAAATCTCCCACAAATGACCCTAGTCCGCAGCTGTATCCGGGAGCCTTGGTTGAGAAGACAGCCTCTGTGTTCCCTGTCCACTGACCGTCACTGATGGAATCTGACCAATCACACTCTCTTGAGTCGATACTGGAAGCCACGAGTCATTTTGGGCACCTTTCATATGGAGGTAATAAGCGCTGAGCTCTGATGACAGCAGCATTTCTCCTTGTCCACAGAGGCAGTAAAAGCCAGTCAGCAAAGAGACAAAAAGCAGCAGAGATGCAAGGCTTCAGAGATGAGACATGGCAGACATGTTCTGGCAGCTTTCCATTTCCAGTTTCTTCCGGAAGCCTAGCCCCCCTCCTGTCTTTGCTTCCGAGAGGTGTTTCTTTATCCTATAATAAATTCCTGTCTCTGGCTCAAGCCAACACCAGTTGGTTTCAGTTACTTGGAATCAAGGAGCCCAACTACTCCAAGTCTAACTCAAACAGCCACTCTAAAGAACAATCAGAGAAAACACTTTAAACACACTATGGTATGAAATATCAACTTTCTTCCCAAACAAGTCTGGAAAGGGGCTTGGGGGAGGGAGAAATGAAACACTCTTACTATCGAGTAGTTTATTCCGTAACTAACTTGGTACAAGGGGTACTCCTTTATGGAAACAAGAGCAAAGACATTATATTGATTTGGAAGAAATGAAAGGGAGCAGTGGAAGCCACACAAACGAGCAGGGCCCAGACGGGGCTCCCTAATGGAAAAGGAAATATAGCCAATCTTGTGGCACAGATGATTTCTGAGGCCGAGCCAACCTCAGTTATGCTGGTCCCGATCTGTACCTGCTGCCTCACCCTCTCTGAATCAGCCCAAGGCTGGTGGAGGTCTCTGAACCGGGCCAGGGTTTTTGACTGGTTGGGTTCAAACAATCAACACTGCCTAAGAAACAAATAGAGCACAGCTGTTCTCAAATGGGAAAACAGGCGAGCTAGTCTTTCCCGAAGGGAGCCGTCCTTGCCAAGCCAGGATGCCTTAAGGGTCTTCCTGCGCAGGGCATTTAAATACTCCTCTACTCTTGAACAGGAAACTCGTTCAACCCTCCTGGCCACCATCACACACCTGAAAACCAAACAGACATTCATCCAGCCAGGGGACTGGGAATTTAGAGCAGCGTCACCGAGCAGCTGCTTCCTCCCCTGGTAAGCCTGAGGCCACAGAGGCAACGTGGGAGGAGCAGCCCTGCTCCGTTGGGTCCTGTGGCCGCAGAACAGCCCCTGAGCTCAGCCGGCGGACGCCTGCCACTGGAAATAAGATTAGAAATGGGCCAGAGCAGTTCTGAGGCAGAAAAAGCCACCCCAAACAGAGTAAAATTGGGTTCAAAATGTCATTACATGCCACACTAGTGGTCTTTGAATTATTTCTTAGAATTCGCAGGGGCTCTACAGAACACACTGAAAAAGAGTGGGGTCTGAGTCTCCTCTCACCCCTGGATTCTAACAGAGTGGTTCTACCTTTGTCTATTCACTGGTCTTCTTGTCTCTTTGCAGAATGGATTCGTAACTAATAATAGTAGTAGCTCACACTGAATGTGTGGTTGCATGAGGGCTTGTGCACACACGCACACCAGACACTATGCTAGGTGTTTCAGATGCCTCCGCATGATTCCTTCAACCAAGTTCAAGTGGTAGGTTCTGTTATCATCTCCCTGGCATAGGCATTGAGGAAACAAAAGTATCTTGTCCGAGGTCACAAAGCTAGCAGGTGGGAAAGCCAGGAATTAAATCCAGCTCCCTCAGATCCTGGAGCCCTGATATTGTCCCTGGGATGGACCACAGGAAAAACCATCTAGGGGAGGAAAATGAAAAGTGAGCCTTTCGCGAGAGCTGTCATTCTCAACCTTGCCCACACACTAGAATCACCTCAGAAGCTTTAAAGATTATGAATGCCAGGCTCTTGCCCCTGGAGATACTGACTTAATGGATCTGGGGAGCAGTCTGGGCATAGGGATTTGTTTTTAAAGACTGAGAACCACTGCCTTAGAGAAACAGTGATAGGAATTCAATAATTGAAATTACATGTCAACACTAATTTGAGAGTGTCAAAGACAGGAATTTCCCTCCTGGCAAATTACTCAGCTGATGGTATAAAAAGTGTCCTTTAAGACGGAGAAAGAAACACAGCCAAACTCCCATAGCTCTGGAGCAAAGGTGGAGAAGACTGTTTTCTCCTTCTCCCCCACGGCTCAGCTATGACCTTGAGTACACATGGTGGTCACTTATTTGGTGGGGCTGACACAGAGGATAGCTGACATGAGGAGGACACAAGGAAAGATGTGGGAAAACTGTAAACTGGGAAACAAGGCCCTCCACCTGTGATTCCAGCTTTTATGTGCTCAGGCCAGGACCAAGGATAAGCTGAGGTCGGTGAAGCCTTGAGCATAAAATTTAAGGGGACTCCAAAAAACAAAACCTAAAACTCATCCATCATGAAGATGAATAACGTTTTAGTGCCATATTTAAAAAAATAAATATCAATGCAAAAAAAAAAAATCCATGGTGAACTAAATGTCAAGAATTTCAATACAGACAGTGTCCAACAGGGCTCCAAGGGGCAGGGGTGAGGTGGAGTGAGTGGTGCAAGTAAGTGTAGGATTGGATCTTTTGTCTTCATTTAAAAAGGACTTTTTGGGACATTGATCTTGACTTTTAAAGTTTTTTGCATTAAAGCATTATTTTTCTTAATTTTTTTGTTCCACTGTGAATCCTAGTAAACATTCCCGCAAGGGGAGTAAACCTCTTTTTGGCTTGTTCAGATCCTTCTGAACTGAGGGAGGGGAATATCACAAAAGCACCAGAAGAACACTAGCCTCCCAGAGGCCTGATGGGATTTCCTGTACCAGAATGACTTGGACAGAGAAAGAGCCTCATTGTTCAGAGCCAGCAGGTAAGGAGGGAGGGAGAGTGGAGAACCATGCTCGGGGAGGCTAAGGTCAGCCGCTGTGCCCAGGGCAGGCTTGGAGTTCCTGTCTCTGTTGACTCACTTGGCTGGGAGAACACAGCTCTCGGTCATACAGGATTCTAACCCTGGTTAGAATCCCTTGGTCAGTTAACCTGTCTAACCTTCAGATCCTTTATCTGTAAAATAGAGCTAATAATGTACCCCCCACAGGGATATTTTGGGGGATAGATGAGGTAATATCTATAAAGCACTTTGCACACTACCTGGTACGTTCTAAGTGCTAAAACGTGGCATTTATTGTAAGGTGACTATTCCATTTTCTAAGTCTCTTCTAGAAGCTCCACCTTCCTATCTCAGTCCACTTTTGGTACATTTCACTGCTCACTGATAACTCACCAGAGAGGTAGGCCAAATCAGTCAGGTTTATTACTTGTTAATAAATCTGGGAGGTTGTCACTAAAATGGGTCAGGGTTAGAGAAGGGAATGGAGAAGACTGGATTCTTGACTCACGTTTAGAACTTACAAGCTGTGTGGACTTAGGTATAACCTTTCACATCTCTGAGCCTCTTTATTCTTTACTGAAGGAAGATTATAATAGTATCTTTCTTTTTCTCCTCTTGTGGGATCATAGAGATAAAGTTGCAAAAGTGACTGGTAGTTGCAGATTCAGGTGGAAATAAGCTTTAAGGCATAATTTATTATTGTTATTATTATTATTATTGTTACTTTTTATTTTAGAGAAAGAGAGCACGCACAGGAGTGGGGGAGAGGGGCTGAGCAGGAAAGAGAGAGAATCTTAAGCAGGCTCCATGCTCAGTGCAAAGCCCCTAGATGGGGCTCGATTTCACAACCATAAGACCATGACCTGAGCTGAAATCAGGAGTCCGATGCTTAATTGACTGAACCACTCAGGCACCCCTAGGGTACAATTCGTTAAGTAGGCTCATTTTTTGTCTGGGCTGATTCACCTGGTGCTGATACAGAACTTCAATAATACTTGGAAGTAGATTCTTTATCCAGGACTTTAAAATGATAACAGAAAGGATTGGGAGGAACAAAGTTTGGACTATGGCGTGAACTACCTATTATTTGCTAAATTTTTACTTCAAGTAGAGAGACTAGACACTAGCTCTGGTATTAACTATATTACTTCCCCAGTAGGGAACTTCTTAAAATTGGATAATTTTAAGAGGTATGACTCGGGGAGGGGCACCCGGGTGGCTCAGTTGGTTAAGCGTCTGACTTTTGATTTCTGCTCAGGTCATGATTCTGTAGTTCGTGGGTACGAGCCCCACGTTAGGCTCTGCACTGTCAGCAGAGATGTCTGCTTGAGATTCTCTTTCTTCCTCTCTCTCTGTCTCTCTCTGGCTCAAAATAAACACATAAACTTAAAAGAAATTAAAAACAACCTAAAATAATAAAATAAAATAAAATAAAATAAAATAAAATAAAATAAAATAAAATAAAATAAACAAGCACGACTGGGGGGACATGTCTCCCTCCTGATCCTGCCTAGAAGCACTTCCCCTGTTGTCCTAAGTTTGTATATTTTGATCTTCTTAAATGTCTCATGTGGTTACACATTCTCCATGAATGCGTACTTGATCACTTCTTTTTCTCAAAGGTCATGTACTAATTCATAACAATTTTTAGTCTTTTTTGGCTGGAATTATTTACAATTCAAACTTAATTTTGTATTTGTTACTTTTATTATTATTTTTTTTAACGTTTATTCATTTTTGAGAGACAGAACAGAGCATGAGTGGGGGAGGGGCAGAGAGAGAGGGAGACAGGATCCAAAGCAGGCTCCAGGCTCTGAAGTGTCAGCACAGAGCCTGACGGAGGGCTTGAACTCACTGACCATGAGATAATGACCTGAGCCAAAGTCGGAGCCTCAATTGACTGAGCCACCCAGGTGCCCCTAATTCAAACTTTAAATGCAGTCATTTTCCAGCCATCGTTAGAAAGTGAGTATAGAGTTATGATTGAGAGCGTGGGCTCTGATACCATGCTATGTTGGCCACTAAATAAGTGGCCTTCCCCTCTTAAGTGGGGGCACAATAGCCCTGATCTCATAGGACTGTACTGAGAAATAAAAAGAATCAGTGTTTATAATGTGCTTAAAATAGTGCCTAGCGAATAGTAAATGCTTCATCAGTGTTAGCCACTATTGTTTTGATCCCAATTTGTGGAAGCTACTACCCTGATCTGTGCAATTCTGAAACCTAAAGCTTGTTCTATGGGGCAATTCTTGTGATTTCAAATACAGTTCCCTATTACACTTTCTTCAATGTTTGTGTCTCTCCGTTTCTTTGCTTTCTTCCTCTCTTCACAATGGCAATGGGAAGGATTTAGAGGTAGGATTTTGTAACAGTGTGACATGCTATACTGAATGATGTGGCTTATTCTTAAGTACAGCATCACAGCAGCATTGTATTTTATGCCGTGTTAGGCATTCCTTAGATGTATAAAATGAGAAAATAGTAGTGTGTTATCCTTATTAGCTTACTTTCTGCCACGTCTTGTGTAGGAATGACTAAAACTCTACCGTGATTTACACCAATACATATTTGAAGATTGGAATTATTAATTAAATCAGAATTTTAAAAAGAATGTGTGGCATGAAATCAGAGTTGATAAACATTCCTGTGCGAATTTATTTTAAAATGACTTTTTTTTTTTTTTTTTTTTTTTGCTCAGTTGGTTGAGCATCTGACTCTTGATTTCGACTTGGGTCAGGACGGTTCATGGGATTGATCCCCTCATTGGGCTCCGTGCTGGCAACGCAGATCCTGCTTGAGACTTTCTCTCTCCTTCTCTTTCCTCCCCTCCCCTGCTCATATGTGCTCTCTCTCAAAATAAATAAATAAATTTAAAATTAAATAAAATGACATTTTTATTTTATTTAACATTTTTAACGTTTTATTCATTTTTGAGAGACAGAGCACGAATAGGGGAGGGGCAGAAAGAGCCGGAGACACAGAATCCAAAGGAAGCTCCAGGCTCTGAGCTGTCAGCACAGGGCCCGATGTGGGGCTTGAACCCACAAACCATTATATCATGACCTGAGCTGAAGTCAGACGCTTAACTGACTGAGCCACCCAGGCGTCCCATAACGTTTTTATTTTAAAAGGAATATGTATTAATGTACAAACTTGAGAAATATAGAAAAATATTAAGAAAATTTAAAAATCAGTTATTATCCCATTACCCAAAGATTGTTAACACCCAATTTCTGTTTTGAGTTGGAAATAAGTATTTACAAGTGTAGACCATTTAAGAAATGACAAGGCATTTTTATCAGATGATCTCCTGTGATCTTGACAGCAGCTCTGAGGTGAGCAGTTTATATGTGTGTGTGTATATATATATATATTTTTTTTTTTGCAGTTTATATTCTATTTTTTTTAAATGTTTATTTATTCCTGAGAGAGAGACAGAGTGTGAGCAGGGGAAGGACAGGGAGAGGGAGACACAGTATCTGAAGTTGAGTCCAGGCTCTGAGCTGTCAGTCCAGAGCCCAATGTGGGGCTCTAACCCACAAATCGTGAGATCATGACCTGAGCCAAAGTCGGACGCTTAACCCACTGAGCCACCCAGGCACCCTGGCAATTTATATTCTAATGGAAACTTAGCCTCTGAAAGGCTGATGCTTGGTCGAGTTCAAAGAATTGGTGAGTAGAAGACCCAGAATTTGTGTTGCAGTCCTTAACTTCAAACTCAGTGTTCTTACCAAACACAGCAGAGTAGATAATGTATGATTTATTTTTATTTTTTATTTATTATTTTTTTTTTTGAGAGAGAGAGAGTGAAAGCATGGGGGAAGGTCAAAGAGAAGAGGAAGAGGGAATCCCAAGCAGGCTCAACACTGCCAACACAGAGCCTAATGCAAGGGTCGATCCCACAAACCGTGAGATCATGACTTGAGCTGAAATCAAGAGTCAGACACTTAACTGACTGAGCCACACAGGCGCCCCCATATTGTATGATTCTTTTATTTGAAGTCCTGGAAGAGGCAAAGCTAACCTATAGGAAGAGAGGTCAGATCAGTGGTTTCCTAGATGGTGGGGGCAGGGAGGTGTTGAGAAATGATGGGAGAGGGGCTTAAGACACTTCTGGAGGAATGAAATGTTCTGTAACTTGACTTGAATGTTGGTTACACAGATGTATACATTTGTCACAACTCATCAAATAATTATGTTTAAGACCTGTACGTATCACTGCATATACATTATACTTCAATTTTAAAGATCATTTTTCTATTTTAAGTGATAGGAATAGGCAGTGCTGTAACACCTTAATGATACAAAAAAATCATTACATTATTTCATTTGTTTTGATATAAATGATCTTAATGATCTAAGCAGTCATCTTCCCTTTCCTTGTTTATTAATTTCCCGTTGCTGCTGTAACAAATTACCACACACCTAGTGGCTTAACGCAACTAAATTTATTACCTCACAGTTCTACAAGTCAAAGGACCCAAAGATGGGTGTTGCTGGGCTAAACTCAAGGAGTTGGCAGGGCTGAGTTCCTTCCAGAGGCTCTGTGTGAGAATCCATGTCCTTGGTTCAAAATGATGGTTCAAAAAAGGGATTTTCAAATGACTCATAAGCATATGAAAAGGTTCTCAGCCACATTAGCAATCAAGGAAAATAAAAAATCATAATGCCTATCATAGGAAAATGGATAAATTGCGATCTAGTCATATGATGGCAGACTCTACAGATACGAAAATGAATGAACTGCAAATGTAAACAATAGCAGGGATTATAAATATGCTCATTTGTAATATTGAGTGAAATTAGCCAGTCACAGAAGACCGCAGAATGCCTGATTCCATTCAGGTAAGGTTAAAAGAAAAAGTGCAGCACCAGATCATAGTATTGAGGGATATACTGTTAATAGTATAAAGAGAAGCGAAGCAATCAGAAGAAGAAGGAGAATGAAGGGTGGGTGGAGAGATGGGATGCATGGTGTTTGGGAGGACGATGAAAGGGATTTTGGGGTGCTGGCAGTTCCCGTTTATTGACCTGGGTGGTGGTTATATGGGTGTTTATGGGTATTTATCTTGAGATAATTGTTACGCTGTGTGTTTTTGTTTTGTACACTCCTTTGTATGTATACTCTACTTCACAATGAAAAAGTAAAGTGCACACACACACACACACACACACACACACCAAAATGGTTCACGGCAAAAAGGGCCATCAGAATTCATTAGGAGACATCCAAGAATCTAGGATAATAATGGAAAAAGGAAGCACAAAATTTAACTTCTGGTTCACAGGGGCCCATGCAAAAAGGGAAACAGGTAATGTTGTATAACTCCTATTGTCTGATAAAAATAAGCACATGTTTGCCAGGAAAGACAAAGATTTCTCTGATTCCAAATTGTGGTCAGAATGTTACGCTCATTGTTAAGGTAAGAACAGTGTATTCAGTTGCAGGTTTTCTGAAGACCACAAAATGTTCCTCAAATGGACATCACTTAACTGAATTCTTGATAAAAGCTGAAAGCATGACATTAAATCATAGCTCAGTGAAGGCATTTCTGAGGAAATCTAAGTTGACACAGTCCTGTGACTTTCTGGGGGCAAGGACATAACCCGTGCTGTAGGAACTCTAAAAGAATTCCAGCTGTTTCTTGAATGTAACCTTCTGTACTCTTTCGTATGCACCCTCCCAGAGAAGTGTCAGTGTCCCAGGCTGACTCTCTCTTTGTAGGAGGTTTCCTCAGACCCTTATTCTAGGCCTGATTTTCTCCCATGGCTCTGTTGGCTTTCTCTTCTTTGACCTTGACCTCAACTTGGCGCTGATCACAGCTTTCTACTGCTGAGCATGACTGGCTCTCCAGGTTAGGTTGGGGCTAGTAAGGATTTCTTTCTTTTTTTTTTTTTCTTTAAATGTTTATTTTTGAGAGAGAGAGCACAAGCAGGGGAAGGACAGGGAGAGAGAGAGACGGAGGATCTTAAGTGGGCTCTGTGCTGACAGCAGCGAGTCCCAGTGTGGGGGCTCTGAACTCAGGAACCACAAGATCATGACCCGGGTAGAAGTCAGACGCTCAACTGATTGGGCCACCCAGACACCCCTGGGCGAGTAAGGATTTCTAAGCATGACTGGCTTGGCACGCTGTACTGAATTTAATGGATGCAATGTCTTCTTATACCTCTCCCTCTTCTTCAAGGCACCACACCCCTCATCCCCCAACTCTGCAACACAGCACAGTGATTAAAAGCGTGGGCTTTGGGGAGCCTGGGTGGCTCAGTTGGTTAAGTGTCTGACTTCGGCTCAGGTCACGATCTCATGGTTCATGGGTTCGGGCCCCACATCCGGCTCTCTGCTGTCAGCAAGTAGCCTGCTTTGGATCTTCTGTCCCCCTCTTTCTCTGCCTCTCCCCTGCATTCATTCTCTCTCTCTCTCTCTCTCTCTCTCTCCAAATAAGCATAAAAAAAAAAAAATGAACGTAGGCTTTGGACTCACACTCTGTGGTTTTGAATCCTGACCCTACCACTTGATGGACATACCCTGTGTCTCCCTTT
The DNA here is from genome assembly GCF_028749965.1 of Puma concolor. NCBI lineage: Eukaryota > Metazoa > Chordata > Mammalia > Carnivora > Felidae > Puma > Puma concolor. The sequence continues at coordinate 26,812,894 of NC_141670.1, forward strand.
GTGAAATGGTGATAATTATACCATTTACCTCACGTGTAGGTTAAACGATGTAAAGTGGGGAGACTGTCTAGCGGTGTGGTTGAAAGCACAAACTCAGGAACCAGACTGCCTGGGTTCACCTTCCAGCTCTACTGCTTACTAGCCATGTGGTCTTGGACAAGATTCTTAGCTTTTCACGCTACAATGGGAATAATGTAACATCTGCCTAAGGGTTGTTGTGAGGAGTAACTGGTTAATATTTATAATGTACCCAAAACAGGGCACATACCAAATGTTTCATCAGTGTTTGCTAAGTACAAGGTTAGATGCCTGGCATATAGTAAATTTCAATACATGTTACACATTTTAATTGTTTTCTGCTCGTGTGACTCCTCTTCCTCCATCTGCCTGACTATAATGATTGATCAAGGAGTAAGAATCTAAGTGCAAGCCTTGGATATTTCTTTTTTTTTTTTTTTTAATTTTTTTTTTTTTTAGCGTTTATTTCTGAGAGAGAGAGAGAGAGAGAGAGAGAGAGAGAGGGAGAGAGAAACAGAGGGAAACAGCATGCGCAGGGGAGGGGCAGAGAGAGAGGGAGACACAGAATCTGAAGGAGGCTCCAGGCTCCAAGCTGTCAGCACAGAGCTCAAGGTGGGGCTTGAACTCACAAACCTCAGATCATGACCTGAGCTGAAGTCAGATGCTTAACCCACTGAGCCACCCAGGCGCCCTAGGCCTTGGGTATTTCTAATCAAAGTCCTAAGATGGGGTGGTGGCAAGACCCTTTCCCCCTCCAGTCACAAAGCTGCTGCTGCAGCATCTGAGAAGAAGCAAATCAGCAACAGGAAAGAAGGAAGCTAGCATAGAAAAGTAAAAAATACATAAGAGGAGGGGAGCAGAGAGAGAGGCAGTGAGGGACAAAGAGACAGAGACCTAATGTGTTGTCATGGTTCTCATGTCTGGAGTCTCAGAAGTTTCTTGGTTTTCTGTCTTTGTGATCATGGTTGAAGAAAGAGCTTTTCTTGTTATTCTGTGAGCTACCCCTCCCCCCCCCCCCCAATAAATCTCCTCTAAGCAAATTCAAGTCAGGTGTCTGTCTCTTGCTATCCAAAGAATCCAGAAAAACACCACTAGTTTGGGAAAAGTCACCTTCTAGTTTTTTTAAAAAATTTTTAATGTTTATTTATTTTTGAGAGACAGAGAGAGAGAGAGAGAGAGAGAATGAATGAGCGGGGGACGGAGGGGCAGAGAGCAAGGGAGACACAGAATCCAAAGCAGGCTCCAGGCTCCAAGCTGTCAGCACAGAGCCTGACGTGGGGCTCAAACTCACGAACCATGAGGTCATGACCTGAGCTGAGGTCAGATGCTTAACCGACTGAGCCACCCACATGCCCCAGTAACCTTCTGTTCTTAATCTAACTGGTCTAACTCTTCTACAGCCCTTAGTCTTCTGGGAAAGTGCACACCTGTTGAAATACATTCTTTGCACAAAGAACTGTGTTCAGCACTGTGGTACATCCAGAGTTATAGAAACCTGGGTTATGGTTGTCAAGGAAATTAAATATGTTAACTTCACAATACATTTCAGAAAATGGAAGTAAAGAGATTTACCTAGAAAACACACTTCAGAAGTGTGGTATAATAAAAACTATATTTGGTCTTTGTCCCAGGTTCCTGGCAGAGAACTGCAAAACCTTTTGGAATTTTATTTATTTATTTATTTTGAGAGAGAGAAAGCATGCACATATGAGTGGCGGAGGGGCAGAGAGAGAGGGAGAGAGAGAATCCCAAGCAGCTCTGCACTGTCAGTGTGGAGTCCGACATGGGGCTCATGACCCTGAGACCATGACTTGAGCTGGAATCAAGAGTTGGACACTTAGCTGACTGATCACTAAGGCACCCCACCTTTTGGAATTTTCTAAGTGATGGGAGTATCTTATATTATTCATAACAACCTCCTTTCTGGCCAAATCTGAGTTGGTGCCAATGACATGACTCCTGGTAGACCCTTACTTTCAGGGGAAGAGCTGGCCACACCAGAAAGACCAAGACTTATGCCCCACCAGCAGGGAGAGGAGAGGGCCTGGAGATTGAGCTCAATTACTAAAGGCCATTGATGCCATAAATCATGCTTAGATAAGGAATCTTTGATAAAAACTCTTGATCAGTGAAGTTCTGAGATGCTTCTAGGTTGGTGGACTCATTGAGATCCTGGGAGGGTAGAGCCGCTGAGAAGGCATGGAAGGAAACTCTGTGCCCTGAACGCCTCCCACACCTTGCCTTGTGTGTCTCTTTCATTTTGTTCATTTCTTGAGTTGTATACCTTATCATAAAACTGTCATTGTGAATATAGCTCTTTGCTGGCTTCTGGGAGTTGTTCTAGCAAATTATCGAACCTAAGGGGAGTCTTGGAAACCCTCAATTTTTTCTTTTTGGAATTTTTTTAAACAGATGTGTAATTGACACATAACATTTTAGTTTCAGGTGTACAAAGTAATGATTTAATATTTGCAGTCAGCTGAGCACAGTGTGCGCGGCCCAGGGACTCCACTTGTGCTGGTGTCTGAAGTGGGGCAATCTCGTGAGACTGAATCCTTCACTCATAAGATCTCATGCTTACTCCAGGTGGTTAGTGTCAGAATTAGACTGAATCCTGGACACCCACTTGGTGTCAGAGAATTGCTGTTGGAACCAGGTAAGAGCTATGGACTATAAGAACTTTCTTCGGAAAAGCGGCCAAGCGCTCAGTCCTCCATTGCCTCCAGCAAAGCACTTTAAGACAAAGCACAATAGTTAACAGATCTTTTTGAAGTGAAAGAAAATATGTCTGTGTTAGATGAGTAAACAACGTCAGGTGGTATAGAAAATTCTAAGGCCCGGTATGCTACCTGGTGTAATTGTGAGCTCCCGTTTTCATGTTCACATATCAAGTTTATCCAACTTGTGATTTATTCTGCCAGAACTTTTCAGAGTGGATCCAATGATCTTACTGTGTAAAAGCAATGCCATGGGATTAGATGGTGTCAAAGATAATAGAAATTGTAGTGGTGAGGGCATTTTGTAGCATATTTACAATAGCCTGTGACTGAACTGTCTGTATGGCAGACTCCATAATAAGGCAGTTCTGGGGGCCAAATTATGCCCATTAAAATATGGCATTATATGCCCAGTCAGTCTTGATTCCGATTTACTTTTTCATAGGATTCAGCTTTACTTTTCTATAAATACATTTATTGTCTCTTTGACCCTTCTGTTCTTATATTTTTGTTTGTATTTATACTTTCAGTATTTGGAGTGAGGTGACTCTGGGGCCTAATTCATAATGTGTCCCTTGGCAACAGTGGAGCCTTGGAACTGGTGCCTGTGTACCTATGTGCTCAAGGTGCCTGGAGACAGTGAATAAGAGTTTGGAAATAGTAAGGTTTTTAGGCATTGAAACTACAAACCTCAGATGCAGGAGAGCAGAACACATTATCAGTCTTTGAGGGTTTGGCATTAGACAGATGGGGTCAGACAGCCTGCGACCCAGCACAGCTCTGTCCTGGGTTCTGTGTATATTTCACTTGCCTCCTTCCCATCTTTTTTCCCTAATCTACTGGGGTGGGGGTTATATAGCATCTCATTAGGACTTTTCCATGTTGTTAAAGTATTAATGAGTCATTAAAAAGGGAATCGAGTTGATGAGCCATGTATAGTTTACTTAATCATTTTCTTATCGTGGGTCATTTAGGATGCTTCCAAAATTTGCTTTTGTAAATACAGCTGTAATAAAATCTTTGCTCATAAAGCTTTTTCCGCATTTAGGGTAAAATTATGCAAATTAATTCCTGAATATTTTAAGGCTTTTGACACATTTGCCGAATAATTTTCCAAAAGGGCTCTATTTTCTAAAGGGCGGTGTCTAAATGTACATTTTTCTGTGTTCCTCTGCCAGCACTGAGTATTATAATTTTAAAAACCTTTGCGAACATAATAGTTGAAAAGTGGTCTTATTGGTTTGATATGTATTTCTTCAATTATTCGTGAAGTTACACACTCTTTCCTCTTGTGCTTGTTAACCACTTATTTCTTCTTTTTTTATGCGTTTCCCAGCTCTGGATTGTTCTTCTCCTCATAACTTCTAATTGCAGAGAGCACTGGGGAGGGTGGGGGTTTATGCAGCAAAATTTGTAATGTTTTAATTTAAATTCCCATCCAGTGTAATATTAGTTTCAGTTGTACAATATAGTGATTCAGCACTTCCTTACAACAGCCGGTGCTCATCCCCACCAGAGCCCTCCTTGATCCCTGTTGCTCATTTTCCCCATTCCCCCATCCGCCTACGCTTTGCTAACCATCAGTCTCTTCTCTATCGTTAAGAGTCTGCTTCCTGATTTGCCTCTCTCTCTTTTATGCGGCAATTTTAAATAGGGTGATAGGGGGAGACCTTATTGAGAGGCGGCATTGGAGCAGAGAATTGAAAGAGGTGAGACAATGTGCCAAGGTCAGTCTGGGCATAAATTGCTTCTGGCAGAGGCACCGGCCAAGGCAAAGGTTCTGAGACAGGAACATGCCTGATGTGTTCCAAGAATGGCAAGGAAGCCAGGGTGGCTAAAATGGAGTGATTGGCAGGTAGAAGAATAGAAATTGAGGTCACAGAAACCAACAGGGTGGATCCTGTAGGGTTTTGGGGAGTGATGGTAAGGATTTGGGCCTTCTTCAGTGTGAGACATGAGGTCCTGGGAGGTTTTGAGCCACAGCGGTGACACGACTGGTCTTGGGGGCTGCATTAAATACTGATGGCAGGGAGTCAGGGGCAGAAGCAGGGGGAGCAGTTAGGAGACTCCTACAAATACCCAGAGGCTGCACTTGGCAGTGGAGGTGGTGAGAAGGCCTCTGGTAGAGCGAGGGGACTCTTTCATACCATGAATGTGAAGTGTGATAAAGGGCAGAGTCAAGGACTATTTCTTTTTAAGATTTTCTTAGGTCACTCTATGCACAATAGACCCGTAATTAATGGTCCCGAACATTTCTAGAGTTAAAATGAGAAAGAAATTTGCTCATGGAGAGAGCTCCAGGTATTAAGGCCATGAGAAGTAACTCCTGCCAGGAGAACTCAGAAGGAGCCGTGGTTTATCCATTTAAATGAGATGACAAATAAAAGTGATAACAAGACTGTGGCATTGGGTCCATCCTTTTACAATCTTCATATATTTATGCTTAACTTTAGTTAATTGGATTAAAATGAATATTTACTATGTTGGCAGCCAGTTGTGGTTTTTAGACAGGATTTATGCGTGATGTTTGAACACACCAGCACTTATAATGATGTGATTTAGTGTTCACATTGTGTTTAGACTGTTAGGCATATTGAAAGTCGGTGACACATTAAATTTTTTTTTTTTTTAATGTTTTGAGAGAGAGAGACAGAGAGTGAATGGGGGAGGGGCATAGAGAGAGAGAGACACAGAATCTGAAGCAGGCTCCACGCTCTGAGCTGTCTGTACAGAGCCCGTCGTGGGGCTCGAACCCATGAACTGTGAGATGACCTGAGCCGAAGTTGGATGCTTAACTGACTGAGCCACCCAGGCGCCCCCAAAGTGGGTGACACATTAAAGATAGAAAGAACTCAAATGATTTTGTGTAGATGTAGGCCATTTTGTTATTTAAGATGGGTTCAGTTAAGAATGAGGGATATATGATATGAGTCATCATTTTTTTGTGTGCATCATCATTTGTAAATGGACAGGTTAATATATAGTGTGTATTTCATTTTCTTGTCTAAAGTTTAAGAGAAAAGAAAAAGGAGTCATGCAGTCCCCACTGCAGAGACTAAAATGTGCTGGTTCTGTGGGTTGACAGAGGAGTGGCTGGTTGAATATCCTTGTGAGAGCCTCGATTTTATGAAAGTTTGGCAATCGCATTGCCTCGCTGTTCTGGGGTTCTCAGTGATTTTAGCTGAGCTATGGAATGAGCAGAACAGAAAGGCGAAGTGAGGGGGTGAGGGAGCCACTGAAGGTTACTGTCATCCCCGTGGCCTGGCAGTGTGGCTGATGGGAATGAATGCCAGTGACTGGGAGAAGGTCCGAGGTCAGCCCGTTGCTCTGTAAACTGGGGCAAGTCATTTGACACTTTGAAGTGTCACATCTATTTATTTGTAAAAAGGACACAATTTGTATCGCCCTGCCTATTTCTTACAGTAGCTGTGTGGCTCAAAACTGAAAGTGATGGGACATAAAATTGCTTTGCAAACACTAAAGCATTGTACAAATATAAGCCCGTATTATTGATTTAGCTACAAGGCACATTATTATACAGTGGTCTCCCCTTTCTGCGGTTTTGCTTTCTGCCATTTTGATTACCTTTAGTCAACTGCAATTGGGAAGCAGATAATCCTTCTTCTAATGAATATTGGAAGGTCAATAGTAGCCTAACGCTATGTCACAATGCCTGTGTAATTCACCTCCTTTCATCTCATCATGTGCGTATTTTTCCTCTTAATAACACAAGGAGAAAAAGAGCGAGCATGGTGTAATAAGATATTTAGAGAGAGAGGCGCATTCGCATAACTTTTATAACAATTTATTGTTATAATCGTTCTATTTTATTATCAGTTATTGTTGTCAAATCTCCTAATTTATAAATTAAACTTGATAGGTACATATGTTTAAAATTTTTTTTTTAACGTTTATTCATATTTGAGAGAGAGAAACAGAGTGCAAGTGGGGAAAGGGCAGAGAGCGAGGGAGACACAGAATTTGAAGCAGGCTTTAGACTCTGAGCTGTCAGCACAGAGCCTGATGTGGGGCTTGAACCCATGAACTGTGAGATCATGACCTGAACCGAAGTCATACACTTAACCAACTGAACCACCCAGGCCCCCCGGTACATATGTTTATATAGGAAAAAAACATAGTATATGTAGGGTTCAGTACTATCTGTGGTTTCAGGCATCCACTGGGGGGTCTTGGAATGTATCCCTCCACAGATAAGGGGGGACTACGGCACATATAAAATATGTATGTTATATCCCAAGAGCATAGACACATTCTTTCACCATCCTCAAATCTGTATTAAGTTTTATGGGTATAAGTAGTCCATTATTTTATAATAATTTTTTTTCCTATGGACCTGTTCATTTTATAAAGATCATAATGAGATTTAACCTTTAACCTGTGTGTGTGTATGTGTGTGTATGCGCGCGCGCATTTGCACTGTTAATTATGGAAGAAATGTGAACAAGGCCTTACAGAAGGTAGATGAAGCTTTACCGATGACTTAGTCCAATTTCTCCATTTTAAATTGAGGCTAGAATCCATAATGTTATGTGGTTGATACCCAAGAATACACAGCTTGTTAGAGCAGCATCAGTACTGGAAGCCAGGTTGACACTCAGCTGAATATTCTTTCATTTTGCTTCTACCAAGTATCATACAATTTTTAATACATTTTAGCACAGTGTTATACCCCCTATATATTATAGAACTTTCCTCCATCAACAGTCTCCTTTCCCAAGCAGGAAGTGTCCACAGTCTCACTTAAAGCTTTATAGCTAAAAAAAGTAGAGGAAGCAGAGGGTATGTATTTTCAGAGCCAAAGCTAAGCCAGAATTGCTTTTCTCCTTACCATTAATTTGCCTCTTTTGAAATTCAGGGTTTTTTCCAGGTATCTATGAAATGTTATCATATGTAATTCACCTGACACAGTTTCTCTTCTGAAGAAACATTTCTGGAAGCCCTACATAGTGACTTTCATAACATCTCACATGCTATCCTACTCTTCCAGAAGGCCAGGAAAGGTGTTTTATTTTTTTTAGTTAGGGCTCTTTTATTATGGGTAAGTCGGAGGCTGGATATTGTGAGGGCATTGATGTCTCTGCCACAGGGGTCTTTCTTGACATCACCAGAAGCAACCTTGTCTCTCCTGTGTCATACTGATGATTTAATTTCCTTCTTAGACTTTATCACTGTCTGAATTGATCTTCTCTATTCACCTGTGTGTTTATTCATTGTTTTTCTCTCTTTTCATGAGAACATAAGCTTCCTGAGAGCAAGAAGCTGGTCTGTGTTATTCATCAGTGTACCTTGCGTGTTTAGCATTTGGTAGGCAATCAACTATTATTAAAAAGAATAAAAGAATTGTGGGGTCAGTGAGTTGAACATATACAAAGTTTTGGATCCAAATTATCAAATAACCTCCCCAAAATGTCAAAATTTACAATCTCATTAGCAATGTCTACAAGGATCCTTTCCCTTACATCCTCTAAAAACCTGGGTATTATAACTTAATAAAAAGTTCTGTTAATGTGGTAGGCAAAAAATTTAAAAACTAAGTCTTATTATTCTTATTTTAATGTACATTACTTTAAGTACATTTTTGAAAAATTTTATTCAGACTAGTTAAGATTTTTTTTGTTTTGAGAGAGAGAGAGAGAGAGAGAGAGAGAGAGAGAGCGAGCAGGGGAGGGGCAGAGAGAGAGGGAGACACAGAATCTGAAGCAGGCTCCAGGCTCTGAGCTGTCAGCACAGAGCCCAATGCAGGGCTCGAATCCACGAACCACGAGATCATGACCCGAGCTGAAGTCAGACGCTCAACTGACTGAGCCCCCCAGGCACCCCAAGATTTATTTTTGATGGTGGTAACACAAAGGGATAAACTTTTGTTTATTGTCAGTTAGTCTTCCCTGAGAATGCTAGGTAAATCAAGGTTACTGTGCCAGCCTGTCTCAGTTATGAAGATCAAACATGTACGAAGGCGCTTTCAGAAGTAAAAACAAATCACGCAATCATAATGACTTGTTATACGCAGGGTGGGAGTGCAGAGAACAGTCATGGTTTTACTCAAATGGTGTAGTTAATAAAGTACAGTAAAGATAGCTCGTTATATTTGGTGGGACATTGGTGGTGCTCAGAACTAAGAGAACTACCAGTACGGACAGAAATGAAGAAACTGGCTGACTCTTTCCCCAACCACTTATTCACCCACAGAGCATTCATAGTGAATCCTCCCACGAGACCTCATTGCTCATAAGGACCAATGAACCCCCATAACCAATGCACTTCGTCCTTGCAAATGCACCCAGGAAGAGAATACTTGGGATCCGAAGGGCTCTGGCTCCAGTCTCTCATGTATATAGGTCAAAGCTACCTTTTCTTTTTTTATAGAAATATATGGTTTTTTTTTCTGATGTTAATGTCATATCCTTTTTTGTTGTTCTTTTTTCAAATTTGTATTTACATTCTAGTTCATTAACATACAGTGTAATGTTGTTTTCACAAATTTAACCATGGCTCCGTGAAATATGTTTCTATCTTGGGCCTGGCTTCATTGTAAGCCCCTCTTTTCCTTGCCATTGTGGCAGACCACGTGTGATGGGGTGAGCAGGGATGCTGTGGTGGTGGTCAGGGAGTGGTGAGAGAACCTTTTAGGGGCATTGTAATTGGCTCTGTCACTCTGCAGCTCTCCAGAGACTTCAGGATGACCAGACTCAGTCCTCCCTCTACTCAGTTCTGCGTATTTTGGTCTGTTGATTTTCCCAGTGTCCGTAACCCAAAGCAACATATCTTTCTTGGCATGTTTGGAAAGGGAGATGTTGCTAAGATTATTGGACTCACCGGGAAAGTTCTGGTGTTTACACAGTGTAGTACAGGGCATTATTCTAAGCTGAAGATTGCATGGGTATAGACATCCGTGAGGTCAGTTTTTCCTAACCATTTTAATAAAACTAAAGAGAACCTGCAAACTTGACACAGTCATGTCTCAAGGGAGCTTTGGTATTTGATAAATACTTTTCCTTTTCTAGGGTTTATATTCTATTTATTACATTTGGAAGTAGAATGCACACTCATCATAAAATGCCTAAGCTTCCTCTTTGGAATTCAATATAGTTAAAAGCAGAAAGTATTTGTTAAGCTTCTAGTAATGCCAGCCTTATGTGAGGAGTTTTGGGGGACACCCAAGAAGTACAAGTCCTGTAAATGGTGTCCTAATTATGTAAAGTAATAAAAGCCCATTTCCAGTTTTCAGTTCCCAATTCATTCACCTGAGAAATGCTTTCTCCGGATAGGACAGGATAATTGGCTCCTTTAATTGGTCCTAACTCTGCAGAGATACATGGAAAATGTTCCCATGTGATTCATTCTGTGGCTGATACCTTCCTTTCACGTGCTCGAACTATAACACATTTATCACACCCATAGGTTGTGAGCTCCAACAGGGCCAGGTAATTCAACTTTGGAAAAGGTGGTAGCTAGAGAATGAGAGGGTCACACGATTCCCCTAAGAGGCGTGAAGGATAGAATATAATGATTTTGAGTTTCCCTGTGGTTCTTTACTTGGCATTTGAAAATGCCTTCCCTTATCAGGATCATTGATACCTAGTCTTTGCCTCCTAGCCCTGTGAGATTGCTGTGTGAAGGTTGATTTTCACACCAGATTGACCCTTCTGTCTAATTTCTTGTAGGCTTAAAGAAAAACCCACACCAGCTTTACTGATATGTAACTCACATGCCATACCAGTCACTCATTTGCAATGTAAGTTCATAGATCTGTTCAACCATCCCTACAGTTGGTATGAGGACACTTTCATCACCTCGAGAAGAAACCAAATATTTTGTAGCTGTCACCTCTCTGTCCCTCCATCCCCTCCAGCCCCAAACAACCACTACTCCATTTTCTTCTTCGTTTTTAATCTCTGAAGCGCTCATGAATCAGCACTCGATATAAATCTCCAGTCTTTTCCAATCAGTTCTTCCCTGGTCCTTGATGTGTGCCCTCCCCTTCAGTCGGAGCCAGTGCACTGAGGGAACAGAACAATCTGCCAGCAAAAGTAGTGCCATAGAGAGAAGCTGAAGGTTGAGGTTAGCACAGAGCATTCTCAGGTGAATTGAAAACCTTGACCCAGCATTTGGAGAACCTCCTCAGCCTTAAGTCTTTTTGTGGAAATCAAACTGCAGGGGATTCATCTTTTTTTTTTTTTTTTTTTCGCCTCTTCTGAAGTTCAACACCATTTTGTTGCCTCGTTTCTCACTATACCTTCACTGTGTGATTTCCTTTCATTTACTTCCACCTTCTACTCTGCTTGCCTTTGGGGTTTTTCATCTGTATCTACCACCTTCCTCCGGGAACAAATGAATAATCCTTCTTCTGGCTTTTGCTGTCAGTTGATTTGGATATTGGTTGTCTTCTCGGCCATAAACTTTAGCACAGCTTTGTCCTTGGTTTGGGAAGAACAGTGAGTCAACATTATTTATCTTTGCTGAAGGCTGTATCTTCACCATCTTAAAGTAGCATTAATCTGCCAAATCATCCCAAAGCTGCAAGGCACTATATATTATTTAAACTGAGAGTGCTTTTCCATTGAAGGGCATTGTCCACTCTCATATTAAAATGTCTCCACTCGTGGTCCTGAATATTTCCAAGAAGGGTAAGCATGAGAAAAGGTATACATGGGGATGTTTAGTCAGGAGGAGGGCCCCCCAGCCCCCAGTACTGGTGGGCATGATAGAAAATAGCATGGCAGAAATCAGTGAAACTAGCCATTTACAAAATAGCAAGTAGAAGAAGTTTGATAATTTTCTTTTGGGTTTCCAGTTCCACTTTCATTTAAAAAAACACAAGCTCTTAACGATTCCACATTCAATTTTTATTTTGAAAACACAGGTATCAGGCTTTTAAAAATGTCACCAAATAGTTATATTCTTCGAGAGTGAAAAATCTGTGGCGTTAGAAAGCCTCTCATTTCTCAAATAAGCTTAAACATATTTCAGCCGTTCTCCCTCTGATACAATCAGGACTGGAAAGACTGGAATGAACCTATATCTAGTCCAGCCAAACTTTTGTTTTAGGGTCTTTCACCTGTTAATAATTCACTTTGTGAAAGCTTCAAAGCCCCATAATACCTAATAAAATTGTGTGATTCAATAAACACTACTTTATTCTTATAGTGCCCTCATATTCTTATAGTGCCCTCAATACATGAGTACTCCCTGTAATTTCCCCCTACCACCATCTTTTTTTAATTCTTGAAGCTTTAATTAATCGAGGGTGTAGTCCTCTTGGCTCATTTCAGTTCTTCTAAGGGAAAAATGGGCATTTCCTTGTGTTCTTAAAATCTTCAGAGCCACAAGAGCAAAATTGTCTCCTCTAGCACCACAACAGGTAATGCAAAAGGGCGGCAGGGTATCATACATTTACACACTCTCATGTGGTCCCGGCTGCATTGGCAGGTTTCCCATGGAAGCAGCCCATTCTTCCTTCCCTGAGTCATGTCAGAGCCAAAGGCCCTATAAGGGAAAGATTCCCCGCTCCGTGATGAAATACCAGCACATGACATTCTTTCTAATGAGTCACAGTCAATAAAAATTGTTTTCCAAATGAATCTGAGTATGCCTGTAGACCAAGCAACGTGAAGGAAAAATCTTTATCAAATCAAAGCATCATGTTTCATCAGCTAAGCGCAGAGAGACCTTTCACTTCAGTAAGCAAAGTGAAATGTGTTTCCACACAAAGTGAAAATCCAATCTGTCCTTATTTTTCCTCAGCTACACATGTTATGTAGTTTGAGGAAGAGAGGGAGATGCATACTGGCAAATGTGTTCAGGGTTTGGGGGCCGAGGAGAAGATACTGAGGAGGTTTCTTATGATAAGAATGAAATGTCTAAAGGTATTTTGAATGCCTGAGAACTTTTACATAAACATTAAGGGATGGGAGTTGTTCATACAACATAGGTCCACAAGATCTTAACTTGGAATAGCACTGACCCTATTATTAGGAGAGGTGGGAGTTTATGAGTAGTGCCTTTCTGTTGTGTTGCCGTTAAAGGGACTTTCCAGTGCGCTAAGTGAACCCACAAATGATCTCGAAGGTGTGCACACCTCAGCCATGGATATGTTAACCCTTTGGGCTCTGGAAAATGGAAATGAGGAGCAACCATGTAATGATTGTCCAAAGGTTAAGTATCATTACCATGAAAAGGACACAAGATAATTTTAAGGAGGAAGTACAAGCAAGTCATGTGACACACATTTCAGAGTACAACAGAGGGTATGTAAATTTTAAGGCTGGCATCCCTAAAATTCTCTAAAAGGGAAAATATATAACATAAAAGGTTCAACTATAAATCAGAGCAAACCCAAGTCAGAATGAGATGAAGGATTTAAATATGACCAACGCTCTAAAGTGTGACTCCACAGAAAGTGAGAACCCATTTGAACCTTGAACATGACCTTGATAAAGTTATCTGATAAAGCGTCCCTGATAAAGTTACCTAGTAAGGAAAAGAGGCAGGGTCAAAGAATTAAATTTTTTATCCATCCATCAAGAGAGTTTGTTTGTTTAAATGATCCAAGTGTCTCTGGTAAGGCCTTGTACTTCTCTTTCTGAATATGGGAGAAACAAAATTATATCCAGAGAAGGGTAACTAGAAGGGCAGAAAAGAAATGAGAAATGGCTGAAAAACATAGCCATGTTTAGCAACCAGAAGAAAAACCTGGCTGAGGTCAACAGGGCTGCCAGACGAAGGAACATATGTTCTCTAATGCTCTAGAAGGCAGGACTAAGGCCAACACAGAGCTACTCAGCCCTTTTTTTTTTTTTTTTAATTTTTTTTTAACGTTTATTTATTTTTAGAGAGAGAGAGACAGAACACTAGAGGGTAAGGGCAGAGAGAGAGGGAGACACAGAATCAGAAGGAGGCTTCAGGCTCTGAGCTGTCAGCACAGAACCCGACGTGGGGCTCGAACTCACGAGCCATGAGGTCACGACCTGAGCTGAAGTCAGACGCTCAACTGACTGAGCCACTCAGGTGCCTCTACCCAGCACTTTTAAGGGGCTCTCTGTGGGGAGATATTGATGATGCAGAAGATTGGGATTTATTGTAAGGCCCATTCCCCCTCCCACAATCCCTCTAGTAACCCCCCTATTTGTTCTCCATATTTAAGAGTCTCTTATGTTTTGTCCTCCTCCCTGTTTTTATATTATTTTTGCTTCCCTTTCCTCATGTTCATCTGTTTTGTCTCTTAAAGTCCTCATATGAGTGAGGTCATATGATATTTGTCTTTCTCTGACTAATTTTGCTTAACATAATATCCTCTAGTTCTATCCACGTAGTTGCAAATGGCAAGATTTCATTCTTTTTGATTGCCGAGTAATACTCCATTGTATAGTTACTACATCTTCTTTATCCATTCATCCATTGATGGACATTTGGGCTCTTTCCATACTTTGGCTATTGTTGATAGTACTGCCATAAACATGGGGGTGCATGTGTCCCTTCGAAACAGCACACCTGTATCCCTTGGATAAATACCTAGTAGTGCAATTGCTGGGTCATAGGGTAGTTCTGTTTTTTTGAGGACCCTCCATACTGTTTTCCAGAGTGGCTGTACCAGTTTGCATTCCCACCAGCAGTGCAAAAGAGATCCTCTTTCTCTGCATCCTCGCCAACATCTGTTGTTGCCTGAGTTGTTAATGTTAGCCATTCTGATGGGTGTGAGGTGGTCTCTCATGGTGGTTTTGCTTTGTATTTCCCTGATGATGAGTGATGTTGAGCATTTTTTCATGTGTTCATTAGCCATCTGGATGTCTTCTTTGGAGAAGTATCTATTCATGTCTTTTGCCCATTTCTTCACTGGATGATTTGTTTTTTGGGTGTCGAGTTTGATAAGTTCTTTCTAGATTTTGGATACTAACCCTTTATTTGGTATGTCATTTGCAAATATCTTCTCCCATTCCGTCGGTTGCCTTTTAGTTTTGCTGATTGTTTCCTTGGCTGTGCAGAAGCTTTTTATTTTGATGAGGTCCCAATAGTTCATTTTTGCTTTTGTTTCCCTTGCCTCTGGAGACGTGTTGAGTAAGAAGTTGCTGTGGCCAAGGTCAAAGAGGTTTTTGCCTGCTTTCTCCTCGAGGATCTTGATGGCTTACATTTAGGCCTTTCATTGTTAAGGAAAATACTCTTAACAGGTCTCCCTGCCCCTGCTGTCTCCCCTGTACACAGACCAGCGTTTGTTATCTCCTAAACATTTTGAGTTGCTGGTCAGAACATTTCATTGGCTTCCCATTACCTACTGAATCATGCTCAAACTCTCTTTCCTGGTGTTCAAAGTTTTCTGTAATGTGGCTTTAAGCTCCTTTACCAACTGTATCATTAATCATTTTTCTTGCCTATGTGCCGTTCACTCTGAAAACCCTCCCCATTCAATTTCCTGCCTGTTGAAAACTTTTAGGGCCCTGTGAAAACTTGGTCTTTTTCTTGAAGCCCTCCTCATGCCAACTGAATCCCCCACTTCTTCCTCTCTGTTCGCATGATACTCTGGCGGTCTTTCTGACACTGACCCCAGGCTGTCTTCTTTTCTAAAATTATGTGTACATATAGCACTTCGCAGCTTGCAAAGTATTTTCACAAATACATCCTATTATCTACCTGGGAGGTTTTTGTTCCTATTTTGCAACTGCTCAGCCTTTGAGAGTTTAAGAAACTTGTCCAGAGTCACAGAGCTAATAATTGGTAGAGCTGGAATTCAAATGCAGGTTTTCTGACCCTAAATCCAGGAGCTATTTCCTTCCTAGCATTGTGGTGAGGTTTAGGTTAAAAAAGGAAAAATTAAGTATGAGAGCAATTTTCAAATTCTGAAGTGCTATGCACATAAAAGAAGGGATTTTTCCATGACTGCAGTATTCTAGAGGCCAGAGCCTAGGTCACTTACATCTTTGCATCTAAATGCACATTCTCAGGCTCCCCCCAGACCTGCTGAATTTGACCCCCAAGGTCTTTGTTCTGACAAGAACTCCAAGGATTCTGATGTGTGCTCAAGTCTCAGAACTAGGGCTGTAAGAAGAATATCTTTTTTTTTTTTTTTTTTTTTTGTGGGGCCCTTGTCCTCCAGAGGCTACAGGGACATTATCAGATCAGTAATAAGCACACAAACCTCAATTCTCAGAGGAGAGGATCCCTTTTAGTGCTGAGCAAGCAAAAATTTTATGGAGGATTAAAAAAAACATACAGACTAAACTGGCAAGATTATGAGCTCTAAAAGGGTGTTGTCTTACCTGGAAGGCAAGTGACAGGTGGAGATTTAAGCAGAGGAGGTAAGAAGACAGGGCTTTGAAAGGAAAGCTCTTCATGGTTATCAGAGAAACTCACAGGGAGGGGAAAAAGATTTATTATGGAATTTTAATTTGGGAAAGAAGTGACATTAAAAAAAAGTTCCTTTAAGACCTGCTGACAACAGACTTTTGGTAAAAGGGCGGAACAGTCCAGGAGGATCCCAAGTTTTGAGAGAAGGCAGTGAGATTCTGGAGGGCAAGGTTAACCTCTTAGTTTAGAAAATGGACTTGGACGTTTGAGTGCCTGTGACCATTTTGTTTTGGAAACACTAATGGGAGTTCAGCTATCGCTTATTTTTATTTTTATAAGCAGTGCTTTGTTCTAAAGAGAAAAAGTTGTAAAAGGTTCTGGTTTCTTTATGCTATTTGCATAATGCAAAATATTGATTGGTACTCTCATTTGAAATGCATATAGAATTAGCTCGCAAAAAAAGAGGAACTTGCTAAAGTTCAAATGACCACATAGCCCAGTAGCCGGCCACCTGAGTGGCCATGCCCTACGAGTCTCCGGGTGCCTTCTGGTGTGAACTTGCATTTAATGTCCTGAGAGGGTGGCTTGGGTCACCACGCATACATATGTTATGGGAAGTCCATCACTCTTGTTCTCATCTTCCTACAGGTTTCTACAGGTTCATGTTCTCCTAGTCAGCCCAGTGAGGTAATTTTGGACAGACCCTAAGGATGGGGAGCTGGTGGCCAGGGGAACCAACCATGTAATTAGAGGGTTAGAACTTTCTATTCCCACCCCAGAGGGCAGGGAAAGAGACTAGAAATTGAGTTCAATCACCAATGGCCAATGACTTAAGAAATCATGCCTGCATAATGAAGCCTCCATAGAAATCCAAAGGGCAGGATTCAGACAGCCTCCATGTTGGCGAAGGAGTGGAGGTGCTAGGAGGGTAAGATGTCCGCAGAGGGCATGGAAACTTGGAGCCCTCTCCGAGGGCTCTCGTGTAGCTGACTCTGTGCAAGTCTTCCATCTGGCTATTCATGAGTTATAGCCTTTTATCATAAACCAGCAATCTAGTAAGGCAACTGTTTACCTGAGTTCTCTGAGTCATTCTAGCAAATCAGTTGAACCTAAAGCGGGGTCGAGGGTGGTTGTTGTGATATATAGCCGTGACAACCCAGACTTGTGACTGGCATCTGCATGGCCAGGTAGGGGGGGATGGAGTTTTGTGGGGCTGAGCCCTTAGCCTGTGGGATCTGACGCTACCTCCAGGTGGATGGTGTCGGAATCGGGTTAACTTGTAGGACACCCAGCTGCTGTTGCAGAATTCCTTCGGGTGGGAAAACTACTACACATCTGGTGCCCAAAGTACAGCTGTGCTGGGGTAATGTATCGAGAATAAAGGAGACACACAGGAGAGTGTCTTTCCTTTATACAAGCTTTCGGTGCAGATATTGGCTAACTTAGGGAGACAGTGGCACAGCCCAGGATAGGCTACTGCTTAAAATGGACTGCTGTACTAAAGCGTTTGCCAATGAAATACAATGCCTGGAATTTCCTTCAGAATAATGAATAGGGGAGGGAATGAGTGGGTGGGGGCATTTTCGGGGAGATAAGATTGGCTGTGAGTTCATTGTTGAAGTGAGGATGGTACGTGGAAGTTCATTATACTCATCTATTTACTTCTGTGTATGCTTGAAATTATCCATAATAAATGACTTTTTTGAAAGTGGATGCTGGCTATCACTGTCCTACAATCCCTCAGCCATCGCTGGCCTGGGCAGTTTCTCTCTAGCCATCCTTCTCTGCCTGCTGATGTGTTTGCTTGGATCTCCTACACCCCTCTGCTACCCATTTCTTCCCCCTCTCTCTCTTTCTATGACCCACGAAAACCCTGTCTTCCCCACCTCAGCAAAATGCTACATCGTCATCATCATCATCATCATCATCATATTAATCATCATCAATATCATCCTGTTCTATACGAAGCAAAGACTGTAATTCTTTGTTGAGGCTTCTCATAAGCCCAAACTACAAGTACTTACTCGTTTGCAACCAAACATACCTATTCGTACTGTTTTTATGAAGAAGAGTGGTTCTAATCTCATGAAGAATTCCGCCTTCCTCCTAGTCTGGTCTGCAGCCAGCTTTAAAAATCACGGTATTTTAAAACTCTAAAACTCTAAAAATTAAAACTCTAAAATTCATTTAACCTCCAAGTAGGAGTCATGAATGGTAGATATTTCCTCCGATTGCAGGGAAGGGAAGTTAGTCCCCGTCTGGAGAAACCTCCATCAGGACAGGTCGGCTGTGAGACTTGACTCTTGATTTGTCACTGGTTTGGAGGGGCAGAATAGAAAATCCCATAATCTCCGATAACTGTTGTTTTGTACAAGAAAATTTCTGTAAGAATACGCATTTCTGTATTTCTCTTCCTTTAAACACTCTTACTCCTTTTACCAGAACTTCTGGCAAGTAACATGTTGACTCATGATATTTTATCACTTCCTTCCTCTGGCTCGTTTCCAGGGGAGATGCTAATGAACTGCCAATTGACCAAGGCGGGACAAGACAGAAAAGTGCCTTTCCTGCTGCAAAAACCTGATCCTCTGGGCGTTAACCACCTGGAGCCGGCAGTGACAAACTGAGACAGAGTTAGGCTGGATGAGGAGATATCTCCCGCCTTCCAGCATGAAATCACTCTTTCTTTGTTTCCTTTAGAGTCCAGATTCTGTGGAGCGCATCCAGATGTACAGAGGAGGCAGTGGCGGGGCTGACCCGCCCACCTCAGGGGTCTTAATCTCAGCCGCGTTGGAAACATATTGCGAGGCACTTGTGGGCCAGCCAGGTCTGGCTCTTATCTTAGTGAGGAGGTGCTTGCTTGGGAACATGTGGGCAAATGGCTTCTCTCCTTACCCTTCTCTTCAAGGCTCAAGCCGACAGTCCAGCTTGAACCTCTCTGGGGTTGCAAAGAAGGCCATTGTAGGAACATAAGGAAAGTTATTGGTGAAACGCCCAGAGGGTCATAATTACAGGAGTCCAGGCTGGTTAGTTTGGGATGAGGTAAGGTGTATGGCACGGGTTGGAGAAAAGTGGGGAGGAGGGAATCTCCTAAATTTTGTAAGTCTTAGGAGTAAGAGTTGCCAGGTAAAATATGGGCTACCCACTTAAACTGGAATTTGCAGTAAACAACAAATACATATTTAGTATGAGCCTGTTTAGTATAAGGCTCATGCTAATATATAGTATAATATTCATACTATAGTATACTAATACTATACTAATAGTATACTAATAGTATAATATTCAAATATTACAGGGGGCACACATGTACTAAAAAGTGTATTTGCTGTTTATCTCAAACACAGATTTGACTGGGTCCTGCGTTTTCAGTTGCTGGGGACCCAATATACTAGCCCAGTCATTCTGACCTTTTTAGTTCCGTTGAATGTAACAAGTGGTCCTGGTGTATTTGTCTGGGTGAAGCAAACACAATGACTGTGGTAATAATGCTTTATCCTGACCTACTTTAGTGAAAAAAGCACTTATTGTTTTCCTTGGGGAATGCTGTTAAAACAATGACGGTACCTTGAAAATAACTCTCGTCCAAAGGTTTTGTTACAACATACATGCTTCTTGGAGAGAGCATAGCATTGAGACTTCAAACATCACTGCTTAATTCCATTCTCTTCGTGCCTTTCATGCCTCTTAAAATTTTTTTACTATAAAAAATTGTTAGACATTCGCTACCAAAGAAAGCACAGAACAATGAACCTCCGTGTACCCTCCATGTACCTGGCTCCATAATCATCCACTTATGATTGAAACCGCCTCATCTATACCACCCCTCTGTCCAGCCCAACCCCATTATTTTGAAACAAATCCCAGCGAGCTGGAGCTTTATGTCCTTATAACTTTCTGTTGCTCATGGTACCTTTTTTTTTTCCTCAGTAATGGGACAGTATGAGTAGTGGCTACCCCAAAATCTTCTGAATGCTGCTCTGTGTTTTTTTGGTTCCCCTTTTGCTAGCCTTCCCAATACAGTATCCCCAAATCTGTATTTTCTCGGCCTCCCTTGCACCTGGCACAAGACTTTGGCCGGGACTCAAGCCGTGAAAGGAATCCGGAGGGATGGTGGGTACATGCCCTCTCTGCAATGTTGTTCTGGGAGCTGCTCCTGGAAGCTGACCCGAGAATGTATTACTCCAGCTTTTCCAGTGAGTCTGTGAGCACTATAACATACCTTAATACATCCTTCCTTCATGAACCAACTAGAGGGGATTCCATTGAGTTTACCTTGGTAGCCTGACTGATACAAAAGCCAATCGTGCTTACTTTCCATAGAGGCACGAGAAGAGAGGCACATACAAGGGATGAAGTCACTCAGAAGAAAATGGTGATGATTTGTGTGAGTTTAATAATTCATTGAGCACTCCAGGCTTTAAGGGACTGTCCTAGAGCAAAAGTTCTCGAAGCGTGGCCTCCAACCAGCAATCAACATACTTAGAGACTTGTAAATTTGAATTCTCGGGCCCATTCCCAAGATCTAGTGAATCAGAAACCTTGATGGTGAGGGGAGGCCCAGCAATCTGGGCTAGATGATTTAAATCTGGGCTCAAAAATGACAGCTTGAGGACCAAATCCTTCCCACTGCCCGTTTTGGTAAGTAAGGTTTTATTGGAACACAGCTGTAATCATGTATGTATTGTCTCTGCTTTAGGGCTACCGTGGCAAGGTTGAGTGGTTGTGATAGAGACCATATGACCCCTAAAGCCTGAAATATTTACTACCTGGCCCTTTACAGAAAAAGATTTGCTGACCTCTGATTTAGATTCATGTTAAATGATGAGTCAATAAAAATAAAAAAGAATGAGTCAAGAGTTGGACAGGAATGCCTGACACTAATTCATAACAAAGTCTAGCTGTTGGGAATGGTTTGCATAAAAGAACAGTCTTCCACTGTTTAGTGGAGGTCTGTGGAATACAGAACAGCTGGAGAATTCTAACTTCTATCAACAGCAGTCTTTGACGCTGAGGACTTAAATTTAACAGAATTTTATTTGATCAAAATACTTTTTTTTTTTTTTGCTAAGTGTGTGTATATGCAGAAGACAAATAATCTCTCAAACAACGAGGAGCAATGACAGGAAAAGCAGAGCAAAGCCTAACTCTATCCCTAGTAGTAGGGAAATAACTCTAGTCCTCTTCCAAATCCAAATATGTTTATCTGTGTTGTTGGGGTGTTTTTCACAAATGCCAAAACATAGGAATAGTGGGCTTGCAAAGAAGTTCAGAGGGTGAAAAGGGGGCTGGGCTAGATTATCTGAGATCGATATAGGGCAATAGAATTCTTCAAAGCAAGTAGAGAGGACTGTTACTTGGTCATGCTTCATTGCATGACTTCCTGTCCTTCCAATTAAAGAAAAGGAAGCCACACACTGAGGGCTCCACCTACTAATCCCTCTAAGTGAGCCCCAGGGGAATGCTCAGGGGCCTGTTCACTGGGTACCATTGATCCTGGGCAAGCATTTTTCCTCCCTGGTTGTCAGTTTTCTTGCCTGGAGAATGAAGGGGTGGGAACGGATGATCTCTAGGATTCTTTCTAGTTCAAAAAATTCAATAATTGCTCTGTAAATGGTCTAACACTTCTTGCACTGATTTCAGTCGCTAAGGTACTTCTTAGAGACCATGCAGTACTCAAACCTAGGCTCTTCAAAGAAGAAGGAAATAGTTATTCTTGTACACTCCTGGTGCATTCGCTTCCTCGGAAGACAGGTTTACAATGTACAACATTGTACTTAAAAACGATGCAATCTCTTTGACCCAGCAATTCCACTTTTAAGAATTAATTCTAAAAAAAATAAGATCAGATGGGTTCAACGACATTGCAACAAGCGTATTGGTTTCAGCACTGTTTATAACAATGAAAATTAATAACAGCCTCAATGTCCTACCTAAACAATTTGTTGAATAATCTGTGGTATGTACATATTATGGAATATTATGTGGCCATTTAAAATGATGTTGCAAAAGTATACTCATTAACATGGATAAATACCCATACTGTTGAGTGAACAGGAGCTTCAGAGCATCATTTTTTGTTATTATATTTTTCAGGAGTGGGCTTACTATTGTTTATACCTATCTATATACCTACATTATAATCTATAAGGGCACACATAAAAATTCTCAAAATGGTTACTGCTGGGCGGTAAGATTATAAATACTTTTGATCCCCTTCTTGTCTCATCTTAAGTGTTTAATTTTTCTACAGCGATGATGTATTACTTCTGTATCTTTGTTAATGCACCCATATGTACACCCTCATACATATGCGTATCTCAGTTCAGTGAAGTCACACGAAATTTAAATGGATAAATGAAGACATCTGCACTCTGTCCCAGTTGACTTAAGTGACCACCCCATGAAGC
Source organism: Puma concolor (assembly GCF_028749965.1). Taxonomy (NCBI): domain Eukaryota; kingdom Metazoa; phylum Chordata; class Mammalia; order Carnivora; family Felidae; genus Puma; species Puma concolor. Next base: position 26,835,338 of record NC_141670.1, read on the forward strand.
TAGTTGGGATGCAGGCCCCACGAAGGTTGTAGGTCGCTCTACTTTTGGAGAGAGAGAGAGAGACAGAGGCTGGTACATATGATACCTGGGGACCCTTTGTTTCTCCTCACATCCTGGCTAGGATGGCAAACCATCCCAGTTTGCCTGGGACTGAGGAATCACCCAGGCTATGAGATTTTCGGTGCTACACTGGGAAAATCCCAGGCAAACTGGCATAAGTTGGTCACCCTGTTCCTGGCAGGCTGGGAGGAATGGCTAGTACTCACGCAGGTATGCAGAGGTACGTTTCTGCGTTTCTGGCTCACTTTCTGGCTCATTAGCAATCTCTTGAGATTGCTAATGAGACTGTCATCGACTGCCGACCCCTCCACCACCCACCGGCTCCCCTGGCCAGGAGAGGCTTTGAACTCAGCAGGGTGGGGGGGTCAGTGCTCCCCAGAGGCTTTCTGACCCTGAAGAGAGCAGAGCTCATCTCAGATGACACCTTCTCTTCTCTGCATTTATCCCAGGGCATGCATTTGTTCTGTGTCTGAGCCTGTGTAAGTAAAATTGAAACAAAGTGTGATCTAAAAGTAAGTCAGGCCAAATGGCCATTCGATGACTTAACTTCTCACTTCAATTATTATTAAACATTGAGCGAATTAATGTTGCTTAATTTGCACTTGTTGTAACTCATTAGCCTGATCGCACCCGTTCTGCTAAAGCTTTCGACATCCTTTTTTTATAAGAAGCAAAAGAGGAAAGGGATCAGGACTGGGGACCGGCAAACCACAGCTGGAGTGGAAAGGAAATTTGACATGTGACGGAAGTGGAAGTCTGCGTAAACTGCTGGGAGCTTGACATTGAATCTTTCTGCTTGACATTGAATCAAACGTGCACACGTTTGTGGGTAGTGGGTGAGATGGGGCCAGTGCCAATTCAACAAATGGAAGTTGTGGTCTCATCTTGCTGCCTGTCATCCTTTAATATTTTAACATTTTATTGTTTTAATTAAAAAATTTTTTTTGAGGGGCGCCTGGGTGGCGCAGTCGGTTAAGCATCCGACTTCAGCCAGGTCACGATCTCGCGGTCCGTGAGTTTGAGCCCCGCGTCGGGCTCTGGGCTGATGGCTCAGAGCCTGGAGCCTGTTTCCGATTCTGTGTCTCCCTCTCTCTCTGCCCCTCGCCCGTTCATGCTGTGTCTCTCTCTGTCCCAAAAATAAATAAACGTTGAAAAAAAAAAATCAAAAAATAAAAATTTTTTTTTGAGAGAGAGAGAGAGAGAGAGAGAGAGGGAGAGAGGATCTTAAGCAGGCTCCACGCTCAGCACAGAGCCCAATGAAGGCTTCAATCCCATGACCCTGGGCTCATGACCTGAGTGGAAATCAAGAGTCAGACGCATAACAGACGGAGCCACCCAGGCGCCCCTGTCATCCTTTATTTGAAAGCAGCACACCTTCTCTTCCATCAGCTGAGTCAAGAGATGTTCTCATGGGTAATTTCAGGAAAGCAGCCTCATAGTGGACACTCACTTCGTTCCCTTTGGATCTTAGTGTGCGAGAGTGCTCTGTAGGGGATGCGTTCAGGTGAACATCTCCGCGAGCAGCCTGAGCACGTTCCCTGACCAGGTCATGCGGGTGTGTCACCCGGCGTTCCCTCTGTCTTCTGCGCTAATGTCCAATATGACATGTTTCCTTGCCCACGGGGTCCACACATGTAGTGAGGCAGAACGGCCCACACTCTAGAGTGAGCCAGAATTGAGATTGAACTGCTGCCCCACTGCTTTCTGACTGTGTGACATTGGTTATTTGACATTGCTGAGTCTCAGTTTCCTCAAACGACCAATGGGAATAAATATAATTCCTACATCATTTTCATTGTTCTTCTCTGCTGAGTTTCCCTGACTTGTGCTCCCTTACTGCCTGCAAAACTCATGGAGAGAATGAAGTCGATCCAGGGGTATTTCGGGGTATTCCGGGGTTTTCTCATCTCTGGCACATGGAGTCCTCCTGCGGAGGCTGGATCCACAGGGGAACTGTAGATTCATCTTTCTTTTCTGACGAAAGCTGTTCTGTGTATGTTCCATGTGCCACAGGGGCTTCTCTGGGCCCCCAGCGGCTGTAGAATTCAGGAAGAAACAGACAGTCCCACGGACCCTGGTGACGACTCGGGCTTCTACTTTGGAGCTCTGGAAGATGCGCTTTTTTCCTTCTCCTGGTCACCATCTCAGTCTTACCAAGAGCCCACACCTTTGTTGTTCTCCCCACCCCTTCTTTGCTAGCAGCACAAAATGACAGAGTTTGGGTAGCCTGCAACCCCTTGGGTTTTGGTTGTTTGTTTTACACCTTGAGGAAGAATAGGGGGATTACGTAGGAGAGTCCACTTGGCTCTTTGCTCAAGAAATCAGAGGTGTGGTGAGATGGATCAGGTGCGTTTTGCTGATGGGAGTGCGAGTAAGATCCAGAGAAGCATGACGTGAACGGGAGCGATGAGAGAGCTTCCCCGAAATCACCCCGTGAGAACGTCTCCCGACACGACTGACAGAAAGGAGGGTGTGCTGCCTTCCAATGAAGAATGACTGGCAGCAGGGTGAAATCACAGCTTGGATGCTGTTGAACTGGCATCAGTCCCACCGTGTACATCACATTCCCGTGTGTGTGTGTGCGACACAGACCCCCGCACACACTGAAGAGTGAGTAATGACAATCCCACTGACTAAGCAAAGCTAATGCGAGGGCCCAGGACGCTCACTTGCCCCAATTATCTGGAAACCTGACTGCTTCAGCCTCCTTCTTGTATTTTGTCAGAAAAGGTGGGCAGTGGGGCAGCAGGAGGAGGTGTGAGGTGGGCGGTGGGGCAGTGGGAGGAGGGGTGAGGGGAGCTCCAGGGTGTTTTGCTGGAGCGAGGGCACAAGGGTGCCGTATTGTAGACAACAGTTTGCACAAATGTGTAAAAGCCTTTAGAAGCTCTCATTCATCGATCCAATAATTCCAGTTCTAGAAATCCAGCCAAAAGAAATCCCAGTGATGACAATGAGCTTGTACAAGGGTACTCACTATAGCATTACATATGACAGTAAAATAACGGGGAAAAATTGGCACAGCCAACGAGGGGAAATATCTAAATATGTTTAAGTGCATCCATATGAGGGAATTACACGGCCAATGGAAAGGATGTTTTAGATGTATTCCTTTTCTAAACTGAAAAGTAATCCAGGCCCATTGTTCAAAAATTTAAATTGTGCAACAGAGAAGAAATGAGAAGGAGCTCTCTCTCTCACCTGAGGCCCCAGTCCTTCCCTAGCTATGACTATTCTCATCAGTTATGGATTGTGCTTTAGAAAAGAAAGGAGTGAAATAAGAAAATGATTCCAAAGTAATGGGAGGTGGGAAGAAAGACAGAGATAAGAAAACTAACTTCGCAGTATAACTGAAATCTGAGAGCGGGATGAAAGTACCACAGAAAACGTATATGCCAGACAGCTTCTGAGTGGTGCAGTTAAGGGTGCTTTTTGTTTTCTGTGTTTTCTACTTTTTAAAAAATAATGTGCAATATTGTTTTCTAATACTCAGCATTTAGGGAGCCAAAGATTTCATTCACGTTCAGATTTTGGCAAACATAAATGATCTTCTTTAAATAATAAATGTTTAGGGGCACCTGGGTGGCTCAGTCGGTTAAGCGTCCAACTTCGGCTCACGTCATGATCTCGCGATCCGTGGGGTCAAGGCCCACATCGGGCTCTGTGCTGACAGCTCAGAGCCTGGAGCCTGCTTCGGATTCTGTGTCTCCTCTCTCTGCCCCTTGCCCACTCACGCTCTGTCTGTCTCATTCTCTGTTTCTCTCTCTCAAAAAATAAAATAAACATTAAAAAATATTTCTATTTATGCATGTATGTTCCCCTATTCTCCTCATATGCAAGTTTACCATACCACCACCGCCAATCTGCTTTTGTTCTAGAATACCCCGAACATGAATTGTATCTTCCCATTGACGCTTCTCCATCATCTCTACATCGATACGCACAAGAAAGTTAGAGTTCTTGCCAGTATTTTGTGATCTTGGGCTTAAATAAAAAAGTTCCTCTCATTTTGCATTCGAATGCCAAATGCTCAAGTTTGAACTTTGCCTTTCTATAAATGAATCCATCCGGGACAACAAATTTGACACTGGTTCTTAGGTCAAGGTCTAATGTTATGAGATTTTCCAAAAGAATCCCAAGGGAAAGTAAGTGTCTGGTTTGCATATGACAGCACTTAGGAACAAACTCTCCAGTTCCCCAAAATGTTAAGTGTACATTTGAGAGTCAAATGCAGATCGCTGGATTTACAATGGTATTTCAGAACCCATACACAAGTTTTAAAGCGACAGACATTCTTAAAGACCTCTAAAAGGACCCAGTAGGCAAAAGCATCAGTTTCTGATGTTGGAAAGAGCTTTCTGCACTTCTATTGAAGTGCGTGTCTGTGTATTGATTACGAGATTCCCACAATGCTATGAAGACCATTAAAGGAGAGGGACTGGAAGGATACTGGCTCTCATGCTGTTCACAGTGTTTCTGTCCACACCACTGTACCTAGGAGCAGTGGTCAGGTTCACTGAGTCTGGGCTGGAACAGAAACTGGTTCCTGTCCAGAAACTGGTTAATTGGTTAAGCATGTGATGCTGTGAGTAATTACTTGAGCTGACATTTACTCTTGCCATAGATAAACAGATATGGAGCCTAAGTGATGATTGTTTGGCACCAAATGAGCAATTTTTCCTTCAGTCCTCCCCCGTTTATCAACTTCTGAGGATACCTTATAGCAGCCCCGAGCCGATGGTGCCATGAGTTCTTGAGACCTGGTGATTTATATATTTATGGATATATTTGGTATTAGTTTGCTAAGGCTACCATAACAAGGTAACACCAACCTGGTGGCTTAAGCCACAGAAACTTATTTTCTCACAGTTCTGGAGGCTGGAAGTCCAAGTTCAACGTGTCAGCAAGGTGGGTTCGTTCTGAGGGCTTTGATGGGGGAGACCCATCCCATGCCTCTCTCCTAGCTTCTGGGTATTTTCTGGCAGTGTTTAACATTTATTTGGCTTGTAGATGCACTCCCCTCCCCCATGTCTTCCTTCATATCACGTGGTATTTTCTCGGTGAGTATGCCTATCTCCAAATTTCTCCTTTTTATGAGGACACAAGTCATATCAGGTCAGGTCCCACCCTATTTCAGCATGAGCTCATCTTAAGTAATTGCATCATCAACAACCCTATTTCCTATTTCCAAATAGGGACACAAATGAGGTAGTGGGGGCTAGGAGTTCAATATATGCATTTTTAGGGCATAAAATTCAACCCATGACAATTAGATAAACAGATAATGGGCATACAAGTGTGCACGTATTTTTTGAGGGGAGTTAAGCACAGTGAAGGCCAGAGTGGCTTGCTCTGGACACTGAGTGCATGATGGAATCTTACTGGAATCCTAGCATTATTATGAAAAAATGAGCGTATGTTGCCAATGACAGCAGTTCTGCATTACATACATTTGTGACATTGCCTCTTAATTTGATGGTATAGTGACGTTTCGCGTGGCAGTTGTTTTTTGGCAAGAATCATAGCTGGATATGCATGCAACCAGCATGTGGGCCAATTGAAAAGCATCAGATGTGGTTTATGATTTCACAAAATGTCTTCCGTTTCTCAAGGTCATTAGCATAATTTACTTCTTCGTTTTGGTTTGGAAACTTATTTATTCCCCACTAGTTTCGTTTCAACTTGGGCAAGCATGCATCAGCAGAGCAGACACTCGACCTGGATCAGATACTCGGCAGGATTGGATCATCCAGAACTTGAAGACTTCTATAGCTTGTGGTGACTGGGCAAACGACATTTCATGGTACTTTAGATTTGCCTCATCTCAGCAATAAGGATGGTGGACCACACCGCGCATGTGTAACAATGAAGCTCTGTGACAACGGCCCCTGTTAGTTCTGAAGACCCGTGGTCTCATCTGTTCTTTGAAGTCATTCACAGAGAAACCAAGGGGGTACTGAGCAGCTATGATAAGTTTCCCAGTACCAGTCCTTCAGAGAACAGAGCTGGGTTAATCTGGATTAATCACTAGGGGTCAGGAAAATATCACATCTGACCAAGAGAGTAAAGCACACATTTAAGGAAACAGAACATAAATCCCTGAATGTTCTAGAGAGCTTTATCTAGAAGAAGACATTTGCTGAGTGTAAGGTACGGATATACAGATGCTGAGAGACTACAAAATGAAAAGGCACAGTATCCATATAAATAATGTTTGTAAAACAGCTTAAGACTTGAAAAATAATGAGTTTTTTCAAAGAGACAGGTAGATCTGAGTTTTAAGGGAGGATGCTAATACTTTTTACCACTTATATGCAGAATAATACCCCCCTCCTTTTTTTATTATGGCTCCCCACATGTCAATTAGCTAGCTTGAACAATTTTTTTTTATAAATTTTTTAATGTTTAATTATTTTTGAGACGCAGAGACAGAGCACGAGCAGGGGAGGGGCAGAGAGAGAGAGAGAAGGAGACACAGAATCTGAAACAGGCTCCAGGCTCTGAGCTGTCAGCACAGAGCCCGATGCAGGGCTTGAACTCTAGAACCGTGAGATCGTGACCTAGGCCAAAGTCAGACTCTTAACCAACTGAGCCACCCAGGCGCCCCTAGCTTCAACAATTATTAACAATTGTTCTAAAGTAATTGTTTAAGAATAACGACAGTAGTCATTATTAGCAACCTAAAAGCTTCGCTGGAAAATATTGTAAATGGCAGACAGAGCATTGAGGAAAGTAGAAAAATGAGCTGGGGTGCTTCTTGACAAGCCCCAGTTCCTAAAATAATATTCCATTGCATTACAGACATTGAAGATCATTGTGGACTCTCACAACGAATCCCGACAGCCAGCAAATCATCTCATTCCTATTCTCAGGGCTGACTTACGCAACATCCCAGAGGCCTCCCTACAAGAGTTAAGGATTGATGTTTTAGCTAGCAATTCCTCTCTCCGCAGTCCCTTGGAAGCACCGAGTCTCAAAACTTTTCAATCTGTGAACCTCTTTGATGCGGCAAAAACCTGCCAACCATTTGCCCTACCTGTTTGCTCTTGCTCTGAACACAAGGGAGAGCTTGCCTTTGCTCATTCTTTCTGTCGAGTGTTTTTGATGGATGGTGAGTTTCCAGCCACCCAACTGCTCGGAACAAAGACCACATCTCCTTTTCTCTTTTCTCTTTATGCTGGTTGGGAAACATAAATGTGTTTCTCGTTATTTGCTCTGTTTTACAATGTGAGTTCCTGCTGGGGTTCATTGCTTTGGGGATTACTAGGTATTTCATCTCTTACAAGACTGGCCCTTCCCTAATGTTTAACAATGGCTGTCTTTATGAAGAGGACAGGACCTCCTGAAGTGCTTTACGAGATTTAAAGACTCAACCAAATACTAAGATTCAGGAGATTTTTTCCTATTCTAAAAAAAATGTGTAACCCCCTTATGGCTGGTGTGTGTATATATTATGAGAGTCGTTGCAGTGGTGGTGGGGACCGGGGTGCAGTCGTATACTGGAGTAGAGTGGTGGGGGGTAGGACAGACCTGAAGATAATTCCCAGGTTAAAAGCCGTCATAGCACAATGAAAAAAAGAACAGGCGTTGGAGCCAGAAGGTCTGATTTGAATCCTGATTCCTTTTTACTGGCTGTTGGAACAGCTAGTGACTTTGAGAAAGTTAATTCACCATCATCGGGTGAAAGGAGGATAATATAACCTGCTCTTTGGATTGTTGTAAAGATTAAATGAGTGAGGTGCTGAGTGAAGGCACATTACGGATGCTTAATAATTGGTACCTCTTACCATCATCATCCTGTGTGGTGGCGAGGAGTCAAGTGTTGTAAATACGGGACCTGTGACCGAGGGATACCCAAACCATTGGTATAGACGTTTATAGTAGTTATAGTTTGCTCTGTGTTTAAGGATCCTCTATGGGGACAAGGAGAGAACATTGATTAACCCAGCTCTGTGACCACGGGCAAGTCACTTAACCTTAGTGATCTCATTAAAGAAATGTCCATTGGGCCCCTGCCTCCTAGCTCCAGGGCACTGGGGCATGTGTGATGTGGAAATCATAATAATCCCCACCTTCACCTTGGGGTCCACCTGGGGATCAAGTGAGATAAAGTCTGTGAAAGTGCTTGGTAAACTTCCAGCACTATCTAAATGTAGTGCTGAGGCTCTGAGGCAGATAGAACACTTACTGCCCATTCATGAGGTTCAGATTCAAGTCTCCATTCCTGGGCATTCAGCAGACAGCAAACACTTTCTGTTTGGCTTTAGCATTGTATGAAAAGTAAACAGTGGCTTTTCAGTTGCTTTGCTTTCTCTCTTCTCTGTTCAAAACAAAGCCAGGCCCTTTAAGTGCTTCCTGTTGAGTTTAGAGAGAGTTGGATTGCACATCTCGCCCCAGCTCACAGGCCTTTAGAAGGTGGGGGAAGAGCCAGGCATCAGAACAAGGATGTCTAAAGATACCTATACTTAAGGAAATAAGCTTTTTAAAGTGTCTATCTATTTATTTTATTTTTTAAATTTACATCCACATTAGTTAGCATCTAGTGCAGCAATGATTTCAGGAGTAGATTCCTTAGTGCCCTTTATCCATTTAGCCCATCCCCCCTCCCACAACCCCTCCAGTAACCCTCAGTTTGTTCTCCATATTTATGAGTCTCTTCTGTTTTGTCCCCCTCCCTGTTTTTTCTTTTAATATGAAATTTACTGTCAAATTGGTTCCCATACAACACCCAGTGCTCATCCCAACAGGTGCCCTTATTATTTTGGCTTCCCTTCCCTTATGTTCATCTGTTCTGTGTCTTAAAGATCTTATATGAGTAAAGTCGTAGGATATTTGTCTTTCTCTGACTGACGAATTTCACTTAGCATAATACCCCCCAGTTCCATCCAGGTTGTTGCAAATGGCAAGATTTCATTCTTTTTGATTGCCGAGTAATACTCCATTGCATGCGCATATATATATATATATATATATATATATATATATATATGCGTACCACATCTTCTTTATCCATTCATCCATCGGTGGACATTTGGGCTCTTTTCATATTTGGGCTATTGTTGATAGTGCTGCTGTAAACCATTGGGGTGCATGTGCCCCTTTGAAACAGCACAACTGTATCCCGTGGATAAATGCCTAGTAGTGCAATTGCTGGGTCATAAGGTAGTTCTATTTTAAGTTTTTTTGAGGAACCTCCACCCTGTTTTCCAGAGTGGCTGCACCAGCCAACATTCCCACCAGCAGTGCAAAAGAGATCCTCTTTCTCTGCATCCTCACCAACATCTGTTGTTGCCTGAGTTGTTAATGTTAGCCATTCTGACAGGTGTGAGGTAGTGTCTCATTGTGGTTTTGATTTGTATTTCCCTGATGATGAGTGATGTTGAGCATTTTTTCATGTGTCAGTTGGCCATCTGGATGCCTTCTTTGGAGAAGTGTCTATTCATGTCTTTTGCCCATTTCTTCACTGGATTATTTATTTTTTGGGTGTTGAGTTTGATAAGTTCTTTCTAGATTTTGGATACTAACCCTTTATCTGTTATGTTGTTTGCAAATATCTTCTCCCATTCCATCTTTTGCCTTTTAGTTTTGCTGATTGTTTCCTTCGCTGTGCAGAAGCTTTTTATTTTGATGAGGTCCCAATAGTTCATTTTCGCTTTTGTTTCCCTCGCCTCCAGAGACATGTTGAGTAATAAGTTGCTGTGGGCAAGATCAAAAAGGTTTTTGCCTGCTTTCTCCTCGAGGATTTTGATGGCTTCCTGTCTTACATTGAGATCTTTCATCCATTTTGAGTTTATTTCTGTGCATGGTGTAAGAAAGTGGTCCAGGTTCATTCTTCTGCATGTCGCTGTCCAGTTTTCCCAGCACCACTTGCTGAAGAGACTGTCTTTATTCCATTGGATATTCTTTCCTGCTTGGTCAAAGATTAGTTGGCCATACGTTTGTGGGTCCATTTCTGGGTTCTCTATTCGGTTCCATTGATCTGAGTGTCTGTTTTTGTGCCATAAAGTATTTATTTTTTTGAGAGAGAGAGAACATGTGCAAGCCAGGGAGGGACAGAGAGAGAGGGGGACAGAGGATCCAATGTGGGCTCCATACTGACAGCAGAGAACACAATGAGGGGCTCGAACTCACAAACCATGACATCATGACCTGAACTGAAGTCTGACACTCAACCTACTGAGCCACCGAGGTGCCTGGGAATTGGCCTTTTCCACACGCCACAAATCAGAGCCAAGTGCCCTAAGGCAATTGCCTTTTTCTTGCCTGGGGGTGGTCTCAGGAGAAGTTCTTGGACAGTGTCACTGCTGGATTGTCACTGCGAGGGTGAGGATGAAGAGAGAGGAGGAGTAGTTGCATGGGGCTGGTCAAGAGGCTTGCTCCAGCAGCTTGACTTTGGTGGTACCTTCAGGATTGCTGGAGAAGGATGCTAAGCATATCCAAAGTCCTGTAATCTTTGTCCTGGAAATGTCCATCACTTGCGTCCTGTGGCCATTCTCCATCTAACTCCCTGGCTAGCATTCTTGCCTTCAGTCTTGGCCAGCAGTCCATCCTGCCTGTCCTAAATACTGCCTTTGCAATGGGAATGAAGACTCTTCACAATCGAGATAGGCCTTCCTTTTCCCACCTAAGTCCCTAACAAACTCCTGGCCCCATCACACCTTTGCCTTTGCTCTCCCTGTGGCTCCCTCTGCAGCTCCCCTCTTTGTCTCTCTTCCTATTTACCCCAGCCCTCTGGGCACTTTGTGCCGTCCCTCCTTATGAAGCCTTTTGTGACAACTCAATTTCTGCTCTTTCTCCCTCCTCTGGTGTGGTATAGTATAGTCTATATCATATTTTCTGTACTGCTCTTTTACCTGGAATGATCATTCATTCATCAACAATTTGCCTTTGTACCAGGCCCTGTATTAGGTACAGAGGATCCAATGGTGAACCAAACAAACATGACCTCTTCCCAGAAGAGATTTACCATTTAGTAACTAAGAAGGGAGATAGAAAGAAAGAAAGAAAGAAAGAAAGAAAGAAAGAAAGAAAGAAAGAAAGAAAGAAAGAAAGAAAAGGGAAAGATAAATAAGCAATACATAATATATCTTAGACAGGGTTTTATTATGAAAGCAATGAAAGCCATTGTAGAGGGTTTCAAAATATGTATGTATGTATGTATGTATGTATGTATGTATTTAATTTTTAAAATTTGCATCCAAGTTTGTTAGCATATAGTACAACAATGATTTCAGGAGTAGATTCCTTAGTGCCCCTTCAACATTTGCCCATTCCCCCTCCTACAACCCCTCCAGTAACTGTCTGTTCTCCATATTTAAGAGTCTCTTCTGTTTTGTCCCCCTCCCTGTTGTTATATTATTTTTGCTTCCCTTCCCTGTGTTCATATGTTCTGTGTCTTAAAATCCTCATATGAGTGAAGTTATATGACATTTGTCTTTCTCTGACTGACTAATTTCACTTAGGATAATACCCTCTAGTTCCATCCACTTCATTGCAAATGGCAAGATTTCATTCTTTTTGATTGCTGGGTAATACTCCATTGTATGTATGTATGTATTTATGTATGTATGTATGTATGTATGTATGTATGTATGTATACACATATATATACCACATCTTCTTTATCCATTCATCCATCGATGGACATTTGGGCTCTTTCCATACTTTGGCTATTGTTGATAATGCTGCTATAAACATGGGGGTGCGTGTGTCCCTTTGAAACAGCACACCTGTATCCCTTGGATAAATGCCTAGTGGTGCAATTGTTGGGTTGTAGGGTAGTTCTATTTATTTTTTTAATGTTTTATTTTTGAGAGAGAGAAAGAGAAAGAGAGAGAGCAAGCAGGGGAGGTGCAGAGAGAGGGACAGAGGATTTGAAGCAGGCTCTGTGCTGATAGCAGCAAGCCTGAGAGGAGGCTCAAACTCATGAACCATGAAATTATGACCTGAGCTGAAGTCGGACAATTAACTGACTGAGCCACTCAGGCGCCCTAAAACATTTTAAGTATAGCTTTATTGAGGTATAATTGGCATGTGATAAACTGCACATATCTAAGATACACACCTTGGTAAGTCTTGACATGTGTATACCCATAAAGCCATCATCACAACATAGCATATTCATCACCCCCCAAAGTTGGTTGTGTTCCCTCCTTCCCCCTCCCTCCTGCCCTAAGCAATGACTGAGCCACACTATTGAATTGAATTTTTCACAATTTTATATAAATAATCATACAATATGTATTTCTGTGTGTGTGGTTTCTTCCACTCGGCATATGTATTTTTGGGCTCATCCGTGTTGTCACATGTATCAATAGTTGGCTTCTTACCACCAAGTAGAATTCCATGGTATGATACGCCAGGTTGTTTGTCCCGTTAATGGACCTGTGTGTGGCTTCCACTTATTGGCTATTAGAAGTCATGCTGCTATGAACCTTCGCATGTAGGTATTTATGTGGAGTGTGTGTTCATTTCTTTTGGGTAGACAACAAGGAGAGGAATTTCTCAGTCATGTGGTAAATTTATGTCGAATTTTCTGAGGACCTGTCAGGCCCTCATTCTGCTCATGTCAGCTCATTGTAGAATGATGTGGAGGTAGACAAAGATGGTGGGGAAGAAAAATAATAGCTAACATATAGTATGCATTTCTCACATGCCAGGCGTTACGCTAAGAATTGTGAATGCATTATTCATTAATTCCCTCCAACAAACCCTAATTTTCCTTATGCATAAGCGAGGCAGTTGAGACTTCGAAGTGAAATAGCTTGTCCAAGTTCTCTTCCCTAGTAGCAAAGCCTGGCTCAGACCCTGGCTCAAACCCTGGCTTTTCTGACCTTCAGGTATGTATTCATAACCATGGTGTGAGACTGAGCCAGTACACCCTAAAGTCAGAACACTGTCTTCTGCTTTTCTTTGTCCTCAGATGGTGAGGGACAGCACGACATTCTGTGCCTAGGAGGGGGGTCTGTTTAGTTGATGTATGGCTGTCATTTTTTTAAAGTTTATATTTATTTATTGAGTTTTTAGTAATCTCTACACCCAACATCGGGGTCAAACTCATGACCCCGAGATCAAGGGTTGTGTGCTCTCTTGACGGAGCCAGGCAGGCACCTTTATGTTGGTTTCATTTTAACTGGTAGTCTGAAAACCTAAGCAAAATATAATATGCAAGATACATTTAAAAATTATTTTTATAGGGGCGCCTGGGTGGCTCAGTCGGTTGAGCAGCTGACTTCAGCTCAGGTCATGATCTTGTGGTTCGTGAGTTCGAGCCCCACGTTGGCTCTGTGCTGACAGCTCAGAGCCTGGAGCCTGCTTCAGATTCTGTGTCTCCCTCTTGCCCCTCCCCTGCTCACACTCTGTCTCTCCGTCTCTCAGAAAGAAAGAAATGTGGGGAAAAAAATCATTTTTATAGATTTCTCTAGAACTCAATAAAAATCATTTATAAAGTTGTCTAATCCAAATATATGACAATACTTACAATATATTTTTTACTAGGTTTGGATGATAGTTCTTTAGAAGGCCTCCTCCAGCAAAACACAATAAGTGGAATTGACCATGCAATATTTGGAGGCAGAATGATAGAGCAGAAAGAATATGAATTTGGGAGTGAAAGAGACTTGGAATGAATATTGGTCTGATATTTCACAGTGGAAAAGCTATTTAAACTTCAGTTTCCTCATCTGTGGAATGGAGATAGTAATGTCTGTTTTAAAGGGTTGTTGCAAAGGATAAAGAAGATTATAAATCAAATCCCTAGGTTCTTGGTGACTGCTAGTTCCAAGTTCCTTTATCCACTTTTTTTTTTTTTTTGAAGACTCATACTTTTTCATCTTGGCTTCAAATCTAAAGCTTTTCCTGCTGGAGGTTGGTGATGTCTCCCAAACTGGATGCAAAATTTTGTGTGTTTGCACCTGTGCTTTTTGGTGGGAAAATATCTCCGGCTTTCATCAGATTTCAAAGAAATCCACGATTCAGAACCACAGTCGCATCCTTTTTCATCCATCACTTCTTTCATTTATTCAACAACATATGAATACCCACTACGCATGTCAAGCATTTTGCACAGATCAACTCTGTCCTCCCTGCTTTCAAGGGGTTAACAGTTTAGAGTAGTGAATAAAAACACTACTATTTTGTAATTTTGTGTGTGCCCACACTAACTACATACCTCGGAGAGGAAGCCTGGTACATGAATCGGGAAGCAGAAGAGTCCTAGGGTATAGATGAAAGTGATACCATGTTGGGGTTCCCGGTGGCTCCGTCTGTTAAGCGTCAGACTCTTGGTTCTGGCTCGGGTCATGATCTCATGGTTCGTGGGTTCGAGCCCCATGTCAGGCTCTGTGCCGACAGTGCAGAACCTGCTTGGGTTTCTCTGTCTCCCTCTCTCTCTGCCCCTCCCCTCCCTGGACAGAAGCGACACCTGGGGCGGGGTGGGGGGTACTGGGAGGTGAGCCTACCTGGAGGGAGCTCCTTTTCTAACCTGCTCAGAGGTGCCGTGTGGGCCTCCAGCGCGGTGTGCTCCTGCTGGACAGTGTGCAATTTTCCTCTAGCAGTTTAGCTCTTCAACCTTCAGGTAGATCACCTTGAGGTCTGGGGGGAAAAAGGTGTGCTTTTTGCCCAACTGATCTCTTAGAGGACGTGGTGAAGATAACAGATCGCTATGTCTACGGTGTTTTGAAAACGAAGAAGGTGTCTCTCAGCCTTGTCTCCCAGGCAGCGAGCAAGGTGAGGTAGAAAAATCCTAAAGCTGGAGGGATTTTCGGGGTTATGTGACTCAGTTCCCCGGTTCTTATTGTTAAGAAACTAAATCACGGGGACATCATGTGACTTCTCCAAGGTTTCCTGGCCTTTTCTTGAGCAGGGCTGCTGTCAATAAGTATAGCAGCTGGAGAGCAGATGGTTAATGGTTAATGAAGGCACGTTCTGGGTGGTTCATTCCAATCACAATGGGCACTTGGCAATGGGAAACCTCCTCTGCAGTCAACCCCACCTCCGCGACCTTGCCACAGTGGCTAGCTCCACCTGCTCTATCCTATCTCGGAATATGAGCCAGAGATATGTGCATATTTATTCTTTCGAGTCCTGCACTTTGCTCTTTTATTTTCACTGGCCCTGCACTTGTGTTTGTTCTTGCGCTATCTTCATGAATATTGCAGGAGCTCCCATGTTTAACTTGAGCTCAGGCCTAAATATAACCGCCACTATCTCCAGAGGCACCCGCACATGTCAGCCCTTCTCGGTGTGTGTTGTGTAAACCCTACTCCAGGCTGCAGGTGTAGGGTGGCCATCAGTGCTACTGAAGTGGGTGTTCACTTTTAAATGGAAACTGTCATGGACAACATGGATGGCCGTTTGTCTCTTATGTGCCAGGAGCCCTGGGCTCCAAATCATAGGTGGGGCAGCTAGGAAGGAGCATACTGGGGCCTTGCTTTTCCACTTACCAGCAAGGCAGGTGCCTCTCCCCCTGACTCCAGCCCCATCCTGTGGGTCCTTGAAAGGGGCACCTGGGTGGCTTGGTGGGTTAAACTTCTGACTTCCGCTAAGGTCATGATCTCATGGTTCGTGAGTTTGAGCCCCCCGTTGGGCTCTGTGCTGACAGCTTGGAGCTCGGAACCTGGAGCCTGCTTCAGATTCTGTGTCTCCCTCTGTCTCCGCCCCTCCCCCGTTCACACTCTGTTTCTCTCTTTCAAATATAAATAAACGTTCGAAAAAGTTTTAAGAGAAATAGAAAGTCTGTAGCGTCGGTCACTTCC
Source organism: Puma concolor (assembly GCF_028749965.1). Lineage (NCBI taxonomy): Eukaryota > Metazoa > Chordata > Mammalia > Carnivora > Felidae > Puma > Puma concolor. The sequence goes on from NC_141670.1 coordinate 26,851,150, forward strand.
TTCCCTCCCTTAGAACCTTCTAAGGTATCCCTGAAAGAGCCCAGCTAGTGGCTTTATGTAATGCCACAGACAGACCTGAGACCCAAGTTTCTCAGGAAATTGCTACCTTAGTCTACAGTGCCCGAGGAAAAACGTGCAACCCCACCCCACTCCAGGAAGTTCTTTCTACCTCTCCTCTCAACAATGCTCTCTCCTGTCTGAAGTAAGTATTGGGCTAATTAAAAGTCATCTGTATGGTTCATAAATTATCTTGTGGTTTTAATCTTGTCAGAATGAGAGCAAAAGCTCATTGGAACCCAAGTCTGCGTCTTCTGCTTACGGTTTCCCACTCATTCTCCTCCATGGTGAGGAAACAGTACATGTTTGCCAATTTGCTGCTTTCTGTAGAACTTATGAGAAGTTCAAGCTAGCACTCCCTGCCTCTCTGAATGTGGTAGGATCTGCTATGACCTGCTTTAGAGGGCTGGTGAATTATAGATGAGAGGGGGTGGCCTGGAGTGACAGCAGGACCTCTTAGACAAATCTACTTAGTGAGAGAGGAATGAGGGTATACGCTCAGCCAACTGAACCCACCTAGGAGCAGTGAGAGAACAGAATTGAAACCACATTGTTGTCCTACTGCAAAGTGGGTGTGAAATCTGACCCTTTCAAATTTCTCCAGCAGTCCCTAGGCTCAGAGAGTGGCTCTTTCTTAAGAATACAGTATGCGTTGACATCCTTTCCCAAACTATTCCCTCTTTCCCTCCCTTCCTCCTAGCAATTATTGAGCATCTACTATGTACGAAGCTTTGGATTAGCAAGAAAGACCATGGAGCTTACTATCTAGGAGAGAAGCCTGCCCTACACTTAAAGGTCTAAGAAAGGACGGTGAGATGGGCTGCCATCAGCGGCCTTCAGGAGATCAATTCCAACGTCTGGAAGAAGAGGTTGTGTGGCAAGCCTTCAGGGACAGGGAAAAAAACAGCGAAGGAAGGTGGTAAGGAGAAGAGGAGAGGAAGGTTTAGTTTGTTTGGTTTGGACCTTGTTTCAACCCCAGGAAGGAAGCGTGTGCAGATGGCAGGGCGGCCTGCGTGGTGGGGGCAGCGGCGTGGGGCTACACCGCGGGTGCTTCTCAGTCGGGATTATTCCTCATCGTTTTAGCCTGCTATAGGTGTCTCACTAGTGAACTTTCTGCATGGCTCGCCAGCTACCCAGCCCATTCTCAAACATGCCTTCTCCGTTCTTGTGTTCGCTGGAGGCGAGGAAGGGAAGTGGTTCTTGTCCTTTGCCCTCAGTTCTGTGTTTACAGGGTTACCCTCACGCCATCAGGACTTTGAATGAGAACACTGTGTCCGACACCTTTCATTAGAACAAGCAATCTGGGTAGTGTGTATCTAGACCTGGCAGGAGGGTGGTTGGTGGGGGCAGGGTGGGCACTGACGGGTCAGAACTGCAGAGTCCACGGCAGCTGGTGGACCTGAGGGGGCCTAAGGAGGGTGTCTTCATTGTGCAGCGGAGAATGCAAAAGATGAGGGAGCGTGTTGGCAAGGAGGGGGGCTGGCCGTGACCTCCAGATGGGGCCTTCTGATTTCCAGTGATTCATTGTTGGAACCGGAATTTCAGGGTTTCTGTGGCCTGGGGTCTACCTAGGTAGGTGTCAGAAAACTGGAATTACTAGCTCATTAAGTGGTATTGAGTGTATATACGTTCTGAGTGTGGAAGCTTTACCCAAGCATGCAGACAAGAATCGTCTCTCTTCTGCCTCAGCTGGCTATGACATCACGTTGGACATACGATCGCAGCCCACATCTCCCTTAGAAACAGGCAGTAATGTCTATAAACAATAAACTGAGAGGAAAAAAAAATGCTCAGCTTGTGTCTGAAGCCAGATTGAAAGACCAATCCATTTTTCTCCCTAGCATATGGGTTTCGTTCTTACCCAGCCTACGTAAAAGGAGAGGAGTCTTGTGTAGCCCAGGACCTGTGGATGTTCATCAATGTTAGTTACGTCTCTAGCTCATGCTGCATGTTCCCCAGAGAAGGAAGCCTAGACTCCACCCACTTGGAAGCCCTTCTGCACAACCTGGTTCCCTTTCTTGTGCTCCATAAACACAAGAGCACCAGTTATATGCCTGGCTGGGGAGCCTCGTGCAATTTAGATTCTGGTGGGAGAAAGTCAAGAAACAAAACAAAGTGTGTGATGTCAGGTAGTGAACAGTACTGTGAAAAAGAATAGAGCAGGGTAAGGGGACAGAGCGCCAGCTTTTGTCTTTGTTGGGTGCATTTCAACAATTTCTGTCGCTGGAAATGCCTTCCAGTTCCTTTTGTCTTGCGCCCCTACTGTTTTGCTGTCGTTGGTTCAGATCTCAGGGCTGTTTGCATCTTATTTCTTCCATTTGGGTTCAATTTCCTTCTTAAAGTCCACCCTTTTCTTCTTCTTTTTTTCATGGTTGTTTATTTTGAGACAGGGAGGGAGAGAGAGAGTGGGGAAGGGACAAAGAGAGAGGGAGATAGAATCCCAAGCAGGCTCCCTGCTGTTAGCACAGAGCCCGAGGTCCCATGAACCCACAGACCCTGAGACAAGGACCCAGGCCGAAACCAAGCGTCGATGCCTAACTGACTGACCATCCAGGTGCCCCAAAGCCCACCTTTTTCATTGAGGGTCTGTGAACAGTATACTCTCTTGGTCTGAATATGGCTTATTTAATCTCTATGCATGTTTAGTCGTTTAGCCTTGCATAGATTCCAGATTAAAATTACTTTCCCCTCCGTATTTGGAAATACTATTGAATTGCCTTCTAGTGTCTCTTGCAGTTATTGGGAAGCCTTTTATCGCGACACTTGTCCTCTGTGTAGTATGTCCTTTTATCCCATTGTTTTCCCCCCTCCCCTCCTCTCTGCTCCCCTCCTCTTCCCTTTCCCCCCCCCCACCCCTCCCTCCTTCTCCTTCTCTTTGTTTTTTCCTTTTCCTCTCTTTCTTACTTTTTTTCCTGTGGCAGCTTTTAAGGTTTGTTTTTGTTTTTGTTTTTAAGTGTGTGTCCCTGTGTGTGTGTTCTATAGCTTTGGGTCGTGTTGGTGTATATTTATTATTCTCTATTCTGTCTGGGACTAATGCCTCCGTATCTTCAAATATGATCACTCAAATATGATCACTCACTCAATTTCTCAAAACTTAACCCCCCACTAAATGTTGGTCCTTCTTTTCCATTTTCTATTTCTCTTAATGCTTCTTAATATTTTCTAGCCCTTTTCCCTCTGGCTTCATAACGGATAACTTGTGCATATCTATTTTGCAATTACAAATGACAAGGGTCTGTTTTACCACCCACATATTCTTTCTTCAGTTTTGCTAATTTGCAGTTAAGTTGTACATTGCATTTCAATCTTATAATGACATTTGTTCATTTTTAGAAAAAAATTTTTCAAATATGTTTTTCCCCATAACACTTTGTCTTTACTTGGGGTTTTTGCCTTTGGGGGGTATGCATTTAATCATTTTAATATTTCTTTTATATTCTATTTCATATTGCCATTCTATTGAATAAAGTCTAATTCTTGATTTTGTTTTGCCTTCTCATTCTTGCAAATAGTGGGTTGTCTCCTTATGTATTTGTTTTTTTTTTTTTTTAACGTTTATTTTTTATTATTTTTTTTTTCAACGTTTATTTATTTTTGGGACAGAGAGAGACAGAGCATGAACGGGGGAGGGGCAGAGAGAGAGGGAGACACAGAATCTGAAACAGGCTCCAGGCTCTGAGCCATCAGCCCAGAGCCTGACGCGGGGCTCGAACTCACAGACCACGAGATCGTGACCTGGCTGAAGTCGGACGCTTAACCGACTGCGCCACCCAGGCGCCCCAAACGTTTATTTATTTTTGAGACAGAGAGAGACAGAGCATGAACAGGGGAGGGGCAGAGAGAGAGGGAGACACAGAATCTGAAACAGGCTCCAGGCTCTGAGCTGTCAGCACAGGGCCCAATGCGGGGCTCGAACTCACGGACCGTGAGATCACGACCTGAGCCGAAGTCGGCAGCTTAACCGACTGAGCCACCCAGGTGCCCCTCTCCTTACGTATTTGTAATTGTTTATTTGTTTTCTAGCAGATTGTGTGTGTGTGGAAAGCTCTCGTGGCATGGGTTTTGAGGCAAGTTCTAATGGTTGCCTCTGTTTCTGCCAAGGACTCTGGGTATCGCTGGCCTAGGACCAGGCTTTTATATTAATTCCTGAACTTAGCCTTGTCTAGACCACACAGGTAAATTTGAATCCTTCATCCAGGCAAGATATAGTTTCAGGGGAGACTATATTTCCCTACCCAGTGTCTAGATGGAAATAGAAAAACTTCCTCATAATATCTTCAGTCAAACGGGTAGATTTTTCCAGTCTGTCATTTACCCGGGGAGGCAGCTCTGTTAGGGTCCTAGCTTAAGACAAGGATTTTAGTTCCTGGCTTCATATCTCTATCAGGCCTTGTTGAGGTTGAATACACAAGTGAAATATTTACTTTATAACCCGATGCTGCCAAGATCCAATGTGTGGTCCCTGAACCAGCAACATCAGCAGCGTCTTGGAGGTTGTTAGAAACACAGAACTTTAGTCCCTCCCAGACCTATAGAACCGGAATGTTCATCTTAACAAGATCCCAGGTGATTCATGGACACACTAGAACTTGAGAAGCACTACCCTGGATCATCGTGTTATATAAAGCTCTTTCTTCCAACCTACTTTGGAGAAGGCACGGTATCGGCCAGTGTGGTTTCTGGGTTTTGTTCTTGCTTTTGTCTTTAAAACGTTGTAAAACCTCTGCATTTTGGGAAAATGAGAATTTCACTTTCTTTCTTGGGAGCTCATTTATGCATTGAAAAAAGAAAACCTTTTGTTAAAACCCTCTCAGTCTGCCATGTCACCAACGCCTGCTTTACGTGGTGAGCACCTTCCCACGCTAGCCTGTGGTTTGGTGCTTTGTGTATACAGACACTCGGGAACTATTTGCAGCTTGTGTGTTTCAGTGATGGGTTAGAAATGGCCTTTTGAAAGTTGCATGATCAACAACACGAGAAACAACAGGTGTTGGTGAGAACGCGGAGAAAAAGAACACTTGTGCACTGTTGGTGGGAATGCAAACTGGTGCAGCCGCTGGGGAAAACGGCATGGAGGTTCCTCAAAAAGTTAAAAGTAGAAGTACCTTGGGGCACCTGGGTCATTCAGTTGGTTGAGTGTCCTACTTTGGCCCAGGTCATGATCCCACGCTTCATGGGTTCGAGCCCCGTGTCAGGCTCTGTGCTGACAGCTCGGAGCTCAGAGCCTGGAGCCCACTTCAGATTCTGTGTCTCCCTCTCTCTCTGCCCCTCCCCTGCTTACACTCTTTCTCCCCAAAATAAATCAATATTTAAAAAATTTTTTAAAAAGTAGAAGTACCTTATGTTCCAGCAATCACATTACTGGGTATTCACCCCCCAAAAAATACACACTAGTTCAAAGGGATACATGCACCCCTATGTTTATAGCATTATTTACAATAGCCGAATTATGGAAGCAGCCCAAGTGTCCATCAACTAATATTGATGAATGGATAAAGAAGATGTGTATGCATGTACAATGGAATATTATTCAGGCATAAGAATGAATGAAATCTTGCCATTTGCAAAAAACATGGATGGAGCTAGAGACTATAATGCTAAGTGAAATAAGTCAGAGAAAAACAAAATACCATATGATTTCACTCATCTGTGGAATTTAAGAAACAAAACAGACAAGCCAAGGGGAAAAAAAACTAAGAGAGAAAGAGAGAAATTAAGAAACAAACTGATGGTTACCAGAGGGGAGGCAGGTAGGAGGATGGTTTCAATAGGTGATGGGCATTAAGGAGTGCCCTTGGGGTGGTGAGCACAGGGTGATGTATGGAAGTGTTGAATCACTATATTGTGCCCCTGAAACTGATATAATACTGTATGTTAACTAACTGGAATTTAAGTAAAAACTTAAAAATAAATAAACACAATAAAAAAAAGAAAGTTGCCTGGTTAAGTGCACAGATTTTGTTTACTTCCCTTTTCTTCCACAGTGCGTGCATTTTACATGCTAATATTTTCACCTAGCATCTCCGTGGCCCTATTCTGTCCTTTTAACAAAGCTGGGTCTAGCTCGAGGCTAGGCTTCTTCTCTCGCACCATGGAATTCGTGTCGTGGGATAGGAGGAATCAGTTGTGCTCTCAGAGTTACAGACATTGAACAACACGGCAGGGGCCAGTTTATCAAGAGGACACCTCTTTCAGAGCCCCTGTTGGAACATTGGTTAGGTCAGCCCACGCCCAGTCAAGCCACGCACGGAGGCCTGAGCCATGGAAGCAGCTCTCTTCCAGATTGTTTCCGTGGACATTAACTATGCACCCATTCATGGCACTGCTTATCCTGGACCTTAGGGCACCTGAAAGGGAAAAGGAAGTCGCTCCCGACTTTGGGGAGCTCATCATCAAGTGGTAGTGAGACACCCATATGCAGAAGAATGAGAAGAAAAATCCAAGATGTGAGATAAGCAGCCGTCTCTTGAAGAAGTAGAGACTCTACAAAAATGGTGAGGGAACATCAAGTAAAGAGAAGGAACTTCGTAGAATGGGGCAGGGTGACATCATTCCTTCATTTCCTTAAATCGACACTAAATCTTTATCTCCTGCCTGTTCCTGCTCAGGAGCAAATCATTCTCCTTTGTTTCAAAGAGAAGGAAAGAGCGCCTCTGCCATGCCCTGCCTGGAAAATCCATCACACCAACCACGGAGACCTTGGCTTTTCACACCATTTTGGGGGCTCTGCTTGGCATAAAAAACGTATCTTCCCTGCATGAAGTGAAGAGCGATTTCTGCTTTCTTCCCACCTCCTGTAGGGTACATCTGGCCTACAGTCCCTGGTCATTGTTTGCATAGCTTTAATCCAAACGTGTACATTGTTTTTTAAATGGTGAAAGACTGAGCCAACAATAACCTTAGGTCTCGATGGGCTCCATTCATCTGGAGGGCAGGATTGTTATCTGAAGCTCCTTTCCAGCCAGTCTGCCATGCTCTTTGTTTCCTGGGAAACCAGATCCTTGCCTTTGAACGTTTGCTCACAACACACCCACCCCTGGAATCCCTTACCAAATCCTACCCATTTTTAAATGCCCTCCTACCGGAGTGACTTTGTATCTGCACCGATTATTTGAAACTTCAGTTCAGTTTGTATTGTTAAGGCTTGTTTTTGTCTTTCTGACTTCCTTCCCCAAATATATTTTAAGCTCTTTGAAGGCAGCATGTGGCACGATGGCAGGCTCAGAGCAAGAAAGTCTATTGATTTCAAACTCATATTACTATTAGTCATCAATATATACAATTGTTCACCTGCTTCAGTGAAGCATTTCCAAATGATGCTCAGGTTGTTGTGGAAATTATACCAAAGAGTGGCTAAAAACATAGGGCTGTCTTATTCATAAAGTTATTGAAAAGGAGCCACGTTTTTTCCTGTGTGGGGAGGTGGAATGCCTCACTAGTACTTACCTAAATACAGTGCCTCCCTCACCTCCACCTGCCACCAGGACTTCCTACCACCTTCTCAAGTAGGAAAATAAAATGTCATATGCAACGTCCTCATTTTATATATTTATTTACATATATTTGGAATATATGTTATATATACTTTCAAGTATACACACACATACAATTATTATATCTTCCTGATAAATTGTCACTTTAATCATTATGGAGTCAACTTTATCTGATGTTACTGCCACTCAGTGTTATAATGCTTACTGTTTGCATGGTATATCAATTTCTGTTTTTTTCCTTTACTTTCACTTTCAACCTGTATGTCTTTATATATATATATGTCATTTAAATATATATCATTTAAATATATTATAAAATTATGTATTTTATTAAATATAAACATATAAATAAAGTAAGCTCTATGCCCAACGTGGGGCTTGAACTCAGGACCCTGAGATCAAGAGTCACATGCTCTATTGACTGAGCCAGCCAGGTGCCCCATGTCTTTAAATTTTCTGTGCCTCTCTTGTAGACACTATGTATTTAGGTCATGCTCTTTTATCCATTAACACAATCTCTGCCTTTTAATTGGAATGTTTGGCTTATTAATATTTAATATAATTATTTTTTTGGTTGGATTTAGACCTATTATTTTTCTATTTGCTTTCTGTTGGTCCCATATACTTTTGGTTCCTTTCTTTCTCCTTTCCTTCATTCTTTTTGAGTTTATTAAACATTTTAGAAGTTTCTTTTAATTTGTCGATTGGCTTTTCTTTAACTTTAAAAAATATATTTTTTTACATTTATTTATTTTTTGAGAGACAGAGAGAGACAGAACACAAGTTGGGGAGGGGCAGAGAGAGAAGGAGACAGAATCTGAAGCAGGCTCCAGGCTCTGAGCTGTCAGCACAGAGCCTGATGCAGGGCTCGAACTCACAAACCATGAGATCATGACCTGAGCCGAAGTCAGACGCTTAACCGACTGAGCCACCCAGGCGCCCCTATTGGCTTTTTAATTGAACATTTTAGGAATTTCTTTTAATTTGTCTATTGGCTTTTTATTTTTTAATTAATCAATTAATTTTCGCCTTTTTTAAAGATTTATTTTTTATTTTTTTATTTTAGAGAAAGGGAGAGAGAGTGAGTGGGGAGAGAGGCAGAGGAAGAGAGAGAGAGAGAGAGAGAGAGAATCTTAAGCAGGCTCCACATTCAGCATGGAGTCTGACTCAGGGCTCTATCCCATGACCCTGGAATCATGACCTGAATTGAAATCAAGAGTCAGATGCTCAACTGACTAGGCCACCCAGGTGCTCCTGTCTGTTGGCTTTTTAGTTATGCTTCTTTGAATTAGCTTTTGATGGTTGTTCTAAGGATTAAAATGCACACCTTTAACTTTCATTGTCTGCTCGAGGTACTTTTATACTACTTCACATAAAATATAAAAACTTTACACCTGACAGGTCCCTTTACCTCACTTTTATGATACAGTTGTCACCACATTACACATATTCATATATACCCATTTACAAATTTAAGAAATTAAATATGTACCACTTGTGAAATTAAGTGGGAAAATATTTTATGTTTACCATTTAAAAATATTTTTTTGAGACAGAGAGAGAGAGAGAGTGCATGAGCGCAAGTGGGGGAGGGGCAGAGAGAGAGGGAGAGAGAGAATCCCAAGCAGCATTGCCCAATGTGGGCCCCAATGACATGAACCGTAAGATCATGACTTGAGCCAAAATCAAGAGTCAAATGCTTAACTGACTGAGCCACCCAGACACTCCTATGTTTATCATTTTTCATGCTCTTCATACCTCTTTGAAAATCCAAGTTGTTATAGCTTTTTCATCATTTTGAAGAACTTACACTATATATTTTATAGTTTAGATCTGCAGGTGATCACTTAGTTTTTGTCTGAAAATGTTTTTATCTAATTAAAGACATATTTATTTCCTTCATTCTTGAAGAATATTTTTTCACTGGATGTAGAACCCTGAGTTGGCAGTTGTTTTGTTTTGTTTTGTTTTGTTTGTTTGTTTTTACACTTGTAGAAGATATTATTCTACTGTCTTCTGTCCTCCACTTTTTCTGGTGTGAAGTCAGTGAGAATGGACAGTGTTGCTCTCCTTTATAAGATCTACTCCGCTAGCTGCTTGAAAGATTTTCCATTTGTCTTTGGTTTTTAGTAATTTGACTATGGTGTGCCTAGATGTGATTTTCTTTGTATACATCAGACTTGGGCTTTGCTGACTTTTTGAAATTTATAAATTATTGCCTTGCACTGAACTTGGAAGATCTTCAGTCATTATTTCTTCAAACGTTTTTTTCCTGGCCCATTCTCATTCTTCTTTCCTTCTGGGACTCCAATCACTCATATATTATGCCTTTTGATATTATGCCATAAGTCGTCTTTTTTCCAACGTTTTCCCCTTTTTATAAAAATTGAATAATTTCTACTCATCTATTTTCAAGTACACTGACTCAGTATTCTCTTTTGTCTAATATGCCAAGTACATAATTTTTTATTCAGATATTGAGTGTTTTAATTCTAAGATTTCTCTTGGTTATTTTTTAGTTTCTTTTTTTCTGCTAAGATTGCTTCTTTGTTCATTTATTATGAGTATATTTTTTTGTTTGTCTTTGAGTATAGTTATAATAGATGCTTTAAAACCCATTTCTGCTCATGTCTATATCCTCTGAAGGTTCTTCATTGATTGATTACATTTTTTTTCTTTTTAGAAAAGTGCCCTGTTTTTCAGATTCTTCATATATCATGTAATTTTAGGTTATATGACAGACATAATGATAATGCATTATAGAAAGTCTGGCTTCTCTTATATTCCTCCAAAGATATATGTGTGTGTGTGTGTGTGTGTATACATATATATATATGTGTATATATATATATATATACACATATATATATATGTATGTATATATATATTTTTTAACAGTCAATTAATTAACTTGGCTGGCCTCAAACTCCAAACTCTTGGGGTGAGCAGAGGCTGAAATCTGTGTTCAGCTCTTTTAGCCATGGGCTGTTTGGAGTTTACCCCCACGTTTGCATAGTTCAGGGGTCAGTCAGAGATCTGGGGAAAATTTCGATGCAGAATTTGGGTCTCCCCTTTCTAGATGTCTTCTTTCTGGGCCTATCCTTCCCCTTTTCATTTTCTAGCTACCAAGGGTGCATCAAGGTTCATTTTCTAGCTATCTAAGTTTTACGTATCCTGTGGGTGAGGAGCAGGAGCTTGAGAAAAAAGTCTCGAAATAGGTAGGAATTCCCCAAGTGCCTTTGCCTTCTTCCAAGTGGCTCTTCTCACTTTTGCCTGCTCTCGACCATTCTCTGGTGCTTTCTGGTAGTTGTCTTTGATATTTTATACGGAGCTTATGGCTGTTATCTGCAGGGGGATTGGTCTGAGAGGAATAGGAGAGCCTCCTATTCTATTGCCAAGAGCAGAATCGTCTTCATTTTGGAGAGAAGAAAGTTGAAGCGTAGAGAGTGCTAAGGCTTGGCTGGAGTGATGTGGACCCCTATGCAAATGAGAGACATACATCCAGGCTGGGATCCCTGTACCAGCTCTGCTGAGGGGCTCATAGGTTCTCTATAGGACACTGGCCTCCAAAAGCATAGAAGACAGTCCTCTTGGACATGGGGCAGCTTTTGAGGTGACTTTGAGTGGAGCTGATTGGCCATGGCCAACGACCACGCAGAAGCCAAAATAATGGTGATAGCTTATGTGTTCTTTGCAAGGCACCATGCTAAGTGTTCCATAGACAGATCTCATTTAGCCCTCCCCAGAACCTTTAAATTTGGTATAATTATTATCCTCATTATGCAAATGAGCTAGTGAGACCTAAAGAAATCAAGGGATTTTTCTCTCAGTCACACAGCTGAACGTGTGTGGAAGAGGGACTAAAATCTGGATCTGCCTGACTTTAAAGCCTCTTTTCTTTTTTTTTTTTTTTTTTTTTTTAATTTTTTTTTTTCAACGTTTATTTATTTTTGGGACAGAGAGAGACAGAGCATGAACGGGGGAGGGGCAGAGAGAGAGGGAGACACAGAATCGGAAACAGGCTCCAGGCCCTGAGCCATCAGCCCAGAGCCCGACGCGGGGCTCGAACTCACGGACCGCGAGATCGTGACCTGGCTGAAGTCGGACGCTTAACCGACTGTGCCACCCAGGCGCCCCAAAGCCTCTTTTCTTATAAACATAAAGTAGTTACAGGTTTTACCTCTCCTTTCCTGCAGACAAAACATGGTAGCATAGTTCATGGTCCTATAAATACATAAATATTTACCTTTCTGATTCTCTTGTCTCCCGCTTCAATAGGGATAATATCTAGGTCCAATGACCCCTGCAGTGCCAGGAACCCCAAAGGGAGGGAATCCCTGTAGCTGTAGAAGATATGCTTTAATCTCAGAGTCAAGGATTCTGACTATAGACTTCATTGTTGCCAGCATCCTGGTGTGATGCTAGGAAATTCACTGTGTAGTTACCTCTACTTCCTCATCAGTCAATCTGGATAAACAGTGATATCTTTTCCAAAACTGCTTAACAGACTAATTCTATGGTTTCTTTTGGGGTCCAGGAGCTAGAAAGAAGCCTCTTGTCCAAATCATGCTCGAACTTAACAGTATCCATAGTAAGCGTCATTGATGTCTTTACTCCCCAGATATCTTCCAAAAACTAAACACAAATAACCAAACCACGATCTTAACCTGGTGTCCTTCAGTCTCTGATGCCAGCTAAAGCCTCCTTGCCCAATCAGTGCTATTGGCCTGACAGAGTGTCATTACTTAGGGGTACCTTGATCTGGCTAGGCCACTCTTTGTTTCTAGGGCTTTACTTCCTACAGAGGGAACAAGCTCAGAGATACGATGGTCATCTATCTTGGTGGCCTGCGCTCGGGGGTTGGGTGGTTAAACTTTCCTACCTACGAAGGAATCTACCTGCTTGACCTGTTCAAGGTGGGAGGAAAAGGTTGTTTACGTTTCTAATTCCCTTGGGCAGCTCCATTTCCATGCCTACCTTTTAGTCACTTTGCCCCACCCTAGACTCACAGCAAGGTAGGGTGGATGCGGGACCTGTTCTTTGAGGAATTCATCAATCTGAAAATTTTTATTAGATAAATGAAAGAATTGAAGTCCTGACTAAAATGCCTTCTTGGCACCAGACTCTTGTCAGTTTCTGGTCAATCTCTGAGGTCTACCTCTCCCTTCCCCCATCTACATCTAGCTCTTTTCCTATTTCCAATAACCATGCTGGGCAAAGCTTCCTGTTTGGAGGAAAAAAAAGTGGGATGGAAGGAGGTACACAGTTCAGACTCATAATGTTGGAGCAGTTTTTTGGGGAATGACAGCTTGGACCACAGCCCGTAGAGGCCTTCACATTCTTCATTTTCCCAGAAATGGCTTTAGTAGGAGGCTGTAAGCATAAACTGTACTGTCCTTTTGATTCACTGTGTAACTTTAGGAAATGAATCCAACCTTTCTGTGGTTCACACGAATGATAGATGCCAAGGTGTTGCCTCTCATAATTTTGTGTCAGTGAAGAACCTTGAAATATTATGAGAGTCTTGGAAAAATAAATTGACCTTACAAAGGTGACGTTTCTGGTCACTGCTAAAACTATAACAGTATTTAAATGGAACTCTCTGACTTGTCATAAACTTAATGTCCTCAATTTACTCGGAGACTGAACTCTCCAGTTCATTCTGGGGATATCTAAATCAAATGTTGACATTTTACCATCTGTGTGCCGAAGATGGCAAAGGGCAGACTTTCACTCATGGGGGGGCCAGATGTCACCACTTTTGCTTATGACTTCTATTTGTTTTCTCTCTCTTTACACTCCTGGGTTTTTTTGTTTTTGTTTTTTGTTTTTGCCTTTGTTTTATTTTACATCCAAATTAGTTAGCGTTACATCCAAATTAGTTAGGCAACACCAATGATTTCAGGAATAGATTCCTTAGTGCCCCTTACCCATTTAGCCCATCCCCCTCCCACAACCCTTCCCGTAACCCTCAGTTTGTTCTCCATATTTATGAGTCTCTTCTGTTTTGTCCCCCTCCCTGTTTTTATATTATTTTTGTTTCCCTTCCCTTATGTTCATCTGTTTTGTCTCTTAAAGTCCTCCTATGAGTGAAGTCGTAGGATATTTGTCTTTCTCTGACTGACTAATTTCACTCAGCATAAAACCCTCCAGTTGCATCCATGTAGTGGCAAATGGCAAGATTTCATTCTTTTTGATTGCCGAGTAATGCTCCATTGTATGTATATACCACATCTTCTTTATCCATTCATCCATCAGTGGACATTTGGGCTCTTTCCATACTTTGGCTATTGTTGATAGTGCTGCTATAAACATGGGGGGTGCGTGTGTCCCTTCAAAACAGCACATCCGTATCCTGTGGATAAATGCCTAGTAGTGCAATTGCTGGGTCATAGGGTAGTTCTGTTTTTAGTTTTTTGAGGAACCTCCATACTGTTTTCCAGAGTGGCTGCACCAGCTTGCATTTCCACACACTCCTGTTGTTTTCAAGAACTGATCCACATTTGCTAATTTAAAACGTGGTTGGGAGTAGAGTCAGCAAAGAATAAGAGAAGGCCCTCATCTTGGCAAAACTTTTGAAAAAATTTTGGCAAAAACTTGGCAAAAGTTTCTGCTTCCTTATCTAAAGGGAGAAAATCTTCATGCCTTAGAATGAAGATTTAAGTTTTCTCAGGACTCTTGTAGTAATCACCGATGGCTAGTTAAATGCTGTTAAATTGTCCCAGCCAGAGTTTCCCAGAATGGCAACGGGTAACTGGATGTCATTTAACTTCTCTGGGTCTTAGTTTTTCTCATCTGTAAAATGAGACAATAGGAGTCACAGGTGGTCCAACATTCTGTCTTGTGTTAATTGTCTGAGTCTTTCTTTCTATTATTATTGTGTTCAGTTATCATTATCAAAGCTGATGTTGCCTAAAATTATTCACTTTATGACTTGTTTTACTAAACAAAATAATCTCCAAACTCCTCTTGTCCCTCTTCTCATGCTTTACAAAGTACTAAGATTAATAAAAGCCCATGAACTTTATCTTGTTCTGGCTTAGCAAAAGACAGCAGGATTTTGTCTTAGGGAAGCATTTCAGGTCTCATCACTGACTTGGGTTTTCTTCGATGCATACAGTATTTTGGAAGAATTTTTATTCATAGTTGACACTATTTTAACTATGCTAAACACCTACCCAAATATTCTAGCTCTAACTTCTCAGTAAAGTTCTATTCTTACATTTAAACAGTTACTCATAGGAAATTTGCACTTGGGAAGAACATTTCACCTTAAGTGAATCAATAGGTATTTTTTGAGCAGCTATTATATATCTAACATTATGAGTAATCTAGAAGAAGCATTAGATGTCACCCCTGCTCTTAAGGACCATAAACTGAAACTGGGCAGAAAAAAACCAAAGTACACTCACTTGGGATTCACTTGTTGAGGGCCTGTTTGTGTGGGACACCATAAAGCCTGAGGGGTAGTGTGGCGATCTATCCCAATTGTCCAGAAACTGTCCTATTTATACATGTTGTAGGAGTAATTATTAATATCAGTCCTTCTGACCTTTAAGAGTGTCCTAGTTTGGATGATAGTTTATAAGGTTGCCTTAACGATGGAGAATGGCAGGGTTTAGGTATCCTCACCCATGGGAATCAAGTCAACAGAGGAAATTACCATAGCAACTAGGAATCCTGATGATTAGTGCTTTGCTAGTCCAGAAATAGACATCGTCACACCCTGGACATCTTTTAGTTTGGATGAGGCGATTCCTTTCATTAGCTGAGATATTTGTATGGGCTATGTTGTGGTGTTGGCTGAATCTAAGGCCAACGGTTCTTTTCTCCAGGTTAAAATTCTGATCAGCATCCATGTCTCTGAGATGGGATTAATCTATTGCTGAGACATGTCAGGTCTGTCTTCCATGGGAAATAGATCAAGAAGAGGCCTTAAAGAATTGGCAGCGAGGAAACTGAAGCAGCTTGTGTAGTTCACATAAGCAAAAGGGGCCTGAGGTCTCATGAGCTCGGCTCAACAGCCATGCCTGAGTGTCTCTACAAGCCAAGGACTGGGCCTTTAGTCAACAGGGCAGAAGGAATTTTATGAGCAATGCCCAGAGGTAGGAGATAGCGTGGGTTATGTGGGGACTGCCGAGCAACTTGGCATCTGTGGACGGTGAGTCAGCGGGAGGCAGTGGATCCTGCTGTGGAGGCTGTGGAGGTGGGCAGAAGCCAGATGATGGAGAACCTACATCAAGCAATGTCGTGGTTTTTAAGTTTCGAAAGGAAATGGTACCTCAGCTATAGCTCCACCCCTAGGGCTCTGACTCCCCGGGCAGCTGCCACACGTGCCACAACACGATCTCTTTGTCATGGTTCCCCCTTATCTCTGAAAATCCCCTCTGCCCCCTCCAGGTCTCCGTCCACATGCATGCTGCACGCACATGCTGTAGCACTTGGCAGTGCTGATGAAACAGTTTCTGGAGATCCAGGACAAACAATGCTGGCTCGGAGGGAACACCCAGCCCTGGGCAGACATCCCCGTGTTTGGTGTCCCCTCTGGGTGCCACAGATGAATTAGGGCAGCCAGGACAATTGATTCACTGGGTCAAGGTAGTGCTGGTGTTTATGTTCTTCCTGAGTGTGCAGCAGGTGCTGACAATGCTGGCCAGGCACTGAAGATCCTGCTGGGTCCTTTGATCACTTGTCCCATGGGTGGACTTGGATGGCCTCAAAGGCCATCTGACCAGCTTGGTGTCCCACCCCCAAGCTGGATCCTGAGTCCCTCCTGCTCTAAACTGCAGTGTGCAAATCAGGTGATCTTGTTTACCCTGGCAGCGTAAGTTGTTGGCAACAGAAGCAGAGCAGTAGGAATTGGTGTGTCAATACAAGAAGTTAAAGAAAAAAAGGGCTCATGCTAGCTTGGAATGAGCAAGTAGAATCCACCAAAACGGCAAAACGTAAAGCTAGCATGAAGAACTGTGAGGGGGTGGGGCGCCTGGGTGGCTCAGTCAGTTGAATGTCTGACTCTTGATTTCTGCTCATGTCATGATCCCAGGGTTGTGGGATCGAGCCCCGAGTCTGGTTCTGTGCTGAGTGTGGCACCTGCTTAACATTCTCTCTCTTCCTCTCCTTCTGCTCCTCTGCCCTGATTGCTCTCTCTCTCTCTCTGCAAAAAGAAAAACAAAACAAACAAACAAACAAAAAAACCAAAACTGTGAGAGGGACATGGCAACAAGGATTTTGTTGAAATAAGACAATTATTAAGAAATAGACAACCGGGGCGCGTGGGTGGCTCCGTCAGATGGGCCTCTGACTTCAGCTCAGGTTTGTGAGTTTGAGCCCTGCGTCGGGCTCTGCGCTGACAGCTCGGAGCCTGGAGCTGCTTCGGATTCTGTGCCTCCCTCTCTCTCTGCCCCTCCCCCACTCACGCTCTGTCTCTCTCCATTTCTCAAAAGTAAATAAATGTTAAAAAAATTTTTTTGTAAAAAAGAAATAGACAACCAAGAGCTTTTAAAATCAAGGGCAGATGTTTGTTTTTCAGTTTGCTAGACATAAAGTCTAAGCACGATATCTTCAAGAAACATCTCTTTTAGGTACAAGGGGTGTTTTCTTTTCTCTTTTTTATTTTTTTTTTAAGTTTTTATTAAAAAAAATTTTTTTACATTTATTTATTTTTGAGAAACAGAGTGAGACAAAGCGTGAGCAGAGGAGGGTGCAGAGAGAGAAGGAGACACAGAATCTAAAGCAGGCTCCAGGCTCTGAGCAAGCAGTCAGCACAGAGCCTGATGTGGGGCTCGAACCCATGAACTGTGAGATCATGACCTGAGCTGAAGTCAGACGCTCAACCGACTGAGCCACCCAGGTGCCCCTTAAGTTTTTATTTTTAAGTAATCTCTTAAAACCAACATGGGCCTTGAAATCACAACCCCGAGATCAAGGGTCACATGCTCTACCAACTGAGTCAGCCAGGCGCCCTCCAAGGAGGGTTTTCTTAAAGATGCATGAAACATTTTCCCTTCACTAACTCACTTAAACATGCTTCTTCAGTCACTACTTTTCTTCTCCATGGCAAGCGTCTAATCAGTGTTCATTTGGTGAAGGATCAATGACGAACCAACGGAGTGTGGAGAGGCATTCCCCTTCTTTGAGGATTATTGGGATGCCAACAGATGGAAACCAGAACAGGTCCATGAGGCTACTGGGCGGACACTCATGGCCTCTCTGGCTCAGGCCAGTGCCGATCACTTCATCCCAAATGTCTTGAGGAGTAAGTTCTGAACTGGACACCGACTCTGATTATTTTTACCTCTGATGCTCACAGAAGAGAAGTCTAACTTAACAGCTCTGTGAAGTTTAAATCCATGTTTCGCTGTCATTGACACTGGTGCTGCTCTAAATGTCTGTCCCCGGTGACAGGAGGGGGTTGGTCCAGAATGTAACTCAGTGCACTGCTTCCTCCGTGGAGCTAGTGAAGCTTTCCGGAGCGCACGGGCTGAGGCATAGTGTTCTTAGTGAGGAGTCTGGCCTGCAATACAGCTCAGTCTCCTCCCCCTGACTCTGCAGACTGGCACAGTGTTACTGTCACTTATGTCATCTTTACAATGTATAAATTATTAAGAAGCTGTCTTCATTTAAAAACGATGAATTTTAGGGGAGTCTGGGTGGCTCAGTCAGTTAAGAGTCCGACTTTGGCTCAGGTCATGATCTCACGGCTTGTGAGTTCGAGCCCCACGTCGGACTCTGTGCTGACAGCTCGGAGCCTGGAGCCTGCTTTGGATTCTGTGTCTCCCTCTCTCTCTGCCCCTCCCCTGCTCACGTTCTGTCTCCCTCTGTCTCTCAAAAATAAATAAGTTAAAAAAAAATTTTAAATGATGAATTTTAAAACAAGTTCAAATTTACAGAAAAGTTACAAGAGTAGAACAAAGAACTGTACACCTTTCACCCGAGACCCTTTCACCCATGATGTGCTTGCAAGTGGAGTCCAATTCTCGATCACGTGATCTAGTCTCTCTATACCTGGAATGCCTGTCTGATCCTTGACCTTTATGACCCTGAACTTCGGTTTGCCCCGTGCTTCCTTGTGACTAGCCCCACATTATGCACTTTGAGCAAGAACATCACAAAAGTGATATTGTGTTCTTATGGCCCCCTAGGAAGTGGCCCCTGATGTCACTTTGTCCCATTAACTTTGTGTCCCAGTGGTAGCTTTGATCACCTGATGAAGAAAGCGTCTGCCCCATTTTTCCACTTAAACTTATTTTTTCTTTTGTAATGAACAAGAATTGTAATGATTCATTCTACTTTCAGCTACTAGTTTTAGCACCCCCTCTACTTCCTTGCCTGATTTATTATCACCGTGGTGTTTGCCAACTAAAAAAATGTCTAATTGTATCATTTCTTACACATTTATTAGTTGGCATTCTACTGGAAGCAAGAACTTTCTCATCTCCCATTCTTAAGTTCATTCATTTGCTTACAAACAAATGAGTTATTATTCACTATAATCTATTATTCAGTGGGTTATAATCTATTATTGTCACTAATTATTTTGACGCTCAGAGTGACCCAGTTTTTAAATTTTTTTCTTAACGTTTGTTTATTTTTTGAGAGAGAGAGAGAGAGAGAGAGAGAGAGAGAGAGAGATGGAGTGTGAGCAGGGGAGGAGCAGAGAGAGGGAGACACAGAATCCGAAGCGGGCTCCGGGCTCCGAGCTGAGCTGTCGGCGCAGAGCCTGGTGCAGGGCTCGAACCCACGGACTGTGAGATCATGGCCTGAGCCGAAGTTGGATGCTTAACTGACTGAGCCACCCAGGTGCCCCCAGATTGACCCAGTTTTTGACCCCAGAAGTCCCACGGACCTGGCTTCTGTGTCCTTTTGACTTGTGTCCATCATTCTCAAGCACTTTCTCTGCAACAAGTTGCTCCCGGCTTACTTTGTAGTTTCCCTGCCCCAGGTCTGAGTCAGCTGGTTCTCTACGAGACCTCAATTCCTTTTCCTGGAGAGTGATATTTAGAAGGCAAGATCTGGGTGCTTAAGTGTGCCTTTTGCTACTGGAGTGTTGTTTCTCATAGGCCGTCTCAGCAGACAGAACTCAGGAATACACGTACAGTAAAACCCTGGACTGCGAGTAACTTGCTCTGTAAGTGTTCCTCAAGATGAGAAAACATCTCTAATAAATCTCAACTTGATAAATGAGCGATGTCTTGCAGTACGGGTAGTATGTGACACCAAAGGTCACATGTCACAACTGAGCCAGTGGTTCTTGAAATTCACTTTGACGTACAAGTGCTTTGGACTACAAGCATGTTTCTGGAACAAATTATGGTCACAAACCAAGGTTTTACTGTATTTTTATATATACATGCACACATACCCACATATGTATGTATGCACACCTACCTTTACATCTATGTTTCCTTCTGTTTCTCTGGGGCCCATACTATCCTTAGTATGTTCACCTGCTCAATTGCCCTGTATTCAGCCACTCCCCCAGCTATGTGAGGCTGCCTCTCTGCCATGCTCTGACACTGTCCTTGTAAACGTTGTCATTACTAGCCGTCACCAGCTGCCCCTGTCACCTTATTCCAATACCATCCTTGCCCAGGCCCTGTTACCCCCTGCTTGCACCTGCCCCATGACTGTTGGACTAAATTAGAAAGAAGAGGAAGGGAGCCAAATTTGTGTTCTTAATTAGAAGAAAAACTATCAAAGGCTCAATTGCAACAATCTGCAATAGTTACTTCTTGGTTCACTGATGCACCTTAAGAGTTAACTGTGAGACAACCCATCTACCTGTATGGTACGAATACTGACATGAAGGGGTCGTATGTGTCTCTAAGTCTACGTCGGAACTGTAATTATAGCCAGGTGGGTGGGAGGAGGTCGTGTTGTGATTCTGTGGTGCATTTGGCCTATAGCAGCAGGAATAGGGTTGTCGACACTGATTTTAACGTTGCTAAATCAGCAGAATGCATTTCAACTGGTCTAGACATGCCTCATTTCTAATGAGAGAAGAACAAAAACAAACAATTGACTTTTCAGTAGTTCTCACCAAGAGGTTATATACCAAGCATCCTCAAGGCGGTATTGACATCTGTTGAAATGAGCACCGGAAAAATAAATGTGTTCTGATAGTCAGGATGATGGTTACCTAATGATGAACTCACATTTCCTGTCACTTGGGCAATAAGTATTTGCTGGCCCTTCCAAGTTGATTGTAAGCTCCTTGAGGGCAAGGGGCAGGATGGTACACTTGGGCAATCACCCACCCACAGTGACTTGCAGTTAGTGTCTGGATAGGAGTTGATGGCTCAAGGTTTTTTGTTTTGTTTTTTCTTCCAGCTAGATTGTTCATCATAACATTGAGTTAGGACTCATGTCTATTTTTCTGTAGTATTCTGGTCACCTCCATTGTCTACATTTTAGATAGGAACTGAAATCTATAAACTCCTGAGCTGATTAAGGGAGTCAGAGGCCGAGGTAAAGCCCTCCTTGCCTCCCTCCCTGCCTCTGATATATAGGCTGGTAGGATTCAGGCAGGAATGACCCTGATCTAGATGGTCAAATGGCCCTGCTGTGAATTGTGCTACTTCAAGTTCAGAGCCGAGTAGCAGGACATCCAGGCTCGGCGCTTCTGCCTTTAACTCTCTGTTCAACTTCCCCCAAGTCTCCTAACCTCTCCAGCCTCATTGTCTGCATCCGTAAAACTGGAGGTTGGACATCATGATCTCTAACCGTCCGTGGTCCTACAGTTTTTTCACTCGGGCATTATGAAATACTGTGATTCATGGCCACATCCTGAACCACAGCGCAAAGGTGGCAAAGCGACAAGGAAAGCTGAGAGTGAAAAGTGCAGTCTATGATAACACTGCAAAGACCTTTCTCTGGATACTAGAATACAGACCTCTCTTTCTCAGTGTGTGTGTGTGTGTGTGTGTGTGTGTGTGTGTGTGTATGCGCGCGCGCGCGTGCTTGCAATTACAGGAAAGAACAGCAGAACACTACCAGCAGCTGCTGCCGTAGATTCTTCTAAATTTTGTATGAAAAGACAATCCCTAGAATCGCTAAAACAATTTGTGAAAAAGAAGAGTAAAGTGGCAAGAATCACTCTACCTGATATTAGGTCTTACTGTAAAGCCACAGTCACTAAGGCTGTGTGGTATTGCCAGAGGCACAGGCGCGTACCCCAGTGGAACAGAATAGAGAACCCCCACAAACACACCCAGCTGCCTTTGGGCCAAGATACAAGAGCAATCCCATGGAGGGAGGAACTTTTCCACAAAAGGTGCTGAAGCAAGTGGATTTCTGTGACGAGAAGAATGAGCCTGCACCCAAGCCTCTCACCTTATACAAAAATTAACTCAAAATGAATCATATATTTAAATTTAAAACGTGAAACTATAAAACTTTTAGAAGAAAATATGGGGGAAAGTCTTTGGGATTTAGGGCTAGGCAGAGAATTCTCAGACTTGACATAAAAGCACCCCATAACTGATAAAAAGTTTTGTTTTTTTTTTTTTGCTCTGAGAAAGTCCATGTGAAAAGGATGCAAAGGGAAGCTATTGATGAAGAGATAATATGTTCAAGCTACACATCTGACAAAGGGCTTATATCTGGAATATACAAAGAATTCTCAACACTCATCAGTTAAGAAACAAAAAACAAAAGTCTCTGAACAATCCAATTAGAAAAAGGGCAAAAGATATGAATGGACATTTCACCATAGAAGGTACATAGATGGGAACAGAGCCATCTATGAAAGGGCGTCCACCTTAATTAGCCATTAGGGCAGTGCGGACTAAAAGCACATGAGTTAGCACTATACGCCTCTCAGAATGGCTAAAATAAAAAATTGTGATGCCCCCATAAGATGATGAGGATGTGGAAAAATTGTGTACATTGCTGGTGGGATTGCAAAATGGTACAGCCACTCTGGAGAACCGTTTGTCAGTTTCTTACAAGGCGAAACATGGTGCTACCATATCACCCTGCAATTTCACACTCTTGGGCCATCATCACAGATAAACAAAAACTTACGTTCACGTAAAAAATCTGCACATGGGGGGCGCCTGGGTGGCGCAGTCGGTTAAGCGTCCGACTTCAGCCAGGTCACGATCTCGCGGTCCGTGAGTTCGAGCCCCGCGTCAGGCTCTGGGCTGATGGCTCAGAGCCTGGAGCCTGTTTCCGATTCTGTGTCTCCCTCTCTCTCTGCCCCTCCCCCATTCATGCTCTGTCTCTCTCTGTCCCAAAAATAAATAAATGTTGAAAAAAAAAAATTAAAAAAAAAAAAAATCTGCACATGAATGTTCCTAACAGGTTTATTTGGAATCGCCCTAAACCAGAAGCAACTCAGTGCTCTTCAATGTATTAATTGTTCAGCAAACTGGAATGTCTATACCATGGAATACTCAGCAATAAAAAGTAACAAATTGATACATGGAACAAGTTGGGATGGATCTTCTGGGAAGTATGTAGAGTGGAAGCCAATCCCCAGAGGTTACATACCATATGATTCCATTTTATAACATTCTCAAAAGTACAAAATTATAAATGATGGACGCCAGATTTGTGGTTGCCAGAGGTCAAGGCCCCAGCGGGATGGGGGTGGGGGAGCGGATGGGGAGAAGAGGGAGCAAGGCGGTGTGCCTATAAAAGGACGACATAAGAGGTCTTTGTGATGGAAGAAATGTTCTACGTCTTGACCACATCAATGTCGGCATTCTGATTGTGACGTTGTATTATACTTATACCAGATGTTACCATTGGGGGAATTTTGGTAAACAGTACCCTGGCTCTCACTAGTTCTTAAAATTGCATGTGAATCTACAATGATCTCAAAATAACAAATTTAATTTTTTTAAAAAAAGAAACTTTAGTGCTTTCTGTCTGGGCTTAGTTTGATGCAAGTAAATGTAGTAAAAACATATGCCATTTAGGAGAAGAAAAGGCTAACATCACCATGGGAGGGACTTGGTGACAACGTTCTGTCTTTTTCTTTCTAGATTCCCCAGAGCACTTGGCCCCAACTACAGCCTTGCCCACAGAAGTGCTCAGTAATTTTGGGGGCGCCTGGGTGACTCGGTTAAGTGTCCAACTTCAGCTCAGGTCATGATCTCATGGTCAGTGAGTTCGAGCCCTGTGTCACTCTGTGCTGATAGCTCAGAGCCTGGAGCCTGCTTCGGATTCTGTGCTCCATCTCTCTCTGCCCCTCCCCTGCTCATGCTCTGTCTCTCTCTGTCTCTCAAAAATGCGTAAGTGTTAAAAAAAATTTTTTTTTAAGAAAAAATAAAGAAGCGCTCAGTAATTTTGTTTTGTGTATGGAGTAGAAGTTGCCTTGTCAGGAAGTTTAATTTTTGTATGTAAATGTGAGACACATACCTACAAGAAAAGGCAACTCCAATGAGGTTCTTGTGAACAAGACAGTGATTTGTGTGTGTGTGAAGGAGGATAATAATTATCTCTGATAGCATAACCAAAACATAACCAAGCCCTTTTGCAGAATATGGGGTTAAATTGTTGTGTTTTGCTCCCATAGAAATTTTGTTTGTCAGCTTGCTTTTCTTTTACAGGATATCCTTGAACTACATTCACTAGCATAGGAAGCAGGAGGCTTATAACTTCTGCGCTCTCAGGAAAAGGTTCTCACCCTTTATTTCTGGGCCACAGGGCTCTTAGGAAGTGCCCCAGGAGTCCAGGGAGGGGAAATGGGCATGGTTCCCTGCTTCTGGCAATTTCCACCTTGGGCAGCTCCTTTTCCATCTATTTTGTAAATTGTATTCCCATAATATTTGGCTTAAGAACAGATTTCAATGCTTCGTTATACATTTGAAAAGCGCCAGGGCTCCTGACTGAGGTGGCTGTTCCTCAGGGCTGGAGTCTCTCCGCATTCCCTGTCTGGGGAGATAGCAGGGACACTGAGCAGATGAGGAGTGAGGGATGCTGGGAGGGGGAGAAGAACCAACGCCTTGTGTCAAATGCCTTCCTTTCTTGATCTGGCTACTGCAGGCAGTGGAATTCATTCAGTGCTGCCCTCAGTCCTGGCCAGAACCAAGAACACCTCTCCTGAAGCTTTGGGGCAGAAACTCCCCTTGTGAGAGCAGAGAAATGAGCTGGTGCGAAAAGCATTTTTGGACAGAAAATATTTTTTCTTTGATTTTTCTTTTCAGAGAGTGTGTGTGTGTGTGTGTGTGTGTGTGTGTGTGTGTGTAATAATTATGCATGAGTAATATAAAGCATGAGGATTCAAGGTGGAGAGGTGATTGATCAGCTGATGGAAAAGCTACTGGAGAATTCAAATGAACAAATGCTTTGTCACATGAGCAAATGTGCAAAACAGTCTGCACAAAAAATTTACGAAAATATTTGGGGGGGTGTTTCAGTGTTTCGATCATGGATTAATGGGAAATGATTAATAATACAATACTTTTTTAATAACATGGTATGATAGTAGGATGAGTGAAATGTCACCTAGCTAGCTCCACCTTCAAATGGGACCAAGGTGTCTCCCAAAGGGCAATTAACTAGGTGGCCCTGGAGGTGGCCCCGGTGGAAGAAGTAAGTCATTTCTCTTTCTCATCAACTGTAACAGCACAGGTTGTGATGTGTGGTGTCCCTACTTTCTCTGAAAGAGGGGTGAACCCTGGAAAGCCTCACCGCCCCCCCACTAGTTCCCTTTGGGTATACTGGGGCTTTGTAGAAACCTTTCCAAGTCCCCACAGCACTAACATGAGGGTTTTCTCAGCAGACCTTCCTTCAGTTCTGGCTAAAGGTCAACACCAGCAGGAGGAGGTGACAGATTTAAAAGAAAGATCATATGGGCCAGCAGGACGGGAGGCCCAGGATGCTTTGGAGATGAATTTCCACCTCCTTCATTTCTGTGCTTCTTAAGGCCTCTTGAACTTTATGGGCCAGAGAAAGATGAGCTGAGACCATGTCGTTGGCAAAATTCCCAGGAGCACTTCTGTGTTACTTTCTGGGGACCAGGGCTTGCATGACTGCTAGATTCAGCCTCTGTCTCTGTCACGGTAAACCAGTTTCTCAGGGAGTCTGTCATGCCCTATTTGGTGGGGACGACGGGGAGGGGAGAGAGAGGTAGTAAGGTAGTAAGACATAAGTCCAAGCCATGAATAACCCCTTTCCTCTTTGGATTGACTGGAGTTTCCAGAGGGCTTTTGGCCCTCAGCGCTACAATTAGGAAACAGAAAACCCAACCAACAAAAACACATCTAAACCACAGACAAAATCACCACTCTGTTGTAACCCATCCAAAAAAAAAAAAAAAAAAAAAGCACTATCCAGCCAGAACTGATTTGAGCCCATGGCTGGGTTTTCTGAGCTCCCTAAAGATCTGAGAAGATCCCCAGGCCCAGGCCAGGTGAGCACTGTCAGGGCTCACTCCAGGGTTTGCCGGGGCTTGCTCCCCACTCATGCTGAGTGCTCCATGATAATTCATAGCACCTCTGCTCCTTTTTTTTTTTTTTAATGTTTATCTATTTTTTGAGAGAGAAAGACAGAGTGTGAGCAGGGGAGGGGCAGAGAGAGAGGGAGACACAGAATCTGAAGCAGGCTCCAGGCTCTGAGCTGTCAGCAAAGAGCCCGATGCGGGGCTCAAACTCACAAGCTGTGAGATCGTGATCTGAGCCGAAGTCAGACACTTAACTGACTGAGCCACCCAGGTGCCCCATCTCTGCTCCTTCTTAAAAGCATTCCCATTTCGGGGCGCCTGGGTGGCGCAGTCGGTTAAGCGTCCGACTTCAGCCAGGTCACGATCTCGCGGTCCGTGAGTTCGAGCCCCGCGTCGGGCTCTGGGCTGATGGCTCAGAGCCTGGAGCCTGTTTCCGATTCTGTGTCTCCCTCTCTCTCTGCCCCTCGCCCGTTCATGCTCTGTCTCTCTCTGTCCCAAAAATAAATAAACGTTGAAAAAAAAAAATTAAAAAAAAAAAAGCATTCCCATTTGGGCCATAAACTATATGGTCTCTAAGTGAACACATGGAGAAGTGGACTCCAGGCCTCAGCCCTGGGTCTGTGTGTCCACTCTGAAGCCTCACTCTCCCTCGGGGGCTCTTCTGTCAGGGCCAGCAAACTACAGCCAGCAGTTCGAGTCTAGCCCTTGGCCTGATTCTGTATTACTGTACGGGCCCGCAGCTCAGAATGGCTCTTACATTTGTAAAGTTTTGTTTTTTGTTTTTGTTTTGGAAGAATATGTGATAGAGGCTGCATGCAGCCCAAAACGCCTAAAATCGTCACTCCCTGGCCAATTCCAGAAAAAGGTGGCCCAGCCCCTGCTCTAACCTTCTCGTCTTGCAGTTGGCGGTGAAGGGCCAGGATCCTGGATCATTGTTAATGTTTTCGACCCCAAGGAAAATGACCGTCATGCCTCCTCATCTTACTGCTGCCAAGTTCGAGTCCAGCGGAGGGCCCGATGCTACGGAGACACATCGGTAAGTTTGGGAATGATGCCAACTGAACATGTCACCTACCAGAGAATCCCATGTGGACATAGACCACCATGGAGATTCCCTCTCTCTCTCCTCGTCAAGGCTCCTAATGGCGAAGGGAGGGGAAGGAGGGTTAGAGCCTTGCTGTGCTACCACATGGCTTCCACTCCGGTGGAAGTCAATGCTGAGGCCGCCAGTCCTGCCCGTCAGCGACAGCGCCTCCATAGCCACAGGCCCCTTTGGTGGTTTCTTGCCACCGATCACACCCACTTGGGCCCTTGGATACTCAAATCACGTGCTGTTTGCATTTATGCTTGCTCGTGGCCTGTGGGCCTCGTGGGTGCTGAGGAAGCCTTTGGGAGGGACATGCCATTTGCATCTAAAGACGTGTTCACTCCTCCCCAGTTTTCTGCATCTCTCCAATCTGAGGGACTTCTTTTCAGAATGACCTCTAGTCTCAGTTCTGTGAGAGTGACTCTAGTGTTACAGGGAGAATTCTTGGAAAAAGAATAAAGGACCCATGTGGTCATCCATGGCGTTACCACTGACTGGGTATGTGACTTTAGGAAACACACCCAGGGCCTTCATACCTTTTACCCATGAAAACGAGCTGGTGTCTCTTCAGCTTGAACACGGGTGTTATGAAGTCCAAGCTGTTGTCTGGAATGCTATTCGTTCCTGTGATTCTTATGAAGAATGTAGGCAGCATACATGGTATTTCTCACAAGTTTATATTTAGGAGCATTTTTCAAACGAACGTGTTGGCTGGCTCCTAAGTACTCAGTATCGTTATCCTTAACCTTATCCCTGCTGGAAACACTCAGAGCCCCTTCAGGAGAGCACATGACAAGGGGACGGCAGAGTCAAGGCCAGAGCCCAGGCTTCTCAAATCCTAATACTGACACACAGCATAACCCACGGCTTTTCTTGGCTATGAGAGGATTCACCTTGAACATGAATGTCTCTTACAGGGTTTGGGTAGAAGCAGCATCTAGCACCACCTTGCACATGATAGATAAGCAGTAAATGTTCAGAGTAATTCAGGACTGGGTGTTTGCTATTCTGGGGACACTGCCCTAGAAGAGTGTTTTGTTCTGTTGTTGTTAATTTCCTCCAGCCATCTCGGAGCTGTCTGTCTCCTAAGTTAGACTTCTTTAAGGATTATGCAAACCATACTGAATCTCAAATAGACATTCATAGAAACCACTGTTACTTTCCTCCCCCTGCCCATTTCTGCAAAGGCCAATTGTGGGCAGTGCCTGGCAGTCTTGAGGAAGGCAGTTATGTGTGTAGGTCCTTTTTTGCGTTTATTTACTAGGTGCTGAGGTTTAACAGGCTCTACCTCCCCACTGCAGAACCCCACTGCCTTCTGCAGTGCGGCACAGCCCGAGTTACAGGAAACATCTGGCAACAATTTGCCTCTCCCTCTGTCCCATCTTCTGAACTTTGAAATAAAATGTCCCTAGAAATCTTTTTTTTTTTTTAATGTTTTATCATTTATATTTGAGAGAGAGACAGAATGCGAGCAGGGAGGGGCAGAGAGAGAGAGACGCACACACCCAGAATCCAAAGCAGCTCCAGGCTCTAAGCCGTCAGCACAGAGCCCGACGTGGGGCTTGAACTCACAAGCTGTGAGATCATGACCTGAGCTGAAGTCAGATGCTTAACCAACTGAGCCACCCAGGCACCCCAAAACGTCCCTGGAAATCTTACTTAGGGCGAATGTCTGACACCCAAAGGAGAAGAGGTCCCACCAGGAGCTGGTCCGTTTTGCTGGTTATAGTTTGAGTAAGTAGTTACAAGCTACCATGGGCATTTACAGTTTTTCCACCTTTAAAAACAGTAAACCAGGGGCGCCTGGGTGGCGCAGTCGGTTGAGCGTCCGACTTCAGCCAGGTCACGATCTTGCGGTCTGTGAGTTCGAGCCCCGCGTCGGGCTCTGGGCTGATGGCTCAGAGCCTGGAGCCTGCTTCCGATTCTGTGTCTCCCTCTCTCTCTGCCCCTCCCCCGTTCATGCTCTCTCTCTGTCCCAAAAAAAATAAATAAACGTTGAAAAAAAAAATTAAAAAAAATAAAAATAAAAACAGTAAACCAAAGGGGCGCCTGGATGGCTCAGTTGGTTAAGCATCCAACTTCGGCTCAGGTCATGATCTCGTACTTTGTTGAGTTCGAGCCCCACATTGGGCTCTCTGCTGTCTGTGCAGAGCCCGCTTCAGATCCTGTGTCTCCCTCTCTCTCTGCCCCTGCCCTGTGTGCTCTCTCTCTCAAAACAAAACAAACAAAAAAACCCCACACATTAAAAAAAAAAAAAAAACAGTAAAACCAAAAATATGCTTCAAGAGCAAATGAGAGGGTAGGAGACATGCCCTCAGATCAGTAAAAATGGGTTCTGAACAACACTGGCCCTGTGCTTCTTCCCTAGCACTTATTTCTGTCACTATGACCAGCTTTCACTGCTGTGACAACTTCAAAAGCAATTACCACCCTTACCACCCTTCCTGTGTGTCTCACAGCTTTTCAACTCAGCCACTGATTGCAGTCCATCCCTCTGGAAACCTATATTCTGTATGTCGAAACATACAGATTGAAAATAATTCTCCCCAGGGGTGCCTGGCTGGCTCAGTTGGTAGAGCGTGCGACTCTCGCTCTTGGGGTTTTGAGTTCAAGACCCACGTTGGGCATAGAACTTGAAAGAAAGAAAGAAAGAAAGGAAGGAAGGAAGGAAGGAAGGAAGGAAGGAAGGAAGGAAGGAAGAAAGAAAGAAAGAAAGAAAGAAAGAAAGAAAGAAAGAAAGAAAGAAAGAAAAGAAAATCATAAAAAAAATTCTCAGCCTCTAACTGACTCCCAGAATAGAGTCAGTTTTAAAATAGAACAGTTTCAGTTTTGTTTTTTCTACCTTTATTATATTTTCGCATTTGAGATACAGACAACCTACTCTCTTACACCACACAAAAGACACCCATTCTTGTGATTTTAAAGTGCATCCCCCCTTTAACTTTGTGTACAAAAATATTTATTTTTTTAAAACATGCAGACGTTTCACGACAAGGCACTTTTAGGCATTGAATGAAGACAAGCCTTCCATTTTACATTCACACTGAAGTAAAAGTGAGCCACAGTCATCGCAGCTGCCCTCCTGGGGGTCCTCACGGGTCCAGAGGTCTCTGGGATCAGATCACCCAAACTGCAAAAACATTCACAGCTTTACAACTTGGGCCGACGAGCTTGACGACCATGGCAAGGCAAAGGCACGTGTAACCACAGCCGAACTTCCCGGTCAGGAAGTGCACAGAACCTGCCAGAAGGTCTCCCAGGACCCTGTAAGGTCCCATTATGCTCATGACTTTTTACTCCCAGTATCAGTGATGGGCGCCTCCCAGAGCAGAGGGCCACGCATCCAGGGGAGGAATTTTACAGGAGGAAACAGGTGGACGACACTCAAGGTTTTCGTTCACTTCACAGAGAGGGAAGAGCCCAGAAAACAGGGCACTTTTAAAAAATGAGCTGACACTTTTTTGGTTTATAAACATAATATACAACCCATTTAACATCCAAGTGACTACAAGCAATGCTTGTTTTTAAAATGCAAATTATATGCAAGGATCAAAACCACAAAAACATTCTTTTAGCAGTTCACAATTTACACCTTTAAAAAAACGTTGAAAAGAGTAATGTTTTGCCACAGTTAAAATTAAATCTTAGAGGAAAAATAAATTCTACCTTGACTCTGAAATGGTTTTAATTTCTGGAGAACTACGTAAACTCCCCTTATTTCTCACCAGTTCCCCTACCATAAGAATACTTAAAAAAAGAAAGAGAAAAGAAACCCATTCAAATGCTCCATACCTTCCAAGAAACACTGAAAGCTTATTTATTACGTATCTTTCTATAGTCCAGCTTATTTATTGCACCTAATTTGCCAATGCTTCCCAGGGTATTTGGGAAATAAATAGGAAACGAAACGGAGCTGGTTCTCCATTTCTGGGCGGGAGGCTGGTCCTTTGGGGACAACCTTGGGAAGGGCACTGGGGCTGGGGGACGTTGGTCACCATAACCGACAGCTGTCTGAGGGTCAAACCCCCAAGTCAGGCTGCAATGACGTCTCCAACTAAGAAACTTGTCACTGTGTGTGGACCTATTTACTGATGGTGAGCTCTGAAAGAAGGAGAGGTTCTGTTGAAGCAGGTCCCGGGGCCATCTGTGGATATCCTGGGACAGAACTGGGCCAAAGGGAGATGGACTGACGGCTGAATAAAGACAGTACAACTGTTCAGAGGCCCCTTTCTCAGTGAAATGACTGACAGGGAACTGCATTCTCTCGTCAGGGGAGGGTCTTTGCAAGCAGGTGACGACTTGCCTGGGAGGCTGAGCATCCCAGGTGTACTGGCTGGGGGGGGTTGCAACCAGTGCCCCCAGCAACAAAGCTGGGGTGAGCTGCCAGGAAAGAATGGTGGGGGGAGGGCTTATGGCTGTTTTAAGAGATACTGATTACTGAATTACCATATTTCAAATTTGACCCCGGAATGTCTGAAGATCACCATTACTGAAAAAACGAACGGGAGCCACCTGAGGCATTTTTCTTTTGCATAGAGAGTGATCTCGTTACCTTTAGTCTGGTAACATGTAAATGACAGTGCACCCTGTACCTTTCTTGACTGGACAGAGGTGGCCCAGGACTTCTTAAAATATATTCCCGACCTCTATGAAATCAGTTTTGCTTCCATTCGACTTTGATTTGCACTATCAATCGTGCTGGTCGCCAGATCCGTAACAACAAAAGTGCCGTCTGTGTGCCTGATGTAAGATATGCTTAGAATAAAACACAGTTCTGCCCAAGTTCAGCACAAGACAAAAATGTGACTGTCCCATATACTGTATTACACAATCCCCGAGTCCTACCCACCTGGGAGAGGCATAAGCAATAAAGCACTAGGTCGCAGACTAGTAACAGCCAGTTTTAGGAACAAGAACTAACATCAACCACCACACCGCTTAAGAACATTTAAAAAGTCGAAATATGTTAAAGTTCAAAAAAGAAAGAAAAAAACAAAAACAAAAAAAAAAACCCAACCACAAAACTCTAGGAGGCTGGACCCTCCATACCTGCCTGGCACCAATGGACAAAGCCACAGAAGCCAGGAGGTTTTTTTCTAATCCGTCTGGAACACGCAAGCCAAAGCGACTCCTCGCTTGCCAATGCCAGTAGCTGTGCCTCCGTGTCCAGGCAGCTGTGCACCCCTCTTCCTGCCTCACTTTACGCAGATCAGGCAAAAGGAAAACGAGACAGCCATTTAACTAAGCTCCAAAAACAAAAGCAAAACAGAAAAAAAAAAACCCAACCTTCTTCAAATACATATGTAAAAATATTTTTTAAACACCCCCAAGTACAAGCCAATCTTGCCCAAGAAAACTCACAGGCTCTGGGGATCCATCTGTCAATGAAAGTCCCAGGAGTCTCACATCAGTATGAACCGACAACTTTTAATGCATTAGTCCAATATGGTTAAGAACAAGTAACCTCATATTTCAGAGTCTCCAAACATGGAAAATAAAATGTGAGAACTTGGTGAGGTTTTTCTCCCTGATCCCTTTATGCACTTGCACTCCATAAATAAGAAGCCCCAGGTCACAGTCCCTGCGTGCTCGGAAAGAGGCCTGGGTGTCGCAGATCACGGTCAGCGTTAGACCAAACACCCACTGAAGGCTTTGAGGATAGATGGGATCTGCAAATCACAATGTCCTGAACACGGCAGGAAGGAGGGCTCTCGAGGAAAGGAGAGTCTCAAATCCCTTTGTGAAGAATGGGGTGCCTGCAAACCAGCGAGCAAGTTCAAACAAATCCTATAACGGAGCCGTCTGGTGACTCAGGAGCGAGTACTTCGAAAGCTCCCCCAGACGCCAAGCGGACATGCTACCCGTGTCCCACCCAGACTGTCCTGCCTGTCACAGTCTGTAACCCAGCACTGGAGCCAGTTACTTTTGCTAACTGGGGCATCGTTCTCTGCTGGACGCTCTGTGGGGTCAGAAAGAGGAAATGGCTGTCTTCGGCACAGGCTAATTTGCCTTGCTTATCTCTTCCTCGGCATCAGATGAGCTGTGGACGATAATAAAATGCAAAAAAAAAAAAAAAAGAGCACAGAGATAAAGCGTGAAGTACATGGAGACCCGGAACAGCAGCAGCAAGGGGTGGGAGGTGGGGGGGGCGACCCGGCTGGGCAGACAGCGCGCAAAGATGAGCCGCAAGGGTCCAATGGGAGGCGACTGAGCACGGAGTGACTTTCAGGTGACTGATTTTCCACATCACGGGGAGGGAGGCGCGGCCCCTCCAGGCAGCCGGATCACGCTCCTGGTTGCATCATTTCGAAGCCACTGCCCTCCAGCTTCTCCAGCACTGCCCGCAAGGCTGGTTCCCGCCCAGGCCCTTCCCACACTGGTCTCCTGCTCCGACCCTCGAGGCTGCCGCAGGTGCCGAGCAGACCAGCACCCTGCATCTACCCTGGCGTGCGAAACCAGCCGTGAGATCTAACCCTGGCTGGGTTTTGCTGGCTTCAGAAAAAAGTGAGTAGGATCCTTTCATTTTCAAAAACTGTGCCTAATGGCAGTTCAGCTGCTCTCTGGCTCCGTCTCTGCCTGCCTGTGACTGCAGCTAGACTTCCCAGGACCCACTCAGCCGCGCTCTGTCACGCACAGTCACTAGTAGTAGGGCCCTAGCTTTTCGTATCCTAAATAACTAGGCCACTCTGGAAACAGACCGTAGGAACACCGAGGGCTTCCAAACTGGTCAAAGGATATTCCAAAATCTGGTCCGTTCTGTGGCTCGGCTGTTCCCTGAGAGGATTTCAGTTCAGCCCGGATGATCCTATAGTTTTTGCCTTTGTTGCTGTCCCAGTAAGTCTGTCCGCGGCACTCAAAGCACACAGCAAACTCTATTCTCTCGTAAGACTGAACTTTCTCAGGTAAGCTAATGTCAAAGGAGAACGTGTCCCTGTCTGAACCAGCGTAGGTGTCCTTCACATACCAACAGGGAAAGTCTGTGAAGCTTTTCCAAGTGTCAAATGTCATCCGTATTTTCACCGTCTTCTCAAACGCCAGGTTCTGCACTTTCACTGTGCCAGCAATCGCTCTGTCTTTCAGCACACAGTTTTCAAGGCATACGTGGTCGGTCTGAAGCCGATTTCTAAAGTCTAAGTAATCTGCGGAAGGCTGTGAAAAATCCAGAACAAAGCTCTCGCTCTCTGCTGTCGTCAGACTCACAATGTTGTCTAGGAGCTCAGTGATGTTAAACGGAATATCTAACGGGTCATCGAATTCCGAGAACACTTTGACCATTGTCAGGGCCAGCCCTTGGTTGTCTGCGAAGGACACCCGCTTTTTCACCTTCTTCTCCTGCACGGTGGGGGCCACCATTCTGCCGGCTTCATCCTTGCTACTCAGCTGAATGCAAGGCCTCAGTGGTTTGCTTGGCTTTGGCGAAGGCTTGAAGGCGAACCTCTCTCTGCGCAAGGAAGGGGCCATGCAGCTGTACCTGCACTCTATGTCCACAGCCATCATTGGGTTAGAGGAACAGGCTAGAACCCTGGCAGAAGGGGAAAGAAAGAAACGGCCGTGAGATCAGACAGAAGTTAAACTCCTCATTCGAACGGGGACTGGCGAACAATGTCTGCCTTCAGCTCTGGCCCAGCCCCTCTCCCCCCCTCCCACCCCCCACCCCCCACTCCCCCTCTGCTGTGGTTCCGTATTAACTCAAGTGTGATCCAGCATGACCTTGGGTTCAGGGGACATTAAGACTGTAAAGTGGGGTGAAAAAGAGGACTGGGGTCAAAACAAATGAAAAAACAAACTATTTTCACAGGTTTTTCTGTCGGGATTTCTTGGGGGGCCTCACATGCCAGAGTGCCTTGGGGAATACTGAAAAGAACAGGCGGTCTGCAAGAGTTCCCAAACTTATCTAACTAAGGAATCCTTTTTTTGTGGAACAGCTTGCGGAACACATGTTCTGAGAAACACACTTTGGTAAAGACGGCTTTAATAGGATAAAAATAAATGAACTCATGCCACGAATATTGGTAGTACCTATATGCCAGATATTATGCTAGACACTGAGATTCAATGGGGAAGACAGACACAAAGCTGTACAGTAGGTTTTTATTTTTATTTACTTATTTAAATATTTTTTTAAATGTTTATTTTGAGAGAGTGTGTGTGTGCACACGTGAGGGAGGGGCAGAGAGAGGGGGAGAGAGAATCCCAAGCAGGCTCCTGGCTGTCAGCATAGAGCCTGATGTGGGGCTTGAACTCACAAACTGTAAGATCATGACCTGAGCCGAAGCCGAAATTGAGAGTTGGTCACTTAACCAACTGAGCCATCCACGTGCTCCTAGATTTTTATATTCCAGCATATTTTTCTTTTTAAAAATGCCAACAATTCAGTTGTTTTCAACCTTTCATATAGGTGAATATTTGTTTTTTCTGTAGTGGAAAATAGTCTCTATAAGAATAAAAGGCAAAGAGAATCATGCTACAAGATCAGGTTAAATCTGACTTCCTAAAAACCATATTTTTCTAGAAGTGAGAAAAAATAAAACCAAATGATTAAAGACAAACTGAGAAAACATTTTATAAAAAGCATGGCAGCAAAGAGTTAATACCTTTATATACAAAGAGTTCCTACAAAACAATAACAAAGTAAAATAGTCAACACAGAAAAATGAGCAAAGAACATGAATAGAAGATTCCTGAAAAAAATTAAAATTGGCCCATAAATATACAAAATGTCCAACTTAAAGAATTTAGATTAGAAAACAATGCCTGTTGTTGCCTACTGAGTTAGTAAAGACTTTTTAAAGATAATATAAACACATGTATTAGTCTAAGTCAGCACAACCTTTCTAAATATTCTTCTCATTTTTGGTTCTTTTTTTAACATTTATTCATTTTGACATATTTGTTTTATATATTTTGAGAGAAAGAGAGAGAGTGAGAGAGCATGTGAGAGGGGGAAGGGCAGAGAGAGAGGAAGACACAGAATCCGAAGCAGGATCCAGCCTCTGAGTTGTCAGCACAGAGCTGGATGTGGGGCTGGAAACCCAGGAACCGTGAGATCATGACCTGAGCCGAAGTCAGACGCTTAACTGACTGAGCCACCCAGGTGTCCCGATCATTTTTGGTTCTAATATCGCATACAGGTATTCATTTTAAAGAGTTAATGAAAAGTGCATGGGGGTTAATGTACTAAAATGGTCAATGCAGCATCCTAGGGAGGAAAACGTGAGAAAATGAAAATAACCTAAATGACCGATAACAGGTATCTGGTTAAATCAAATATACCACCACATCCAGTGATAAAATTTTATATCATCATTAAAACTATTATTTGGAAAAAAAAGGTATAAATGGCATAGAAAAAATGGATAATAATATACTGTCAAAGTAAAAAATAGAGAAGATAAAATTGTACATAGACTAGATTTGTGGGAGAAAAATATTAGGTATATGTGCAGAAAAAAAGACTAGAGATAGATTTAAAACCCTTAGAATATCCAGGTGATGTGATTTCAGGAACTTTGTTTTCCTGTTTTGTGTTTCTTGTATTTTCCAAAATCACATCAAGGGGTAAAACGAATCTAAAAAATGCCTCAAATATTTAAGATTGGCCAAAAACCTATCCTATCAAACACTATGGCCTCGCTAAAGTCAAGCAATTTTTATCATTCCACTTACCATGGCAAATTTATATTGATTTGATGGTTACAATGGGCTAATGAAGAAGTCAGTGATGAAACCAGGATTAAAATCTGGTCTGTGAACCGCAGAACACAGGGTGTGGATTCCTTCCAAACCTCTCTCCCCTCACCATGGCAAAGGGGAAGGTATGTGCTGGGGTTGGGCTGCTTGCTCTCAGGCCTCCCCTGGTTCCTGCCCACTGGTGGGGGGCTTCAGGGTGATGGTATATTTGATCAAATATACAAAGAAAAATAAGAACAAAGACGTACTGGGTTTGATCCCATTTTCCAAAAGAAATATAACCCTTCCCCTAGGATGCAGGAACCATTTAGTGATAACTGACTGGAGAAACATACACATTCAGAGCAAAAACAATAAATTATAGCCGCAATGTAGTTATCTAAACATACATTTTAAACGATACTTGTCTTACTGTTTCCCCTCTAACAAAACCAATGAGTGAACATTTTAGGAGCAAATTTGCTTTCTATTATCTGTTCTATCCATGCAATCGTTCTGGAAAGGAAAAGTTCTGACTGAAATAGGCAAGATACGTTTACAGAGGGTCTGTGGGTTGGCTAATGAGTTCAACGTAAAAAGAAACCCCTAGGGGCTCCTGGGTGCCTCAGTGGGTTGAGCTGGACGTGCTTGATTTTGGCTCAGGTCATGGTCTCACAGTTCATGAGATCAAGCCACACATCGGGCTCTGCACTGACAGATTGCATTGGTTAGACTGCACTGGAATTGTACTTTCAGCTTTAATGTTAGCACAGGTAGTTGTTTTTGTTTTTTTTTTTTAATTAAATGTGGATTAAAAATACCCCCAAAGTGAGCATCCCACTCTTGCATCCCAGCCCCTCCCACTCTGCCCACACTCGACAACCTGGGTGTGACCTGAGGGGGGTAGAGTTGCCCTCAGTCCACTACAGTCCTTTCCTTGCCTGAGTCAGCACAAGGTCAACTGTAAGTTCTCTATCTTCTTCTCTAGATCTCTTCAAGCCTGCAAACCAACCTCCTACGTGCTTTGCCGCACAGTTCATTAGAAAAAGGTTGGGAAACTCTCAGAATACCGTAGAAACAGAATTCTAAAACAAGCAGATCAGTTAAAGGATCTGCACACTTAAAGTCACTCTCAATTTCTAATCCTAAAGATTACAAAGACTTAGTTGAAGAGCTTGGTAAAGTTTCCCTATTTGGACCCAGTGGGTGTAAATTTGCCCCTGAGCTCCCTTCTATCACCAAGCTGTTAAGCATTAGTGGAACTGGGGGTGGGAAGGTGACGTCCTGGTCAGAGCCAACTCTAATTATACAATTCCACTGGCACTTTCTACAGCCTAATTGGTTTTGCAACATTCTTCCATCAAAGGCAAAAATAAAGTTAATTACCTGGCCACCCAAGGGCTACTGCCTCAGGGACACTGCACAAGCAATCACTGCCCAGGGTCCCCTTCACTATTTTAGGGTCACCATAACTGGAGGGGAGGACATTAATCCCTGTGGCCCCATACATATGGATACGATCTGACTGTTGGCCGCTTGCCTATCCTCACAGGTGGATCCCAGCTTTTATGACCCAGACCATTCTCCAAGAAGCAGTGTACCAAACTCTGGTTTCATGGAAGCTCTCCTGACCCTCTACTCAGGAATTCCCCAATGGACTGTGACAGGGCTGTCCATCACCCACAAGTCCTCCTAGCAGTGGAGATGTACGAGGTAAGTTTCCTAAGTCTCTGAAAGGAAGGCATCTGGAAGGTGCTTTATCCTCAAGTGGCATAAAAACGAGCAGGTGCCATCACAGTGCACATCAGGCTGCATCTCAGGCCCCCGCCTGACACTCTCCCTGGCTGCTTGGCCCCTTTCTCCCCAGGCCAGGGAATATAAGTCACCAAGCTTGGCCAGGGAAAAAGCCAGCAGGAGAAGACACAGACACATATTTGAACCAGTAGAGCATGACAGAGGACTGGATACCAGTTTGCTGCGGGACAAGATCATGAGAATACGAGTGGCTGTTACTCCGAGTCTCAAACACTTGGGTTCCACATAGATGCCCAAGAGATCAATTTTGCGCCACGAGGGACTGGGCCATGCCCAAGGGTAGATTTCAGGGTTCCTGGTCAAAAGATGGCAAATCCCAGCTCTCCATGAAAATTGGAGAAAACAGGGAGAGTTCTGCAGAAACACTTTCCCTGTTCCACTACATTAGTGCCAAAAAACACACCTTCTCAGGACGGCTGGTCAGGTTAGATGTCATGGTGGTTTTTCCTGTGAAAACTATAGACTGGTAGAAAATAACCACATGACCTTCACAGTTTCAGACAGCCGAGCTACTGACTTTTTGGCTGTGCCTTTTATAGGAATAAACTTTTTGGGGGATTGAGGCCAAGATATTTGTCCTCCATTTTCATACTCTGATAAGAAAAGGCAGAAAAATCAGATGCACCAAGAACCCACTAGGAACACTGAAACTACCTTAGGTAAGCATTCACAACTAGGTTATACTTTTTTAAAAGATATGTCCATCTACCCCTTTGCCATTACTTTACTCCCCCCCCCAAAAGGTTTGGGTGACATAATATGAATAAAGTTGACGTATTTTCCTTTGTACTGAGACCATGGGGCCCTTGTTCACAGCCTTAACAGCCGCTTGAACTCTTCTATCCTGTAACCATCATCTAAAGCATCTTTGAGATACACACACACACACACACACAGCTGCGTATTACAGGAAAGAAAACTCCACCTGCCACCTGACAATGCCCAATGTGAAACAGAGCACTGGCCTGGGAATGCCTGTGCTGCCCACTTGGAGCAAATCACTGAATCTGTCCAGGCTTAAGCTTTCTCCTCTGAGGTCCTTTCTGGCTCTGCCGTTCTTGTTTGCTAATAATGCCCACTAACTTCTCTTCTCTTCCCACTCACTTTTCCCTAAATACCTCTACTTTCCTCTTGTGGTGAGTCCACAGGCTGTCTTCACTTTAGTCTTGGCTCCTGGACAACCTCGCCAAATGAACCATTTCCTCTTCTCCCCACCCCAGCTCAAAGCTCTAACGTCTCTTTTCCCTGACCCTGGGTCTCCCAAGGAGGCCCGGCCACACAGACCACAGGCTCCAACACCTTTCAGCAACTCTCCCAAGTATTCAAGTCAAGCCTGTCCTCAATTTTCTCCTCTAGAGCAGAAAACAACACCCGACAGGCCACAACTCTTCAAGTATGTCC
Organism: Puma concolor; assembly: GCF_028749965.1. Classification (NCBI taxonomy): domain Eukaryota; kingdom Metazoa; phylum Chordata; class Mammalia; order Carnivora; family Felidae; genus Puma; species Puma concolor. Next base: position 26,891,063 of record NC_141670.1, read on the forward strand.
TTCTGGACCCTATACCCTGTCTTTTACAGCAAGTCCCTTCCACACCCCTTTCTCCGAGTTCAAAAGCGGGGCATGAACAGGTCAGGGGGCAGGCCAGAGCTTCCAGACTTGGAAGATCCCACAGGTCAAAGCCATCCTGACCCTGCCCCCCCTCGGTCCAACCGGCCTGCACCCCGCCCCCAAGCACTCCTGGAGCCTCCTTCGACTTGTCCCTCACTCACCTTTTGGACCGTGGGGAAGCCCCCTCCCCAGCTGGTTCGCTGCATCGGAGAGTCTGCAGGGAGGTGGCAGGAGAGGCTGCCACCACCGGACTACGTGAGCGTCGTGTGTCCGGGAGGCAGGGCTTGCGCTCAGTTCCCGGAGATATGACCCCTAGGGGGAGGAGGACGACGAGGGGGAGGAGCCCAAGTTATCACACCAGGGCGGGGCGGCGGGGCAATCCCGGTCGGAGCGGCGCCGCGAGAGCGTCCCCGTGCGGCAGACTCTCCCCCGCCGTCCCGGGACAGCCCCTGCCCGGGGACCGGGGTGGCTCTGTGTCCCATCGCAACTTGGCGACCTGAGAGATGGCCCAAGTGTGTTTCCTTGCATATTACAGAGAAACCGAGGCGCTGAGAAAAAAAGAGACCTTTCTTGTACTCCAGTCCCCAATTGCCCAATTTAGGGGACACTCTCCGGGACTGTCGGGTCCCAGGCTGGAAGCGCCGTGTCCCAGGTTCGAACTCGGCACGAGAGTCCCAGCCCGGGCCACTCCTCGCGGCCAGACCCGCACTTCTGTGGAACACGTGGATCCAGCCAGGCTCCATCCCACCTCTGGTCCCTGGGTTGCTCTCTCCACTCAAGCCCGTTTAGAGTGTTCCACCCCCGGACTCCAACTGCAAGTTGGACAGTGCAAGTGCAGGTGGCAGGAACCAAAGGTCTCCACTGCGCACTCCTCGCAGCCCTTTCTCGGCCCTGCACTGGGACGCTAGGACTTGGGGACTGACGTACCTAGTACAGCTCATAAGTGCCGAAGTACACATGCGCCAGCCCGCGGCAGCATCCGCGCCGAGGTGGCAGGAGCAGAGGCGGCGACGGCAGGAGTGGGGGGCCGGGACTCAGGTCTGCGCCCTGGGCGGGCAGACGCATCCGTCCGTGCGCGAGAGCAGCCCGCTCGCCTCGTCCCTGCAGCCGGTCCCCCGGACTCAGGCTCCCAGCCGCCGCGCTGCTCCCTTTAACTTTCCAGCACCTCTCCCCACTTGGGGAGCCATCCCGGAACCCTTTTCACGTGAACGCCCCCCACAGCCAATGGGCGCGCTCGGGACGCGAGCCGTCGACCAATGGCCGTGGAGCCGCGGTCCGGGATAGCACCGCTTCGCCACGTGATGGGCCCAGCGCCCAGAGTGATAGTGTTGCAGTTCGGGGGCTGGGAAGGGGCAGTGGGGTCACTCTTTCATCAGAAGCCTGGGGACGGGCGCCAGGGGGCAGAGGCACTTTCCTACAGAGGAGCATCCCGTTACAGCCAGAAGGCTGGGTCGCAGGCGGCTTTGCCAAATTCCCTCTTCCTAAGCAAAGCCCCTGCGGGCCAAAGCCTGCCTACATCTGCAGACATAGTTGCGGTTGCATTCACACCGTCCCGCGGTCCGCCTTTATCTTAGGCTTGAGCCAGGGGGGTCACAGATGTCCCTTACTTCCCCATCACCTGCGGATCCCAGAGGAGCCCCAGGAGAATGCGAAGTGTGTTTGCCTCCGTGTTAGGTAGAGGCGCTCTGGGATTGACACTTCAGCTGTAAGGGTCATGTGGAAAACAAGTAACTACGGATGCTTGCTTTGTGTTAGCCATGGGTCCAGGTGTTAACTGTGAAAGGGATACAGTAAAATCGTTAGAAAGTTGTTATTGGGGCCATCTGCCAGAGTACCGCAGATATAGGTATATAGGTAGGTACATTTCAGAGGAAATTACCTGACTTGAATCTGTTACAACTACCTGTACCAACAGGGCCTCCATGATCTCTGTGAGACACCTTGAAGTCTGTAGAGAATGATGACCCTAAAAGAGACCAGACCCTTCCTCTCATATGATTTCATTTAAATATATATTTATATAGTCATGTATTAATCTCCTTGGCGCTCAGCTCGGAGCTAGCCACTTCAGGGATGAGGATCCTAGTTTTCTAGTTTTCGTGATGTTTGGAAATTGATAGAGGGTTGTCAGCCTTTTAAAGTGCCAAGACATTAACATAAACAAACCCTACCGTCTTGTGTTACCGTCCTTTTATTTTAAAAAATACTCTTTAACAACAAAAACAAAATAACAGTCTCAGAGTAAAGGCTATTCCCTCACATTGGATATATTTAGCTTTATGAACATTCATTCTGTTGAACACGGCATTTGGGAACTTCTGCTTTAAGCGAGATGAGCGCAAATTCTAATTTTACTAGAAATGTAAAACTGAAACACTGATGGGTTGCATTAGTCCAATACAAGCCTTCAGCTCAAGACACAGTCTGCCTATCTGAAGAGGAATTATTAGCTTCTTCCTTCTCTTTCAGTGGACATATATGATAGAGGACCACCTCTGAAATCAGCTGTTGGTAGGCGTTTGGCAAACACAGTTTCCATGGAATATTCCCTTTGCCAACTCTCAACCCCTTTTATTAGCTGATGAGTAGGTTGAAGATTTATTAAGCCAAGTGTTGGCTACATTTCTCAAGGGTAGCGAGCATGCTAGAGGAGTGGGCAGAGATAAAGAGCCAACCCGTGTTGCAACATGAATGCAGGCAAAAGGCGATCTGAACCAAACTGGGAAGGAGTTGGGACAAGTAAATACAAACCTATAGCATTAAGGTTTGGAAGCATCTTCCTTACATGGATCTAGGAAACCATGGGTCATAATTTCCCCTGTGGGTTAGGTGACTATTTCAGACCAGGAGAGTGGGGCTAAACTTAGTTGTGGCACACCACAGTCTTGGTAGGTAGGAGTGTGGCGTCCTTGAGTTTGAAAAGAGCACGGTCTCCTTCGAGATCAGAACAGAGCTGGGAAGTCAGCTGTTCTGGGAAGTAAGTTCTGTTCCACCAGAACTCAGCAACTCCCGTGCCCCAGAAGCTGAGAGCTGGACTGGCCGTTAGTCACAATCTTGTCTCACTGTCATTTTATAGCAGAAAGAAAGTAAAAACAGAATGTGTCAACCTTTTAGTCAATGCATACCAAGTTCCTTTTAGACTATCTGGCACTCAATTTCATTTAATCTGGCCTTAATTTCATTTAATAAGCCAACTCTCCCCACAAAAATAAACCAAAATCCTAGTAGTAGCTAAGCAAAGCTAATTATCATTTTCCCATAAACTTTCTTTTTGGTGGCTATTCGTGGCTATTTGGTGGCTGTCTTCCTTGCACTTGGGCTCAGCTTCAGTCTTACACATTTGTTTATTCATTTAACACATTATTGAGTAACTACTATAAACCTGGCTGCTGAAGTGGAAAACGAGTGAAATACGATCTTAACTTTCAAGAAGCTCTTAGGCAAATAAGTACTGATGTAGAATAAATGTGTGTGGAAGGTTAATTCTCTGTATTTTGGGAGCTAAGAGGAAGACTGCTTATGTGTGGCTGTGGAGGTGGGATGGGAGTGAGGAGGGTCAGCTGAGGAAGTGAGCATCGAACAGGATCCTGAAGGGGGAGTCAGAGTTTAGGGGTAACGGGAGAAAGCAGGGCAGGAATTGGCAAAGGAGCAGAGTTCTATATGTTCCCCCAAAGAATTTCCACTGTGCTGATTAAAAAATAAGGCTCCTTTCTGGCTTAAATATGAGACGGTGTTTCTTTATGCATGGGTTAACATCAGCTTGCTGTTCATCCATAAAGTTTTTGAAAATATCATTAATATCTTATCTCCTTCTCAACTGAGCACATTTCAAAAACAGCCAAACCCAGGTCTTATCTTCATCCAAGATTTTGGAAGAAAAATCTCTTTTTTCTTTTCTTCTTAGAGTCCTAACTTTTCCTTCTCTTTGGATAAAAATTGTTGCAAAGTGCCTCTAAATATAAATAACCAGCATCAAGAGTCAGAACTCAAGAAGAGAACATTCTTTTGCCTGATCAGAATAGAAAGTGGGAAAGACTGTTCCCAAACTGCCTAAGTGAATTTATATTTAGACAAGTGGAGTTGTTTGCACCTGTCAGAGCTGCAGACATGTTCTGGACGCATTAGGTTAACTGGGGCCCTCTGCCCCTCTTTCAGATCTGACTGAAAGAGACTTGCTAGGTCATGTTTTACGGGATAGGCATCTGAATACTAACAGGGATTCCGTAAGCCTCTTGTCTATGGAGAATGTCTCCTTTGTGTGGGACAAGACCCTGAGGAGTTTACATTTCCAAGCTCCCAGAGCCCAGTAGGGCATTTTCCTCACTGGGGAGGGGCTTTGAGTTCCCGAGTGAGGCTAATGTGTTACTTTTTTAAAAGTTACATATACGGAGCGCGTCGCAGCTTCTTCCTATGAACCTGCTACAATACCTTTGAGTTGTATTTATTATTTTTTTTATGATTGTAAAATGAACGCTAGGTTACTGTAGACATGGTAGAAAATACGGAAAGATATAAAGTTGGAGATAGAATCAGCAGTACCCAGCAATAGCTACCAATATAATTCACCATCTTTTTTTCAGTGTGTATTCTATGCATAAACATTCTATTATCAGGATCATAGTATAAAGAAAGTATACTATCTTAATTTTTTACTCATGACAGCTTCTCATTTTGAGTACATTAATATTATTATACTTTTTCTCACTTGCTTTTTGATAGCTGCATAATATTCTTGCATACAAAGATGATGCTTTAACTATGTTCTTATTGCAGGACACTTAGATGTTTTTTCCCCAAATTTTCTCTATTTTTAATGCACTTTGATAAGCATCTTTGTAGTTAAACCTCTGCCTGCATCCCTGGTTATTTCCTATTTCCCTGAGTACATACCATGAGTACAGACGCTCTTTAGACTGTTGATTTATATTGCCAAATTGTTTTTAGAAAGAGCAATGTTGATCTTTCATTCCCACTATTGGGGAAAATTAAGAATTAAATAATCTTAAGGTCTTGGTTTGTGGATTTGGGGCAAATTATACCTTAGCTTACAAAAAAAAAAAGCCACATGGGAATTTTTACCACTGAATCATACATTCTGTGCCTGGGTAAAAATAGCTACATACCTCATCTTTTGCTTTAGCTTTGAATCTCAAAGTACAGAATCAATTTGTGTTATGAATGGAGACTTCATAACCCATATTATTGACTTAAATTGTATTAGGTGGTGACTGGTCAGAGAGAAGGTGGAGAGGCTGGGACGGGGGAATACCACTTTGCCACAGGCTTAAACGGAATCGGGCAGATCTCCATGTATATTTATATTCTTTGCTCATTCATCCCTTGTTCATGACTGGTGTGGTCATAAATTATATTTAAACACGTGACTGTATACATATGATCCTCTGTAGAACATCCAGAATTTCATGACAAGTGGCGTGCATTTTTCGGAGGAGAACAATATGTCAAGCTCTTTGGAGGAGTGTGACGGACCACTTGGCTGCCACGTGCCTTGTCCCTTCGGTCTGGGCTGTTTGTGCCACATGCCTCTTGAGTCAGATGCCTCGGATACTGAAGGCACTTTGGGTTTGGTGTAAGCGACTGTGTTTCAGCCGGTTTCATCTGCCATTTCCAAAACTGCCTGGATAGCTCTCTTAGAAACAGGCTGCGATAGGATTGGCATTAAGAAAACAGTGACTCACTTGAACGGTGAGGAAAACTATTAAATATTTATGCACGATGAATTCTAAATGGACCCCACCATGTTCTCCAGCCACCTTTAATTTTCCATCACTTCTCTTTTTCTTTGAAACATAGAGGCAGCATCTGAACTGACTTCGTGGTTTTCCTTATGATCATTCGATATCCTCTAGAGAATTAGGACTTAAAGCCTGCATTCTTCCCTCTCGAAACTCATGGTAACAATTTCTCCACATGGAAAACCATGGCTGTTTTGGAGCTAGAAGCTGAGCAAGGGAAGCTAGGAAGTCACCCCGTATGGAGAATATTCCTTCTCTGCCTCATGCCTTACCTGAGCTCTCAAGGAGCACACATTTCGGAGGGTAGAGGGGGGACCCATGGTCCAACGTGTTTATTTCACCTACTGCTTAAAACAATGCAGAGGACAATAGAGTATTTGTTATAAAGGCTACTCGGGTCTGTTATAAAATTACACTTCACTAAAAACAACAACCTGATAACTAACTATTAGTATGGGTCTTACTTGGTGAGTAGGCAGGATTATAGAATATACAAAGGCCAACTTCGACATTGTTTCCATTTAAGCCTTGGAGATTGATATAGCCATGTATTAATTCTTAGCAAAGACATTAGGTGTCGTTCCGATTTTCTTCTGTTAATTCTTTGGTCATCTTCGACTGCAGAGTCCCTTGAGACATAAGGGCTCTTGCCTATTGTCTTTCTCAAGGCTTACTGCTCTGAACAGTTCAGTAACTTCTCCTTTTTTCCCTGATTCTGACCCTGCTTCCTCTTCCCTCTTCTTCCTTTTTTTTAAATTTTTTAATGTTTATTTTTGAGAGAGAGAGAGAGCACGAGCAAGAGAGGGGCAGGGAGAGAGAGAGAGAGAGAGACAGACAGACAGACAGACAATCTGAAGCAGGCTCCAGGCTCTGAGCTGTCAGCACAGAGCCTGACATGGGGCTCGAACCCATGAGCTATGAATCATCACCTGAGCCAAAGTCAGATGCTTTACCAGTAGAGCCACCCAGGTGCCCTGACCCCCTTTCTTTTCTTTTTTTTTGGGGGGGGGGTATTGCTCCCTAGTTTGTAAAATCTAAAAATTTTTCTCCCCTAAGATTAGTAAGTAAGCATTTCTCTTTCTTATAAATTAGCATTTTCCATCAACTCACAGGGACAATCCAAAAGCCAAGGGTTAGGAGAAGAAGTGTATTACAAAATAACTTCCTGCCAAATTTCCTAGGAAGACACATAAAAAGATGAAGACTCAAGAACCGGGGTGCCTGGGTGGCTCCATCGGTTAAGCATCTGACTTCAGCTCATGTCATGATCTCACAGTTCGTGGGTTCGAGCCCCACGTCGGGCTCTGTGCTGACAGCTCGGAGCCTGGAGCCAGCTTCGGATTCTGTGTCTCCCTCTCTCTCTGCCCCTTCCCTGCTCACATTCTGTGTCTCTCTGTCTTTCAACAATAAATAAATGTTAAAAAAAAAAAAGACTAACAGAACCCTCATACCCTGGATATAATGATGTACGGTGTTTAAGAGCTCGGCCGTCTGGTGGTCCTGCACTTGAATACTGATTCTGCACCATGGGCTGTGGACCTTGGGAAAATGATTCCCAACTTTGTGCCTCTGTTTGCATCACTGTAACACGGGAATACTAATGCCTGCCTGGCAGGACTACTTTGAAGATTTCCGGGAACACTTTCTGTGTAACCAGGATGACCTAAGGGCACCAAGAGTCACATTACTTGATTATTCTCGATGCAATAAAACCTGGATCTGAACGCTCCCCTTACCAAAGCCAGCAAGAAGCTTAAAACCAGGTGGCTTATGCAGGCCTCCAAATTGGGAACAAGCCCTTTGTCCTTGAACTCTGGGCACTGCCCTTGATGCAGCTTCTTCTGCAGCCCATTGTCTGGAGAGGCCGGTCTTCGCCCCACACCAGAGCTACTGTCTGAGACAGGCTTGGACACTGCCCACTTAGCCAGCCTGGTGTGAAGCTCGTGGGCCCCCAGATCCAAGGCTTTTTCACGTCAGCAGGCTGTCAATTTCTATCACCTGCAGAAACTTCAGTTCCCACAGGTCACGTAGAAGTCACTCCCTCTCTGGGCTGGATCTTTCTGCAAACCCATTCAAGCACCAGGCTCTACATCTCTCCCACTCTTTTTTTTGTTTAATTAAAAAAAATTTTTTTAAATTTATTTTTGAGAAAGTGCGAGCAGGGCAGGTGCAGAGAGAGAGGGGGACAGAGGATCTGAAGCGGCTCCGTGCTGACAGCAGCAAGCCCCGTGCGGGGCTCAAACCCATGAACCGTGAGATCATGACCTAAGCCAAAGTTGGACGCCCAACCGACTGAGCCACTCAGGTGCCCCTAAATCTCTCCCACGCTTAAGTAGTTTTGAACACTTTCTGCATGGATCCAGAATTCCCAAACACCACCAAGTACAGGGGCAATTTTCTTCAGAGGCTCTAGAAATGTGAAGGAGCTGTTGGCACCTCCTTAGGGCTAAAAAGAGCCAGGACTTTAGGGAAAACAAAAACAAAACCCTACCTTTTTTTCTGTAGTGTAAGGTTTTGGGGTATATGAGAATAAAGCCCAAATTTATATGCTGACACAATATGGTAAATGTTCTGATAGGTGAACAGAAATAACAACTAAAATGTGGCTTGTGATAAAGAGAAAGGGATATTTCTAAAGGCTGAAAAGGAGCCAACCTCTACACCAGGTTTACCGTAGGAAACACGAGAAAATTTTAAGATCCTTGATCCCTAGAAGACAAGGTCATTATGACTTACAGAAAACCACATACAGAGAAAGGATTCAGATGAAAAGTTAGCATGATGATTCTTTTTCTCTTTTAGTTTAGAAAAATTTATTGAGAAATATGTGAGTTTATCCTATACAGCTCATTGCTTTCTTAGGTGGTTCTACCATATAATAATTTTTGTAGTAAACCTTGAGCAAGGTATAGCATGCATTTTGAAAAGTGAATACATTTAAGTGTATAGATTAGTAAATTGCCAGAGTGTCTGTCCACTAGATGTACAGAAGCCCTTTTTATTCCCAATTGTCTCCCAGAGATAAGGAATTACCTACTGGTCTCTAATACAACAGCAGGAGGGTTTCTATTTTTGTTAATGTTTGTTAGTTTGTTTGTTTATTTACTTTGAGAGACAGCACATGTGAGTGGAGGGGGGAAGAGAGAGAGGAGAGAAAGATTCCCAAGCAGGCTCTGTGTTGTCAGCATGGAGCCTGGTGCGAGGCTGGATCCCATGAACCCTGAGATTGTGACCTGAGCTGAAATCAAGAGTCAAACACTTAACCATCTGAGCCACCCAGGTGCCCCTAGTAAGATGGTTTCTTACAAAACTAAAAATACTCTTACCATACGCTTCTTGGTATCTACCGAAAGGAGTCAAAAACTTATGTCCACACAAAAGTCGGCACATAGATTTTAACAGCAGCTTTATTCACTATTGCCAAAACTTGGAAGCAGCCAATGTGTCTTTCAGTAGGTGAATGGATAAATAAACTGTGGTCCATACAGAAAATAGAATGTTATTCAGCACTAAAAAGGAATGAGCTATTGAGCCATGAGAAGGCATGGCAGAAACTTAATGTATATTACCAAGCAAAAGAAGGCCATCTAAAAGGGCCACCTACTGTATGACAGTCTGGAAAAGGCACAGTTATGGAGGCAGTAAAAGGGTCGATGGTTGTCAGGGCGGGGTGGGTGGGAAATGCATAGGCAGAGTGCAGAGGATTTTTAGGGTAGTGAAAATACTCTGTATGATAATATAATGATGGGTATATAGGTCACTACACATTTGTTCTAAACCCATAGAATGTACAACACTAAGAGTGAACCCTAAGATAAACACTATTGACCTTTGGGGATTATGATGTGTCCATATAGCTTCATCCTTGAAAAAACGTACTATTCTGGTGAGCAATGTGGATAATGAGAGAGGCCATGTGGCTGTGGAGGCAAGGGGTATAGAGGAAATCTCTGTACCTCCCTCTCAATTTTATTGTAAATCTAAAACATCTCTAAAAAAAAAAAAATCAGATCTTAAAAAAATTCAGCAAGATAAGCTATGAAGAGAGATGAGATAGATAAGAACGTATGGCCAAAAATGCAGTCGAAGAATTAAACTCCATTGTGGATGTGGAAATAAGCAAAACTGACAGCGTAGAAAATGGAATCAATGATTTGGAGGTTAATCTTGTGAGGTCTACTAGGATGTATAGGAAAAGAACATTGAATTAGAAATGACACGAGAAGAGAATTACTGAAAAAAGAGACAGCTACTGAGAAAGAGAATAGAAATCCAATTTAAGAATGATAGTATTACTAAAGAAAAAATCAGAACAGAAACAGAAGAGTGATAATAGCTTTAATGAAGAAAACATTTCCAAGCTGGAAAGAGACCAGAGTAAATAGATTGAATAGGCTCACATATTTCAGATAAAATCAATTTTAAAAGACCCACAATGAGACACATACCAATGACATTTTTAAATTACAAAAACAGAAACAAAAATGTTACAAGTATCCAGGTAGGAAATAATTAACCCCCCCAAACAGGAACAAATACCAGCCTGACTTCTGACCTCTTTGTAGCACTGTCAGAACACTTTGGAGAAGGATCTAGAAGAATTTTGTACCCAGCCAAGTTGATTTTCATGTGTGCATGACCTCTCTTCCTAACACTTCCCAATTTTCTTACCAATTTTCCCCTCCACCACAAAATACAGCAATGAGACTGAATAGTATTTAAAAAAAAAAAAAAGTGGCTACATCTAACCCACCATGCTAATTTAGTTCCCTGATGAGATTCTAATGTTACATATAAAAGTCTATTTTGTGCTCCCATTTCTCATTGATTTCAGGGATCCCGTCATCTGGCAGCAATAGTGTTATTTGCTGCCGAGAAAGCTCTCTGGACCGATGACGTCTTAACCTCTCCCACTTCTAGGGTGGTCCTATTGTTTCCTTACTGGTGGGAATTTGTACTTTGTGGGTGTAGTGTTTGCTCAGGTGGAAGAGTTCAACATACCAAGTCTCTGCTCCCTGATTCCACTCCAAATGCCAAGACTTGAGTTTACAAATCCTATTAAAAAATCATAGACTACTAGAGTTAAAAGGACTTTATTAGTCTGGGGCCCTCTGTTTACAGGTGAAGAAACAGAGACCCAGAAGGGTGCCATCATTTGTTGAAAGTCATAGAGTCGGATACTGTTTGAGTTGGGACTACCCGGTCTCCTGATTTTTGTGTATCCACCACCAGGCAGGCTCTGATGAGCAAGATCTAGTGACAAGCCCACACAAGCCAGTCTTCCTGTAGGCCGGTGCCCAAAGCCCATAGAATGGCCGAACGTAAAGCTAATACCCACTAATCGAAAGGCTAGTGAATTTCCAATAATACGTGGAGGAACAACTTCAACATGGTGCCTCAAAGCAGCTGACACCCAAAGGTATCCAGCGTAGAAGTGTCTGAGGACACAGGTAGTGTGCCTCCGGCCGGGTCTTCTTCAGAATTCCCCAAAGATTTAACTTTTAAGGGCTCTAGCAACCAGAACATTTTCCTTCTAAACAAGCAGACTTGGCCCGCGATACCAGGCATCCTGTCTTCAAACAGGGATCAAGGTCACCGCCTACATTCGGAGATTCCATAGCTCTTTTACTTGAACTTGGGCAAGTCAGGAACTCATTAAGTTACAAAAGAGAGAAGCCCCACTCCACTAGCTTAATCAAACAAATAAAAGGAAAAAAATAAATAAACTGGTTCATGCAACCAAATACCAGGAAGGCAGGGGTGGGATTGGTCCTAGGAGTAACTTTTCCACACTGTGGGGAATGTTGCCACCCACTCTGTGGGCCAAAACTCATCTGACTCAGAGAGCAGAGAGGAAAGAGGGAATCTCTCCCCTGATGTCAGCATTCAAAATTCCGGGGGGGGGGGGGGGGGACACTGATGGACTGATAACTGGCCCGAGAGATGGCCCAGTCTCTCCCATGCCCACTTCTCCGTTGCGGAGCATTTTCTGTCACTAAGTTAAAGGGAGTGGGCAGGAAATGGGTACAAGGCAGATACTAACAATAGCGAGTGTTTTGATTACTATTGTAACAGGTTTCCTACAGTGTACGGAAGGTAGCATGCTGTCTTCCTATCGTGAGTGCCATCTTGTATTTCCAAGAAAGAAAAGGAAAGAAATGAGTAGTTGCTTAACTTTACCTTCCCCTTCACCACCTTCACCAACCCCACTTCTAGAAGGTGTTGGATGCCGTCTGGTGGCCAGGAAGGACTGCCGGAGAGCACGAGAACTTAGCACTCTGCACCGAGTAACCAGGAGTCCGCCATGCTTCGTGGATGATTCCTACTCCCTCCCAGAGCCAGTCCCAGGGGTCCTGCTGGTGCCATCTCCCCTCCTTAGATATGACAATCACCAGGAGGGAGGGCAGAAGAATATACTTGCTTGGTACCAGGCAACAAACAAATTCATCATGGGGTCATTTCAGATGAGGAGGAGATGTCCACACTGGAGTCTCCAAGATGATGCCCTCGTGCTTCCCCAGGTGGGCATCACTGGCGACCCTCATCAGCCCTTGGCTCCATTGCCGTCCAGCTGGCTGGTGCAGCTCAAGCATAGCGAGAGCCGGAGCCACCGTGGGGGGAAAGCCCTTTTGCCAGCACTTGGGCTTCATTTCCGTCTTTATGCTCCACAGGCCCAATCTAAACAGCTACAGATTTCAGTTATTAAGTCCAGCACCAGGCACTTTACATACTTTATACCCGTAGCCTGAAAGGTAGCTATTTCTATGAAGTCCCCTTCAGAGGGGAGAAAACCAAAGGCCCAGCAACTTGCCCAAAATCACGTAGTAGCAGAATGCAGAGTCTTGATTCAAAGTCAAATCTGTCCGCAAAGCCCAGGCTCCTTCCACTGCTGATGGCTGATGGCCCCACCTCAGGGACTTATGGTCTTGCTTCCTCAGTGTGCTGTATTAAACTTCAGGCCCCGGGCAGAACACACTTCGGATTTTACAAGCAAGCATAGCCCTCAATTCAATTTGACTGACAAGTGCCCCATTCACAGGCCTGCGGGAACGAACAGATGATTAGGTTCCTGGTGGCTGTGGTTGGGAGTGGAGGCAGAGGGGTCCTCAGCCTCCCTGGCTGGTCACAGTGGAGTGGGCTGGAAGGAAACCAGGGGGAGGTGGAGAAGACAAGCCTAGGGCTGGAGAAAAGGGAGGCAGATAGGGGACACGTCGGGAGGAAGGTGCCCGAGGCTTATGTGGGGGGGGGAAAGGAAAGGCCACACAATGGATGAACAGATGCCAGACATCTCTGTTCTCAGGAGGAAGTCAGACATGGAGAGAAGGCCTCTGACCCCAAACAATTCTCAAGTACACCTACGTCCTGAGACAGTCTGCAGAATAAATAGACAAAGCAACCTGCTGTAAGCACAGTGAAGGTAGGAAATTCCATAGTAAACCCAGAAGGAATTCATTTACTGAAAACCGCTTTGTGAACGTTGTTCAGGATGGGTGAACGCCACGGGGTCAGGACAGCTGGCAGTCTGCTGGTTTCTCTGGCTCTGTCACAACCCCGGGGCACGGGGCTACAGTGTGCAAAAGGGGTGTCACACTTGGGTGTGGTTTGTGTAGGGGAGAGGCAGTCCCTTGTGACTGACACCCGTCCTTTCATCTCCGGGCCCCCCTCCATGGCCCCCGGCCAGAACTGCCACTTGTCATATGGTGTGTGAAGCAGGGACTCTTGCAAGGCATCAGGACAGAGGGGGTGACTGGGGAGGGGCGGAGCACAGTCTGCCAGTGGGTCCTCTTGGACACAAATTTTATTTTCCGCTGACCTTTGTGCCTCGAGGACTCCTGGGATCTCAAGATAGACAATATTCTCAAGGGGGTCATACCAACCTCAAAGACATCCTACCAAAACAAAAATCAACTTTAATTCCAATTCACTCCAATTTAAGACATGAACGTGTGCCATCTGGCATTTTTATAAATGAGAGGAAATGCTGTTGAAGCAAAGTAATGAAAACTCCAAGGCCCCAAAGAATACTGGGAAGTCACAAGTTTAGGATTATAAGGATCCTGGAAAAACTTTTACTGGGATATGAGTTTCTAGCGCTTTTCTGACCACTGCTGGGTATGGAGCAAGGGTGCAGAAGAGGAGCCCTTCCAGAGCCTACGGTCATGCCGCCAGCGGACAGGGGAGTTCTCCTCCCCTCCCGCAGGGAAGGCAGAGCTTGGGCTGTCACTGCCTCCTGGGGTGCTCTGGGGCCCGAGATTTCAACCTCCCTCTGTCTGCCAAGCACTTAAATGTATTTAATGCGACTTCAATTTCAAATGTACTTAATACCCATTTGTTTAAATTAGACGTTTTGATTAAAAGACAGCCAAAATTGGATAAAGGAAAATCATCTTATACCTAAAGACATGTTGGAGAAAAGACGTGATAAGGAAACATGGAAAAACATGGGGTGCCTGGGTGGCTCAGTCGGTGAAGCATCTGACTTCAGCTCAGGTCATGATCTCACGGTCTGTGAGTTCGAGCCCCGTGTAGGGCTCTGTGCTGACAGCTCAGAGCCTGGAGCCTGCTTCGGATTCTGTGTCTCCCTCTCTCTCTGCCCCTACCCCACTCACGCTCTGTCTCTCTCCCTCTCTCAAAAATAAATAAACATTAAAAAAAAAAAAAGAAGGAAAGACAATGAAGAAGCTTATATGTTATGGTTTCCCAAAGTGCCTTGGCCAAAACACTAATCCCAAGACAAGTTCATCACCAGAAGTTTTTCTGGGATCAAACACATCAGGGGCTCATCAACTGATGACAAATCTGGAGACTCTGACCAACTTTGGAGATTCCCAGTAATCTGTCGAGAGCATCTGACAAATCCTGCAGTGAAGAAAGCTGCCTGTGTTTACTTAACCTGGCATTTCCTAGACTGGCCTGAGAACTTGCCTGTCCTGCAAAGCAGCATTTTACTGTATGGCGAGAAGCAAATGTGAAAAAAACAAAACAAAACAAAACAAAACAAAAAAACCATAGGTGAACATGACTGAAATTTTAGAAAAGAAAGTCTAGCAGAATTAGTACATATATTACACCTGATTTAATTCTGTGTAACGTTAAGCCTCCATAGAGAGCAAGGACAGAAAGCTTTCCCTAGGACAGAATGATCAGAAGGATGCCTTCTGCCACTCAAGACCAGAGGCAAGCCACAATGGAAGAAGTGGAACCAGATGGAAGAGATGAAATAAAAGCAGTTCAAGGCTTATCAGAAGGAAAGAAGGCGTATCGAAAGAGCCTTTCTTGTACAACATGGACACGTAAAGACAAGACCCAAGTGCCTCACTTGATTCCAGCTCTAGTACTCGGCACAAACCCACCGTTCACCCACGTGAACATTTTGTGCAGGTTTGAACGGGAAAACTCTTCCTTCTTTTGAAAATAGAGGCGTTGTAACAGAAACACAAAGGAGAAGGCCATGTCCAAGATAGGAGTGATGTAGCCACAAGTTAAGGAGTGATAGAGCTACCAGAGCCTAGAAGAGGCAAGGAAGGATCCTCCCCTAGAGCCGTCAAGGAGAGCCTGTCCCTGCTGATTCCTTGATTTTGGATTTCCGGCCTCCAGAACTGTGAGAGAATAAATTTCTACTGTTTCAAGCCAAAAAAATAATAATAGAAGAGTTTTTTTTTTAATTTTTTAATGTTTATTTAATTTGGAGAGACAGAGAGCATGAGTGGGGTAGGGGCAGAGAGAGAGGGAGACACAGAATCCAAAGCAGGCTCCAGGCTCTGAGCTGTCAGCACAGAGCCTGACGCGGGGCTTGAACCCACGCGTGGTGAGATCACGACCTGAGCTGAAGTCGGATGCTTCACTGACTGAGCCACCCAGACCCCCCAATAATAGAAGAATTTTTATCTTTGTAGGATCAAAATTCATTCATTCATTCATTCATTCAATGCAATTGGTTGATTGCCTACCTATGCCAGTCAGAGCTGAGACTACAGAGTGAGCAAGCCAGGATTTTTGTTGGGTCAGCTCTCATGTTGGAGAGAGAAGTGATGGGAGCACCTAACCACAGGCGACCATGTTGAGATCTTCATAATGGGATAACTGTGGCCACTGGACTGGACCCAGAATGGGATGGCCCCAGTGTATCTCATCTGTTTCGATCCCTACAGCAGTTAAACAGTGCTTTCTCAGTCACTGAGGCAAACCAACAGATGGCTGTGTGATTGTCTACAAAACCAAACATTAACTACCGGGCTTGGCAATGTATCTCTTCTCCTGAAGGCTCTGGAAGCAGATATCAGACAACACTCTGGAAGATGCTGAAAACGTTAAAAGATAAAATGTGGAAACTCAGAATTCAACTCTGGCACTGTCCACTTGACAACGTCTGCCCAGCCTCAGTATGGAGATTATTCGTGGGTTTCACAGGAGCATTGGACAGAATGACGAGGGACTTTCAACTGCTTTTTTAAAAATATATAAATGGTAAAATAGAAAGCTACTCATAAAACCTCTGTCTGGAGATGAAGGGTTTCTATCAAGTTACATGTTGGCCAAAGAGGTGTGTGGGGAATTTGGCCCCCTTCACCTAGAGAATGTGTAGTTCCTTGTTTTTGGCCACGTTCTAATGTTGCCTGCATTTGAGTCTATGATGCTCTGTCTCTGTACAAATGCTGTTTGTTTTAATGAAGTAATAATTGCAGTAATGAGCAGGGAACTTATGTCTCTAGTAAGCACATCAACACCACTTGGCCTAATCCTCTAAAATCAGCTATTCCTAAAGCATAAAACTCTTAAACTGTGCATGTTGCCCTAGAGACACTAGCAAACAACGAGAACCCGCCCGAGAGTCACCAAAGGCACCATCTAGCTGTCACCGCATTCCATAAGATCCCAGTTTCAAAGGCTGCCATTTCCTCTGCCTCTCAGAGGTGCCGCCATAGACACACTGAGGGAGCTGACCATCCAGCCTGTTTCTGAAGGGCCCAGGGTGAAGATTCTGCTCCAGGTCTAGTAAGTAGGTACTAGGTACTGACAAATACTGTCCGCAGAGCCTTGGCAGGCTTTCCTGCCCTGTGAGTGTGGAACAGACAGCTTCCACTCTACCTTCCTTCCCCTGGCAGCCTCTTCCTTAGCCTCCTGGATTCAACTGAAGAATCACATGCCCAGAGAGGTCCCTTCATGCCCCTACATCCCGGCCAATCTAGATCCTTCCTGTCTGAGGTCTTCAGAGCAGTTGTTACCATCTGTAATCATTTCCACTTCCACCTATTTTCTTGTTTGTAGTCTCTCTCAGGGTCGGCTTTTGGAGGAATCAAAACAAAGAAAGGAATCGAAGGATCTGCACTTTTGTTTAGGAAATGCAACCGGGTAGCCGTGTATACAACAGGTCGGAGGGCTGAGAGACTGCATGAACAGACCAGAGAAAGGATGACAGCAGTTGTCTGATGAGGGGGACCAAAGTCAGAGGATGCCTGAAGGAAGCAAGAAAAGGGAAGGAAGTGAGATGGCCACCAATGAGCATAAGGTATAGAAAAAAAAAGGAATGGTATGCAGGTGAGAGAAGGTAATTTGGTCTTAGAAATTTGCACATGAGATGCTGGTGTGCTATCTGGGTAGGGTTGTCCATCAGGCAGGCATATGTTCAGGTCAAGAGATATAGATTGAAGAGTTGGGTATATGGCGGTGGTGGTTGAAACAACAGGAGAGAGTGATAAGGGAGAAAGTACTGATATGGAGAAATTAACTCACAATCTCTGATTGTGTATATTGTATACTGTAATATACCAGACACTATGCTAGCCTGAGGGCCTAGAAAGCACCAGCATTCGCAAGATTAGGAAAGGAGGCAGAGAACTGAGAACAGCATTCAGCAATGGCAGATAGCAGATCTACCAATCATCACCACTCTTTCTTGCTTTACACACTGCAGACATCACTAGTAGATCATGAAGATTTTCTTCACAGAGCTTAGATTTGCCTCAGAGTCCTTGCCAACACCATGCTCCAGGAAGCAACGCTAATTAATCAGATTTGGCTCTTGAGAGAGAAACTCTTTGCTGTCTTTGGTGCTGTGGAAGCCAAGAGAAGAAAGGCTTGTACAAAGGAGAGGTTCAGTGGGAGCCATTTTTTGTAGAGAGGCAGAGGAGAGCAAAGCCTGAAAAAAGCCAGCAGGACTAAGTGAATAGGATGTCTCACGGACCCCTAAGAGAGCAGCAGGACTGTGGTCTGAGTGCAGGATTCAAGCAGATACTGGCATTCCTGTCTGCTGCCTGCTCAAGGGAGTACTGTGCTTGGAGCCAATAAGCTTAGGCTGTAATTGCCAAGTTCCTAGTAACCCAGGGTGATGCTTTATCTCGAGAAATAAACATAATTCAATTTTGAGAAGCAGTTAGCAATTACATGTTCTCTCTGCGGATAAAATTTCACTCAATTTTCCAAACCTATCTTAAGAGAGCAGTAAGCACCTTATCTCTCAGATGGATTAGATTGACCATATGCAGTATGCATTTTGTTTTCATATTCCACAATTGCATTTGGGGGACATTGGGAAAGCTTTAAAAAAATCCCCAATGCAAGTGGCTGCTGATGTTGGGAAAACGTGTGTCAACAACACCTTCTGCCTTCAATCTCTACAACATTTGACATAAAACACATAAGACAAAACCAGGAATGGCCTGGAGATGGCTCCACAGAAGGAAATGGACACTATAAGGGATTCAGTTGCAGAAATCATCCTGGTTCTGGCTCTAGCTTGGGTTTGACCTTGGGCAAGTTGCTTCACTTCAGTCCTTTGTTTCTTCATCTGGAAAATGAGAGTCCTGGCCACGGGCACTCTAGTCGAGAGAAAGTCTATGATTCATCTGTGGCCAGCCCACCTTTACCCCCACACTCATCAGGCAAGTCCTCATCAATAATTTATACACACCTGAAGGTCAGCTCTGTGTAGAATCAAGTTTCCCCTACTTGGTCTGCTTCCAGTTGAATTAAAACTCCCCTGCCATCTAATGATACACCCAAAGTCTGGAGAGGTCAGAGTTGATGACATCCAAGTTGCTTTCAAAGCTCAACATTTCTAGGAAGGGACCCATCAATATTAATTAAGTGCTGGCAGATCTCAGGATTCCTTAGTTATTCTAAAAAATGTGCAAGCTCACTCGTCCTGTGTGCCCATGAGGAATTTGGATATACCTGCAGATCTGGTTACTGTATCAATTGGGCGACATCCAAAGGCCACTCACTCTGCTTCCTGAATTTCAAGTGTGTTCTTACTGAATTTTCTGATGAATACCTAAAGAATTAAGTGAGCTTCTGACCAAAACCACTACAGTCATTGGGTAAACTGGAAAAAAGTAACACGGTATTGCATTGTTATTACTGCCCCTAAGTGATAAGTCAACGATCAGGGCGTCAGGCTGGCCCATGCATTTCTTTGAATGTTGTGCAATGAAAATCTGTGAAAGGACCCACAGAAGCATCTGGACTCCATCCAGAGATGAGCACCCCTCGTAGCTGATATTTTTGCATCGGGGAGGGGTGAGATCTCAGCTCTTTGGTCCCTGGACTTGTCTTCTGTTTCTCTGCTTTCTTCCCATTCTCGTTTCCAGGGTCTGCTTCCTCTGTCCATCTGTCAAAGGCTGGTATGCCTCAGGATCCTGTCCTTGCTCTTTCTTTATAGCTAGAGTATTTACCCTTCCAAGGCTCGCTCATTTTCTGGACTTAAAAGTGCCTCTGTTGCTGATCAGACCTGCACATCCTCCTGGTCCCTGAGCATCCTCGATGGGAGCACAGAGATGGGGGCGTGGGGCGGGGGGGGGGGGACATGAGGCCACTTGCAATCTAAAGCTCAGCGAGCAGCACCATCAGCCATCTGAGCCAGAGACCTGGATTCTCTTCACACTTCTTCCCTCTTCCCTCTAACAGGGGACCAAATCCTGTCTGAGTCACTTCCCTTTCCCTGCTGCCACCTTCTGTCCATCTCAACTGCTGCTGCCTTAACTCGGGGCTTTCATCGTCTCTCACCTGAGCTATTTCCGTAGCATTAACGGATGTTGTCACCTCCACCTTGCCCTCTCCACTGCAGCCAGGATGATCTTTCCCATGTGAAAATCAGATCACCGTTTCTTTTTGCCATGTCCTTCCTTGGCTTTATAAGCTGAGTCCTTTACTTCTATCCCCAGAACTTCCTGCATCTTCCTGTGACTGTTTGATGCCTCAACACCTCACCTGCTGCTACCCCTGCCCGGATAGCCTCTTCCCTTGACTGTCTGGTGGGCTGTTAGTCATGCTTCAAGACCCAAGTCAATTTGTACCGTCTCTGTGAAGGTAACCTTCACTCCAACCCACCTGCTTCTCCACACCTGATTGTTCCTGCCTCCAAGACTCACTGGGGTTCAGTTGGGTGCAGTTGCAGTTGCTGGGGATACAATCATCTGAAGATTCACTCGCATGTCTGGTGCCTGGACTGGGAAGACTGTAACAGCTGGGGCTGCTCAAGAGACATTCTCTCTCTCTCTCTCTCTCTCTGTCTCTCTCTCTCTCTGCCTCTCAAAGTGAGAATAGCCTGACTTCTTACATGGCAGCTCAGCGCTCCAAAGGTGCATGGAGAGAGAGGGGAAGGGAGAGAGCCAGAAGCCCTTTAGCCTTTTATGATCCACCCTTGGAAGTCTTGTGACACTCTATTGGTCCAGGCCATCACAAAGGCCCGCCTGGGTAGGGAGGAGAGGACATAGATTCCACCTCTTGATGAGAGAATGGCAAGGTCCTAGAAGAGCCTGAGGGTCTGGAAATCCTGTTGTGAGCATTTTTGGAATATACCATCTGCCACTCCCTCTTTGTTAACAAGGCTTCATCTTACTGTAAGTTCGTGGTTATCATCATTCCATTGAACAAGCACCCTGGTAAGTAATACCCTGACCTATCTATGTCAGAGGGGCTTTGATGAGGGCAAAGACCATCTAGAGTCACTGTGAGGCACCCAAGCACCTGCCGAACCACCAGAGTGCCTGAGATTTTTCAGAGTCACCCATGGATGATATTCAGTTGCTTCCCACTTGGAACTGAAGGAGCCGGGGAGCCATTTGGGCTCCCCCGTCTGTTCTGCCACAAGCTAGCTTTGTGGCCTTGGGCAGCCCGTGGGTTGTTGGATCTTCATATAAAAACCAGGTGCAGACCTAAATCCTGCAGGGCACCATTCTGTGGTTGGACTGGTAGAAATCTGATTTTGCCACATCCCAGCAGTCACCATAGAGATTTTTCCACTGCGTGGCTCTTAACATGGATTGTTTGTGGCCAGTCTCCTCTTGGTGGGAACCAAAGGAACCACACACCTACCAACCACAGACACCTGGCCTAGGCCAAAGTGAAGAGAAATCATCCCAAGGCAGAAGAGCCAGTGGAGGGAGAAAAGTCTGAGGAGAGGAAAAGTAGAGAACAGACAGAGAAAAGGCAGACTGATCAAAAGGTTGTCGTAGTCGACCTTGGCTCAGCATCACCAGTGCCGTGACCTCCGCTGGTCTCCCTGGCGAGATAAGGAAAGTTTAATAAACCTTGCTTTCACTTATCTCTCTCTCCTTTCCTCCCCCAAACAGCTGCTTCCCCACTTCTAGGTCACAATATTTAACGTAAATACACAAGGTTTGCCAGTCCAACTTATCCCACGGAGGGGACCCTTGGGTGGTCAGAATTAAATCAGATTTCTTTTTTTTTTTTTATTTTACCGACTTGGCTTGAGTTGATTCTTGCCCCATCTGGTCGAAACGAGAGGCATATTTTTCTGTTGTGCAAATGAATACTAATTAAAAAAAGCTGAAGAATGAAAAATCCACTTTGCGTAAGCACTTAGGCGGTTCAGAATTTTAGGGAAAAGAAGTAATTTGCTTACTGTCATCACTTAAAAGGAGCAACGTCGTGTGTCCTTCGTGTCTTTACGTTTCTGCTGGACCCATATGAATGGCCAGGAAAATAATTGTACAGAGAAAGAGTCTAGTGAAAATGGTTGAAGGGTGACAGCCATCTCTACCAACACAGCCTTGCAACTTCTGTGAATTCTGCTCAGTGCTGTTGACAAGCCTGACCATCCTCATCTCTCCCGACGGATTATTCAAAGGGCGTATCTTGTGTGTTTTCCAGTAGGCCGTGTATGGGGACAGAACCACTAATAAAATGTCCTCCCCCACCAAATTTATTGTGACCCTTTTATATTACAAAGTAATGCATGTATATTAAAGAAAATTTGGGGAAAAAATCTAATATAACTGCTGGTAGCATTTTGATGTGTTTTCTTCCTGGCTGCATAAAATATGTATGTGGTTGTAATAATGCTGAATATAAAAAATGTTATCCTGTGTTTTCTGAATGAGGCCGTTTTATTAAAGGCTAGCAGCTAGGATGCAAAAAGGCCAAGGGAGGAGTGGTTCTCTCAGAACATTCCAAAGTCCTGAGCAGGTTGATAAATCAATGCAAAGAGGGCCTTGCCGTGTTTTAAGAAACCACCTGGAGGGTTTTGTTTGTTTGTTATTCTGAGACATTCACCACCTCCCCTCCCTCCTTCCTCACAACACAAAGCCTCTGCAGAGCTGTCCAGGGGGGCAATGAGCTAAAGATATGCTAACGATTCAGAGTCTTAATGCCACCCGCTTAGACTCAATTTCTAAGGACTCAGCTGCTAAGCAAGCTATCCATTCACCTCCTCCTCAGGACGCAGGTGGTCTTACCTGGTTACAGGCAAAGAGCCTCCAGCAATTGGAGGCACTGCTTTTCTCTTAATCTCTCTCTCCCTCTCTCTTTTGCTTTTTAAAGGCTCTAGGGCTGCCCAGGGTGTGGTGGTTATCGAAGGCTCTAGTCCGGCTCTGTTATGCCATTCAGGACTGCCCGAAGGAGTGCTCTGTCCGACACCTAAGGAAACCTTTTCCACTTTGTTCAGAGAGCCGTTGTCAGTATATGAAATAATAAAAGCAATGAACATAGAGGTGCGTGTATCTCTTCAAATTGATGTTTTCATTGTCTTTGGATAAATATCCAGAAATGCAATAGCTGGATCATAGGGTAGGTTTATTTTTAATCTTTTGAATCAAATAACTTCCATACCGTTTTCCATAGTGACTGCACCAGTTCGCATTCCCACTAACAGTTTATAAAGATTCTCTTCTCTCTGCATCCTCGCCAACATTTGTTATTTTTTGTCTTTTTAAAAAATTTTTTTGGGGGCGCCTGGGTGGCTCAGTCGGTTGGGCGACCGACTTGGGCTCAGGTCATGATCTCGCAGTTTGTGAGTTTGAGCCCTGCATCTGGCTCTGTGCTGACAGCTCAGAGCCTGGAGCCTGCTTCGGATTCTGTGTCTCCCCCTCTCTCTGCCCCCTCCCCTGCTCACACTCTGTGTCTTTCTGTCTCTCAATAATAAGTAAATGTTAAAAAGATTTATATAAAAAAATTTTAATGTTTATTTATTTTGAGAAAGAGAGAGAAAAAGAGAGACAGAGAGTGTGAACAGGGGAGGGGCAGAAAGAGAGGGAAACACAGAATCTGAAAAAGGCTACAGGCTCCTAGCTGTCAGCACAGAGCCCGATGTGGGGCTCGAACTCATGTGCTATGAGATCATGATGTGAGCTGAAGTTGGTTGCTCAACTGACTGAGCCACCCAGGAGCCTCTACTTTTTTGTCTTTTTTTAATAATAGCCTACCTGACGGGTGTGAGGTGATATCTCATTGTGGTTTTGATTTGCATTTCCCTAATGGTTAGTGGTGTTGAGCCTCTCTTCATGTGACTCTTTGTCATCTGTATGTCTTCTTGGGAAGAATGTCTATTCAAGTCATCTGCCCGTTTTTCAATCAGGTTGTTATATAAGTTTATATAATATATATAAGTTTATATATGGTCTCTATATATCTATAGATCTATATATATAAACTTGTGTAAATTATCTATATATTTTGGATATTAACCTCTTATTGCATGTATGATTTGCAAATATATTCTTGCATTCAGTACGTTGCTTATTTGTTTTGTTGATTGTTTCCTTCACTCTGCAGAAGCTTTTTTAGTTTGATGTAATTTCCTTTGTTTATTTTAGCTTTTGTTGCCTTGCCTGAGGAAACTGGTCCAGGAAAATACTGCTAGAGCTTACTGCCTATGTTTCCTTCCAGGAGTTTTATGGTTTCAGCTCTTACATTCAAGTCTTTGATCCATTTTGAAATTAATTTTGCATATGGTGTGAGGTAATGGTCCAGTTTCATTCTTTTGTGTGTGGCCATCCATTATTCCCAATGTTTGCCTCCTTCGTCATAGATTAATGGACAATATACATGTGGGTTGATTTCTGGGCCCTCTATTTTGTTCCATTGATCTAAATGTCCTTCGGCTTTTACGACAGTACCACACTGTTTTGATTACTATAGCTTTGTATTATAGTTTGAAATCAGACAGATGATACCTCCAGTTGTGTTCTTTTTTCTTAGCATTGCTTTGGCTATCTGGAGTCTTTCTGCATCCATTGAGATAATTACATGATTTTTATCCTTTGTTTTGATAATGTGGTGTTTCATGTTGATTATTTGCAGATATTGATTCATCCTTGAATTTCTAGAATAAAGCCTACTTGATCATCCTGTATGATCCTTTTCACATATTGTTGAATTTGGCTTCCTAATATTTCATTGAGGATTTTTTCATCTATGTTCATCAGGGATATTGCCTTGTAATTTTGTTTTTTGGTGGTGTCTTTGTCCGATTTTAGTCATTCATTCATTCATTTATTTATTTATTTATTTATGCTACTAATTTTACTGCACCATTAAAAAAAACAGAGCTATAGTTACTCACAATCACATCTGCAGGTAATGAGAGTTTTTTCCATTTCCCTTTTATTTCCACAATGCAATGTCATGAGTATTTTAAATGTGGTAAATACATACAACCATGAAAGATCATTTTTAGCAATGGCAGTTATTACTGATACTAACATAGTTATCATAGGTTAGTATACTAATATCATAGTCCTAGTATACTAACAGAGCCTACACAATATGCCACATTTTTAGGTTTCTGTAATTTCAGGGAATCCAAAGGACTTTTGTGCATTTGGGAGACACGATTGTAATGCCAAGAAGTGCTGCACATTTGCTAAACCGGTATCGGCAGGGACAGAAGGTTGTCACAGTTTTATAGTGTCCTGCTCCATTAGAAGTGATCATGCAGAATTACAAAGGGGAAAACTAGTAGGGGTTATGCTGATTCTTTTTAGGTTAAGAATTAAAATGGCATTTATTTTGGAAATGTTTCTCTGCCTTTGCCACAGGAAACTTGTTGGACTATAAATTACCTAATACATTTTGCATGCCCCTGAGTTTTGGCTAATGTACCAATCTGTTTCTGTGAACATCCATTTACATGATAGAAATCTGCTCGGAGCACAGCTCAGAGACCAGATCCCCTGGTTTGGAATTACTGCTGCTCTCCAAACAGCATCTGGGGGCAGGTCTCAAAGGGACTGCACCTGGCTGTTTTAATCCTCTGCTTTGGACAGAGAGGCTCCAAATGTGAAGACCAGTGCTTGGTGCTTGGGTGGGGTCAGATTTTCATTTTCTTTCTTTCTTTTTTTTAAATTGCAGTATAGTTACCATGTAGTGTTACATTAGTTTGAGGTGTACAATATATCAGATTTTCCATTTTCCACCATGGAGTCCTGGGGACATAGAGATGAACATGACTTAATAGAAATGTTCAAGGATGGACACTTGCCCGCAGTCTGCAATAACAATAGCAACTTTCTCTCATTTTTCCACTAAGGAGTGTGAGGTTTAGACATTCCAAAAAGTTAAAGAAACACATGGCAGTAACAATAGTCCACGAGTCAGGGTGGGATCATGTAGTTCTTTGAAGGATCTCACTTCAATTTCAATTCAGTTTGCACTGTAATAATAAATGTTGGCCTTCATGCAGAAAACTGATCTAAGACAAGCATTCGAAGTACCGTTTAATTGTTTTCACAGTTAAGTGTGTGTGTGTGTGTGTGTGTGCGCGCGCGCGCACGTGCGCGTGAGTGCGGGCGCACGCGCGCGTGAGTGCAGGCGCCTGCACGTCATGGGTCAGCCTCATTGTAGCTTGTCAGGAGTAAGTATGTGAAGCTTTCCTCTTTCTTTCTTTCTTTCTTTCTTTTTTTCTTTCTTTCTTTCTTTCTTTCTTTCTTTCTTTCTTTCTTTCTTTCTTTCTTTCTTTCTTTCTTTCTCTCTGTAAGATTTGCATGTCTGTAGGAGCTGTCTCATAGCAGAAAGAGAAGCAGTGGAGTAAAATTTAGAGTCACGTATGAGCCAGGTAACTTTGGTAAGTGGCCTTAGCTCTCGGATCCTCAGTTTCTGATCTGTAGAAAAGGGATGCAGGTTATTAGAGGATCAACATGTCATACTCCTAAGGCGGTGTTGATCACCATTAGCACAGGGACAGGAGCACATGGACGTCACCACCACAGGACAGGGCTGGAGATAGGTTCTTGCCCCCACCCTGCGCAAACCGAGAGCTCTGTTACTTAGTTATCTCCTATTAAGACTGTAAGAAAGTCGTGGAAACCCCAAACCTACTTAGGGCTCAGCTTTCTCAGTAATAAAATTAGGGAGAGGGACTGGAGACTGTTCAAGGTGCTTTTGGAGATAAATTTAAATGAGTCTCAAAGTAAATGCCAGGAGGTAACAAATGGGATCCTGCTTCCACACCTTTGGGGATCAGAAGAGATAATGACTTAGCGCTTAGCACTTTGGCCAATTGCTGGCTTTTCCCCAGTCAGTTTTCTTCCCTTCTCTGATTTTGACCTTCTGATATTGAGCCATCAGGAAGTTGATCAATGATACTCTTTGAATGGCTTGTTTTGTCAATATAAGGTGCTAAAGAGCCACTTTTCTTTTTCCTGTAAACAGACGCTTGCTTATGAGCCCAAAGGGGATTGATAGAAAGTAACGTGCTCTCTGTCAAAACACACACACACACACACACACACACACACACACACACACACACATACACACACACACACACACACACACACACACACACACAGAGTGGTGATACACTTTGAGACTCAAGAAAGGAGTTGCAGAGTGACCTCATGAGGTGCTGTACCTTACTCTTACTCTTTTTTCCTGAGTAACACTTAAATTCTCTTTCAAACATTTTGTCTTTACTGATACCTCAGGGGCCTCTGCAAAACTTCAATAGTGTGACCTTTCCAGTATTTTGTCCTGGGTACCTACAGTGGCTGAGTTTCCCCTGCCTGACTTTTCTAGGGATGGAAGGCAGGCATCGTAAGCATAATTCAATTTTGTGTGTGTGTGTGTGTGTGTGTGTGTGTGTGTGTGTGTGTGCATTTCCAATAACAGTAAGTAGAGAGTAAATAATTCACCTTGATCTCATCCTAAAGTGAAGATGGTTTACTCATGATTTCAGAAAGCAGAAAATCCTTTGTCTATTTTTCTCCTCTGTCCATGGACAACGTTACCATCTGTTAGGACATTGCAGCTGCCATGCTGTCTGCAGAGCTGTTTTTGTTCTAACTCTGTCCCATCCACGCGGGGATGCAGGAAAACAAACTCATATCCCTGAAGAGCCACCTGGCCCAATGCCCTGCTTTCAGCCTGCCTCCTGACCGTGCAAGTCTGATGACAGTCTCCCTCTGATGCCTCTGGAAGCGGAGACACCGCACTCTTTTCTCATCACCTGCTGAAATGTTGAATGGGAACTCGTGTTTTTGAAGTGAAGGTTTGGAAGAGAAGTTGGTGTTTTTC
Source organism: Puma concolor (assembly GCF_028749965.1). Lineage (NCBI taxonomy): Eukaryota > Metazoa > Chordata > Mammalia > Carnivora > Felidae > Puma > Puma concolor. Next base: position 26,918,632 of record NC_141670.1, read on the forward strand.
CTAACACCAAAAAAATACATCTGAATATTCCTAGGCGCTTTGAGGAAAACATGTGGATGGATACTAGTATAAATACTGTGTCTCTGATCAAGTAAAAAATAAAAGTTGTGGGGGCTTCCCATGTAATAACCATTTTTAACTAAAACTTAAAAGCTGTGGGAAAAAAATGTAAAAGGCAAGATTCAACTGCCTTGTTTCAAATCCTACATTTGAGCTGGAAAATCAGTGTTAAATTTTCCCAGCAATCCTAAATCAGCCTCCTTAATAAAACTCTTTAATCTAAAATGCCCCCCTGCCCCTGACTGTAGAATTTACAACAAGACCTTTTATTACAATTTAGAACGTAGGACACTGGAAAGTATCTTATGTTTGGCAAGCAAAACTATAATACTGTACTCAAGAATTCTCTTATTAAAATGCACACGCGCACTCATACTTGGGATTTATTGGTCTTTTGTCTTGTTGCATTAAGTTCTTAAGCTGATTTTTGATATTACTCCTGTGGCATTTTAAAGCTTTTGTGCTTAAACTGCACATTCTTCTCCAAGCACAGATATTTCAAGATGAAGTAGACAGCATTTTATAGAATTTCAAAGAGATACACTGGCTAAATGATGAATGAATGTATTTACTGTGTAACAGAGCAATAAAATGGGCCAAGATTTTCCTCCTGCAACCAGATTTTTTTACACTTCGATAATATATTTTAATATTTTCTTCTCTTGGGGACAGTGTATATGGAACAGTCTGTGGTTTCCCCTTACTTCTCTTGCCTGAGGGTCAGGGCAACAGCTTGGTGGCTTCCTTGAATCTCGTTCTCTCTCTCCTTTGTGTTTGATTTCCGGCCCTCAGCATTCCATGCGGTAGTGGCTTTGAAACCTCGGCATTATTTGTTCTCATCCCTTGACCAGCCTGCAGTGTTTCTGGAGGTAATCCTATGAACTGGTTTGAATAGCTCCTAACGGGGCTGGTTGATGCCTCTCATTAAACCAATACATATGGTCAGGGAGGAGACAGGTATCAGAAAACACTGGGCCACTAGGACTAGAATCACTGGGTATTATGTATGAGCACTTTTAGCTCTGCAGCAAGAATGTGGAAGGGGAATCCACTTTGCCCTCTCCGGCAACCTTGGGGTAGGGAACGCTCAGTTCATTGTTTTGCTGTCACTCCCCTTGGAAAGAGGAAGGGTTGTCTGCACGTTGCCTGGTGCAAGAAAATCAAATTAATACTGGCTGGCACCCCTATTGCAGGCTGCAAGAAAAGTGGGGGTGCAGCTGGGGGGCCCGAAGAGTATTAGCTATGGGTAGGAGAGCTTTCGAAAGCAAGTGGAGACCACAGTGGGATTTCTAGCACAAGGTGGCTGGTGAATGCTTTAGACCTTGATAGACCCTCTGAGTCAGTGTGAGCAAGGAGGGGATAGGAGCAGGGCCCCTGAGGAGGGGCGGGAGGATTTAGATAGTGACGAGCAGCACTGGGACATTCTAGGTAAGAAAGTGGCAACAGCAAAGTGGAAAGAGCCACCCCCCCCACCCCAGGAGTCCAGGGACCCGGCTTTTCTGTGTGTGCTCCAGCGTCCTGTGGGGCATAGGGCGAGCTACATAACCTTTCTTATTTTTTTTTTATTTTTTAAGTTTTTTAACTTCCTTTATTCAATTATTTTGAGAGAGAGAGAGAGCACGAGTGGGGTAAAGGCAGAGAGAGAAGGAGAGAGAATTCCAAGCAGGCTTTGCATTGAGCACAGAGCCCGACACGGAGCTCAAACTCACGAATCATGAGATCGTGACTGAGCCGAGATTAAGAGTCAGACTCTTAGCCAACTGAGCCACCCAGGCGCCCCTGCTACATAACCTTTCTGACTTTTCATTTCCTCAGCAGTAAATGGAACACTTAGAGGACCTGTCCATTCCAGAACTGTTTTTGAGCAGCTGCTGTGTATCAGACACTGCGTTCAGCACCATGATACAACAGTGAGTAGCAGAGATGAGACTTATGCCTTCAAAGAGGGTAGTCTTCCAGGGGGGAAATCGTAAGTCATCAGGAACTCACGGTACCGAGAGTTAAGTTCTGTAACAGGGAAGTGTCAGGGAACGTCAGAATACCAGGGAACAGAAGCTTCCCCAAAGAGGATGCATTTGACCTGAAATTGAGAGGTGAGTAGAAGTCAGCCAGCATAGGTAGATGGGACCAAGCTTTTCTGATCAGGAAGGCAACACTCCTGCTTGACTGGAACATAAAGTTTAAAATGGTAGAGCTCCGATACTCTGTAATGTTAGGAAGTTCCAGAAAGTTCTACCATGAACATTAGTGCTACCAACCAGCTGTGTGACCTTGAGCCACTTTCTTTACCTCGCAAGACCTAGTTTCTTAGTCTGTAAAGTGAGGATAATAATGGCAAGTACCTCACTGGTTGTGTGGATTATACGAGGGGATGTATTTCGGGCCCTTAGCATAGAATAGGGAGGTAGTAAATGCTTGATAAACATTCATCACTGAATTATCATCGTTATTATTATATTAATTATATGTTATATATTATATTATCTTCTGAGCCTCAGGGACCCTGTGAGTCACCGGACTCCTCGCCACCTTTCCCAATTACCGGGGCTCTCTCTGAGGAGCTGCAAGTCTCTATAATGCAGGCTTTCTAAGCAATTGCCGTGGGATTAATTTGTGAGCCATTGTTTGCACTGGCTTAGTTTTTCTCCCTATTTCTAGGGTTACTGCTTTAGGTTCATTTCTCCCTAGTACTTTCCTGCATGTTGCTATACCTAGGCATTTGCTGTGTGGAATCCAGATAAAATATTGGTATATGTAGCTCTATCTCTGTGAATAATACGGCTTTCCGTCTCTATTATTTTGACACAATGACCAGTGGATAATCAGGACTACTGGGAAGCTTGGGAAAATAATGTACTTCCTGCTGCTTAAAATTATTTCGGTCATTGCATTTCTCTTTGGCACTAAGGTGGAGTTATATATACCCTTATCCTCTCTCTTTCCCCTGGGTACAAATCTCACTTTCAGGAGGTTTGAAAGGTTAATGTAGCCTTTAAATGTGTGCCTCTAATTCTTTAGTTATAGCAGAAGTAATTTCTAAGATCGCCTTATCAGATAGATGAGGCACTCTAAAAATCTACTTTTTCTGTAGAATATGTATTTGCCGAAAAAAATTTGGCAGAGTTTTTATTCGAGTATATGTATTTTAAGGAATTGCAAACGTGTGTTAAGTTTGGGCAGTTTTGAGAATTGAATCTTATTAAAAACTTATGGACCCTCATAGACATATTCCATTCTTCCCGTATTTCCAGTCCTTTCTTCCTGCCTCACCCACCATCCTCTGACCTTGAGTAGTTCTTCCTTTACTGTTGAACCACGATCCAGCAGCAACAGCAGCAGATCTGTGAAACATTGCAATAGCAAAAGGGATTTACAATTGTTTGTGCTTTTTCATCAGTGACTTGAATAACATTCATTCACAATGACGTGCTACGCTTCAGTAATGCAGATCCAAAGGAAGTGGGGATTGAAACACACTGATTTATCTGAGGCCACATGCTTTAGTCCAGAATTTAGATGTAATGGAATTTCTTTAAACATGGAGTGCATGGCTTTGATACAGCCCCCACATTCTCCTCCACCCACACCATGGCCTTCTAAATGACTTTGGTTAGACACAATCTATTAATCCTTCAACAACGGAAGGGAAAGCAATGGAAAATCTGGCCAAGTGAATTGCATATGAATCAATGCTTAAACTATTAGAGGTGGAGGACATGTGCAGATGTAAGAAAAGCTTGCTTTTCAACGAATTGAGAACGAGTTGAGTGACTTTGCAGAGAAGCATTTCTTAGTTTTCTTCTCTGATGTAAATTGAAATAGAGATATTTAAGACATTATCACCCTCGTTGCTGGCAGTAGGTCCTGCTCTTGGGACTAGAAGCTCCAGGTGGTATAGACAGATCTCTCTAAAAGGTAGTACGTAGCTTTTCTTTGCTTTCAGTTTCCACTGTGATGAAAAATTAGTGAAGTTTTCATTGTCAAAGAACAAATAGAGCCATGTGTATTAGCCTGGTTCCATGTTCAGGGCATCTGGGTGGCTCAGTCGGTTAAGCATCTGATTCTTGATTTCGGCTCAGGTCATAGCTCGAAGTTCATGGGATCGAGCCCCGTGTTGGGCTCCACGCCAACAGTGAGGAGTCTGCTTGGGATCCTCTTTCTCCCTCTCTCTCTCTGCCCCTCCCCTGCTCGTGCTTATACACTCTCTCTCTCAAAATAAATAAATAAACTTAAAGAAAAAAACTGGTTCTCTGTTCTATGATGTTGTGAAAAGTTACACCTTTTTCTTTTAGAAGTTGGAAGAGGCCCTGTGACATGGGTATGAATAAGCCCTTCCCGCTCTCCCGTGTTATATTTATGACCTGTGCCCTTAGTTCAGTTCTACCCCAAACCTATAGGCACCATGTCTCTGATTCTGGTCCAAGTGCCCCTAACAGTGTTCTCTAGCAATTAGCCTCATTTGCAACTAATTGAGCATCTGTGCTTGGAATAAACATTTGAGCTCACCTTTCAGAGTTGAACAGATTGGAACTACCATACTGGATTGCTTGTTTTATATTGTAATCAGTGTTACAGGCAGCTTTTGCCAAAGATGGATGTGTACTTGGATACGGATCTCTTACCCTCTAGAAGTTTGTTGTTTTAAAACTTTATATCTGGAATCCAACTTGGAGATTCTGATTCAGTGGGTTTGGGAGGGAGCCCAAGAATTTGTAGTTTTAACAAGTATCTTGGATGATTCTTATCGTCAGAGAAGCCTGGAAAACACAGCTTTATTGTGTACTCGACTTTCCTCTTTTCTTTTCCACCCCAGTCACATAGGCCTGTGACATGTTTGCCCCGCAAGGACACTGTCTTTGTGATGAAGGTATACGTTTCTATTGGCAGTTTGAATAGAATATGGCGATTTTTAAACTTTTGTCATGTTTGGGTTTTGAAAAAAATGTTTATTTCTTTATTTTGAGAGAGAAAGAGAGAGCACGTGTGCAAGCAGGGGAGGGACAGAGGGAGGGAAGGAGAGAGAGAGAGAGAGAGAGAGAGAGAGAGAGAATCCCAAGCAGGCTCCTTGCTTAGCACAGAGCCCACTGTGGGCTCGACCTCACCACCGTGAGATCATGACCTGAGCCGAAATCAAGAGTCTGACGCATAACTTACTGAAACACCCAGACGCCCCGACCCTTGTAATGTTTTTAAAATGGACTTTTACCAGCTCAATCTTCCCATACACTTTAACTTACCGCATGTTCCTTCACGAACTGCTAATTGTTGAACAACTTATGATGTCTATATTTTTTAAATCTGGAGTTGAGTTCATTAGATAAACTTGACTCTTAGTACTTGTTCAGTGTCGTGGTTGAAGTTCTTACTTTTTGATTTGTTCTTTTTCAGTTAAAACATTTGGGGCAACGGGGAAATGGGGACTTATTTATGGGTATAGAAGTTCAGTTTTTCAAGATGGAAAGAGTTTTGGAGATTGGTTGCACAACTATGTGAATGTACTTAAGGCTGCTGAAGTGTACCTTTAAAAGGGTTGGGACCCGGGGCACCTGGGTGGCTCAGTCGGTTAAACATCAGACTTCAGCTCAGGTCATAATCTGGGTTCCAGCCCTGTGTCAGGCTCTGTGCTGACAGTTTGGAGCCTGGAGCCTGCTTCGGATTCTGTGTCTCCCTCTCTCTGCCCCTCCCCCACTCACACTGCCTTTCTGTGTCTCTCAAAAATGAATAAATGTTAAAAAAAAATTTTTTTTAAGGGTTGGGATGGTAAATTTTACCTACCATGTGGCCAGGTGCTATGCTAAGACTAATTTTACTTTTTTAAAAATACAATTTATTGTCAAATTGGCTTACATACAATACCCAGTCCTCATCCCAAAAAGTGACCTCCTCAATGCCCATCACCCATTTTTCCTATTTCCAAACTACCCTCCCCCCCCGTCCACCTTCTGTTTGTTCTTCTCTGTATTAAGAGTCTCTTGTGTTTTGTCTCCCTCTCTCTCTGTTTGTATCTATTTTTCCCCTTCCCTTCCCCCATGGTCTTCTGTTAAGTTTCTCAAGATCTACATATGAGTGAAAACATATGATATCTGCCCTTCTGTGACTGACTTATTTCATTCAGCATAATACCTTCCAGTTCCATCCACATTGCTGCAAATGGCCAGATTTCATTCTTTCTCCTTGCCAAGTAGTATTCCATTGTATATATAAACCACATCTTCTTTATCCATTCATCAGTCGATGGACATTTAGGCTCTTTCTTGTTCCTATTACACAGATAAGGAAAGAGAAGGTCATTGAACTTAAAGGCCAGGACAGTCACTTCTTTGTAGAACTTAGGGTTCTGACCCAAGTCTGCCCAATCCCCACACTTGTGCTTTTTCTGGATGTAAATTTCTGCCCTGACAGGTTTCTCTGACTCCTTTTTTTAAAAAATTTTATTTATTTTTTGAGAGAGAGAGAGAAGAACACAAGCAGGGGAGGGGCAGAGAGGGGGAGAGAGAGAATCCCAAGCAGGCTCTGCACTGTCAGCACTGAGCCCGACTCAGGGCTTGGCCTCACCAACTGTGAGATCATGACCTGAGCCGAAATCAAGGGTCAGACGCTTAACCAACTGAGTCACCCAGAGGCCCCTCTCTGACTCTTTCTAGAGCCTCAGAGAAGCATGAGTCATGTGCAGTATGCTCAGGGTGGATCGCCCTTCCTCAGACACATCCCTGTGAGGTGTGCTTCTCCATTGGGATATCCCACCTGGGTCCCCCAGTCTTGTGAGTTGGTAAGATTTAATGTTGACAAACCCAGAAAATTTAATTCTTACCTTTACCAAAATTTTTCAGACATCAGGGACCCTCTAAAGGGATTAGTTGAGAACAACAGAAGCCTGGTAGGGAATGATGTCTACACAATTTAGCAGCGCCCTTCGGCACTATATGTGCATAACCAATGCTCATCAAAGCACCCTGGGATCCACGGCTGTGCAGGTGACAGACCTAGGCGCTGGGCACTGCTGTGAAACCCTTAGCCTGCAGTGGCTGAAGGCAATGTCACGTCCATCTGGACCTTCCTCTTGATTGTCACAGTTTTCTGTCACTGCTACACCTCCTCTCTGTTGCACGCAGGTTGGAGTCAGAATGCTCTCACTGACATTACCAGAGCGTTCCTACTAACTGCAAAAACTCCCCTGCATCTGAGCACAGTTGAATCAAGTTTAGAATGGAATGTCCTTGGGTTCATTAACTATATTTCAAATACTCTAGGGACAGCTTTCTATAATTTACCCCCCCTTCGATCGGTGCACATGCCAGAACTTCTCCTGTGTACTTGCTGCAGTGTTATTTTCTTTTTGTCTCCTTTCTGTTTGTGCTGTAGCGGCACAGGGATAGTCTGTTCCAGAAAGAGAACAGTTTTTAGGCTAAGGGCTTCCTGAACAATCTCAACTGGACAGAAGGATTTGACAAGTCTGTTTCACAATCAAACATGACCTTCTGTTTGTATCGTATTATTTTTTTAAATGTTTATTTATTTATTTTCAAGACAGAGACAGAGAGAGAGAGAGAGAGAAAGAGAGAAAGAGTGTGTGTGCACAAGTGGTGCACAAGTGGTGCACAAGTGGGGGAGGGGTGCAGAGAGACTGGGAGACAGAGAATCCGGAAGCAGGTTCCAGGCTCCGAGCTGTCAGTGCAGAACCCCACAGGGGGCTTGAACCCACGAACCGCAAGATCATGACCTGAGCTGAAGTCAGATGCTTAACTGACTGAGCCACCAGGCGGCCCATGTTTCTATCCTCTTAAGATCTATATCCTGCCTGCCAACTATTTTTCTACCATGATTTCATCTTATACAAGCCACTTTACTTCTCTGGGTCCCAGCTACTCTTTTATTAAATGAAGGTCTTTTCTAGCCGAACGATCCAGCATTGCACTAATTTTCCTCTCTATTCCCAAATGCATCAGCCCCCAGAATGCTTCTCTTTTCTTTAGAGCCCTAATGCTCCCTGCAGTGTTGACACAGACCCTCCTGTGGCCTCTCCTTCCAGGGGCCTGAACACACTCTGGCACCTTCCAGCTTTTCGGGGCCAAGAGGACTGTAGCCTTCTCGATGGCGGCGGAGGCTACAGCTGCCTTTTAGGAAGTGGCTCAGAGTGACCAAATCAGAACTGGGGATAGTCTGGGACTTGCCTCAGAGCGACTGGTGTCTCAGGCACCCTCATTACACAAGCTGCCCCAATGTCTTCACTCAAATCCCTTTCAAGTTCCTACTTGTAAAAAGAGGTTACAATAATAGCATAAAAACCTAAACTTCCGTCATATAACTTCTGTCTTTTGCTGACAACCCATACTTTTCTTAGACAACTTTCTCTTCACTTCCAGCTGGCTTCTGAGGAGTAATTTCTCCCCCACAGACTTTTAAGAAGTGCTTCCTCAGCTGATTGAGAATAAGAAGGTATATAGAATGTTCTTGCTTGTATCTCAGTGACTCAGTCCAAAATGTTAACTTAGGAGCCTTTATCATTCTGACAGAAGCTTCAGAAAAAAAAAAGCCTATGAAGCCTACGGATCATTCCAGAGTAGACAAGACTGAAAACAGAACCAACAGTCCTTAAAGACTTGTGTTGGTGATGGGTGTACCCATGTCATAGGTCCCATGATCTATGGGAGACATTCAAGATGGCGTCACTTAGTTACAGAACATTAGAGGCCACTTGGCCTTTATATGGTAGGACTGCCTGCAATAAAAGAGCATTAAATTTTAAAAATCAAATCTTATTTTCTATTGATGTACTTACCCAGTGATTCCTTATTGATTCTGTACTGGTTTATTGATTATGAATTTCCTTCGTTCACATACTTATTTATTTGTTACAAGGCATCTCTGAGTGCCTGTGTGCCGTACCTCAGGTTCTGGGTGAAGCTCCGGTTTTAGAGCACTGAACAAGGCTTGCATCTGAGAAGAGGGTAATAAGCTGACTAATAAATGAATTGAATGGTTATAGATTGTGATAAATGTCATGAAGAAAACACATAGCATGGCATAATATTAAAAGTCAAGTTAGAAATCATTGAAATACAAATTTGCCTATGCTTTTGCTTCTCCAGTGTTTTGGAATGCTCTGGTTTTCCAGTGCTCTTTCCCATTGTGCCTCCAGACCCACGGTTCCCCAGGTCAAGTTCAAATAGCCAATTGTAAGAAAACAACCAAGAAAATGTCTAAGAGAGCTCCTTTTGTGATTGCAGATAAATAGGCCTCCTCACTAACCTGTCCTAACTTGTACTGTCCTTGCATTTTGAGATTCTCCAAAGTAGGTCGTATTTTTTTTTTTAAATCATAGGATCCTTATTTTTTTTATTTATATTTTTGATATATGTGTAAATATGGCTCCAGTGAAAAAGGAGGTTTACATCTGACATCGTTGCATTCAGATTCACAATGTTAGTTCTCGAAAGTAACATTGCCAGGAGAGATGAGAAATAGAATCAACCCATCTAAACTGTGGACTATCAGAGGACTTTATGATCTCACCATGGCAAAGAACATCTTGTTCCACTGTCCCCTACCCTTCTGTTCTCTGTTCTGGCCAAGTTTTCCCGAAATTCCGGTTCTTTTTTCCCTCTTTTTAAGTTTATTTATTTATTTTGAGCAAAAGCTCACGTGAGTGGGAGGGAGCAGAGAGAAAGGGAGAGGGAGAGAGAGAGAGAGATAGAGAGAGGGAGAGAATCCCAAGCAGGCTCCACACTGTCAGTGCAGAGCTACTCATGAACAATGAGATCATGAACCTGAGCCAAAATCGAGAGTGGGACGCTTAACCCACTGAGCCACCCAGATGCTCCCAGAACTTCCAGTTTTAATGCGGGTTTTGCCACCAATTGGTGACTACCGAGAAAAGTATTGACCTTTCTATGGATTGGTGAGCACCAAGCAAAGCATTTACCTACAGTGTCTTCTTAGCTCTCATTCGCCTCATTTCTATGAATACTGCCTGGTTTAGGTGGTCGAGACTTTAAAAATGCTATTTCTCTGGCTTTCTGTCATTTTGCTGTACCTTAGAATATAAATTAGAATTGCTTGTGTATTTTAGTGCTGTCTTCAAATTTGGGTTTTGCTGCAAAATAGTTAAACAGTAATGAGATTTATATGAATAAAATTCAACGGTAAGGCTCCCCCTGCCCCCAGAGCCCATGCCAAGACAATACATTGTAACTAATGTTTAAAACAACCAGTCTGGTATCGAAGAAACCGAGTGGCTCCTTCCAAGTGGAAGAAAGAGGGGAGATGTTTTCTGTGTTAACGAGCAGCTCTGCTCTCTAATTCTATTGGGAGGGATGCCCGTGGCATTTGAGGCTGCATTATATTGGGTTGCAACATCTGTCACTGGCTTACATGGCTGTTAATGTTTCATTTCGCACTCAGACTTATCAGTATTCATTAAAAACTCTCCATTTGTGTCACTCCTTTTGGGAAAAAGTACCCTATCTTAGTGTCTTGGATTTTTTTTTTTAAGGAAAAAAAAGGTTTAATTTTAAACACATTTTTCACTCAGTAGCAAAGCAGCATCTGGCAGCAGGAGTGGGGAACTTGTCACGCATGCAGATGACCAAGCGGCTTGTCTCGAGAGGAAGTTTAGAGTGGGTAGAAGAGGGGTTCGAATTAAAATTTAAATTTACCGATTGCCATTTTGACTCCCCACCTGCAGGAAAATTTAGAAGTCGGTGCAAATGGCATCCCCTTAGCACCACTCAGGAGTCTTGCATATTTTCCTTCAGAGGTTGTATGAAGCCTCCAGTCGGAGCGCCTGGATCATTAGGGAGGCATCTCATCTGTTTGAGATTCCAGGCACACACACAGTGTCTGAAGGTCTAAACAGAAAGATAGGATGTCCTGCCCCAGCACAAATCTAATGATTTTCCATATCTGTAGCAGAAAACGAATACAGCAGGGATTCCTTCCACCAGACCCACTTTGCAGCGTTAGTTATATTAAAAATGCAAGAAATGTGTAAGGGGACCTGTGGCTGCTTATTTCACACTGATAAAACATAACTATTCCTAGTGTTACCTATAGAGTAGCTACCATGAATTATCGTACCTATAGTCTCTCAATGATTTGGAGGGGGATTGGTGCACCCTGGATTTTTCCATGTAGCCAAGGAGATTAGAATAAATCTAACAGAGTTAGTGTGAATTGAACCCACAGTCAAAACAACCTTTGTAAAGAAATGTCAAGTATTGGGTCTAAATTAAAATAATTTTCATTTAGATGAACGGGATTGACCAGGCGTTCAAGGAATGCGAATACAAAGAATAAACTTCTGGAACCTCTAAATTGCAGCAGAGAAGCAGTCTTGCAGGAGAAGTGGACATGGGCAGCAAGATGCCTGGGGAGAGAGGAGGTCCACGCTTGGCTCTTGGGCTCTCCCTGTCAGGACTCCTTCTGGTCTTTGGAGGCTCCCTGAGGATGCCTGGGAACCAGAGTCAGTTTCATTCCTTACTGAAGGCTGGATTCTTGGGCTCCTTTCAGAGAGCACTTGAGAGTTTGTCTGTCCAGCTACAGGTTTTGGCCAGCAGAGTTTCCCCAAGTTGGGGAGGAGAGCCTGTAAGCCATAGCCTGTCCCCTCCCCAACCCCCTGTCCCTCACCATTCTCAGAAGCTTTCACTAGAGGCCTGAATCTAGTACGAGAAACACATCTTCTTATGTCAGCCCGTATTTTGAAGAGACTGGACCTCGCCTAGGTTTAGTTCAATGCGGACAGAAAGCAAAAAGAAAATACACTGAGGAAAAAAGATAAGACTTTTGTTTGTCCCTTTCTGTAGGCTTCTAACTTTCCTTTTCTCCGTGGCTTCACCAGTACAGGAACTTCTGAGTTCATTTAATTGCCCCATGGCTATGACCGTGACTGTGTCTGTGGTGTAGTATCACCTTGTCTGGACTCTCGGCCTCTGGAAGCCTCAACTACGGTCATACGTGCTATCAGGTATGGGGGGATCACAGCGCAACAAACTCCCGGGCTCAAAACCACAAGGAGAGGGCAAGGTCGCAAGAACACATTGTCTACAGGAAAGTATTGCCTGGAGGACTTTTTTCTCTTTTTTAAACTTTCACTTTGAAATGAAATTATTTCAAAGTACCATATATCCCTGACCCAAAGCCCCCCAAATTCAACATCTTACGTGGCCACAGTGATCAAGATCAGGCAATTAACACTGACACAATGTCATTACCTAATCTTCAAACATTCCCATTTTGCCAGTTGTCCCATTAGTGTTCTTTTCCCTGGTCCAGGATCCAATCAAGAAGCTCACCTGGCATTTAGTTTTCCTCTCCTTGGTTTCCTTTAATCTGAAGTGGTTCCTCAACTTTTTCTGTTTTGTCCTTCATGACCTTGACACTTTTGAAGATGATAGGCTAGTTATTTTGCAGAATATCCCTCAGTTTGGGTTACTCTGATGGTCCCTCATGATTAGATTCAGGTTGTGCGTTTTCATGCATATATCAGGATGTTGATATGTCCCATTACTGGTAAGGCCCACTTTGATTACTTGGTTAAGAGGATGTCTGCCAGACTCCTTTGGTGTGGTTCCTTTTTCCCTATTTTTTCTATCTTATGAGGAGATACCTTGATACTCACTACTTTTAGCATCCTTATGATGCTTACCTGAAGCTATTATTACAGAGATGCTTTTAATTTTTTTAATGTTTTTTATTTATTTTTGAGACAGAGAGAGACAGAGTGTGAGTGGGGGTGGGGGCAGAGAGAGGGAAACACAGAATCGGAAGCAGGCTCCAGGCTCTGAGCTGTCAGCACAGAGCCCAATGCAAGGCTCCAACCCATGAACTGAGAGATCATGACCTGAGCTGAAGTCGACCGCTTAACCAACTGAGCCACACAGGCGTCCCGGGATGTGTTTAATTTTATCATTCCTTCTCTGTTTATTACTTGAAATTACACAATAAGGAAGAGCTTCTTCTTCTCCCTTATTTATTTATTGTAAAATTGTTTATTTATATCAGCATAGGTTCGTGAGTCTTATTTTCTTCTATGATTTATATAATCCATCACCATTGTGGTTTATTTTCTTGTTCAAGTTACCCCCAGATTTGGCCATTGGGAGCCCCTTCAAAGAGGTTCCTGTGTCCTTTTGACATGTTCCTACCATTCTTTGGGCACTTTCTTACTTTCTGACATATGGCTCATTTTGTCCTTCTGCTGCCCCAGCCCTGGGATTAGCCAGTTATTCAAGGAAATCTGTTCCTTTCCTTGGAGAATGGTATTTTGAATCTAAGATCTTGTAGCTAATTGTTCTCATTGCTTTTGGGGTGTCGTTCCATTTGGGCTCTCACGGTGGGCAGAGATAAGAAATATATTTATTTTGGACACACATCTGTTTATGTTTTGTTTTGTTTCAATATTTATTTATTTGAGGAGAGATAGAGAGAAAGTGCATGTGCACACACACAAGTGGGGAAGGGGCAGATAGAGAAGGAGGGAGAGAATCCCACGCAGTCTCCATGTTCAGCACAGAGCCTGACCCAGGGCTCAATCTCATGGACCGTGAGATCATGGCCTGAGCTGAAATCAAGTGTTGGACGCTTAACTGACTGAGCCACCCAGGTGCCCCTCTGTTTCCATTTCTACCTATCTGTGCACATATTAAAAACCATAAGTATATGTTACCTCTAGTTCCAGTCCACACCCCTCCTTTCTCATTTGTAACCTTTTCCTCTGACAGTGAGAATCCTGTCCTCATGTATTTATATACTTGTCCAATTGTAGAATATACATAAAATTGTTTAACACCTCACCTGCTTAAGTGCCCGGATGTAGTTACTAAAGTGAGAAATTATGTATGAACTTAAAAATATCATTTTAAAACTCCTCATCTTTCCTTCCTACATTATCACCCTTAGTAACTCTGTACAGTAAAGCAAACTTTACCTTTTATTCTTCCAAAGACACTGCAAGGCTGTCTCATTTCTTACTTAGGATTCCACATTTGTAGAAGCTTCTTTCAAGTAGTTTTTACAGGGGCAGAGTTGGGCATGGGATAACAACATGTCATTTTTTTCTTTCTCTGATTTTATTTAGCATACCCCAGGCAGACCGAAAGAGGACTGTTATCCAATCCATCTATTTTCTTTCAATACAGTCACCTTGTCTTTCTTCTAGTTTAACTTCTTATATTAATAGCATAGGGAAACACCAGAGCTTCCAAAGTGCACAACATGGACTTTTGTCCAATTACTAAAGAAGTTCGGGCAATGAAGAATGCAAAAGTTTTCTGGAGACCTGGAGATTTGTTGAGATTAACTTCAAGGATACTATCCCTTGAGCAAGGATGCTATCTCCATGTTAAAGGAAAGACAGAATTGACAAATGCAGCTTTCTCAGTATTCCTTTGTACTCCAGTACCCTACAGGTACTGGACCGTGTTGCTATAGGACGGGCATTGTTATAGGGAAAACGTTGCTGCCACGTTCATCGTCACCACAGAAGAGCTGAAAGTACCGAAATATTGTCAATGTAGTTTTTGCAATGCAGAGAACAGCTCTCAGACCTCTACTGTTTGCCTCCATTTCATTTAAGTATACGATGCCAGTAATAGACCTAAGTTGAGGCAGTTAACAACCCAGTTTTGTTGCCCCAAGAAGTTCACCAAGGTCCTGTTTATTCAGCACAAAGCTGATCATTTTCTGCAGGATCAGCTCTAGATAATAGGAACAAGGGAGAAAACCCTTATGGAATATACGAGCCCACCACCTCGTGTGTCCAAGACATGTGTACTATATTTCTAGCACTGTAAGTAAGTACACTCAGTCAACATGAATAGGTTAAAATCTGTCAAGGCAAAGACTCTTAGATTGTTTCAGAAACAATTTAGCTGCATATCTGTTATAAGATTGACTTAAAAAGTAAGTCATACGAAGGTTTAAAATAAAGGGATGGGCAAAGGTATACTAGAACGATAAAAAATACAGCAGAATGGTAAGATTATCACACAAAGTAAAAGTAACAACAAAAGGATCTAAACGGCACTATATGATAATTATAAATAACAAAATATACAAACACACAAAACCCATCATAATCATAAAGCTTTATACACTAACATAGCAGAAAATGTATATTTTTGTATATTTGTATATAATGTATATTAATTTTAGGCAATGACACTATTAGAAAGCTTATGAGAATTTAATAGATTTCAGAATTAGTGGTAGATTTTAACATTACTCTTCCAGTGTTAAACAGATTAAGTAGTTTAAAAAGAAATAAGACCATAAATGTTTTGAATATATAATAAACTTAATTGTAGACATATAAAATTTTGGTCTTTACAGAGTTTTTCCAAATCTCCAAATGAATATTTGCAAAAGTTGATCATGTACTAAGCCACAAAGAGAATCTAAATAAAATGCAAAAATTAGTACTATTCCAGGATATATTATTTGATTATAATACAATAAACTGGAAATTGCCTATTAGAAGTTAACAAAGACGGTCTAGTAACTTAAAAATTGAAGCAAAACTATTTTTAATCATACCTCTTGAGTAAATAAGGAAATAAAATCTAAAATCCAGACTACTCAGAAATTATAAAAGTGAAATAGCACTCATTGGAATCTGTAGGTATTGCTACATCCAAAGCCATACTCACGAAAAATTCACAGCTTTAAATTATCTTGTGATCAAACAAGAAAAATGGAAAATTAGCACATCTAACTCAAAAAGTTATAAAAAATGACCAAAATAAAATTAGAAAAATAAATCAATAAATAATTAGACAACGAAAACATTTAAGATTGACAAAACCATATGGACAGTTTTTTTTAAATGTCAAAAGAGACAAACTTCTGGTAAATGTGGCCAAGAAAACACTTCAGAAGACGTATGTATACAATGTTAAGGATGAGAAATCCAGATTCCAAACCCACTAAATTGGCCAAAGTTGTAGACCAAATACATCACAAATATACATGTAAATATCTTATCTACAATACTGGCAATCTAATCTAGAAGTCAAAGGAATAACGTGTCATGATTCAAGCAACTTTCCTTTCAGGAATTTGAGGATAGTTCAAAATTAAGAAATATATTAGTTGTGTCTTAATTCATAGGTGCCTCTGCTAGGCAACATCCCAGACTCCCCCCACTGATCCCTGCCTTCTGGTGTTCACTTGGTGTCCCCTCCCCTTGAGTGACTTGCTTCTAACAACCCTTTAGCAGCATTGAGGGGGATGTCATTTATTTGATTAAATTACAAGATTCTGACTTCCCCCTTAGTAGTAGACTCACTCCCTTGCTGGCTTTGATAAAGCAAGTTGCCATGTTGGGGAGGCCCACGTGGCAAGGAACTCTGGCCAAGAGCCAGCTAGGAATTGTTCAACAGTCACAGTTCAACCGTCCCAAATGACCCAATTCCTGCCAACAGCCATGTAAGTGAGCTTGGAAGCAAATCTTTCCCTCAGTTAAGGCTTCACATGAGAGCCTAGCCCTGACCAACGCCTTGAATGTGTAATAGACCCTTAACAGAGGACTCAGCTAAGCCATGCCTAGATTCCTGATTCACAGAAACTGTGAGACAGTAAATGTGTCTTGTGTTAAGTGGCTAACTTGGTGGTAATTTGTTACGCTGCAGTAGATAACTAATACTGATGCCTAATGATCTTTGGACAAAATCGACTAGCCATCTTTGTGAGGGAGACCTCTATTCAGTGGACCTCATCTGTCCATAAAGGAATTTCTAATAGCATTGTGTCTGTCCTCTCTCTGTATTTTCCTCCCATGGGAGTGTCTGGTGAATGCTGAAGAAAAGACAGCTCTCTTGCCTCTGACCCTTCAGATCTTTCTGTTTTAGATGGGCTTACTTGCCAGAGAGGTTCCTTTCTGGAATGCTTTCCTCCATGCGGTATTATATTTACCAGGGCAGCTGTGCTTCTGTGGAGGAGGCTTACCATCACCCACATTTGCCTGGGTGAATTTATTTCTAGGTGAACAATTAGGGAGCCACCTGAGTCCACATATCTATGCCACATTCTCCAATTAATCTTGCCAGTTAAGCTGGTGTTTTGATCAGCATCAGTCTGATTCTTGTGTTCAGAACTGGTTCTAGACTCAAGGTGGAGAACAGGTAGAGTGATATCCGTTGGTGCTCTAAAATTCTGGGGCGCCTGGGTGGCTCAGTCGGTTAAGCGTCCGACTTCAGCTCATGTCATGATCTCACAGTTTGTGGATTTGAGCCTCGCGTCAGGCTCTGTGCTGACAGCTCAGAGCCTGGAGCCTGCTTCTGCTTCTGCCTCTCTCTCTGCCCCTCCCCTGCTCTCTCTCTCAAAAATAAATAAACATTAAAAAAATTAAAAAGAAACCCCAGTTAATGCTAATAAATTCTTACTATACTAGAAATATAAAGAAGCTTTTTTGATATGCCAATGAGTATATAGCAGAAACCAATAGTAACCATTGTATTAAATAGTGAATTAATAAAGAAATTCTATAAAAGAAACAAGGCAGGAATGTGCCCCCATTACTGTAGCATATAACTTTGTTATGGAGACTATAGTCAAAGAAATATGGGAGAAAATGGAATACATATAATAAGTTGGAAAGGAAGACATAAACATGATTATTTTCCAATGACATATTTTCATTCAGAAAAAATCCAAGGTCAGCTAAAAAAAAAAAAGGAAATGTGTAACTATGGTCAGTAAAATGTAGAGAAAAAATAAGTACAAAACTCAGTTGCTTTTCTTCACGCATCAATCATCTGTTAAAAAAAATTAATGGAAAACAGATCCATTCACAATAGCAATGAAACCATAAAATACTCACAATATAGTTAAAAAGGAATGTGAAGGGGCGCCTGGGTGGCTTAGCCTGTTAAGTGTCCAACCCTTGATTTCAGTTCAGGTCACTATCTTGTGGTTCGTGAGTTCAAGCCCCACATCAGGCTCTGCGCTGTGAGTGCTGAGCCTGCTTGAGATTCTCTCTCCCTCTCTCTCTGCCCTCCCCCAGTCTCACTCTTATAAATAAATAAATAAATAAATAAATAAATAAATAAATAAATAAATAATTTTTTTAAAATGTGAAAAATCTTTTTGAAGAAATCTATAAAACATCTCTCATGGAAATAACACAAAGAAATAAATGGAGAGAGAAGCAGCAGTGGTCAATAACTTAGGCTACTCTGGTAGGACTATGTTTACCATGTATCTCATCGGCTAAATGGAAAATCAAATAATAGCACTCTAGGGTTCTATAGAAAGTGCTCAGAAAATACCATCAATGTGGCATCCAAGTTCCAGATTAAATAAGTTTCTGAATTATTCAACACTATTCAATACTTTTCATAGTTTTGGGATTTAGATCAGGTATATGTCATACCTAACCAAGCCCTAAATGGCAGGGCAGACTCATCATCACTGAGATCCCGGCACAAAGCAGAAATCATCTACTCTATGTATTTTCTTTTGCTGGAGAATGGCTGTGTAGAATTACAGATGCAGTCAAAAGGAATTAACCAGATTCAGCAAACAGAATTTTCTCTCACAGCTGAAGAGTGGTTTGCTCTGGAATCAGAGAGCTTACAAAGCACCTGTCTGTTGAGCCATAGCACCCATATGAATCAGCAATGGCTTGGGACAGCCTTGAACTGTCTGTAGGGCCTGTACCAGTTATGACTCCAGACTCTAGAAAGATGCCAGAAGTGTATTATTCCTCATTTGGTAGGTCTTTGGGTTCCCAGACCATAATCTCTATTTACCAGATTTTCTATTTTTGGTGACAAATGTTTTGTTCACGTCAACGGTGAGCGTGCCAAGATCTAAACTCCAAGCAGTCGAGACCCATGATGTGTGAAGGTTCTGTGGAAACCAAACATATAATAAATTAGGGGTTCCAAACACATTCCTCTGGAGTCATCACAACTCTGTTCTTTCTCTCACTCTCCAGCGAAATCTTTTGTAGGCTCTAAAACATATTCAGAGTTCCACCATTTCATCACTACTAACATCCCAGCCTAAGCTGCCATTATTTCTTGCCTGGCTTAAACTGCAGGCATCTCTAGCTGATCTCTCTCTTTCTACCAAAGCCCTATTCCTTTTAAATAAAAGTCAGAACATGCTGCTTCTTCGCTTTAAACCCTCCAATGGCCTCTCCCTTTGCTTAGAACAAAAGCCAAAACCCCTACAACGGTCCATAAGTAGAGTGACTGTACAACTTGTCCTACAAACAGGGACAGTTTGAGAGTAAAAAGGAGAGTTACTATGAATCATCCCCCAAAATGGACATAAACAAGACTATCTTAGGCAGGTAAGATGTATGGTCACCCTACCTATAAAGCCACTCCCTACTACCTGTCAGCCCTCATCACACAATAGCATCACCCTTACACTCTCTCTTCTGCTCAAACAGGCCTCCTTGCTGTTCTTTGAACATGCTAAGCATGCTCCCACCTTAGGGGCCTTTGCCCTTGCTCTTTTCTCTAATTAGAATATTCTTCCCTTAAATAAGTGCATGTCTTATCCTTTGTCTTCTGGGACTCTGCTCAAATATCCCCTTATTAGTGGGACCCTCCTTGACCATCCTGTAGATGACAGCAATCTCATTTCCACATTCTACTCACCCTGCTGAATTTCTCTTCTGTTTTATTTATCGCCGTCTATCATGTTAGATATTTATCTTCTATTGTTTATGGTCTGTTTTCTCCCACAAGAATTTAAGCTCTGTGAGAATGGGGACTTTGTTTTGCTCATGATTATATCCCCAACTCAGAACAATGAGTCGCATGTAATAAATACCTACTGAAGGCAGGAATGAGTGCTTGAAGTGAAAAGACATGAAGAAATCGTGACACTCCTGTGGAATGGCACAAAATATTTATGTTTAATCCCATCATATCAAGTAGGAACAGCTTATCAGCAGAAAGTATAGCCATATGATCTTTGTAACACCAAATTATAAACACATATGTCCATAAGCAACATCATCAACAAAAACAACACCCATAAAACTGTCAAACTAAGTAAGATGGACTATTTCAAGGGGTTCATGTTCATGTTTGCTTGCATCTTGTTGTTTGGTTTTGTTCTACTTTTACTCTGGCAAGGGCCCAGGGTCTCATAAAAGAAATGTTGGAGGAAAATGTATCATTTTGGACATTCTCTCCATTAGCTTGACTGAAGACAGCTGTTGCTAGATTCCAGTCACAGAACACCCTGGAACGTTCTGTTGACTTGGAGCTTAAGAACTGGTGTAATAAATCCCAACCATTTCAATGTAAATAGTTCTTTGAGATCTTCTCCTTCATTACACAGACAAGGAAATTGGGATCCAGAGTGGTTGTGACTTGCCTGAGAAGGTGGAACTCCAATCAGGCTATACCAATATGTTCTTTTACAGTAGTATCTGAGAATGTCCACATCACCACACTCTTGCTTATGTTGAGATTTGTATAAATATTAGCCTAAAAAAGGCCAGTTGGCATCTCATTTGAATAATTTTGTTATGATGTTAATTTATTTACTAAAGAGGTTGAACTTTTTTCCCATACGTGTTTACCATTTGTGTTTTTTCTTTTGTGAATTTCTAGTAATCTTTTGTGTTAATTTAGCTATTGTGTTAGTTTTTTTTTATTCCCAAATTATCAGAGCCCTTCTATGTATAAGAGCTCTTATTATGTTGCTGGTGATCATTTGCCTTGAACTTTTGTTTCTGAATACTTTTGATACATAGAAGAGGAATACATAATTTTTTGCCTTTGATTTTATATTTATAAATGTTTCCATATCTATGTGTGTGTGTAGTGAGAAGTTTTCCATGTGTGTATGTGTATTTTTGGTGTTCTTGTTGTCATTAAGTGAGGCAAAAGTCATATGGGCAATAGTTTATTACACACAAACTGTGTCACTCAGTCAAGGAGTAAATCACACTGGCTTTCCTTGTGTGTGTGAAATGAGTGCTGTGGACCAGTAGGTGTCCCACCATGGTAGCCCTTGTCTTTCGTGCCGGGAGGTAGCCAATCCCAGAAATAGGAGTGACGGGGCTCATCCCTGCACGTTTTCTTATCTCTTTTATCATTTCCCCTTATCTTTCCATTATCCTATGCCAATTTCCTCTCCTTTTAAAATTTTCGAACAAGTTTGTAGGAATCGGGATTGATTTGTCTTGAAAAAAGGCAGCTGTATACAATACTGTAAGTTTCCCAAAGGTGGGGCTGTATTTTATTTATTTTCGAATCCCCAAAACCTAAAATACAATATGTAAACTCTACACTGTTGAATAAAGTGACATCATTTTGAACTTGAAGCAAATAAGGAATATTTTTGAGACTACTGATAAAGTATACACATAACATAAGTATACTTGAACAAATTTTAATCAAAGTTGAGGGCTCTGAGTCAGACATAAAACAAAAGTAGAAAATAAAGAGTAGAGTCAGATACAAAAGGAAATTTTGGAAACTTTTCCTAAAACAAATTGAAGAAAATGGCGCTTTTGGAGTGCTTCTGCTTTTCTTACTGGTCTTTAGATGGGATGAAGACCAACTCATCCTGTAGGATTTTTCCAGATGTCTAATACTATAAAATTTTGTAGGAAAAGACTGAATGAGGCAAGATGTATTACAAGTTGATTGTTTAGTTTTTGCGATGTCCTTTTTTCTGTTTGAACATGAGGCTTCCATTTGTGGGCCTGGCCCTACAGCTTTCCTTCTCCTGGTAATGACCTTAGCCATGGGCTGCAAATCCATTTTTGCTGGTGACTCTGCTTTCCTTTGTGCCCAGGTCTGACGACTGGTATTTGCCCTGTTTTCTCTTTCTCTGTATCACTCTTTTGTAAAACCTGGGGTTCTGTAGTCTCTTTAGAAGCTAGACCCTGTATTGTTCTTCACATGAGTCCTGAACTTCACCCTCTTCTCCACTCAAGGGTTGGTTCTATGCTTCCTGCTGCATTGCTTATCTAATAGCTGCCTGCTGGGAATCAGGAATCCCCCATGACTGAGGAAAGGATAACCATACCTCGTGTCAGTCATAGCCAGTCCCAACACTAAACACGCTGTTTGCCTGTACTGGGCCTCGTCCTGGTTTATCAGGTTTTGTCTACCACATCAGGCTGTTTCCCCAACTCTTTCCCCAAGGGTCAGGTCCAGGAAGGTTGTGCCTCCTTCCAAACTTCCTCATGTGGCCATGGCTAACTGGACTTTGCTTAAACGTGCTCCAAGATGCAGCTGTGGCAAATAACCTAAAGAAACATTATATCAACAAACTAAAATCAAAATGCTAATAGAGAGGATTCTTAGTCTACAATGAGCAAGATGGTCTGCCTTTGGCCCACCTGTATGTCCTCCACTTCTTGCTCAAAATCTATTCTTACTTCATTGCAGTTCTTCTAAAGAACAGCTCAGCACAGTGAAAGGGTAAGCAATTTAGAATGTGTAAAGGATGACAATTAAAAAAAATTTTTTTTAAGCATTTATTTATTTTTGAGAAGAGAGACAGAGCACGAGCGGGGGAGGAGAGAGAAAGAGGGAGACACTGAATCCGAAACAGGCTCCAGGCTCTGAGCCATCAGCACAGAGCCCAACGCGGGGCTCGAACTCACTGACTGCGAGATCATGACCTGAGCCGAAGTCAGATGCTTAACTGACTGAGCCACCCAGGCCGCCCCCTTTTTTGTTTTTTGATGAGGCCAGGGGAGATGCATCACAGCTGAGGAATCTCAGAGCAAGGTTTATCTCCTCCTAAGCTGGATGAAGCCGGCCCTATTCATTGGGTGTCTGCAATTGTTCATGCCTCTTCCGTACTTGTGAGCAACAAACTCTAGCTATTAGAAGCAGAAGAGGAACTTATAGGTAGAATATGGGGTGGCTAACAGAATTACTAGGGAGGATCTGGCAAGCACCAAGGGAAGTGGATGGTCGCCCAGGCTAGACCACCACACATCGGGTACAGGCGGGGTAGGGAGCTGCTGTCACAACTACGGTTGTATGAGTGCCATTGGACCATGAATGCTGCCAGTGGTGCCCCCAGGATGGGTTATAAATTGTCCTAGGAGTCACTGCTCTAGACTCAAAATCTTAGGCAAAGGTGAACCATGGCTGCAGTTTCATTGTAAGCCCATATCCTGGCTGCTTTCCATGTAGGCTCACACGAATGTAGAACTCGAGGTAGGTGTTCGGATGCTGGGCAGTCAAAATGTGGCAAATGCTTATTTCTCTTCTAGAAACCTGCTTGAGGATACACATAATTGACCAGCTTTCATGAAGAGGGACAGTGAGAGAGGCTTACTTTTCCAAGGCAGGGAGCCAAGCTGCAGTCTTGATCCCTGAGGGTCAAATGAGACAGATTCTTTCACTCCTGCTCACAGGGGAGCTGGGAAATAGAAAATCTATGAGCAAGAGGTAGAGGCCTTATGGGTTCTAATCCCAACTCTGCCATTTCATTGCTTGGTTAGATAAGTTTATTAACTTCTCTGGGCCTCAATATTGTCACCTGTAAAATGGGGAGAGTTAAATGAGGCAATACATTTGAAGTCCCTAGTATGGAGTCTGGTGCGTACTAGGTGCTCAATTAATGGCCACTGTCATTATTATTGTTATTTTAATGTTTATTACTTCAGTCCATTTCTCTGAACCATGCGGTCATATCAACCCCTTCTCTCCCCACACAGGGCCCATCTGCCCTGCAGCCTCCAGGTAGAGTGTCATGCTCAGGTCCAAATGCTCTCAGTGGCTTAAAATGTTGGCTCCTTTATGGAGAAGAGGGGTAAGTTCAAGGGACAGAATGTTACTGACTGGAGAAGTTGAAATATAGCTTCTCTACTAGAACTTTGGGATAATTTGAAGATTGTCATCAGAAAATCTGCCAGTTATTGGGTGGAGGAATAAACACATTTTTCTCTTTCCCTTTCCTCTGAAACTCACCCAAAACATGGAAAAATAGTCACAAAAACTCCATCTTCAACTTAAAAAAAAAAAAGAAAGAAACCCACAGTCCCAAACCCACTTAGGCCAAGTTGAAGTCATATGTGGTGTTATTAGTAATATTTCTGATTATTAATTAATATTAATATTATTAGTATTATAAAATATTCATAGGAGTAAAAGGACAGATCAAGTAAATCACTTGACTTAATGTAGGTAGCAAGTGGCCGAGAAAGAATTCAGACCTAGGTTGTCTAGTTCCACGCCTAAGATCTCAGTCCATGCTGTGATGCCTCTCTGATATGCCTTTCTTTGAACTTGAGCATTCCCAAATTGAGTCAGAACCTTGAAAGGTAGATCCCGTGATTATTTAATTAGATCGCCAGGCTATGGAAAAGGCAGGACACATGGCTATAGAGAACAGTTGTTGCTATCCCTGATGGGAAGGAGGTAGAGGGGAAGGAATAGCCATGCTGATGACCCATCCTTTGTCCGAGGCCACGCCTCATAGCCCAAGGACAGTGCCAGTGTTTGGGCCAGAGCGGCAGGGCAACCTTACTGGATTCATGATGCAGAAGGCCTTTGGCCAAGGGCATTTTCTGGTGAACCAGACAGTTTTCCTGACTCTAGAACCCTGAAGAGAGATCTACCATGGAGAAAAGGAGGCAACAGACAGGGTGCGAGTGTTTGAGATGTCCAGCCAGAGCTGTAGCTATGGGATGACCATCCCATCTCATTTCACCTTAATTTTTTTTTAAAGAAAGTGCTGACATAGAAGACAAGGTCGTGGTCTTTAACATGTTTGAAGGCATTTGACAGCCGTCTAATTCCAGATTCTGCATAAATCAGCTGATCTCAGGAGCTTTTCATTGCATGAGAAAAATTATCATTTGGTGCAGGAAAGATGCAAAGTGGGAGAACATTCATGAAATGTATTGGAATCATCCTTCGCCAGGTAGTCCAAACTGCACGTTCTCAATTTCAGGCTCTCAAAAACTTACTCTTAAGTCCCACACGTGGCTCGATCTGCACAAGGAAGTTGCTTCTCTCTTTGCATGGGTGAGAAAGGCAATGAAACAGGGTTGGAGGGGGTAATTCAGGAGCCTCGTGTGTGTATATGCTTGGCATGGGATGAGCTTGAGTGCGAGAAGTGATACCTCACATCAAGACAGACTTCCCAAAAGTTGTGAAGACATAATCCCCAGTTCTCTGGCCACCTTGACCACTTCCAGGGTGGCTTCTGGAGGCCATTAGGGCACCTGAGTTTGCTGGCTTTCTTCTGCTTTTAGAAATACGACACCAGCCGCTCAATTAGCTTGAGGAAACAAGGAATACGTTAACTTCATTGTTCTGAGAGGGTTCCTATGGGATGTGTTCCTTGGCCAAAGGCACATCACAGGAGGAAAGCTGTTGAGTTTTTCCTCAGGGGAGAGGATGATGTGGGTGTGTATAGCACCAGAGGCTGCCAGGTGTCAGTAAAGGCTCTTAAGAGTGTTGTTGATGTTTATTTAATTAGAAACTAGCCCACAAATGACTGAACGGCAGGAAGTTGAAATGGAAAGAACTGGAATCTGCCTCCTACTCACACTGACAGGCTCAGCATCTGCCCTCTCCTGAACGGTTGACCCCACGAGATCGGGGTCTGTGACTGGGTCAGTGGCATTATACCCCAGTGCCTCTCAGAAATTATTACAGTTTTAATTGTGTTTCTCGCAAATTTATATGTTGAAGTCCTGACCCCTGTGAATGTGGCCTTATTTGGAAATTGGGTCCTTGCAGATGTAATTGGTTACAATGAGGTCATTAAGGGCTAGAGTGCGCCCCTAATCCAGTATGATTGGCATCCTTATAAAAAGGGGAAATTTGGACACAGATCCACAGACAGAGAGTATCCACGTGAAGATTGGAGTTATGCTGTCACAAGCCAAGGAATTACCAGTAACTAGGAGAGAGGCCTGGAATAGATCCTTCCCCAGTGCCTTCAGAGGGAGCATGGCCCTGCTTTGATCTTGGACTTGCAGACTTCAAAACTAAGGGACCATAAATTTCTGTTGTTTAAACCACACAGTTTGTGGTACTTTGTTATGGCAGGCCCAACAAACCAGTACTCTCTGCCTGGCACAGAGAGTGATGGCCGTTTGTTTAAATGAAAGTACCAAGTATTGTTTGGCCCCTTACGAGCTGTGAGATCTTGATGAGTGACTTCTATCCCACACTATGAGATGGAAGAAATGTCTTACTTACTGTATTTCTTTAAATCAAATGTATTCTGCTCCCCATCCCACTAGGTTGGTAGTCACTTTGATGGCCTGATGCTTCCCCTCTACCTTATGTCCTGGGGAGCTGTGCAGGTCCTTGAGGTCCCATACCATCCAGAACCTTTGGAGAAGCCTTTTGTTCTTTGAGCACATGGAGAACAGAGCCTGAACCAAGCTGGGCTTCTCACTGAGGCTCGTATCCTCGGCGTGCCCAAGAACACCTCAGAAACGCGTTCCTGTGAGGTTTTGTCATCCCCAGCCCGCATGATGTAGCAGAATTCAAGTGATTCTCACAGATTTTTTTAAAATAATTTTTCAAGTTTATTTATTTGAGAGAGACAGAGACAGTTCGAGTGGGGGAGCGGCAGACAGAGAGGGAGAGACAGAGAGAAGATTCTTACAACTTTTGAGACCAGGTATTCACCTCTTCTGACCCCCTGCCGCCAAATGCTCTTCCCTTTTCAAGCTTCAAGAATAAAATCTCTCCCTTGTTCTTACAGCTTCTCTCTTTTCTCTCCAAGGCCCTCGCCTCCTCACCTTCCCCTACCCTGAGACATCTCAAGTAGCTTAGGCTTTCTAAAATCAAAACCAGCAAGCTACGCTTTACCTTGGCAACGCAAACCCTTCTGAGACAAGCAAATGCAACAGCTGGGCTCCCGTCTTCACTGGGAAAGGCAAAATCCAGTATGAATGAAACTCAGATTAATATGTGTGGTAGATTGCGTTACTGTTTCTGATTATTCATTCTCTCTACAAAAGTGTTAGACATCCGCACACATTGCTGTGGTTTGCCATTCTCCCTTGTGAAATATATAAATATATATATATATATATATATATATATATATATATATATTCTGTCCCACTGATGTCAGGCTTAGCCTGAGACCTGATTTGGTCAATAGAAGATGAGCAGACATGATATGATAACCCTATGTTTCCATTAGCTCCCCTTACTTTTTCCCGGTGCCATGAGAATAGTATGTTCCAAAGAGAGCCTGCTCCTTCAGCCTTGATTCTTATTAAAAAGACCCTCAGACAACTTGCAGCTGTTGCAGAGCTGTGGGCTAGAGCCAACCCACAGCTGATGTGCAACATGAGGTCAAAATAAATCTTTATTGTAAGCCACTAAGATCTGGGGGCTAGAGTTGTTTGTAATCATAGATTAATCTAGCCAAAGCTTACTAGTGAAATATGTAAATAATTATCCTTCCACATTGGAAAAGGTTACATCTTTTTTTCTAAGCCTCTATTGCATTATGTGTGAAATTGACCGATTGGCTCACATGCTATCTTAAGTCCTTTCTAGTTCTTTTTTTTTTTTTTTAATTTTTTTTTTTTTAACGTTTATTTATTTTTGAGACAGAGAGAGACAGAGCATGAACAGGGGAGGGGCAGAGAGAGAGGGAGACACAGAATCTGAAACAGGCTCCAGGCTCTGAGCTGTCAGCACAGAGCCCGACGCGGGGCTCGAACTCACGGACCGTGAGATCATGACCTGAGCCGAAGTCGGATGCCTAACCGACCGAGCCACCCAGGCGCCCCTCTAGTTCTTTTTTCAAAAAATTTTTTGTTAATGTTTTTATTTATTTTTGAGACAGAGAGAGACAGAGCATGAGCAGGGGAGGGGCAGAGAGAGAGAGAGAGGGAGACACAGAATCTGAAGCAGGCTCCAGGCTCTGAGCTGTCAGCACAGAGCCCGACGCGGGACTTGAACTCATGGACTATAAGATCATGACCTGAGCTGAAGTCGGATGCTTAACCGACTGAGCCACTCAGGTGCTCCAAGTCCTTTCCAGTTCTAATCATCTAGGATTCTAAGGCAATGTGACCAGCTTCCTTCCACATCCTGGGTCCACTGGGTTCATCCATGAAGGCATCTGCTATTTTCTTGCCCCTCTCCCCTCTTCATTCTCATTCAATGTCTATGACAAAACAGGGAGCTAACATAATAGAGTGGTAAGAACTATGGCTTAGGGCACATACAGACTCAGTTCAAATCACGGCAACCAATTTTTATGTTTGACCATTGATTAAGAGATAAGTTTACCTAACTTCCAAGAGCTTTCATTTTTCTATCTATAAAATGGGAATGATGTTAGGATTGTGATGACAGAGCAATACAACTTCTAATACAGGGCTTGTCACATATCAGGTGTTCAATAAATGTTAACTTCCTCATCCTTACAATTGTCTCTAAGGGTTTCATCACCCAAGAGGATTGTAATCTAATAGAAATCCCAAAGGAAGGAATCCCCAAAATTAATTTCAGATATCAGTTGTAGATTGAGGAGGTGATTTAGGAATTCCTGAACCCCACACATTAAACAAGGGGGCGGGATGTGGCATCTCTCTCGTTCACTTACTTTCCAGGCTCAAGCTCATTGTGACTAGGGTGGAAAGCTGTAATTCTTTCATGGAGATTAACAGTGAAGAGTTGGGACAACAATACATTTACTGCAAGAGGGCCACACTCCTTTGTTAAGGGAGCCTAGAAAACAAAGTAACTCAGGCAACAGGGAGTGAGTGATGAGGTAGGTCAAATGCTATTGAGAGGTCGAGGAAGATGAAGTCACAGAAGTGACCATGGGGTTTGGAAATATGGAGGTCTTCTGTTTCATCAAGAAGCCATGCTTCTAAGCTGACATATTAATGTGTACTTTTGGGTGCTAGAAGCACAGAGTAGCAATGCTGTTGTTAGCTGGCCCGCTGGAGAGCAATTTCACTACATCTGTATTCTGAAGACAGAGCTGATTAAATGAAAGTGATGCCCTGGAGCAGCTTGCGGGTCCAATAATCAAAGGTATTTGGTTATAAAAGTAGAAAGTATTAAATTGATTAAACAAGGGGACCATGCGACTGAGGTTGTTCTCATACCTTAGCAGCTTACTAAGCAAACCAAAACTTAAACCTATAAAAGCCTCAGGGTTAAGAAATTGAAACCTAAGGGTAACCAATCACAATCAACCAACCAACTGGGTCTTCCCAAATAAGGCAAACACTTAAACTGTAGCCAATCAGACAATCTCCTCGCTTTTAACAAAGATAACCTGAATTTTGGTTTGTCCGGTCATAATTATGTGCATTCTTGGAGAGGAGTCGTTGACTAAACAAACAGCATCTATTATGCCTTCTGACCAAATTAGTTTGAGATTTTTCAAAGGCAAAAGAAAACATTGGCCAATTGGTTTGCATTTCCTGGAAGATTCTTAACACTTCTTCCTATTAGTCAGATTTTCTTGGGCTGTCCCTCACCCTTCCCCCAGACCTAACTCTTTGCTTGTTTGAGAGAAATCTGTGCATGAGTTTACCAAGTTGGGGGTGGGGATTGTGCCTAGTGAAGCAATAGCAAAATGGTGTGGAGCTCAAATGCTGACTCTATGAATTTCCTGCTTGGGGTTGAGGACAAACACCAGCGTCATTTTGACATTTGGCAAGGTACCTGAAAAACCTGAAATTTCCCCATGTGGTTTACATCTACTCTGACATTTTAAAAGAACTATTCCTTCAAAATGTAAATCCTAACCCTCTGATTTTTCAAAAAAAAGTTCAGACTATCAGGGATGGTAAGGATATCTTAAAGGTGTTTGGGTTCAACTATCAAACACAGAAAAATCTCTACAACCCTGACAAATTTAGCCTACCTCCACGTATGTCTGAAGATGAGGGAGCTCAGTGTCTCAGTACCCAAGGGGCAAAAGTACCCAGCTTTTGACTAACAGAATTCTAATTTTAAGGAGGTCCTTTCTGATATTTAATTAAAACTTGTCTTCCAACTTCCATTAAGTTATCCGTGCTGGGGATGCTATGTATGCATATTAGGCAGTGTTCTCTAGAAACAGAAACAATACATGTTTAAGAGATTTATTATAGGAATTTGCTCATGCAGTTATGGAGGCCAAGAAATCCCACAATCTGCTGCTGTCTGCAAACTGGAGAATGGGGAAAGCCAGTGCTATGATACAGTCTGAGTCCAAAGGCCCGAGAACTAGGAGCTCTGATGCCCAAGGGAGGGAGGCAACATTCAGCTCAAGAAGAGGGAGTGAGAATTTGCCCTCCCTCTGTCTTCTTGTTCTATTGAGGTCCTCAATGGATTGGCCAATGCCAGAGCACATTGGTGACGGAGGTTCTTTTTTACTCAGTCTACTGATTCAAATGCTAATCTCCTCCTGAAATACCCTCACACATACACCCCCAGCAATAATGTTTACCCAGCTATCTGGGCCCAGCCAAGTTGACGTATAAAATTAACCATCACAGCGTGGCATAGTAAGAAATATATTACACTTTTATCCATGGCTCCTGTCACAGAGCTCCTAAAACCCTTGGAATTTCTAGAGTGATAGGAGTGTTTTTGTTATTCATAATGAGCCTCTTTCTATCACACCTGAGTTTATGTTAATGAGGTGACTTAGGTGGGAACTCTAGATAGCTGCAGGATGGGGGTCCAAAGGCCAAGCCATCATTAGCGGGTTAGAGCATTTAGCTCCACCACCCTGACCCCTGGGGAGGGGAGGGAGAGGTGCAGATCGAGTTCAATAACCAATGGCCAATGATTAATCATGCCCATGTAATGAAACCTCTATAAATACTCATAAATGACAGGGTTTGTTGAGATTCCAAGTTGACAAACACATCCATGTGCTAGGAGGGTGGCACACCCCAAATCCAGGGAGACAGAGGCTTCTCAGAGGCTTGCCCTATAGACCTTTTCATCTGGCTATTCATTTCTATCCTTTATAATGAGGTGGTAACAGTAAGTATAGTATTTTCCTAAGTTTTGTGAATTATTCTAGCTAATTATCAAAGCTGAGGGGAGTAGTTGTGGGAGCTTTTGAATTTTTAGCCAAGGCAGGGAGAAATGTGGGTAACCTAGGGACCCTGTACTGGCATCTGAATTGAGGGCAGTCTTGGGGGATTGGATGCTAACTCGTGGTAGTTAGTGTCAGAAATGAAGTGAATTGTTGGACTCCCACTTGGTATCCAGGGAATTAGAAAATAGGATGAATCTACTCCATCTTTCCTATGAGAATCCTTTGAACAGGTCGGACATCTTTAGTTCTTCTAATTCTCATGAGATAATTGACCAACTGCTTATCATCCATATCATCTTTCCTCACCACTCATCAGAAGCTCTAATTTGTCAAAGTTCATCCTAAAATGTTGTCTTTATAATTTAGCATACTTCTCTAGATGTGGCCTAAAGAGGACATTATACCTACTCTAGACAGGTTAATAGTTTTATGCTCCTTCAAATGGACGTGCCTTGAATATTTGCCTGTTACTTGGAGTAAGGCTGGGAAGGTTGGGTAGCAGCAGCTTTGGTCCTTTTTGTTGCCCTCATGGGCTCAGTTCTTGTGCAATCATGAGCACCCTACCCAGTGGACACAAGTCCTGTAGCTAATAGCACCCACCTCCTTAAACACTAGCTAGCGAGCCTCACTTATAACTCAAACATGTTTTCAGAAAGCTTAGCGCTCCTGCCAATGAGCTGATGGGAAAGCATCAAGTTCAACGAATTATTCTGGTAACTGACATTTTCTCCATCTTTTTACATGTTCTATGATATTGAGCATGTAGTTTGGAGCCCTGGACACTGGCATGGCTGATGCACTTTTTAATCCAGCTTTGGATCTGACCAATTATTTTCTGCGTTCCAGGCTACTATGTTGATTGTGTCAATGAAAAAAAAAATCCTGTCATGGTATGGCTCTTAGGAGACTGTGATTAACTTAAAAACAAGCGTTTTTGTTTTTGTTTTTGTTTTTACATGAATTGCCAAGCTGATCTCCCTCATTTTATATTTGTTTTACTTTTATGAGTCTGAATATAGAATTTTGCATTTAGCCTAATTGTCTTTTATTTTGTAAGAGTCAGTTACTCATTTTAGTTTGTTTAAAGCATTTTTAATTTTTTTTTAATGTTCATTTACTTATTTTGAAAGAGAGAGAGAGTGCATGTGCGTGTGCATGAGAGCAGGGGAGGGGCAGAGAGAGAGGGGGAGAGAGAGAATCCCAAGCAAGCTGTAGCACAGAGTCCACCTCGGGGCTTGAACTCACAAATCATGAGATCATGACTGCAGCCAAAAATCAAGAGTTGGACGCTTAACCAACTGAACCACCCAGGCACCCCAAATCGTGTTGAATTTTTATTCAGACACATCAGTATAGGATATTTTAAGCAATTGCATTGTTTGTCCCATTGACAAAGACTTGGAGGTGGAAATTTGATCACCGTATTAGGGAAATTTCTTCCTTCAAAATATAGAGCTGCATTATCTAAACTGTAGTCACTAGCCTCATATGGATGGTAAACACTTGAAGTGTGGCCAGTTCACATTAAGATTGTGCTGTAAGTATAAAATACACACTAGATTTCAAAGCTTGTGTCTAAAAAAAAAAAAAAAAGAATATCAAATCTCTCATTAACAACTGTAAAAATATTGATGAAATGTTGAAATCATATTTGGGGTATACTGGATTAAATAAAATATATTAAAATTATTTTTGCCTGTTTCTTTTTACCTATTAAAATGTGGCTAGTAGAAAACAGTAAAATTACATCTGAGGCTCACATTTGTGGCTCGTGTGACATTTGTATGAGACAGCGTTGCTCTAGAGGTTGAAATGGCTTCTAGCTTCCCTCTGTTGTAACTGGATCACTAGAGCAAAGTGGGTTGGGCAGGAAGCAGTGGACATTTTGAGACAAGGCCTGGTGTGTTGCTGTGTGAATAGAGGGGGAGACAAGAAGTAGCATTGGACAGCCAGAGAGCACACGTGTGTGCATAGGGCGCATATAGAAACCTGAGAAGGGCCAGAGATGAGAGTGTCTAGAAAGGCAAGGAGAGCCTACAACAATTTGCTATAATTTCCCTGCAGTATATTATCCCTGCTAATGTCTGGACTGAAAGAGAGTTAATCCATGTAGCTCACCCAGAACTTTCCCCCAAATCCACCCAATCAGAAAAGTCTAGGCTGCTTTAGTCTAGCCTGGTACCTCCTTTATTAAGCCCACCCATGCTTTGGCAGCCGAGGTAGAAGAAAGGAATTGGAGGCTCGTGCCCCGTTGAGCCCCTCCTCCCTACCCAGGCAGAGATGACATTCACCATTTGGTGCCCAGTGTGTGGTTAGCATGCTGTCTGCCATACAGGGACTTTGAGTGCAAAGTCAAAACCAGGCTACAGTTAAGTTAGCTAACCACTAGCACTCATACCTCTGTCTTGAATTTTTAAAGTATGAAGGCAACCAGGTAGACCTTGGAGTGAACGTTCCCCATGTTTCCATTAACTGTCAATTCTCATGCAAACAGGAGGTATTGATCCCTTTCAAGATGGTAGCCATGAGTATGGCAGAGATTTCACACTGGCAGCCTGAGGTTGAACATGACCCTCAGACATATTTTGTTTGGCTTTCACAATGCTTTAAAAAATTCAGCCAACCTTGGAAAATTAGAACATCTTACATACAACTCCTCTGACTTTGAGCTTCCCTTGAAAACTCCTACAATAACACTAGGTCAGTATTCCCACAGGGTAACAAAGAGCTGGAGTAGAATAACAATAACCCCATTACACCAGCCTGTGCCAAGATCCCCGGGCATATGCAAAAATGCCACCAAATCCACACATTGGAGTTGTCTAGCTGGTTCACAGAGTCATCTGTATTCACTCACATTAGGTCTTCCTGATTGGAAAGCCAAAAGGAGTTTGCCATCAAGAACGTGGTGTGACACAGGTTTTTTCAAGATGGCTTTAATGCCAGAGAGGTATAAGAGTTAGGTGAAGGTGGAGGTTCTAGAAAGGAGAGAATAGGGTCTTAGCCCCTAACTGGATGTGTGTTTCTAAGAGGTAGGGAAGAAGAGGAGGAGGGCAAAGTATAGATTTGGGGAGGGAGGATTCTTACTCAAATTCAAGTTCATCTATAATTCGTCTCTGCTGCCTACCCAGCAGAGCTAAGAACAAGGAAACCTAGTTGGTCACTAACCAAGAACCAATGCAAATGTTTCAGTTTACTTACAAGAGTGGATTTACCATTTAGAAGGAGGTACCTTCCCTACGAATCAAAGGAAAAGACAGTGTAGCAATAGCATGGGATCCGGGTGGGGGAGAAAAGGTTGCACAATGGCTTGCTGGCCCAGCCACTGAATGGAGGGGTGCCCTGCTCTCTGAGTGGCAAAGGGCGGGCAGATCATGCCCCCCATTGCTCTTCCAAGGTCCAAAGAGCAGGTCAGTACCGTGCTCCTGTGTTGAAGCCTGGGACAGAGAAGTGAGAAAAATCTTCCTGGTTGAAAACAATCATCTCCTATGGTATTCCACATACTTGGCTTTTATTTTAAAGCAACAGAATTTAAAAACAAAATAGCAGAAAAGGAATGGTAACTTGAACGCAGCAGCAGCTTTGAAAAAAAAAATTTTTAAAGCAAATTGGATAAAAGACATTGCTTAAGAAAGACCCGAGTTTCCTTCACATTCCTGAGGTGGAAGCTAGATAGCTTTCATAAACTTGAGTCTACTCTGGTTGCTGATTTTGGCCTCGTTTCCTTTTAGAGAAAGAAAAGACTTTTGAAAGTCTCTCAGCCCGCGGTGTGTTTTCTCTCCTTAGCAATGTCTAAATCGGGAGGCCAATTTTAGCCACACTGGGCAAGTTCCTGAAGAAGGGTCAGGTCTCATATGTTCTGTAATGACCAGTTTATATTGAGGACCAAACCGACCCCTTTTAAATGACCGTGCCCGTAGCCAAGATCTAGTTTCCCACTGACAGTGGTCATAGTGTGAGCTGGCCCATCAGGTCATGTGTTTATTTGCCTAGTTGTTTGGAGTGGGGACGGGGCTGAAAGACCTGATAGAAACTGAGAAATTGACTGAAAATTGACTTGAGTTTTTTTTTTTTTTTTTTTTTTTATAAATGTGTTCAGCGCTTTTCTACTGAAACCCAAATCTAATAAATGCATCCTAAAACAAACCAGTGAGGAACAAACAACAATGGCTAGTCCATTTTGTCCTTGCCTTTCATTCTCGAAGTTTCTCTTGTCCATTTCTCTGGGCTCTTTTGCCCTGAGCCCAGTCTATGAGGATGGTTCTGAATTCACATCTCTTACTGCAGCCTCCAATCTGAAATGATTGAAATTTTCCTTTAGAGCCTTACGCGGACAATTATAGACCATCATCTTACGATAGCCTTTGCCTTGCTCTCTAAGTTTCATGCTGTTGTTTATCTTTGAACCTGCATTTGTATTGTGTGCTCAGCTAGACTCTAAGCTCATTGAGATTAGTGGGTATAGGTTGTACCTTTGTGTGTTGGCCGCAGCTCTCTGGACAGTGCTATGCACATATTAGTTTCTCAGAAACAATTTCTTGAGGGACTGGTACAATGACTGATTTGGAGCACTGAATCTGCCCCAAATGATGATTACATTTGCCCTTATTGAAGTAAAGGGACAGAGAGATTTATTCAAACAGTAGCTCAGAATCAGAGTATCTCCTGCCTAGGGAGAGTCTTCTAAGTCCACACCCCCGGTAGATGGTATCCTCCACAAGAGTGCCATCGCCTACATTTGGCTTTTTCTGGTTCTGTGTTGCCTTATCTGTGCACCTCCCCACCCCACCCCCACACCCCCACACCCCCACACCACACACACACACACACACACACACACACACACACACACACCACGTACCTCTCTGTTTCACTTCTATATTCTTCCTTGTCTTCCCTTCTCTAGAAATATTGAATTTTACAGAAGTTAAACTCAGTGTCTAAGGTCAAACCCATCGAGGTGGTATTTCCCAGGAACCACAAATGTAGGGAGCAGATTATTAAAAAAATAGTTTTTACTATTTCTAAAAGTTATCTGTAATTCAAGACTACCAAGGATTTATGCATCGTATACCTTTTATACTAACATAAATTTTATGAGCAACTTGAAGGGCCAAGAAACGAGAGACCTCTTGGGACGGGAAAGTCTATTACATCATGCGGATACAGCACCCAAGGCTGTCTGGGGCACTCTGAACAATGGAGGCAATTGAAGAATTCAGATTGAGTAGGTGATCTTTTACATCTTTACAAGGCATCTCCTGCAATACCCCAGCACTGGGATTTCAGTGGGTCCTGAGACTTCCTTCCTCTGGCATGATCTTCCCATCATGATGGGCCATGGTTCAAGATCTTTACATTACACATGCCCAGGCAACTTTTGAGTTTTTTCTCGATTTTTTAAAAATAAACTTATAAATTTGTTTTCTTTAATTAAAAAAAATTTTTTTTAATGTTTTTATTTTGTCTTTGAGAGAGAGACAGAGTGCGAATGGGGGAGGGGCAGAGAGAGAGGAGACACAGAATCCAAAGCAGGCTCCAGGCTTCGAGCTGTCCGCACAGAGCCTGATGGGGGCTTGAACTCACAAACCGCAAGATCACCACCTGAGCTGAAGCCTGACGCGGTTGACTGAGCTACCCAGGTGCCCCTAAAAATAAACTTGTTAAAAGGAATTTTCACGGGGCGCCTGGGTGGCGCAGTCGGTTAAGCGTCCGACTTCAGCCAGGTCACGATCTCGCGGTCCGGGAGTTCGAGCCCCGCGTCAGGCTCTGGGCTGATGGCTCAGAGCCTGGAGCCTGTTTCCGATTCTGTGTCTCCCTCTCTCTCTGCCCCTCCCCCGTTCATGCTCTGTCTCTCTCTGTCGCAAAAATAAATAAATGTTGAAAAAAAAAAATTTAAAAAAAAAAAAAAAAAAAAGGAATTTTCACCTCCCCCCTCACAATCCACTATTATTTAAAAGTGCCTATTATGGGCTAAATTGTGTCGCCTCTTCCCCCAATTCATACGTCGAAGTCCTAACCTCTAGTCTCAGAAGCTCACTGTATTTGGAAATAGGGTTCTTAAAGGAGTAGTTAAGGTAAGATGAGGTTATGTTGGGTGGACCCTAATCAACATGACTGGTGCCTTTATGAGAAGAGGACATTGGGACACAGCGATGTACAGCAGGAAGACCATGTGAAGACACAGAGAGAAGATGGCCATCAACAAGCTAAGGAGAGAGGTGTTAGAAGACAGAACCCTGTTGATCTTGATCTTGGACTTCCAGCCTCTGGAACGTTAAGAAAATCGATTTCTGGTTCTTTAAGGCACCCAGTCCATGGTACTTTGTTGTGGCAGCCTGAGAAAACTAATACAGCGCCCCTACACATTTTCTCGACATCTCTGAGAAAAATACTCCTCGTGCAGGTAAAAAGTACCCCACGAGAGAATATACCCAAAGCCACGAGGGTAAGCAGGGATTATAACCATCAGACTTTTCGAAGCCCCACACAACACTTTTTGTCTCCATTCTTCGTTTAAAATAAATGTTTCAAACAACAAACTCGATTCCTGTGGAGCAGCAGTTCTCCAGCCCAGCTTCCTGTTTGCAATCAACTAGAGGGATTTGGAGGCCAATGACCAATGTCGGCCCCATCTCCAGAGGTTCTGAATGATTGATCTGTGTTGAGTGCCAGCACCCTACGCCCAACCTAATGCATAGCTGGGGGTGAGAAAAATTGCTTTCAAAAATCAGCTGATTGGAAAAATCCTGAGAGTTGAAAGGTTAACAAAGAGAATCCTTGTATTTCTATCTTTGAAGAGATTTAGATTTCATAAATCCTTTTATATTACCCCACCAATATAAATTATACTTCTTAGTCCAAAGATGTCTCCACTCATCAAGTCCCCCAACCATCAGGGAGTTGATATTACACCATTTGGTGAGAACAGAGACTGTTTAGTGATTTCCTCACCACTGATCAATGCAAGTTACAAAATGGCAGTGAGTTTTAGGGAGCATTTAGAAACCTTCCAGTTTCAGGGAGCATCTATGCCGAGATGAAACCCCATTTGGACAAGCATGCTCTGCATTGCCCTAATTAGCAACATAGCAACACGAGCCCGATGGAGAACTGGCCTAATTTGGCGGAGCAGTTCTAGGAGCCGGTTCTCTGGAACTTGGCAGCAGGTGAAAGTGCTATGGATGCCAATTAAGCTGGAGTTGCCTTCAACCCGTAGCTGCTTAGTGGCAGCTTTTGAATGTTTGTTGGTTTTTCATTAAAGATTGATCTGACT
The DNA here is from genome assembly GCF_028749965.1 of Puma concolor. Taxonomy (NCBI): domain Eukaryota; kingdom Metazoa; phylum Chordata; class Mammalia; order Carnivora; family Felidae; genus Puma; species Puma concolor. Next base: position 26,956,943 of record NC_141670.1, read on the forward strand.
CTGTGGATTTTGAATGTCCTTGTGTTCGGTAAGTCAATCCCAGCTTGGCAGTGGCACAGACACCAGATGTTTAAAAAAAAAAAAAAAAAAGTCTTGGCAGAAAGTAACTCTCAAAAGTCAGCTGTGGAGTTCCAGAAGAGAAGGGCGGGATGGGGGGAGCGGTGAAAGAGGATGGTGGAGGGAGAGGCAAGACCTTCCCTCAAGGCTGAGCGTTATGGCTGCTCAGGGGCTCTGGGTGGGAAGGGACATGGAGAGGAGACGTGATCTTATGCAGCTGTTCCCAAAGGACAAAAATCTTGATGCTATCCTGTGTTGACAATAGCTTTGAGGTTACTACCTCTGGTCTTTAAGGAAAGTAAGCAAGAGGATAGTTTGGCCCATTGGAGAAGGAAAGAGAAGTTACGACAGGACAGTACGTTCACACTTCATTTTGACCTTCATTGCCAGAGGCCGCTGTAGTGCCGGGCTGGGAAAAGTTTCTTCAACTGGTGTCTCGACTGTAGCAGTCCCCCCTTATCTGTGGTTGTGGTTTCACTTTCTGTGGTTTCAGTTACTGCCGTTAACCAATATCCGGAGGCAGACGATCCTCCCCGGGACATAGCGTCAGAAGGTCACCCAACGCTACGACACAATGCCTACATCACTTCCTTTCGTTGAGTAGACATTTAATCAGCTCGCATCATCACAAGAGAAGGGTGAGTGCAGTACAATAAAATATTTTGAGAGAGACAGAGTAACGTTTATTATAGTATATTGTTATAGATGTCCTATTCTTATTGTTGTGAATCTCTTACGATGCCTGATTTTTAAGTTAAATTTTATCATAGGTATATACACACACACACACACACACACACACACACACACACACATATATATATATATATATACACATATATATGTATGTATATGTATATATATATGTGTATATATATGTATATACATATGTGTATATATATATGAAAAAAACACAGTATATATATATGGTTTGGTACTATGTATGCTGTCAGGCATCCACTGGGGGTCCTGTAATATATCTCCCATGGATAAGGGGAAACTACGTAACTGTATTTTGATTGGCTAGGCAATAACCTGCTTAGCCAATCAGATTGAGCCCCTCTGGGGCAACTCCAGACTAGCCGGAAACCAAACCTCACGATGGGCAAAATTCACGCTGTCAGTGTATCTTGTAGCTAAGGAGGTATCCTGACTACAATTTCTGGCAGGAGCTAATAATGGAAGTGCTTGCTAACAGCGTCATTGATAACGTGCCCCAAGTGAGACTGCTCTTCCATCCGTTAGGGCCAATCTTGCTTCTTCTGTGGCAAAGTAAACTAACTGCCTGGGGCTGATAATCTAAGGAGTGATATCACCTGCCAATATGGCCAAGGGCACAAAAATTTTAAGACTCTCAGTCTAATCCTCTAAGGTATAAGTAGTGATTTGTTTAATGTGGCTCGTGTTCTTACAGCTTAAAATGTCCTGCTCCCGGGGATTCGACAGGAGTTGCTGTTAACACCAGTCTTATTAAATCACTATATGTATACGTGTGTGTGTGTGTGTGTGTGTGTGTGTGTGTGTGTGTGTGTATGTGTATATGTATGTATATATATATATATATATATACACATGTATATCTTAATGCATATACTTGAAAAGTTAATAATAGTATGTTAATTCTACTCTTATTATATACAATATAAAATCTATATTACATATAATAGGCAGGACATTTTTAAAGTTGATATCAATGTACATTTATTTATTTAAAAAATAAATATCCCAACTTGAAAACTAAGAGGTTCAACAGTAGTGTCTGCTGATGCCCGTCTGAAACATGTTTCCCCCAGGTGTCTCCATGGCTCACTCTCCAACTTCTTCAGGTTTTCACTCAAAGATCACTTTCTCCCTGATCACACAATCTAAAATTTGAAAGCTTCCCCCACCGCCCAGTTTTCATGTTATAGTTATTTCTCATTAGCAGTTAATACTAGTGTCCAGTCCATTTTAAGCGTGTTTTACTGTCTGTCTTTACCCGCTAGACTACAAACTCCACAAGGACAGGGATTTTGTGTAGCTGACATATAGCAGGCAGTCAATAAACATTTGCTCAGGGAACAGAACAGTCCTGTGTTTATTGAAGGTATGCCATGTTCAAGGCCCCATGCTCTTTTCAATGGAAGATTCAAAGGCCTCTAAGACAGTCTGTGGCTTCCAGGACCTCACTCACCAGTTTGCAAGGAAATGAGAGCTGATGGTATAAAACAGTTACGGCAAGCACCAAACGAATGTTCCGGATAGTAATATGAGCAGACTGCAGAGGAGAGAGAGGAGACCAGGAAGGGCGTATGTGGTAAGGGAGGGCACTGTGGGCAAGAGTAGGCCTTGAACTTGACCTAAGAGAAGAGGAAGGTGATAGATAAGGGTAGAAGTGGAAGGGTGTTTTAGGTGGGAACTACCTCCTTCAGTAACTTTGCAGAGAAGACAATCAGCTTTGTGAGTGCAAAAGCCACGAGGGTGGCTCTGATTCGTATCCCAGCCATATCTTGGGGTTGTTGCCATCTGGCCATCCTCAAGAAGGTGCACATGTGCCTTACAAGTGTCCTGGTCACGTCCAGGCTGGGCAAGTTATGTAACCGCTTCTTTAAAAAAATTTTTTTTTAATGTTTATTTATTTTTGAGAGAGAGAGACAGAGTGCAAGCAGGGGAGGGGCAGAGAGACAGGGAGACCCGAAATCTGAAACAGGCTCCAGGCTCTGAGCTGTCAGCACAGAGCCTGACACGGGGCTCGAACTCACAAACCATGAGATGATGGCCTGAGCTGAAGCTGGACGCTTAACCCACTGAGCTTAACCCAGGCGTCCCGTGTAACTACTTCTTTTGTCACCAAGGAGAACACTCATGCTTCCCCAGTGCTGGCCTCCTCTGGAGTGAGTGTATTTTAGGATATGGGCGGTCTAATTTAGATAAGCAGTATATACAACACAGGCCAATTAATCCTGAGACTTTATCTCTATTAATGAGTTAAGAATATCTCATTTAAAGGCATTTCTTGGTAGCGAGAAATTCAGCATCATTAAAATTTACAGATAACTAGAGTCTGTTGTTTTTAAAACCAAAGCTTAAAAACCTACTGGGTGCATCACTTGTGGAACTGAATTATAAAAATACAGAGGTGTCCTCAGGGGATAAAGGCTAGTTGGTGAGTGAGTTACTTACTAAATGCCCCCTGGGCTCTGTGGGTTTCTTAGTTGTACTCATTTTAATAGCTTTTTTTTTTTTTTGTCTCTATCATCATTTTTGGCCTCTGAGGTATCATTTGTTGTGATCAGCTTTTGTTTCTGGTTACTTGTGGACTGGGAATCCAAATGAAATCAGTTATCTTAACTATTATTTTAAAAGAACACAGGCATTGATCGAGGGGCTTGGGAGCTCTTCTCTGAGCAAAACACGTGCCCTTCAGTGCCCAGGTTGTGAGTCATCTCTGTTTTCCATTCAACCCCCATCTCCTCCTCTACGGTAGTCACCCAGAAGCCCCTTTCCTTACATTCTGACTTTGAGCTGTGATCAAGATGAGTGAGATTGTCAGGTGGCTAATTTCTGGACATGTGAACTATTACTATGGTTTGAATCCAATACACCACAAGGAAATAAGATTGATCCTTTACTGTAACAGCGCTGTCTTCCGTGCCACGTGCCAACTAAGAAATAGATTTGAACAGACAGTTGGTATTGTATGTCTGCTACTTGGACCTCTAGCATTTCCTATAGTTAATTACCTTATCTACAATATTCTGCAAAAATGATAAGAATTGATCCATCCTAAGGTAACCACTTACCTCGAAGTTACTCTTAGGGAGAGATGGGCTGTGGTCAGGCAGTGGAAGTGAGGTTGGTGGCTGAGCATCCAAGGCCTTTTATAAAAGCACTAAAGAAGATTCTAGCAGCACGGAAGGAGTGAGACCCAAGAGACGCTGTGGTAAGCCAATCATCATAGACACAAGGGAGCTTCAGGACGATAGGACGTTCGTACGGACAATGGTTTGGTGAAAGAAGTTGCCACTGGTCAGGTGGCATCCCACAGGACGGCTGCTGCATCCTGGAAGAAGGGAAAATAAGGGCACCATGGGTGTCGGTTATACGTGGTTATCAGCGGGCACAGAGAACGAGTGACCTTGACGCTAGGTTTCCTTCCTGCTGACTTCAGCCAGTTTTGCAAATGGACAGGGAGACAAAGACACGTAGACTTATTTTACAAGGGTTCATGAGAGTTGTCACCCCATCATCGCTATGGAGCATTACCTGACATGACTGCTGTTGAGGTGCGTGCTCAGTGCTTCTGTGCCAACAGTTAAGTAGAGGGGAGGCGTGATTCCAGTCTTCAGAGGGCCCACAGTCAGGAACAGTGACACGGAGATAGAGCCCCCTACTGAGAAAACAACGATAAGGTTGTTGACAAAAAGTCCCATTGTTGATCAGCTTTGGATTTAACTTCTAAAGACTAGCACCCAAATTATTAGCATCAGAATAAATCGTTTTAACAAGGAGACCCAAAATATAATGGCTCAGTTAAGATAGAAGTCGGTTTCTTTTTTCACCTCACAGTCCAGGATGGGTGCTCTAGGTCAGCAAGAATCTTTGTCCATGTGGTGGCTCAGGGACCCAGGTTGCTTCTGTCTTACTCTCCATCATCTAAACCATTTGCTTGTCTCTATGTGTTCCAAGTTCAGATTGCAGCCAGCAGGAAGTGGGAAGAATGTGGAAAGGCGTGCTTGCCAGATGTTACAGGCTTGTCTGGAAATGGCACACTTCCTTCTATTGGCCAGAATGTGGTCACATGACCACCCTCCCCTCCAAGGGGCCATACAAGATGCAGTGGCTCCCCGGGCTGCACACCAGCCTCCACTCATCACTGTGAAAACAAGTGGGAGTGGATTCTGGTGAACAACCACCCCATTCTGCTTCACCCTGCATGTTGATCTGGTGGTTCTTTTTCTCTCAACTCTACAATATGTTTGTAGATTTCAACCATTTCCTATCCGTTTATGGTGGTTGTGTATTAACTTTGTTTAGTTTTCTGAAACTTCCTTATATTTTCTATCTCAAATCCCTCACTATGCCCCGTTTGAAAACATTAAAAAAGTATTTTATGGTCAAGCTTAAAAAAAATGATTTAGACTTTTGTTTTTAGAGCAGTTTTAAGTCATGGCAAAATTGTGGGAAAGGTAGAGATTTCTCATATCACCTTGCATCACCCCCACCCTCCTCTATTACCAATACCCTTCACCAGAGTGATATATTTAAAAAGTTTTTTTAATGGTTTTTTTTTTTTTTAGAGAGAAAGAGAGCGTGCCCGTATGCATGTGGGGCAGGGCAGAGAGAGAGGGAGACAGAATATCCAGAGCAGGCTCTGTGTTGCCATCAAAGCCTGATGTGGGGCTTGAACCCATGAACCATGAGATCATGATGTGAACCAGTCGGATGCTCAACTGACTGAGCCACCCAGGTGCCCCAAGAGTGTTATATGTTTTACAACTGATGAACTTACATTGACACATAATTACCCACACTCGATAGTTTACCTGAGGGTTAACTGCTGGTGTTTAGCATTCTATAGATTTGGACAAATGTATAATGACATGTATCCATCATGATGGTGTGTTTCAAGGTAATTTTCACTGCTCAGAAGCCTTGTGTGCTCTACCTACTCATCCCTTCCCTCCCCACCTCCTTCACCCCTGTCAACCACTGACCTTTCTCGGGTCTCCATCATTTTACCCTTTACAGAACATCATGCAGCCAGCATCATACGGCCTTTTCGGATTGTCTTCTTTCCCTTAGTCATATCCACTGAAGATTCTACCATATTTTTCCATGGCCTGATAGCTGGCCTCCTAGAATGGGTTAGGAATACTTCTTTTTTAGGATTTCCATCTCTGCTTATGTTGCCCACATGTTCTCGCATGCCATCTACTCTACCCATTAAAGCTCTTAGCATATTAATCACATTTAAATTCTCCGTCTGATATTTCCAACATCCCTGCCATGTCTGGTTCTGATGCTTGTTCTGTCTCAATTGGCTTGTCATTTCTTCTCTTTTTTTAATGTTTATTTTTGAGAGAAGGGGAGCAGGAGTGGGGCAGGGGCAGAGACAGGGGAACAGAGGGTCTGAAGTAGGCTCTACGCTGACAGCAGTGAGCCCCATGTGGGGCTTGAACTCACGGACCGCGAGATCATGACGTGAGCCGAAGTCGGACGCTCAGCAGACTGAGCCACCCAGGCGCCCCTAGGTCTCAGTCTTTTACTGAGCCTGTGCTAAATTCAAACTTTGCAAGTGTTTTTGGATTTTTTTCTCTTCACTCCCCTATGCCTTAGGGGGGATTGTCTGGAGTGGGCTGCAGTTGGGTATTTTCTTTCCCTCATGGTTGTTCAGCTCTGATGATATCCCAGTAAGTTAGGCTTTGGTTAACTAGTTTCCCCCTCAGGGCAGGTCTTGTTAAGGAGAACAGAATGCTCTTGCATGTTTGAGAATGGTTTTGTTCCCTTTCCACCTTGCAAGAAGCACAAGGGGGTTTTCCCCTGATATTTACTGTGGGAACCTGACCGCGCTGCTTGAGTTAAATTTCATAATTTTGTGAGGGCTCCCCTATGACTCGGTCCCCTGGAGTTTTTAACTTTCCTGTGTTGTCTACACTGAGTCTCCAGCAACTCCTCCATTTCAGTTCAGGTTTTCCTACCCTGATACTGGTCCCCAGGGCACTTTCCGCTGGCAAGTTTCTGCTCCCGAAAGCCATGACCCCCTGTATTCTCCTGTCTCCCCAATCTTGGGGGGCAGTGGTTTGCCCTGTGTCCTTCCATGTCTAGCAGATCCAATAAGAGTTGTTAATTTTTCAGTCTGCTCAGCTCTCCAGTTGGTAGAGTGGGGTGGAAACTCCCAAGCTCCTTACAAACAGACCTGGAAACCAGAGAGAGACTGCTTCTGATTTTTAAGAGAGAAAATACACTTTTTAAACTTTAATTTGAATAGAGCAGTATTCCTGGGAGAATATTCCAACATTTCTTGAGATACTCGGTGTTACCAATCCAGGGTTGGAGTTGTCAAGTTTCAAGACTTGGGTAAGAAAAGAGTGACCTATAGAAAAGGAAGAAATTCTAGAGGAGGGAGAGAGGGAAGATTGAGAAGGGAGGGGAATACACAGGGAAAGTATATGAACTCCCCACAAAATAGGATCTCTACAAGAATTTGAGTTTTTATTCTCTAAAAATATTTTTACACTAAAAAATGTATTTATTTATTTTTGAGAGAGAGAGAGAGAGAGAGGGAGAGAGAGAGAGAGAGCGAGCATGAGTAAGAGAGGGGCGGAGAGAGAGGAGACACAGAATCTGAAGCAGGCTCCAGGCTCCGAGCCTGACACAGGGCTCAGGCTCGTGAATGCAAGATCATGATCTGAGCCAAAGACCCTTACCAATTAAGCCACCCAGGCACCCCTAAAAATTTTTTTTAATTGAGATACAGTTGACATATAACATTGTACTGGTTTTAGACGTGCAACATAAGGATTTGATATATGTATATATTGTGAAATGATCAGCACAGTAAGTCTAATTAACATCCATCTTGTTACATACATAGTTATTAAGTGTGTGTTATGAGATCTTTCAAGATCTCCTCTCATAGCAACTGTCAAATATACAATGTTGCCAATATAGTCATTATGCTGTACATTACATCCCTAGAACTTGTTTATCTTCTGTGGGGAAGTTTGTACCTTCTGATCAGTTTCACCCATTTCACCCACCTTCCCACCTGCCTCTGGGCAACTACCAATTTATTCTCTGTATCTTTCAGTTCATTTTTCAAAATATTCCAGGTAAAAGGAGATCACATAGTATTTGTCTTTCTCTGACCAATTTCACTTAGCATAGTGCCCTCAAGGTCTATCTATGTTGCAGGATTTCCTACCTTTCCTTAGCTGAATAATCCATTCCATTAATCTGTCAGGGCACACTTAGATTGTTTCCACCCCTTGACTATTATAAATAATGCTGCAATCAACACAGAGGTATCTTTTTGAAGTAGTGTTTTTGTTTCTTTCAGATAAATATCCAGAAGTGGGGCTTTAGGATGGTGTGGGAGTTCTATTTCTATTTATTTATTTATTTATTTATTTATTTATTTATTTATTTAGAAAGAAGGAGAGCATGAGCAGGCGAGAGGGGCAGAGAGAGAGAGAGAGAGAGAGAGAGAGAGAGAGAAGGAGGGAGGGAGAGAGAGAGGGAGAGAATTCCAAGCAGGCTCCACACTCAGCATGGAGTCAGATGGGAGTGGGTGGAGGGGGCCTTGATGTCATGACCCTGGGATCATGACCTGGGCCAAAATCAAGATTCGGACACTCAACAGACTGAGCCACCCAGGCACCCCATTTTTAATTTTTTGAGCTTCCCTCTTGCTGCTTCTGCTGCATAACTTACATTATGACCCACAGTACAAAAGGGTTTCCTTTTCTCCACAGCCTTGCCAACACTTGCTATTTTTTGTCTTTTTGATAATAGTCATTCTAACAGGTGTAAGGTAGTATCTCCTTATGGTTTTGGCTTGCATTTCCCTGGTGTTTTGTAATGCTGAGCACCTCTTCATGTGCCTGTTGGCCACTTGTATGTCTTCCTTGGGAAAATGTACATGCAGTTTCTCTGCCTATTTTTAAATCAGATTGCTTTCTTCCCCCAGTGAGTTGCATGAGTTCCTTAAATATTTTGGATATTAACCCCTTACCAGATATGCAAATAGTTTCTCCCATTCGGTAGGTTGCCTTTTCGTTTTTGTTGGTTTCCTTTGCTGTACAGGTTTTTTGATATAATCCCACTTGTTTATTTTTGCTTTGGTTGCCTTGTGTGTTTTTTTTTTTTTAATTTTAGTTTTCAAAATTTTTTTGATGTTTTTAAAATTTTTATCATTATTTTTTTTTACATTTGAGAGAGAGAAAGAGAGCAAGCAGGGGAGGGGCAGAGAGATGGAGACAGAATCCGAAGTAGGCTCCAGGCTCTGAGCTGTCAGCACTGAGCCCGACGCAGAGTTGGAACTCACAAGCAGTGAGATCGTGACCGGAGGCAAAGTCAGATGCTTAACTGACTGAGCCACCCAGGCGCCCCTTGTTGCCTTGTTATTATTCTTTTGTCTGCTTGTGCCCCATCTTGGCTGACTCTTCCTTTGTAACTAAAGGCAGGGCACTGGCTGCTTTATTAGCAAAGTAGGATCCATAACACAAATTCAGCAGAAGAATCATGAGGAAAACTGCTTCAGTTTAGGGTTAGAACCACCGTAGTAGTGCTCCTTTTCAGTTTCAACAGAACCCACGTTAATATCATGACAGATATTTAGAAGGATAAGATGACGGTGGGAGATTCCTCCCATATAAACCCAACCTCCCCAAGATTTGGAATCTCAGTTAGAAAAAGGAGATTTCAAAAAACCGGTTTCCCAAAATATTTGCAATCCTAGGTGACAGAGACTGCCTTATTCTCTTCTTTTTTTCTAGGCTCTGACCCCCTGGGAAGAAAAGTATCTTATTTGGAGACTGTTAGTCCTACAGTCCCAAAGGTCCTTGCTCTCTTCTTTGATGGGCTCTTAGAAGCCTTTGGGCTACTTGAATCTTCATATTAACCCATGTTGTGAGATGTGTAATCAATCAGGGAGATTTTTCAGTGAAGATGCCTTTATGGGAATTGGTTTATCCTTTTTTCCTTTGTCATGCAGCACAATTCAACAGTTCCATTCAGACCTCGCCTAACATACACTCTCACATACGCAGTTCCAAATCAGCCATTTGCCATTTAGCAAGTGTTTTGTTTTTTTTTTAATTTTTTTTTCAACGTTTTTATTTATTTTTGGGACAGAGAGAGACAGAGCATGAACGGGGGAGGGGCAGAGAGAGAGGGAGACACAGAATCGGAAACAGGCTCCAGGCTCTGAGCCATCAGCCCAGAGCCCGACGCGGGGCTCGAACTCACGGACCGCGAGATCGTGACCTGGCTGAAGTTGGACGCTTAACCGACTGCGCCACCCAGGCGCCCCAGCAAGTGTTTTGTCCTATCCTTTGATTTGCTTCAGTTACATTTAAAATAGGCTCTACGCTTGCTCAGAAGGTGTGACCAAGTTTCAAGCTCAGCCCTCCTTGGGCTGCTCACAAGGGAAGTTTTGCCGTAAAAGATGAATTGCAAAGTAATAGCTGGGCAGAGCCAAAATAGTCAATGCAATTACCCTTTGGTGCATTTTGGGAGGCTAATGATATTTAAATCAATTTGAGTGAAAAAGAAAAATAAATGTCAAACCAAATACCAAAGTGTGAGTAACCTACTGCGGGATTACTAGAATTACAAGCAGTTCCCTGTGCTCTAAGATTGCTCTGAGAACCATGTCAATATGCTAGTCCCATGGTAATTAAAAAAATCTAAAAAGCCAATACTTATTTTGTCAAAGGCACAAATGTAAATCCAACTTGGACTATGAAAAAATTAACACAAAGTTCTGATTTTGTTCAAACTGTGACAGCAATTATTCTTAAAATAATATTTCTATAAAGAACTTTTTTCTAAAATTCAAAGTACTAGACAATCATAATGGAAAGGACTTGAGAAACTATCTAATTCCTTTATTTTAGAGATTTGGAAGCTGTGGCTCATTAAATGGCCAGCCTATGCCTCTTAACTAGCCAATGATATTTAACTTTGCCTCTCTTGATGTCTTTGTCTTAGATATTGTCCCAATTCTCTCTCCTCCATTCTGTTGTAAAAGAGCACGTCCCTCAAAAATTACTGTCAATTTTGGAGAAGGAGGAAGTCTTAAATTTTCTGTATCGTTATGTAAATAAATGTTGAATAAAAGTCCCCTTGGGTTAATCACAAAAATGAGTCAACTGAATTCTGCAGAGACATCCAGGCCATAGCATCCGGCCTTTCAGGGAGGCCGGATTGGCAGAAGGACTCCTGTAGGAACTTGCTAAGGGTTCACAAAATATGCAAAAAGACAATCCAACATTGGTGGCCTTAAATACAAGAATACCACAGCCTATAGTATAGAAAGAAAACAAACCAAGAAAAAACAGTATCTACAGTCCTTTAAATAAGAAAGTCAGACCCATACCAGAGAACAGAGATGGAAGAAATTGGAATCCAAAGACAGGAAAATGAGGAAGGACACCAGAAAAATGGATAAGGGAGGTGACATCAAAGATGGCTGGACTGGGGCGCCTGGGTGGCGCAGTCGGTTAAGCGTCCGACTTCAACCAGGTCACGATCTCGCGGTCCGTGAGTTCGAGCCCCGCGTCGGGCTCTGGGCTGATGGCTCAGAGCCTGGAGCCTGTTTCCGATTCTGTGTCTCCCTCTCTCTCTGCCCCTCCCCCGTTCATGCTCTGTCTCTCTCTGTCCCAAAAATAAATAAACGTTGAAAAAAAAAATTAAAAAAAAAAAAGATGGCTGGATATTGTCAACAGGCTGGGAGTGAATCAGGCACCGGATCCCAAACTGTCTGAGTCAATGGAATGGGCCAGCTGGTAAACCTTTTAACCTTTAAGACTACATAGGGAGTAATAGAAATATCTTGGTCTCAAAGTGGAATCCCACCTCTGGCCCTGATTTGTCTTGCTCATTGTATTTGTGTAATATTTATGAACACACTGTGTGCCAGACATAGCTTTAGGTACTAGGCGATAAGGCAATGAATAAGACGGACATAGTGCTTGTTTTCGCCGTCTATCAAGGAGACAGATACCAAACAAATTACTTCACAGACAATTACTTGTGTTTGTGGCGAAAGTCGTGAAAGGAAAACACAGCATACAATGAACATTTATTAAAGGGGCACCTAACTTTGCTTGAAGACAAGGGGGAAATTGTGGTATCGGTTTTTAAAATGGAAACAAAGATCGAGTGGCGGTTGGCTAATTTGCATTTTGCATCTATAGCTCCACCAGCTGTTACTGTTTGGTGATTCAGGGAACATGCAGACCTGACTGTGTGTCCTGGGACCCAGAGATGAGGTTGCCAGAGGTTCCTCAGGGGAAGCCAGAGAACATAGGAGAAGGTGAGCATTTGATGCTGTTGGACAACAAGCAAAGATGAGGCTCCTTCTCACTTCCACTTACAGGCTGTGAGGAAATAGGTTGCTGAATTGGAATCAGGCTGCAATTCATCATGCAGTCAGTGTCTGTCTGACCTCAGTGTTCCCGTTCTGATTCTTGACCTGCATTTTGGTTTCTCTGGTACTGAGGACTGCTGTGCACCCCAGTGTCCTAATTCTCAGATCTGAGAACCCAGTTTCTCCAGACTGTTCCCAGACTTCTGGATATTGCTTACTTGTGTGTTGGATCTTTGCTAGAAAGGATCTGGACTGGACAACGTCTGGGGCTCTTATGAGGTAATAAGCATGTCTTGCTTATCACAAACATGTAGAGTGACCCTTCAGGCTTTGACTTATTTTTGGATTCACGTTCCCATGGTCAACCCTATAGCTCTGCACAATTCCCGACGATGCCCACACCTGTAAGATCAGATGCTAAAGCACCAGCCCTGGCCACCTGAACTGGATTCCTTAGGACCATGACTATGTATGACTTGGCCCATAGTCCTCAAGCCCTGCCCCTAGAATGAGGTCCTGACGAGGCCCCTGCTATGGGTAAAGGCTGGAACATCAGAACTGGTTGACCAGAGTCCACAGGATGCATGTGGAACCATTTCTGTGGTGTCGAATTTCCCTAAAATGTTCCTTGACTCTGAGATACCTACGTATGCAGGCGAGGGTGTTGAAAGACCGAGGCATTCCATCGGATGGTAAGCACAGCAACAGACATCTGAGGCACATGGTCGTCCATATGCTTGCACCGCCTTAAGAGAAATACAGAATGAGGGATGGTATCTCCACACTGTGTGAAACACTGTTTACAACATATCAGATCCTACGTGGAGTGTTGTTCACCATTTTGAGCACGGCATTGAAAAAGGGATTTAGACAGACTGGAAAATGTAATCAGATTAGCAAAAGGGCCCAAGATTATCCCTGCGAACGTAGCTGAGGCTGAAGGAAGTAGGAGGTTGGCCTGAAGGAGAGGAAACAGAGCTGCTTTTCCATGTTAAAAGGCCTTGAACTGTCACGAGGGTGAGCAGAAAAGCAAAAGGAAGACAGATCCTCCAATCAATACAGGCCAAGTTTTCTAATAGTCTAGTTTGACTAGATCTTTGCAGAGATGGGAGCTTCCGCAAGGGGAAGAGCCTCCCCATTGCTGCAGGTGTTCGAGCTCAGAAGGGGCAGTGGTGGGATGGAGTAGAGAGGGTCCAGGCAATGGATGGGACCTTGGACTAGACGATCTTCAAGACTCCTAGTAGCCCTGGGATTCTGATTCTTGACTCTTCTGGTCCGACCCAACAAACTGCCACTCAAACCCTGATTCCAATGTTTTCCTGGGCGTTCCTGACAATCTAGCCAAGGGAGTTTGCCTCTAGAGAAAGTCACGGGCTCTAGAGATACCACGAGCTGAGAGTACAGTGTGAGGGCTGCCCAGGCTCCGGGACGTGCAGTCCAGCCTCCTCTGCTGATGGACCCTGGTCTCCAGGGCCCACACTGAACACCAGAGACTCGTTTGTCATTGGTCCTTTGGATTAAACCCAAATGGACACACACTTTAGGTGTTATTTTTTTTTTTCTTGTATAGGTGTTATTTCTAAATGAGGACTTGTATTCTGTAGAGACTGACACTCTACCCTGTTGAAGTACCCTGTCTCCAGCTGAGAAGAGCCACTGTCTACTCTCTTGAAGCGGAAAATATATTTTCTTAAAGGTCATGAGAAGTGGCCTCACATGTGCTGTGCCTCAAATGTGTGTGCAAATTACTGAATCTCTTTAGGCTCACTTTCCTCACCTATAAAATGTTTATTTATTTTCATAGTGGACCCATATTTTTTTTCCCCCCAGGGGTCAGGTTCTGAAATGAGCAAGTAAGCAGAGAACGAAGATAGTTAGGTGTGTCCTTGATGAATTCACTTGAAGCCTGTACTGCATGTCAGAGACCTTTCTCCAAAGGTGATCAAGATAGGCAAAGTCACTGCTTTAATGGGGCCAGCTATTTGGCGGAGGGGGACAGTCCTCACCCTTCTGTGAACATTAAGCATTACTCGCAGACTTAGGAGTAAGAGGGAATGATGAGGAAAGGCCCCTCCAACAGCACCAACAGCACAGCATTTCAGCGGGGATCTGAGTGATAAGAAGGAGCCTCCACGTGAAGATTAAAGGAAAGAGCATCCAGGCAGAGGGGACAGCCGGGATAAAGCTCCTAAGGAGAGAATGAGCCAGAGTAAAGCAGGCTAAGGGGAAGTTGTCCAAACTAAAGCCGGGCGGTTAAGGTGGGGAATTACATCATTCCGGGCTCATTTGTTTTCCAAGTGTGCCAGGAGGGTTCTGAGCAGGGGCAGGATGTGACCGGTACCCCTTTTCAAGCTCTCTCTGGCAGCTGCATGGAGAGGGATGGCAGCGTGGGAGGAGGGAAACACGAAGACCGGGGAGGAAATTTGTAGCAGTGAAGGCAGGAGATGCTGGGAGCTCGGACTTGGGGCGGTGGCGGGGATGGGGGGGTAGCGACAGATGAGTTTATGCTTTGGAGGGCGAGTTGATGGGGGTAACTGAGGGGTTGGATGGGGTGTGGAAGAAAGAAAGGAATCAAGAATAAGTCAGAGATAACCATTATTTGCCACTAAATCCAACGCAGGTTGTTTTTTCCTCCAGTGTCCATAATGTTTCTTTAATGGAACACCTGGTGAAGTAGTTGTCTTCTAATTGGGGGCCATATTGTATGGGGGAAAATTTGTGTCTCCAAACACTAGAATCCCTCACAGCCTAGGGAGCTGCTCACACTCTGAGAGGCCCCCAGGACACGAGACCAGGGATTTCATGCTTCCTTCATTTCACGCACTGTGGGGCACATGGGCCGTTAAGTGGGATGGCAGGGGTCCCACGGTATCCATGGTATGTAGATTTATTTAAGTTTTCTTTCAGTCTCTCTCTTTCTCTCATTTTAAATTAAGATCAGTTAAATGTGCCTGATGAATATACAGTGACTCCACCATAATGAGGATCACACCTTATGTTCGATCATGTCTTCTTTAGGACTCTGAAATCCTTGCTTGGCACATATGTGTTCCTCTCCTTCTTTCCTCACCCCCACCCACCTCTTCCCACCTGCCCCAACCACACTTACCTATTTAAGCATTCGTTGTCTCAGAAATCTGCTCTCAGGTGTTTAATCTTACACAATAATTCACGTCAGATCATTAATGAGTGTCCATGATCCTTTCCAAGGTAAAATAAGTAAACCAATAAATCTGTATTTTAACAAGTACCTTCTGAAAACACCATGTTTCAATCAAAAGTGGAATTCTAGTAGCGGAAATGTAGGCGTTGTGGGATTGCTGGAGAAGAGGTTTGTGGGTAAGGGGCCTTTCTGTACCTACGTCTCACCCCACAGGAGGCGCCAACGACCACGTTGGCATGGATACAGCAGACATAATAGTCCCCTCAGTCTCTGAGAGCCACGGCCCCCTCTGCCTGGGTGTGCAGAGGAAATGCCCTGGAAAGGAAGGGAGCTGAGTGATGGTTTCTTAGGAGAAATAAAGCCCGGGTGGGAGTGGACGTTTGAGCAGAGCAGGGTAAGTAAGCCGGGCAGACCTGAGGCCCCCAGTGACTAGGCTGAGCCTGTGCGAAGGTCTAGGTTTCCAGCTAACCCCACTGCTACTCTCAGTTAAAACTCAGGCTGACACTTGCATATTTTCTTTCACCATCCTTCCATCCTCACCCAACCCTTGGAGAGAAAAAGCTATTCTTCTGGCTTCTGGTGTTAACTCGCTGAGAAGTCGTGCTGTCCGTTCATCTCCTCGTGTGTAGGATGGGACCAACACTCTCGTCCTACTATGCTAGTTGCAAGGATTACATGAAATTCCACACCGTGCTGGCCCAATAGGGGAAGCCAATGGAAGTCAAAGACCCTTTGACTAATTTCTAACAGTTTATTCATTCAATGGCTATTTATTGAGCACGTACTATGTGCTGGGCACTGCTCTGAGTACTACAGAGGTAGCTGTGAACAAGATAAAGTTCCTGTCCTTGAAGGGCTAGCATGTTAGCAAGAAGAAAGAGGCAAGGACCAGATAAGGAAATAAATAACGTAAGCTCAGATTGTCAATGAAGATAATCAAATAGGGCAATGGGGTAGGGGGTCGCAGAAGGGCTTTCTGGCGTGATGAAATCTGCACTCGGATCCATTCATTTCTAGTGCAGAAAGAGTTCCCTCTTGTCTCAGCCTTGTGATTTACTATACCCATTAGCACATTCGAATAAAACTTTGATTAAAATGGAAGCTTAGAGAATATTTTAATTAACTGAATTTTCTAGTCCAAAGAATGTTAACTCTCAAGTACTCTTTTTTTTTCTTACATTGTTGTAGAAGGGTGTTTATAAATACTAATGTGTTCGGTTCATGTTCCTGATGGAGCAAATATAGTAGAAAGAAGGGCTAATGAACTAAAAGCCTCTTGTAAGATCTGAAGTCAATTACTGGGATCCTACTTTAGTGCTTCAGATACTGATGTTGTTACAAAGAAAGTTTGAGCCAAATTGGATACTGATTCCAGTTATAACCTAGAAGTGAAGGGGTACCTGAGTGGTTCAGTTGGTTAAGTATCTGACTCTTGATTTCGGCTCAGGTCATGATCTCACACTTGTGAGATTGAGCCCCACATCAGGCCCTGCACTGACAGTGTGGAGCCTGCTTGGGATTCTCTCTCTCTCCCTCTCTCTCTGCCCCTTTCCACACCTGTGAACACACACTCTCTCTCAAAGTAAATAAATAAACATTTAAAAATGAAATGAAATAAAACAAAACGAATCAGTGTTACCTACTTTGTATCTAATAAGCAAGTTATAGGGGCAATCGTGAAATATCTGTGTTCTCCTGGTCCCCTACTTTTGAGTTCTTCATCTTTCTCTTGGTCTTCTTGACTTTATCTCCTCAAGCATCCAGTGAGTTAATATTCTGTTTTGGTTATCAAATCCATGGTCAAAGAGGCATTTGTGCATAGATTAGAAGAAGTGATGACACTAGCTATTGTATTAGTGTCCCCTTGTTGCTACAATGAAGAACCACAAACTTAGTGGCTTGAAACAATATCAATGTACTCTATTACAGGTGTGGAAGTCAGAAATCTGATATGGGTTGTATGTGGCTAAAGTCAAGGTGCTGGCCAGACTCAGGCTGTGTCCCTATGGAGGCTGGGGGGAGACTTTGCTTCCTTGCTTTTTCCAGCTTCTGAAGCCTGCCGGCATCCCCTGGCCCATGACCCTGCCCTCCATTTTCACAGCCAGCAAGATGGCATCTGCAAATCTTTGACTGAATCTTTCATGGTCCCATCTCCTCCTGTGGTTCTGACCCTGCCTCTTGCCTCCTACCTCTAGCACCCCAGATGATTACACTGGGTTTCCCGGCTAATCCAGGGTCACCATCTCATCTCAAGAGGCTTAATTGAATTTTTGTCCCTTTTCCATGTGAGGTAGCATTGTTATAGGTTCCATTAAGGTGTGGACATCTTGGGTGGTGGAAGTGGTTGCAGGGGCATTATTATTAATAATAATTATTAATTATTAATAATTGATAATAATTATGCCATATGTTATTATATTATAATAATTAATAATTGATTATTATTATATCATATATTATTATGTTATAATAATAATTATTATATCATATATTATATTATTGTGTTATAATAATTAATAATTATTATATCATATATTAAATAATTAATAATTAGATCATATATCATTATGTTATAATAATTAATAATTATTATATCATATATTATATTATTATATTATAATAACTAATAAAATTTATTATTATTATTAACAAATCAGGAGGGATTTGTTAACAGAGGGCAGAGCCAGGATTCATATTCCCATATTTCAGTATTTAAAACCAGTAGAGTTTCCCATGAGTGGTAAAGTGATAAATGTAGTAATTAATACTCCAGAATGGACTCCTTACCAGATCATGTTCCAGACCATGGGTCCCGATTTGGGATTGGAAATCTTAGTGGCTGGATCCAAGTTGCATTTCCATAGCAGGCTTATCAGAAGGCTCAGTAGACGCTGAAGTCCCCAGGGGACACATAGGGTTAAACCCAGGACCAAGCAGAGTGAAGGTGTTTCTGGGGTGACCATAGGGCTCTCTGCATAGTTTTACAAAGGGAACCAGAAGTTCCACTTCTGTCTTTGATCCCTTAGATCCTTGGAGCCCTAGGGAGGCCACCACTTTATAGAGCATTGTGACTGAATTACTACCAGGGAACCCTGTGCGGCAGCTGGCTTGCTGAAGACATTGAGCCAAGACAAAGCAGCCCTCCAGTTCCTAGGAAACCTGGATTTTCTCTGTGTCTATGGGCAGTGTAGACCAGCCTGCCAGCTCTGCATCCTCAGGCAGAGGACCCGGAAAAAGGAGCCACCTGCCACGCTGGCATGTTTCATGTGCGTGTGCGTGTGTGAAATGACCTTACTTTAGGGATGAAAAAAATACCTCTATGTGCACTTTTAGATAAGAATGGCCCTGTGGTTAGTTATTCAGGCCAAAGTCTCTTCTCTCTTTTTCTTATATAATCAAATCAAATACAGTTGAATCCTGAAACTAGGGAAGAGGCAGTAGGCTAGAAAACTCTTTGGCCAGCTCTCAACTTTGGGAAGAGCTTAAAAAAAAAAATTCTAGTCTTTCCATTCATACAAGAATCTCAAGTGTCCTACTTGAATATGCAGCTTTTCATAGATTATAGTGTGCCAGTTCTTTGAAAACATTTGCTTGTCCCCCACCTCCAACGTATTCATTCATAGATTTATTATTGTTTTAATTGATTAATGGACCCTCGTATGTTTACAACGGCTTGAGGTCATAGAGCAGTTTCTGGTCTTATTCAGCTTACGATTTAGAAGGGGAGACCAAAGTGGCTTTGGGTTATAGAACTCTGGGCTCTTGAAGTGAGACTCTTTGATGTTTCTGCCACAGAGGGAAAACTCTGTGAGACAGGATGGTATCTGGCAGTGTAGACACCCAAACGTTTATTGGCTGAAGAATCATAAGACCATTGTTTGGGCCCCAGGGTAGCCCATTGACAAGACATGAGCCCAGGCGGCTCTCTTGGTGATGAAATTTGCTGTAGTGTGGGCTGGAGGCAAGAACAGTTTCTGGATTCGAGATCTTCCCTGGTATCTCATAACACCCTCGGGACCTCGGCCTCCCACCTGGGAGACAAGAGACTCAGATGATGAGCCAGGTTTTTCGTGGTCATTGAGGGAGTCACAGACTAACTCATCCCATGCTGATAGGAGACAAGCGGATGTAATCTAGAAAATGCTGGGATTGATTGAGAAATACAACCTAGGCCTTGCACAGAGAACAATTTAAGGAGAAATTAGAATATAATACATGTGACTTTTAAAACTTGAAAAAGAACGTAAGCTCATTTTCTCTTGAATCATAAAGTGTTTCAGGGCCTGAGAACTCCCATCCGTTTCTTTTTTTTTTTTTAATGTTTTATTTATTTTTAAGACAGAGAGAGACAGAGCACGAGTGGGGACGGGGCAGAGAGAGAGGGAGACACAGAATCGGAAGCAGGCTCCAGGCTCTGAGCTGTCAGCACAGAGCCCAACGCGGGGCTCACACTCACGAACTGTGAGATCATGACCTGAGCCGAAGTCAGACGCTCAACCGACTGAGCCACCCAGGCGCCCTGCTCCCATCCATTTCTGAAAGACCCAGCACCAAGCGCTCCACTTGGTTAAGCCTTTTCCTCCCATGTATAGAACCTAGATCTTAACAGCATTTTCATTATCATCCAAGCCTCAGTGAAGGAAAAACCGAAGCGGCATTTCCAAGTTGACACAGCTCGTTAAACGGAAAGCCAGGAAGAAAGCTCAATGCTGCCTCGTCTCAGGCCCTTTTGTACCTTGTGTCCGTGTGTAACCTTTGTTATGCTGTGCCGTGGGCCTGGCACTGTTCTGGATGCTAAAGATAGAGCAGTGGGCAAGAGCTAGGGAGCTCTCATCTTGGGGGGAAGACAGAACACAGAGGAACGAGAGCACTCCAGGTGGGCACAGGTAGTATGAAGAAAGCAAATTACAAGAATGTGATACTATAAATCAAAGGGCCAGGCAGGAGTGGGTGGTTTCGACTTGACATCGTCAAAGGCCTCTCTCTGAGTAGATACTCTTTAGCTGTTCACCGGTGGATTCGTAGACTTACTCAGAAGCCACTTAGGAAACACTGCCGTCCAACACTGGCAGGAGCTGTGCTGTTCTAACCTGTGGAATGTTGTGATTTTTCTAGACACCGTCTGAGCTGAGGCCCGCGTGATGAGAAGTTGCCAACCGCTTGGTTACTCGGGAAAGAGTCCTCCACGCAGAGGGAACAGCGGCCAGAGCAGGGGCCCAGAGGTGAGCACAGTGAAGAGACAAAGTCTGGTGTGGCTGCGGTTTGGGGACCAAGAGAGAGAGTGACACGTGGTGAGGTCAGAAAGGCCGGCAGCGTCCAGAACTGCAGAGGCCTGCAAGCTATGGCAAGGAGGTTGGATTTTATTCTGTTATGCAGTCTAGGGATTTTGGAAGGCCTTGAACAGGGTAGTCACAGGATCCACTGTGTGTTTTTAAAAGCTTGCTCTGGCCGTTGTGTGGATGGTGGATGGGAAGGGGCGATGTGGAACTGGGACGTTGGAGGGAGAGTGCGGGCAGAGAGGAGGGTGGCGTGGACCAGGGAGGCAGAAACGGAGATGCAGATACGTGAAAGCTTTAGGACGTTCGTTGGAGGTGGTGCCAACAGGACCTGCCAACCGAACGTGAAGGAAAGGAGAACTCAAGGAAGCCAGCAACTGTCGAGGCTTGGGGGACAGTCGCTTTGGTGGGGACTGCCAGGTCCGGCAGCTACAGCAACTTTAGGCGGCCCGTTAGTCATCTATTTCTTAACATTTTCTCATTTAGTCTAACGTTTGCCTCTATTTGTCTGAATTAAATGAATTTCCGATGTCATGCTCTGGAAACTCCGCTCAGCTTCCTGCCTGTGACTCGTGGACAGGTATTGGTCATTCCTTAATAGCAGCAATGATGTAATAGACTCAGGAAGCTGTGCCCATTTCCCACTGTGAGATGCCCCTCCTGGTCTCTGGTTGTGCCAGGCTTTTCTCTCCCTGTATAGCCCACCACGGGGCATCTATCCTGCAGGTGGAAAGGAAGCAAGAGGGCCAGATAGACCAAGAAGACCCACAGGCAGAGAGACAGCTGGGTCATGGACCCCAGCACGTGACCCGCAGGGGCCTGGATTGGGTGGTCAGAATTTGGCCTTTTTTCTATTTATGTTGAAGCAAACAGTGCATAGTCAAAGAAAAGAGACTGTATGGGATGAGATGCTTAGTGAGGAGAAACTTGAAGTGAGGGAAGAAAGCCAGCAGCTGAATGCCTTTCGGGAAAGAGGGGAGGGGATCAGGAGTCCCTGCGCATCCAGTGGGGAGAACCCAGAGCCGAGATCGTTGCCTCGAGGACCAGCAATTGGGAGAACTTGCGTCGATGGACGATACAGGTTAGGACTGTGAAGAGATGTGGGCTTCCCAGGTAGGCAGGTAGCAGAGACCTGGGCTGGAGGCGGAGGGTAGATTTCAAGGAGTGAACAAAGCAGCCCAGCTTTGTTCGTCTGTAGTTTTTTCAGCGCCAACTAGAGCAGTCTCTAAAGGCAACTGATCCGAAAGCACAAGACTGTATCTGTGGTTTTTCCTCGCTGGTGTTCTTAGTATCATCACATAGCTGAAAGTTAGCACCTACTCATTAATTTCAATTTGTGAAATGGTAGAGAGCATGGGCAGTGGGGTCAGGGAGCCTGGGTTTGAATCCTGACACTGCCAGCTACAAGTTGTGAATCTGGCCATGTTACTTAAATCCTCTGTGTCTCATTTACCTCATCTTTAAAGTGGGGCAGGGATGGCCCTTGCCACATAGGCTGTTGTCAGGATAAAAGGAGTTAATATGTGTTAAGCCCTTGAAGTAATTCCTGGCACATATTGAGCCCATTGAAATACCATTTCCTAGAGGAAAAGGAACAGAGGAGAAAACGGGGCAATACACTGTAGCCTCTTAGCCGCCCCTCCCCCCTCCGCCTCCTTGTGAGGTGAGGACGAAGCCACGGTGAACCACAGGTGACTTTCATCACGTCATTTTGGCATTCTGGCATAAATGACCTCCTGCCCAAAGTGGAATACCCACCGCTTTGTCTCTCTGCTACGTTGGAGGAAGGGGAGGGTGGCTACGTTAGTCATTTACACAGCATGTGCAAAATACAACAACGGTGGCACCCTGTCCACCTGTGCCTCCCAAAAGCATGGCTAAGCCGTTCACCAATCCTGAGACCTAGGCAGGTGGTGGGATCCCTTGAAACGCCTCTGAGAAATAGCCAGAGGCTTTATGGATTGAGAGCTTTGGGAAGAAATCCTGCAGGAGAAACCTCCCATGCCTGACTTTTCCCACTCTTCCCTTCAGTTTATGCCATGTCTCTCCTGAGGAAACAAACTTTAAAAATTATTTTTACTATAATAAGCCAAATTATCAATTCACGAAGGAAAGCAGTCCCTTTCTAATTAGCAACTGTTCACTCCCTCAGCCAAGTAATTGATATCTGATTATTTTCGCCTGGTGGGTGTTGATGGAGAGGGAGTGATTTCCCCTTAGGCTGGACCAGCATCATGAGCAGCTTCCAGATGGTGGCTTAAGAAACAAAAAAGAACGTACAGGGTAGGCTCACTGGGAGAATGTGTCCCCAGACGAGCCCACCTGAGAAAACGGGGACGGGCCAGACATCCCCACTAGTTCAGAGCAGAGACCATCCCTGGTCACCTGTCAGTCTTCTTGCCGGGAGTCTGTATCTCCACATTAACTTCTATGACTTCGAAAAACTCTCCAGGTCTAGATCCAGAACCCACTGAAGCTACTTTCCCCTTGGCAAAAAGAAACGAGGTAGTGATTTCTTTCCCCTCCTGATAGCAGAAGTAATGACAGTAACAATGAGCGTTGCTTAAAAAGCCTATCTTTAATGATTGACTGAGTGCTTCATTTCATTCAGTTTCATGACCTTGATAGTTAAATAGTTACTTAATGAAGGATTTGTAAGTGCTGTTTCTTCATATTCAGGAAGCTCGGGGGAAAGTATCCTTCAGATGCCCATCTCCAGAGTGAAGTGGAGATAATCTCTGAACAGCCCTTTGGATTATTAGGAAGTCTAATCACAGTCCAGGGACATGGGATTTCAGCACAAGCCTTGAACAAAGCAGTGGATTATGCAGCTAATTATCATCTCACGTGCAAATAAATTCAAGGCGTTCAAATCAGCTTCTGTTCAAAATTGCTGTTTGTTTAACTTAAATAATACCATAAGACTTATTGATTTAAACATCCTATTTTCTTTTTTTTTTTTTAATTTTTTTTTTTCAACGTTTATTTATTTTTGGGACAGAGAGAGACAGAGCATGAACGGGGGAGGAGCAGAGAGAGAGGGAGACACAGAATCGGAAACAGGCTCCAGGCTCTGAGCCATCAGCCCAGAGCCTGATGCGGGGCTCGAACTCACGGACCGCGAGATCGTGACCTGGCTGAAGTCGGACGCTTAACCGACTGCGCCACCCAGGCGCCCCATAAACATCCTATTTTCTAGAAAAGCCTCCGTAGAAATAAAGACCCGCTTGTCAAGTGAATACCGAGACTAAGAAACATCAAAGGCACACCTTGCCATATGAGATATTTTCTTGGATGAAAAACATATTTGTAGTTTTTTAGAGCTGAAAGGTGATGACCTTTTGGTCCAACCCAGAGAGGTTAAGACCCTGTGCGCCCTAGATCACACAGTTAGTTATGGGCAGTCCCAGAACACGAAAACAAGTTTTCTGGACTGTGGATTCAGGGTTCTTTCTATTTTACTAAGCTGCCTCCTAGGGAACACATTGGAATCACTTGAGTTTAAAAAGTCAACAGAAATATTCAACTTGCTTTACACTTGAGATAGGCATCAAGGAAGAAAAGCCTCTGCCGCTCAGAACCTCACTCCAGATTCCAGGATGGAGCCACTGTTTCAGAATGGGGAGAGGGGGCAGGCAGCCATTTTGGCAAGTCTGGGAGACAAGCTGGCAATGGCTCTAGAAGGTCCTAGTGACCATGAGGGTTTCAGGAAATACTGCTGGCCTTTGACCCACAGATTACAGGAACTGAGTGACAATGTGGAGACCATTCCTTTGGTAGAGCACAAGAGAGGGGAGATGTGTTCTCTTCACGAGGGGAAATCCATAGAAATGTGAGCTCTGTGGGTGTTTTTGTTTAACCACATAGCAAATATTGACTGAGTATTTACTATGTAGAATGCATTGCATCTTTTCATGAAAAGTACTATAGAAGGAGGTAGGGGTGGCTACAGGCAGGGATTTGAGAATAGGGATTGTGGTTAGTATAAAATTCACTTTCCTTAGGGTTCCAGGTCAGGTGCAACACTGGACTCAAAATGGAAATAGGACCACGGCACCTGGTCTTGATGTAACTAAGAGACAAGAGTCTCTTTATGTTTTCAATTATATATAAATCACTGAAGAGGAGGAGGAAGGAGCGTGCCATCTATTGCTTAGAATTCCCAGCAACTTCTGGAAATATTCTGCATTCTGTGTGTACTGGACTCAGAGTAAATATTTGTTGAGCAATGATAATGGATTGGTGAACGAATGATTAGCGATATCGTACTTATTTTGACCCTTTGAGGAATTGTGTTGGGTTGGATAATTTTTCCAGTTAACTAAGACTTCTTTCTATAAATGTGAAAATGTGTTTGAACCATGCCATGTGGACATATTTTTAGTGCATCGGTCATGTTTCTTCTTCAGTATATTTTCCTGAACATAATTTTAACTCTTCTGGGAAGTAGCATTAGTTATTTTGCTGTGTACAACTGTGACTTCGGGGGTCTTGAAATGTGAGCTGTTGGGACCCACCACCACGACCACCACTAGATAGTGATTTTGTTACTCCATCGTTCTTCTGTCTCCTTCCTTCCCTTACTCATCATCATGCATGTGTGCCTACCATGAACCACACATACTTTCGGTACCTGGAAACAACAGTGAACAAGACAGAGGTGGTTGCTTCCCTTACAGAGCTTCCTGTCTAATCTGGAATTCAAACAAACCAAGCAAATACTTCAAGTCCGGGGCAAACTCTATGAAGATAACCGTTAAGATAGAGAATATTAGAGAAGTGGGATTCCTACAGTGGGGTGACCTGTAAAGGTCTTGCTGCAGAGGTGGACGATAAGCCATGTCCTGAAGGAGGAGGAAAGCCAACCACGGGGAGAACCGCCATGGGGTTGTTCCTTGCAGCAACCCTTTCCACCCACCTTCCCCTCACTCTCATTGCTGAAGTCTGCCAGAAAATACCAGAAACACATGTTTGTTAAATCATTAATCTCATGTTCACAGAAAACAGACATGTTGCTCTTAAGGGAATTTCAGTTCTTTCTTAGATGAAAATATATAATTTTTAGGACAGGTATTTTATTCACTCTGCGTTTCGCTTTGGAAAGGCATGCAAAGCACTGAGCACCAGGGGGAATAAGAAATGAATAATACATGATCCCCTCTACATTAGGAATTGTATTAGTCAAGAAAAGCTAGGTGATATGGCAATAACAAGAAATCCCCAAATCTCCACGGCCTGGTGTACTAGTGGTTTATTCCTCACTCACAATCTCCAGGGAGGATAGGCAGCTCTCCCATAGGTAGCTGTCTTACGAGCAATCGCTTAGGGATCCAGGCTCCTTTTAGCCTGTGATTCTGGCCTTGATCCACAGAAGGTCAAAACAGGACTGGAGGCTCATCAGGTATTATTAAAGACTAGCTTTCTAAAGACCTTCCTGGAAGACACTTATATTTCTACCCAAGTCCATCAGTCAGAACCCAAACACATAACCTCAAACTAACTTCAAGGGAAACTGGGTGAGGTCTCCCTGTGTGCCCAGAAAGAAGAAATAGGGTTGATGAAGATACAGCTGATCTCCTGTCTAGGAATTTAGTGGCCCAGATTGACCAGAAGACACTTAGGGGACAACTGTCAAAAGCATTAAACAGAAGTGGAAACACAGAGGGGAGCCCATAAAGATGAGATTGATTCATTCTGATTAATCAACACAGGATAAGCAAAGTCTGCTAGAGGAACTGAGTTTGTTCAGGGTCTTAAATGATGACTAGGTATCATCAAAATGGTCGAAATAAAGCAGTGAGTTTAGACAAGGCACAGAAATGTGAAAGTTCGTACCTTCAGAAACACCAAGGGATCTGGCAAGACTGGAGGCAACAAGACTGGAGGGGGAAGAGAAACTAGATTCCCAAGGGTCTTGGATGTTTGGGTGAATAGTTTGCATTTTGTTCCACAGACAAAAGGATGCCATGAAACCTTTTTGAATAGGTAGTAACATAATCAGATTTATGTTATTAAAAGAGATGTTTTCTTTTCCATGTATTTGATTGTTGGCTGAGGTCAGGGGACATCTAAATGACAGATAATGACTCTTCAGTTTCTGCAAGAGTAACACAGGAGAATCAAATGTCTCTATATGACCCACTTTACTGAACTGAGCCAACCCCCTACTGATGGAACTATAATGGGTAAGGGGAGTTGCAGGAGGCATCACTTGTCAGCCTGGCAGAGAACTCTGTCCAAGTGCTGTTGGGAGAACCAGAGCAACTGGAAACTCCACGGTGTAGCTCAGAACCCCAAATTAGATTTCAGGCAGTTGCAGTGACTCTTTTTGTATGTCATCTTTGGCACAGCCTTCAACTTGTTTCTCATCAGCTGATGACAGCCTGTAGCTTAATCTTTAACCTAAGAGACAAATATCCATTTCTTCGTGGATTCTCAGTCCTATTGCTGCCCTGAAATATTGATAGTTACATGCACTTCTCTATGACAGCACTTTCCAAACGCATGGAGATTTAGTTGGAGTCCTAACGTAGATGAAGTTTCCCTAGTTTCTTTGCAGCTCTTCAACAGAGGTCCCAGCCAATCCCTTTCAGACCCATTTCCCCAATCAAAAGAACAGGTGGAAAACACAGAAACATGAAAATCTTGACTTTTATGTGATCTGTCTTCAGAGACGTTTAAACACACTTCACTTGAGTAGAAGTTGCTGTCGGTCGTCAATCCAAAGGCCGGTCCTTTCCTTACTCCTTGCTGTCAGAGCCCTGGTTTTGTCCAGCTGGCCACTTCTTCCTAACCTGACTCAGGAGCAAACCCAAACTAGTCTGATATAATCACAAAAACTGGACCTCTTGTTAGTGATGGGCTTAAGGTTGACCCAGTTCTGCCCGATGAGGTGTAAGTACAGGCCTACGTGGGGACTTCTTGGAAATAGCACCTTGATTATTTTCCTTCAGTTTTATTGAGATATAATTGACATTCAGTGCTATATAAGTTTAAATGCTCAGCACAATGACTTGACTCACATATATGGCAAAGTAATTACAATAAGTTTAGGTAACATCTATCTTCTCATACAGATACCAAAAAAAAAATGTGTTTTCTTCCCTTATGAGCAGCACTTTTAGGATCTACTCTCTCAATAACTTTCAAACACATCATACAACAGTGTTAACTATAGTTGTAATGTTGTACATGACCCCAGTACTTGTTTATCTTATATCTGGAAGTTTATACCTTTGACCACCTTTGTGTCAAGTCCCCCCCTCCCCACTCCCTGCCTCTGGTAACCACAAATCTGATCTCTTCTTCTATGAGTCTGGGGTTTTTATCTGCTTGTTTGTTTTTTAAATTCCACATATGAGTGAGATAATATAGTATTTATCTATCTCTGTCTGACTTATTTCACTTAGCTCAATGTCCTCAAGGTCCATCCATGTTGTTGCAAATCGCAAGATTTCCTTCTTTTTGTGGCTGGACACCATTTCACTACATAGCTAACTACCTAAACAGACAAATAAATAAATATTATATACATATTCATTATGTATATATGGATATATCTGTTATGTATATTGTTTTCTTCACCCATTCATCTGTCAATGGACTGTCAATGGAAACTTAGGTTATTTCCATGTCTTGGTGTTCTAAATAGCGCTACAACAAACATAGGGGTGCAGATATCTCCTCGACACAGTGATTTCATTTCTTTTGGATATATACCCAGAAGTGAGATTGCTGGATTATATGGCAGTTCTTTTTTTAATTTTTTTGAGGACCCTCCATCTTGGTTTTCATAGTGTCTGCAGCATTTTACATCCCCACCAACAGTGCATAAGGGTCCCCTCTCCTTCACAGCCTCGCCAGCATTTGTTGTGTCTTGTCTTTTTTGATAATAAGCATTCTACCAGGTGTGAGGTGGTACCTCATTGTGGTTTTGATTTGCGTTTCCCTGATGACTAGTGATGGTGAGCACCTTTCATGTGCCTGTTGGCCGTATGTATGTCTTCTTCGGAAAAATGTCTATTCAGGTCCTTTGCCCATTTTTTATTGGATTATTTTGATTTCTGCTATTGAGTTATAGGAGTTCTTTATATATTTTGGATATCAACCCTTTACACATACATGGTTCGCAAATATTTTCTCTCATTCTCTAGGTTGCCTTTTCATTTGCCGATCATTTCTTTTGTTGTACAGAAGCCTTTTAGTTTGATGTCCGCGTGTTTATTTTTTATTTCATCACTTGTGCTTTAGATGGCATATCCAAAAAATCATTTCTAGGGTCCATGCGAAGGAGCTTTTTTCCTACGTTTTCTTGTCACTTTGATTTGGAAGAGCGGTAATACCGATCGTTTCTCTTCTTCAATCGGCTGCTGTTGTGTCTGGATGTGACTCCTGGAATAGCAGTCGCCCCCTTACAGCCCCAGGGAAGCCCAGCTGAAGCAATGCCAGTGCCCTGAGAATGGCAGAGCAAGACGACAGGAGGAACATAGGACTCTGGTGGCATTGTGAAGTCATCCACTTTACCGTGCTTATAGGTGTTCTTTACCAAGACTTCTTTTCCATGAGATAATCCATTTTCTTTACTTTTCTAAGCTGGTCACATTGGAGTTTCCTATTCTTTGCAGTAGAAGCACTCTAATCAATAACAATGATAATTTTTTATTATTACTCACCATCCCAGTGAGGAAAGCAGACGGGTCAAAGCAGAGCTCCCACATTACAAATGTCTAGGCCATAACGTGATCAGCGCCCCTGGAGCTGTACAAAGCAGGGTCCCGGAAGCAGGCAGGGAGCAAACAGATTCATCTGGGTCACAGAGAGGATTAGTAAGAAAACCAGGGAGAGTCCAGCCAAGATGGAGGCTCCTTAAAGTTTGGCTGGAGTGTGGAGCCAGGCATGCCTGCCTCTGGTTCTTTTTGTCTATAGACTTCGGCCATTTCCCTTAGCATCGCAAAGCTTCAGCTTTTCTCATCTGTACAATACGCACCTTGCAGATTATTGTAAGAATACAAAATCACTCCTGGCAAATCATCTAATGTAGTGATTGCAGTGCATACAAGATGGGTATTCAGCAACGGGAAGCTTTTAACTAGAGCAATGATTCACAGACATTTCAGCCTCAGATCTTTGATGGCAATGAAGAACCTCTGGGCCATTTACCTTTCTATTGTCACATGAGACCACAAATTCATAGGACAGAAGGGAAGGGTAGTGTGTTCCATGGAAGAGACACAATTCACAGCCAAGGGCAGCTAGTGAATAATTTCTGCCTGACCTCCGCATCCATACAGCTCTGTCTCATATATGTGGATCAGGAAGGATCTTGGGACCATACCTGAGACCTTAGTGTAGTAAGGTGTATAACATGTTGATTTTGATATACTTATATATTACAAAATTATTGCTACCATAGAATTAATTAATACCTCCATCATGCCACATAATTTCTCTGTTGTGGTAAAAACATTGAAGATCTACTCTCTTACAAACTTTCAAATACATAATACAGAATTATTAACTAAAATCACCATGCTCTACATTAAATCCCTAGAGCTTATTCATCTTATAATTGGAAGTTTGTAACCTTTGACCAATATCTCTCCATTCCCCCCCCCATTCCCGCCCAGCCCTTGATAACCACTATTCTATTCTCTATTTCCTAAGAGTTCAGCTATTTTAGACTCCACATACAAGTGAAATCATACAGTATTTGTCTTTCTCTGTCTTATTTCACTTAGCAAAATGCCCTACATGTCCATCCATGTTGTCGTAAATGGCAGGGTTTCCCTTTTTTCATGGCCAAATAATATTCCATCACACACACACACACACACACACACACACACACACACACACACCCCAATATCTTCTTTATCCATTCATCCATTGACAGACATGAATATTGTCTCTGTATTGTGAATAATCCTGCAACAAACATATGAGTAAACTATAGTAATCCTATTTTCATTTCCTTTGGATATATATATCCTTTGGATATATACCCAGAAGTAGGATTGCTGGGTCATATAGTAGTTCTACTTTTAACCTTCTGAGGAGCCTCCATACTGTTTTCCAGAGTTGCTGCACCAATTTAAATTCCCACCAACAGCCCTGAGAACCCATTTTTAAAGCTATATTGCCACCTACAAACTTAGAGCAAAACTCAGTTTGTAAGAGTCATTTCAACTGAGTGCTGTGCTACATACTCCCCATTAATTTTTTTTCATAACTACTTGTTAGCCTCCAGTTTGAGAGAAGGAGAATAAAAAGACCCTGGAATGTTCTTGCTTGGAATGAGAATTGCTCATTAGAACCCCATTTTGTTATAATTGTACAATTCATTATGCTGAGCACTTCATTAGACGCATTGTAAAAATTCTGACAACTTGAATATGTTACATGGAATCTCAAAATGAATCTGATTTAGAGCTTCACTGTTTCTTGAGGGCATTTGCTAATTAATAGAAGTCTGAGAAGCCAGAGGAGTGAGAGTCTCCATATTTTCTTCTAGGGGTCATTATTAGAGATGTGCTTAAAACAACATAGTTTTGAAATAGGAAGCTTTCTTTACAACAGAAAGAAAAAAATAGCCCATAAACCCGAAATGGTCACAATGAGGCCACATCTGTCTTTACAAATACAAATAGCTCAGAATGGTTTGAAGTTAATACCAAACCAAATCTTTTCATAGTGCGGTGCGGGACTTTTGGGGGAAAGATAGATTGAACATTTTCATTTATTTCCTTGTCCTCTTGAAAGCCTTTGGGGGCATAAAAGGGGTAGAAACCCATAAGGTCAGAGGAAATTAAGCAGCTGACAGGAACAACAGAATCCTGGATGCTGGAAGCTGGAAAACAAGGGCAGTTGGGTTTGTAAGCCCAAGAAAGGGGAATCTGATGCTGGCAGACTGGGAAGTGAGAAGCAAACCTACTGTCCCTCGCACCCGTCCCCCCAAAACTGGGGATCTGGTAACTGGGGAGTAATGGTGGGGCTCTAAAAGCATCAGCTGACGGTCTGCTTAGGGAGCATTTAGATCCCCAGATCTCTTCTTCCACATTGCCCAGCTGAGGGACTATCCCTCCCCACACTGGCACAGGTCGAGAGGTGTCTACCTCTGGGGAGTGTGAAACAGAGAGCCTCTGGACTGGAAGACTCCAGAAGTAGCTGTGGCAAGAACACCACAATAAAAGAGGCGGGTCAAATGGCCATTTACATATCTAATGATGAGATCCTCCCTCCTGGCCCTCTTAGGCTAAGGAAGTACTGGAGCCAGGCCTGGACCCTGAGCATGAGATTGGGAGGCCCTTGTCTGAGGAACCTGGCCAGCCCAAAGAGAAATACCTCAGGATAATCTTGGAAAGTCCCCAAGAAAACAACCAGTCAGATCAGTGGTTCACCACCACCTAGGCACCTGATAAAGATGCAAAATCTTGGGGGGCACCTGGGTGGCGCAGTCGGTTAAGCGTCCGACTTCAGCCAGGTCACGATCTCGCGGTCCGTGAGTTCGAGCCCCGCGTCAGGCTATGGGCTGATGGCTCAGAGCCTGGAGCCTGTTTCCGATTCTGTGTCTCCCTCTCTCTCTGCCCCTCCCCCGTTCATGCTCTGTCTCTCTCTGTCCCAAAAATAAATAAACGTTGAAAAAAAAAATTTTTTTAAAAAGATGCAAAATCTTGGGACCCCTGGGTGGCTCAGTCAGTTAAGTGTCGGGCTTTGGCTCAGGTCATGATCTCACAGGTTGTGAGTCCGAGCCCCACATCAGACTCTGTGCTGAAATTGTGTAGCCTGCTTGGGATCTTCTCTCTACTTGTCTCTCTGCTCCTTCCCAGTGAGTGCTCTTGCTCTCTCAAAAATAAATAAATAAACTTAAAAAAATTTTTTTTCGTGCAAATTCTTGCAACCTGCTCCAGACTTAACAGAATCAGAACCACTAAGGGTGGGGCCCTGAAATCTTAAGACCCTCAAGTACCTGAAGTTGAGAACAGCTGCTCTTTAGCAAATTTCATTGTGGATGCAGTTTCCCTTCCTTATAAACATGGACAGTCAAGGATGGTATATATCAGAAGAAAGACGGAGATGAAAATAAACTGGAAGAAATAACAGTCTTTGAGGAAAAAGAGTCCATGTGGGAAAACTCCAACTGGGGAAAGAACTAACATGAATACTCTTGGAGAGGTAAGAAAAAAATATTTCATCTGTGAAACAGGAAGAAGTAGCTATTTTTTTAAAGGAGTCCTTTAGGAAACAACAAATATAGGCTTTTGAAAATTTAACAATATGATAGTAGAAATGAAGGATTCAACAAAAAAAAAGAAAAAGTAAAGCCAAAAGACAAAGAAAATAGGAAGAAGAAAGAAAAATCTAAGGATTAGTGTAGGAGAGTCGTTGAAAATTGCTGGCCTAGGAAGATGAACATCCAAATAATAATAAAAAAAAAAATCCAGACGAAGAAGGCAGAGAGAGGAAATACTCAATGAAATAACTGACAGATGTTTCCCAGCATTGAAGAATATAGATTCCCAGATGGAAAGGGCCCACCTGATGCCAGGCCAGTAGGTAAAGATAGATTCTTATCAAGACACATCATTGTCAGATTTCGGAAGTTGGGAATAAAGAGAAGATCCTCAAGAACTAGACACTCACTAAGTATTAAGAAACAAAACTTCTTGGGGTGCCTGGGTGGCTCAGTCAGGTGCCCATCCGACTCTTCATTCCAGCTCTGTCACAATCTCAGGGTTCGTGGGTTCGAGCCCCACATCAGGCTTTGCACTCACAGCACATGGAGCCCCCTTGGAATTCTCTCCCTCCCCTCTCTCTGCCCCTCCCCCTACTCACACGTGCACTTTCTCTGTCCCTCTCTCAAAATAAATAAATAAACTTAAAAAACAAAAAAGAAACAGAATGTCTCTAAACTTCTCAGGAGCAACAGGGGATCCTGGAGGACATTGGAGCAAGGTTTCGAGAGCCTTAAGGAGGTGATTTCCAAAGTAGAATTCCGTACCCTGGTAGACAACCGATCAAATGTAGGGAGAGAAGAACCATAACCAAATGTATGAAGGCAGAATAAAGACACTTAAAAACAGGCTACGTTTCTAAGCTCTTGGGTCAAGATGTTACCTTTTGTAGAAAGAATTGGATAGTGGTCGCTGTCGAAGTACCAACTCTCTTTCACAGACGCTTCTCAGAGAAGTGCGTAAAGCAGGGCCTTTGTGATGAGTGCTGTTTTGTCCCTGTACATCTGTTGTCACCTCTCTTCCATCTGTACCCCACCTGCGACCAGAGAGTTCTCTTCCCTGACGACTTGTCTCTCCAGCCTTCCCCTACATCCTGAAGATAGTCAGCAAACTGTTTTGTTCTCAGTGAGGCTTCATCTGGTTTCAGCTCTGGAAGCTAGGAGGGACATGAAGTAGAAACATGGATGAGGGCAGTAAGGAGGCCAGCCCTGGGGTCTTACCTTAAAGCTGCATTTGAAAAAACAGATTTCATATTACTCCACCTAGAAATTTTCAAGGGGCGCCTGGGTGGCTCAGTCGGTTAAGCGTCGGGCTTCGGCTCAAGTCATGATCTCATGGTTCGGGAGATCGAGCCCTGCTTTGGGCTCTGTGCTGACAGTGTTGAGCCTGCTTGGGATTCTCTCGCTACCCCCCCCCCCCACCCCCGCCTCTGTCCCTCCCTTACTCATGCTTTCTCTCTCTCAAAATAAATAAATGGATAAGCTTCCAACAATGTATTAAAAAAATTTTCAAGATGATTTCATTTACTCTAAACAAGGTTAAGAAAATATTAGTTGTCCCTATCAAATGTTATTTTTATCATTTGTATTTGGGGTGGATGGAAGAAGTGATGGAGTCTGGGGCTGCGGGCCCTCTGTCAGCGCCCCCTGCCCTTATATCCTGGGATGATGGCGGGATCCCAGACGGTTTTCACAATAGGTGACCCTGGAGGCTGTTTGGATGTGCCTTCTTGTTCCCAGAAGTGAATCACCTCAGGTCTGGCCAGTTTGAAGTCTGTCTCGGTGGAACTTCCCCATAGAAGCTGCTCCCATCACCTGCCCGGCGGGGCTCCTTAGGGCCCGATTCCAGCAACACTGTTTTTCAAAGAACCATTCTTTATTAAAGAGATTTATTCAAAGATCCCTAGGTTCCCCAGGGCAGGTATTCTGGGTAATAGCACAGTGACATATTCCTTTCTTTCTCAGCTTCATTGGTCTGAACTTGACCATAGGGCCCAGATCCACTGTCTTTCCAGTGAGCTTCTAGTATAGTGGGGTGGTTGAGAGCCTGAGCCTTGGGGTAAGATAAAAATGGGTTCAAATCCCAGCCCTGCAAGCTGTGGCATGGGACAAATTAACCCATCTCAACCAGTGGTTGTAAGGATCAAGAGAGATCATGTACGCAGGGATTAAGCACATTAAATCCTCAATCAGTGATAGATCATTAATAACATTAACTAAGGACACTGTAAAATTTCCTCCTAGGAAAGAACATTGCAGAAATAGTCCCTCTTAGTTGAGGTATTTAGGAAACGAGACAAGAATCCCTAAAATTCCCTCATTTATATTCTCACCTTCTCCTCTCCTTGCTGTCTCCCCCACCCCCGTTGGGCTGGGGTCACATCTACAATCTCAATCAAGTTCAATCTCATCATCAGTTCTAAATACCCCATAGCCTGAATTATAAGAAAACTGGTACATTAGATGGTTCAAGAAAATTTAAAAGAGAAAGTGAGGACTGGGTGTTGTATGTAAGCCATGAACCGTGGGAATCTACCCCCAAAACCAAGAGCACACTACACACAGTACGTTAGCCAATTTGACAATACATTATATTAAAAAAAAAAACCAACAGCAACAACAATGCAAGGGGAAAAAAAAAGAAAGTGAAACACAATATAAAGCTTCCCCCTTTTTTTCGAAAAGTGTTTCCCTAAGACGTGTCTAGCTTTTGCCAGTAGGTAGAGTGATAATAATGATGGCAGGCAGTGTAAGCTGAGGGCTTTGTACGTGCCGAGGTCTTTCCCAAGTTTATTTTCGCAAGTTTTACTAAGATTGTCTTATTTAACCCTCACGGGAATCCTGGGAGAGAAATACATTTGTTATTCTCTTTCTGCAGATTTTAAGAAACCTGGGGCTCGCAGATGCGAACTAACTTAGGAGGAAGCAGACAACTGCTCAGGAAATGGAAGGGTATCCAGACAGCTGGGGTTCCTGAAAGGGTAGCGGTCATCCTCACACAGTAGGGACTGTCACTGACCCCACCTTTCTCACCTTGAATTGTTTCTAGGAAAAGTGTGGGTGATAGTTTTCTTCTTAGCTCCATGTAGCTAGCAGAGAACCTTCTATATGCTCAGGGATATTTCTCTATCCTTTGCCTCAATATACAGAGTTGTGGAATGGGAGCTGGTTCGTGGAGACTTTGAGACAGGCTGCCAGAGCTCAGTAGGACTCCAACTCAGCTCTGTTCATTTCCCCACGTTCCAAATCCTTCCAAGGAAACAACCGGATCTCAGGTTCTCTTGTCTTCCCCAAAGGTGCTGGATAACAAAAGCAATTATTCCAGCCCCGCCAGCCACGTTCACGTCCACGTTCATGTTTGGTTGGTTTCTATCAATTTTCAGTTCCTTCTTTGTAAAGTTATTCCCAACGGGTACCTCAGGAAGAAGCCTGGACTAGATGATCTTCAAAGTCCCAACTAACTTGGCAAGTCTGTTATTCAACTCAATGTTATATAAAAGATAAAGGTATGCATCACAAGTTTTAAGAGAATCCAGAAATGCCATTGCATATTAGTGCTTTCTTGGAATCCCTTTCAGGCATTGACAGTTGGCAGGTCACATTTCCACTAGGCTGCGGAGAAATCAGAACGGAAATGACCTTGTGATGGCCGCAATCGGGGCATTTTGTGGTCAGCTGAGAACTCCCTTTGTTGCCATCATCCAGCCCAGCCCTGAAGGGTCCATGCAGACTGGCTGGGGATAGGACCACCCTCAGCGGGAACATTATGTGTGGGGCCTGAACTTAGAAATCAAACCCACTGGGCTTCAAGTCTCAGCTGACTCACATTGTCACCTAACCTCAGTTTTTTGTTTTTTGGCTTTTGGTTTTAATCTGAAACATGGAGGTAACGCCATTCTCTTTGAACGGGCTATGGTGGGAATGGAATGTCCATGTATGGGCCAACAGCTGGCGTAATGCCCATCTTGTGGTAAATACTGCATCACTGGTAACTGTTAGTTATCCATGGCTAACAGAGTCCAACTGCCCTGCCTGTTTTTAAGGCTCCCAGCATCCAGTGCAGGGTAGAGGGGCCACTCTTATGGACATTGAGACTTGGATTTTATCAGCAGTGACCACCATGGATTTGTAAGAACCAAAATGGGAGTACTTAGAGCTATCCCTACTGTCATAAAAAAAATCATAATTAATTCTGTAAAATTAAATGTATCATTAACTTGAGTTGCCTGTTCTTGTCAGTCATAAAGGATTTTTCTGGCAGGCAAAATTAACCAAGGATGGACCGATTGCTTTAGTGAGGTGAGGGCTCATCACCACGGCAGGTGATGGCTTAAGGGTAGGGCTGTGGACCTCTTGGTTAGAACATAGCACAGGACATGGAAGGACCTGGAAATTGTTTGTGTTGATGACTTTAAGTTTTCTGAGAGCCCAAATGGGCATCACAGGTCTCTAAGCAGCCCTGGAGATTTATCATTTTTGCTTCAGGTTTCTTTGGTCTTGTAGACTACCCATCAAGGAGCAGAATCTAGAAATAAACTTTGCAAACCAGCCCCCTCATTGGTCGACTTTCAGGTTTCCTTTGGCGAGTGTTCTTGAAATGTGGTTCCTGTGTATAACTTTATTCATGCAACTCCCCTGATCCTTGCAGAGGATAGTGGATGCTTTCTAAACATCTCTGTAGCTGCAGAGTCAAGGCAAGGGGACGGTGGTGCTGCGTCCAGATAAGAGCCAGCATTTGCAGAGGGGATGTGCTCCGCCTACAGAAGTAATAAAGTCTGTGCAAGTAGGGGAGAGGCAGGCAAATGCTGCCAGGCCTGTGCGTTTACTGAATCGAGGCCAATCCCTGGCCACAGAGCACGGTATACTTAGATGCTTCCGTTGGACTGCTTGAGTATTGACCTAGTCTTGCAAACTGACACCCTTCAAAGGAGCGAAAAGAAAAAATAAGTTTGGAGGAACATTTACATAGAGGCTTCCCTTGGGTTCCAGCTGCCCAACTGAATTAGCATCAAACCATTGCCCTGGAACAGGGTCATGAGAATTGGTTTCCCTGGCCTCGCACAATGAGCACAGTCAATGCTGGTGATGCCTGGTTTTCATTTGGGAGAAATTTACATTCGATCCCACCCTCGCCCCCAAACTTCTTTCCTCCTATCCGCTTGACTCTGTCATTCGAAGACCCAAATATTTGCAACAACGCCTCCACTGTTCTTTCCCCTGCTGGCTTGGCTATAAAATTCCCCTCCCTCAGTCTTTCTTCCGTCCCAAGCAAAACCCCCATTCTCGACTTCAGACTGGCATCAATAAGGAGTTTGGAGCGAACGAATTCACACTAACAAGTAAATAGCTGATAAATCCTTGGAGCGATCCTAACACTTTTTGCGAATTCAAGCATCCTGCTTACACACTTTCAGGGTTTAAAAGCTAACCTCTTGAATGGTGGCGTTTCATTCATTAACACCAACAGCAAAAAGGTTTTACGTCTTGAGACTTCCCTTTCTTGTGCTCCTTAATCTGATAGGAAGGGAATGTTGCATCTGGGAATAGCAGATGATACTGGTAACCCTCAAATATTTGGAGATCCACAGTCAGATTAGATGAGAATCACGGAAACCTCTGTATGGACATACCAGGAAAGCCTTCAGTCCCATACAGGGTCCTTGTGTTCCCAGTTCCTATCCTGGGGCCCTCTGAAACAGGAGATCTCAGGAATGGGCTGATGTGACCTTCCCTCACTGCCAAATTAGGAGCTTCTCCTGTCCTTCGAGGGTATGGGGGAAAGGAGTAGCTCGTGTTGATGGAATTTTGATATTTGAATAATAAACAGATTATTACCGTTTACTCTGTTGTTACTATTCTAAATGCTTCAATCCATTCATTCAACATGGAGTGCTTCCTATGTGCCAATATAAATGCTCTTCATTCATTTATTTACCCAATGCTTGACCTCTTATGTCAAGTATTGTTATAAATACCATTCATTCATTCATTCATTCATCCACCACAAGTATTTACTGAGAACCTCTTGTGTGCCAGGCGCTGATCTATGCTCTATAGCAATGAACCAAACAGAGCCTCTGCCTTCATGGACATGACACTCCATGGGACGTCGCCAGGCAGTGCACAAACAAATGAGAAAAAATACAGTGTGTCGGATGGTATTAATTCTCATGGAGAAAAAGGAAGCAGTTGAAGGGACAGACAGTGCAGGTGGTAGATGTTGCCGTATTTAGCCCTCAGCGGTGAGGTGGCCTTAAATCGTCATTGATAACAATGATGACAACAGCTAAGGTTTGGGGTGTCCATAGAAGTGTCTTGCTGTGAGTTCCGTGCTCGCCTAGACTCCACCACGAACTTGCTGTAGTACCTGTGTGAGGAGCAGCAGCAAACTCAAACGCACACTTTTAGGTTTGGTTTAGTTTTTGCTGGATGCACTTTCTTGTTAGCTGTGCATCCAGGCCCATGAACCAAACTCCTGGACCTCTGAGGGAGACCGGCCTGGAGGAGGGAGAGGGGAGGACGGATGACAGCTGGTGAGTCCCGCTGGAAGGTGCCTGTGCTGAAGTGACCTTGCGGCCATCCCTGGGGCAAGGGGAGAGGGGGCAGAGGGACATATTCTGCTTTTCTTCCTGTCGCTCGGCTTCGGACCTCCTTTCCTTCTGGCCTGGCAGGGTGTTCTCCAGCATTTACTCTGTAAGCCCTTTTCAGCTCACTCTCGGTTGCGGCTTACTGGGATTGTGTGTGACAACGGCAATGAATGCATTCCTGTCCTTATCAAAAAGAAGACAGTTAGGTAACTAATAGGGACACCTGAGAGGGATCGGAAGAGCTCCAATGATGTGTGTCCCTGTTTCTCAAGTTTTCCTGGGGCTGGCCTTTCCAGCGGGACAGAGGGCAGGGCTGGACCCCTGGCTGAAGCCTACGGTGACCTCAGCAAGCCCCTTGTTCTCCTGCTCCTTTGGGAGGTTCTCCATCCTGCTCCTTTGGAGCCGGGGCAAGGCAGGACCACTTAGCATGCAGGTGGCCATTTACACTTTCCAGCCTTGGAAGAGAGAAATCAGCCAGACGGAGGCCCTGGGCCCTCAGCTCTTGTGAGCTGACAACCTGGGATCGGTGAGTTCACTTTGGCGTTGAACTTTTAATTTTTTTTTATTGTTTTTATTTTATTTTTGAGAAGGAGAGAGAGAGTAAGCAGGGAGGGGCAGAGAGAGTGGGAGACACAGAATCTGAAGCAGGCTCCAGGCTCCGAGCTGTCAGCCCAGAGCCCGACGCGGGGCTCGAACTCATGAGCCGTGAGATCATGACCTGAGCTGAAGTCAGACGCTTAACTGACTGAGCCACCCAGGCGCCCCGTTGAACTTTTAATCTGAGCATTTTAAGCAGTTCCCAAGGGATCTCCCAGTGGTTACATGAGCATACTCTCTACAACTATTTGTTCAACTATAATCATTTTTCTCTATGCTCCACTTTAATAGCTCTCATGCAAAAGGAAGAGTTGTGGTTATTTTGCCAATCCCATGGTCAAGATGCATCCGCGCCTGGCCAGACCTCCTCCCCCCCTCCCCCCCCCCCCCCCGCCACCCCAGCTGACAGAGAAACCAAAGCTTGGAGATGTGGCATGACTTCCTCTCCGTCACACAGCCAGGCTTTAGGAAAAATCAGCTCTCCTCACTCTGAGAATTTTTTTCTTGCTACCATGCCCCCCCCAAGGAATGCCTGACTGTTCCTTATTTATTCATTCCAGTGATTAATTAATGGTAGGGCAAAAAGTTCAAGCCACCAGCATCAAAGGCATGAGAGCTGACATGTGCATCCAGGACATTTGACAGGACCGGGGTCATTGGAAGATCTAGTTTTGGAAGAGCTTGTTTAGACAATTAGGAAAACGTGAACCTAACCTTTGTCTGCAATAAGCAGGGTTGGGAGCTGGTAAGCAGAGTGCAAGGGGACGCTTGGTGGCCTGTTTCAGGACAACCTTGCTTCACAAAATGATGCTTGGAGAGAAATCTGCTGGAAGTAGGGATACATTCCCACTGTCTAGAATTCCTTCATCATGTCTTCTCAAAGATACTGGTTCGGGGTGCCTGGCTGGCTTGGTGATCTCAGGGTTGCAAGTTTGAGCACCACTTTGGGTATAGAGATTATTTTAAAATCTTCTTAAAAATCTTTTAGGGTGTCTGGGTGGCTCAGTCATTTAAGCATCTGACTCTTCATTTCAGCTCAGGTCATGATCTCATGGTTTGTGAGTTTGGGCCCCACATTGAACTCTCCATCGGGCTATGTGCTGACAGTGCAGAGCCTGCTTGGGATTCTCTCTCACGCTCCCTCGCTCTCTGCCCCTCCCCCACTCGTGTACACGCACATGCGCTCTCTCTCTCTCTCAAAAATAAATAAACTTAAAAAAATAGAAAATAAAAATCTTTAAATAAATAGATACTGGTTCTATGGCGGATTACAAATATTTGGAACTCGTAACCTAAATTTTGTTGCTTTTGCCATGCCCAGAATATCCAAAGCACAAAAATTTTTGTTGAATACTGCAGATGAGCTGTGCTAAACTAATACACTGGTGATACATATACATTTTTAAAAACTTGTAACTGATGTATTAAGCTAAAATTAGTAAGTTCAAATGTAACAGGAGTAAATGTACAGCCATGCATTCTGTTTCCAAAAAATCAACGGGGACAAGGGGGAGAATACTTGTCTTAACAGCAATTCAAATGAAAAAGATCTAAGAACTTCAGTTCACAAGTCAGTAGAAACCAAATGTATGAAGCACATACTAAAGAATTGATGTGATACTAGGCTGTTTTGAATACTTTCTAGATCAAGTCTGGACATCATTACACTGTGCTCTTAGGTGATTAAACCCCACCTGGAGTATTGGAATTGATAATCAGGTGTCATGTCTTAAGGAGGACATTGATAAGCTAGACTGTGTTCAGAGCACAGAGTGTAGGAGGCTAAAACTAAATGTCACGACATATGATACCTTAAAAGAATTTAGGATGTTTAGCCAGAAGAAACAACCAAAAGCTACATGAAGATTGATCAGATGATACTTTGAACTTCATACAAATTTTATGACTATGAAGCAACATCCATAATGTACCATCCAAGGACCTGGGATAGTCAAAAGTAGCTTCCAAGCATGGAAGTTCCTGCTCCCTTCACCCAAAAACAAGATTTGGGGTATAAATTAGGATATTCTACAAGCCATTGTTCTCCATAAACAAGGAGTATAAATCATCCTTACCCACAAATAAAGATCAGACATCTGTTATTTTCCCCCAAGTAATCATGTTCTTGTCAGAAATGTCAGTTAACTCCGCCAACAGATATTTTTTTTATCGCCTCAAATCATTAATAGGAATGTTGACTGCAATATAGGCAATAAAATAAATAAATGAATGTTCCTTCTCTTTTGACAATGATTTATTAATACCTACTCATGGAACAGCTTTTTCTCTTTGGGTATAGGCTTTCAATCACGTATGAGTTTACCAAACCGTCGTTCATTCAATGAATACATTTCTACCTGTTTTTAAGGAACTTTATCCAACGCCTGACTCTGTCTGTGAATTCCCCTTACGTGCTAGGATAGAAACACTATGAAAAGAGAAAGAGGTTATTATTGCCTGATTTGTTTCTGTGGACTCTCAGATCTTTATTTTCTAAGAAGCCTCAGTTCCTCTGTTTAATATTCAATTCTAGAATTTTGCCAGGAAGTAGCAATCCTCCTGTGTCCTTTTTGGAATTTGGGAGATCACCTTCCCCATGATGTCTCAGAGATTATGACAAAGGTTCTAGGATCTGCCTCTAAATTCTTCCTGGACGCTGTGAGATCACATCCAGGCCGGGGAGGGCAAAACTCATGTAGTAGAGGCAACTTTGTGGGGGCAGACAGGTCCAGTTGGTGGTTATTGCCCAAGGCGCGACCCTGGCAGGATTCTTAAGCCTTATCCAGGCTCCGCAAGAAGTCCTGCTGTCATGCAATGTCAAGGTCAGTCACTGGCCCCAATGAGAAGCGTGGCTGTGTCAGAAGGCTGTATTTCTGATCTGGAGCTAGATGTTTTGCATGATTTCATTACCATCCTAAGCTTTATTTTCCTTATGTGTCTTTGTCTAATTTCATTTTCATTTTAAAGGCTTTTTGCATTAAAGGATAAAATTGAAGAAAAATTGGGGGTGATTCATGACGTTGGCTATTAGCTGCGGGACTTTGAGCAAATTGCTTAACCTTATTTTAAAGTGTTCAACTTAACTGTTTCTTAGGCTAAATTTACACAGTTGTGACTATCTATACTATCTTGGCCCCCTTAGCTTCCCTTTTTGTCAATAGAACCAACCCAATGCACTTACAACTCTTTTTAAAAAAAATTTTTTTTTGCCATAGCTTATTTTTCCAGTTTTATTGTGGTATAATTCACATATAACGTTGTATTATTCCGAGGTGTACAACATAATGATTTGATATATGTATATATTGCAAAAACGATGACCACCGTAAGTTTAATTAACATCCATCACCTCACAGCGATAACAAATGTCAGCGAGGATGTGGAGAAGACAGAAGCCTCGGGCGCTGTTAGTGGGAATGTAAGCTGGCGCGGCCACTGTGGAAAATAGTACGGAGGGTCCTCAAAAAATTAAAAACAGAGCTGCCATATGATCCAGCAATCGCACTTCTGGGTATATACCCAGAGGGAACAACACCACTATCTTGAAGAAATATCTACGCCCCCCCTCCCTCTTCACTGTAGCATTATTTACAATAGCCGAGATAAGGAAACACCTAAGTATCCATCAATAGATGAATGGATACTTGTTGTTGTTTCGTTTTGTCTTGCTTCGTTTTAATTTGTAAGGTTCCATCCTTTAAAATCTCTCTGGACTCACTCTCACAATGCTGTGCCACCAACCCTTTACTCTAGCTTGGATTTTCACCCCCACCTCCCCCTTTGGTCCGTTTCTGAAACCTTGTGTTGTGTTGTGGTTCCCGGGACATCTTTTGCGGGGAATGGGCGTGGGAGATCCTTGTACTTTCTGCCCTACGGTCTCCGGCCATTCACTGTTCATTCCTATCCTGCCCTTTTTCTGACACCCCAACCGAGGCTGGACAACACAACTTCCTAGAGCCAGAAGGTCAGAGAGTGACATTCAACTTGCAGTGATGCCAGTGAGAGCACTTGAAAACTTGTAAAACCTCTAAATGGCTCCCCAAAACAGTCTCAGTCCTCAAATGCAATATATTTTAAGACAGCATAAGTTCAAAAAATGTTTTCAGGGGGAAAAATAGTAAATGTGCATTTGGATTTATAAGGCACCAGATTTCAGAAATACTAAAATGTTAAAAAAAAAAAAAAGTGTGTCTTAAAATTGGAAAACTCAGTGTTACCTGTTAACATTCTGGAAACTTCCTTGTGTGATGGGTTATTGAACAGGCCAGATTTGGTAGGAGGAAATCAGGAAGTAGCTTTGTGTTCCTCCCTCCACGGTCTCCCTCAGGCCCATTCAGTCGGCTCTCCTGTCCCCATGCCGTGGTGGCATCTCTAGCAGATCTTAGCGTGCCCTGGTCACTTTCAAGCATTAGAAAGTCCAGCACAATCCAATCAAAACTTTGCTCCCTCCATTCAGCAGAAGCTTCTCTGTTCTCTCCAGCCCACCACCTGAGCTCAGGTCTGAGACCTGCCCCTCCGGTGCTCTCTCTGCTATTTCTGGTTACTCCAGAGCCAGGGCCAAGGCCAATGCCAGGGAAAAGGGCCTATGGGTTTGTACTTTTCTCAGCTGTGTACTGCTCCCCCCTTACTGCTAATGTGCACACACTGGAAAATTCCCAGGGGATCCTTTTGTAGGTTCATTAGGTATGCCTCCCTACCACTATCACTCCCCTCACCCCCCAACCCACTCTATTTCAGATGCACACGGATTTTTCAGGAAGACACTACCATCCAGTGGGGGCAATGCATTTTTAGACGGCCTCTTAGGATGCCCCTCAGCTCTGCCTCTCTGCAGTTTGCTCCTGGGCTCCCTTCGTCCAAGCTGGTAGCCCTCTTGGCTGTGGTCCTTTTCAAGCCAGGGCATTGCAAGGCATTCCTACCATTGCCCTCTCTCCTCTCCCAGCCACCTGTAGGGGCTTCAGCCAACCCCTACCTTCAGGCCACTTGAGGGAAGAGTCTAATG
Source organism: Puma concolor (assembly GCF_028749965.1). Lineage (NCBI taxonomy): Eukaryota > Metazoa > Chordata > Mammalia > Carnivora > Felidae > Puma > Puma concolor. The sequence goes on from NC_141670.1 coordinate 27,001,930, forward strand.
ACCAGCAAACCCAAGGGCTGTATTTCAAGTTCTCCCAGGAGCCCTCCTGTGTTCGTCCAGCCATAGCACAAGGAAGGCCCCAGAGGTCGGGTAGATCAGCCAGGACCTGGCCAGCAAGTGAGGTGTAAGCACCCCCTTCCTTAAAAGAAAACTCTAATATCCACCAATGGTTCCCTAGGGTCCCTCTTCGCTTCTCCTAGGAGGCTGCGGGGAGGAAGGGGAGGGGCCCCACCTCCATGTTTACAGGTGGGGAAATGGAGATGTTGTGGGGCCACAACTGCAAAGAAATCTTCTCTCCTAAGAGCCACGAGCCATATGCATAGGGGGTTGCTGGGTCTGCTCGGGCTCCCGTAAGTTCAAGGTGGATGTGGCCAGCCCCTCTCTTTAGAAAGTAGATAATACTTTCTAAAAGCCTTTGGAGGCTTTGGCAAAAGCAGGACACAGGAGGCGCTCATCCTACCTGTTACACTTGTTTAATTCAATTGGACAAACTTGGGGTGTGCTGCACGCCAGACGTTGAGCTAAAGCCTGGGATTACAAATGTGAGCAAAACACAATCCACCCCCCTCAGAGGATCAGAGCTCCTGGTAGAACTCAGAATGGACGAACTAACAGAGAGGCAGCGGGTGGGAGTCTAGGGCACGGTCTCCGAAGCCTGGGTGCCTGGGTTTGAATCGTGACTTTGCCACGTTCTAGCTGTCTGGCTGTGGGCAAATTGCTTGAACTCTCCACACCTCCATTTCCCCACCTGTAAAATACAGATAATAGTAGTACCTAGTCCTTGTGATGCGCAGACACGTTCAAATATAAGTGCATAAAACCGAGCCTAGTGGAACCTAGTGGATTTGTTTGTTTGTTTGTTTGTTTGTTTTGCATTGAACACAGAACATGTGCTGTCCTGACTGTTCACAAGCTTCAACTCATCGTGGCCTCTGACTCTCCCTCTACTTCCCTTCCAGGTTCGGGCTGCTCCTCTCCGTGTGTTTCTGCCTGTGGTCTCCTTGTAGCCTACGCCCATGTCCTTCGGGTGCCCAGCTCGATGGGACATACTCTACGACCACATGGCTTTCCTTAGAGACTCGCCCCTTGTCTTTGTCACCCGAGCATTTGTTATAACTCCGACTTCCAGAGTATCATAGGCCCCGTGTCCCTTTTAGTGCCTCGCATGGGAACATTTGAGATGCACGTTTCCTCCTTTGAAATCTCCTTTCCAAAAAATAGAAGGAGTTCGTGTAATTGTGTCCAGTGTTCCCTTCCGAACACCCCTGGTATGTTCAGTAGTCTTTGTGTGATCCTCACCCACCTGAGAAATCAATGCAGGATAAAAACAGGGCAAAATTTAGCACAATTAGCTTTCTACAAGCTCTCTGACTAAAAATGACTTTTCAATTCTCTCTTATAGTTTCCTAAGTAGTGACTCTAATAGGATATTAACGTGACCCTCTTCCTGCATTGAAATTTGGGTGAGCCCCCAAAGCTGAGAACTCTCCCAAAGAGGGTGCTAGACCATCTGTGTGGGGCTGGCAAAGGAGTGGTCTGAAACTTGCTCTGCCTGCCACCCACTTCAAGAGTTTCAAAGAGGAGGCCAGGAACTTATTAGGAAGTCGAAGCAGCCAGTAGCAAGGATTAGCTTGAAGACAGTTGTCAGTAGCTGGGCATCCCCACCACCCTGTCCTCACCCTGGCTTGGGAGGAAGAGAAAAGGTATCTTCCCTTCAACCTAAGCAAAGTGAGAGAGACTTCAGACACCACTCAGAGAGCTTCACCTGTGTGGCCCGGAATTGGGTGGGTGTAGACTGATGTCTGCCTTCCATCTGGAAAGCCCAAAGAGAAGGTGGGAGGTTGGAATTCCCTTGCCAGGAAGCCGAGTAAAGAGACAAGATGAAAAGGCGAAGGTACCCTAACGTGGGGTATACCAGGGGCGACGGGCATGGGGGGTGCGTGGCCAACTGGGTATGACCGTGACTTCTTTGAAAGAGTTCAAGTTGGAGAGCCCCATGAGGTTAAGCAAGGTGCCGGGGGAAGACCCCCCCAGAGAACCCACAAAAATGCTGCACAGGATGAAGAATCAGCCTGACAGCAGATGATAATGGTGACAATCAAGCAAGTCCTTTCTTTCCCGCTTCCCTTCCTTTCACTCTCCTCCGGTTCTGGGGTGGCCTGAATCCGACAGGAGGAGTGAAAGTCGTGAGGGAAGCCAATCACGGAGTTGACTTCACCTCCGGTTCCTAATCTTGTATCAGGCCCAATCTGGCAGGAAGCGAGGGCTTGTAAATTGTATGCCAAATGGATATCTGGATTGACCTGGACACTTTATTATCTGAAACATGAGGTTTGTTAATCCCACAGCACCTGCCTGGGGTTTCATCCAGGAGCAAAGAAGAAGCAGTCAACTTAGCACAGAGAAAATAGTGTCACTGCCTTCTGCCTGTGCTCTTCTGAGTCCAGCTCGTTTCGTGACACAGTGACTCGGTACTAAGAAAGCAGATGCACATCCTCTAGGGTCTAGATGGTCTGTAGACATGCAGGATGGTTTGGTTGTGGTCTTGGCCGAGGGCTGCTCACATTAAGAAGTTCCTGTACATTAGGAACCCACCCCAGGGTGATGGTCTTTTGGTTCTGTCTCCTGTTAGTTTCATCCATGTGCTCTGGTCACCCACCGCCATGAATAAAAGGTGCTCCAGGACCGGGGTGAATCCCTCCTGTCACCCTCAGCAAAGAGCTGAGCACGTGGGCATGACAGACATAGGAAATATTCGGCAAAAGACTGAGCCCAGGGAGTGAGAGGGAAGCTTAGCTGTCCATCCATCCGTCTAGCCAAGGCTAGAGATGGAGGCCTACAATGGGGAGCACCCTGTCCACAGGGTCAGCGCTTCAAGATGGGTGAGTGTGGGAGGGGGCCACGAGAGCAAGCAGGTGATCAAGACCACGGACAGTGGGCATAGTACAAAGAGGATACAGAGAGGAGGGGAAGAACAAGGCAGAGGTGGAGGGCTGAGAATGGGAGCAGGGCCCTCGTGTTGGGTTGCCTGACTTAAATAAAAGCCCAGGCCAGTTGGTCTTTTCTTTTGTCTGGTCTTTCCACGCCACAGGATCTGTTGGACAGGGAGGAGTGAGGATCAGTATCTTCAGCATTTGCTACGATGGCCAGTAGGGTCACCCCAGATTAAAGACCATATGGAAATAGATTGTTCTCCATGTGAATCTGAGAGAGAAAGAGAGAGCAAATGTTAGAAATACTAAGATGCAGGGGCGCCCGGGTGGTTCAGTTGGTTGAGCATCCAGCTTCAGTTCAGGTCATGATCTCACGGTTTGTGAGTTCGAGCCCCGCGTCGGGCTCTCTGCTGACAGCTGGGAGCCCGGACCTTGCTTTGGATTCTGTGTCTCCCTATCTCTCTGTGCCTCCCACCCTCCCCCCTCAGAAAGAAATAAACATTAAAAAAAAAAAGAAATACTAAGATGCATGAACTATTATCACCAGCAAACAAAGTTATTTAGAAGAAATATCGTAGGCTTTGGGAATGTAAAAGACACTAGAAGTAGCAAATTTACATTACCTGCTTTAAAGAAATATGGCTGAGATATAAATGACTCTAAGGGAACTCATATAACAACGTAAAACATATTAACATGTAAGTGCATTCAGTCTTTAATTTAATTTTGAGTCAAATAATCGGGTCAAATTTATTCCTTGTGCGGCGCATAATTTTAACCTTTTATTATGCAAAGCTGACAATTCCATTTAAATTGTGAGAGTGTGTTCGGCGCAATTAATTTTAATGATATTTACTGTTTGCTGCATATTCCTAAAAGGCAAGCACATCTTGAAAAATTTGTTCAAGTTCTTTCAAACCGCTTTCGGATCCCTGTTAGCAAGCAGGAGTCCAGCTCCCATCCACAGAGGCTTTTGAAAAACTGACAGACGCAAGCGCTGGTCTGCGAGGAGTGTCAGAAGCGTGGTTTTCATCTCAACAAATTCACATGCAAAAGAGGAGGTTCCTGCTGCCACCGAGAGGGCCCCCATCACGGGCACCTCCCAGCTTGGGTCGTGAGCTGATGGGCGGCACCGGGGGTGTTCTTAGAGCAAAACGAAGCAGCCCCCTCCCCAATATTTGAAAGACTAAAGCTCTGGGTGATCAAAATGCCCCAGGTCCCCCCCTCCCGCCCCCCACCCCCCACCCCGACCTGATCTCAGACCAGCTGCCAGCAGCTTGAGAAACGGTGCTGGATGTATTTCAGGTCAACAGGTAACAGCATCAATGAATAAATCAAACAAGTTTTCCAAGGGCAAATATTTGCTGCTAGAATTAAGGAGACAGCTGAAATGTATCCCGTGGATCTAAAAGAAAACCTGAAGCCCAGATGGGTGAAATGATTTGCTCAAGATTGGCGAGACAGGGCCGGAGAGGCCTTCCTGAGACCAGGCCTGGAAAAGTTACGTTTTTGTTTGATGTACCCTTTTAAAACATCCAGTTCCGAAGTCCAGATTTTTTAAAATTGGGTTTTCTTAAACCGAGGCATACCTGTATTGGTGTTGCCATCAGTACCTTAAATGATACGTCCCTGAGTGAAAAATACGGTGAATATTTTTTTCTGGAAATTTCTCTCACTGGCAGCCCAAAACTGTTAGCTCGTCACAAGCCCAAGGCCACTGTAAGAGCCCAGATAGGTGTTCCTGTTGATTTGATCTTCCTGAATGTGGACTTCTCACATGACATGGCATTTCACCCTGGTCGTCAGCTTCCAAATATTCTGAAAACAGAGCAGCAGGCTTTGGAGGCTGGGAGGGGAAGCCTCTGGTCAACACTCCAAAGTGCTTTTCCAAGGAAGGGAGCACCTCTTCTCCTTCCTCCTGCTAGTGTCCACTGGTGTCCCCAAGAGAGGCTGGCCTCAGCACAGAGCCCCAGCAATGTGACCTGCTGAGTGGAAGCAGACCCTGCCCACAGAGGTCTGTCAGCTGAGGACACCGATGGGGACGCCGATGGGGGTGAAGCAGAGCGGAGGTCAACAGAGGAACGACAGCCATCTCTCCGATGACAACTGAGGAGGAATTTGCCTTGTTGAACATTTGAGGCTGGGATCACAGTTTGAAATAAGATTTTTTTTTTTTAAGTTCATTTATTATTGAGAGACAGAGAGACACAGTGTGAGCAGGGGAGGGGCAGAGAGAGAGGGAGACACAGAATCTGAAGCAGGCTCCAGGCTCTGAGCTGTCAGCACAGCACCTGACGTGGGGCTCGAACCCACGAACCGTGAGATCATGACCGGAGCCGAAGTTGGACGCTTAACAGACTGAGCCACCCAGGCGCCCCTGAAATAAGATTTATGGTTGGGAATTTGCGTCTGGGAGCGTGCAAGCTCAAGGCTGCCGTGGGCTTGGCCATCTGGGCAAGAGAGCCCTGGGTGGGCGATGACCACCCCTCCCCCTCCCTGTCCCCACTGTCTCCCCACCAATTTACTTTCTCACATTGCCATGCATGATTCATTTCTTTCTTTCCTTTTGTCTTCCTTTCCTTTCTTCCTTCCTTTCTTTCCTTTTGTCAATTCATTTTTCATGCTCAGTTTTACCAGCTATTTAAAACCTGTACTCTTTTAGAAAATATAATAAAAACACATGGGCAAACGGAAACCGTGCAAACAGAATGTCGCAAAAACTGTCTTCCTACCACGCCTTTCTCCCCAAAGAGCTCCCTTGTGAAGGGCCAATCACTGATACCAGTTTCTGGAGTATGTCTTTCCAGAGATGGCGAGTGCCTATATCAGCACAAGGACCTATCTGTCCGAGTTCTCCGCGGATGTGAGCTCAGGCCGCACCGCTACACCTGGCTGTTTCAGGCATGGTCTTTCTAAAACACCATCCAGGCACCTGGGTGGCTCAGTTGGCTAAGTGTCCAACTCTTGATTTTGGCTCAGGTCATGATCTCACGGCTCTGAAGTTCGAGCACCACGTCGGGCTCTGTGCTGACAGTACAGAGCCTGCTTGGGATTTTCTCTCTTTCCCTCTCTGTCTCTGCCGCTCCCCTGCTCGTGCGCAGTCTCTGTCTTGAAAATAAATAAACTTAAAAAAATTAAAACACTATCTTGCTTCAAATACTTTAACAGATTCCCATTCTCGGCAGACCCTGGCCACCTCCTTCCAGCCCAGTGCTCCCTCCCTCCAGCTCCCCACCCCTCCAAGTTTTGGCCTCAGCAGATCTCCAACCCGAGTCTCACTCACTCCTATCAGTTGCTGAGTCTGGAGACCCTTGCTTTCCCTCTTCTGCTTGCCAAATCATTCTCACCTTTAAAGGCTCAGTTCCAGGGGCACCTGGGTGGCTCAGTTGGTTAAGCACCAACTTCACCTCAGGTCATGATCTCATGGTCTGTGGGTTTGAGCCCCACTTCAGGCTCTGGGCTGAAGGCTTAGAGCCTGGAGCCTGCTTCGGGTTCTGTGTCTCCCTCTATCTCTCTGCCCCTCCCCCATTCACACACTATCTCTCTCTTTCTCTTTCTCTCTCTCTCTCTCTCAAAAATAAATAAATATTAAAAAAAATTTTTAAGGCTCAGTTCCACATGTCACTTATGCTGGGAAGCCATTCCCAAATTTCCCAGTCATGTTGACTGCTTCTCCTTTCCAAGGACCCTCCCTGTCCAGTTCTGTATCCCTCAAGGGGTGGTTCATGTTATTTTCTGAACACTCTTGAGATGCCAAATACTATGGTAAGGACCAGAGAGAACACAAGAAATAACGGTCTCTGTCCTCAAGGAACTTAGGGTCTAGCAGAGAAAAGTAACATGCGACGACAGTGGGATGTGACGAATACAAGATGCTGTCGTGCGGACTGGGCCAAGACCTGTTGGGAAGGTCCCTAAGGAAGGAGAAACCTCAGGCAATGAAGGTCTAGAAGGATGAGCCACATGAGGAGTTATGGAGAATAGGGGAAAGTCAAAATGTCCTCAAGGAGCCATGCCACACAAAGAGAAAGGCATGTGCCAAAGGAGCACCAGAACTCTGACATCAAAGAGCTCAATCAATATGGCGGGAGACGAGAGCTATGAGGGCAAAGTTTCCTGTAAATTATGAAGTGCTCTTCAAACAATCAGTGTAGGAGTAAGTGACTCAAAAACTCTGGCAGTTGAACATTCATAATCTCTGACTTCCAAGTTGCTGCAGCCTCTGAAGATTTATAGAGGATCTGGGGAAGGCCAAGGATGGTCAGTCAACATGATTGCCCTTGAGAACTTAAATCGTGGGTGTTGACAAGGTGCTGCCAGGAAATTTTTGAAGATTAGCATTTCGGTGAATTGCTCTGTATATCCTGGTACGTATTAATAATACTAAGAGCAGTAGGGACTGGCCTCTATTGAGTTCTTACTTTGCTGCCAATACTATTTTAAATGCTTTACACGGTAGAATCTGTTGAACCCCAACCACTTCAAAGGTGGGCAAACTATTACTGTCACCATTTTATAGACAAGGAAACAGAGTCGCAGGACTTGTTCATGATGGAGCGGCGGTTAAAACCCCAGCAGTGTCTCTGAGCCCCTATTCCTACCCACTAGGTACCACTACTGCCCCCTGGCTGCAGTGGGCGGGTGTTTGGGAGAACATGCTGCCAGGCCTGGGAACTCAAGACTCACTGTTTCAGAGAGAGTACTGGAAATCAAGGCCAGATGGACAGTAGGCGGAGTGTGCATGGCCTGCCCTTGGCACCCTGAGGCAGCCACTGTCTGAAAATACCAATTTGGTGAGTTTAATTAACAGCACACTTGCTGTTAATGCCAAGAACAACAGAAGTCCACGGGTGAACGGCTTGGGGGTGAAAATCAGGATGGAGGGGCCTTTGTTGCCACCTTTCAAGCTGCGATGGACAGCAACAGGCAGTGCTGAACATGCCCGGTTTTGGCAGGAGAGTGGTCAAGATTAATTACACAGATGGATCATTTTGCTCAGAACAAGCCGGGGGATGGTTTGATGTAGTGACTTCTGCGACCATAAAATCAGGAGATGTATGGCTATCTCTATGGTAAATGGGGCCCTGAAAAGATTAACCTCACCTAGAAAGTAAAAATGATATGCATGAATTTTACCAGGTGGGAGAAATGCCTCGTGATCCCCACAGATACTGATTTCACACCAAGGATGCTGGAATCAAACGTCAAACTGTGGGAAAGTTTTCTTGAAAGACTGCCTGTGGGGCCGTGGGAGAAGTGTGCGATTCTATGTGCAGAAGATTAGAAGTTGATGTCAAATGCCTTGAAGAGATCCCTGAATATATAAGCCTTAAGGAGGAAGGGGGGCTTGAGGGTTCTGTTTATTTTACAGTCGAGATATATCTTCAAAGCGAACGCCTTTCAATGCCTTCGGTGCAGCTGTTGGCTTTGGGACCTGCCTTCTCTCCTAGGGCGGGGTGAGAGTGAGGTCAGCTGGGGGTTGTAGGCCAAGCTCTTGTTCTCGGGGTCCTCACACCCCCCTGCCTCATCAGCCTCGCTGGCTGGTCCTAAGCGTGGGCAGCCTTTCTGCAAGCGATGTGGGGACCACTCTAGGGAGGCGGCTGGGGGGAGGCTGGAAGAGCTCGGCATTTCCAGTGCGAAGACAGGTGTTCAAGTCACGGCTCTGCTACTGGCTAGTGACGTGATGTAGGGTGAGTCAACGTCTCTAAGCCTCACTTTATTCGTTGGGGAAATGGGATAATAATCCCCCCCAGGGATGTTGTAAGGCTTGAGGTCGTATATATGAGAGAGAGTGCCATGAAATGCCAGCCCCTGTGGTTAGCAGGATTTTAAGGCAAAAGTTACCTGATGTCCTTCTTCTACCTCTAGACCCTCACATACCCCTTTCGTTTTGTTTAGTTATTTTCACTAATTCTTATTGCACTATAATACGCATAAATTTGCCATTGCGGCCATTTTTTAGTGTACAAGTCACGGGCGTTAGGTACATTCGCAATATTGTATAGCCATCGCCACTACCCATTTCCAGAACTTTTTCATCATCCCAACCTGTGGCTCTGTACCCCTTAAATAAATACTCCACATTCTCCACTCCCTTCAGCCCCTGATAACCTCTATTCTATTTTCTGCCTCTGTGAATATGCCTATTCTAGGTATTTCCTAAAAAAGTGGAATCATATGAAACGTGTCCTTTTGTGTTTGGCTTATTTCACTTAGCACGATGTTTTTAAGTTTCGTGCATACCGTCCACGTATTGAAATGTCCCTTTTAAAAGCTGAAGAATATTTCGCGTAGACATTAAGCACATCTTGTTTACGTATTCACCTGTTGGTTGTCATTTTCACCTTTGGGCCATTGAGCGTGATGTTGCCATGAGCATTCATGCACAAGTAACTGAGGTCCCGCCTTCAGTTCTTTTGGATAAGGATCTAGAAGTTTAATTGCTGGATCACATGGTAGTTCTATGTCTAACTCTTTGAGGAACTGTCAGAACGTTTTCCACAGTGGCTGCACCGTTTCTCATCTCTGTCAGCAACGTACAAGCGTTCCAGGTTCTCCACATCCCCACTAGCACTTGCTTTCCTTTTTCTAAATAATAGCCATCTTAATGGGGGGAAGTGTTAACCTGATCTGTTTGTTTTTTTTTTTTAAGTTTATTTTTATTTTTGACAGAGACAGAGTGCGAGCATGAGCTGGGGAGGGGCAGAGAGAGAGGGAGACCCAGAATCCAAAGCAGGCTCCAGGCTCCGAGCTGTCAGCACAGAGCCCGACTCAGGGCTCGAACTCACGAACTGTGAGATCATGACCTGGGCCGAAGTCAGATGCTCAACCGACTGAGCCACCCAGGCGCCCCGGAACCCGATCTGTTTTGAAGGGTATCGGTTACATCTCCATGGTGTGAGAACCCCCAGAGTAACATTTGTTGGCCTACCTGGACCTCTGGCGTATCAGGGAGCATGCTTGGAATCAGAGGACCGATTTGCATGAATTTTTATCCAAAGCAGAATGGTTTTCCGGGGAGAACTTAGGAGAAGGACTTGGGGCCGTGGTCACTTGACAATTCTATTCATTGATTCTCCATGCGTTCCTTTTTTCACTCATTCATTTATTCCACGAACATTTATTGAATGTTTATTTTGGTGGCAGTGGGCAGGAATGCTGTAGCAACCGCATTGGAGAACAGCACTTGAAAGGGAGCTTAAGAATCTTCTTGACCAAACACTTACCCCATTCAGCAATGTTTCCTAAAACTGGAGAGATGGTTTAGGGCTCAGGTTTCCAGGTCAGTGATAAGGCAGGAATGAATGATATAGCCCAAACCTGGAAGAGAAACTCCTCTACCTGGCGGGAGGATGGGTTTAAAACAAGGGCAGAGATTGGTCAGGAAGCTCTCTTTTCCGACAGCTGGCTAAACAGTGCAGTCACTTGATCAGGTGGTGAGATTTCAATGCAATAAAACAAGCGTCAAGAAAACCCGATTAGATAAGCCCCAAGTACTCGCACAGTCCTTACACTATGATAACCTCCCACTAAAATGTCACGTACAGGCTGTGTGTGATGGGAAACTCTGCTGACTTGGAATTGGAAAGCCAGGCAGGAGGGTGAGTACTTGATTTCAATCTGGGAAAATTCCAGAGGGCTGAATTCAGGGGATTTATGAACACCATCTTATCCACACAATTGGATTTCATCAACAAGCACAGACTCATTTTCTAGCTCAAACTGGGACATTTCAACTATATTAAAGGGCAAAGAGAGAGAAACAGTGGTCAGAAGGCAGTTCACAGAATTAGTTACCTCCTACATGTTTATTTTGCTCTGGTGAATGTTCCAGCCTCAGGAGTCCAAAAATAAACTGGATTCACAGGCAGCCTCATTTCCTAAAGTCACATTGTCTAGATCCTGGGTGCCCTCCAGAGCCACACAGAGAAGCAAGATTAACCTCATCTACTTTCTTCAGGGGGAGAGCAGCATTTTCTCAGATCTGGGTGGAGATCCGTAAGAAGAAGAGCTTCCCAGTCTTGGTGAACATCACCGCATAGCCAAGAAGCCAGTTGGAAAGGAGACTAAATACGATTACACTGACCTTTCCGTAACGTGGACACCAAAAACTCCAGTTTCCATTCCATCTGTATCCGTGGTGCGCTAGACCTCGTTCAATATTTTACTACCATTGTTAGGTACATGGAAGTGCTTCACGGAAGTAATTAATGCCTTAATATAGGCAAAGTCTTCTGGCATAGGACAACGAGGTTCAGAATTATTCTGGTGGGTGTTGCAACATCAGTAATTGGGTCCAGCTTCCGGTGCTCATACGGCAGGGTGCCAGGATTTGGAAAGGAAGCAGAACGCTGGAGACTAACAGTAACGCGGCAGCCTCATTTCGTGAAGAGAATTTCACTGGTGCTTGAGACCCCACCGCTCCCTCTCTGCCCCTGAGGGCCTTCTCTTTGTGACTCTGGGCCCTAATGGGAAACCCTCCCTGACTCTGACCTCTTCTCTTTGTAGCCTGACTTAGCAACCTCGAGAGGGTCCCCCCATGTTCTCCGCCTGGCTTCCCACTGTAACCCCCACCGACATCGAAATATTCAACCCCAGCCCGTTAGCGTCGTCCTGTCTCAGATTAACCCCACCAAACTGGCTCAGCAAGAGAGCCTCAACTCCTTCAACATATTTTAGAAAGCTCTGTAACACCACAGCATTTTAAAAGAAGGGGTGAGGCACCAGGTAAGCTTAAAATGAACTTGAACACAATCCGACCACAAAGGGTCCAGCTAACTGAGATTATAGTCCCAGAATGAATGTGGGATTCAATACCGTTACTAAAGGAGGTATGGAAAACAGAAGCTATGCAGACAACTCTCTGAAAGGGATTGTTGAGAGAATTTTAACAAGTTCTTGTTCAGTTTCCCTTTTTTAATGTTGTATTTCTTTTTGAGAGAGTGCATGTGAAGGGGAGGGGCAGAGAAAGAGGGAGGCAGAGAATCCAAAGTGAGTGAGGCTGGGTTCAAACTCGGGGCTTGAACGCGGGGCTCGAACTCACAAACTGTGAGATCCTGACCTGGGTCGAAGTCAGATGCTCAACCGACTGGGCCACCCAGGCGCCTCCAATTTTTGTTTAATTTTATTGAGATAGAACAGACATATGACACTGTATTCATTTTAGGTGTGCAACACATTGATTTGATACATGCATATATGACAAAATGATTGCCATAATAAGTTGACATTCATCATCTCACATATTCAAAATTATTTTCTTGTGATGAGAGCTTTTAAGATCTACTCTCTCAGAAACTTTTCAAATACAAAATAGAGTATAATCACCATGCTGTACATTACATCCCTGGGACTTATTTAACTTTTAACTGGACATTTGTACCTTTTGGCCCCCTTCCCCCAATTCCCCCCCTCCACACACACACACACACTGCCCCTGCCTCTCTGAGGGAATCTTTCGGGAATGGGGGAGGAGATTGGACAAGGTGACCTTCCAACTGTGGGATCGGTTGTTGGCGATAATGATGGGTGGGAACGGTCCTAGGGACTCTCTGTCTGCCACTTTTTAGTCACATGGGACAGATGGGGACCAGATCACCGAACCATCATGTGTGCAAACTGAGGACAGACAGCGATAATTTTGAGAAAGACCATGCATGTGTCCTAGTCTCAAGGAGCGACCATTCTGGTCTAGAGGTACGACCAACACTCAGTAAGCACAGGCATTGCCCTCTTTACCGACACAGACACTTTTCTTCTTCTGTTCCCAGAATTTGGTCTGCACTATAGCAACGTACAGGCCTCTCTGGGCCTGGAAAACCAAGCCTGGTGACAGCAAATGACCAATGCACATCCTGGAAGTCTCCAGGACATTCAGAGAGGTACCTGATCCTAGTCCGTGTAGACCAGGCGCACATGAGGGAAGCCTTGCCATGCAGTGACTGAGGATTCTAACCCTTGCTTTGTGCCTGCATAGGGCATGTTAAGGGCTGGGGGGACTTTCCTCCCTGGGTTTATGTTTCCATGAGGAGGGAGCTACTTTTAAGGTACCTTAGTTACATCCAACCCTCGGGCTGTCTGGTCGGTGTGTTAGGAGAAGAATCTCGGTCTTTGTGGCTCAGCTCTTCCTGGCTCCTTCCTGCTCCAGATCTGCCTGCAGACAGGGGGGATCCATCCTGGTGCTCCTTTGCCTGCAGAGGGGCCCATCCCCATGGGGGAGGACTGCTGAGCTCTCATCTGCTTGGGCATTTCAGGGACATCCCTTAGGCTACAGATCTACATTTGCACTGAGTAGCCATCTTATTCGTAATAAAGCCAACCTGTGGCTCTCCAGCCGTTGACTGTATCTTTCTCCCTATGGGTTTTGAGCTCAGATGGAGAAACTGGGTGTTATGTATGAGCCCTCCTGCCATTTCCCAGCCAGCTTCAACAAAACCCCTTACCCTTCTCTTATCCTAACCGTCCTCCAACGCACACGATTTCTCCCTCCTGCTTTAGCGTTCCCAAAGTCTGTTCTCTTCCTCTCCAGGTTCCAGGCCCCTAACACATCAAGCGAGATTAGCTGGCACGAAAGGACTCTTGGCTTCCTTCCACCGAGGGGAAAGTTATCAGTGACGAGGTGGCTTGGATCATGCCCTTGCTCAGATAATGTGGGCATGCCTCCTCCACCACGTGCAGAGATGCACTGAGCCCCTGCTCTGTGAAAGACCCCAGGACTCTCAAGAGCCACTTGCTTATTGTCAGGGATGTCCTCATTTCTTTCTTTTTTTTTATTTTTTAATATGAAATTTATTGTCAAATTGGTTTCCATATGACACCCAGTGCTCATCCCAACAGGTGCCCTCCTCAATGCCCATCACCCACTTTCCCCTCCCTCCCACCCCCCCCCCCACCAACCCTCAGTTTGTTCTCTGTATTTAAGAGTCTCTTATGGTTTGCCGCTTTCCCTCTGTTTGTAACTATTTTTCCCCTTCCCCTCCCCCATGGTCATCTGCTAAGTTTCTCAGGATCCACATAAGAGTGAAAACATACGGTATCTGTCTTTCTCTGTCTGGCTTATTTCACTTAGCATAACACTCTCCAATTCCCTCCACGTTGCTACAAAAGGCCATATTTCATTCTTTCTCATTGCCACATAGTATTCCATTGGGTATATAAACCTCAATTTCTTTATCCATTCATCAGTTGATGGACACTTAGGCTCTTTCCATAATTTGGCTATTGTTGAAAGTGCTGCTATAAACATTGGGGTACAAGTGCCCCTATGCATCAGCACTCCTGTATCCCTTGGGTGAATTCCTAGCAGTGCTATTGCTGGGTCATAGGGTAGATCTATTTTTAACTTTTTGAGGAAACTTCACACTGTTTTCCAGAGCGGCTGCACCAGTTTGCATTCCCACCAACAGTGCAAGAGGGTGCCCATTTCTCCACAGCCTCGCCAGCATCTATAGTCTCCTGATTTGTTCATTTTAGCCTCATTTCTATTCAAGATTCCTGGGGCCATTTGCCTCAACCGCAACACCAGGAGCCCTGCACTGCCAAGCGGTATTGGCTGGTCATTTATAAAACAGCAGCGTTTTCTGGCACAAAATGAACCATCAGGAAAACAAGACTGTCTCTGAAATCAGGTCAATGTCAGGTCAGATAAGCACAGCCTGGAATTTTCAAGTATCTGCTGTAGCTGGTCCCACAATCTTGTCTCTTTGGTGCACAAGCCTGGGAACACTGATGATTTTCTGACAGTTGCCAGGACCCGGGGCTCTGTGAAAGATAGGACATGAATGTGGAGTATTTCCCCCGTGGTGGTGGCAAAGGAGAAGTCATTCCCTCATATGTGGTTCCTGCTGCCCGTGATTGCACTCAGAGCAATCAGCTGCCAGAGCCCAAGGGGGGCCCAGAAAGGGGCTCTAACTTAGCTCTCCTTGCTCTCCAGCACCGAGAATTTCTGAGGGCCTTCATCATCTATTCATTGAAGTTCGAATAGAACCTCATTTAAGGGATCCCACAGGGTTGCCAGGTGCACACATGGGAGAGGGTGATGACACCTGGAGTTGTACAGTGCACAACCAGGGAGGCATGTGCAATGGCCCTGGGGTCATCTCAGGAAGTCTGGTGACTAACAAGCACATCCCTAGAGAGTGGCTTTGTGGGACAATTTTGCCACAGTCTGGACTTACCATTCATTTCAGAGGTTTGACCACCTCATTTGTGAGAAGAATCGAGGTCCTCTTGGGGAAGGACCCACCTTAGCTATGCTCGCAGAGGCTGCTGTGATTAAAAATATCAACTACCCCGGCTACTCAGAGTGGACAACCTGAGACAGGTATAGTGGACACTCACTCGATGAGGCTCCTAGCTCTGTGGTCGACGATCCCTCTTTCTGACTGCCCTATCTTTACAGAGGAAGAGAAAACATGTCTAAGTCCCTGCCATTGCTGAGCGCCACAGGGCTGGAGGCAGTCTCTCTTGGGTGATTTTGTACTTCTTGCTTTGATTCCCTGCATATGACTTTCATGGTTTAACTTATAGAGTAGAGACCTTAATTCCAAATTATTCTGGGTAAATTTGAGGGACCTGCTTTCTCCCAACCTGCAAATACGGAGATGCTACCGAAGATTCCAAGCACCTCTGCCCCCTCCCCTGCTCACTGACTCACGAACACAGCATGTCCTGTCCCCATCGCCTGCATTTAGGGGTGTTGTTCCCTCCTTCCAGCCCCTGCATTCTTGTATCCATAGATCAAGGGCCACTTCCCACAGGAAGCCTTTTCTGACCACCCCACCCCCCTTACTGATCTCTCGTCTTCCGAAACTCTATAGCACTTTGAGATAATGGAGCAAAATTTAGCCCTAAATTGGATATTGGTTAGTATTGATCTCTGTCACTTCCCATATGTTCTATTTCACCAACTAGGCTCTAAGCCGCTTAAGAGTAGAAAGTGTATTTCATATTTCTTCAGCCTCCCCACCATGTCTAGCACATGGAGAACATATGGAAGTATTAGGTGCAAAGATGCATATTAAATGGCTCTCTGCATCTCCAGATATCACCATATTTTCTAGGCACCTCAAATCCCCTTCCTCCAGGAGATCTTTCCCGACCACTGTGGCTCACGCTGATTTCTTCTGCCACTCCTGACCACCCATTATCGTCTGAGTCACGCGTTCTCACTCAGTTCTGCCTGATGTATCCTCTGGCTTAAGGTATGAGAGTCCCATCTGCACGACTGCAGTGGGGTTTGGGTGATGTTAGCTCCCGGATGAGGTGGCAGCAGTCAAGGTGTTGTATCAGGGTCTGACTCCCACAGGTCAGGCCGTAAACTTTTACTCCAGGTTGCATGTAACAATTTGTAGCATAATAAGATCTGCGAGATTCTTCCATTAGCAGAAATTTTGCCAATGGCTCTTTTCCCAAAGACGGCCGAGAGGCCCGCCTATGCTAAGGGAAAATAGCTCTCCGGGAGAAAATCACTCCACACCCCAAAACGCGTTGGATGTGGTTCAGCATTTTTCAGGAACTTGGCTTAGCATTTGGAATCCCGAGGCTGCCGTTTTCACCTTCAGGCTGACGGCCCACCTTGTTTGTGCAGAATAGTCCAGGTAATTCGTCAGAGGACAGCAACCTTCCTCCCTCTGGTCCTGAAATGATGCTAGGAGGCCCTTCAATCTGTCCGTCCTTTATCAGGTGCAGCCGTCACTGGGTTCTGCAAATTAAGGCTCTGTGCTCGGGGCCCCGGCCAACTTGAGACCTTTAGTACATTTAACTTCCAAAATTCTCCCTTCGGTTTCTGTCACTTATGGTATATTACTTAATTCTTATCTATACTTTTTGGGTAGTGATTGTAATGCAACTAAACAGGTGCCATAATGTACTCCTTCAAGGGGCCTGCTTTTCTGTAATGATAAAGAGATCCGCTGCGTTCTGGCTTAATCATATGAGCTTCAATTTGTGGGCTGCCTCCAGACGCAGGGAGAAGGGTATAAATATGCAGCATTGCTCATGTTCATTTTACCTTAGCTCATTCTTGCCCATTTCATTATTCGATTTCGGAAAATCAGGAGCATTTAATGGTGTCAAGGGCACAGCCGGGAAACCGCAAAGAGACTCTAATGACTTAGGAGGAAGAGGCAAGTCCAGAGGTAACAAAGGATGCTTCTAGAAGCTTCACCATAGCTCAACATAGTGTACTACAAACCCAGAAGGAAGGACTAATGAAAGAAAGCAACGCACACTTGATTAAAGCCACAGTTTGCCGAGAGTGGAAGAAAGGGCTAACGAGGGATAAAATCCACTGTTGAGTCTAAAATGCATGTACATTTGCCTATGAAATTCAGCTGTGCCCGGAAGCACGTGCCTCGGTCTCCAGAGTCACAGGGTAGCGCTTGTTGCTTTAAGAGACAGCTGCCAGCCGGTGAGACACCATTGCCCAGGACCAGTCTTGGTGGAGTCTGGGAGAGACCCACTCAGGAAGGTCTGCAGCAGGGCCCCCATCCAGACACCAGGAGGCTCTGGGGCAGATGGTTCGTAAACCGCATTTCAAGAAACTCTGGAGCAGATGACTCCAGGATTTTCCAGCTGTGTATAATATACACACAATCTCTAAACATTCAATTCTTTGTATATCTTATACATTCATCCCCTCTGTGCACACAAGCAGAGAGAGACTATGTACCATCTGTCTCTCCTCTGTGTATAAGGATTCCGTGGGTGCTTCATTTATTATAGAACAACTGAATTTTATAAGTTTCCGGTAAAGCCAAATAAATACGGTGTATAGACTTGAGTATTTTCTTTCCTCGCTTGGACGAGAAGAATTTAATTTATAAAGGACAACCAGAATCACAAACACCGCTCCGCGTCTGAGAACTCAACACGGAAGTGTCTCTGCACTCAACTTCAGGCACTGTTTCCAAAGGACTCGGGGACCTTGTCTTGACTGTCCTTGTCTTTCCTTTTAGCGTCGAACCTGCATTTTCTCCTCCAGAGTCTGATGCCCAGTGGAGGCTTTGGGGATCTAGAAGCTGTTACTCCAGAGCCTTGCCCGGCCTTGGCCAAGTGGAAAGGACATCTTCTCCTCTGTTAACTCGACATCTTCAGGAATGGCAGGTGAGTCTGAACTCATGAATTGATAGTGAGTGCTTTGTAAAGTCTGACCAAAGGAGTGGGTACAGAAGGACCCTAGGGCCCTCTGTGTGCTCCAAACGAGGAACTGTGATCTGGGTCGCTAGGGGGTAGGATGGGGTCACTTTTGTACCACCTCTTTGCCAGTCCAATCCTGAGTTTTCTCCTTCAAAAGCCTACTCTTTTAATACACAATTTTAGAACTGGACAAGAATTTAGAGTTTTCATGAATAAAGGTTAGAAGTCCAGTCTCCTGATTCCAAATTCTGTGTTCTGTGTTCTTCATAAGCATTATCCATACTGGTGCGGGTGGGACCTTTGGAGGCTGGCTGCATGGGACCCCCTGGGTCCCATTCTGACAGGGGCCTACTCCTGTTCTAGCAGAGGCCTTTTCTAGCGAATCCAGCCACGCTTTGCTAACAGAAGTGATTTGAGGTTGAGTACGAGAAAAGAGCAACCCCAGACCAGGTTGTTGAGGGTTCTGAGGGGAGAGCATGCCTTGACTACCCCCATGTCCTTATTTCTGAATTTTGAAGCCTTTGGTAGCTTCTCAGTAATGCCCTGCACTTTTCAGATTCCCCGTCCCCCCTTCCTTTTATTTTCCCCACAGCTTTGCAGAAGTATATTTGGCAAATAGAATTGTATATATTGGAATTGTATATATGTTCGAATGTGATGATTTTGAAATACCTCCACATTATGAAATGATCACCAACCAACATATACACTACCTCACATAGTTACTTTGTGTGTGTGTGTGTGTGTGTGTGTGTGTGTTGTGATCACTTAAGATTTTCTCTCTTAGCGAATTTAAAATTTTTTTTTTCAACGTTTTTTATTTATTTTTGGGACAGAGAGAAACAGAGCATGAACGGGGGAGGGGCAGAGAGAGAGGGAGACACAGCATCGGAAACAGGCTCCAGGCTCTGAGCCATCAGCCCAGAGCCTGACGCGGGGCTCGAACTCACGGACCGCGAGATCGTGACCTGGCTGAAGTCGGACGCTTAACCGACTGCGCCACCCAGGCGCCCCGCGAATTTAAAGTATATAACACAGTATTAGAAACTACAGTCACTGTGCCATCGATTGGGTCCTCAGCAGCTCTTCATCTTGTAACTGGAAGTTTGTAGCCTTTGACCAGCGTCTCCCCATTTCGCCCTGTTCACGCAACCACTATTCTGCGCTCTGGTTCTAGGAGTTTGACTTCGTTATCAGAGTCAAATAATTATTTATTCGATATATAACAACAATACTTATTATTATCATATATATAATAAATATATAATAGAGTTATCTGCATATTATATATTTATACCCTAAATATGTAATACAATTAATTCTATAATTAAATAATTACTATTTTTTAGATTCTACATGTAACTGATACCATGCCATCAGACATGTCTTTCTCTGTCCGGCTTACTTCACTTAGCCCTCTAGTTTCATCTGTGTTGTCACAAATGGTAGGATTTCCTTCTTTTTTAAGGCTGAATTTTAGAACCACATTTTCTCGATCCATTCATCCATAGCTAGATACTTGCGTTGCTTCTGTACCTTTGCTAGTGTGAATTATGCTGCGACGAACCTGAGACTGTAGATCTATCTTCAGAATAGTGATTTCATTTTGTTTGGGCAAATGCCTGGAGGTGGGATTGCTGGATCACATGCAAGTTTTATTTTTAGTTTTTCGAGGAACCTCCATACTGTTTTCCATAGTAGCTGCACCAATTTACATTCCCATTTAAGTCTTTAATCCATCTGAAGTTCATTTTTGTGCATGAGGTAAATGGCATTCCAAGCCTTTGGTAGCTTATCAGAGACGCCCTGCTCTAGTTGGATTCTTCCGTGTCCTAACTCAATGTATAGATTTGTCAAATCTGCCAATTCTAAGGCTATATGTGCTCATGAACCAACATATAACAGCCCTTACCCCCTGTGAGAGGTATGCTTCTTCTTCCGGTTGGGAGCACTTGTCCCTAGAGCTCTTGCCGTATGCCATTATGATTCATTGATTTTACTTTGGTGGTGGGGATAGGAAGTAGGGGGAGAAGAGGGAGATTGAATAAAATGGGAGTAAATACATTCATCACCAATATTCAACTTCCCTGCTTTCAGACAGGCTGATTCAGTGGTCAGAATCTAGGTGATAAGAGTGGGGAGTAGCATGAAAGAAAAGGGAAGGGCAGCTCATTATCAGTGGATGAAGTTGAGAGAACCAATGAATTATTGGGTAGTAATTCTGTTCTCATAGCATTTCTGTTGCATTGTTTCATTATAAAGAAGAATCAATAAAAAGATGACACTCAAGGTTTTTAATTTAGTGAATCTCATCTAGGACCAAATACACCTGACAGTAGCCTGACTTCTTAAAATGCAAACACTGTGCTCAGATTTATTAATTTTTATGGTATGAATATTTAAATAAGCCTATCCCAATGGAATCATTCTACACAGAGCTAATGCACTTACATTTTTAATGAAATGAGTAGTCAACCATTAAAAATAAAATATTGATATGAATTGTTAGACTAATTGATTGGGGAAGGAGTTATTGTGCAAGCAATCGGAGATTTAAGAAAAATGAATAGAAATCAAACGACCCAATTATTGTCAGCCCTTGGCCTTAAGGAAGTCTATTCAGTATATCTCTTTTCGTTATGAACAATCGCTTTTTAAAATGTCTAAAGAAAATTATCACTGTAAATCAAGCCTCAGGTAGGAAATGAGTCAAAAAGTAATATGATCTTCACAGCAGTACTTAACTGCTTAGGTCCTGCTATAAAATATGGGGGTGGGGAATTGAAGTAATTTTCTGTTATTCAGGCCCCAGACCTGCTTTTTCCCGGACTCCACATAAATACAGCAACTGAAACTAAAAATAAGTCTCCCTTGGATTTGGAGTCATCTGTGTGCTTATCAAGATGCGAACAAATGTAATTTTTATTTAGAAAAATTTTTCATGCTTCTTTCTTTCTTTATTTATTTGGGGAGAGAGAGAGAGAGCATGCACACACACCTATGCAAGCAAGGGAGACAGAGGGAGAGAGGGAGAGAAAGAATCCCAACAGGCTCCATGCGGTCAGCACAGAGCCTGACGCGGGGCTCGATCCCACAAACCTTGATATCACAAGCTGAGCCAAGATCGAAAGTAGGAAGCTCAGCCGAGTGCTCAGCTCAGTGCCCCACATGTGTAATTTTCAAAGTCACTTTAAAGAGAGTTTAAAAATCTCCCAGAATTTTTTTAAGTAGAAGAATTACTGTTTAAAGCAAACTCTGCCGGTCTTTCTTCTAAGTATGATTTCTGTGTTGGATTGCCTTAATGTGAGGCATACTTTTCTTTCAGTCAAAGGTTTAGGCTTGACTAATGAAGACGGCTCAGTTCTCAAATTCTTTCTAGCAGCTGCATCTCTAAATGAAGAGCCCGGATTTCACCGCCACCGCACATTTTTTTTTGCTGACCAATGAATTCCTAACTTATGTTCGGTTAGGAGTCAGTTGATAAACAGAAAAGGCAGCAGAAAGAGCTATAACCCATTCACGAAAAGACTGAGTTCAGATTTCCTGCTGAATACCTCTCCCGGGGAAGCTCAGTGAGGAACGTGAGCATCGATTTCACAAAACAGGAGGACCTTCCGTGTATCAGTGGCACGATAGGTGCCAGAAGCTCAAAGAACAATAGCAAAAGATGGAGAAAGTGAGCTGTTGGCATTTTGCGGATGGGAACAGAGATCTTGGAGAAATGAGAAAACGAGGATATCAGAGGGAAAATGGAGTGATGCCCTGGGGGGGTGGGGGATGCAGCACAGGGGTGAGGGGATATGGTGAGGGAAGCAAAAAAGGTGGACCGAGTGAGGAAGAAACAGTGGAGACCTTGGCGATTAGTGTCATTTAGTGCACTGCTTCTCATGAATACAACTCTCCTGCAGGTCTTGTTAAAATGCAGATTTCACGGGAGTAGTTCTGGGCCAGGCCTCCATTTGCTTTTCTACCAAGTTTCCAGAAGATGCTGATGCTGCTGGTCCAGATCACACTTGAGTAATGAGATTAGAGGATCCCAGTTTCATCTGTTGGAACATGAAGGATGTCTGTCCTCACGAATGATTTATTTATTAAGTGCCTGCTGTGTGCCCCGCAATCTGCTAGGGACCGAAGCGCTGAAAAGAAGATGAGAACCCCCTTGTGCGGGAACCTAGAATCTTACAGAGGAGATAAGACATGCAAGCGTAAAGCCACTCGAGTGAAACAGAGGAGACTGTGTTCGAAAGCCTACCTGTGACCGGAAGGCATCCCGAGGAGAGACACCCATCTGGACACGGTGGTGCTCCGGCAGAAATGAGGGGTGATAAGCTTACACTGAAATAAACACAGATCAGAAGGGTTGGAATGTAGGTGCAAAGAACCACAGAGACCCCTGTGGGGCCTTAACCCACCCCAACTCCTTAATACTAACACTTAACAGAGTCAGCATCTCTGGGGTTGAAAAGGCTAATTGCTGTGGCTACATCTGAGCTCAGCTGAAAAGGCAGGTGTCTCCTAGAGTCTCCAGCGCACCCAGCAAATTACCGGTCACGGTAATGGCCATGCAGTAAGTGATTGACTCATTGTCAGAGCCCTTAGTGAACCACAGAGCAGCTACCGTGGCTGTTCTAACGTGCCCTACTGTAGACATCGGGGCTCCAGAGATGAAAAACAAAAATAGATTCCCATTGTAACAGTGGAAGAAAAATATAAATAATGATTGTGGCGTGGCAGTGTGTTTAAGGTATTTTCTTCTTAATTGCTTTTGCTATTGAATGAGACAACAAAAAAAATGGAAATAACGTTTTCCTTCTAGCTGTCTTCTTAGAAGAGCAACCACGCCTTTGTGTTCAGTTTCAGACTCTGAATTTCTGAGGGCTTGCAGAAGCGAATCTTGTGCACTTTTTGGAAGATCCGACCCACCCGGGGTTAGGCTGGAGTTGCCAGAGGAGGAGTACCTCTTCTGCCCACATGTCCTGGAGCTAAATCACAGCGGTCACACCATGTAACATGGTGATATCACATGGGCATGTTGATAACTCAGCCAAGGCCAGGAGCAATGAATATGTCTGGGCAGGGGAAGAAGCCTTCATCCAGGAAGGGCCATCATTTGGGCTAAGCCTCCAAGGATGAGGAGGAAGTTGCAGGTGGCACAGGGCTAAGGTGTTCTGGAAGAAGGCAGTGGCTTCTGCAGAGAGCCCCGGTGAAACCCCTGTGTTGGGAGGATGCCGAACTCAGGTTTAGTGCAACCTGGGGCCCTGAGGGGCAGTGGTGGGGGGTGAGAATGGAAAGGTAGACCAAGGCCAAGCTAAGAGAGATCCCGAACATCAGGCAGGAGAGTTCAGAACTCATCCTTCTCAGATGGTGGTGACTACTCAGGACGTTCCCATCTTGCTTGGATAATATATGACTATACACGCATAAGGCCGGCAGTTGGCTTTGTGGTGCTGTTACTAACCTGCCGTGTGGTTCTCGTCAATGGGCAACTTCCCTGACCCTGTTTTCCCCCCGTTGCGCTCAGGCTGGTGCTCGTTCTGGCACAGCAAACTCACAGTATCTCCTGTGTGTTTCCTGTGTTCCCGTCACACACATTATTTACCTAATCCTCCAACGGTCTGGGGGAAGAGGCTGTGTTATCAGCCCCTTTGCAGTCGAAGAAACAAATGCTCAAGGTATTTAAGTCGTTGACCGAAAGACACACATGGCTAATAATTAGCAAAGCTTCAATCCAAACTCCTCACCTATACTCCTGCAACACCCCACACCCCCAAGATGGCCATTTTTAATAATTATCATTTCAAAGAAAACGTCAACCTCAAAATCATTTCAAGGTAGCTTTAGGGCATGACCTCACGGTCCGCACAGTCCTAAGAAATATGGAATCATCTGATGCTGGCCTACAAACACCTTATAAATCACTTGGCTCACTCTTCTCTCGTTACACAGGAGGAGCCTGGACCGCAGCCAGGCTGGGGAGAACACCCAAAGTCACACAGCTTGTCCTAGTGAGAGTTGGCCCTATGATGTTTTAAGGTGGCTCAAATACAGGGTTTTGAATCGGGGCTCTGATAAATATAGTTTAGGATTTTTTGCACTCATTTTCTATTCCTTACACTCGAGAGCCCTGGTCTCGCTTTCTTTATAATCCCCCATTTCACAATGGCATTGAGAATAAGTACCCTGGGGCCTTGGAGACACCTGGGGTCAGACAGGCATTCTCGAAGCTGATTGACAGCTGCTGACAAAGATCTGGGTTCTGATGTTTTCTGGGAGGAGACGTAGGCCTGTGTTGCTTCAAGAAAAATGTTAGAAATTTTCTCCTGATGAAAATGGATGTGATAGTCCTTAAGAGAAAAAATGGTGATATTAAGTCTTAAAATGTGCCGGAAAAATGAAGACCTAAACAGCCTCAAGACTCTTAAAAACTATTTATACTTTTTAATTTAGCAACTCGTTTCTAGGAATGCATTTTAAGGAAATAATCGGAAATTTCCAGAGATACGTGAACATGGATGTTCATCTTACCATTACTTATAAAAATTAAAAAAAAAAAATAATAAAGCTACAAATGACTTAGCTGGTCAACTTCAGGGCAGTGCCCAAAACATAGAATCTTATGAAGCCATTAAAATATTAGTTAGATATGGCTTCAATGGCATGAGGAAATGCCTATTATGCAGTCTTAAGTGGGAAGAAAGGTTGAAATAATACAGGTAGCACGATCTTAACGATGTAAAAAAACTACATAGAAAGTGGAAAATACACCAAAATGCTAAGGTTTCTCTATAGGAGGGGTAGAATGATGAGATTAAAAGTGATTTTACCCTTTTCCCTAAATTGATCATAGTTTTCCAAGTTTTAAATGAGAATGAGTTCGTTTTGTAATTAAGAAGCAATCTTTCTAAAAAGCATCAGAGAAAGTCTTGTGTAAATAGAAAATATGATCTCTCATGAGGCACCTTTCTTATCTCCCATTTGAAGCTGTTCTCCTACGTGACATATAGCTGTGTGTGTTGACTCACAATGGACAAGGTAGTTTCAGCAATACTGGAGATTGGCTGTGAAGGCCATTTCCAGAGTTGTGACTTACAAAAGGAGACCGTCTTCCAAGGTGGAAGACCTGGGGTCTGGTTCAAGTCCGGGTGCATGGATCTGAAGAAGTAACTTCCCAATAAATACCTCAGGATGGGAGAGAGGGGCCAGTGATGGGCAGGTATCTTGCCTTAAGATTGAAGTGATCCTCACTGGAGAAATAAAAGTCCTTCCCCAAACCCTAGTTTTTGCTCTAAGAAGAACCTCAGAGATGAACTAGTCAGCCCCCTCATTTCTTCCCTGGCTTTATTGAGATGTCATTGACCTACACCATTGTGTACGTTTAAAGTGTGTGACATGTTGACTTGATACATTTACATATTGCAAAATGACTACCAACCACCATGGCGTCAGCTAACACCTCCATCCCGTCAAACGCCACATGTTATAGCTGATAAAACTGAGTCCAAGGAGACTGAATGACTCTCAAGGTCACACAATGAGTGACCAAGACTCCAAGCACCTAGTCCTGTTTGTTTGCACTGTTCAAGGCTGCCTCCCTAGCTTTGAAATAAGTGTCTGCGTGCTTTAAATAGGCATCTGCAGTTTATTATTAAAATGGAAACTGTGAGTCGCCACTGTTCCCCTACGTGATCCCAACAACAAGCCTGGGATGCCAAAGACGTCCAGTGCCAGTTGAAATCACACTCCCGCCACTCTCAGCCAATTTAGTTCTGAAATGGTTAGATTCCTGATGCCCCGAACCAGAATGGCAAAAACTCCAGAGGTTGGCAGAGTGTCCAGGATCTGTGGGGGTAATCCGCATTTCTGGAATTCGTGAAGGAGAAAGGGAGAACAGCGTCCAACAAACGTACCATTTTCAGAAACTTGGTTCCGCGCCCTGGCATAATGGGGATGTTCTTAGCCCACTTTGTGGAGATTGCTCGACTCTGTCCTGGCATGGGGAATAGACCACAAGGAGATGGCTGCCTCTGGAAATAGAACAGTGAAGAGAAGTTGGGATCTATGATGATGGCAAGGAGCCCCAGTAAGCAGAACAAACCACAGACAAAGGCAGACAATCCTATTAGGATGGAAATGTGGAATGTGGAATGTGGCAGAAGGGAAAATGGGCTGGGGATGGGAGCCAGCTGAAGTCAAAGCGAAATCCCCTCTGACCGAGGACCCACCTCACCCCTTCAAGGGAAGTGGGAGCGCTTTTAGCTTTCTAAGCTTTCAGACCCGGGACTGGGGATCTCAACATCAGACTCTTGCACTTTTTGCATTGAATGCTGCCCTGCCTTTCCTTGTTCCTGCATGTGCCTACTTTATTCTAGTTCTGTTAGTGCTTGGGATCCCCAAGCAACCACGGTAATGCCTGGAAGCGATGTCTTGTTGGTGGAGACGACACCACAGATGTGTCGACGGTGACCAAGAGGATAAGCAGTCAGAGAGCAGGGAAGAGTCTCTTCCACGTTTCAAGGCACAGAGTAACCCAGAGGTGATATTAGAGGTCATCAATATTTTCAACTACCACGAGGAAAACTTGCCAGTTGCCTTTATGTTCTGTCTGAGGAATGGAAAGGAACAGAGACACTCAGGATTGCAAGAATTATACTAAAGAGTACTCGCAGTAACACTCAACAGGGATTTGTAAGAATCAATTAAAAGGAAAATATGAATTTAGTATTTGTTATATCGTATGGACTACATGCTGGATGATTCGGCGTCATACAAGTAAAGAGAACGTTTCTGCCCTCAGTGGCTTTTGACACGAGGAACAACAGAAAGTAAACAATTATTTGTAAGTGTGATGAGTATCACATGGGGAAGTACAACATACTCTGGGATCATATAACGATGTATGCATATTTGGGGGAGGGATCCAGATTAAATGCAATACTACGCATAAAGTGCTTAGAATGGTCTCTGTCACACGGTAGTGCTCAGTAAGTTGTAGCTGTCATTTCTGTCATTACTGGTATGCTTCAAGGGACAATACCCTTTTGGACTTTTGAGCTGGGAAGGAAAGTGTATGACCTCCATGCTAGTCATTCATCTGTTCATTTACCATACTTTTTTAAAAGTTTAGGAGGGAGGTCCTATATTCAGTGATAGAAATACAACAATAGTTAAGAATCCTTACCCTTGAGGGGCTCAAATTCTCGTAGGGAAGAAAGACATAAATAATTATAGAATGGTGCAACAAGAAATATATTCTGTAGCACAAAGAACGGCACGTTCAGGTCTGTCTCTCGGGGTCCAAGAAACCTACCCTCAATAAGGGAAGGGGGTTGGGTCTGGAAGGATAAGTAGTTGTTCTCAAGGAGCCCTTGTTCTATAACCAGTTCTTTCCTGGGTATGGGAAGCTTTTATTTTTGTGTTTCTATGTCCATATTTGATCTCTCGGTTCAATCACCTGAGGCATTGCCAAAAAAACACAAAAAAACAATGTTGGAAAGGGTTCATTGCCAGGCTATAGCTACAGAATTTTTGGCCATGAGAATAAATTTAGAACAGACACATTTCTTATAGAGAAATTTACTTCCAAAATAACCATAGAATGGACCATCTCCACAAGGACCATGACTCAGAAAAAGTGAGATTCAATCAAAGTCTCAAAGAATACTCCAATGATCTGTGTATCCAAGGTGAGAAACTTCTGCCTCCCGATCCCTGGGACAGTCATCAAGTGTTGGCAAGAGAGTGAGGCCACTTTCCAAGCTGTTGTCCCCGGGGCAGAACCCTGTCCTCTCTGTGCGCTCCCTGCCCGGGCACAGAGCCTCAGCGTCCTGTCTGAAGTGTCCCACAAGGGGATAGAGGAGAAAAGAATGAACTCAAAGAAGGTTCCAAAGTCCTTCTCAGAGAGAGGCTGTGATGGCTTTGTTCCTTTAAGCCAGTCTGTGGCTGAGAGACCGAGGCCCTCGCCACTCCGCAGCCCTTTCTCTGCCAGGAGCTTGGGCCAAGTCAGAAGCGGAGCCCAGACTCCGCCAAGTTGACTGATGGCCCAGAGAAGCACAAAACATCTGATGTCTTTATATGGGTTCCTGCGTGGACCCCTCATGTAAAAAATACTGTAACTGGGTTTGGCAGGCCCACGCCCGTGGAGAGTTCTCTGGTGGGTGACCCTGTGGGTCACGTCGCACAGCAGAAGGGAAAGTAACCTCCTGCTAACTCTAGCTGGTGCAGCAATCAACTGGAGAAGAGTCAAACTTGTCTCTTTCCCAATTCATATCCAAAATAAACAAGCAAACAAACACAACTCCCGAGAAACAGGAAGAAAGGAAATGACCTTGCTCCTAAGGAGAAGGATGGTAAGGATAGCTATTCCCCAAGCATTTTACTCTCAGGTCCTCCAATCTTGACCAAATCTGTCCCAAAGCACCCCCTCCCTTCCACCCCAGCCACTATTCAGAGAGAAGGCCCACTCACCAGGAAAAGGAGACTCGATGGGCATTTATTTTTTTAACTCCCAAGAACACTCAGCAGCCTGATCTAACTATGAGGTTTCAGAAACCAATAAATTTGGTATTTCACATGCCCACACTCTGACTCAGGGAAAAAAGAACCCAGAAGAATCTGTTCTAGAAAGGCTTCTCTGAAGAAGCACAAAGACTGCTCAGGGGCTACAACATCTCTATCATAAGAGGCTTCAAAAGTCAGAAGCAATTAAAGTAGAAAAGAAGGGGACCATCCTGTGGGGGAAAAATATACCCAGACTCCTTCTTTCAGTAAAGATCTGGACGGTGACTACAATATGGAAAGTGAGGAGCGTTCCTCTATTTGTTCCTACTTTTAGCTTAATGGTACCCAAGGAGTGCAGACTCAGAGATAAAAGTACAAGCAAACTCCCTCTGGAAATTCCATGCCGAGCCAGAAGAGCTGGAGGATTTAGGAAGGATTTTCATCAGGATATTCACAGTGGTTATCTCCATGCTGCAAGATTTTATGGATTTTCCCTTCCTTTTTATATCTTTCTTGATTGTTTGAAATTTCTCTTTATAATAAAGCCGAACTATATTATAATCAGGTACAAAATAAAATACACATGATCGTGTCTTATGCCTCTTTTCAGAGACCTCAGTAAAACTACAATGAGGGAATAAACTCAAAATGGTGGAGGTAGTTGTAGGAGGGATCCCAACACGTCTTCAGTGGAGGTGAAGAGAATAAAAGCCCATTGATGGATAATCAGATCGAAGAAGCCACATTCCGACAGATGAAACACAATAGTCGGTCAAGTTAATGGTAGAAAAGCCATTGTAATTATGTACAGGAGCCCCACAAAGATACGAGACTCCAAAAAGCAAGCAATTGAGCCTTATATACCATCCTGAGCTAAGGAAAGGGAGAGGGGGTCTGGGCGCTTCAAAAGGCAAGAAGGCAGATCACAGGAAGATGAGACAAGGAAATATGTGGTAAAGAAACGTTGCCCTGCCACACAGGGCTCCTCCAAGGGACAAATCAAAGCACACCTAGTGGAGGGTCCAAAATATCACTACGAGTAGGGCAATAAAATAACCACAGTCACAACAATACCCATCTCTGGAAAAACACCTCCTGAAGGGCCAGGCCCTGGACAGTGTGTGACCCTCCTTTCATATAGCAGTGCTCACAGGTGCAGAGCACACAACAAGCTTTTAAAACACATAAGGGACAGAAAACTAGCCAAAAGGATGAAATGGACGAATTCTCCTCAAAAGAAATCCCAGGAAGTAGCGACAGCTCACAAATTGATCAAAACTGATTTAAGCAATGTCACTGAACAAGAATTTAGAATAACAGTTGTAAAATTAATTGCTGGGCTTGAAAAAAAGCATAGAGGACAGCAGAGAATCTATTGCTACAGAGATCAAGGGACTAAAAAAATAGTCATGATGAATTTAAAAATGCTATAAATGAGGTGCAGAATAAAATGGAGGCAGCCACAGCACAGATTGAAGAGGCAGAGGGGAGAATAGGTGAATTAGAAGATAAAATTATGGAAAAAGAAGAAGCTGAGAAAAAAAGAGATAAAAAAATCCAGGAGTAGGGCACCTGGGTGGCTCAGTCGGTTAAGCGTCCGACTTCGGCTCAGGTCATGATCTCACGGTTTGTGAGTTCTAACCTCGCGTCGGGCTCTGTGCTGACAGCTTGGAGCCTGGAGCCTGCTTCCTATTCTGTGTCTCCGTCTCTCTCTGCCCTTCGCCCACTTGTGCTCTGTCTCTCTCTGTCTATCAAAAATACATAAATGTAAAAACGTATATATATAAAAAAAAAATCCAGAAGCATGACGGGAGAATTAGAGAACTAAGTGATGCAATCAAAAGGAACACTATCCGTATCATAGGAATTCCAGAAGAAGAAGAGAGAGAGAAAGGGACTGAAGGTGTACTTGAACAAATCATAGCTGAGAACTTCCCCGATCTGGGGAAGGAAACAGGCACTGAAATCCAAGAGGCACAAAGAAGCCACGTTCCAGAATGGTGGTGAGGGTGGAGGGGTGGGATTGCAGAGATCACCGAAATTGTCTGCAGAAGAATTGGCCAGTTGGTGGCACTCCACATTCTCCTCCCCTGGATGGCCAGACGCCAGGCAAATATCAGAGCTCCCTTCTCTACAGATGTCGAATGTTCTTTCTGAAAATTAAGGCTTCTGAATCCCTAACTACCCCCCTGCTTTTGACATTTGATAGCTTTCTAGCCAGAATCCTTTTTCTGCTCACACCAAAGTGAAGCCTGCCCATCAACCAGCCCCACCAAATGGTCGCATGGTATTCGGACGCCGATGGATTTAATGAAGGAAATCCGTTTAACTTAAAGGCACAGGACATGCTGCATGATATTGGGCCCCATAGTATATTATCAGCCCAGTGCCTGCCTCAATATGTAGGGAAAGAATTGATTAAGGTATTAGTCATTTCAGTTTATATTAACATAAAGTTTATTGGTTACTAACCTTGAGAATCAGCCTACTAGAACACAGAAGACTTAAATATGGTTATAAAAAATATACCAGGATCAACCTTGACAGTGTAAAAACATATTCCAGATGTCAGAAAATGAGAAGGACACAGAGAAAAGAAAAGTAGAGCGCTTACATCTTCATCCAATTTAGCTGGGAATCAAGAGGCACTTTCTATGTAAAGTGGTACAGCTATTATGGAAAACTAGTATGGAAGTTCCTCAAAAAATTAAAAATAGAACTACCGTATGACCCAGTAATCCCACTTCAGTGTATCTTTCCAAAGGAAACAAAATCACTATCTTGAAAAGGTATCTATACTCTGTGTGCATGGCAGCATTATTTATCACAGCCAAGATATGGAAATAACCTATGTGTCTTTTGGAAGATGAATGGATAAAGAAAATGTGATATATATATACAATATATATACATATATATGTATATATGTATGTATATGTATGTATGTATGTATATGTATGTGATATATATACATATATATGTATATACATATTTGAATATTATTGAGTTTTTAATCTTAATATTGAATATTACTCAGCCATTAAAAAAAAGACAGATATTCTGCCATTTGGGACAACATGGATGAAACTTGAGAGCATTCTGTTAAATAAGTCAGAGAAAGACAAATAGTACATAGTCTTACATGTAGAATTTAAAAAAAAAAAAAAAAAGACACATTCTTAGAAATATGGAGTAGAATGGTGAATGGTGGTTGCCAGAGCTTGGGGAGTCAAGGAAATGGCTAGATGTTGGTCCAAGGATACAAACTTTTAATTATAAGAGGACTGCATTCCGGGGATCTAACATATAGCATGGTGAGGATAATTAACAATACCGTACTGTATACTTCAAAGTTGCTAAAAGCGTAGATCTTGTTTTTTAAGGTTTATCTATTTATTTTGAGAGAGCGAGGGAGATAGAGAGCCAGGATGGGAGGGGCAGAGAGAGAGGGAGACAGACAGAGAATTCCAGGATCTCCAGGGTCAGTGCAGAGCTCAACCCGGAGCCTGAACTCAATAACTGTGAGACCATGACCCGAGCCGAAATGTACGCTTAACCGCCTGAGCCACCCGGGTGCCCCTAAGAGAGTAGATCTTAAGTGTTCTCCACACAAAGAAAAAGTAACTACGTGAAAAGTGAAGATGAATATATTAACCAATCTTATTGTGGTGATCATTTCATACTGTGTATGTATACCAGATCATGATGTTGTATACCTTAAATTTACAGTTGTCTATTATAGCTCAATAAAGTTGGGGAAAAAAGAGGTACTTTCTAAAGTTGACGGGATATAAAAATATATGTTTACAATATTAGAGGTACAACGGACATGAATAGTAGGATAAAAATAATCACAAAAAATTGGGGAGAGGAGAGGAAAAAGTGCATTAAATCCTCTGAATGATTAGACCATGTCTTAAATTAATAAGTCAAGAAGCGTGTGTAAATTTAAAGTCAGGCTGGTAGCCACCAGAATTAAGAGCAGAAAGCATTCACTTCTGGAAACTAGGGTAGGCCCTAAGAAGCATGGGTGGTCAATTGTAGCTTCTTATTATAAGACCCTTCTTTCTTTCCTTCCTTCCTTCCTTCCTTCCTTCCTTCCTTCCTTCCTTCCTTCCTTCCTTCCTCCCTCCATCCCTCCCTCCCTTTCTTCCTTCTTTTCCTTTTTTTCAATGTTCATAATAAACATTAGGAGGGAAATGAGAGGGGAAAGAAAGAACAGAAGGAAAGATGGGTGAGGGAGGGAAGGGGAAAGAGAGAGAGAGAGAGAGAGAGAAAAGAAAATGCCAAATGCTATCAGGATGTTACCTCTCACCATATCTTACCACTGATGTTCTATTAATACAAACCAGCACAGGTATCAGATGGTATAAAATCAGTCTGATGGTTTTGGTTGATTTTTCCTTCTCCTTCTGAGAAGGATTGGACTCTCTGACAGTCAGTCACTGCTTTTAAGTTGAGGCATGAGGTGCTGCAGACCCCAAGTCCAATGAAGCCTTGTGCCCCGGACTGGCTCCCTCCCTCTCCTAGTTGGTCACTGAGGGTCAGCCTCTTCTTGACCCTGCCTCCTTCAGATTCACCCAGCGAGGACCCGGGACTCTGCCTCGGCCTTCAGCTTCTCATCTTGTTTGCCTTTACACCAGGCTCTTCATCCTGGCCTTGTCCCTCTTCATTTTGGCCTCCAATCCACTCAACCCAAGGTTGATCCATGGCCCCGGGTCCAATAAGCATAAGAGAGTAGAGTGTTCTTGTTTAGCACAGATGACCCAGGAGATGAGGGACCCAAGAAAACTCACTAGCAAGGAAGGCTGTGCACTGGCACCAAGAATCATGCAGTGTTTAGTAGATACAGTGTAGGCTTTGGGCTGCTGAGCTGGGCTGCTCACATCCTGGATCTGCTGCTAACTGTATCACCTTGGCCAGAAATTTGGCTTCTCTGAGCTTCTCTTTCTTTTTTTTTTTTTAATGTTTTTTTAAACGTTTATTTATTTTGAGACAGAGAGATATAGAGCATGAAGGGGGCAGGTCAGAGAGAGAGGAAGACACAGAACCTGAAACAGGCTTCAGGCTCTGAGCTGTCAGCACAGAGCCCGACACGGGGCTGGAACTCACGGACCGTGAGATCATGACCTGAGCCGAAGTCGGACGCTTAACCGACTGAGCCACCCAGGCGCCCCTGAGCTCCTCTTTCTTATCTGTAAGGTGGGGATAGTATCATCCTGGCACGCACAGCTTGACTGAGAGGAAGAAAGGACGCACGTAAAAGGACTCACACTGCTGATCTGCCATAGGTGCACAATGTTAGATCCTCTCCCACATCTAAGTCTCCTGTCTTCCTGCTTCCCTTTCTCTGCCTTATAGATGGGTTGGACACAAAGTGAAAACCAACCAAACGCTCTGCAGAGATCACATCTAGGTTAGGAAACGCCAGGACGGATAGTAATTCTGTTGCTTTGCTACAAGTCTCTGTGACAGCTGGCAGCTCACTTTCCTTGGGGGGAAAAGTCCCTCTTTCAAGCAGCTCACCCTGAAGGTTGAGGAGACATCTGGGGCCACAAGATCCATTAGGACTTTGGGTCATAATATTTTTAAATACTATTAGGATTGGTAAGACCCCAGAGGTAATCCGGTCACCAGTCATCATGGAGGGGGAAGTAACTTGAGATTTAGAGAAGTTGCCTAGTTTAATATCACACACCAGCTAGACTGAATTCCCACTCACTGCTCTCCTGAATGGAAAGATACTCTGAGAAATTTGTGTTTCTGTGTCAAAAGAATGTAAGTTGTGCAATAAAATGCAGTCGTACCTATGATCAGTATGGAAAAGACGAGTGATGGAAAAGCTCTAAACTAGAATAAGAGGACGTTCATTTTTAGAACATTTTTTAAATGTGCATATATTTAATGAGGCTATAATTAAATGCCACTATACGTCAAAGGAAAATGTTGCCTGGGCACCAAAAAAGAAAGAAGGATGACAGACGATAGATGCTGATAGATAGTGAGTTTATTAAACAGTATCTATTAAATGCAATAGATGTAATACATCCCAAACAGAAGCAACCAGAAAGCCCATTGCTTAGTGTTTTAAAAGCATGGCTGAAAATCTACAGCAAAATTTACATAAGAAAGTTAAATAATTTCTTGAGTTTTCTTGCATCTGATGAGTTAGTATGTTAGTATATACACATTTTTTTTTCATGGAGTGGATTAGGACTCATGGGCTGGAAGACCATTTAGATAGGATACCATTATGATAAATATAATTATCAGAAAATGGCGTATTGTGAGTTGCCAAGACAGTCTTGATAGTTTGGGTGTAGACTGGTCAATATTAGCATGGTTACAGGCTGTGATCCTGTGATCTGGTTTGTGTTGATGTCTGACTTTTTATGAAACTTAGTAAGGCAACATTTATAAGGACATAGAACTAATGCCTATTCATTACATTAATTTCCAGAAATTGCTTAGTCATAAAAGGTTAGCGCTGGAAACCGTCAGGGAGGTAATAATTAACACTAGCACTGGATATGCTTCTGTGGCCTGAACTGCTTGCAGTTCGATGAGTTGTGGAATCCTCTTGAAGCATGGATACCATATTCTGCTGTATTTCGTGGAGTTTGGGTTGGATCATTTTAGGTGGTCTTGGTTGAGAGGGTTTTTTGAGTGGTTGACGGCAACTGACTTGTTCGTATGACCCAAGGAAAACTCTCCACACCAACCCACAAAAAAATTAGACCATTGAAAAGCTTGGAATCTTTCTCTTCAAGAATGTCCGTGAGTTATGTTTCTCTACACTTCAGTCTAAAAATGTAAGTTGCGGGGCGCCTGGGTGGCGCAGTCGGTTAAGCGTCCGACTTCAGCCAGGTCACGATCTCGCGGTCCGTGAGTTCGAGCCCCGCGTCGGGCTCTGGGCTGATGGCTCGGAGCCTGGAGCCTGTTTCCGATTCTGTGTCTCCCTCTCTCTCTGCCCCTCCCCCGTTCGTGCTCTGTCTCTCTCTGTCCCAAAAATAAATAAACGTTGATAAAAATGTAAGTTGCAATTCACTCATTTATCAAGAAATTAACCTCTAACAAACTCACTTTGTGGAGGAATTATCTGGCTCACTTACCTACCCTGGAATACGTTTCCCAGAAAGAAAAGCCATAGCCTGAACTTCACTCTCAAAATTGTAGATTGGAAAACTGGACTCCAAAAAGGGCATTTCAAGCTTAATGAAAATGAAGTAACTCTGTTGAATTTGCTTTTGTCAATTAAGTTTAATAGGATAAAGGGAGCACTATAGACTGATATTATTGAATTGTAGGGCAAAATAGCAGTAAAAGCTAAGCACAACAATATGGAAGTACCAGAATTATAACAGGGCAAATATTCTATATGTGTTTGGAGAACCAAATAGAGGACTAGACATGGACATTTTGGTATGAAAGAAAAGGTGTCAGATACCCAGATTTATATTAAAGACAAAAATGGTTTATAAAAAGAAAGTTTTGCTCTATTATTAAATACCTCTTTCTCTCAATTTGCATTTTTATGAATATAAAATATGAGCAATGTTACACATATTTATGGATAACCTGTATGCATTAAAGTTCAATAGAAAATAAAGCCTGTGTGCTAACTGTTCTCAAATCCAGTCCACTTTGCTCATTTCTGCAACCTGCCTGCTCTATAGGTATGCATCTTTCAACCCCTAGTCTGAGGGTCCCTGAACCTGAGGGAAGACTAGTTTCTGCACAACATGTGACTGACGCTGAAGTCTAAATATCTGAGTTCAGAAGCAGAAACTCGGGGCATGGCCACTGCATGGGTGAGCATCTGTGGTCTGTGCCACACGAAGCTGTGTCCGTAATGCTGAGTGCCATGGACATTCAGAGACTGTAGCTGACCACTAAAAGTCTTTAGCTCCCTCCCCCTGTGCCCGGCCTCGGAACCAGGACGGAGCATCAGCTCCTTTGGACTGAGCTAGCCCCGAGCCGCGGGAATACTTTTTGAATGAGACACGGAGGCTCTCAAGAGGCAGATACTTGACTTCCTGTTAATAGGCCAAGTCAGGGCCTAAGTGATTGATTGAAACAATAAAGGACAGATTAATTTTTATTTTTATTTTTATTTTTAGTACATCTCAGCGATAGAATTGGACGATCCCTAACCCTTGATTTGTGGCACACTGCCATCATTGGCCAAGGCATGGTTTCTTTTCGCGTCTGGGTGAATGCATTTATTTAATTATTCACAGTGATGAATGTATTCATTCTCCAAGTTCCATACTGAAGACTGCTAAGCAGTGAAACGAACCCGACTCAGATGAGATGTAAGAAAAGGGAGTGTAGACAGGATGACCGACATTTACCGAGCATCTCCTCCTTGTCAGGCACTAGGCTGGGCCCTTTGGAAACTTTAGCTTTGTAATTTTCCCAAAGGCGTCCCTGGCAAGCCGAGGCAAGCCAACAGCAGCTCAGCTTGTCCTTCCTCCCCATGGCACTTTCCCACTACTGCAGACTGGTCAGGAATAGAATCCCTGTGAGTGACAAGAACATTTCAGGGGTGGCTGGGCGGTTTGGGAGTGGGTAGTTTTCAATTTTCACGGCTGAACTTGAAAATCTCATTAAAACAGCTTTTTGTCGCTATTTGCTGAGTTTAAATCAGCAATGATTCAGCAAGTAAGCAGACACAGCAGGTTGCCTCTCTTGGCAGGTATAATAAGGGAACTACAAAGTACGCGCGCGAGAGAGAAAAATGTGGTTTCAGAGCGAGCATGTGAGCCCCTTTGTAAGAATTGTCTTCTGTAAATCCTAGCTGATCTTTATATGTGAACAACTCTGAGAGGGAAAGAAGGCTCCTTCTTCTCCCCCATCGTTGGCAATGTTTGCACTGGCAGCAGTATCGGATGGGTGGATTGCTAGCAAGTTTGGAAATGTCTGTTAGTGTCTGATGCAACTGATGTCCTGAATAACATTATTTAAAAAAAAAAAAAAAATGTTCTGGACCAGAAGAAATTTCTCTTAGATTTAGAGCTGCTCTCAGTCCCCTAGGTGGTCCTTACTTAGGGTTTTAAAAGGATTTCTTCGCATGTGGCTAGAAGAACCACGAGGAAATACTGCAGTGGCCCCATATTTATTGCATGTCTGCTAGGGACAAGGGACCGTGCGGGGTGCTGCTGAGTCAGGCAGGGGCCTCCCTCAAGGGGCTTTCAAGCTAATGATGGAAGGAGGGCAGGACCCTGCAAATTGTAATTCAAGGTGGAAAGAAAGAAGGGTCATTAGAAGTGCAAGGCAGGGACAAGAGGAAATATGAGGGAATCTCAAAGCCATATATAAAGCCATGTATAAGGAGAGCAAGACGTCACCCCTGCCAGGCCCCTCAGTGGTACGACCTCTCCCTGACCTTGACCTTCCTTTGCAACTTCAGCCACATCCTCAGATGACCTCACTAAGTCAGCAGGAGCCCACTTCTGCCTGTCTTCCTCCTTTCCCCCACCCTCCTCTCCCTCCCCAGCAGCCTGGTTCTCTGCATAGTGAGGACTAAATTACTAAATGGCCAGAATGACTAAATTATAATGACCCAACCAATTCGCTTCTTCGAGGTCTATCTCCAGGAGCGGCACTCTGTCGCTCCATGGCAGGCGGGTGGGAAGACATTTGGGGACTTGGAATTGTAAGTTCTTCGAAGAGCCCCTAAAGGCACGGAGTCCAGCCTCCTACCATGTGCACGGAAACTTCCTAAATCACCCCTGACAAGCCCTGTGTCTTGGCAGCCCCCAATCCCTCCTGCCCGCAGGTGACACAGACACCAGTCTTACGCGTGTCTTTATTTCAGGTCTCTACCCTGGTAGCATTCAAGAGGATAAGGTCTGAATGGAGGGCACAAGGCCCCTCTTCAGCCCCCGGGGCAGCGGGGGAGGAGGTCGAGAGTGTCCCAGGGTCAGGGAGCCTTTGCCCAGGCGGCAGGGAGAACAAGCCGCTACTCAGCCGGGGCCGGCTGTTTACATCGGGGACACGGGCGCTCCACACCGGCCGCCCGGACCGCGGACCGCGCAGGGAAGCGGCTGACAGCCGGCGGGGGGGATAATGTGGTCATTCAAGCCCTCCAGCCGCTGGCGCCGCGCATGCGCATATGCTCTCGGCGCGCCCAGCGGGGCGAGGAGGAAGCCAGAAGGCAGAAAGCACAAGCGGGAGGCCGCCCTTTGGGCTGCTCTTAGGGCAACTGCAAGGGCGGCGGTCCGGTCGGGCTCAGCTCCCAGCGGCGCCGAGACCCCGCTGCCAGGGAACGTGAACTTTTGTTACCTGACCTGCCTAAGTCTATAATGAGGCTAGTTAAACATTTCTAGCATTTCCAAATACTCATGGTTTCCCCCCAGTGAGCTGCCTGCTAAGAAAGGGTGGACAGACCCAATACCCTCAAATCAGTTTGGATGCAGTACCACCTTTTTTTTTTTTTTTTTTTTTTTTTTGCCCTGTGAAGATGAGCTGGGTCAGTGATTCTGTGATGTCCTGATAAGAGTTCTGGATGGGGGATTAGGCTTCAGGTCTATTCCCAGCCTTACGACCATGTCCGTGACCCTGGAGCAGTTATGTAACTGTTCCCGGCTTCTGTGTCCTCACCTTTAAAATGGACATCATAACAATTGTCCAACCTACTTCACAGGGTGGCTGAAAGGATGAAATGAGAAAACAGCTGTAAATCAGGTTATACACGAGAAACCAATAAGGCCTCGAGACCAGGGGTGGGCGAGGTTTCCCACCAAGCGCTGGGTAGTAGATACTTTAAGCTTTGTGTATCATGCAAGGTCTCTGTTATTTGTTCTTCTTTGTGGATTTTTTTTTTTTTTTACAGCCCTTTAAAAATGTAAAAATCATTTCAGCTCACCGGTTGCACAAAAACACACCCAGGGCAGGGTTTAGAGCACAGG
This sequence comes from Puma concolor, assembly GCF_028749965.1. Taxonomy (NCBI): domain Eukaryota; kingdom Metazoa; phylum Chordata; class Mammalia; order Carnivora; family Felidae; genus Puma; species Puma concolor. The sequence goes on from NC_141670.1 coordinate 27,041,411, forward strand.
CTATAATTTGCCAACCTCTGCTCAAGACAAAGCACAGGTGAGGGCTGGAGGTAAGGTCTGCCTTCCAGTGGTTGTGAGAAATCAAAATCAAAATACTAATAAATAAATGATATATCAATAGTCTATGAATATAACTAAATACACGTATCCATTGTATTTTCTGACTTGGGGCCTCCAGTAGTGAAATTACTTGTATCCCAGCCCTAAGGCCATCTTATTCAAAAGCCGCTAGAATATCTTGCTATTTACTGAGCTCTTCCTGGCCTAGACCACAGCATCCATGCTGACTTGCTTAGTAGTCTTAAAGCAGAGGCCAGCCTTCAGCCTCCACTTGGCCTAAGAGGTTCATTGGGCCCTCGTCCCAAGGAAACCCTGTGCAGACCATCCTCCCTCCCTAGCCAGTGCTGCCTGGGCATGTCTCCTACAGGAAAAATGGGGTGATGAGCTTTATTTGGGAGGTAACCACTACCCGTATAAGAAGCAGTTAATGTTGCTTGTGACAATTGGCACACTTTGATGACAATGCATTGTTAAGTTGTGTCATTATTTCTCCTATGATGCCCTAATGACATAAACTGGCTTTATCACTCTCGTTTGCAAAGAGGAGACCATTTAAACATAAGTACTCAAGGCGCTACAATCCACTTTCATGGTTGGGTGGAACAATGGTTTCTCGGTCTTTCTGCCTCCCATCGAGGCATCAGTTCCCTGCTTGCCCTTGCATGCCTCTTTCCTCTTTCCTTATCCTCACTCCTTGTTTGAAGATATTAGAAAAGCTGCAGGATGAAGCCTGGGTGAGAACGGCAGAGAGCAAAGAATGTTTCATTCTCTTCCCTTCCGAAGAATTTCCAAATTAAGATGGCAGGCCAGTATCATTATCTAGACCAGAATTATGAAAGCAGCCAGGTTTCAGAGAAAGAGGCAGTGTTGACCTAATATTTCTTGCTTTAGTTGGTCCTCTGTGGAAATATGAGAAAGTAAGCGCAATACTTTAGAACCAGTTTCTGAGCCAGCAAGCACCTCGTACTTTCTTTTGACAGAGCGAGGTGTGGAAAGCCAGAAAGGGTGTGAGCTTCTCAAGAACATGACCGGTGTTCAGAACTGAGACCAGCACTGCAGTCCCTGACTCTGTTTGGACCACCATCTACCATACCCTGCTGTTTCCCAGGGTGTCAGCTGCCCTGACAGTCACATCCCTACAAAGTTACCCCTCATGTGTGTCCTTTCAGCGTTATGACCTCAGGGGGTCTTTTCCCACTTCAGATGAGGATCTCTATCATTTCTAATTTGACACAATGTCCTCCCTCTGACTATTTCGTTTTGTTAGCGCATAGGGCCAAAAGTTCAACGCTACTTTTTTTAGCAGTGTGCAGAGTAAAGCCCTCCTCTGCAGGAGAAAGTTCCAGTCTTTGAACATAGACCATCACAAACGTAGACCAAGGGTCTTATAAATGCCTGGCCCTGGTCACAAGAGGGAGAGTATAGGTGGCTTAGGACGAGTCTGGCATCCTCTGGGGCAGAACAACCCACGGTGCCCATTGAGGAGATGGCTGTCCTCTGCACCATTTTCAGGTGTGAAGGAAAATACTTCAGAAGTGAAAAGCACGTACAGGGAAGAGAAGGGATGGCATGCCGCACTTGCCCTGAGAAACAGCTGACTTTCTTCTTCCGACTTCCTATTCCCCATACTCCCATAGAGAAGACAGGTAAAAACACATCGGAGGGAAAGGTAGCTTGTCGAAACGTCTCACGGCTCCCACTAATGTCAGGGTAAAATCCAAACTTATCAGTATGGCAGACAAGGTCCTCTGTGACTTTACCTCAGTCTTCCCTTCCAATACCCAACTTCTTCATTCCCCACACATTCCACCAGCCTCAGAGAACTGTTGGTCACTTCTCAAATGCACCGTGGTCTTTTTTTTTTTTTTTTTTTTTTTAATCTTTTGCTTTTGCCTGTGCCTGGAAGGCCCTTTTTCTTTTTGTCCCCTGAAGAACTGCTACTCATCCTTCAATACCCGGTTCAAATAGTCCTCGTGAAGCCTTTCCTGACTCGCACAGGCAAAATTATTTCTTTTCTCTTTTCTCTGTTAAGGTCTTGTGCAACTTCTATGATGAGACACGTGGCTCTCCGAGAGTTATTTATTTATGTGTTTATCTCCTCCATTCATCTGTGAGCTTCTTATCCATAGGGCCTATGACTATTATTACCCTCTGAGCCTACCCCATGCCTGGCCATCATAGTCTCTAAGAAATGTTGAGTGAGTGAACGAATGACCTGGAACTAAGTCTTGTAAGGCCTTGATGACCCAGCAAACTGATACAATCTCAGCTCTCGGTGGTACCCACTGTGGGGTGCTCCACATGGTCCATTAGAGTAGAAAATATTAGAACTCCTATTTATATTTATGTTTGTCAAAAGTTAACAATAAGTGTAAGCCTCTCCGATATTTCGTACGGACCATGAGCAGCACATGTATTTAATTTCTAAACAAATATGTACATTAAGAATAAGGTATGCATGGGGTGCCTGGGTGACTCAGTCAGTCAAGCATCCAAGTGTTGGTTCCAGCTCAGGTTACGATCTCACAGTCTGTGAGTTCAAGCCCCGCATCAGGCTCTGTGCTGACAGCTCAGAGCCTGCTTGGTATTCTTTCTCTCTGCCCTCCCCTGCTTGCTCTCTCTCTCTCTCTTTCTCTCACTCTCAAAATAAGTAAATTTAAAGATTTAAGAGCAGGGTATGCATTGAAAGGATTACAAGCCACTGTTTTAAGCAATGGGAAGTCATTGAGAAATTCCAAACAGGGATGAGCAAGGAAAACACAAGTGTGTCGGAGAATTGATCCTGTAGACTGGAGGGAAGTAGGGCCACCAATCAATATGGAAAGCATGACAGTGGCCCGCATGGAAGAGATAAGAGGCTAGACCAGTATAGGAACCGTAGAAATGAGGAAAACAGGAAAGGCCTGCTAAAGCATTACTATCATCTGCATTATCACCACTATATCATATTGGCTAATAGTAAGCAGAAAGAGTCAGAGCCCCACAGGGACCCTAAAATGTAGCCAGAAGCCGAGAGAGCAGGTGGAACTGGAAGGGGAAGATAAATACTTTGCCCCAGGGTTAGATTCTATAAAGTGACACTCGAAAAAAAAAAAATTTTTTTTTTCCTCCACTTGTTTGAAGGGGCCATAAATAAGGGCCACCCATCAGGCCTGTCCAATCCCAGATGGGGCTTCTAATAAAGACTATTTATAGCCTCAGGCGGTTGCAGCAACATTGCGCAATTGCGTGCGGGACAGCCCGTCTGAGCTGCTGCTGGGTGAGTGACCGACTTTTGGCTGCTTCCTGTTGGCTTAGGAAAGAACAGAAGAAGGTGGGTTTGTTTGTCATTTGAGCAACCTGCTGTTGCCATGCCTGTGTCTGACTGTCTCCCTTTAAACATTAACCATCTCTTAAAACGTTTGTGTTTGGTGCCCAAGGCCAAGAGGGCCCCAAGATAAAGGAGAGGAGGAGAGGACAGGAAAAGGGATGGGGGGCGGTGGTTGTGCCCTACATCAATAATTTATCCATTCCATTCCCAAACATTTGTGAAATGTCCACTGTGACCGTGGACCACCCGAGTCCCAGGGGTCGAGAGCTGAGTAGAACATGACTCCCATCCTCAGAGACTCACAGTCTAGCAGAGGAGATAGGTGAGTGAACAGAAAAGGAAAAAAAAAAGAGAAGGGATAAACCCCGCATTGTCCCTGTGCCTCTACCCTGCATGTACATTTGCCAGAGAAGGTTTGAGGGGAAAGAGGGAGGAAGCTGTCAGAGACCGGAAGCTTTCCAGGGTCTTTGACTCTAGGGCAGTGGTTCTCAAACTTCAGTGCACAACAAGTGACCTACCTAGGAGAATTGTTTAAAAGACGGCTTCTGGTTCAGCAAGTCGCCTTCGGGGGCTCTGGGGCGGGCCCAGGGCTCTCTACTAGCCCAGCTCCCTGAGAGAATTCAGATTTAGGTGGTCCGTGGCCACCAGGGCAAAAGCCTGGGTCTAGAGCTGCCTGCCATTAAGCTAGTCCCCCTGAGGCTGATGGGAGAAACTGGAAGAAGAAAGAAATAGGGAGCATTCGAGACCATGAACAGCAGAAAATGGGAAAAAGGAAATCCGTATGGAGGGGAGAGAAAGGAAATGACTCTGTAAGGAGAAGTGAGTGAATATGACCAGGAGCCGGGGGTCACGCAGATGATTGGGGACCACGATGTTTGGTCTTTGTCGTGTGAACCGGATGACTTACCTAAACAAGCACCGGGTGACGGACAGAGCCTTGGGCATGAAGAGCCCCGGTGGACCCAGCCTCTACTTTTTCTTCCAGACGCCCCAGCCACACATGGCTCCTGCTCAAACGGTGAGGCTGGATAAAGCCATGGGCCGCTCTAGAGAAGATGCACTAACTTGACACTATCTTCAGTAACTTCCCTGGTCCTTGACAGATCTGTCTAGCTGCACCCACCCTCACAGTTCCCGGGTCAAGTCTACCCCAGAGCAGCGTCCAGTTCACTACCCGGGAAGGCTGTAGTGGACCAACCTACGTGACGATTGCGTGACAATTGCATGCTGATGGCCACCAGCCACTCTCTCCAGTGCTCTACAGATATCACTCCTCATTCTGATTGTGTCAAGATTGTTCTCTTTCTTGAGCTGGTTTCAGGCTGGGATCGGAGCCCCTGGGGTGTGGTCGGTCCGACCCTAGGACCATTTGCTTCTTCTGTGGCATCAGATAGGATGCCCCGGTTTATCCTGGCACCGTGCCTAAAGCGAACTTTCCCTCACCTCTCTCCCAAGGGATGTCTCCTTCCTCATTCTTTAAGCTCCTGCTCGGTGTTACCTTCTCTGTGACCTTCCTTAGTCATTCCCTTTCCCAGCGGAAGTCCTTACCAGACAGACTCTTTGTTCAGGTGTGCCCCACCCATTCGACTACAAGTTCCAGGGATCTGGTCTCACGGGAGTCGGGAGTTTCTAGAGCTTAATGGTTAAGAACTCAGGCCGACCTGAGCCAGACATTCAGCACTGCCACCACACCTACCAGTGTGACCTCAGGCAAAGGACTTCATTGTCCTAAGTCTCGGTTTCCTTGCCTATAAAATGGGCAAACAATTGCACTTACCGTCGAGGTTAGAGGAGCTAATCCTTGGCCCAGCTCCTCGAATGTCACAGCCTTCCATAAATGTCACTGCTCATTGCTCCTTTTGATGGCCTTACTTTTAATGTAATCCCCACGGACTTAGTACGGAGTGGATGTTTAATGATGTTTACTGAATTAGCAATTAAAATATGTATCCTTCTCACTGGAACTGTCGATTGGTACATTTTAAGGAGTGGGCCACTCAGCATTTCCCCCTAATTCTTCAATATTTGGTGGAGTGTCCTCTGCACAAGGATTGGTTTCAAGTGCAATTATCTGAGTAAGCTCAGGCAGGCTCTTGTACCCACTCTTCTCTTGCGCTCCTCGCTCTTCCGTTTCCAGCCTTGCACTTGCTGTCCTGCTTCTGAAGGAGTAAATCAGACAACGGTGGCTATCTATAAGTACCTTAAACTGAGTCTGAGGTCTCTAGAGGAAAAGAGCTGCAGAATGCTATCAAATCGGCGATAAATGTTCGATTTCTGCTTCTCCTACTGTCAATATCCACCTCGCAAGGTAAAACAGGAAGGGCTAATAATCCCCGTAGTCCTTTTTAATTTCAATAGCCTGTGGTCCCCTTTTGTGCACAGCTGGGTTTTTAGGCTCAAAAGAGGGAAAGCAATTTTTGAAAACAAACACAATGTAATGACTCGTTCTGTCTCTCTGCTATGGATAATCTCAGAGAGAAAGTTAAGTCCGACTCTACAGCTTGCCCCGTCTGCCACTGGTCTTTGCTACTGGCTTGGAATTACTAGGGGCTATTGGCACGGCCGAGCTAAACGTCCGGACACTTGGGTGAGGTCCCTTCGAGTTCAGAAGTTCTTAGGAGAGTTAGCAAGGGTGGATGAGCTCAGAATGAATCAAGACGTTCCTAGAGATCTTAATCAAATAATCAAAGGTTAAATACGAGGAGGAAACATCATAAAAGCAGGTAAAAAGCAGGTAATGAAGAATCTGTTAGCTTTCTTTCCTCTCCAAGAGAAGCGATGAGCCCCATCCATGACGTGGAGGCTGAAGGTGGGCAATGCGTTCAGTCTGCCCCCAGCCCTGGGATCCCTGAGCCAAAGAGGACCCTTGAGGATATGGGAGGAACCCCATCCCCCACCCCACCGCACAGCTGGGCCCGGGAATAGCCCTTTGTCCTGTCTCTTCCTCCCTCTCCCATCCAGTATGGCCCACTTGGAGTGCATTCTTCCTCTGGGCCATGTTTTCCATACTCTTTTAATCCATTCTCCTTTTGAAAAGCATTTTTTAAAAAAATTCTCATATATACCCCCTCCCCAGAGGTTGTGAGAGGCACCCACTGGGCCCGAGCCTGTCCTACCCACCACCTCTTTGGTACGGTCAGTGCCAGCTCTGGTTCCTTCTTCTCACCCTTCTCTATTGATTGCTGGTGACTGATCACTGGTGAGCTTTCGAATCCAGACATTGTGCAGTCAAACGTTTCTTATGCATCATCTATGCGCCATTAAGCACTGTGCAAGCCCAGAGGCTACCATGATGCATGAAACAAAGGCCCTGCCTTCAGGAAGCACCAGAAAGATCCATGAACAATTTGAAACTGCTCGGCCACTATCTAAAACTAGGTTCAGAGTCCTATGGGGCCTAGAAAAAAAAGGGGACTAGATTTGCCTTGGGGTGCCAGGGTAGATTTTGCAGGCAGGGGAAGAAAAAGGGAAGAGAACACAGGCAGAGTGTGTCGAGGGGCGGGGTTTGGAGGAAGCATCCCCAAATGCTTGTGGGGAGTCGGAATGCAATACTCAAGGGCTGGAAAGTGATTGGCCATGATGTCGGGAGGTTGGGTCACTGTCAGATGTGAAGAGAAGTTGAACCATTTTGTCCTGACCCTGTTGGCAATGGTCTAATAATCACATAACTCAGCAAGGAGCTGGAAATTAATATGAACTTTAGGTCTTCCACTCTAAAACCACCTGTCCACCTAGCCTCCTAGGGGTGGTCATCAGAGGTTAAACCTGAGAAGGGAACAGTGGGAGAAACATCTCCGAAGCAGCCAGTGGGTGTGCTCTTGACCAGCGAAGTTGCTGTAGAAAGTAGGTGTCTAATTATCCTAAATCTTTAGCTCACCGATTTAAACTGTCCAAGCACCAAACTTGTTTGCTGTGCTCCTAGAATGGAATCAGATCAGCTTCCTACATGGTATCACCATATTATAGTGAGAGGTGATAAGTACAAAAGTGCTTTGTAACAGACAGGGTGTTCTACAAATACGCTGATAATCAGTATTGCAGTTTTCTAGATCCCTACTCAGATAGCCTTCTCGGAGGAAGTTGTTCCCTTCAGTGTAACAGGCAACTTTAAGGCAGAAACAGAGCACAATGAAAGGGAATGGACCCAGTCAACCGGATCAGCCAAATCAAATTTGGTGATCATTAATATTGTTCTTGTTGTTTAGAATAACCTGAAGGCAGCAAACATAAAGCATATTTTGTGGATCTCTAGCTTTTTGGCATGTTCCTTGGGGTTAAACTGGCTTCTTTAAAAGCAGAACTTCTCAGAGCCTTGAATATGCAAATGAGCACCACGAATTCAAAAACAGGTTTTATACCCAGTATCTCCCAAGTTGATTTGACTACCGTACCCCCTCCTACTTCCTGGCCCACACTGCCTGAGTCCACTCTATATTTCTAGAGGAAAATGCCCGTGCTTGGGGTGGGGGGAGGGGGAGTTGGAGGTAGCCTGTGAGGCCACAGTAGGGGATCCAGCCATCCAGGGCCATCAGCTCTGCTCCCTGCTCCCTACTGGGGAGTCTCCCTTCCTGTTCTTCACTAAGACCTGTCCCGCTCCCCCCACCCCAGTCTTACCTCCCACTCACATCCCCTTACCAGCCCTGTCTGCGAGCTTCACCCCTAACTCCTGATTGTTCCCATTCCTTGATGTTTTCAGCCCCGGCCCTGAGCTTAGGACAAGAACGCAGCAAGAAGGCCCAGGCTACAGCATGAATAGTCTCTCATTTCTGGAACACCGTCCTGTGAAATATTATTTCCTTTTCTCACATTTAAAAACTTGGGGGGCTGGGGAGCAGAGGGATTCTTTCGGGATTCCTCCAGTTCACATCGTTAATAATTCTTTGTGTTAATTTCGTGTGTGTTCTCTGAGGTTTGATCTGCTTTTCCGTCTTCGTGTGTTATCTTACTTGTTTTTATTTCTGACATTTGGTTTTTCTTCACATGGAAGCAAGAAGAGACCTTAATTCGGTTTTGCTTTCATGCTTAGTATTCATAACGTGGTTCTTTTTTAAATATGATTGTTTTTTTCCAGAATGACATGACAGAATGCTCTTCGCAGGTGGTTATGGTGAGGACAGCTGCATTGAACAGGAACACATTCCCTTGTTTTTACTGGAAAGAACTACATTTTCCTGATCCGGTCCTTTGAATTTTGGCCTCTGGGCCTCTCTGCCCCTCAAGGGATCCTCCTGAGCTCTCTCTCTCTCTCTCTCTCTCTCTCTTTGTAAGGCAAGAAGCAGATATCTGAAACCACCTGATCAATTCTGAAAATTAAATCTCAAGCCCTCCATTTGAATGAGAGACCATCCTCCAGCTTCAGGCTTTACCTCAATCAGTATTGGGTTTTATTCAAGGGAAAAATGTGCTCCTGGTTCCCTCTCCTTCCACTAAAATTTTTGGTTACTTTTGGGAGCCTGATTTTACTCCAAATAATACAATTTCTTCAACTCCCGTGTGCTCTAGGCTTAAATTTCCATCTGTTTACAGAAGAAGAAAAAAATCTCTTTCTCAAGGGCTTATGAGCTTGTCAAATTTTGCCTGTCCAGAAATAAATCACATCACCCTCTTCCACTCCGTCCCTCCCCTGCTGTCCTTAGTCAAGATGTGCAACAGCCTCTATGCAGCCAAACAAGTCAGACCCCCCAGCCCTTACATGCCTCCCTGCTTCTCCATTCCATCCATCGAATCTGATCTAACCTACATGTTCTCGGTATGAATCAATAACTCCTCTGGCCTGCACTTTGTTCTCTTCCTTCTGCCCTTGCCTGCTCTCGTCCCCTCTTTTCTGGACAGCTGAGTAATCTCTTTGGGTGGTCTTCTAATGAGGACTTCCCTCCTTCTAAACCCACGCCCTGCCCAGCAGCATGACAGGTAGTCAGCAGTGAGCACCGCCACCCCACCCAGAACCCACTGCTGGGTGCTGACCCCACGTCCTCAGCAATGGATCAAGATGCCACTATAGCAACTCAAGCCTTCACGAGGCGGAGTGTAGGTCGCTGTGGCTCTGAGCCAAGTGGTTCTCACTACTGCTTCACCTACCCACCCAAAACTATAGGGACCTTCCAACAAAGGGCCCATGGCCACATTCCCTCGGGTCTGTTCCCTTCACTCTAGACAATGTGGCAGGCTCTCACCCTCTTTTAGTTTCCCCAATCTATCATCTTTGCTTCATCCCAAGAACTTCCCGTTCTGCCTATCCCCCAATGAGCAGTGGCCCAGCTGGACTCTCTGGACGTTGCCTCTTGGCTCACCTTGGTATTATGGTCTACTAGTCACAGGCAAGTCCCAGACGGCCCAGGTGACTGGGACACCACAAACCAGTCCAGTGGTGGGACACCACAAACCAAACCAGTCCCAGCACTGTGGCCTTCCACTGGTCGAGAAGGGGTTGGGATGGGACTCCCAGTGTTGATGCTGAAGACTGAGGTTTGAGACATAAACCTCCCTGGCAACCTCATAGAGTCCACGACAAATATTTCTAGTTTGTTCATTCATTGATTCATTTAACAAACATGTATAGAGAGAGGCTACTAAGTACCAGATACATTACGTAATATTGACAATATGGCACAGAGGGTGTCAGACTGGGTCCCTGTTCATGGCATCTCTATTCTACTTTTGGAAGGACAGAGACAACTTTAGCATCAGTAATTGTCAGCGGCTTTAAAGTCTGAAGACAGTTAAGATGTTCACAATGTAAGTGGGAAGGGCTATTCTAGACAAGATACTCAAGGAGTTAACCTCTGAGAAATGAATGACATTGAAGCAAATATCTGAATGATAAGAAGCCAAAAAATCAACGTTGGTAGGTCAAGGGATCAGCAAAAGTAAAAAGCCCTAAAGTAGGGATGAACTTGGACGAGTCTGAGGAACAAAAGAAGAGTGTGGCTGGGCTTGGTGAACAAAGAAGTGAGTGAGAGGATTTGAAATCAAACAGGAAGACACGGACCAGATCACGTCAGCCCTCGGTAAGTTTGCATAAGATGTTTGCATTTGCCCCTGACAGCAATGCTCACCCAGAAACAGAGCAATGCTAGAGGCCATGGTGACAGAGCATCTAGGTTCTGGCTCATCACACAGGGAGTGGAGACAGGTCCTGAGGAAGTGAGTCATTGCTGAGTTTCTTGCATGTCCACAGCCGGGGGATGGTATCTGGGTGGGACACCCGAGGCCAAGGGCTAGTGAGGAGTTCAAAGGAAAAGGAAGCTAAATAGATTCAAGAAGAGAAAGTACAGACCCGCTGTTCTTTCTTAAGTGCTAGTAGAGACGCGGGTGTGGGAAGGTAGATAGAGAGTCCCAGGGTTCATGGAAGCTAGAGATGCGAACTCTAAGACAGCGTCACTACAGCCTCGAGAGACTGCGGGTTGTGGGTTGCAACAATGGAGCCAGATTAGAGAAGCAAAGACACTCACACTTAACCCTAGCCAGCCTTGGACATACCAAACCATTCATTCTCAGCTCTGCTCTCCTGCACAGTGGGTGCCCTGGAACAACGCGCACAGTTCTGTAAAATTACGCGCAACAATTGCGCCCTGATCTTCATGCAGCGCGGGCCCCAGAAGTGCCCAACATACGGATAGTATAAATCCCAACTCCGGGCAAAATGGCCCCCTTGACCTTTTTAATGGCCTAAGAAGCAGATCTCCCTTGAGAAGGGCCTCTTCTTTTCACGATTGTTCTTTCTCCTGCATGATAGTATTACCTTTGCTAATATGCAATGGTTAAAAAAAAAAAAGAAGAAGAAAAAGCAACCCTATGAAATAGAAGGTACTTTGAAAGCGTTCAGACTGCTCCATTCTCTGACAAGCCCTGCTGCCTTGGCCAACAGTGAGGCTTTAGAATAAAATTAGGGCTGTATGAAGGATGAATGGGTCCAGTCTGTCTCCTGCAGAGCTCTGCAGTGTAGATGGGGCCAGAGTCGTCACTTGGTTCCTAAGCTTTAATAGAGCGTCTTTCATTCAAAGATCCCGGGACACTTCACAGCTGCTAAAATGATCCTAAGCAAATATTTGTAGCTACACAGCACAGGTGGGAATATGGAGGCACTGAGAAGAAAAATAACTGACCAAAGACCCCAAGGGTCAACTGTGGAGGTAGGACCAGAATCCAGGACCTGAGCCAATTCAGAGCTCTATCTGCAGGATCGGGCCTAGAAAAGACGACTGGGATTTCATGATTGAGATGAGTTATCATCAGACAAATTTGGGGGTCCACAATAACAACCAGTCATGAGCCAGCTGCTTCCTAATCCAGTGTCGCTCTGGGACATGTGCGTGATGCCTTGGTGACCCGCAGCTCTAAGTGGTTAGGGCTTTAATAATTCAAGCTTTCTAATTAGATTGACAGTCTCTGTTAGAGTGAGCATAGGCAGTGAAGTGTATTCTGTGTTCTTGACAAATACACTTTATAGCTTCAATTAAACCCATTTCCTATGTACTGGGGCCAAAAAGGCCACTATACAAAACAGCCACATGGCCATATCACCAAGATAAGGGTAAACAGAGTACAATCCATTTGTGTGAGCTGCAGGCTGGGGTCTGAGTCGGGAGGCCAGAGTGAAGACTGAAGAGTGCTATGGTCTGAATGTTTGTGTCCCTCCAAAATTCCTATGTTGAAGTCCTAACCCCCAAAGTTGATGGTTTTAGGAGGCAGGGGGTGGGGGGGTGTCTTTGGGATGATTAGATCATGGGGGTAGAGCTCTCATGAATGGGATTAGTGTTCTTATAAAAGAGACCCTAGAGAGCTCTTCAGCCCCTTCTTCCATGAGAGGCTATAACGGGAAATCTGCGGTCTGGAAGACGGCCCTCACCCCATCATGCTGGCACCCTGATCTTGGACTTACAGCCTTTAGAACTGTGAGCAGTAAATTTCTGTCTATTATAAGCCACCCAGCCTGTGGTATTTTGTAAAAGCAGCCCAAACGGACCAAGACGAAGAATATACGTTGATATGGTCGCTCAGGAGGGACACTGCCCCATTCTTGCTGCTGTTGACCTTAAAAGAAACAAAACATTGACACAATGTGGAGTCATAACTTGGGGTCCTCAGACCTCTTTCTCTCAACTGACCTCACTGGAGTTGAGCAGCTGAAAGACAGACAAGGCAGGAAAGATTTGGGAGCAACAGCAGGAAAGAGAGAAAATAAGGGTTCCAAGACTCATGATGGGCTACCACCAGGAGGACTTGTCTCCACCCATTTGGTCCACAGAGATTGGTTTGTCCTGGGGCTTCTCCCAAGGGTCAGATCTCAGTTGAGATCTTCCTAAATAACAGGATCTCAGTGGAGCTTCGGAGCCCAGAGGAAAGGTGAGGCATGGCTGTGGGAGGAGGTCAGGGGCCATTTTGGCATGACTGAGTGGTGGTTTCAAATTCTTTTTTTTTTTTTTTTTAATTTTTTTTTTTCAACGTTTATTTATTTTTGGGACAGAGAGAGACAGAGCATGAACGGGGGAGGGGCAGAGAGAGAGGGAGACACAGAATCGGAAACAGGCTCCAGGCTCTGAGCCATCAGCCCAGAGCCTGACGCGGGGCTCGAACTCACGGACCGCGAGATCGTGACCTGGCTGAAGTCGGACGCTTAACCGACTGCGCCACCCAGGCGCCCCAGGTTTCAAATTCTAATTCGGACTCTTCCCTTTACTAGCCGTGGGATCTTGACCAAGTGACTACATCTCTTTGTGCCTTCTGGGCACAAATAGTACGTATTGGACAGGGTTGTGAAACAAGAAGTTGATAGAGTGAAGCACGTAGAAGAGAGCTTGGTCTGCAGTAAGAACTCAAAAAATATCAGCCGTTATAATTAACTGTTACATAACAAATTCAAGGTACCCCAGAGCTTATTAGATTTCTGGCTCCTCTTCGAAGAAGATCCAATTCATTCTTGGGTCCAATTTAACTTCGGAGTTACACAGACTTTTTTCTAAAGTTAAGAGCTTTAACCAAAAGACCACCTTTGTTGGCAGGTAAGAAAGGAAGACTGGGGAGTGCCCTCACCCCTGACGTTTTGCTCAGATCAGCCAAGTCTGGCCCTGGATAAAACTGAGAGACAGGCCAAATTTACTTACATGGAGCAGCCTCCTTCTAGTGCCCCATCACGCTGGGTCCACCCGGGATCCATGACCCTGGGAGCCCCGAGGGCAGGGACATCGGTGGCAGCCACTGCCAGCAATCAACCAACAGGCTTACAGTGGGTTGGGCAGCAAGGACCAGCTCCAGTGGGGTTACCCAACGCTTGGGGCTGGTGAGAGGAGAGAGGAAGAGACGCGGCGCGTAAGGGGGTGCACCTCAGTACTAGGATTTGTCTGAGCAGGTCTCGGGCAACTGAAAAGCATTTGCGTACTGGAAAGGGCCACCCAAATGTGCAGGCGTGTTATTATATAATTGTTACCACTTTTCATTCAAAAGCCAATTGTTAGCATCTACCTAGTGGGCAATAGAGTGAAGGAAACCGAAGAGATCGGGGTTTGCACCACCTCTGTGTCTGACACACGTGTGACCTCAGGCAGGTGCCTTTCAGAGCCTGACTCTCCTCTCTGAAATCTTAAAGGGCAGGGTCTCTGATGAGCGGAACATGATAATGTAGAGTGCCTGGCCCATAGCAGACAGAGTCAACCAACGTGGCTTTTCCCTTCTTTGTGGTGAAGACACGGGGTACTTTTTCCATGGAAATGGAACTTCATAAAACTAGAAAACAAGACTGTGGCCCCAGGGAAGGTTTTAGTAGTGAATTATTTTCGTAGCATCTTTTTTTTCCTCCAAGATCCTGCAGAGAGGGAGTATCTATTTCAGCGTGGTTCAGACTTTAGCAGCCATTGCTCACAAAGAGCGGGGTTTGGGAATGTTTCCAATACGCGGAGCTCTTTCATCGACCTGGGTCCTGTCTCTACAGACTCAGCCCAGTGGAAGCTGGTGGGTGCTGAAAAGGCAGAAGAAGCTTGCCAGGGAGGCTAAGGACTGCAGGAGTCTCCGTGCCAGGCGTGGTGTGTCGGCTGGAATGCTTCCTGCGGCGATCAGTGCCTGCGGAAGACAAACCCCACCAGCCGGGGACCACAGAGGGGTGTCCGGGCACCGTGGGAGCATTCCGCTCAAGCCCACTTGACGTGACCGGCCCTCCTCATGGCTTTTCATGGCTCCCTTTACTTGGGCTGCTTCCAAGCCTCCAGCTGGGCTCGTCTAGGAGCTGGGAAGCTCTGTTTATGGAATCTCCAACATCCCTGAGGCCAAGGCCAGGCATCTGTCGGACATGGGGATGGGAGTCGGTGAAGGTGGCATAGATTTATTAGTCCACAATCAGCTCGATGGACATGTCTCTGTGCCCTGATCTTGTTCCCTCCCGCGTCAGTTGTACTAACACCACCACCCCATGGACAGACCGACTCACTACAGATGGCATTGGTTTGGTTTTTGTTAGTAAGTACTTTTCTCTGGGCAAATGAACTTTCCTGACATCCACTTCAAACTTCTAGGCTCACGGGAATGCCAATAAGGAAACACAGCCCAAGAAAAATATCCTTAGGGAATGTGAGCAGATCAGACCCATAGTCCTAGAGATTATGTGTGCATATAAATATACATACATGGGTTTATTTTTACATATGAAATATATATGAGATATGAGATATATGTCTATACATACGAGATTCGTGTTGTGTGCGTGAATGAGCTCCAGCTAGTTAGTATTCAACACATTTATTTTTATTTACTTTTTAAAAAATTCTTTTAAATGTTTATTTTTGAGAGAGAGAGAGAGAGAGAGAGAGTGCACGCCAGCAAGGGATGGGCAGAGAGAGAGAGAGAGAGACAGACAGACAGAATTTGAAGCAGGCTCCAGGCTCCAAGCTGTCAGCCCAGAGACTGACATGGGGCTCAAACCCACAAACTGTGAGATCATGTTCTGAGCCGAAGTCAGAGACTTAACTCACTGAGCCACCCAGGCACCCCTATTTTTATTTTATTTACTTAAGTTAAATAAAATACATAAGGATTTAAATAAATATTTATTGGAAGACATGATATAAATATTACATATTTATTCCTGGGCCATCTCTAGGTCAACCTGGAGATGCTCCTTTCTGCCTTTCACGTACTTCTTAGGCTTCATACTTCACGATCTCTGCCTCCTCCCCAATGTATATTTTCACTTGATTTCGTCGGGATAAAGATCGCTCAGCCTCTGGGCCTCAGGATGCTTATCAGTGAATAAAGCTAATGGGTATTAGAAACAGACAGAGAACAGCTAGCCCAGGCTTGGTCTGGGCAGGCACTCAATGAATCATGGGGGTGGATGTGAGGCTGGTGGTGATGAGGCAACAATGGCTTTTGGGGAGCTGTAGACTTAGAGAGTTCGACGTGCCCAAGGGCAATGACATTCAGGAAGACCCCATAGTCCTTGCCCTCTATTTAGTCCAGTGAGTTAACTACTCAGAGCCTGGGAGCTTGATTCCCAAGTGTCCCCACTGCTGGTGGCTTTTCGGTGTTGTGAAAACACGGAAGATGGAGAGGCAAAGCCATATCTGAAGTCTGGTTCTTTCACAAAGGATGGAGTGATCTGGAGGTGGTGGGTCCTCTCAGTGTTTCTGGATGTCTAATCAGAATGCTCCCCCCTAGGGTCCCTTGTACCTGGGACAGGTTGCAGACACCTTAAGCAGGATTTTATTATGATAGCGAGAACACACAATGAAGGCTCTCGTTTCATTCACTCTCCACTTGTGCATCAGGGAGCTCGGAGTGGAGCTTAGAGGGTAGGATACAGCACAAGAAGCCCTGTTCAGCATCCAGTCCTCTCCGCTTGGCTGGAGGTGAGAGGCCACCAGGCCAGATAAATGCAGTCTGCTCACCAGCCCAGAGCAGCATGAATCCGTTGGCCCAGAACCCACACACTGGAGCCCGAAGGTGTAGGTTCCTGACCCTCTGGGACACGTGAACTTGTCTAAGGCCAAGACTCTACCGTGACTTGGTTTCCTCATCTGTCAAGTGAGGAGGTTGACCTTAGTGATCCCTAAGTTCCCTTTCACAGTTAACATTCTCTAATCCTCAATTTTAAAAATATAGAAAGTTTGCATTTAACTTTCTATATGTGCCCAGTGTACTAGAGCTGTTATAACAATGACACAGAGAGTCCAAAACAGCAGAAAATCCAGTGTTTATGTTCAATTCAGAAATTCAGATTGACCATCCTCTGAGTCATATTAAAATATTGATTGTTTTGTAGAGAACTCAGTGGGTCTGGGGAGACAAATAATGAATGCTAATGATGGTTTGCAGCCAGCCAAGTGAGGACGAAATATGTGCCAGAGAGATAAGAAGGAGTCATTTACCGGCTTGACAATTAGCTATGGAGGGCCTGCACCCAGCCCTAATCCTGCGAGAGCATACTTCTAGAATTTAGTGTGTATTCCACTCACAGTGCATCTAAGATGCAGATTCTGGTTCCGCAGGTCTGGGTAGAGCCCAAGACTCTGCATTCCTACTACACTCCCCGGGGGGGAAATCCAGGAATATGTGTGCGTGCAGCCAAACGGGTGTCCTATGAGCTCTTCTCCTGGGCGTTGGATGAGGGGGTCCAGATTTTAAAGGCGGTCATGGTTCTGAGGATGGAGACAGCCCCGAATGGCAGAGGGGGAGGCACCGCTTTCTCAGAAAAGGAGGGCCAAACCAGTCTGAGAATAGAATGTAGCTGTGGTTAAAAGTGTTTACAGATAATTAGAAGTATCTGTTATGGGAAAGAGATGGAGAGAAAGGGGGCTTTACGGGCGCAGGAGCTGAATGCCATGGTGATGGCAGTGCTATTAAAAAGCAGGCATGGCTGAGACACGGAGCCCCTCAGCTCAGGGCTCTGGCCTTTCTGTCCTTTGAATTGAGGTTTGCCTTTGACTTCATGGAACGATTTTCTTCTGGTGCCACAGCAGCCATTTCATTGCAAGATGGATTGCAATGTGAACTGATCTTTTTCCATTTCGGGTCCCAAACCGCAGCGCAATTAGTTTCTAAATAAATGTCAGCGGCTTCTGGGGGAGGCTCTGAATGCGAGGCTGGAATGAAGTGGCCAGCCACAGACAGTGTCTACGTTGGCCGTGCCCCCTGAAAGGGCTCGGGGTTCTGACTGCACCCTCTGCACTTAGACAACCTGTATTTCCAGAGAGGTGCTGCTGAGCCCTCTGTACACGTTTTTGATGCAGACTAGTTTAAACGACAGAAAGAAGATGGAGTTTGCCTGGAAGGTTGACACATTTTTTTTTTTTTTAATGTTTCTTTAGTTTTGAGAGAGAGAGAGAAGCAGAGTGCAAGTAGGCGAGGGGCAGAGAGAGAGGGAGACACAGAATCCGAAGCGGGCTCCGGGCTCTGAGCTGTCAGCACAGAGCCCGACGCGGGGTTCAAACCCCGGAACCGTGAGATCATAACCTGAGCCGAAGCCAGATGCTTAACCGACTGAGCCACCCAGGCGCCCCAGACACATGTTTTAAGGTAAACACAGGGCACCTCTGCCACAAAACAGTTGTGTGGGCTTCCATGAACTCATGATCTTTTTATCTTGACAGACTCTGATCACATGTGGAGAGGACTGTCCACACCCGCTGTCCTTTGATCTGAGTGAGGACAGATGTTAGAGGTTGAATCGCATCCCCTAAAATTCAGCTGTTGAGGTCCTGACTCCCGGTATCTCGGAGCTGACCTAGTTGGGGAATAGGGTCCCTGTGTCTGTAACTGGTTAGACGAAGTCACCCCAGAGTAGGGTGGACTCCTGATCTCATCTGACTGGTGGCCTCATACAAAGGGTGAATTTGGACACAGATGTACACGTAGGGAGAACGCCACGTGAAGACGAGGGCAAGCATCAGGATGAAGCGTCATCTACCAGCCAAGGACACCACAGATGCTAGGGGAGAGGTGTGGGACAGACTCTCCCTCACAGTCACAGAAGAAGCCGATTCTGCTGACGCCTTGACCTCAGGCTTCCAGTCTCCAGAAATGTAAGAGGACCCACTTATGTTGTTGAGGCCACGCGGTTTGCGGTGCTCTTTTCACATCAGCTCAAGGGTGGTTATACAAGAGACTGATAATAAAGTTAAGTATCAATAAAATTATACAGTTATATGTATGGCCTTGGAAAAAATCTTTTAACCTCTGTAAGACGAAGCAGCTGGAACAAGTAATGAAATCCCTTGCATCCTGTGGTTCCCTGAGATTCTGATATATTGTCCTCTCAGTGCCATGTGATGGATAGCACCTGCCAATGAGAGCGGAGAAGTGACAGATGCACCCAGAGGAGGCCGAGCGCAAGTGCAGGAGACGGAGCTTAAACCATCAAGTGACCAGGCAGAGGCTTAAGCCTGTGGGCATCTCAGATGCTAAACAGAGACTGGACCATGCCTGGGACAGCGGGATCCTGGTAGCAGAGGGCAGTCTCTGCAGAAAGCTAGGATGACTTAGGCAGAGCGGGCCATGGCCCCCGGCTCCTCCTCCTGCACGCAGGGCAATCTGGAAGCAGCAGTTAGGAGTCAGGCGAAGAGTTCAAGTCCCTGGGTTTCTGGCCTCCAGCATTGGCAGTCAGCAAACCAAAGTAGGCAACCTCACGACTGTTCGGGAATATCTGTTGAACGAGGGCCTTGGGAAGTCGACAGGTGGGAAGCCAGAGTCATCATAATCTGGGTATGAAAAGACACGGGACCTCCTGTTGCAGTCACTGGCGGATGACATATGAGCGTTTGGGTTACATGTTCACCTGTGACTGGGACAGAACAGGGACCGGTCTATGCTGTTCATTGCTGATTTCCCTAGTCAGTCCCTTGCACGCTGTAAACCCTCAGTTTGTTGCATGATAGGACGGCAAAGGGGGAATTTGTTCCAGGAATCGAGAAAACAATTAGTCAATTCAGTAATGAGGGCCATGTTACCCTTCTTGGCTCAACTTTAATTAGCTGTCTGTCTGAATTAGTTTTATTGTCATCGTTACATTGATTATGTTATTTAGTGCCTGTTGGTGAAAAATAGCACGTGGGACCACAGAGCTTAGCTTACCAATTCAAGAATTTCGGTTGGAGAGGCGGAGTTAAGCTTTTCCATGTTACCGGTCAATAAATATTAACTGACCCGTGTGTGCAGAGCACTGTGCTGGGCACGTGTGATCAAGGTGCATGTCACATATAAAGTGGCCAATGATTATTCAAAATAATACCGTAAGTAGAATCCCACAGTTCCTGAGCAACCCTCGTTTTCTCTGTTTTTGTACTTAGGCTTTCTCCCCTTCCAGAAATGTCCTACCTTATAAGATGTCTCTCC
The DNA here is from genome assembly GCF_028749965.1 of Puma concolor. NCBI lineage: Eukaryota > Metazoa > Chordata > Mammalia > Carnivora > Felidae > Puma > Puma concolor. Next base: position 27,061,098 of record NC_141670.1, read on the forward strand.
TCCGACCAGGCCTATTTCTTCAATTACTTTATCTACCAGTTTCCTCCAGATCTGCGGAATGGGAACATCTTTTCCTTTTTTTTTTTTTTAATTTTTTTTACGTTTTATTTATTTATTTATTTTTCTGAGAGACAGACCGAGCCGGGGAGGGGCAGAGAGAGAGAGAGGGAGAGAGAGAATTCCAAGCAGGCCCCACGCTGCCAGCACACAGCCTGCTGTGGGGCTCAAACCCATGAACCCGTGAGATCGTGACCTGAGCCGAAACCAAGGGTCAGATGCTCAACCCACTGAGCCACCCAGGCACCCCAACATCTTTTCCTTTTTATGCCCATAACTCCTTCCTTACAAGTCTTTCAAAGAACATATGTTTTGCCTTGTATGTTAACCAATCACCATTGTCTTATCTCTCTTACTAACTTATATGTCCCCTCATGCAGCATGTTCCATAGTGTTCTCCCAAAAGTCGTGTCCACTCTGAACCTCAGGACGTAACCCTATTTTCTATTTTTTTAAACAAAAATTTTATTTATTTATTTATTTATTTATTTATTTATTTATTTATTTTGATTTTTTAAAATGTTTATTTATTTTTGAGAGAGAGAGAGAGATAGAGAGCACGAACAGGGGAGGGGCAGAGAGAGAGAGGGAGACCCAGAATCCAAATCAGGCTCCAGGCTCCGAGCTGTCCGCACAGAGCCCGACGCGGGGCTCGAACTCACGGACTGCGAGATCATGACCTGAGCCGAAGTCCAACACTTAACCAACCAAGCCACCCAGGTGCCCCCCAGATCTTTTAAAATCATATTCACGTTAGTTAACATGGAGTGTAGCATTGGTTTCAGGAGTAGAATTCAAGACTTATTTTGTATTTTTTTTCTTAATTTGAGTATAGTTGACGCACGATGTTACATTAACTTCAGGCGTTCAACATAGCAATTCCACATGTATACATTATGCTGTGCTCCCCACAAGTGTAGCCACCATATGTCACCACACCGTGCTGTTACGGTACCACTGACCATATTCCCTGTGCTGTACCTTTTATTCTTGTGACATTCATTCCATGACTGGAAGCCCCCAGCTCCCTCTCCCCGTGGCCATTTTGCCCATCACCACACCACCTCCTTCCCTCTGACAGCCATCAGTTTCTTCTCTATTTATAGGTCTGATTCTGACCTTGAGGATATAGGGTCTTTGCAGATATAATTAGTTACGGATCTTGAGAGCATCCTGGCTTTAGGGAGGGCCCTAAGTCCAATGACTGATGCCCTTGTAAGAGAAAGGAGAAGGAGGTCGGCACACAGAGGGACACTGAGAGAGAGGGCCATGTGAAGAGGGGGGCACAGATTGGAGGTATTTTGCCGGGAGCCAAGGAATGCGTGGGCCCACCAGAAGCTGAGGTACAGGGCAAGGAAGGAGTCTCCCGGAGGGCCTCTGGAGGAGGCATGGCCCTGCTGCCTCTTGATTTCAGACCTCTGGCTTCCAGATCTGCGAGAGGATACATTTCTGCCGATTCAAGCCACCCAATTTACTGTAGCATGTTCTGGCAGCACAAGGGAAGGGATGCATCTGAGTATAAAGCATGATTTCCCTTTGTATCCCCTCCAACTTGCTCATAAGCATTTACGAAAATACGACCTTCGCACGTCATTCATCTTTGTTTCTTTGTTTGTTTGTTGCCGTTGTGACTCAAAAAGCACTAGTGTCAATCAATCAATCAGCCATCAAGGACCAGGCAAAGTCAAATTATATTAATTAGTTGTTTTTTCCCCCGATGCGAGTCCTGGGGGGATACCTGTGCCTTTTGTGTACAAGGGAACAGAGCAAAAGTACTTAGGTTGGGTATGAGCATTGGCCCTGCTAAGTCCAAATATCTGAAGGAGGCCCCTCGCCATTGGAGGGAGCCCCATACTCCTAGTGAGAGGGGGCTCTTGGAGAATCTAGGTCCACTCTCTGTGGCCCTCAGTAAATCCAGTTTCTGGATTCCTCGCTGGCTCTTCAAAGGGCGTATGGACAAGATGAGGTGTCCCAAACAATCACACAAAGTGCACCCAGGAATCTGGAGCCAAGGATGACCTTATGTCCAAGTAGAAAAGACTTGGTCACCATTTGAATGCACCTGCCTAAGAGGCCTCCCAGTGGGCACAGGCTTTGGAAGTCAGGATCAGGTATTCATGCCTTTGTGTTCAACATTGGTTACCCAACTCACCTGTCCCTTTTTTTTTTAATGTTTATTTATTTATTTTTGAAAGAGAGACAGAGAGAGCAAGGGTGAGCAAAGGAGGGGCAGAGAGAGAGGGACAGAAGATCCAAAGCAAGCTCTGCACTAACAACAAAGAGCCCGACGTGGGGCTCGAACGCACAAAGTGTGAAATCACGACCTGACCCAAAGTTGGATGCTTAACCGACTGAGCCACCCAGGCGCCCCCCACAACCCCCCTGTCCCTAATGCACAGGCACCTTTGGGAGATCTGCTCAGATGAGTAAACTTGAGCCCGGAGATGTGAAATAACTTACTCAAGGTCGCACAACCAGTCCATGGTGTTGGGTCTCAAGCCCAGGCTGCTAGCCCAAACCAGTCCTGCTTTTCAAAGGGCCCCTCTGCTTCATCAAAGGCACGAGCGCTTAGGAGCGTGCTAGTTATAGGAGGGGGAAGGGACGGCAAAGGGGAGGGCAGCTACTGAAGATCAACCTCACCATTTCTGCCACATACGGGTCCTCTCTGGATACAAAAAGGCCGTTTAAAGCAAAGTGGTTTAGAAATTCCATGGTAGCTGAACGCATTCGCTAAGCAAGCCGCCTAGTGACTGTTTCCTTCCCTGAGAACACCTCACACGTTCCCTCAGATCTTTGTGCTGGAAGCAGGATGTGACTGTCCCCAAGTTCTCTTTGCTGAGTCTTTCCCAGGTGTCCTGGTCAACCATCATCACGAGGTTTTACATTGAGCTGAAGGGGTAGGAGCAAGTCCGTTTCAATGAGAACATGCAGAGGCCAAATGCACCCTTCCAGAACGTCCTGCTTCTATTACTTTGCTCATTCGGATTTAAATGTTCTGTCCTTGTCAAGCTTTTTCCCATTCATAATTATTTGTGTGATGGGTACAATGTTATTATTCTATTATGACTCACAAACCATGGCCAAATCACTATTTCAATTGATATTGCTTATGAATTATTACATCAATTGCTCTGCAATTCCAAAACAATGCCTTTAGCCCAGTCCCTCAAGAATTAAAAAAGGGGAAGAAAAAAAAAAAGACCCGGCAAGGTTTCAGTCCGGAACCTGCCAGCTCAGGGCTGTTCCTCGGACTTCCTGCCTCAGTGGTATTTCCTGGAGTCACAGGTTATTTAATGCTTACATGGTGACATCTGATCTTTCTTTCTATTGTCCCCCAGCGGCCAGTGGAGCTCTCTCATTCAGACACAAGCTCCCGTGAAAGCAAAGAGAAGGCAGTTTCGCTGCAGGGCACCCCACAGCTGTGCTTTCTAGTATTTGCCCAAATGGCTTCCTCCAGTAACAGCGATCACCAAAGCTCTCTGTGTTGAGTAAGTAAGCTTCATTTTAACCATGCCTGGCTCTGAGTGTTGTAGCCCTCTAAGTTATTCTAGAACAGTACCCGCACATGCGTTTCTCAGCCCAGACACCCTGATATGGGAGGGTGCCCTCACCAGCATGGATCGCTGGCAGTTTGGTTGGGAAGGATGAGGCAGTTGTTCAAGGAGGGCTGGAGGTACAACCTGTCATGCCGTTTAAAAAGCAGCCTTTATTTATTTTTCAATTTTTTAAAATGTTTATTTATTTTTGAGACAGAGAGAGACAGAGCATGAGCAGAGGAGGGTCAGAGAGAGAGGGAGACACAGAATCCGAAACAGGCTCCGGGCTCCGAGCTGTCAGCACAGAGCCGGACGCGGGGCTCAAACTCACGGACTGTGAGATCATCACCTGAGCTGAAGTTGGACGCTCAACCGTCTGAGGCACCCAGGCGCCCCAGAAGCAGCCTTTTTTTAAATATGCGTTGATTCCTGGCAAACTGGACTCTACAGGTGGATCTGAGTCCCTTGCCCACTGTTAGGGTCTGGAGGGTAGCCATTTGCTCTGCCAAGTTCATGACCAGGTCTTTGGAGGCACTTGTTGAAAAATCCTATGTTTCGGGGTTTGTGGGGAAAGCAGAAATATTCTATCCCTTTTAGAGAAACCATCTCATGGGCCAGACTCTGTAGCAACGTATCTTATTGATGTGTAGAGTGCGACGGGTTTCATCTCCACTCACGCATTTCCTTTCGACCACCTACGGCAGAGCAATTCAGGAGAAAGACAGAGGTGGAGGAAGGAACCAGCCCTCCCACACCGAGTTCCTGGTGCCTCCTGAGTGTCCACTGCCTAAAAGGGACTGATTGGTAAGGGCAAAAAAGGACAACGGGTGATAAAGGTAAAAGGAGGCTGATCCCGGCTGAGCAAGCCAACGATCCTAAACCTCTGACCCGCCCATGTCATCTCGGGAGGGGCACAGCACGGGCACTAGGTTGTAGTAGCAGGTGGATGTCCCAGGAGACTGCACTATGTTTGGCTCTCACTCAAGGGAGCACCAGGGTCGGGGAGTCCCTCAGTGTTTCCCACTCCTCCAGGGGCCATATCATGAGTGGTATGCCTCCCTGGGTGGTAAGATTCATGCCAACTGATGATATCACACCCCAAGAGTTGTTAAAAGACCACGATGTCAGCTGTTAGTGGCCACACTCCCATTGTCCAATCCAACTAAAAGCCTTTGTTTTCATACGTGGAAACTCAAGAGTGTTCACAGAGGCAGTTCTCACTGTCTGACTCCTGGGCGAGGAAGGGTTCTCCAGGGGACCGCAGACTCATTTCTCATAGGACAGTGGGAATTGCTTATCATTTTGCACCATCAAAATCCTTCTTACTCCAGTATCATTCCCACTGATATGTACCTCTGACTTGAAATGGCTCATGTTGAAAACAAAAATGAAACAGGGCTGCCTGGGTGGCTCAGTCGGTTGAGCGTCGGACTTCGGCTCAGGTCATGATCTCTCAGCTTGTGAGTTCGAGCCCCGCGTCAGGCTCTGTGGTGGCAGCAGCTCGGAGCCTGGAGCCTGCTTTGGATTCTGTGTCCCTGTCTTGCTCTGGTCCTCCCCCGCTCACGCTCTCTCTCTCTCTCTGTCAAGAATAAATAAAACATTTTAAAGAAATGAAACAAAAACTTCCCTGACCTTAATTCCCATCCAACCATGGCTCATCTGTTTCCCCTTATAGTAAAATTCCTCCAAAATTACATGTTATCACCATCTCTATCTTCTCACTTCCCACTCTCTCCCAGCCACCTTCTTCACCCCTACCCCCATGAGAGTGGGACCACTGACCTCCTCTTACTTAACCCAGAAGTCCATTCTTTGATCCATCTTACAAAAAAGAAAAACAAAAACAACGGCAGCTATTGTCACAGTTGACTCCTCCCTCCTCCTTAAAGTTTTTTTTCTCTGGGGTCCCGTGATACCTCGTTTTCTCAGTTTTCCTCCTGTCACACTATTGCTTTCTCCTACTCTCTTCCTGATTTCCCTGTTAATGTTAGACACCCCAGGATCCAACCTCTGGATCTCTTCTGTCCTCTCGCCTTCCTTTCCCTTTGCCCTCCAACAGCCCTGGCTTGTTTCTATCTCAGGAACTTTGCATGTTGCTATTCCTTCTGCCGGGAATGCTTTTCCCTCAGACCACCACATAATGAACGCAGCACTGATTAGGTCTCGGCTTCAGCATCACGTCCGGAGACAGACCTTATATGACCACACAAGTTTAAAGCAGCTCTTAAACCCGGTCCCCTCTTCTCCTTACACAGTTTGTTTTCCACACGTCAACAAACGTCCTCTACTTGAAATCATCTCTTTATTTGCTAATGGTTATTTTTGTCTCCCACTAGACCGTAGGACAGCAGTCTGGCCTGTCCTGTTCACTGCAGTTTCCCTAACCTACACTCATATCTTCTTCATATTGTGTTCTCAATAAATATTTGTTGTGTAAGTAAATGCTCCCACTGTAATACGTTCTATACTGTATCACTTCTTCTGACGTGAGCCAACGTGGTTTCTAAAGGCACAGGAGAAGTACCTAGATCAATTTTTTTTAAGTTTATTTATTTTTGAGAGAGAAAGTTAGAGACAGAGTGTGAGTGGGAGGGAGGAGGGGGCAGGGGAGGGAGACACAGAATCGAAGCAGGATCCAGGCTCTGAGCTGTCAGCCCAGAGCCTGATGTGGGGCTCGAACTCACGAATCAAACCGTGAGATCGTGACCTGAGCCGAAGTCAGACACCCAACCGACTGAGCCACCCAGGAGTCCCGATCCATTTTTTTTTTAGTAATTTGGATTCTTGGGCCCCATTGTAGGCTTTATTGCTGTGCCATTGAAGGCATCCTAATCTTTAGAATCCAGCAGTGGCACGAGTAGAGGACAGCATTTAGGTTGATGGCATTTGGATTCAGTGGTCTTGTGAGTCCTTTGTTTCATCAGACTAAAAATTCTTGAAACCACCAGATTGCAGTTGTTGGTGGAAGCGGAGAGGGGATGGAGAAGCTGAACCCTGTGGCATGAGCCCATCCGACTGCTGAAAGTCAAGGTCCAGTCTGACCCACTTGGGTAGCTGAGTGATTCTGTGACTCACCAGGGCGCCCATTAGCTTAAGGAAACCTCTTTCCCTCACATGTCCTTGAGCTCCATAATCCAGAACTCCTTTGCCTTCCAAGCCAGCAGCCACGATTTCAATTTGAATTAATCACAATTAAGGCATTTTAATTTGAATTCAACGTATTAAAATTAAAATGAAATAAAATTAAGAATTTCATCCTGGAGTCTCACTGGCCACATTTCAAGTACTCACGGACCACATGGGCTGGTGGCCGCAGTATTGCACAATGTCCTTCCATCATTGCAGAAAGTTCTTTGGGGCAGAGTTGGTCTGGAAAATGGGTTCCTGGGGCAGTTAGGGCATCCACCTGCTCATGTTACCGCCTTGAATGCCAGTCTTGTCAGTCCTCAGTGCAACTGAGCTGTATCTTGGTTAAGCAATAGGTCTCGTGAGGCCTGGGAATCTCAGTTGAGCAGGTAAGAAGCTGATGGAAACAGCTTGTAAAACCCTGTGCCAGCAGACTTGCCCACACACAGAGGAGACGCACATTTTCACAGAGACCTACCATTGTTGCCTCAGAGGACCTGGAGGAGAGCACATCTCTGGACCTGGGAATGTCTTTCTCCTAGCTTGCGCTCCTTGAACTCTGAGTCCAGGGTCACTCAAGGGAATATCATCAGGATTTGTTATGGAACTGTCTCTCGGGTTACATTCTCTATGTAGAATGTGAGATTGTCCATCACGTTAAGGCAGGGGAAATAACTTATGCTTTTATATTGTCTCCCCTCAGCATTTCACATACAGATGATAAACACTAGCACTTAGTCTAACTTGCATTATAATTAGTTCTGTACATAGTTCTCTTTGTTTGCTCATGAGGCTCTCAAGGGCAAGGATAATATCTTATTCCCTTCCCTGCAGCATTACTATGCATAATGCATAATTGTTTTTATATGTATATTCATTAGGCTGAGTGGATAGTTGGACGAATGGATGGATGGATGAACGAATGGATGGATGAATGATTGGACGGATGGATGGACTGACTCAGACCCGCAACTGATAGAAAATGCCATGTTTCAGTAATAACCTTTCTGGCGATATATCATTTCTCGTCTTGGGACGTCAGAGGAATTAAGCATTGTTCTTGCTTCTGAAGATGGGGAGACCTATCCTCCAAGTCAACAATGAGTGGATAAACGAGGGAGATCTTTTCTAATGTCATCAGAGCCTTCTCTTGGCATTTCATCAGAAAAGCCATTTACTTTTCCTTCTCTCTAGTAGACAGCCCAGAAGAGCAAATGTAGCTCAAAAATTGTGTATGTGCCACATGAAACATTCAGATTCCCGGAGCATTTGTTGTTTCTCTTTTGAAACCCCAGTCTCGAATGCGGATTATAGACTCTTGACCATTCCACCCTCACATCTTGTCTCTGAGGGAGAAGAGGACGAGGCTGCATGTAGCACAGCACGAGGCACATGAGATCACAAAACCGGACACGGGTCAGCTCTTAGCCACCCAGTGTCCCAGGGCACATTGATTCTCTCCCGGTTGTCTGCTCGTGTCCGTGAGGCTGGGACTCTAACGGGAAATCCAATAGTGCTTATTCGGGACAACACGAACAGACCGTTTCTCCCTCTAGCATCCTGCTTCGTGTATTGGTTGTTTTTCCTCTTTTGTAAACCTCTCTGGTTATAAAAATAATTCATTTGCATTATGGAAATACAGAAAGGTACAAAAGGATTACAGAAAAGTAGAGGGAAAACTAAAAATGCTGGAGCCCTGCCACCCTGAGTTCACTGCTGCTTATAATTTACTCTGTTTCCTTCTCGTCCTGTATCTATACATGTATGACACAAATACATACAGCTGTATCTTTTTTGGGATAATTGAATCATGTTCACACTTTATTTGGTTTTGATATTTAACAACACATTACTAAAAGTGTATCTCCATGCCATTAAATATTTTTCAATGCAAAGTGGTATATAGTAAAAAAAAAAATAATAATCCTTTTCCCCTCCCCCAGATGTATAGGCTATAACTTGACATGCTATTTAGGAGGGAAGTTTACAGTTTTAAGTTCCTATATTAAAAAAGAAGAAAGGCTGGGGCACCTGGGTGGCTCAGTAGGTTAAGCATCCGACTTCGGCTTCAGGTCGGGTCATGATCTCACAGTTCATGACCTTGAACCATGCTTCAGGTGAGCTCGAGCCCAGCTCTGCACTCCTCTCTCTCTCTCTCTCTCTCTCTCTCTCTCTCTCTCTCTCTCTCCCCCATGGGAATTCTCTCTCTCTCCCTCTCTCTCTGCCCCTCACTCACTCATGCTCGCTCTCTCTCTCTCTCTCTCTCTCTCTCTCTCTCAAAAATAAATAAATAAGGGGCACCTGAGTGGCTCAGTCCATTAAGCATCCAACTTCGACTCAGGTCATGATCTTGCAGTTCATGGGTTCAAGCACCACATCTGGCTTTGTGCTGACAGCTCAGAGCCTGAAGCCTGCTTTGGATTATGTGTCTCCTTCTCTTTCTGCCCCTTCCCTGCTCACACACACACACACACACACACTCTCTCTCTGTGTGTCTCTCAGAAATAAATAAATGTTAAAATAAATAAATAATAAATAAAGTACACTGAACTTCATAGTTTAAAAAAAAAAGAAAGAAGAAAGGGTAAAAATTAATAGGTTAAACATCTAATTTAAGAGGTTAAAAGAGGAATAACAGAATTAACAAAGTTCCAAACAGGAAATTAAAGTCATCAACACAGAAATGCTTTAGATTTTTCTCTTGTATCTTTTTTCATTCTGTGCTTCGAACCTTTTGATCCTTATGTTTTAGCTGTGTTTCTTGTTAAAAGAGCTTTTAACTAGATATTTTAAATCCAGTCTGCCATCTTTGACTTTTAATTTTTTTTAATGTTATTTATTTTTGAGAGAGAGAGACAGAGCTCGAGTGGGAGAGGGGCAGAGAGACAGAGAGACACAGAATCTGAAGCAGGCTGCAGGCTTTGACTGTCAGCACAGAGCTCAACTTGGGGCTCGAACTCAGGAGCCGTGAGATCATGACCTGAGCTGGAGTCATATTCTTAACCAGCTGAGTCACCAGGTACCCCCATCTTTGACTTTTAACAGAGGCATTTAGTGGGTCTTCATTTAAACAGAATCACTGAAATATTTTCTTTCTTTATCTTATGTTGTGTTCCATAACTATCTCCACATCTCCTCTCATATTTCGTCTTCTTTGAGGCTGATTTCCTCTCATTTATTCCTACTACTTTGTAAGTTATAAATGTACTTCTCTTCTAGAGCTTATCCAGGACTGTTGACAAGCATGCTTCACTTATATTCTAAATTTAATTAATAAGTTTCCTTCCTTCTGCACATTCTAGTGACATTAGAGCACTTTAACCCAGTTATCCCTTCCAATTTCTCTGCTATTGGTCCTGTGTATTTCATTTCTATTGCCATTGTTTTATACAGTCAATATTTTTTGGATTCACTCATACATTTGCCACTTTCTTGGCTCATTATGCCATTTTTCCTCTCAATATTTATACACAAGATAACTTCCCTCCACTTCAAACAAGTCCTTGGAATTTCTTTTCATCACAGACTGTTTTTTCTTGCCCCAAAATGCCTTTACTTCATTCTTGTTCTTGAACGGTATTTTCCCTGTACGTGTGGTTTGAGATTGGTAGCTACTTTCTCCCAGCATATTAAAAATGTTTCCACTGTCTTCCAGCACCCATGGTTGCTATGAAGAAGTCAGTTGTAAATCTGTTATTCCTTTGTAAGTAATCGATCTTTGCCTGCTCTCTAGATTTTCCCTGGCTTTCGGGTTTTAGCCCTATCTGGGTGTACATTTCCTTCTTTCTTTCTCTTTTTCCCTCTTTTGCAAATCCTGCTTGGGTTCCTTGAGATGCTTAATTCTGAGGTTTGGAGTCTTTTGTCAATTCTGATCATTTCTCTTTATTTCTCTGTGAAATAGACAAACTGCTGGTCTGCCTTCCAGTTTTCTAATCATTCCTTCAGCTGTGCTAAGCCTCTCTGAAACCATCCATTGAGGCTTACAGAAACCGTCATAATGTTTTTCATTTCTAGAAGTTCTGGGTGGATAGTTTCTCAAATCTGCTTGAAAATTTTTGTAATTTTTTTTGTCCCTCGCCTATATGAATACAGCCGGTTATGGGCTGAAATGTGTCTCCTCAACATTAATCTATCTAAATCCTAACCCCCAGTGCCTCAGAATGGGCCGAGTGTATTTGGAGGTGGGCGCTTTATTCTTTTTTTTAAGTTTATTTACTTATTTTGAGAGAGAGAGAGTGCACACAAACAGGGAAGGAGCAGAGAGAGAGAGAGAGAGAGAGAGAGAATCCCAAGCAGGCTCTGTGCTGACAGCACAGGGCCCAACGTGGAGCTTGTACTCACAACCGTGAGATCATGACCTGAGCCAAAATCAGGAGTTGGACACCCAACTGACTGAGCCACCCAGCGCCTCTGGGGATGAGCCCTTGACAGAGGCAATTAAGGTTAAATGAGATCATGGGGATGGGTTCTAATCCAAAATGACTCGTGCCCTTATGAGAAGAGGAGATTAGGACAGAGACATACACAGAGGAAAGACTATGTGCAGTCAGCGAGAAGATGGCCATCTACAAGTCCAGGAGAGACCCCTCAGAAGAAGTTAATCCTACTGACACCTTGATCTTGGATTTCTAGCCTCTAGCACTGTGAGCAAATAAATATCTATTGTTTAAGCCTCCAAGTATGTAGTACCTTGTTATGGAGGCCCTGGAAAACTAATACAGACCCTCGATGTTTTTCCTTTAGGTGTAGTTTAAACTACTTGTTTTATATTCCTTGGCTGATAATCTAATATCTGAGACCTTTCAGAAGCTGAATCCCATCTGTTGTTTTTTCTGCCCCAGTGGTATTATGCTTGTGGAGCCTGGTATCTTTGTGAGTTTTGTGATCTGTGCTGGTGAGCTCATGTTTTTTGAAAGTTTTCTCAATGGAAATTCTTCGAGATAAATCTGAGAGGCTTCACTTTTCCTAGTGCCATGAGACTAGGGCTGTTTCCAGGCCAGAAGTGCCCCACCCATTTTCAACTTGAGTTTCTCGGGACTACTCAGGTAGTGTGATTTGAAGCTGGAAAATTACACAATGGTCTTGTGTTTATGAATAATCAAGGCGGAGATTTTGTTTCCTTCCTCAAGTGCTAAGATTGAAGGAAGGCAATATGCCTTGCTGTTTGGGGAGTGCTGGTGGTGGGGAAGGGGCTAGCATATCTCTAACTCATGCTTACATTAAAGATACAACCCACTGGGGTCACAGTTTTCTAGGTGAAGGTCTACTCGATTCTGTGATTTGTGAAGGCCCAGGCATTTTCTCCTGTGGCCGGGCCACTGGAGCTTGACAAACCTTGCAGGATGAAAGTCATATAGTGTCTCGGTACCATGTTTCAGGAAGCAATGTACGTAAAGTCCTTGTCCATGCATTTAATGTCTTAAGCCTGAACTCTCGCTTCACACAATCACCAGATTCTTTGGAGATCACGCATCCCTACCATCATCTCTCTAATCGCCTTTTCTCTGTTTTCTACACCCTCCTTTGCAAAAGTAAATAGAAGAGCCATCTGTCTTGGAAGATATCCTGGCTATACTGTCTTCTTTCAGAAAGTGCTAGAAATAACGGCAAAATTCAAAGACATAACATAACCCAAAGCTGTGTGGAGAGAGGGCCAAAATTCTTGCATTTGCCACATCCCTAAAGGAGAGCCTGCCAACTCTTTTTTCAGGAGGATTGTTTGTTTGAAAAGCCTGACCCAGCATAGGAAATGGATCTCTTGCCTGCAGGCATTTTGAAGCATCATAACATAAGGCAGGTGGCTGAAAAGTGTCAACCCGCTTACCTGGCACTGCCTTTGGCTTCCCTGAATGCAGAGTTGGCCTCAATCTCCCAGCTGCTCACAGAAAGCCTATGGCATCCAGCAGAGGGTGAGGGAGGCGTAAACCTTGATGAGTTAGTGGGCCCCAAGCAAAACTCTGACTGAGACACACTCTACTCCATCTGATGATTCTGTGGTTTTATGTAAACCTTCCAGTGTGATTTATGATTAGCTTTTTATTTTCTTCCTTTGAAGGTTGTCTTATCCAGGGAAGTCATAGGAACGGCATGACCCAAAGACCAATAGCCCCTCTTACTCAGGCTCATTGCCGACCAAAGCAATTTGTGCAGGTTTAAAAAAGAGTCCAGACAATAGGCACATCGACATACCTAATGACCTTCCTCATTTAGCTGTTGTGGCTGGACCCCTTTAGACAGCCTCAGGCAATCACAGGAGAAACTAAGCACATTTTCAAAGTCAAGTCTACAAAAGCCTGGAGTCTGGGTACTCCCCTTGGGCAAGGGCAGAAGTCAGCTATCCCCCCTTTTATTACCAGCCCTCAGTGCCCCATGTTTTCAACAGAATAAATCAGGCCGTTAAACTCTACTTGCTTAATGGAAAGTAAAAGGCATAGAGGCTAAATATGACTTACGAGATGAAAAATCAGCTAGTACTGAGGAAACGTTTAAGATGAGAGCATTCTTTTTCTATTCATGAAAGTGGTCACGTGGAAATCAAGCTTAGGTTTAATATGAGCCTCAAGAGTCTAGAAAACTTCACAGGTATTCTTCGACAAATGAAGAACTGATACATCTGACAACAGATGATGGAATAAAATGCTGCCTGTCTCTTTCCCTTTCTGGAAATGATATCTTACAACCCCCAAACCGTTCTGGAGACTCTCTGGAACTGTCTGAGTCAGAGTAACAAGAGGAAGGAAGACTAACAATCAGACCAGCACTTGTCACTCGATAAATATTGACTCTCCAGATCTAAAGCAGGATACCGAAGTCCCTCAAAGTAAATAAAAGAACTCCATAAAACCCGACCAAGAGTGCTGGACTGGGGGCCATTAAGTTTAAATTCCTGGAGAGAACACAGAAGAAAGAAGGCCATTTCTATAGTGGTGTTCTAAAGTTTGCCACTTCCGAGTGGTAGGGACATGTGGGGGTCCTAGGATGGAACCCTAGGCCAGAGCTACCAGGGCCTTCTAAGACCCCCACCCCAGCCCTGCTCACCACAAAAGAGAGGAAAGCCAAAAACTTGAAGTAGGAAGGTATTCAGAGCAGGAAGCCCAGAACATTTGTGCAGAAAACCTAAACAATGGTAATTATAAATAAATGTGAAAGCTATGCTTCATAACCTAAGGATATGATTAAAGCAAGCAGTGCTTCAAGGAAAATTTGTAGGCTTAAGCACTCAGCATTACTAAATAAAAAAATAATAATTGAAACAATGAATTCATTATTCAACTCAAGACGTTTGAAAAAGAGCACAAGGTAATTACAGAAAGCAAAAGGAAGGAATGAATAATGATGAGAGTTGAAATGAGTAAATTTTGGAAACTTAGATAGTTGGCAGAAAAAAAAAAAGAATCTGAAATAGAATGCTTTTTAAACAAAATAGATAAACCCTTAATAGCCCCCTTCCCCTAGATGGAAGGACAAAATGCAAATACAGAAAATTGGAAAGGAGAATCAGGAAGGAACGCAAAGATGGAGGAAATCTAAAGAAAATTCTATGTTCAACCTTAAGCAAACGAATGTGAAAACCTAAAGAGTATATGAAGCTGAGACATTGTCTGGCTGCCAGGCCCACATAGTTTCACATGAGAATTATTTTAAATCTTTAAGACATAGAGCGTTCTAATACTTTAAGAACTTTTCTGGGAAAGGAAAGCAAATGCTTCCAAAGTCCTCTCCTCTAAAGCCAGCATAGTCCTGATACCAAAGCTTGGCAGTGATGGTGAATCATGCACACACAGAACTCACAAAAACAGCAGGTGGGTTTTACTAATAAATCTAATGCAAAAATCTTAAATTAAATACTGATATGTTCCTTGGGATTTTCTTTCTTGCAACTGACACACTGTCTAACCTCTCCCTGACCGGAGGGGGAAAGACAGCCCTATAACACAAGAAAGAAACCATTAAATGATCTCAACAATACAGAGGGGCACTGTGGGAAAACTGACTCTTGAGCCTGACCTCTGGGTCAGAGTCGGTGTTCAAAGCACTGGGTGGGAGAATATTGACTCAGAATCAAGAGGTGGACTGTAGGTTGCTGGGTTTTCCAAGTCACAGAAAAGCTGGGGACTGAGATGGCTCACAAACCCAGACATTGACTCTGTTTTCTCCAGCCAAGTAGATGTTTCTTTTGTGAAGGTGGATGTTCCGTTTAGGCAAATTCGTCCAACGTGATGACGCGAGCCTGTGCTACAGTTCTACCTCCTGTCTGAAATTTCAGTAGGCTCTGAAGGGGGTCACTGAGAAGCCCAACCCTATAGATGAGAGAAGCAGAATGTGAGCTCTGAGGAAGGGGGGGTGGGGATTCTGCAGAAGAATAAAAATGGAGTTCGTGAAGGGCGAGGAGAGACACAGCAGTCAGAAAGAAACCCAGTCACGACCGCTGGTGGCTGACAAGGCCTGCACCAGTGTGAGATTAGAGCCGAAGTCATTAAATGGTCTCCTGGATGCCTGGCTGACTGTGCTCTGTTTAATCCTCTTAGGCAAACGGGCCCTTCTTACCAGGCCTTGGACAGAGGCTCACACCGATTCGGGCCTGAAGTGCCGGCCAACTTTGGAAATTAGAGCAGGTATTGTGTGCGCGCTGGGAGTAAGTACATGAGTTGGTTTGTGAGGTGTGGAAAGCCAATTTGCTAATGGCACAGTCTTCCATGTAACTCCAGCCAAGCAGAAAGCAATGTAGGAAAAACAATCTTCAAGATAAGTATTCAGTGAGGTTTCACGGGAGCCAAGGAAGAATAACAACTCCAACCGCTACCTTCTCTCGGACTCTCTCTGGCCGACCAGGCCCCTGAGGGGAGGAAGAGGAGAGGTCACTCTAGTGCATGGCCTGTGGGACTTAGAGATTGAAACTGACCTTTTGAGGGAACAGGGCCAGGAGCTAGAGGCCGGCAGAGATTCCTGAGACGGGCTCCTCTGCTTTCCAGAGGATTCCTGTCTCAGTTCAGTGAGCCACAGCAAGCTGCTGATGGGTGGTCAAATGTCAGAAAATGGGTTGAAAGTCAGTCTGGGTGTGAGACAAGACTTTCAGTTGATAGAGTATGTGGAGATCTTCCTGAGTCATTTCCTTCCTAATTAGCTGTAAAAAGAAGGGACAAAGGTCAGCTTTTAATTATGTTAAGGTCTCAAAAGTTCTGAGATCAGTTTATTCATGTAGAGGTGTGGGCTGATCATCCAACATATAGAAAACTTTTTGTTTTAGATTTGCCACCTGAAAAGTTATAAAACAATGTTACCCAAAGGAAACGTAATGCATCAGGGGCGCCTGGGTGGCTCAGCCAGTCAAGCGTCAGATTCTTGGTTTCAGCTCAGGTCACGATCTCACGGTTTCATGGGTTCGAGCCCCGCATCAGGCTCTGCTTGGGATTCTCCCACTCTCCCTCTGTCCCCAGCTCATGCTGTCTCTCTCTCAAAATAAATAAAGAAACTTAAAAAAAAAAAAACAAAACAGAAATGTAATGCATCAAATGGAGTTTTAAGTTTTTAAGTAGCCACATTAAGAGGTTAAAGGGGGCGCCTGGGTGAATCAGTTGGTCGGGCATCTGACTCCTGATCTCCACGCAGGTCATGATCTCACTGTTTGTGAGATTGAGCACCACGTTGGGCTCTGTGCAGACAGCACAGAGCCTGCTTGGAATTCTCTCTCTCTCTCTCTCTCTCTCTCTCTCCCTCTCTCTCTTTCTCCCTCTCTCTCTCCCCCTCCCCCACCAGCAATCTCTCCCTCTCTCTCTCAAAATAAATAAACTTTTTTTAAAAAAAGAGGTGAAGGAATATGAACTTTGGGTGTTAACAAAGTTACTGTGAGTTCATCAACGGTAACAAACGTACCATTCTGGTGTGGGGTAGCCATAGTGGGGGAAACGGTTGTGTGTGGGGACAGGAAGTAGTTAGGAACTTTCTCCTCAATTTTGTTGTGAACCTAAAATTGCTCTAAAACAGAAAGTCTATTCTCTAAGAAGTAAAAGGGAATAGAAAAAAAATCAATTTTAATAATTGATTTTATTTAACCAAAACATTATCCCTTCAACATGTACTTGATATAAAATCATACTAATGAGATATTTTACATGATACTTTCATCTTAAGCCTTTGAATTCAGCACATCTCAATTCTGAGTAGCCACTCTGAAGTACTTAAAAGCCACATGCGCGGGCACCTAGGTGGCTCAGTCGGTTAAGCGTCCGACTTCAGCCTACATCATGATCTCGCCGCTCCTGACTTCGAGCCCCGCATCGGGCTCTGTGCGGACAGCTCAGAGCCTGGAGCCTGTTTCAGATTCTGTGTCTCCCTGTCTCTCTGCCCCTCCCCCGCTCATGCTCTGTCTCTCTCTCTCTCTCTCTCTCTCAAAAATAAATGAACGTTAAAAAAAAAAAAAAAGCCACATGTGGTTGGTGGCTACCGTATGAGACAATGCTGTGTTGGCCGTAAAGGATTTCATCACACGGCCCCTGCATTCTGGGAGCTTGCACACGTGCATTGTTATCCTCTAGCCCGTGAAATGGTGGCAGGGGGCGGGGAAGGGGCAATGGAGAGATTACCTGTTAGGAACCCCCTGGAGAGAGATGGGAACTTCCCCAGTGTTTAGTGCCAAGTGTTAGTACCGGGTGGGTTTTACAAAGCTCTCTCCTCTTCTCGGGTTCTGGTTAACTGATTTACCACCCAACCAACCCAATCAGAATGAATCCCTGATGGCTCAACAAAACAGATTCCACGGCAGCAACTGGACCCACCCAAATTCACGTACCTCCTCTTACGGTATTTGCAAGGTGTCCATTCGGCCTGGATTTAGGGGAACAGCACGGGGCAAGAAAAGAATGAAACTGGCTCTTGGGGTCATCTCTGTAATTGACTTAACTTAAGGATGCTGCAAACACCTAACCAGGACCAAAATCAGTAGGGGACTCCTTCAGGTACACTACCCTTGACAGACCTGAGCAAGGTTTGGCCAAAACCTCCACAGTTTAGGGGTGGAACTTTTTGAAATGCCTCATTGGTTCACATACTGCCAGCTCCCCCAAGGGACGGCTGCTGCTGACTCACCCGAGCCAGGCCTGGCTCTAATGCCTGGTCCATGAGCTTGACCAACACTGGCTGCCCATTCATCTCCAGACCAGCTCATGCCCAGGTCCCTTCAGATGCTCTTGTCTGCTTCACCGGCCTTAACTTCCTGCTCGACTTTGCTTTCCGGATTCTGCAGTGTCTCAAGTGTGGGCACAAGTTCGTCTCTGCCACAAGGACCCTGGGGAGCCCTCACCCACGAGGCTTCGGGCCTTTCCTGCCTCCTCACCCCCCACTCAGGAGGAGAGCCATTTGGATGCGGTGGGCCCCCGGGCTAACCCCTGCCCCCAGCGTCTTGGAGAGACAAGGCCTCTCTGCTCCTGTGACCCACTGTATCTCCAGCTCCAGGAGAGCTGTGGCCCCTGCTGTACCCAAGCTAAAGTGCTAATTTCAGAACATTCAAATTCTATATTGGCAAATTACCAACCTTCAGCGCCGGAAATGCATTATCAACTTTCTTTCAGTATTGATATTGCACAAATACCTATGTCCTAAGACTTTTTCTGTCTGTGGGATCTGGGAATTCTATCAGACCACTATGTGATGACTTTCTTTGTACCTTCTGTCCCCCCCTGCCCCCCCGTGCCAACAAGTTAAAGAGGATAGATACTCCCCAGAAGATTTTCAACTATTACTCAAATGGCCTTTTCTCTGCAGTCATTTTCTTCTTTTCTGATATTAAAAGCTCCACTGCTTTTGAATTTACATGGGTGACCTGTCCTGAGGTCTGTGACATAAAGAAAGAGTTTGCAGCCTGGAAAGTGCATTTCATTCTTCCATTCCTTCTTGAGGGTGTTTGGTGTTCTGGAAGGGGTCCATAGAGCCAGTGAGTTGCACAGCTCCAGAGACAATTGGGTTTGGCCAGCGGACTGACCTGTACCTTTTGCTCCTTCCAGCACACCAGGGGAGAGACAGCCGCTTCCCTTTGAGGGTTTCTCCACGGCCAGGCTGGCAGCCATGACTGTGTCCCATTCTTTCTCATAGCCATCATATGCTCAACCTTCTACCGTGACTTGGGGCAAGCAGCCTCCTCATGTTTGGCTTGGGTTGCCCGCCTGTTAGTAAAATGAGAAGGGACCAGAGCAAACTGTCACCTGACAGATCTTGTCAGCAGCCCTTTGAGTGCAAACCAAGGTCAACCCTCAAGCGGAAAGGAAATGAAGATGCCAAGATGGAATTCTACCCACCCAACCGAGTCAGAGCTCAGCAGGTCTACGCTGTGTGCTGTCTCTGCCACACCCTGGGATACATTTTGTTGTTGGGTCCCACTGGTGGTGAAGGATGGGGAGAAACTGATGTGTGCACAGGCATGAATGAGGTTGTGCAGAGTATCTGTCTGTACTTCCCAGAACATGCGCTCCATTAGGATTTCCTGAGCATAAGCCTGGGGGGCGTATAAAGAGTTCTACTGTCTCCCCCACTCCATAAAAATCCATCAGTCTTCACTCAATTCCAACTAAAGAAACATTTTGAAATGGAAATCCTGAGCCCTTTCTATTGTTCTGAATCAGATGATCCTCAGGGCTGCGATGCCCCAGCCTTCCACTAGGGGAGAGTCTAACGCAGCTCAGGCAGCAGGAGGAGCCGGTACTGAAGAGGCTGAATTGGAAAAAAAAAATTGGATGTGTGTGTGTGTGTGTGTGTGTGTGTGTGTGTGTCTTCTCACTGGAAATACAACTCTTTTCTGTATACTGGCTTCAATGTGATTTTGTGGCTAGATTTAAGTTTGGTGAACGTTACAGCTCCTTTGTTTTGTAATCCAAAAAGCTCAAAACGCTTTCTCTGTAACACCGGCTTGCTTTTGTTTTTGTTTTTCCCCCGTTTCTATTATCAAATAATACATATAATCTTCTCTTCTTCCTGGCACTGAGCCTGGCACTCCACATAGTCAAACAAGTGGGTGGGCTCCTTTCTCCTTAGCGTTGGCTAGCTTGGGGTCCATGTCAAAGGAGCCCTGTGTCTGCCATGACTCTCTGAAAACTATGGCTTCTCATTCAGCCTGACCAGCAGGGTCAGGCTAAGCCACTGAATGCCAAATCTACTTTGCACACTTACCACCTGCCCTGTATTAAATATAGTTAAGAAGAAATGGGGGCATCCTTGCTCTTGAATAATTTCTTTCTTTCTTTCTCTCTCTCTCTCTCTCTTTTTTTTTTTTTTTTTTACAGGTTGAAAACCAGTGAGTAACATGTAGTTGTTTCTAGGACTGTGAAATACTCTATTCCAATGGTAGGAGGTGTAGAGCTGGAGAAAGAGCCTCACTCTAGAGCCAGAAGTTGTGTTTGAATCCTCACAATTGGTCCAAGGTTCTCGGTCTAACATAACCCCTCAGGCTTCAGTTTCCAACAACTAGATAAGGATAATAATGTCCATGTGCTGTGATTTTTAGGAAGATGATAAAGATACTCGTGTGAAAAGACATAGCACAATGCCCAGCACATAGTAGGTGTTCCGTCCATTACTTTCCTCCCCGTGGTCAAGAAGCTTCTTTGCCATCTGCTAGGTTTTAAAGAAATCTCTCTCTAATGCTATTTTTCCTTAGATTGTTTATTGGCCTGTTCTCTTGTTCAGTGTATGATAAAGACGCTCTTGCACAGAGAAATGGGGAGTGGGCAAATTGATAAGAGAAAGCCATCTGTTAGGAACAGAGAGCATGATGTAGTTGTAATCAAAATGGATTAAAACCGCTTCCCAAACCAGGTGGCCAACAGTATGCTATCCCTGCCAGAGTCCCACCTGCATTTCTGCCCATCAATTTCTGGGCGTGTTCCAGAACATGGCGCCACCCCCTAGAGCTGTGCCTTCATCCGCTCTGATTCTGGGACTTCAACCTCATTCCAAGATGATAGATGTGGCAGTGCTTTGGTAGACGGTATTAAATTGAGGCTTTCCTTCCATAGAACCAAATTATAATTTTGCACATTCTTTTGGAAGCTCCCAGGATTTGATAAATGACTCCATGAACATCTACATCCAACATTTCAACACCCTCGGGATCCTGTTTTACAGGCTACAAAATCCCCAACAACAAGATAGACTCAAATTTAAGATTTATTTCACTCTGCCTTCTTGGCTTCCCAGTTGGTACAAGACACGCATTCCAATGGAAACACATTACCAAGCATGGTTAAACTGCATATAGCTTTATTACCTCGGTTCAGCTACATTTTGGATAAGTAGGTTTTTTTGTGGATGGGCCTGGGAACTTTGCCATGATGTATAATTCTGTAACTATGGGATGTGAGGCCCTCATTCTAAAGAACTGGCTTCCCGACTTACTTCCAGAATTTACCTTCTTGTAAATTGGGAACAGCCAGTTCTCTTGTAAATGACTAGAACCAGAACTATGATTCAGACAAGTAAGAGCATTTCTAAATGACAGGAGGACCCACAGGAAACATATTTATAAGAGGGGCTGATGTGCCTCAGGAAGACAAGCAAGGACACACTTTGGTTTTTAGACCATGAGTCAAGGTCAGAGAACAAGGTGACTGAATATCGGACGCCGTACTTCAGGCCGGGCCCATGGACCAATGCCCACATCTTAGAGAAAAAGAGAAGGAAAAAAAACAGAGAAAGTGCTCACAGCTATAGTGCATTGGAAATGCTTTCTGCACTGGAGGCAGGACAGTAGCAGGGACACGAGTGCTTCCGGTGGGGGCAGAGTGGAGCCGGTGACATCAGCAGCCCCCTTGACACCGACGTCCATGCATCCACGTAAGATGTCGCCACTGAGAGCGGGAACAGGAAAGAATACAGACGTCATTCTTAGAGTCATCAGGAAGGACCGGGGAGCACAGGGCAACGCATGAGCACTTCTATAATGATGGGAAAGGATGTGAGGCATCTGGAAATGCCAGATAAATCTGTTGTGAGGGTGGCTGGGACCATAGGTTTTTACCTCCAAACTGATACGGACTAGGAAACAATTGTACGTTAAAGGTGATGTTTAACTGTGTGTATATGTAATATATACAGTCAAACCTTGGATTGTGAGTCACTTGTTCTGCAAGTGTTCCACAAGATGAGCAAACATCTCTAATAAACTTTAACTTGATAAATGAGCCATGTCTTGCAATATGGGCAGTATGTGACGCCCAATGTCACATGATCACGACTCAGCCAAGAGTTCTTTTTTTTTTTTTTTTTAATATAGTGTATTGTCAAATTGGCTTCCATACAATACCCAGTGCTCATCCCAACAGGTGCCCTCCTCAATGCCCATCACACATTTTCCCTTCTCCCCCACCCCCCATCAACCCTCAGTTTGTTCTCTGTATTTAAGAGTCTCTTATGGTTTGCCTCTTTCCCTCTGTTTGTAACTATTTGTCCCCCTTCGCTTCCCCCATGGTCTTCTGTTAAGTTTCTCAGGATCCACATATGAGTGAAAACATATGGTATCTGTCTTTCTCTGCCTGACTTATTTCACGTAGCATAATACCCTCCAGTTCCATCCACATTGCTACAAATGGCACGATTTCATTCTTTCTCATTGTCAAGTAGTATTCCATTGTATATATAAACCACAACTTCTTTATCCATTCGTCAGTTGATGGACATTTGGGCTCTTTCCATGATTTGGCTATTGTCGAAAGTGCTGCTATCAACATTGGGATACAAGTGCCCCTATGGCATCAGCACTCCTGTATCCCTTGGGTAAATTCCTAGCAGTGCTCTTGCTGGGTCGTAGGGTAGATCTATTTTTAATTTTTTGAGGCACCTCCACACTGTTTTCCAGAGCGGCTGCACCAGTTTGCATTCCCACCAACAGTGCAAGAGGGTTCCCGTTTCTCCACATCCTCTCCAGCATCTGTAGTCTCCTGATTTGTTCATTTTGGCCACTCTGGCGTGAGGTGGTATCTGTGTGTGGTTTTGATTTGTATTTCCTTGATGAGGAGCAACATTGAGCATCTTTTCATGTGTCTTGAGCCAACAGTTCTTGAAATTCACTTTGATATACAAGTGCTTTGGATGACAAGCACATTTCCGGAATGAATTATGCTTGCAAACCAAGGTTTTACTGTATATGTATATGTATATTACATGTGTCACACATATATGTATATATATATATGTATATATGCACACACTTACAAATATACATATACATATTAGTTATACACATATACACCTACATATATGTATATACACCGTTGACTCTTGAACAACATGGGTTTGAACAGCACGAGGCCACTAATATGAGGATTTTTCTCAATAAATGCATCCAGTACTGCAAATGTATTTTGTCTTTCTTATGGTTATCTTAATAACATTTTCTTTTCTCTAGCTTTATTGTAAGAATACAGTACATAATTCATATAGCATACAAAATGTGTGTTAACAGACCGTCAATGTCATTGATGAGGCTTCCTGTCAACAGTAGGCACTTGGTAGTTAAGTTTGGGGGAGAGTCAAAAGTTATAGGCTGATTTTTGAACTGCCAGAGGGTTAGAGCCCCGCCCCCAGTGCTGTTCAAGGATCAACTGTGTATACATACATACACTTACTCATATATCTATGACGTAGCTGGTTGGAGCCGGACATTAACGTTGAAGAGTCCAGCAAGTAAGGAAAGAAAAGGCACCTGATATCTTCAGACGCGAAGGAGGGGGCGGGTGCAGACAACACAGTCCGCCACAAGGTGCCTTGTCCCTGGCGCTCTCTCCCCACCTCCCGAGTCCTCACTTTTTTTTCTACTCTTCTGGCTCTCGAGTCCAGCTTTCTCAGGGAGGCTGCCTCTTCCCCGGGCGCTCTTTCAATTTTGCATCTCTCATTGCTTACACCGGTATCTGACTGAGTCTCTGAGTCTGCTGTCTCGAGTAGAAATTCCCGAAGGATTTCCACAAAATACAGTCGTGAGCATGTTGTGCAAACTGTGCGTATGCAAACAGTTACTAAAGAACAGAGACCGGGCATGTACCTGTGCCTGCACCCGGAAAGTGTCCCAACAAATATTTGCTGCATGAGTAGATGGCCAAGTATGGGGAACTCAACTTAAATCTAAAAATAAATGTCTGTCATTACAGAACGTCAGCCCTTAAAATGTTAAAAAGCATTGAGGATGAACCTTGACCTCAATCTCACGCCTTATACAGCAATTAACTCCACAGGAATCACGGGCCTAAATGTAAAACTATGACTCTATACTGTATTTGAGCAGATTTAAATGTAAAAACAAAACTATAAAACTTTCAGAACACATAAGATAAAACCTTCAGGACAGAGGGCCAGGTGAAAGGTTATTGGACATGACACCAGAAGCCTAATCCATAAAAGAAAAAGTAAGTTGGACCTTATCAAACTGAAAGCTTTTGTGCTGCAAAAGACCCAGTTAAGAGAAAGAAAAGGCAACCTACAGCCTGAGAGAAAATATTTGCAAAGCACATGCCTGACAAAGGACTGGGCCTAGAAACATAAAGAACTCTGAAACTCAACAGTAATAAAGCAAAACAAAAATGCAAGCATAAAATGAACAAAAGACGCGAACAGACATTTCACCAAAGACGAGATACAGATGAATAATAAGCACATAAAAAGGATGTTCAACATCATTAGCCATTAGGGAACTGCAGATGAAAATCACAATGAGATGTCACTACATACCTATTAGAAGAGCTAAAATAAAAACAATAATGTTGGAGAAAGCGCAGAGACACGGGACGTCTCCTAATTCCCTTGTGAGCATATAAAATGGGACGCCAGCCATTTCTTTTATAATTAAACACACAACTACCATACAACCAAACAATTACATTTGGGGGCATTTATCTTGGAGAAATGGAAATTTACGTCTGTACAAAAACCTGTGCTCAAATGTTCATAGCATCTTTATCCACAGCCCCAAACTGGGAACAACCCAGATATTCTTCACTGGGTGAATGGTTAAACTAATCGTCCCTCCCATGGAATATTAATTACTCAGCAATGTAAGAGAGCAAACTATTGATACATGCAACAACCTAGACCAAACTTAAGATTTATTATGCTGAGTGAAAGAAAGGCAATCTCAAAAGGTTACAGGCTGTGTGATTCCATTTATATAACATTCTTGAAATGACAAAATTGTAAAGGTAAAGAACAGATCAGTGGTTTCCAGAGGAAAGATGGCGGGGGCTGGGGGGTGGTGTATGAATACCAAGGGATAGCATAAGAGAGTCCCTTGGCACTGAGGGAAGAGTTCTGTATCTTGATTGTGGTCATGGTTACACAAATCTATACAGGTCATAAAATTACATAGAACTACACACACACACACACACACACACACACACACACAAATAAATAAATGCATGTAAAAAGTGAAACAGTGAATAAGGCCTATAGTCTGGTTAATAACAGTGTTCCAATGTCAATTTCCTGGTTGGCATTGCACTACAGCTATATAAACGTATTTATGAGGGAAACTGGGTGAAGGATACATGGGATTACTTGTCCCAGTTTGAAACTTCCTGTGACTCTGTAATTATTTCAAAACAGAAAGTTTAAAAAAATAATTTAAAACGTCCAAGAAAAGATTTTAACCATGAGACCCTTTGTTCCTGCAGCATCGGTAGGATTCGTGTTCTACAGAACAGACGCTGAGATACACATGTCACAGAAACTGGGTTCTGAACCAGCTATCATTGTCCTCATTGCTCTGATAGAGAGAGAACAGACCTGTTAGACTTCACCTCCATCAGTGACCAAACTTTCCCCAAAGTGTTGTGTCACAGAGTTGGTTTTGTTTGAGAAGGTTTTCTAGGAAAGTTGTATTTTGATTCATCTTTCTTTCTTTCTTTCTTTCTTTCTTTGGCTCAACCTATCCTATCCTATCAGGTTTCTGCCCCAATATGCGTCAATCTGTGACAAGTGCTCATGCCTCATTCTCAGAACCTAATGGAATGTGACATAGGTGGCAGGTCAGGAGAGTGACAGCCAAGAATCTGGAGGAAACGGATTCATTGTTGTATAACTGCCAAGTCTCGGAAGGTATTCTGACATGAACAGAAGCCATGAATGGATCTGGAAGAAAGAAGTGATTGTTCCTTGGTGTGGCAGATCCGTGTGCCCACCGGGATTGGTATCTTTATCCCAGTTGATGCACAGCCGAAAGCAGTGGTTCTTAAGCTTCAGTGCCCATGAGAATCACCTCTAGGGGCTGTGTTACTGCTCTCTTACATCAGAATTTGGGGGGAGGACCTCACCAGGTGACACTGATACGGGAGTTTCTGGGACCACGCTTGTTTCTACAGTATCACTTTGTTTTTTTTAACTTTATTTACTTATTTTGAGAGAGAGTGACAGAGATCGCCCGTGCACACAAGCAGGGGAGGGGCAGAGAGAGAGGGAGAGAGAGAGAATCCCAAGCTGTCAGCACAGAGCCAGATGCGGAGCTCAAACTCACGAACCTTGAGATCATGACCTGAGCCAAAACCCGACTGAGCCACCCAGGCACCCCTCTACAGTATCACTTTTTAAAAATTCATTTTAGTTGAGAGGCTTGTTCCTTTCAATTCATATAACATAAAGTATTTAAAACTAATAACTTCTACCCACTCACACTAGCACATATATTTACCAAATGATTTTTTTAATATCCTTGCAAATCACTCGGAAACAAATCAGTGCATGGGTGTGTGTGTGTGTGTGTGTGTGTGTGTGTGTAGAAAAATAAAGCATAATAATCACTCCCAACCTTATGGAACCTCATCAGCATTTGTGATATTCCCAGGGTTCTGGGAAATAAAGAGATTTTTGTTTCATTTTGTTTGCTTTGCTTAATCATAGTCAAGGAATCATTAGAGACAGTTTGAACATTACCTTTACGAGCTCTGCAAAAGCCTTTGTGAGAGCTTTGGAAAGCGATTTTTTTAATTGACCAAAAACAAATCCTAACAAATGAGTCTGATACAGTTGCTAACGGTTTGCTATTGGATATTCTGGCGTATCTTTAGAAGCCCCACTGGAGCCATAAGGGAAGGACAGCACAGCTTTGTGAAAATGGAACAAAAGCTCAATTAGTGATTCAGGGTCATATAACAGAGATGGTCCCAGTAATGCACACTCCTGGACGTGCCCCGGATGCCTTGCTGTGGGTTTCCTTCACTGGACAATGGTGATCCATTTCGCCCTGTGTTTCCCAAAGTGACTGTAAACAATACAGCAGAATGTAAAAAAAAATATATCAGAGCATTTTATAGCCGTTCCAGCCACCCTTCCCAATAAGAAGGTTTCTGAGTTTCTCTGGGTCCTGTGATTTTATTGTGTTGATCTAGATTAGTGATCTCCAAAATGAGGTGTCCAGCATTGATCCACTGGGATGCAGTAGAAAAGGTTAGAACTTTCATGTATATTTAGTTTTATTTAAAAAATAAAGAAGATTAACCTAACCAACACTGATATGCATGTTGGAATTGGTACCCTCACTTAGTCTGTATGTCTCAAACCCGGTCATGGAGCCCCCGTGGTATCCCCAATATCCTCAGAGAAGAATGGAGACTCTTTGATTGAGGAGGTTGATGACAGTCCCAACCTGGCAGGTCACTGAGAGAGACATGTCCCTGGCTACATGGATTTGTGGATCATGTCATCTAGACTTAAGTAAACTTATCCTCACAAAGTGAATAAGTGGCTTAAAACGACACTTTCAAGGAATTGCCTATGTCTTTACCACAGAAAGCTTGCCTAGAAATGTCCCAACAACCCAAATAGCCAATTGAAGGTAATAATAATGCAAGCACGAGAATATCAAGACCATGGGAGAGCTGATCCTTTTCCCCACTCCCCAAGGGAATTCTTCATCTGCCCACATCATGGGGTATTTTAAAAATCAGATATTACCTACTGGATTTGAAAAGACATTGGTCAATCTGGTAGAAAGTTCTCTTTGAGGAGACGTGTGTTATGAAAAGAACAATTTGAAAGGGGATATTTGGAAACATCTCCAAGTCTATGTGATTTTGTTTTTACCTGAAAAAAAAAAATCTGTGTGTCACCCATAAAAACCCCCATATCAGTACACTTGGAGAGACTATCAAAAATCTGTTGAAAATTCTCCAAGAGTTTTAGTGGATTTTGAACCTATTGATTAAAAGCATAAAAGTGAAATAACTTGTGATGATTTAGGAAGAGCCACCAACTGACGTCGGAGAAGATAAAATTTACTAGCAGAATTTAAACAAAAACCTTCGCATAACCAGTGGAATGGAATGAAAATGAGCCTTTAAACAGCCATTTCTTCCATCTGGTTC
The DNA here is from genome assembly GCF_028749965.1 of Puma concolor. Lineage (NCBI taxonomy): Eukaryota > Metazoa > Chordata > Mammalia > Carnivora > Felidae > Puma > Puma concolor. The sequence goes on from NC_141670.1 coordinate 27,089,149, forward strand.
TGTGTGTCTTTTTCAGCTGCTATAAGCAATAAAGCCAAAAAAGAGAGAGACAGAGAGAGAGACAGAGAGAGAGAGAGAGAGAACTATACCTATAACCTGAATTAAAATTGGTGTATCACAAGTACTAAATCATTTTATTTTAAAATAATGCAATATATTTAATCATACCATTCTCATCAAAAGCTATTATTAATAAGTTATAGAGTGAGGGCAAAGTTTTGTTAATTTGTCAATAAAGTACCTTAAATATATATAGAAGGGGTGCCTGGGTGGCTCCTTTGGTTAAGCGTCTGACTTTGGCTTGGGTTATGATCCCGCAGTTCGTGAGTTGAAGCCCCACATCGACTTGGCTCTCCACTCTCAGCTCAGAGCGTGCTTCAGATCCTGTCTCTCTCTCTCTGCTCCTCCCCTGCTCATGTGCCTGCCTTTCTCTCTCTCTCAAAAATCAATAAACATTAAAAAAATTATATATACACAGAAAGAGATTATAAATATGACCTTTGTCTCAAACTTTTAAAATTTTGATGTATATTTTATAATGGATAACACATATACTTCAATAGTATCTACATATTTTAAAACTTTCTCTCTCTCTGCTTATCCGTTTTTGTGCGTGGTATAAACAGTCAAAAGTCTGAAGACCACTGATTTATTTATTTTTTATTTTTTTAATGTTTATTTATTTTTGAGAGAGAGAGAAACAGGGGAGGAGCAGAAAGAGAGAGACACAGAATCGGAAGCAGGCTCCAGGTTCTGAGCTGTCAGCACAGAGCCCGAAGCAGGGGTTGAACTCATGGACTATGAGATCATGACCTGAGCCAAAGTTGGATGCTTAACTGACTGAGCCACCCAGGGGCCCCTGAAGACCACCAATTTAAATAAGAGTGAAAACGACATGTGGAAAAAATCCAGGAGATGCTAAATGAATCAATATGATGATAATGTCAGCCCGAGAGTAAAAGGCCCAGAGAGGGACCCATGGGTGTGAATTGCAGGAAGGGCTGGGGCAGACTGGCCTTGTTCTTAGTCTGTTTGTCCACCTGCCCTGCTGTGCGGGAGAGATGGCGAAGGGAAGGGTCACTCCTGTGTGAGAAAGACTTTGGAACATGTTACCACATGACATTCAGTGCCTTGCAATTTCTGCTTCGATGCCTTTTCAAGAGTCTGCATGACTTTTCCATGCTCTTAGGAGAACTGACTTGTAGTTCTGTTTGGGTCACACCGATGACCTAAGAGTGTCATGATGAGACCTGCCACCTCCAGGTAACAGAGGCGTCATTGCCCATGTCTTTACCTCAGAAAACTCTGGCCCCAAAACTCAAAAAGTCAGAGTATAGCTCAGCAGACTGATCATAGGAACAAACTTATTAGCCTAATAATTGCCAACTTAGTGAATACGCGTACACACAGAAACATAAATTTCTAAATATGAAATTTGTAACTTGTTCCTCGTCAAAACTGTTTGGGAAAGAAATGACAACTTCAAAGATGTATCAGCTCAGGCTATGAGAGCAAAATGCAAAAACATACAGATTTAGAATGCAGTTGCAGTTGGAGATTTGGAAGTGGGATGGGAGAAGGGAATCCGCGGCTTCCCTGAGAGCAAACGTGATCTGGAAATAATAAATGTGGGGTGCCTGTTGCCCTGTCACCTCACTAGAGGCCCCAGAATTACACCAGACCTCTTCCAACAACCGGGACCACATAAGCAGAGAGCCCACCTCCAGCTGCCTGTGGAAGTGCCCATGGACCTGTCCGGTATAACCCCAGAGACATACAGACTTTTAAAAATGACACAGGTGGGCAAGGAGCTCTTCAAGGTAGAAGGAAGGTGGGCAGAAAGGGATGCCCAAAGTGGAACACGTGTTAAGGAATCTTAGATGTGGTATTTTAAGGTGATAGCATTGAGATATCAAGATTCTCAAGTCTTTGGAAAGTTTTCAAGGAATCAGGAGTAGAGAAAGACCTTACGAATTATATAAAAATCTACATGGGCTCATGAGGAGTGTCCATGAGCAATAGGCTAGAAATCAAGATATTAAAAAACATTTCTGGGGTGCCTGGGTGGCTCAGTCAGTTAAGTGTCCGACTTCGGTTCAGGTCATGATCTCACAGTTGGCGAGTTCGAGCCCCACGTTGGGCTCGACGGCTCGGAGCTGGATTCTGCTTTGGATTCTGTGTCTCTCTCTCTCTTTCTGTGCCTCTTTCTCTCTCTCTCTCTCTCAGAAATAAATAAACATTAAACAATTAAAAAAAGAAGAAGAAACGTTTCTAATCATAAATGTTTTGAAAATAAAATTGCACCTTTAGGTGTTGCGGCCTCTACGACTCTTTGCAAAACAAGGCACACACTGGGTGCCTTCAGGTTGACCATTAGTCAGCTCAGGTCACCACCACAAAGTGCCACAACTTGGGTGGCCTCAACAATAGAAGCTTATTTTCTCACAACTTAGGTGGCTAGATGTCTGAGATCAAAGTGTGGATAGAGTTGGTTCCGTCTGAGTGCTGTGTGGTATTAAAAAACAAAATTCAACTGGACAAATTTTATTTTATTGTTTTTTAATGTTTGCTTATTTTTGAGAGAAAGACAGAACATGAGTGGGGAGAACATGAGAGGGAGAAGCAGGCTCTAGGCTCTGGGCTGTCAGCACAGACCCTGATGTGGGGCTCGAACTCACAAACTGCAAGATCATGACCTGAGCCAAAGTCAGATGCTCAACCCACTGAGCCACCCAGGAACCCTTAGGCTGAATAAATTTTAAAGATCTTATTGGCTTTATTCACCAAGTCATGAATCAGGCAGCACCCAGTCTAACAGACAGAAAGCAGGTCTGAGCAACTATCCGAAAGGAAAGACTTTTCTAGGCAGAAGGGAGCAGGAACAAGGAAGTTATACCAGGCAAAAACAGGCTGGTTATTGCAAGGTTTTAGGGGGTGACAGGGATCTATCATGTTACCTAACTAATGCTCATTAAGCAATTTGTGATCGACTGATTTAAGATTCCATTTCTGGAGAGCCAAAACTGTAATAAAGTTAAGTCTTGGTTTGGTGATGTGGGGCTTAACGTAAGCAACTCCATTTGGTGCCGTTGTCTTGTTTTTAATAGAAGGATCTGTTTCGTGCTCCTCTCCTAGCTTCTGATGGTTTACTGGCAATCTTTGGTGTTCCTGGTAGATGGGATTCCACCTGTGTCTTCACATCATCTTCCCTCCGTGCATGTCTGTCTCTGTGCCCAAATTTCCACCTTGTATAAGGACACCAGTCATATTGAATTAGGGGCCTATTCCAGAATGACCTCATTTTAACTAATTACATTTGTAATGACCTTATGTCCAAATAAAGTCATATTCTAAGATACTGGGGGCTAGGATTTCAATATATGAATTTGGGGTGCGGGGGACACAGTTCAATCCTTGCCAACCATGATTACCTAAAAACAATGTGGCTTTGGTCAAGGGCTGGGCCTTACAAAGTTTGCAGGTCTACGTCACCATCAGCGAATCACATCTGCCCTTAACTGCCCCATATGCAAGCTCCCTCCTGTACTCGAGTGTGAGACTCCACGGCTAGAAACTGACCAGAAATCTTCTGAGGTGAGAATCAGTTATATAATTTACATTCCTGTCTCTGTCCCTAGCCATGCCTTCCCATGGCTGGTTTCTCCTTTCCATATGTCATACCCTTTGCTCTTCTAAAACTACAGATAAAACATTTCAGACAAGGCAACATTTCAGAATATCTGTACCGTCTGTGAAGTATCTTCCCAAGTGAACAGTGAAAGGAGGCACTCTAAAGGTCTTATTTTAATATGATTTTCATTCTGAACATACCAAAAGTGGGATTTTTTAAAAAATTCTTTCCCTTTACTTGCTGTCATTTTCAATATGAATAAAGAAGTTGTCCTTACCTCAGGGCAGTATGCTTTCCTTCAGAATATAGTGTCTAGAAATATAACACTTAGGCAATCGTAAATCCTTAGTGTAGGTGATAAACAGAAAGTATTCTGTTCCATTTCATGACCTGTGAGGATGAAAATCTTTCACAACCATCAAGTATTGCTTTTGGTATTCATGGGAATGAGTAGTGTTTTGAATAATGAGGAAGGCCCTGGAAACAACCAGCAAGCTCCAGGAGCGAGGGCAGGTGAACTCAGCTTCTGTGTATAATTTCCAGCTAGAAATTACAAGTAGAAAACGTGAATTGAACTGAAATTTCTGAATTCAAAAAAGGCTTCCGGGAACAGTAAAATAATGCAATCTGAACCCAATCCAGAGCCAGCAGAACTATAAGCCTCTGGATGAGTGGAAGATACTTTAAAAATATGTTTATGTCTAAAACTTTGAAGGACTCTCTAGAGAGACAGGGTGAGTAATGGTCACAGGGTATGACCTTTATCAAAGAGAAAAGCCATTCTGCATGTGTCTGACCAAAGACTGTGACCATTTGGCAGGCATCACACGGGTGGTGAATCTGCCCATCCAGTCCTCTCCCAACCTTCTGATTCTATGTGTTTCTGAATTCTGGCCGGTGAAGACATTCATAGTCCCAAAGATGGCATGAGCCTGGGTCATAAATCCAAAGCCTTTACCTTTTCTAGCTCTGCATTGAAGTATTCAGTTTGGGAAGAGAAAAAGGGGGGGGGGGGGCGGGCAGGGTAGAGGGAGTTGGCATTCAAAAAAAAATGTATTGTGTACCTATACTAAATGGGACGAACTGTTTATCATTTCCACGGGTGAAGTACGATGGTCTACTCCAGAGACAAACTCTTAGGTCCATCTTTTGGAGGATAAAAGGAGTTCAAGCATATTTTTAAAACATATTTAGGTATTATGAATTAGAGAATTTCCATTTGGTCCAGAATTAGAATGGGCATAAACACCTGTATGGTTCCTACAATAAAAGGCAGCTTTTGTCACTGCTCCCAAGATAAGTCAACCCCACAGAAGGGACAGAAGGTCACCCATTCAGTGTGCCATTTGAAACCAAGAGGGAAGGTGGCAAGTGTTAACTATCTCCCGCCCAATGATTGGACTAGTCTATGGATAAGCCAACCCACTTCTTTAAAAAAAAAAATGGTAAACTATACATATGTGAAATATACATAATCTAAAACTTACCCATGAACTTTCAGCCATTTTTAAATGTACAATTCAGTGGCATTAAGTACATTCAGCAATATTGTGCAGCCATCACCACCACCCACTTCCCAAACATTGCCATCGTCCCAAACAGAAGCTCTCCACTTTCTCTTAAATCCAGAAGAAATAAGTGTGCAAATTGTCTTGCTCTCTCCTCCTCTCTGACTCCAAGCAGTGCTTCAGTCCTGAGGTGTCTTCTACCAAGAAACAGTGTGCAGGTAGTGACCGTTGTAACTACACAACGGTCCTAGCTCAGGTTGCATGACCTTCATGGGAGCAGGGCCCGGGCTGTTCTGTGCCGAAGGGGAGGACACACTCAGACCTGCCACCAGTGATCTTCCAGGAGCACTGCCTCCTCCACATGGCCCACTCGTTATATGCTGAGATGAACACTCGATTAATTTTAACGACATCATAAACTAGATAACGGAAAATGAAATGACCCAGTCTGCTTTCACTCTTAGGGGTTAACGACAATGGACACACGATAAACAAATAGTGTTAAGGCTAAAAAATAACTCCTTTCTCTTGGTCATCTGTCTGGATTGGGCTTTTAAAGCTCCAGTGGCCTTCTTTATCGAGAAGGCGGCCGTAAACCTCCGAAATCAGAACGGACAGAGCAAGAGAGCCAGAGAAGCTGGCTTCCTTCTCCCACAACTAACACTGCTTCTGCCTCTAGGGTGATGAAGGGGTTATGGGCAGCACAACTTCTTTTCAGGCCTCCTTCTAGAATACACAACCAGCTCTGACAAGATCCCAGTTCTATCTGTGTCACTGCCACCTGGGATCTGCTCATCTTCAGGTACTCAAGATCATCTAATACAACCCTCGCATATTTGTTTTTCTTTGGTGGGTCCTCTGCTGGGATAATATCCTAGGTCCATTTCATTCATCTCTAGAGGATAAACTGAGTTGCTGAGGCTTGTGAGTTATAGCCCTCATTACTATTGGGGAAACTGAGGCTTGCTGCCTTAAGTGACTGACACTAAAATAACCAGCTAGCTAAAACCCCAAATCTTACCTCCTGGCCAATCCAGTGGTGTCCTCTTTCCCATAGGTAGAGCATCAGGAGACCCAAACTCGAGTCTAACAATAATGAGAACCAGCAGAGGCAGTAAGCCGGGAGCTGGAGACCATGGAACCAGAAACCGAACACTCTGAATAATAGAATTCCAGAATTAGAAACAACCTTAAAGATTGGTTTAGCCTAGTGAGCCCCAAGCAATTTGTGCTAGTTAAGATGCATATCCCTCAGTTCTTCCCTAACCTGTTCATTCAGAATTTCTTGAAGGTGGAATCCAGAAACCTGCGTTTTTCAAACAGCTTCGCAGGTTATTCTGGTGCTGATCCAGGTCTGGGAAACAGTGACCACATTGATCCAACCTACCGTAGATGTGTCCGAAAGCACTATGGGACAATCCCCTCTTGTTCTGAACTTGACCCCTGTGAGTGCAGCCTGAGATGGCATGAGCATTTTCCATGACAAATCATAGTGGGGAATCATCCCGAATTTGGGGTCAACAAATATTCTCAAGTCCTTTCTTTACTCATGAACTACTATCATATTTATTCTAGAATCTCTCAAGGCACAACACAGGGATGAGACTTGAAAAATGAAGCATGATGTAAGCCCAGTCATTTCCTCTGTCCTCCTTTCTTATGTCCATCTTCCATTATGAAAATCAGTGGTGTTTCCATCTCACCATGGGTATCAAGTTGTAACACAAACAGGAAATAAGCCTCATTCTGTAGCAAGGCTCATATGTCAATTCAATTCAACAGATATTTAATGAACAAGTAAGTCAGCTAATCATTTAAATGCTAGGTACCTAATGTATAAATACACAACTCCAACACAAGGTAGAACTGATATTTACCACAAGAGAGATGCAAAGTGTTATGCATGTTCAAAGAAGGCAAAGACCACACCTTGTTGAGGGTCGGCTGAGGATAGAGAGGGTCCTTTTTGGGAGATTTTCCATCTGAGCTGGAGCTTCAAATACCATTGACATAGATGGGCTAGGGAAGGCGTTTCGTGTATAGAAAATCTTCTAAGCCAAGTATTGAATATAGGAAGTATCTGTGCTAAGAGTGGGGGTGGTCATAGCATAATCAATTTTAAGGCTAAAAAAAAGTGGGTTAAGGCTAGTGCACGGAGGGCCTTCTACCTAAAGAATTTAGATTTCGTTTTCCAGAACTGGGGACTCCTTAAAGGTCCTAGAGCAGAGGAATGGCCATGTGGGACAGGCTGAAGCTAGGGGAGATTGGAGTCAGGGGTTCTTGTCAAGAGGTAAAAGGTAATAAAATATTTATAAATCCAAACAGCTGGAAACAGCCTGTATGAGTTTCCTATGGTTGCTGTAACAAATTACCACAAATTGTATGGCTCAAAACCACAGGCATTTATTCTCTTGCAGTTCTGGAGGTCAGAAGTCCAAAATCTGTTTCACTGGACCAAAATCTAGGTGGTGCCAGGGGACAATTGGTTTCCTGTCTTTTCTAGCTCCTAGAGCTGTATTTATTGGTTCCTTGGCTCTTGGCCCCTTCTGAAACGAGTATATGTTACTTTTATGATTAAAAGAAAGAAGGGAGAAGCCAAGAGGGCCACAAGTAGGGTGGTGAAGATGAAAGGGAGGGACTGCTGTAAGCTGAATTGCAGAGACCAAGTTTCTAAGATGTGCCAACCGGTTCGATATTAGGAGTGATAGTGAAAGGAAGAGGACTCCCAGGCTTGCAGCCTGGGTGACAGAGAATGGCCAGACATCTGCAGGAGTAGCTAGTTTGGGGAAGGTGAGGTTTCTTTCTAATATGTGTGTCCTTCTAGGCAAGCCCCCTAGTACTTGGCATTTATGCTGTGTGACGTGAAACTTCCAGAACTTCCATCTAATCAGTCACTAGGTGGAAATCTTTTAAACAACCAAGACCCTTCAGCAGTTCGGAATTTCCACTTCAAAGGCTCCTCTGTTTCAGCATTCGCAGAGACCTAACCTTGGCGCCTGGCTCTAATGAGATGTGGCAGTGCCTTTGCTCCAGCTGCTCGTCAGCCTTGGCAGCCCTGAGATAGATCACCTGGAAAGTTCTGCTGGAGTTCTGCTCAGAGGTGGAGGCAGGAAGGAACGGTTGACAGTGGTCTACTGGGACCAGAACCAGGATTTTTCCTCCTGCCGGATGAACAGCTTCTGCCCTGTCCCTCTCTGCTCCCACACCAGGCTGGAACAGCCTACCTCGCCTCCTAAGGTCCCTCCTGTAGCAACAGTGGTTGAGGAAGCAAGTGAGTGATAGGGTTCGAAGGAACCTATCTCCCTAAAATGTGCCGTTTTGGCAAGTGGACTGTTCTGAGCTGAAAGCGATCAAGATCCAACAGATGGAAGAACCACTTTAGCCTCTCCCTTAACTGCCTAAAAGAATTTAAATAGAGTCCGGGTCCAAGAAGAGATCTATCACCAGAGATAACTACAAAGAATACCGGCAAGGTGTGGAAAGCTTTCGGGGAGCTCAGCTCCGCAGAATCTGGAGGTCAAATTCCTCTGCGTCTCATTGTCTCTGAGTGGCATGGCAACTCTTTGTTTACCAAACATGTGCTCTTTCCAACTTCCTGTGAACTGTCTGCCTCCTCTTTGAAGTCCCAAACCCCTACCCCCTTCTCCTTAGCTCAGAACAGTGTATAAGCATTATTGCCTGACTGCCTATGGGTCTCATTTTCTTAGGAGACCCCCATACATATGTAATTAAATTTGTTTTCTCCTGTTAATTTGTCCCACATTAAATGTAATTATTAGACCAGCCAAAGAACCAAGAAGGGTGCAGGAAAATTTTCTCCTCCCGTATACAGTCATAACAGGCCTATCAAGAGAGGCCCAAGAGGGGAATGATAGCAGAGGAGAGGAGGCCTGTAGGTACAGAGTGCCCATTTCTGATTTCCGTGGGAAATGTTTTTGCAAAAAAAGCCCTAGACTGAAAGGCGAATAGACCAGATCCTTCCATAGTTATTAGCTCTGCACAAGGAAACTGTGAAAGACCTTTCCTTCCCTGGACCTCCATTGTACTGGATTCTCTGCACTCCCTCTAAGTCCAGCATTCTGGCCGGCAAGTAGGATTCCTCTGGAGATGAAAACGTAAATGTTCACAGTCTCTTCTCAAAGTGTACTTTGGTAGCAGGTGTGTAGTAGACTGAAGAATGGTCCCCGACCCTCCCTGGAACCTATAGAAAAAGTCTCTTTGCACCTGCGATCGAGCACCTTGAGATGGGTGAGGAAGATTACCATGGATTACCCATAGGCACCCTAAATGCTGTTCTAAATGTGTTTACAAGAGAGAAGCAGAGGAAAATTTCACGCACACCACACGTGCACACACGCACACGAGAGAGGGTGGTGTGAAGACGGAGTAGGGAGCGATTCATCGATGTTGGCCCTGAAGACTGGAGGACGAGGCCACAGTCAGGGAATACTGCTAGAAGCTGGAAGAGACAAAGAACGGTGATTTTATTTTTTCAGCTAGTGATTTCAGACTGTGAAAAGACACATTTCTGTTGGTTTAAGCATCCAGGTTTGCGGCTATTTGTTACAGCAGCCACGGTACATTAACCTAAGGTTCAAGGACACCTTGCACCCCGCCCCGTGCGTCCTAGAGAAGCACACCCTGCCTGCTGCCAGGCTAGCCTGGGGACTCTTCTCCTCAAAGATTCCTGCACGCTGTGATAGAAAGAGCAATGAGAAAAGAGCCAAAAGACCCACACGGCTTTGAGCAAGTCATTCCATTTATGTGAACAATGGTTCCCCAATCCGATGAGAGCAGGAACCAAATTTCATTTCTCTTTGTCCCTCGGTGGCTCCAACAATGCCAGGCACATCCGTGGTACACACCGAGTGGTTTTTGAATGGATCCTATGCTAATCATTATTTTCCTCCCTACTCACTTCACAAGGTTGCTTGTTGAGGGGCCTATGGTAGAAACATAAAAGTATTTTGAAAGTTGCAATGCAGTAAACAAAAGTTAGGTATTATTAACTGAGAGACATATGTCTCTCTGAACTGCGTTACTTGGAATGAGCAAGTTACAGGTGGGACCAGGCTGGCCGGGAGCCACATTTCCTACACACATCCAGAGAGAAAAAGAGTTGCTCAGGGGGCTAGACCGAATTGGAACCCAGAGGCTCTTCCTATGAAGGTGAGGAGAACATCTTTTTTAATGAGCTGAGCGGCTGTGCAGCCTGCATTTGAATCTGCCAAATTGCTCTACCCCTGTACATGGTGGGGGATGGGAAGATGAGACTCTAAGGAACTGTGTTTGGGAGGCCAAGTTTGGGAGGATGTGGATACATGCGATATAGTAAAAAAATATATATCTGGTCTTTGTTCCAAGTTCCTAGCACAGAGCTTTAAAAATCTTGAATATTTTGAGTGATAGGGGTGCATTTTGTTATTTATAATAAGCTCTCTTTGAACATACCTAAGTTTAAGCCAATAGGGTGACTCGGGTGGGACCTTAAATAGTTTCAAGAAGCGGCTGCCATACCAGAAAGATCAGGCATGTCATTAGAGGGTTGGCACATTCAGCCCTAACCCCCGATCACCAGGGAGCAGAGAGGGACTGGAGATGGAGGTCAATCACGTAGTTAACGATATAATCAATGATGCTTATGTCATGAAACCCCAGTAAAAGCTCTGCACACCAAAGCTCAAGGAGGCTTCCTGGTAGTGAACATATTGATGTTCACTGGGAGGGTGATGTGCCCTGACTCCACAGGGACAGAACCTCCTGCTCTGGGGGCACTTTTAGAGCTCATCCCGTGCCTCTCCATCTGGCTGCTCATTGGTATCCTTTAGAATGAAACAGCGAGAGGAAGCATAGCACTTACCCACATTCTGTGAGTTGTTCTAGCAAACCAACAATCTGGAAAACATTATGGGAAGCTCCAAACTTGTAGCCCAGTCAGACAGAAGTGCAGGTAGCTTGAGAACCACACCTGCGACTGGCATCCGAAGTAAGGGCAGTCTTGTGGAAGACCTTGCCTTGTGTGTGTGTGTGTGTGTGTGTGTGTGTGTGTGTAACTTTTTAAAAATTTTATTTTAATTCCAGTATAGTTAACATACAGTATTATATTCATTTCAGGTATTAAATACAGTGATTCAACAATTCTATACATTACTCAGTGATCATCATGATAAATGTATTCCTAATCTCCATCACCTATTTCATCCATTCCCCCCCTCCCCCATCTACCTCCCCTCTGGTAACTATCAATTTGTTCTCTATAGCAGAGAATCTGTCTTATGGTTTGCCTCTTGTTTTCTTGGTTCACTTGTTTTGTTTCTTAAATCCCACATATGAGAGAAATCATATGATATGTGTCGCTCTCTGGCTGACATATTTCAACTAGCATTGTGCTCTCCAAATCCATCCATGTTGCTGCAAATGCTAAGATTTCATTCATTTTGATGGCTGAGTAATATTCCATTGTATATGTGCCATGTTTTCTTTAGCCATTCGTCTATCAATGGACACTTGAGTTGCTTCCATAATTTGGCTACTGTTGATAGTGCTGCTATAAACATTGGGGTGCATGTGCCCTTTCAAATCAGCATTTTTGTATCCTTTGGATAAATACCTAGTAGTGCAATTGCTGGGTCATAGGGCAGTTCTATTTTTAATATTTTTAGGAACCTCCATACTGTTTTCCAGAGTGGCTGCACCAGCTTGCATTCCCACTGGCAGTGCAAAAGAGATCCTCTTTCTCTGCATCCTTGCCAACAACTGCTGTTGCCCAAGTTGTTAATTCTGGCCAGTCTGACAGGTGTGAAGAGATAGTTCACTGTGGTTTTGATTTGTATTTGCCTGATGGAGAGTGATGTTGAGTATCTTTTCATGTGTTTGTTGACCATATGTATGTCTTCTTTAAAGAAATGTTTATTCATGTCTTCTGCCCAGTTTTTAATTGGGTTATTTAATGTTTTGGTGTCGAGTTGTATAAGTTCTTATGTGTATTTTGGATACTAACCCTTTATTGGATATGTCATTTTGCAAATATCTTCTCTCATCAGCAGGTTGCCTTTTAGTTTTGTTAATGATTTCTCTTGCTGTGCAGAAGCTTTTTATTTTGCTGTAGTCTCAATAATTTATATTTGCTTTTGTTTCCCTCGTCTCAGGAGACATATCTACAAAAATGGTGCTACTTCTAAATGTCCAAGAAATTGCTGCCTGTGCTCTCTTCACATATAGGCCCTTAATCCATTTTGAATTTATTTTCGTGTATGGTATAAGAAGGTGGTCCAGTTTTATTCTTTTGCTTGTAGCTGTCCAGTTTTCCCAACACCGTTTGTTGAAGAGACACGTTTTCCCGTTGCATATTCTTGCCTCCTTTGCCAAAGATTAATTGACCTTATAATCATAGGTTTATTTCTGGGTTCTCTATTCTGTTCCATTGATGTGTGTGTCTGTTTTTATGACAGTACTGTATTATTTTGATTACTATAGCTTTATAGTATATCTTGAAATCTGGGATGGCGATAACTTCAGTTTTGTTCTTCTTTTTAATGATTGCTTTGACTATTGGGGTATTTGTGTGTGTGTGTGTGTGTGTGTGTGTGTGTGTGTGTGTGTTCCTGTGTGTGTGTGTTTGTGTGTGTGTGGTTTCATACAAATTTTAAGATTGCTTGTTCTAGTTCTGTGAAAAATGCTGTTGGCATTTTGATAGGAATTACATTAAATCTACAGATTGCTTTGGGTAGTATGGACATTTTAACAATATTTGTCCTTCCAATTCATGAGCTTGGGATATCTTTCCATTTGTTTGTGTCGTCTTCAATTTCTTTCATCAATGTTTTTTAATGGTTTTCAGAGTACAGGTCTTTCACTTCTTTGGTTAAGTTTATTCTTAGATGCCTTATTATCTTTTGTGCAATTACAAATGGAATTTTTTAAATTTCTCCTGCTTCTTCATTATTAGTATATAGAAATGCAGTGGATTTTTGTATATTGATTTCATATCCTGCAGCTTTACTGAATTCATTTACGAGTTCTAGTAGGTTTTCGGTGGAGTCTTTAGGGTTTTCTATTTGGAGTACCATGTCCTCTGGAAATAGTGGAAGTTTTACTTCTTCCTTACAAATTTGGATGCTTTTTATTTATTTTTGTTGTTGTTGTTGTCTAATTGCCGTGGCTGGGACTGCCTGTACTGTGTTGACTAAAAGTGATGAGAGTGGACATCCTTGACTCATTCCTGATCTCTCAGAGAAGAGCTCTTAGTTTTTCACCATTGAATATGATGTTAGCTGTGGATTTTCCATAAACAGTCTTGATTAGGTTGAGGTATGTTCCCTGTAAACCTATTTTGTTGAGGGTTTTTATAATGAATGGATGTTGTACTTTGTCAAATGCTTTTTCTGCATGTATTAAAGTGATCATATGGTTTTTGTCATCTCTCTTGTTGGTGTGATGTGTCACATTGATTGATTTGTGAATATTGAACCACACTTGCACCCCGGGAATAAAACCCACTTGATCACAGTGAATGATTTTTTTTTAAGTATTGTTGGATTCAGTTTGCTAATATTTTCTTGAGGATTCTTGTATCTATGTTCATCTAGATATTGACCCATAGTTCTCTTTTTTTGTAGTGCCTTTATCTGGTTTTGGTATCAGGGTAATGCTGTCCTCATAGAATGAATTGGAAGTTTTCCTTCCTCTTCTATTTTTTGGAATGGTTTGTGAAGAATAGATAGTAACTCTTCTTTAAATGCTTGGTAAAATTCACCTGTGAAGCCATCTGTCCTGGACTTTTGTTTGTTGGAAGTTTTTTGATTACTCATTGAATTTCACTGCTGGTGATAAGTCTGTTCAAATTTTCTATTTCTTCCTGATTCAGTTTTGGGAAGTTCTACGTTTCCAGGAATTTATCCATTTCTTCTAGGTTGTCCAGTCTGTTGTCATATAATTTTTTATAATATTCCCTTACAATCCTCTGTATTTCTCTTGTGTCAGTTGTATTTCTTTTTCATTTTTGTTTTACTTTATTTGAGTCCTCTCTCCCTCTCTTTCTCTCTCTTTTGATGAGTCTGGCTAAAGGTTTACTGATTTTGGTGATTTTTTAAAATGTTTACTTATTTTTGAGGCAAAGAGAGTGAGAAGGAGGGAGGGGCAGAGAGAGAGGGAGACAGAAGATCCAAAGCAGACTCCGTGCTGACAGCAGAGAGACTGATGTGGGGCCCAAACTCACAAACCTCAAGATCATGACCTGAGCTGAAAGTTGGATGCTTAATGGACTGAGCCACCCAGGTGCCTCAATTTTGTTGATCTTTTCAAAGAACTGGAACTTTGCTATTTAACTTGTGAGATCTGATGCTAATTCCAGATAGTTAGTTTCAGAATTAAATTGGGTTGGAGAACACACAGTTGGTGTCAGAGAATCAGTATCAGAACTTAGTTCAGTATTCATTTCCTCGGACTTCTCCTTTTAAAAGTCAGTGGTAGAGGAAAGAGCCATTGCCTCTGTCTGTCCAGGTAAAAGGGAATATGGCAATGTGGGCCAAGCACAGGGAGTTCAGCCATGCAGGCTCTATGACATCGGCCACTAACCTAGAGCAATACGTCAACGTCCCTAGGACCCTCACCTACAAACTGAGACAACTTAACTACACTTCGGAACCACCTGACAAGATTTAAAAATTCAGTCTCCCAGCCCTACTCTTCAGAATCAGATTCTGGAGAGTTAGGAGTAGGTCCCAAGTGTTTGTTAAAAGTCCCCCCCTCCCCAACCCGCCCAAGTGATTCTGTTGTAATGAGTGGGTAGTGACCCAGTCAGGATTTCCCCAAATTCCCTGATAATAAGAATGGCCTGAAAGAGAAAGAAAGAAAGAAACAAACAAACAAACAAAGAAGAAAGAAAGAAAGAAAGAAAGAAAGAAAGAAAGAAAGAAAGAAAGAAGAAAGAAAGAAAGAAGAAAGAAAGGCCCAGGAGTCATTCCAAACCTACTAAATCAGACTCTTCATTGGAGGGATCTGGGAATTGGCATTTTTAACAAGTGTTCTATGTGATTCTTAGCATCATGGGAGTTTTTGCCATAAGACCTAGAGCAGGGGTCCTGAGAGTGTGGCCCCAGGATCAGATGACCTACATCATTCCTCACTTTGACATACTCAGTGTGAAAATCTTTGACCTAGAGAGTGTCTAAGGTCCAGCCAGCCTGACAATTTCGCTCTAAATTTCGCATAGGCAAATGTATTCCATATCTCCTAGGGTCTCAATAAGAAATAAAACCCTAAGGTCGGTCCTGAGAACTTATTCTCATGGAGACTGACTGGGCACGCTGTCCCCAAGCCAAAAGTCAGGATGGGGCCCGTTTCCACTACTAACTGCAAAAGAACCAATTTTCCAGAGTCCACTGTCTTCATGGGACCCCCTTATTGCAGACAATGCTTGGGCACTATTTTCTCCTCTAGACAGGTCAAAAATATTTGCAAGCTTATGTGATTTGAGTCTTGAAGACTCTTTAAAGCTCATAGATTCGTGTTATTGGAAGAGAATGGAATAGATCATCTAATCCAATCCCGTGTTACCAATCAAGAAATGCAGGGGCCCAGAGCTGGTTGGTAACCTTTCCAGTAACAGAGACAGAAACACAGTTGTTTGTGAAGAAGCTGGTTTCAGACCTTCAGGCTCATTTCAGCTTGGAAGGAACAGGTGTCTGGATTTCTAACCCCCAAGACTGCAACCTCATTATAGCTTTGGGGGCCACCCACGCCCATTCAGGGAATGCAGGGTCTCCAGGAACAGTACAGGCTTGGATTCCTATCAGCACAGCAGAAGGAAACAAGGAGAGCAGGGAGAAAAATATTTTTCAGGACGAGCTACACACTACATTAATAACGATCCCTGCTATGGAGGCTCCCCCATGTGCTAGGTATTTCTTTTCCTCAAAACAACCCTGTAAAATGGCCACAATAATCCCAGTTTTACCATTAAAGAGATGACGCACAAAGATGCAGAGAACATAAGCAAGTTCAAACGGTGGACAGAGTAGAGGTAGGGTTAGAATCTCAGCTCTGAATCCCGTACTCTTTCCACGAAGCCACACTGCTTTCCGGGGAGTTGCCTTTGAACGGGTGGTGGTGTTCTTTCTTTCAGTCTCTGAATCAGTGAATCCTAACCTTGACTGCCCGTTACAATGGTGAGGGGCTGAAAAAACTACTAATAGCTCCTGCCCTCCCTCCTACTCCCATTAAATCAGAACCTCTGGGGGTGGGACCAGGGTACGGGTAATTTTTAAAGCTCTGCAGGTAATGTTAATGTGCAGACAGGGACGCAAACCCCTTTTCTCAATGTTCCATTTGCTTCAAAATAATTTAGCTAACGAGGAATAGATCCTGTTCTTTCTGCAAGTGGTAGTAATTCAATTAATTAAATGACCAAAACCTATGATCGAACATACTTAGAAGCCAGAGAAAGGGAAGGAGTGACAGAAAAGAGGAGAGCTGAGTTTCTGTTCAATGGTTCATTTGTGGGCACGCGCACAGGACTGTTGCTGGAGACAGAACGGCTCATCTGCGGGACCACCCCCTGCCCCCAAGGTTCCCTGCAGCACGGTGTGCTCTCTGGGTATTTGAAAATGTATATATGTTTAAAAGTAATTAAAGCAAATTGAAAGTTAATTATTCTGCACGTTATTTTACTAAGAGAAAGGTCTCTCTAAATGTAACAAGTTTTCTATTTAAAGCATTTTGTATCGCATTCCTGGGTTAAATGGAGGAGACAATAATGTCATGGCAAGTCCTTGGGGCTTATCCAAAGACTTTTTAATTAATAACACATTCATTAAGGTTAAAAATAGATCTTTAGCAAAGGTCTTTCTTTAAGGAAATCTATACCTCCCACTCTTTAATTAAGGCTTCCTGATATGAGACATGGTCCTGGAAATTCTGGCCTAATTCTCTAAAAGCTTATTTTCGCAGGGACCGGGAGCAACCGATTCTGGGGAGTTGACTCTGTTTTTGAGCATAGAGACTCAGGCATGGCAGTGATGAGCCTCTGAAAGCCCCCACCTTGTAGACATCAAAGGCTCCCTCACCTCCTTCTCCACATTGACGACTGCACATCGACAGGATGGCCAAACCACTCACTAACTGCATCCCCAGAAAATTGCCATCTGCTTTTAAACTGAACCCAGAAGTGGTTTATAGATACACATATTTATGTTTTCTCTGCCTGAAATTTTTTGTACCCTATTTATTTCAACATTTCTTTAGTATTGAAATTATAGTAAGAGGATCTGTTTACGGTTGGAGCAATTTTTTTCCCAACAAAAACCTCCAGTTTCTGGAACCCCCCCCACCCTCACCTCTCCAGATCAAATGACAAGTTTCAAAATTCTGCAATGCAGAGAGAAATGTGCTTTAAAAAGATCTTTGAGATACACTTAAGCTACTAGAATTTCTTAGCCTGGAGGAACCTGGCTTCAAAACAACCCATTAATTGTCTCAATGTATACAAAGATTGCTCTGAGAAAGATGGTAACCAGCTATTTTGCACATTCCCTGAGAAAAGAACAAAGGAAGCCTAGTTAAATTGCTACAGGAGAGATTTAGAGGGATCGATATTAAGGAGGCTTTCACTACTGAAACAGGTAAAAGAGCACGACCCTCTTCTTTAAAGCTTTAAGAAAAAAAAAGACATACTTCCTTGTATTGATGGACACTAGTCATTTTGAGGTCAAGAGAATTAGTCAAGACCTTTTCACTGTACATGGACAGAAACACAACCACTAGCTCCTTTGTTTAAAGACGAAATCACTGGCTCACATCAATGAAAGTCCAAAGAGTGGACTACAGGCATGGCTGGATTCAGAGGTTGGAAGAATAAGATGGGCTCTCTCTCTCTTTCCATCTCTGTTTGTTTGGTGTCATTGTCTGAAAGACTTTCTCCTTGTAACAGCAAGATGGCTGGAGATAGCTTTGAGCTTACGCTGCCCTCCCAGCTCCTCTCCCAGTATCTACATCCATAAAGGATCCTGGTTAACCTTGAGTCCGCCCCTGGACACTCGCTGGCCCCCAAATAATCTAATCAGCCAGACTGAGTTGTGCACTTGTCCCCATGGCAGAGGCAGAGAGAACTCTCTATTGGAAGAACCACAGATCTTTTAGAGAACATGAAAGAATTCCAAAAGGAAAAAAGGAAGAGCAGGCAGAAAAACACCATGGCTGCTGTAGAGGACACACCTGGGCGGATTCCTCTTGTTCTGCAGTCACATGATGACAACTATGAACCAAAACTGTAACAGATTACACTGATGTCCCAATCCCCAAAGCTAAACACTCACTTTTTTTTTTTTTTTTTTTTTGGCTGAAGCTTGAAGTATCATTTTCATTATTTTTGTGTTCTGGTTTTATTTTTGGTGGGGGAAGAGGGTGAGGCAAAATAATAAGCTATTGATAAAATTAGAATAGGAAACAATGTAACTTTTCCCATTCTTTGGGTCACTGTTAACCAATCTGAACTCAATTTGATGGGAGCCCATTGGCCATGACCCTTTACTGGGAATTTGCTATTGGTCTTTTCTATTCTTAGTATTTCTCTCTACCTGTCACCATGCTACAGGGGCCACATAACTGCCCACCAGTGGGGCCCTGGCTGTCTTTCTTAGAGTCTATACTGAAAACTTCCCCTGGCTCCAGAGAAGAATCTGAAGCCCTAAGAGGGTTGACAGTGATCTTGTTTCCACGACCCAGAGAAGACAATCATAATTGTTGATAGCACACTTGCCAAAGTTTGACCTGTTTGGTGATAACCAAAACCATATGTATCATTCAGGGGTCTGAGAAGACACAGAATTCATCTCAGGGGGCTCAAAGAGATTTTGTAAAAAACTATTTATAGATGTACAACCACGATTGAGGGGGAAAAAACAGAATGAAGGTATCCAGAAACTAGTGACTTGGGAAGCCATCTGCTACCACTAAGGCTAGAGAGATAAGGAGGAAATCGAGTTAACGGAGCCCATGAGAGCGGAAGGTGGCCATGGGTCAGTAATCTGTAAGAAACCAAAAGGATGGAGGCGGTTGTCCATTTTCCCTTGTTCCCCTCTCTGGTGCCCCACCACTGTCTGCCTGGACCAAACCCGCCTGGAAGCCAGTCAGCAAGGAGCTCCCGGGATGCAGCCTACAGGGGCCAGCGTCCCAGGGCAGAGAATGGAGAGAACAGATTGAGAAAGACGCAGAGCAGAAGGAGAATAACCAGCACATCATGTGGGCCACCAGCTGACCCATCCACCTGCAATGCCCAAACCTTGTCATTTTTATGATCGTTCCTTCCAGCATCGGCAAAGACACCAACTCTGCATCTCTTTCCTGTGTTTGTGTGTGTGTGTGTGTGTGTGTGTGTGTGTGTGTGAGAGAGAGAGAGAGTGTGCGATGGTGGGGTCAGACTCAAAAATTACACTAAGCTTGAATCTGAGCTCTGCAGCTTGCTAGCCATATGATTTTGAACAAGTTATTAAGACCAACAGTGCATTGGTTTCCTCCTATAAAATGGCAATAATAATAGTACCCGCCTTGAAAGACCTCTATGCTAAACCAATGAGATGATCCATTTTACAGCACGTAAAACAGTATGTGGCAGAGACAGCACTCAACAGTAGCTGGTCCCTTCTGAGCTACTCTTGAACTACCCCCAAGAGCTTCACCCATCTCCCAAGAGCAAGCAATTTTTTGAAGGTCAAGGCACCCTCAATTCAAATTTAGAGGGAAGACTCTTAGGATGTTCTTAAGGGTAGATCCCAAGAGTCCTCATCACAAGGAAAGAACTCTTTTTTTTCTTTTTTCTTTGTATCTGAGATGACGGCTGTTAACTAAACTTAATCATAATTATTTCGCAATATATATAAGTCAAATCGTTGTCTGTACCCCTTAAAGCCATACAGTGCTATATGTTAATTATATCCTAATAAAACTGAAAATAAATTTAGTGGAAAGACAGACAAGCAGCCCTCAAGAGGACGGAGACGCAGCCTCCCTGAATATACAGAGAGCCCATATCTCACGTGAAGCGTCTGTTTCGAAGGCAGGGATGGTGATATCAGGGTCTCCCCAAACAAGAGGCAGTGACTGCTTTAGAGACATGTGACCAAGGGGCCAATTCTGGTTATTTCCTCAAAGAAAGAGTGCTTGGAAAATAACAGAAAATTACTAGCGATGCTAACATGATATTTTTCCAACTTCAAAAAAACAAACTAGAGTAAAACGTCCTCATCTGCTTGGGCTGCTGTAACAGAGTATCACAAGCTAAGTGGCTTAAACAATAGAAATTTATCTTCCCACAGTTTTGAGGGTTAGAAGTCCCAGATCGAGGTGCAGCTGGGTCTATTTCTGGTGAGAGCTCTCTTCCTGGCTTGTAGATGGCTGCCCTCTTCGCTGTGTGCTCACATGGCCTTTCCACATGGCCTCTTCCTCTTCCTCTTCCTCTTCCATCAACACACCAGTCTCATCGGATTAGGATCCAATCCAGATGACCTCACTTAACCTTAATTACCTTCTAAAAGTCTCATCTCCAGATACAATCATATTGGGGTTAGGGCTTCAGTGTATAAATTTCAGAGGACAACAATTCAGTTCACAGCACAAAATGAAATAAAACAATCGATCCACAGGTCACCAGGCTACCAAGACTTTTCAGAGCACCTCCAAATATTCCTGGTTATCCAAATAGCCTCATTAAAAGCCAAGACGTTTACCCTCTGAGGCTATGGCACCACTTACAAGCATGTACCCAACAGAAATGGGTTCATCCGTTCACCGACTGGTATGTGAAAGAATGCTCGTGGCCCCAAGCAGAAAACAGTGCAAATGTCCATTCACTGCAGAACGGATGAACAAATGTTAGCATGTGCATACAACAGAAGAGTGTATCGCAGTGAAAATGAGAAACATGGGTGCCTGGTTGGCTCAGTCGGTAGAGCATGAGACCCTTGATCTTGGAGCTGTGGGTTGGAGCCCCATGTTGGGTATAGAGGTTACTTAAAAAAATTAAAATCTTAAAAAAATGAGCAACATGGGTAAATATCACAAACCTAAGGGAAGAAAACAAGACTCAGAAGAGTGTATATTCTATGATTCTACTAACGTTAATCTCAAGATGAGGCAAAACTATGGCCTAGAAGTCAAGATAGTGGTTACCCTTGGGAGAAGGGGGTAAGGAGTGGAAAAGCTCATGGGGGTCTGGGGTTCTAGCCGTGTTCTAATGTTCCACTTCTTGGTCTGAGGGCTGGTTACTCAGGTGAGCTCCTGGTGTGAAAATTCACTGAGCTGTGGACTTAATGGTCTATGCACTTTTCTGCACGTACACTAGACTTCTGTAAAATTTGCAAACCTCAAGTTCTGACATGTCGTTCTGGCACATCCAGCTTTCCTGGTCCTCCTCACATGCCTCCACGGGTGCCTACCATCCACTACATCCCATGTGCTTTCTGCAGGACCAGGGGGCAAGACGTCAGGATGGCAAGGGGACACAAAGAGAACAACTTGGGGTGCCCCGCCGGCTCTGTCAGAAGAGCATGAGACTCAATCTTCTGGTCGTGAGTTCGAGCCCCACGTTGTGGGTAGAGATCACTATAAACAAACAAACAAACAAACTTTTTTTTTTTTTCAACGTTTATTTATTTTTGGGACAGAGAGAGACAGAGCATGAACGGGGGAGGGGCAGAGAGAGAGGGAGACACAGAATCGGAAACAGGCTCCAGGCTCTGAGCCATCAGCCCAGAGCCTGACGCGGGGCTCGAACTCACGGACCACGAGATCATGACCTGGCTGAAGTCGGACGCTTAACCGACTGCGCCACCCAGGCGCCCCAAACAAACAAACTTTTAACAAAGTGAGAGAACTGTAAAAGCCACAGCAGAGAGAGAAGCCCCCCGAGTGAGGAGGGCACAGAATGAAGCCAGAGTGGACGCGCTGGAGCCCAGGTGAGGGGAACTTTGGCAACGGGGGCAGAAAGGAAGCACCGTAGTGAAAGAATGTTTGGTTCCTGCACAGGCAGATCATATGGACAGAGTCAAAAGGGAAAGACATTACTTTGACAGAAAAAATTTAGTATCCTATCTGCACATCGTGTGGATTTGGGAGGGAAAAACCGGGTTTACCGAGAGCAAAAGCCAGAAACTACGGGCTGGCTCCGTGCTCATTTGCATTTCAGTCTCGGGGACATTTCCTGTGAAACAAGATGTGAAGAACATTCCCCCTCTCCCAGCAGACAGCGCTGATATTTTTGCCGTCACCAGTGGGCCCGTTCGCAATAATAACAATTTTTAAACCTAAGGGAAGAGAATATTTGTTCCATGTAGTCAAGACTACAGTTCTCTCTGGCTGAACTCACAGGGCTCTGCCTGGAGCCCGACTCCAGAACTTTTTCAGATTTCAATCTGTAGATATTGTTGCTGTCTTTGCACACACAGGACCAGAAAAGTGCTTTATATGCTTCACAGAACTGGAAGGAGGGAGAGGGGTGGGCACTGTGAGGACAGCACTACCCACCCACCCCCCAAGGAACACTCAGATTTGAGCATCATCACCACCTTCATCAGCATTTTATTATCAACAACTAACCACCAGGTGGTATTTTATGAGTTTTGTACATCTTATGTGCAATTCTCACAGCTGCTATTATTTCCATGAGGCCGATGCTCAGAGATGCTATGTAACTTACCCAAGGACCCACAGCCAAACAATGACAGGCTGGATTCCTTGGGACTATTGCCTCCAAAGTTATGCTTTTTGCACTCTGTTCTACATTCACCAAGAATGGGTGCAATTTTGAAGAGGTTGGTAAGACCGGAGCAAGTCTGCAGACAGAAAAACCCAGGGGAAATGAAATAATCTCTTAAGGCAAAAAAAAAAAAAAAAAAAAAAAAAAAGCCAGTCTAGGAGTAAAGTTTAAACTATTTTACTTAATGATCTTTTAAGATCTTTAAGATCACATTGCCTGTGAAGGAGTTTGGGAAAGACTACGGGGGAAAAATCAGTGTTTTTTGCTGAATAGCCAGCCTCTTAGATGGGTTATAACTAACGGAGAAGGGAGACATGGGCTTAAGGTGGTGTTCCTGGAGCCCAAATGGCATGCGCTGGGCAGTTTCCTGAGACCAGATTAGAGGGCTCTACTTTTGGCCTGTGAGAAGCAGAGCTGTGCAGGAACATTCCAGCGACCAGCACACAGGGTCCGTGCGGTGTCACTTTGTCTGAGACATTCACCAGTCTTGGATGCTGTGGGCGCGAAGCCATGGACATCTGGCTCAAGAGAAGGTATGAGATTTGAGGGATGCTTCTGCATGCTCCAGATCCTTAGAGAGGATGAAAGGGTCCCAGGGAGGGTGGGAGAAATAACCCCAGAGAAGAAACAAAAAGAAATGACCCCAAGGAGGCAGAGCTACAGTCCAGTACTATGAGTTCCAGTCCCAGACAAGATGTCGGCAGGAGAGAAGAGAAGAGAAGAGGAGAGAGGAGAGGAGAGGAGAGGAGAGGAGAGGAGAGGAGAGGAGAGGGGAAGGGAAGGGAAGGGAGAGAAAGGAGGGGAGGGGAGGGGAGGGGAGGAGAGGAGAGGACCCTGCACCAGCAGATGCCACGGGCAGATAATGGCAGACACATGGGGTCGGTGAAGGCTGAGGGCCCCTCACTCCCCAAAGCCCCTTTCCCAGGGCCTACACAGTGCACTGACAAGGTATTCGTATGATCGTATAATTGGTAACACTGGGGGGAAATGTGCTTTAACTGAAACCACTTAAGATTGATGATTCTCCTTATTCCAACTTCCCCTTTGCCCTAAGTAGGGCAAGTGCCCATATATCAAGTGGACCTGAAATGTCCAAGGTCCTTTTGGGGATTTGGCGAAAGGGAATTTGACTTGAGGGTACGTTTATTCTGTGTTTGATGGGACATATTAACATGGCTTTCAGTCATTTCCTTGAATAGTCAGTCATTCCAGATAGGAATGGCTTCTAGAACATACCTACCACGTGGGTGCTGACTTAGCGGGAAAGTGCAGGGCAGGGATCACACCAAGATAGGAGCAAGTTCTCCAGTGACAGGCAGGGAAGGATCTGAATCGTGGGAGAGGAAATCTGCTTTAACATGTGTGGAGCCAGAGTTAGTCTAGGAAAATTCTAATCGCCAGACGAGCAGAGCAAGATCGATGCCAAATCAAAGTAGAAGTTCTCTGCCAGGAATATACTCAGGAAGGCAGCATATACAACTATAAACCCACCTTACATTTTTTTTCTTTTTTGATGGGAATTGCACAAAGCAGAATTTGTCAGAAATTTTTTTAACATTTATTTATTTTGACAGACAGAGAGAACATGAGCAGGGGAGGGGCAGAAAGACAGAGAGAGAGAGAGAGAGAGAGAGAGAGAGAGAATCCCAAGCAGGCTCTACGTGCAACACAGAGCCCAGTGTGGGGCTCAAACTCACAAACTGTGAGATCATGACCTGAGCCAAAATCAAGAGTCTGACACTTAACCAACTGAGCCAGCCAGACGCCCCAGAATTCACCAGAAATCTTACGTTTGAAGGACCCAAATGTGACACAGTATTATAAACAGCAAGCATGTCTGTGTATGCAGTTGGTATCTTTTAGTCAATCTGACAATCAAAAGTAAGAAACAAATCCTGATGATCTGTGATAGAGGGAAGACTAAATTATCTTGCTTTTCTCTCTAGAGAAAAATTATTGCAAAATTGTGGTCATATGAAGTGATCAAAGAGTTGGCAGCCAAAAAATTGGTGGGGATGTATTATAAAGGTGTTTCAGGCAATTAAATAATGAACATATTGTTATTTTTATGACTTTCGTGATGCTTATGGTATCAGGTGGCTCTTTAAAATTTATGATTGTGTTTTCTATTCACAGCGTAAATCCATATTCGTGTTTGTATTTGCTTTTGAGTTTGTATGTTTCTATTCCTTTTCTCGCAGAAGGCCCATGAGAAATTGAATAAGCTTCAAGCTCCTGCCTGAGGAAGCAGTCCAGAAGAGGTATTAGCAATAGGTTTCCCATGAAACAATGGAGAGGATTCATGGGGCCAGTTTTATCAACCAGGGAAGAGAGTTAAGTGGCTGGTGGCTGATTCCCTACCAGGCAGGTGGAGGTGGCTGGTCAGTGGGCGTGCTCAAGCAGAGAGCGTGGCACCGGGTAGGTGAAGCTACAAAATCATCTGATGGGACCTCTCCGGGCTTGGAACTTTCTGAAAATGGCTAAGCAGCAGGGCTGTCCTAGAATTTTCAAAATCCATCCAGGTCTGGCTTCCCAAGAAGGGAGGTGACCCTTGAGAAAACTCAAAGAAGTGGAGGACAGTCCATAACACTATCTCCTAACATTCTGGAGAGAGTGTAGCTCCACTCCCATGATGCACCGGGCCTTCCGATGGCCTTAAGAAACTTTTGTTCTCAAAACTTTGAGGCTTGTTTCTTGCAAATTTTATCACAGGCAAGCACACAGTGACATCCATAATAGGGCAGTGCAGCCCATTACACCTTGGCTTCCCTGAGAATTAGTGCTTGGGAACGAATTCAAATTAATTATCTGGCTACATGATGGCAGGATTAACCTTTAAAGTGGATGCAATGACCATGATTTACATAATCTATTTAATCATTTTTCAATAGAGTTAATATTTAGAAGGCAAGTGGGGAGAAATAAATTATATCTTATAGCTTTTCGCGAACACCAGACTCAGCTCACAAAAGAATAAAATTAACATTATCTAAGGTATAGAACATATCAGGCACCTGAAGCCATAAATTAGATTACAGGGATAATTAACAACCCTTCCAGAGTCTTCTTGTAATATGAATTCGTCCAGAAAGTAAATAAACAGTGACACACACATAGACAAGGAGCAGATTTCATCCATCACTTTGCTCTTGGGATCCCAGCAGAGATACCCTGATCTGGTAAGTCCTAATGAGATATTTGGCAGGTGTGTGGAATAAACATTGGGACCATTTGTTTAAGGATCTACCAGGGCTATATCTAGACCACAAGGAACTGGCTGAAAATAAGTCAAATAAAATTAAGTTTGAATCTGGGCATATATTTTTTTTTAATCTGATTGTTTCTTCTTTTAGGTTCTATTATGGGGAGGGCATGTGTTTTATTTTGCTTTCTGAAGAGACAAAGGCTTAACAACGGAGCAAGTGGAATGGTGTGTTTTCCAATCCCAAGTAACCTGTTATCTGAAGAAGCTGTTATCTGAAGAATCCAGAAGAGTTCTTGGGGAATGCATTTAGGGGGTGATGGCTTATTCAAAGAGAACTTTCTGAATCTAAAAATTCTGAAAATTTAGATTGCCCCAAGAGAATGAGACCAGAAGAGGAGGGCTGGAAAAACAGACACTATGTCATTTTTAAAGCAGCTTACTTAAAAGTTTACCTTTTAATTAAATAAAAGAACTCACCGTGAACTTGGCAAGCACAGGGAAAGCAAGGAGAGTTCCAGAAGGATACAGGAGTATCCTGTACCTGTATCCTCCTATCCGGGAGGTAGAATGACATATATAAGGGAGGGTGGTAGAGTGACGTCTATAAGGGAGGGATGGGGGCCTGGGAGTCCAGAGAACTGGGTTCCAACTTTGACTGCCAATAAGTGTAGGACCTGAGTGAACTCGTGTTTCTCCTCTGGGTGTCCAGGATCCTCATCTGAAAACTAAGGACTGCATGGTACCTGGCTCATAGCATAGTGGTTGAATAAGGGTGTAGACTCGGTCAAGCCTGTGTTTGAGTTTCCAGCCTACTAGCTGCATGACTCTGAGCAAGACATTTACATCTTTATCCCCAGTGTCCCCATCTGTGACGTGGATAAACAGAACCTACCTCATAGGATCACTGGAATGTTTAAACAAATGTATAAAGCACTTAGCACATAGTGTCTGGCTCACAGTAAGGATGTGATATGAATAATATTGTTCTAAGATCTCTCCAACTCTATTGTTCTATGAGTCTAGTTTTATGACATAAAGATAGAAAACTCGCAGTTGAGCAATATTGCGACCGATGAGTCTGTAAGCCGTGTCAGTTCGTGAAAACATACATACAGCATGATATTAAGTAGAAGGAAGTTGGAAATAGTTATCCTTTGTGCACATGTGCAGGGTAAAAATAAGGGGTATATTGGTAACCAACGGAAGGAAATCATCGTTGAAACAGTTGACATGATCTATTATCCTTTTCTCTGAAGTTGTTTGACAGTTTAATACAGACCTAATAAGAAGTGAAACTCTGTGAAAAGTGGTTTTTGCTTCTCCTCTTTTTCTATGAAATTGTCCCAGATAAGTAGAGATTGCCATTTAGGGCTACAGTTGGTGCTCGAGGGCCCTTGGAAAACCATTCTGCCGAAGTGATGGATCTACTTGTTTTGTGGCTCATCTGGAGCTCCTTACAAAAAGCTTTTCAAAAGAGAAAGATGGTCCAATCTCTTCTAGTGAAGGTGCTGCACATCTCTCCTCAGAAAATATCCCTAACAGTTTTTCTCCTACTCAGCCTCAAGCCTTTTAAGAAGAGCACAGAAAGGTAACCTACTCCATAAATTAAACGGAAACACTCTCCATCAGACTTTGACTTTTGGCTTCTTGGATTTTTATGCAAGTCTACTGCTGTTTGAACAGCACCAGAGAATGAGAGACTGTGTGTGACAGCAGTGACCTGCACGGCCACCTTCTAAGTGAGACTGGAAATGCAGGTTCCCAGGTTTCTAAGTGAACAATGTTTTCACCCGGCCAGAAGGTCCCTGTGTTACTCTAATAATTACGAGAATGACAACAAAAGCTCAACGAAGTGTTTTCTAGACGTCAAGGCACCGTGTTAAACACTTTACACACTTAGATCATTACTTCCTCACAAAAGCTTTATGAGGTGAGTGGTGAAACTGTTCCCATTTTACAGATGAAGACATGGAGGCTTAGAAAATGTAAGCAGCTCGCTCAAGGTGACAGTGATGGTAAATAGCAGAGATAGGATTAGAATTGCCTTGTATTCGTTCCAAAGCTCATGGTCCGACTGAGTGGTCTCTCCTCCTTGACAGTCCTCCCCAAATTACCGTGCTGTCTCCTCTTTCCCAGGAAAAAGACATCCCCCTGCCCACGGCTGACGGAGCATTTTCCCCGGAGTGGGTGCCTCAATTAGCCAACAGGTTGATTGCCTGCTTTACGCCTAACGTTGTACTAAGATAAAAAGCCTCTGAACTTCCGGCCTTGTCATTCTCCAAAAAGAATGTATTTGAGGAGAGTTAATTGACAGATCAGGTTGTAAAAAATTAAAAGTCCACCCTTTAAAAAGAGACTCCTTTAAAAGTAGACTAGAAGGCAAAAACTCTAAACCAGTGTGTGTGTGTGTGTGTGTGTGTGTGTGTCTGCAGAAGGAAGTCGAAGAGAAACGTTGCCCATTTATTCCACAAAATGCCATCAGAAAAGAGCCATATCATAGCAAGAAGTGACGATAGCTATTTATTTCCCCGAAGAAGAGCATTCGAACAGATTCATCGGCATGACATTAACAGTCCTCGAAAACATTTATACACGAATTCTTGAAGACAAGAAAAGGACAAATCAATCAGGCACACAGCCTCTGAAACTATCACATTACCCAGTCTGCAGTAAAAGTCCTCATCCGTGAACACGGAGTCTCACTTCCCTCCACCTGGCTTTCTCATCTTCTACCTGCAAGTGTGAAAACAGGGCTGGGAACCAGGCAAATCAAGGGGGCTACTTGTGTGCCCCTTTGAATCGTTGTGCTGTGCAAGGCAACAAAATGGACAACGCCCACTTTTAACTCAGCATATGCATCCTCTAAAGAGACAGCCCTGTCTCTTACCATATATGGGTGCAGCACCCCTCAGAGAAGCCTGGGCTGATTTTTCCCTTTTGAAGGGTTAATTCTTCTGTTGTCATTCACAGAACAGAACAGAACATCAAACTGGAGGAGATACCTTTTTATTCTTCTACGTCCGTCCTAGATGTTCCTTTCAGATCAAGGAGTTGGGGTGAAAACAAATGAACCAATTAAACTTGAGGAAGGAATACATTTAGTCTCAAGCAACCTTAAAACGAACTACCCAACATTCCCAAGTTGTGTTGGGTAGGATCTTTGGGAATATTCCTGACTTTAAGATTAGCTCTCTTGTAGCCAAGAAAGTGTTCCTTTTCTTTATAGAAAATGATTTGTGGGCGCCTGGATGGCCCAGCAGGTTGAGCATCCGACTTTCGGTTTCGGCTCAGGTCATGATCTTGCGGTCTGCGGGTTCGAGCCCCGCTTGGGGCTTTGCACTGGCAGTGCAGAGCCTGCTGCAGATTCTCTCTCTCTCTCTCTCTCTCTCTCTCTCTCTCTCTGCCCCTTCCTGGCTCGCGTGCGTGTGCATGCTGCTCCCACCTCAAAATAAATAAATAAATAATTTTTTAAAAATGACTTGCATACCCAGATCTGGGATGTGCTGGTTCTCAGGCTAAAAGTCTTGTCCCCCACAGCACCATGGGAGGCAATAGGGTTTGGCCATATCCCTCTGAACTCTGTGAAGCTGTGCAGCCCTGCATTCAAGCCCTCACTTTATTCTGGGCTTCAAGATCGACTGTGATTCAGGGAGGGAGAATACAGGTGTCAAGTTCAGAACTACTCGTTTACATGACACATTCTGAGTCTCTGGGACTGTTGTGAAGGTTTGAGAGGAAGGGAGACGAGCCTCACATCGACTTTTTACAGGCGTCATGATATATGAGAGATGAGACAAGAGAAATTCTCCAAGTTTCTCTGAAGTCTTGTCTCCTCTTTTGGAAAACAGAAATCATTTCTTCCACTTACCCCACGAGAACAATCTACCAGCACAAGAGGTGCCTGTGCACAAGGAGAATGTCCCCTAAAGTTTTCCCTCAAGTTTTTGAGCAGCGTCTGGCACAGAGAAAGTGCAGAAAAAAATCATTGGGGAGTGAATGAGTAAATATGGTGCATCTGTGGATTGACAGTTATAGAATATGAAAAACTCGTGAAGTTCTCTACACTATTTGTAAGCATGCTTTTCTCCAAAAGAACCAAACTCAGGGCGCTTGGGTGGCTCAGAAGGTTAAGCGTCCAATTTCGGCTCAGGTCATGATGTCATGGTTCGTGGGTTCCAACACCGCGTGGGGCTCTGTGCTGACAGCTCAGAGCCTGGAGCCTCTCTCTCAGCCCCTCCCCGACTTGCACTCTGTCTCTCTCTCTCTCAAAAATAAATGAAGGTATTTTTAAAAAATTAAGAAACAAACTCCAGGGTACTTCTTTTGGCATGGTCCAAAGTCTAGAAATATCTCCACTTTTGATTTGGAGCTTTTTGAATGATCCAGTTTTTTTTTTTTTCAATTTTGTGTTATCTGTGGCAAGCCGGGGCCAATACAAGCATGCCTTTTCCTCAAAAGACTGGTGACTCATCAAATATCATTCACCAGAGCTCTAATCTCCTAACTGGCGTCCAGGTAACTAGAGGTTTCATTTGTGACAACTCAGTGGGAGCTTTTATGAAATCGCTACCCCTTTGCCAGAATCCCACCAGGCCTCCTCTGGGCTGCACGTCCAGAAATCGATTGCCTTCCAAACATCAGTGGGAAACGGTGCTCTTAGTGGAAAATATTAATGAAATTGGAGGTCCCGGCCTCATGTGTGGTTTCCCTGGAAGGTGGGCAGCAGGGGCCGCCTGGGTCTTTGCATTCGAGACCCTCCAGCTGGCCCATGCTTCCTGTCACATCCCTAGGGGAGGCATTGGCCGCCAACCAGTTCTGACGATGAGCCGGGCCCCGTGTGAGGCTCTGTGAATCAATGGAGGTGTGTTGGACCCACATCCTCCAGAGAGACAGACGGGAACACAGAGGAGTTATCTGGCATTCCAACGCAGCCCATTTGAAATTGTTCTTAAGTTTATTTATTTATTTTGAGAGAGAGAGAATGAGAAAGCAGGGAGGGGGAGAGAGAGAGGGGGAGAGAGAATCTCAAACAGACTCTGCACTGCAGGCACAGAGCCCGACGGGAGGCTCGAACCAGGAAATCATGACCTGAGCCATCAAGACTCAGACGCTTCACTGACCGAGCCTCCCAGGCGCCCCCAAGACAGCCCATTTTAAGGGCCACCTGAGCACGCTAGAGGTGCCAGGACTGGGAGAGCAGAGGGCCAGAGACTTCGAGGAAGATTTCGCGGAGGAAGGGAACCAGGAGTTGAAGCAGGAGTCGGGGGAGAGGGAGTCACTCAGCGGGGCAGAGGGGGGTGGGAATTCTGAGTGGAGCCAGTGACATGGGGTGAGTGAATGAGGCAGTGGGAAGCACACGTCAGGGAGAGCAGCAAAGAGCTGGAAGAGGCAGTGCTGGCACTGACCTTGCACAAGGCCAACGGGGCTGTGCACGGTTCTCGGGCAGAGTCAACAGGCTACGGGGACCCTGGGATTTCCTTTCTCGGCAACCCTTTCTCCCTCTTAGAGACCTGGGAAGGATCAGATTAAACGGAGGGCGTGACGGTTACCTGAAAATTCCGAACTTCGATGTGCTCGTTAGGAAACACTTGGCTAGAAAAGCAGGTTGGGCACAGATCAGAAAGGACCTTCCTCGTCTGGCTGAGGAGCCATGCTAGGTGAACCTGAACTTCGTAAGCAAAGGGCATTGAAGAGCCCTGGGCGGGCCCGCTCGGCTCCTCCCTCCCTGCAGGCTGTCTCCAGAATTCCCTCCCTGTCTCTCCCTGCCACCCCCCACACCCTCCACAAACGTCACTAACAACGCTAACACCACCAACGTGGTGGGGAAAGCTGGTCTCTGAGAGCACCGATGCAGTGTTAACCCACCGCGTTTCAGCTCCACCTCCCCCCTCCCACAAGGGTAACAATGACTGAATCAATTTTAGAATTTGGGCAACCACTGAACATCCCTCGGAAGCCAGCGTTGCCTAGCAACAAGAGTGGGGATGGAGTGGTAGTCTGACTTCTCATCTTTGAGGTAGCACAGAGTCACTGCGGGGCCGACTTTGGCTTGCCCTGCCTTTCCCTCTCTGAACCTCAGTTTTCTCTTCTGTGAAATGGGGACTTCCGTGTTCTCTAAACACTTGTCGGATCCTCTCTAGAGATGTTTGTGTCCCTGAGGACAGAGGGATGGAGGAGCTTCAGGGAGGGCACTCGGCGCCCTCGGAGGGACAGACAAAGCATACGGAGGGCACACTGACAACCAGAAGTCCCATCTGGAGCCAGGCTGACAGTGGTCCATTCATCCAACAGACAGACACCCGGGACGTGCCAAGTGAGTTTGTTGATGGCTGACACCGAGCTCCTGACATCGCAGAGCTCACAATCTGGTGGCAAAGTCAGAGGAATAAAAAGACTCTGAAGCGTGGCAAGTGTCAGGGTGCAGTAGGGCTGGGAGCAGTGGGAGACAGACGAGGAACATCGACACCAGAAAGGTGATTTCCGTCATGTCTATTCTGTGCTCCCTGCAATGCTTTCTCGTTCTACTTCCCGAAGAACTTCACCAGGCAAGAGAATTTGCTCTTCTGTTTTTAGGAACATTACAATGACCCTAAGTATATCAAACATGTCCAACCCTCCCAGTTCTGAGACACCCTAGAGGGGGATCCTCCTCACCCTCTCTGATGATTCATGGACTACGTGGGGACTTTTTCCTCTGCTCTTACCCATGATTCTCTGTCCTGGTCCATGCTGGCTATTTCTGCCTGCCATTTCTCGAGCTCACTTTCAGGGCACTGCCCTTGCTTTCTCTTGCTCCATACCTGCCACTTGGCAACATGACATCTTTCACCGGGTGTCCAAACTTTGTTGGGCAAATTCCCTATATCCCAGGGCAAATACCAGGCTATAGACTCAGCGCTGACAGAGAGACAAATTCATAACCACCTGCTTGGACTGAATGAGGAGAGTTCATGCCCAAAGCCAATGAGCGTCTATGGGGTGGTGATTAGTGGTGTTTAGCAACCATCTACAAGTTTCCTAAAGTCACCATCCACTCTAAAAATTCACGCTTTGGTTTCTTTTTTCCTACCATGGCCTTTCTAAACCTTCAAGGGTTTGACATCCAAGAATCCTGTGAACCAGCCCATGTTCTGCATCCCTACGCCTTTCTTCGTTTCAGAGATCTGTCCCGTTCCTTCTTTGCCTCTGCTGCTCAGGGCTGACGCGGTCCCCGTATTTCCCATCTGCCCAGTCCTCCAATCCCCTGGTCATTTCCCTGGCCCATCCATCCCTGGCCCCCCTCCACTTGCATTATGCCTTTCCGGAAGTGAGGGGTTGAGAAGTGTGCATTTCCTCAGGTGAAAGCTAAGTGTTTGTTATTTGCTTTCAAAGCTCCTCCTGGAGCCCCCAGCCTCACGCTGGCCACTCCGGTCACATCAACCTCTTGTCAGCTGATGAGCCAAACGATGACCTCTTGGCTTCCTTCTCCTCTGCCGTTCTCTCAGGGACAGACACTGCCCCAAGGCTCTCCAAAAATGACTCCTAGCCAGCCCGTTGCAATGTCTCCTTGCTGTGCTGCTCTTCTCTGCCATGGGTAAGAGTCAGTAAGAAGCAAAAACTCCTTGGCAGCCAGGAGAAGTCTAATCCTCGGCTAGGCGTGCTCACACCCCAAATGCATGCGGGGCACGCATTCTGACAAACGAACCACACAGCCACGGTCGTGGAAACAGGGCCGTTCGCAATCTGCTGGCTTCCTCCTAGAGCAAGAAGCTTTCCATCAATGCCAGTGCCTCTGATTACAACCCCTGAAGCACAGCCGCGGTGGGCAATTTCCTTCCAGGCAGCATGAGCCTCGAT
Source organism: Puma concolor (assembly GCF_028749965.1). Taxonomy (NCBI): domain Eukaryota; kingdom Metazoa; phylum Chordata; class Mammalia; order Carnivora; family Felidae; genus Puma; species Puma concolor. The sequence goes on from NC_141670.1 coordinate 27,123,078, forward strand.
CGACGTGAAATGAACTGATTGCGTTCATCAAAATAGCTTCCGCAGCTACGTGAGCCAGGCCATTTCCTGTGTTCTGATACAAGACTGTTGAGGGTTTGACTAAAAACTTCAGACCTAGGCTTTACCTTTTTATTCCCCCAGAGACACACGAATGCGTGTGCGTCCCGGACCCGGCCTTTTCCTCCCCTCTCTGGTTTCTCTCTCCATCTTCTTGTTTGTTTCTCGGTGTATATGTTTGAGTCTCTCCTTCCTTTCCTCCCTTCCCCCCCTCTTTTCTCTCTGTCTTGCTCACCTCCCTCCCCCCTCTCCTTTCCTCACTGCTTTCCTCCCTCTCTCTCCGTCTTCCCCCACTTCCCCCTCTTTAGCTTCCCTCTTATCTGTGTGTGCCCTGTGCCCACATCTCTGCCAGCTCCGTGTAAACAAGCAAGTTCAGCCCGCTTCTCTGAAACGACAGAGTGCTCGCTGGATTCCGGTAGTGTTTTCCACCCACTCCTGCTCACTGCGTCCCGGTGGCTTGCCCTAAAGATTCTCCCGATCCGTTCTTGACAAGCACCAGCGTAAGAACTACAGCAGAATAATGTCATAAAAACCAAACCGCACTGAGCTTAACTCTCCTGTGTTCGTGAAAGCTTGTTGACATCCCAGATTCGATTAGGCTCACCATTCACAGCTACGGTGTGACATGCTCTTTGTTACGACAATACAGAGCCCTGAAGGGCTCTCTAGAAATATAAAGGATAAAATGATCAGCGTTTGGGGAGCTGCGGGGGTGGTGTTATTTTATTACATTTTGATTTCTGGAAAATTGGTGATTTGTGTGCCGTCTAATTTATTATATGCTAACTTATAATTAACCAGAACATGTGATTGACCTAAACGCCCCTTTTCTTAACTGTATCACATGCGAGGCACCAAAGGAAATAGTTGTGTAAATTCTTTGTGTAACATATCGGAGTGCCGCCAGGTCTCCAGCTTCTAAGACGCGTGTGTTTGCCATTTCCGTTTCCCTGAGCAAAGAGGACCTAAACAACTCTATCCCACATGCATTTGGGATGGAAACTTATTTTGCGCTTGTCCCATTGGTCATGAATTATAGAATCATAAATCATAAAGGGACCTCGGAGTTGTCTACTCCAGTGTCTCATTGGGCTAATGAGTGGGGTGACCCGTTCGTCCGGACAGTTTCAATTTATGCCTCTTGTTCTGATATAGTTATTAATAGCTCCCTCTTTTACTCTCAAATGGATCCTAATGTGGACGATAAATTATATGGTCTCCCTACTAATGAGAGAAGCAACTTAGCTGGGGCCAGAACCCGCACTCAAGTATCCAGGGTTTTTATTTTTTAATAATTATTCTACTGTGCTGCCTCTTTCACTTTAAAGTCTTTCTTTCTTTCTTTCTTTCTTTCTTTCTTTCTTTCTTTTTCTTTCTTTTTTATGTTTATTTATTTTGAGAGAGAGCAGTGGAAGGGGCAGAGAGAGAGAAGGAGACAGAATCCCAAGCAGGCTCCACGTGCTGTCAGCACAAAGCCCGAAGCGGGGCTCGAACCCACGAACCGTGAGATCACGACCCGAGCTGAAAGCAAGAGTCAGATGCTTAACCAACTGAGCCACCCAGTCACCCCTAAAGTTATTTCTTTAGAGCAATGTTTCTGAACCAAAATCACCTGGAAAGCTACTCCAAAACACAAATGCCTTGACTCTGACAAATTTTCAGGGTGAGATGTGGACATATTGCGTAATGACAAAATTCCCAAGGCGATCTTGATGCACATCTCTGGTTCAGGACCACTGCGTAGAGAAAAGAGATGGTTAAGTGGTAGCTCCACCACCAAAGCCACGTGCCAAGATGTACTATTTCAGCACTAACAAATTTGGCCAACCATTTGCCAGGCTCTAATGCTTCTTCATCGATGACCCCACTGGGTTTTTGAATGTGCCACTTGATGTGACTTTGAAACAAGGCTGAAAAGGGATCTTGAAAGCCTGGAGGTGACTTCTCTCCCGCGTCCAACTCTAGAAGACATGCAGAAAGACTTCTCCCACCCATGGAGGCTTCCTTTAGTTTGACTTTCTGCTTCCTATTGGCCACACGGTGCAAGCAGAGGTCAAGGAACTGGACAAGAATAGATTTTCCTCCTGCCATGGAAGGCAAGATGATAGCCTAAGGATGGCTTTGAGATAAGACAAAAAGCGGTGCTAACCACCAGCAATATGGAGGCTGATGATCAGAGGAGATTTAGTGAAAGACAGGAGTGCTTCTTCCATTAGACCGGGAAGCAAAGAAACCAGCAGCGATGGTTCCGTGCCAGGAAGGAGAAAGTGAAGCACAGCTGGAAACCGAAGTGAAGAAAGAGCAGTGATTAATCAGTGCTTGAAAGCCATCTGCTCTCCTTGGCTGGGGAGTCCATGCCGGCAGCACAAGCTAGAGATGCTTGAAAGTGAGCCGGGTGCTGGGGAAGGGACGGGGTTTCCCGTTCAGTGAAGGTACAAAGATTCATCGTCTGCAAGACTGGCGCTGTAAAAGGGCATGCTCATTTGGGGCAACATCGGCCGGTTCCCCCCTTCCCGACATCTGAGTGTTTATAGGTTGACTTCCTTTTGTCTTGAGTTTTTGTGTCCCAGTTTTTTGTTTTACAAGATGAAATCCTCTACGTGGACTTATACTTATGCATGGAGAAATGACCAAACACGTTTACCTTTGTTTCCTTTCCAAAACCCCAATAAAAACAATAGTAAAGAAATTGAAACTAGACATTAACCCATAGGCAAAGAGAATAGAAATGAAAGGATGAGATAAAAGCTAAAAGATTTCTATAAATTGAGGGGAAACAGAAAGCAGACGGGGTGCTATGGATTGAATTGTGTCCCCCCCCCCCCAAAGTGCATCTGCTAATGCATACTTCCCATTGAGATGGCATTTGGAGATGGGGGTCTCTGGGGGGTAATTAAGGTTCAATGAGGTCATAGGAGTGTACGTTGATCAGATAGTGTCCTTATCATAAGAAGAGAAAGGGAGACCAGAGTTGTCTCTCTTCTTCTCAGTGTGTGCACATAAAGAAGAGGTCGCGTGAGCACAAGGGGTGATGGCAGCCACCGACAAGCCAGGAAGAAAGTTTTCACTAGAACCTGATTATACTGGTACCTTCATGGGATTTCCAGCCTCCAGAACCAGGAGAAATAAATGACTACTGTGTAAGCCACCCAGGCTATAGTATTCTGTCATGGCGGCATGAGAAGACGGATCCATGAGGGGTTGAGTTCGCCTAGAAGAGGAACATGGATGTAGCAGGCTGATGACAGGCCGGTGTTGGTGCCCAGTGAACAGGTGAGTGCTTTGAAAGGGTCAGCGTTGAGGTGTTGAACCAACAGGACTCCCTCACTCTGAAGAGCCAGGTAACCACCCCTCTGCACACTCTCCAGTGAGAAAAAGGGGATTCTGTTTTGTTTTCGGGAGAAACCGAGCTGGAGACTGGGGGCCCGAGGCACAATTAAGGGCAGGGGAAGCTTGGTGCTACAAGTGGAATGATTATGGGCCTATATGGTACACGGGAAGCCCTCAGTCCTTCACCTTGGCCCTGCTCCCAGGACACAGCCGTCGGGGGGGGGGGGTCTATCTTTCCTCCCACCCCAGGGAGAACACTGGAGGACTCTTCTTTGGAGAACCTGAGTGGCCCCAGGGGAGTGGTGACTGCATGATAGAAAAGGAGAGTCTAGCAACGGAAAACCATAAAACCTGCTTGCTCCCTGACACCTGTCAGAGGAGCCTACAATTTGGCAAGCTCCACCTACATGCACCCAGCTTATAGTCACCAACTGAGCTCTTCCACGGTAAGTAGCCATGGACAAGCAAGTGAAGGTAGAATACAGACAGTGTCAAACGCACAGAACTTGCAAACTTGATTTCTCACGTGTGTTTCCCAAACTCCGGAAGCCCGTGCTCTGGCAAAATGAAAGAGAAACTCAACAAAGACAAAGACCCGGGATCCAGGAAACAAGACTTATAACAGAATAATGGTGAAGGGGGAGGTTCCTCGGATGACAACCGTGCATGAAGCCTGGAAAGGAACTAGTCCAGATGGAGTCAAAAGATGAAGGGATGTGGAAGAGACGTGTCCATATGGGAAAAGAATATATATATGAGTGGTCAATAACCTGATATATTTTGACATTGGGGGAAAAAAATTCCTAGATGTTTGAAAGATGTTGAAACATTTGGGGGGAAAGAGAGATTAATACTTATACAGCTAAAAGAATAAAATTAGGTAATTATCGGGGCACCCGCGTGGCTCAGTCAGTTAAGCCTCTGACTTCGGCTCAGGTCATGATCTTGGACTCTGTGAGTTCGAGCCCCACATCGGGCTCTGTGCTGATGGCTCAGAGCCTGGAGCCTGCTTCAGATTCTGTGTCTCCTTCTCTCTCTGCCCCTCGGCCTCTCATTCTCTCTCTCTCTCTCTCTTTCTCAAAAATAAATAAATATTTAATTTTTTTTTTTAAAAATTAGGCAATTATTAATTACAGGAAAATATAATCATGGAATACAGACAGGTAAGCTTCCAAGAGGTGCTCAGTGATCCCCACTTCTTGGTTTTCAAATGCTCCTTGTATAATCTCCTCCCACATTCAATAGGAATAACCATGTAACAACGATGGTTTTGTGGAAATAATGGCAAACGAGTTTGAGGCTAAGTTATAAAAGGCATTGAAACGTTGAGTCTGCTCTCTGAAATCAGTTGCTCTGCAGGAAGCCAGCTTCCATGATACTCAAGCGGCCTTAGAACAAAGAGACAGCCAACAGCCAGCACAACTTGCCAGTCACTTGAGTGAGCCATCACTGAAATGGTTCCTCCAGCCAAGCTTTCAGATGACTTCAGTCCCCAGTCAACACCTTGACCGCAAGTTCATGAAAGACCGTGAGTGGAAACTTCTGGCCAAACCTATTCCTGAATTCCTCACCCACAGAAACTGTGTAAGATAATAAATGCCTATCGCTGCTTTAAGGCACTAAGTTTTAGGATGAATTTGGCATATGAAGGTTTGGGGACCTGGAAATGGGGTGCAGCTATAACAGAAACCTCAAAACATGCATGTAGATCTAAACTTTGGCTGAAGCCGGGAGGGTTTTCAGGGGAGTGTTAGTGAAAGCCTAAAGGACATTAAAGATAGTATTAGTAGAGAAGCATGATCTGCCTTTGAGGAGGATCCCAGGGAAAACCTAAAAGAAATTGGGGGAAGTTGGAAGAAAGGCAACTCCTGTTACAGAGGAGCAGAAAGTTGAACAATGCTGTCGCCTGGGGCAACATGGAAAATCGACCTAATGAAGTGTGCAGTTCAGCTCAGGAGTGAGAGTAGAGACATTGGCTTTGTTTCGTTTTGTTTTGTTTTGTTTTACACCAAAAAGAGGTGGCTCTTGATAGTTCAGAAAGTCCCAGCATCCCCAGATGGCTAATGATTTTAAAATTAAGAAATGGCTCCCAGGCAAAGGTCAAATCCAGGCAAAGTCAGGAAAACATGGTATAAACATGAAGCCGACTATGTGGTTGTAAAAATAAACGAACAAACGAGGCGTAAAACTTCGGGAATATCTAAGGCAATGCCTCAGAGAACTGTTCAATAAAACAAGGCCTCCAAGCAACTCACGGCTTCTGTCCCTCAGTTATCTAGGCAAAATCCCAAGGTAGAAAAAGAGCTAATCCCAAAGGGATTTCTGAATGTGACTTTTGTCTAATGGCACAAATCCCCAGTAAGGTTCACAGGAGACCTTTAAAGTTTTTATGAGAATTGTATGGGCAAAAATACCGCCAGCTTGAATTGAAAAGTAAAGAAACAAAACAAATTTATAAAAAAGACTTTGGACCTTCAAACTTCTACAGTCAGAAAGCAGGCTGAGAAAACTTCTCACTTGCAAACAAAATCTACATTTCGTGAAAATGGAAGATTGACTCAGAAGCTAGAAACAAATGCTCAGGCCAAGAGCCATGGAAAATTCTTCTCAGGCTCTGAGTCTTTTTTTTTTTCTTTTTTCTTTTTTTAAATTTACATCCAAGTTAGCATATAGTACAATAATGATTTCAGAAGTAGATTCCAGTAATTCATCCCCTGTGTATAACACTCAGTGTTCATCCTTACAAGTGTCCTCCTTAATGCCCCTCACCCATTTATCCCATCCCCCCACCCATAACCTCTCCAGCAACCCTCAGTTTGTTCTGTGTATTTAAGAGTCTCTTATGTTTTGTCCCCCTCCCTGTTTTTATATTATTTTTGCTTCCCTTTCCTCATGTTCATCTGTTTTGTATCTTAAATTCCACATATGAGTGAAGTCACATGGTATTTGCTTTTCTCGGACTGACTTATTTCACTTAGCATAATACCCTCTCGTTCCATCCAGATTGTTGCAAATGGCAAAATTTCATTCTTTTTGATTGCTGAGTAATACTCCATTGTACACACACACACACACACACACACACACACACACACACATACACCATACCACATCTTCTTTATCCATTCATCCATCGATGGACATTTGGGCTCTTTCCATACTTTGGCTATTGTCGACAGTGCTGCTATAAACATGGGGGTGCATGTGTCCCTTCGAAACAGCACACCTGTATCCCTTGGATAAATACCTAGTAAGTAGTGCAATTGCTGGGTCATAGGGTAGTTCTATTTCTAACTTTTTGAAGAACCTCCGCACTGTTTTCCAGAGTGGCTGTGCCAGCTTGCATTCCCACCAGCAGTGCAAAAGAGACCTTCTTTCTCTGCGTCCTCGCCAACATCTGCTGTTGCCTGGGGTGTTCATGTTAGCCATTCTGATGGGTGTGAGGTGGTATCTCGGTGTGGTTTTGATTTGAATTTCCCTGATGATGAGTGATGTCGAGCATTCTTCCAGGCGTCTGTTAACCAGGCTGTGAGTCTTCATCAAGGAACTGTCAACTGTGTGTTGCTAAATTTAAGAATTGCTATGGACGATCGATTCTTGTCTCCTCTTTCCTTTCTTGTTGACAGGAGAGTTTCTAGCCGTTATTGTATACCTGTCCCACCAATGTATGTTGAGTGTGTGGGCTGCACGTAATTTGTCTCTTTAGTTCACAGCTGTTCAGATCGAGAGGAGCTGTATTTGAAGAACTATTCTCAAGGAACCACCCCTGAGAGAATTCATCTTCCCCGGACCTGATTTCATCAATGAGATCCTGGACTTCTAACCGATGGTATCAGACTTTGGGAGACCCTGCGAGAGCAGCTAGTGAATTTTGCATGTGGGACAGACACGAGTCATTGGGGTTGACATCTTGACTGAAATCTTGCCAGAGGCCCCAAGCCACAGACGCCCAACTAAGCCGTTCTCAAATTTGAGACTGACAGATTGTGTGAGATAGTAAATGTTAACTGTTGTTTTATTGTTAGGCTTTTATGTAATTTGTTTTTGCAGCAATCAATAACTAATACAAAATGAATCACAGTATTTGACTCAGCAGTAAAATTTATTTATATATTACATTTCATAGTAATGTTTAAAATGATAATAGAACTACATTAGAGAAAGGGGCAGGGTAAGCAGCCAGAGATATAAGAGAGCGAAATACTTACCTACCTTAACAGAGTCATAGACGCCATCTAAAATTGATACACTAAGAAGTAGCAGAAAATGCATATTACATAGAAAATATGGAGATAAATATCAGATGACTTTACCTACAAGGGGTAAAAGGGCTTGTTTTCTAGGAGCGTCTGGGTGGCTCAGTCAGTCGAGGGTCTGACGCTTTGTGTCGGCTCAAGTCACGGTCTCACACTGTGTTAGGCTCTGGGCTGACAGCTGTGGAGTCTGCTTGGGATTCTCTCTCTTCCTCTTTCTCTGGCCCTCCCTGGCTCTCTCTCTCTCTCTCTCTCAAAATAAATAAACATTTAAAAAGTAGGAGGGGGCTTGTTTCTAGAAAAAAAGAAACTGGAGTTGGAGGGTGTAGGACTCCCCCTCAAAGGTGGTCGTCTTAGAGATGTATGTTTTAGAAACTAACGTACATAGTAATTTAATAAAAGTAAAATTTTTATTTAGAGAAAGAAGGACTCACTCTGTATCTCAGACCCTGGGAGATGTTGGTGAAGGTGTGGGCTGCAGGAAGTGATAATCATGACAAAAAGAGAAGAAGATTCACTGGAGAGCTGAGCCATACCAGCTCCCAAGCCCAGGGGAGTGAGCCTGGGGGCACCCAGGCAGAGGGGCAGCTCCCGGGCTGCGGGTTGTGGGGAGCACGTGTACAAAGCAGCCATCTCTTGACCATGGTCTCTTGCAGATGCATGGGCTTGCCTTTTCACTGAAGTCCTAGCCACCATCACACCATCACACCGCCCTAGCAAGAAGCACAGGAAGCTTGTTAGGAAAACCCCGCTCAGAAGGATGGTCGGGTTGGGAAACCCGTGTTCAAGCCCCCTCTGCCCCTCATGAGCCCTGAGACCCCGCAAAGTCCCTCTCTTCCCTCTTCCATGGAACAGGCTGACTTCACGGGGTGCCTCCCTCACAGGGCCTCCTAGAGAGTGAAATCGTCAAGGGGGAAAGCGCTTTGAAACTGTCAAGTGCTGATCAACCACGGGTCCCCATTCCCCCCGCTTTGGCAACTGGACCTCGACTGCCTCCCCGCATGTTGACTGGAGAAAGAGAGAGCAGCCCTCTGGATTATGAAGAGAAATGGCCCATTCTTCCCATGACCTAGAAAATCTTCTCCAGGGTCAGAGTTACCTGGAAAAGTTGTGGAGAGCTGGGACACTACCTCTTCCCCAGCCGAATGAGGCATGAACATCACGAGGGCTGAGAGAACTAAGAAATGAAGGTATCAGAGCCCCCACTGGCTTGATGTGACTATTTAAGTACCTCACCTCACCTTTCCTCACCTTTCCTACTTTCTCCAATAGTTCTGGGTGACCCACGCTTTTCGCTTTTCCTGAACTTCTGTTCTTTCTGCTACACTTCTGGGGTAGGAGGGGCGGTTATCCTCCTTTTTTTTTTTTTTTTTTTGGTGCAACATGAAACGATTGGAGACCAAGAGCAGACTCCACGCATCTCCTCTTCGGAAGCTCTTCACATGAAAGAATGAAACACCCCAAGCAGCGCTGACTTGTGCCGTGTGTGTGGCCCGCCGGCACAGGTGTCCGTAGGCAGGTAGAGTGGGAAGATGCTGACGGGCACAGAACCCTGAGATGTCTCTTCCTGGTGATTTCCCGCAGGGGAGGGTGGCTCTAAGGTTTTCTCGAAGGTGTTTAGTGTTGAGACTCTTTCTCCACGCCTATAGCTCACGTTGGTATCGCTGTCTCCCCGCAGGTGTCTGATGTTGCTTGCAATCAGACGTACTTTTGGAGAAAAGGTGGCAGGAACCATTAGAGGTAGCTTTAACCACCTCGTTGCCAACACAGGGAGAGGACTGTGCCGATGGAGCCCACAAATTGGCCCATTTAGTTGGGCACAAGGTGTTAGCCTTCTAGTGTGTCCCAAATTTATCCTTGAAATCTTCCTAAAGAGCAAAGCAGCGCATTTGTAGGCATGAAAAACCTGCAGTGTGGCCCTGAGAGCTGGGATTCCATCAGCAATTCTGCACCTGCTATTGAACACGGCCTGCATTTTGTTTTACGTAATGGAGGCCTTGGGATTTGCCCGGCGGGGGGGGTGGGGGTGGGGGGGTGTGGATTCCTTTCATTTTGCCACAGAACAGGAAGAGCTCCATGTGGAAGACTGTCAGCTGCTTTCGGGAAGGATGGAGTTCTACACATTCTCTCTCCGTGTGTGCATTGCTCCTGAATGTTTTAGAGGTTCTCTGGAAGACTAAGGTAAGGGCAGAGTCCTGAACAATACACTTGCCTATACTATTCAACGGGAAAGGAAGAACATTAGCTAAAACAGACACCATTTCTCAGTGAATAAAACGTAGAAACCTTGGGGCGCCTGGGTGGCTCAGTCGGTTGAGCGTCCGACTTCGGCTCAGGTCATGATCTCACAGCTCGTGAGTTCGAACCCCATGTCAGGCTCTGTGCTGACAGCTCAGAGCCTGGAGCCTGCTTCTGTTTCTGTGTCTCCCTCTCTCTCTGCCCCTAACCCACTCACATTCTGTCTCTGTCTCTCTCAAAAATAAATAAACATTAAAAATTTTTTTTAAAAAGAAAAAAAAAACGTAGAAACCACCACAGACTTAAGAAGTTGTTAAATTACATCAGGCAAGTATTCTTTTCTGTAGCTTTCCCCTGTGTCATAAAAGTGTCACTTACAGAAACGTTTATAATGCAGAGAGGAGTCTCGAGTCTAAAAAGAGAATGATGGTGTTTGAGATAAAAATTATATGTCTTCGTGATTCATCCATCTAATCAATCGATATTTTGAAGAGCCTTCTAGATTCTGGGATACAGAGATGGTTAAAACCATGTGAAAAGGTACAATCTCTGCTCTCTGGCTTAACAGGAGAGAAACATGGAGAGGAAGACGGAAAGCCAGGGAGAGACAGAGAGGTCCGGGCTGCCAAAGATCAGAGACAGAGTAGACAGACATCTTTCAGCACCACACACAGAGCTGGCAGAGAGGTGACGTAGGGTAAGCCACGGATTGCTTGCTGTGGGATACTGGTCAACTCACTCGATCCTTTTAGGCTTAAGTTTTCCCATCTGCTGCAAGCTATGTTTTTCAGTGGAGCAGAAGAATTACGTAATTGTATAGATTGCCTCAACTTCTAAACACATGGAAGTTTCATATGCAAGTAAGGGGATTTGTTCTTTCAACAAATATGAATAGTGGTCAAGGCTATGTTGCTGTATACGTTGTGTACAATTGCAAGAAAAAAGCACATACGGTCTCTAATCTTACAGGGCTCACATTATCATGAGAGTGCTTAAACATGGGCTAGATCACCTAGTAAGATATGTAGTGGCATCTAATTATACAGAATTCATGTCCAAGGGAGACCCCAGAGTCTGACCTGCCTCCTAATTCCAGGTCCACCACTTACAAGCTATAAGACTTGGAGCATTTACTTCTCTAAGCCATATGTTTCTTATCTGTAAGCCTGGAGCTAATAATACTGACTTTGTATGGCTGGTCTGAGAATTAAATGAGATAATGCATGTGAAGTGCTTTTCGCAGTGATTGGAACAGAGTAAGCACTCGGTAAATGGTAGCTTTCGTAATGATCTTTAAAAATCCTTCCAATTCTGAAATTTCTACAGCTGGCCTATTTTAGTCTCTGAGGGTAAATAGAAATACCGTACAAAGAGAAGAGACAACAGCATAGAGCCACGTGGGGCCTGAAGAGGCCCTGTTTAGTACATGTGTCTGGTGTGGACTTGAAAATTTTTGTTCACGTCTTGCAAATCTTGTTCAGGAACCATGAGATACATAAATGCTTGAAATTCACATGTCTACATGTTGCTGCCTCATTCTCTTCTTGGCTGATTAGAGCAAGGGTATGAATCAACAAGTAATGAGATTTGTTTGTCGTAACTGCTTTTGTCCTATCCATCCCTGAGCAAATAGACATTTGGACCTCATCATTTCCTATTCTATGAACTCTGACAGTCCAACATTTCATTGGCTCATCTCCAAAGAGACCAGTTTTATTTTCTAATATATTAATTTGCTTAAAAACTGAATTTGGGTGATTCATCGTAACTAACATATTTTAGCTGAAATAAGAACCTTCACAAAAAACCTAGAAAACACAGAGGCAGGATATATCAATGACCAACACTTTGGGTGTGACTTTACCTAGAACAAGAAATCCTAAGTTGCTATTATAAGTGTATACTATTTTCCTTTAAATTATGAAATAAATTTTTCCATGGATTTACCCAAAAAGATTTTCTTAAGCATAATCTGCTCAGACTAGAGGGATTTTTTTTTAAGATTAACTTTTAAGGCACTCTTGAGATTTGCATAAATCTTTCTTAATGACAAATTTCTGTTCAGCTATTCTGCTTCTCTCTATAATATTTGGAACCATTTCCCTCATCTATATCTTTTGTCTTTCCAAAGGCATTTTTACGGAGGGTTAGGTAATGAAATCACAAAGAACTTATTCCATTGCAATTTTCCTGAGACATTTGCCATTCTCGGAACAGATTGTTTTATAAGCATATTTTACCCACTCACATAAAACAGCAAGACAGATTTTCTTCCAAACGAAAATAGGTTGCATGCTTCTTTAACTATTGCCTTTCAATTAGAATAGGCAAGAGCACGCTTCCCAAATGCTAGACAAATAGCCCAGTGTGCCGCTTATATGTCATTTCGATTGGTTTATGGTGACTAACATATGGACTTACATTGATGTGTATATCCATCCGATATGCACTGAAACCTACCTGTGCTGGGCTCTGGGCTAGTGCTAGAGAGCCCACAGAAGGTTAGGAAGACACTGTCTCTGTCCCCAAGGGCTCACAGCTAGTCAGAGAGACAGAGGAGGCTTCAAAAGAGGGGATGCCGCTTGAGCTGAGCTTTGGAGGAAAATTAGAAGTTTGCCAGGTAGAGGAGAGATGAACTGATATTCCAAGCAGCAGAACAGCCTTTTCAAAGGTCCAGAAGCACCAACTTGCACAATAGGTTCGGGAAGTGATGACGTCAGTACACATAACCAGAGGACAGTTGATGGCCCTTAAACAAAGGTGTTCAGTGGGTGGATTAGCGTGGATGGCTAATGCACATTTTGGCCCATTTCCTAATCATACATCATAGGCCACTTGAGCTTAGGTTTCCTGGTCCTTCAGCACCAGATGGCCAGCTCCTGTCACCATCCACTAGACCCTTGGGGGTCACCTTCTTCCAAAAGCCTCCCGTGCACATAAAGATGGTGGTGACTTAGCCACTCTGTAGGCAAGGTGTGCGGGATAACTTGAGGGTGAAGGACATACATTCTGAAATCATTTCTGCCCCCTCCTCAGTGACCTTCAGCAATTGACTTAACCTCTTTTGCCTCAATTTCTTCATGCATAAAATGAAGATTAAAAGGGACTAACCTCATAAAATCATTGCAAAGACTAAGCATCATGAAATATCTAATGATTTACATTTTTTTAATGTTTATTTATTTTTGAGAGAGAGACAGAGTGAGAGTAGGGTAGGAGCAGAAGGAGAGGGAGACACAGAATCGGAAGCAGACTCCAGGCCCTGAGCTGTCAGCACAGAGCCCGATGCAGGGCTTGAACCCACAAACTGTGAGATCATGACCTGAACTGAAGTCGAACACTTAACCAACTGAGCCACCCAGGCGCCCCAAAGTATGTAATGATTTAGATAAGTGATTGGCCCATAGTAAGCACTCAGTGAGTTTTACTTATTGTTTATTCAAATAATATGCTTCCCCCAACAAATGCCTCATTAGTCTGCACAAATAAAATCCTAATAACAGTTCCCCTATTCGCTTCGTTTTCTGTAAGGAAGGTCAAAAGCTTGTTGTTTCTGCTGCTTTCAGCCTGATAAGGAACCTCCACATTCTGGAAGTTAAAGTGCTTCCCGTTTCTCCACTTCCTCCCACCATTACCTTTATCATATCTGACATTTGCTAAAAACAACCTAATTCCCTTTTTTCATCTAATCATATGATGTAAATAAAACTCATGTAATAATGCCACCTGAGTCTCTCTTCCTTGACCTCTTCCCAGAGGTTTTCCATGAGCTTCCCCTGGGGCTGTGGCAACCCCAGTAGGTAAATATTTCTGGATCCGCAGGGCCACACTGCATGTCTCTCCCCATAAGCTGGTTCCCTTTGAAAAAGGCATATTTATCCCTCCCCCGACTAAAATTCTGAGTTCCATCCCATAGGTTAAAGGAACCAACCCCTGAGATTGTATTTTTATGTAATGTCCATTGCATCCCAAGGCTCTGCATGTTGGCATGTAGATGTCAAATGCTCCTCATACTGTTTCTGGTTCTCCCTCTCCCCTCCTTCAGTGTTGTTCCATGTGAGTTCCCTGACAAAGCCCCTTATTCCTCCGTACTCGGGAACTTGATCTCTCCCTCCTTTATACTCAGTGTAAAGTTTCCTAAACTGGCGATTCTCTAGGCAAGTAGACTCTTCCCTTTCCTGGTGAAATACAACTCACGCCTACCCGAAGAGTCATTACCATATCTTAAGCTGTGCTTCATGAATCAAACTTGAAATCTCACAGCCTTTGCAAAGCCAATCTTCATCTCACTTCTGAAGTCTCTGAAGAAAACTGCCACCTGTATCTCCAAGTCTTCTACTGTAACATTATTATAGTGATAATAATGCCAACAGATAATGCTTCTTGGCCCCTAATATACGTCAACGGAGATACTTCACAAACATCAGTTCATGTAACGTTCATAAGAGTGCTGTGAGATAGGCACTATTAATTTGCTCATTTTACAAATAAAGGAAATGAGGGGCACGTGGTGGCTCAGTCGGTTAAGTATTCGACTTCAGCTCAGGTCATAATCTTGTGGGTCGTGAGTTCGAGCCCCACATCGGCCTCTGTGCTGTCAGCGCAGAGCCTGCCTCGGATCCTCTGTCCCCTCTCGCTGCACCCCCACGTGCATGAGTACTTGTTTCTTTCAAAAATAAATATTTTTTTTCTAAAAAAAGGGAACGATGCTTGGAGGTAAAGTAATTTGGCAAAGTTCACACCAGTAGGAAGTGTCAGAACAAGGATTCAAATGTAAAACTTTCTCCATACCAGACCCATACTGATGATCATTAGATTCTACGGTCTTGCCTAAAGATACTTTAGAATACAAAGTTTTCTGACTCTCATGTGGGATACATTAAATAATTACCCCGAATTTCCCACCTCTTCCTATATCCACACGCTTGTCATGGCCTCTCAATGCTTCAGCATGTTCTCTCTGCCCTTGACTTTTGGCTTGACCATGTGACTGGCTTTGGCCAATAAAATGTGGATAGAAATGACAGGCTTGGTCCTTGTAGTAGTCTCCTGGGGCTGCCGTAACAAATCACTACAAACTTGGCAGCTCACAGCCACAGAAATTTATTCTCTCACCGTTCTGGAGACCAGAAGTCCCAAATCAGGGTGTGCACAGGATAGTTCCTTCTTGCCAACTCAAAGGGAGAATGTGTTCTGTGTCTTTCCCCTAGCTTTGGGCAGTTGCCAGCATCCTTGGACTTTGGTTGTATCAGCAAAACTCCAGTCTCTGTCTCCGTGATCATATGGTCTTCTCCCTACGTGTCTGTGTCCAAATTTCTCTTGTCTTAAGGACACCAGTCATTGGACTAGGATCTACCTCAATCCAGTATAACCTCATCTTAATTTGATTACATCTGCAAAGACCTGATGTCCAAAATAAGGTCACATTCATATAGATAAGAGAGGGGGAGCATCAGGATTTCAACTCTCTTTGGGGGGCACATAATTCAACCCACAACAGGCCTTAGAAAGCATTTGGTTTTCCTGCTTGGCTCCATCACCAGGGAATGACCTCCCCCAGATCGCTGCTGCCCTTCATCCCAGGCCCAAGAATGAACAGCTGTGGAGCTGCCCCAGCCCAGCCAGATGGGCCCTCAGCCTGATCTTGGCCAGTGGGCCAAGTCCAGCCTATGGGAGCCACCCCCACCTGACCCACAGACCATGAGAAAACATGATTGTTGCAATCCATGGTGTTTTGAGGTGGTTTATTATGCATCGTTTTTGCAGTAAAACTTAATCATGCAATTGATTTCCTACCCATTAGAAATACCTAATTAAAAGCTACAATTGGGAAAACCCAATCTCAAGAACAGAAAAAAACCATACTATTCCTAGATATATTACCCCTCAGCAGGTCTTGGCCCCGTGAACTTAAACTTTCTATTATTTATGGAAAACAGACTATTTTCTAATTTAAAAAAATTATTTGGACCCCACTGGAGCTCCATTGAAGAAACAAGGTGAGCCCATCCATAGATAGTAAGGAGGACTGAGGAGGACAGGAAAAGAGCTAAAGATGTAAAACAAAATAGCCCTGCCTTGCACTTCCTTGAGATCTGTTGGATGAGTGTGAATGCTTCTGTGGGTGAACGGGGTGAACTGTAGCCTGTTATAATGATGTCTAGATATTTGTTTCTTGTTCCTCAAGGGCACTTCTAGAAAAAAACAGCAGCTGCAGAGGAGCCTAGACACTTTACCAGGAAGAAAAGCAAGTATGGAGGCTCCTAGAAGCCAGGCACATGGCCAGGCTATTCATTTCGTTGGGTCGTGGGAGTTCAAGCTACATGTTATGCTCTGACTTCCTCGTCTCATTCAGCCCCTTCCTCTTGTCAGACATTTCCCAGTCCCGACTACACTCAAGCTTCGCCCAGGAAGATTTTTCACACTGATAATTAGAATCGACATATTTATGGGGCTCTATTTTTGCGTGGACCATCCGGTCTGAGGCCAGTATTCCTTTTGAAGTCGGGAGAATTGGAACCTTGGAGGAACTGAACAGTTCCCAGAGAGCAGAGCCTCAGGGAATAAAACTTTAGACAGGCCTTAAGATCATTAGCGCTCGTTTTCCTTCACGCACAGATATCTCTCTGGAAAACCTTTGGCGGCCAAAGTCATTAATGATCACATATAAAACCCTAATTAATCCAAATGGGAATCCAGTTCTTGACAAGCTGATTTCATCTCCATTAGATTTGTGGTGTGCAGAACCCGGGACCACTTTGCCCCATAACAAGAAGCAGTCACACTCCACCCTGTTGAAGTCTGAGTCACTCGAGCTTCAAGTTCCCGGGTGATTTTGCGTGAGTCATTGTTCCACATGAGGATTTCTAATTCAGTCAACAAAAAGCACTCAAGTATTCATCTTTTGCTACCAATTACTCAGTTTCGAAATGACATGTACCCACAGTATTCACTGGATCCGGACCTCTACAAAACGCACCTTAGAACAATTTGTTCTCTTAAATGAGTAGCTAGAAAAGTTCCATTATGCCAAGCACAATGTAATTGTTGCCCTGGCAGACAGCTGCCCAGGAAAGGCACTCTGGACTGTCGTTTGATACTTGAGAGTCGGCTCCTGTAGGAGGACAGGTGCATTTAGAACACCATTGAGGGATGGATGGAAACAAAGAAGGGCATCGAGTGAACTCTATGATTTAAGATCATTAATTAAAGCTCTCTAAACTTCCATTTCTTCATCTGTAAAGTGAAGATGATAGTGTCGCCTGCCCATCTTTCAGGATGATTATGAAAATTCGTTCAAGTTAATAAATGTGTAAGCAGTACGTACTAAGCCCAACGCTGTAACAGTTATCTCTGGAAATATGATGGTACACTAGTGTTACTTCTTGATTCAATGGTCATTTAATGGAAAAATAAAATAACTTAGATAACTTGTTAAAAGCCTTACAAATATAAAACAGAGGCAGTAGCAATGGGAGTAAACTCAGAGAGTCAACATTGGGAGGGAACAGAAAGATTCTGCAGCCTAATCCTTTCATTTTTTAAAAATTTTTCTAATGTTTATTTATTTTTGAGAGAGGTAAATGAAAGTGCGAGCAGGGGAGAGGCAGAGAGAGAGAGGGAGACACAGAATCCAAAGCAGGCTCCAGGCTCTGAGCTGTCAGCACAGAGCCCGACGTGGGGCTCGAAATCACGAAATGTAAGATCATGACCTGAGCCGAAGTCAGATGCTTAACCGACTGAGCCGCCCAGGCGCCCCATAACCCTCTCATTTTTAATTAACCGAATGCCACAGAGATGAGCAACTTTTGCCAGGATGTATGTACAACTAGTAGAACTAAATATTGGTTGTTAAGATATTCCAACTTTTAAGCAGATTCCTCAAAACTCAGAGAGTAAGAGCTGGTACAGTCAGCTGCAATTTAAACAATTCTACAGGGAAGGTTGGAGACATTTAGAGAAACTTCTCAGCTCTGGTTAACACTGCAGGTAAAGGGTCAAGCTCTGGAACCAGACTGACCGGGTTGGATTCTGGGTCTGCCACTCATTAGCTAGTGACCTCGGGCAAGTTACATACATGTCTATGTCTCATTTCCTCCTCTGTAACATGAAGATAATAAAGTACCCAACTCCATAGGGTTGTTGTGAGGACTGAAATGAATTAATACATAAAGGGCTTAGGACAGGGTCCGGCACATGACAGGTTCACAGCAACTGGTATCTATAAAATGGGACTTAAGTAAAGCGAAGACTCTCTCGGGTCATTCTGCTTGTAGGAGAGGCATCTGCAGAAGGGATGATGGGGGCACACACACATTGGACCCAATGGTGGCACTCCAAGCAGTGAGGGCAGTGAATGTCTCTTATACCACAAAGCAAACCAGAGCTGTTACCTTCAGGCTACTTCTTTCCTTTCACCAGGACGTCAGCTAACCTCCTGAGCATTTCAGACATCACGTGTGAGTGCGGATGCCGAGAACGAGCCTGAATTCCAGGACTGAGACTCTCATCCACTCAGCTCCTACCTGCGGCTTACTCTGGGTTCAATTAAGGCAGCAGAGGGTTTGCAGAGGAGAGGCGGCCCCTGTTCTGAGATAAAGGCATTGATCACCCTTCATTAACAATTCATTAGCATCCTCTGCCCCACTGGATCTGGCCTGAAGGTTGCCGGGCAGAGCCTGGGGGCGTAGTGTTTGGTTTACACACTGATCGCTATCACTGTGACCATCTGAGGCTTTCTAACCTCAGCAGAGCAGGCCGGCCCGGCTGACCCTCGGTCGGGGTCACTCTGGGACAACAGTCCATTTCCCGGACTCGCTGGTAGGCAGGGGTAGAAGCAAAGGCAAAGGAGAGAAAGAACGGGGCTGTAACCTAGTCAATGGAAGTGATACAGCTGGAGAAAGCAGGTCAGCCCAGAGGCGCGGTCAGCACAGGACAAGGCAGTGTCCAATAGGAAGGGGTTGTGCACACTCAGCTCTGTGCTCAGAGCGGGTGACC
Organism: Puma concolor; assembly: GCF_028749965.1. Lineage (NCBI taxonomy): Eukaryota > Metazoa > Chordata > Mammalia > Carnivora > Felidae > Puma > Puma concolor. The sequence goes on from NC_141670.1 coordinate 27,141,953, forward strand.
TGTCCCCGAGAATGCGGTCTGTCTGATTTCCTCTAGATACATCCCTTTGGTGGAGAGGGAGCATCCGGCTTCATTTAACATTCCAAGCAGACAGCCAGCTCCCTCTTCTCGCTCGGATTCCAGCCTCGCCTGGCTGTCTTCCGATGATAATTTGACTTCCCACGTAGATTTCACCACAGGGAGAGAATGTGCTTGAAACAGAATGTGTGTCTGATCTCCTGGCCGATTTTACTTGTCATTGTAAATTAATAAAATGGCGTTTTGATTTACACATCTGTCTCTGGTGAACTTGGTTAGTATGACTGAGGGCCCGATAAACTGATCTTACCTCAGTGTGCTGACAAAACCAATTTTCTCAGCTTTTGAACCTGAAAAACTAAAGGCCAGACCCTGGACTGTGGTTAAATCACCAGGGTAAATTCCTCTTTGAAGTATCTGGCGTGGGGACAGCCAGGATGTCACTTCCCTACGTCCTCTCAAACACATTTTTCTCCTGGACTTTAATCTTTCAAGGTGAACGGTCCATGTTCAATGCCCGCTCAGATGATTGATTCCATGGTGACAAACACGGGAAATGGGAAGTTTGCCCCTACCCTGAGCTGCCCAGTGTTTTGACATACCTACAAAGCACCGAATCACACCATAATTCTGGTGAGCATGTGATTTTTCACATTTTATACATGCCCTCTATTCAAAACTGTTTAGTTATTATTTCTCTATAACCCAAGTTTTCCTAAGCCCATCAGACAATACAAATTAGGTTATGTTATCATTAAACCCAGTGGTGCTGGCTGGGCAGCCCCATCCGCAGACAGGCAGGCCCACAGCCTCTGTTCCCAAGTCCCCCGTCTGGCCTGGAAGCCCTCTGAGGGAATCTCACCTGTGCCCACAGTCCTCTCCTCCGACCTCTTTTTTGAGAGCCTGGCCCTTGCCACACCACTGCTTTTGGTGTTGAAGAAATCCATGAGATTTCTTCTCCTAAGAGTACTGTCTCTGGCAAGCAGCATCTTAAGGGGACAAATGACATGATGTTCCCTCTTGTCATCTCTGTGCCCCTAGAGCCACACACTTGTAGTGTAGAAATGGGTGGCACCCTTCTTCCCTGGCCCGTGCTGCACAATGCTCGCTAGGTCCCAGGGTCACACGACCATGCCCAGAACCTCACATGTCCTCAGTTGGCAGTTCTTTCCTTTTCAACCTGTAGCTCCTCTCTTGAACAGTGACCAAGCTTAGAACTAGGGGAGGGGTGCCTGAGTGACTCAGTCGGCTAAGCATCTGACTCTTGGTTTCAGCTCAGGTCGTGATCTCGCAGTTCATGGGATCAAGCTCCAGGTTGGGCTCTGCTCTGACGGCACGGAGCCTGCTTGGGATTCTCTCTCTGTCCCTCTTTTGCCTGCTCTCTCTCAAAAACATAATAAATAAATAAATAAACTTGAAAAAAAAAAAGAACTAGGAGAACAGACACCTCACTGTCCTGCCCACCTTCTGTGCCTGCCTCTGATCTGGGGCATGCTCTGAAATCTTCTCTAAGGTTGTACCATTCATTCAGGCAGAGATGCGTGCATCGCTGGGTCTCAGGGTCAAAAACGTCCGTTCAGGATCAAGGAGGAAAATCCCACATGCCCACTCAACAAGCATCTGTGAGCAGATGTTAAGTATGCCAGCTTCTGAGTGAGCTTGTGATCATAGAGACGAAAATGAGACACAGTATTTAGAAGTTCAAAATCTGGAAAGTGAGGCCAACAGAACCCTAAAATTAACCATGGCACATTATTGCAAGTATTATAATAACGGTATGTAGAAAACATGCTAAAGCATGGAAGAAAAGACCCTTCCTTCCTTCCTTTAGTTATTTATTTTTAATTTTTTTGTATGTTTATTTATTTAAGAGAGAGAGAGACAGAGTGCGAGAAGGGGAGGGACAGAGAAAGAGGGAGACAAAATCCAAAGCAGGCTCCAGGCTCTGAGTTGTCAGCACAGAGCCTGATGCGGGGCTCAAACCCACGAACCGCGAGATCATGACCTGAGCCGAAGTCGCAGGCTTAACCGACTGAGCCCCAAGGCACCCCTTATTTGTTTGTTTGTTTGCTTGTTTGCCTAAGAAGTTTCCTAATGCAGAGGTTAGGCAGCAGCAAACAGGAGCTCAGTACACAAAAGGGAGTTTCCTTAGAAGGCTTGCTGGAGATGACAGGAAGTGGCCCTTCCAAGTAGGAGTTGACCGGGTAAACTGCAGAAGGTGTTCTAGGTAAGAGGAAAGATGTGAGCAAAATGTCAAAGGAATTTTATTCTATAAGCTTGATAATTCCATGCATGGGATTTTGCTGCGTACAACCAGCAGCTTTTCAGTAAAACCTTCTGACAAAACAGATACTGCCACGAGGATTTGATCCCTTCTCTCTCTTGATCGCTGAGACTGAAAAACAGCAAAAAGAAGAGGAGAAGGAGGAGGAGGAGGGGGAGGAAGATGACAGCAAAAGCATTTCACGTCCATCCACCAGGTGTGATTCAGCTGAAGAAATTGTGAGGAATATGAACAGTAACATCAGCAGTCCTTTGACGAGTCATATATAGAGCACTGATTTACATCAGACATTGGCTCATAAACTAACCAGGAAAAAAAAGTCCAGCATTGGGTCAAGGCAGGGGGAAGTTCTAGCCTTCTCCCAATTTTCCTAGGCCAGTGAGACTTGCCAAACCTATCCAAAAGCTATCCAAAAAGCACAGACCAAGGGACAGATTCTGGGCTTCCCCAGGCTTCTCATCTCTTCCTATCTGTGTCTTCATTTAGGGAGAAATCTCAAGATACATGAACCCACTCATCACCTTTACTTACTTTAGATACATTCCTAGTACTGAACCTAGGTGTTCTAAGACACAGTATTCTCACTGCCGGAAAAGGAGCTACAGAGAAAGCAAACAACTAGTTGCCAAGATTCACCATGTGTACCTCACTGGGAGCCCAGCCTGTTGAATCAAACTTCTTAGCAGATAAAGATGTCTGTCACGAGTTAGGAGGGGAGTGGTCTTTTCCCAAGAGATCAGTGCCACCTGAGGGACTGAGGGAATTGGTCTCAGCCCAACAAGCCTGGCAGGTTCTGCTTCCTTAGAAGGATCCCTGTCAAAGTTTGCCTTACTTGATATATCAAGAGTGGCATCTTTACACAACACAAATAATACAAATATCTTCCAGAACTACGCAATGGAGTTTCTCACACCACTCTAGGTGCAAAACTATGTGTCTATGATGAGGAAGTCAGGGTGGGTGATGGAGAGCAGATGATTCACATCTCGGTACAACATGCCTATTTTGGGGGAAATCTCTTCCTATCTGTGTTGAATATTTAGATAAGAAATCCAAGCTATCCTGGAAGATACTTTTTGAAGTCAGGTCCATCTACAGAAAAGGAAGGTCGGACAAGGCAATCTTGCATCCGAACATCGGCCTCTGGTCTTGACACATGAGAGAATTTTGACCGAAACAGCACTTCTGAACTTCAGGAACATTTATGTGCCGAAGTATTCAGATCCCTGCTGACAGGTCAACAACAGCTGTGTCAAAGTGTCCAATATTTCCAATGGCTATGAGTGTTAGTACTTATGACCCATTGGATAAGGAAGATCCTGGAAGACAGAAGCTCCTTCCTACAGGCAGCCCATCAACTATTTAACAAGGGGCTGCAGAGTGTTTAGGATTACAATAACACTTCCCAAGCCCAGATCCTATCCCTATTCCATACGCTTATTCATTGATAGCATGGAAGGAACTTGAAAGCCTATTGGAAAATGAAGGTAATCATGCAAGAATAGAGGCACTTTGTGAATCATCACCCAATGGTTTCTTTGGAACTTGGTGTGGTGTTTTGAACATCTTTGCTCACTAACTTACCTGGATTGATTCTGACATTTCTGAGCATTGTAGGAAAAATTCAAAAGTTCCATGCCATTGTATGTTTGAAGGTAACAAATATGTTTTAATACAAATGTTATGGGGCAATATGAAATTACATCAGGCTCTGAAACCACCCTGGCACATCCACACACCCAAAATTATCCAAGTCCCTTTACTGCAAAAAAGTAACAACTCAGTTAGCTAGGAACCATTGAAAAGTATGATAAAAATGTATTAAAATGAATATTTATGGAATGACAAGTCAGATTTTAGAGACAATGAATAAGTGTTTACGGTTTAAATTTTTTTTAATGTTTATTTATTTTTGAGAGAGAAACAGAGACAGAGTGTGAGAGGGGCAGAGAGAGAGGGAGACAGAGAATCCAAAGCAGGCTCCAGGCTCCGAGCTGTCAGCACAGAGCCCGACACGGGGCTCGAACCCACGAACCGCAAGATCATGACCTGAGCCGAAGTGGGACATTTAACTGACTGAACCACCCAGGTGCCCCCGTGTTTACATTTAAAAGAAAGTAGAGCTTATATAGAGAAATACTACTTCTCTTGTTTATAATATAGAATATAAGATGGCATATGATCTTCTCACACCTAGTCAAGAGTACACACAACTGTGATAGTGCATAAGTACAGGGGTGACAGGATGTGGAAAAACCTCTGAATATGTGTGCATGTGTGTGTGTGTACTTTTGATATGTATCGTATAATCAGTGCGGTGTGTAAAATAACACTTCTATTTAAAAAATACGAGAAAAATACTAAAGACTTAACAATAGTAAACTGTCATCCAAAAAAGCAGCAACAAAAGACCTAGAGAAAACCATTAAATGAAAGGAGATATTGCAAAAACACAATTTTTACAAGCCACATCACTTGATGACAGAACTGATGCCCCTGAAATTTAAGAATGTATTTGTATAATATAACTTTCAAAATAATATTGTATATATTTACATAACTGTATATGTAAACTTATATATTTATAATCTTTCCAAGGATGGGCTGGTCGGTGTGGTCCTGTAAAAACTAGTCCCTGTGTCTTTAGGAAGGAAGCAGCACAGTATGAAAGGTAAGGTTCTGGAGTTGAACTTCAATCCTTAGCTCTTTAGTTCTCTTAAGAAAAGACATACTTCATTTATCTGAGCCTCGGTTTCCTAATCTGTAAAATGGGATAATAATGATAACTCTGTGGTAACACATACAAAGTGCTGACTCCAAAATGGGTGTTCAGTGCACATCAGCTCTGACCACCTTGACTGTTAGCGTCCCAATATTGCCTTCCTCTGCGGATGGCCAGCGCTCAGGCCTCTCCTCTGCCAGAGGAAGGGGGTTGCCTCGAGTACAGTTCACGCCCGTGTTATATAGCTTCACCGATCACCCTAAGTTATGAGTCTGCCCTGTTGTAGTAGTGACCCACTCTTTAGATGTTCTTTCCGTGGAGGAGAGACGAAAACAGTAGCATTTCTTTGACTCAGGTAACAGTGCTTTAACTTCCACTTTCCAGACCATGGAGCCACAGAGGGAGCTCTCAGGAACATTATCTAAATTCTTGGGCACAACAGTGTTCCTGGGTGCCCGCACCTGGTGGCACAGTCTTGTCCCGAAGAGCAGCTCCCTGGTCAGAGTCTGATGCCGAGTCCAACCCACATGCCTAATGCTGTTCTCTTCTATGGTACTTTTATTTAACTAATTCTACCCAGCAATCTGGATTGACCTCACCCCCACTAGATGTGCCTCTATTTGACTAAATGCCATTGTGGACAGATTTCAGGTTGCCACAGGCTTCTTGCCATATATATATGGCACATGGCTGGTATTGCTCGGATTCGTGCTCTGGCATTATTGAACCTGAACTTAATCTAGCTCAGACCCCTGATACTCTTCTCTTCTACAGAAAATAGATCTTTTTGAGAGATCATAGAACATTGACCAAGTACTAATCATATGGTTGAAAATAAAGAAAATATCAATAAATTCAAAAGACTAGAAATTGGGCAGGCCACATTCTCTAATCACAGTTCAATAAAACTAAAAGCAATTTGTTTAAATTATAACCAAAAAAAACCCAAAACAAAACAAAAACAAAAACAAAACAAAACAAAACAAAAAACAACGGAAGCATTTGGAACTTAAACAAAAAAAATCTTCTGATAACCATTGGACCAAGGAAGAAATTGATAATATAATAACATATCATTTTGAAAATAATGTAAATAATGAATACATATCAAAGGATGAAATGAGGCCAAGCATGATTTAGAAATAAATTCATAAACTTTAATTGTTCAATTAAAGAAGAAAAAACATATTAAGCTGTTAAGATTTCTGAGAGAGAGAAAAAGTCATCCCAAGGAGGGAAATCATAAAGTTAAGAGCAGAAACAATGACATCCTACTTAGAATGAGTACCTACTATCTGTCAGGTTCTTTTACATACATTCTCTAATCACTATAAGATTACAAACTGGGTTTTATTATTTTACTTTACTCAGTATCAGAGAGGATGGGGGAGTGGTTCAAGGCTTCATAGCTTTTAACTTGTGGAAGGAATTTGAGCTGAAGTCTGTAGGACTTCAAACATTACCTTATTTCCACTATATTCCATCCACTGAAATATGCTTTTTCAGCTCAGGTCATGGTCTCACGGTTCAGATCTCACTGCTCATGAGTTCGAGCCTGACATCGAGCTCTGGGCTGACCCTGTGGAGCCTGCTTCAGATGCTCTCTCTCTCCCTCACTCTCTGCCCCTCCCTCCCTGTCTGTCTGTCCCCCCCACCTCAAAATAAATAAATAAACTTAAAAGAATAGTGATTTTTACCTGTATCACCCCTGCCAACTGATAAATGTGTAGGGAGTTAAGAGGTTGCAAAGCACTGTTTTGCCAAGATCACAATAAAGATTATCTCAGACCAGAATCATCAATAGATGCTAAATCTGATGGGGCCGAAAGGGAGTGCGATGAGAAGCAGGATATTTATTTGGTGTTGATGTGTCTCTCCACTGAATATTTATTCGTTGTAAGAGGAAATACAATAATTATACAGCAGAGAAACTGGATTGGCGACATTGGCAATGGGCCAACGGGCCTGTGTGCCTCCGGAACCAACCCCCGAGGAGGACACAGCCTCAGTCTCGTGGTATCCTGACCTTCGGTGCATAAACCGAATCTACTCATGAAGAAACTTCAGACAAACCCATAGTGAAAAACATCCTATTAAATAACTGGCCTTTTCTCTTCAAAAATGCCAGTGTTATGAAAGATAAAGAAAGTCTTGAGAAACAATTCCACATTAAGGAGAATAAAGAGACACGACAACTTAACATTATACCTGATCCTGGACTGTGTCTATTAAATTGGAGGCAAAATCTGCATAAAACTCATTATTGGAACAATTGACCACATTGGAATATGTATCTGATAGAGTATTAGTCGATGTTAAATTTCCATTCTTTTCCACGTAAAAGAATGACTGTGTTTCTGGGAAATACACATAGATGTTCTGAAGCACATTGATGCTGTTAACCTGCTCCAAATAATAATGCGTGTGTGGCGTGTGTGTGGAGAGAGAGAGGGAGAGAGAGAACGAACGAGGCAAATGCTAACAAATTGGTGAATTGGGGTAAAGCATATACGAGAATTCTCTGAATTACTCTCGAGCTTTCTGGCAGCTTTGAATTCTTCCAAAATAATAAATTACATTGAAAAAGTATATCCGCGTAGTTTTATTTTAGGAATAGGTGTATATATATATATATATACACATATATATATATGTGTATATATATATATATATATATATATATATATATTCTTGAGTGGATTAAGGGCTTTCCCCCCGATTTCTTCTGGTTCTCGTCCACTTGGGATAATTCTCTCAAACGAAAGACAATACCTTATATTCTTACTCTCATCTTCATCCTTAACTGGATACATCTCTTCCCTCACTGGTAGCTTTATATGTTGTTTTAGCTTCCAGCTTTCTTTTGAGGTAGGTAAGAAAAGAGAATGTTCTTTCCCAAGTTGATGAATCAAAACAAGGAAAAACTGGAAGTGCCAGGTGGAGAACACGATTGCCCGGAACTGGGCAGGGGAGAGGGCGGGCCCGATTTGCATTTTGGACCAAGGGCTCTGTGGCTCCCTGGATGCTGCAGGGCCTTAGGTGGTGGCTTGAAGCAAAGTGTGAGCCCAAGGACAGAGGACACCCCCGGGGCTGCCTTTGTGAGCAGCCCTGCTGATGCAACAAGCTTACCGCTTCCTGGACCCAACCTGGGAGCACTCGTCCTGCACCGCACCTGGGAGCACACTGAGCATCCCATTAAAGAGACAGAACCCAGAACTCAGCCTTTGGGCTGCTATTCTGACGCAGAGACCATCCTCCCTCTTCTCCCCAGCTTGACCATAATGATTCCCCGCCCCCATTCCTCTTAGACTCATTTCCATTTAGTTAGAAACTCACTTCCCTGATGATTCACTTGTCAGCTGCTCCTGTATTTAATCATGCCTCCCTCTTCCCCAAACTATTTGAAATTAATTGTTATCCGACAAGGCTCAAACCTCTCATACCCCCATATTATTGCATGGTACTCCATTTCCTTAAGTTATAGCAATAATTAAACTGTGCTTTAATTAAGTAAGCCCTACCCCCCTGCTATAGCGGTCCCATTCAGGCAATTTCCTTCAGGTAATTTGCTTCATGTCGATATTATTACTCACGCCCACTGGGGTTAGAGGGATACAAGCGCAGGCACAGGATGAGGTTTTATGTTGGCTTTGGTTGTTGATTAACTACCTTGGCAACATTTGTAATTTCTACAACTCTATAAAATCTAGATCCTTGTTTCTTCCCCTCCCAAATCTCTTCTTCTGGGAAAATAGGAAAGCAAACCCTCCTGCCGTCTTCCAACTGAAATGCAGTCAGCATATAAATCTCCAGACGCGGGGAAGAATTGATATTTATAGCTCTTGCTGTTATTCACATCAGAAAACATGACAGACTGGAGGATACAAGTTCCGAGTGCCTTACACAAAGCACCATATTGTGGAGTTCCTCTGATCCCTATTGTGTTACAGAAAACATGAGGCATTCAGTCTAATTTTGCTCTAGGTCAGCCTCGCAAACAAAAAGTGCTAGTGTGTTTTCCATACCTTGGTGATCTAAACCAGCACAATCAGGAGGCTCTTCTGAGCTTTGCACTTGTGAGGGTTAGTATGGCCGGGCAAGACCCCAGTTAAGCCCCTGCCTTACAGCTGGGAGTCCAACTGAGCATTTTTTTTCTAAGTTTATTTATTTATTTTGAGGGGGAGGGTGGCGCAGAGATAGACAATCCCAAGCAGGTTGCGCCCTGAGCGCGCAGAGCCCCATGTGGGTTTGAACTCACGAATGGTGAGATCATGACCTGAGCCGAAATCCAGAGTCCAACGCTTAATCGACTCAGCCATCCGGGAATACCTCAACTGAGCATTTCTACGTAGTCTCTCCTGGAGACCCAAACTAGTATCTATGGGACACAGGGGACCAACCTTACTGGTTTCTTCAGGACTGTGGGGTTTCCTGAGATCCAGGAATTTCAGTGCTAGAACCAGAACAGTCTAGGGGATAGTGGGACAGTTTGTCACCCCAACAGCAAGGCTCTAAGAGAAGGGGCCTTTTTCTAACGTGCTGTGTCCAAAGTAGCTTCTGCTAGGATTGTATGGTTATCAACACTGAATTGAATAATTCAGGGACAATTAGGGACTTCCATTTTTATAGTTGGGCCCCAATTACAGAAAATTCCTTTCTCCCCACATGGAGAGTGGGTACGCCTCAGGCAACCAGCAGCATCCCTGTTCTCTGTGGCCAGACCATTCTGACTGAAGGACAAGCAGTAACCGTGTAAGATACTTATCCCTGGTATCCAGTGAAGGATTGGAAAGACAAGAGTTGAGAGGGTCTATGTTTGAGGAAAACAGGTTGGGAAAACAACACAGAGCTCCAAGCCTAGGAAGCCTCTGTAGGGCTGAGCGGAAAAGCAGATGTAGAGTGCACGATGAGCAAACTGGACCTGTGGATCTCAAACTTGATTTTAAAGAATTATAGGGGTGCTTGTTATACAGTAATAGTAATAGCTAGCATGTAGTAAGCCTTATCATTTCCCTGGCACTGTTCTAGGCACGTTAAATGGACTTACTAAGTAAATCCTTCTATGAGGTGGATATGAAGGCCGTTATCACCACTTGACAGATGAGGCAGAGGAAGCTTAAGTAATTTCCCCAGAGATCATACAAATATCAATGGAAGGAATGGGTAATTATCAGAGCTTGAGTTCTGAATCATTGCATTAGACTGCTTCTCATTGGCTATCCCCTTTCTGATAGAACACAGACTTCCAGGCCCATCCTTATGGGATAAGAAATTACTTCTGGGTAAGTTGCCTGGGTAACAAAGCTGAGGTGACATCCGGGGACCTGCATTCGAAACAACAGCCTAAATGATTCTGATGCAGGGAGAGGCAGTATCTCAGGGACCAAGGGGTGTCTTCAACCCCACAGGCACGCCAATGCGCGGGGCTCAGAACACAGATTCTGGACACTGAGTGGGTTTATAGCAGCTGTGCTCATCCCGGACCCCACCGACCAATGTGCCCACTCTAGTCATGGTCTCCTGTACACCCATCATGGCTGACTAGTGAGGGAGGTAGGACTGAGAGTGAATGATCTTTTTCAATGTTTATTTATTTTTGGGACAGAGAGAGACAGAGCATGAATGGGGGAGGGGCAGAGAGAGAGGGAGACACAGAATCGGAAACAGGCTCCAGGCTCTGAGCCATCAGCCCAGAGCCTGACGCGGGGCTCGAACTCACGGACCGCGAGATCGTGACCTGGCTGAAGTCGGACGCTTAACCGACTGTGCCACCCAGGCGCCCCAGAGAGTGAATGATCTTAAAGAGGTCAGCAGAGGCAGGAGGTGACACCTTCCTTTAGCAGGCCAGTGACTTTGCTCGGTGAGAAGAAACCACAAGACCAGACCGCTAAGGTGCACTGCTAGGCATGAGCTACTAAACTGCCTGAAGGGACCCAGGGCCATGACTTTTGACCCTTGGAGATGAGGTGGTTGTCTGAGCTGAAAAGTGGTGACGGCATGTGTGAACTGTCTAAAATAAGGAAATGCTGGGAGGGCGCCTGGGTGGACTCAGTTGGTTAAGCACCTGACTTCGGCTCATGATCTCACGGTTCGTTGGTTCAAGCCCCGCATCGTGCTCTCTGCTGTCAGCAGAGCCCGCTTCAGATCCTTTCTCCCTTTCCCTCTCTGCCCTTCCCCTGCTTGCGCTCTCTCTCAAAAGGAAATAAACGTTTTTAAAAATCTTAAAAAAATAAATACATATAAGTAAAATAGGGAAATGCTGGCATGCTTACCATGATTTTCAGTCAAACACAGAAGCAGCCCCAAAGCCAGCTGGTTAGGCAGGTATGTGTACTCCCACTTAGTAACAACAGAAAAATATGGACCATTCTTTCTGTCTTCCCGGGAAGACGTGATGTTCTCAGAAAAATGAACTCTGCGCCTCTTTCTCTAAATGGGGAATTCGCGTTCCCTGGCATTTGCAGTGCACGAGAGGCAGATCAGAATCTCCGTGCTGTGAACAATGAATCATGGTCCTCTGGGCCCACGTGTGTGAGTGTGTGTATGTGTGATGGAGAGACAGGCAGAGAGAGGGAAGTACAATAGCTTGTGCATAACCTCCCTTGCTACAGATATTGATGTAAGTACAGCTTGAAGCCTGTTTTCTTCCCCAGAAGTAATCACGGCACATGTTTCGGCTTCTCTTTAATGTACCTGTACTCTGGAAGCTGAATGCGGTTGTGGAGAGCAAAGCTGTTATCTTTCCGCAATCTACTGGCGAGCCATTGCCTTGGAGAATTGATGGGAATAATACAGGCTTTTGTTTCTTTGTCCTCTCCTTGTTCATGGAGATTTTTAGATCACACGGCCTCACCAGACAAACTGCTATTGCTGGTCAAAACTCCTCAGATTTTCTGGGCAGAGCATCCGCCTGCCAGGCTGCCGTTGGTAGAGGGAGAGATAATGAAGCAAAATTAATATCATATCCATACTCTTTCTTCTCCTAACAGGCTCAGCAGCTGACTCTTCCTGCTGGGCCTTTTTCCCCCTCCGTCTTTGTGATTTGCGAAAGAAAAAAAGAAAAGGCAGAACAATTAGGAACATCATTTTAAGGTGTGTGCGCCTGGTAGAGCCCTTTTAAGTGATATTCAGAAGCACTGGATTCCCACAATTCCTTGCGCCCCAGTTCTGGCCCAGATTTCTTGTTTCAATGACATCCCTTCTTCAGCGTGGTTGTGTTCCGGTCTCTTCTCGCCTGACAATACCCAGGGGATAAAACATTTCCCTTCTTTTTTCTTTTTGTCTTTATTTTAAGGGCAATTCCCTTCCTCCTTTTATTCAACCACCAAAAGGAATTCTTGTTCTCATCAATGGCTCGGCTGGACTAAGACCAACCACAGGCAGATGTATGGACAGATCTTAAAACTGGTAGCCTGAAACATTTTCCCATTGTAGGTGAGCCCCTGTATAAAAATACTCACTCTGTGGACGCCTGAATTTTCAAAAGGATTATGATAGTATTTAAAGGGATTGCTTATAAAAAAATCTTCCCAAGATCGAGTCCTGTATGTAATTGTTTACAGATCATTCACTACAAGTACAGACAGGTGGAAATTCTACCGAAGACAAATACTTAATTTTGTGAGAAATTCGAGGTCAAATTTAGACCCTATTTTTGTTTTTTAAAAACTAGATTCTGGGGGCGCCTGGGTGGCTCAGTCGGTTAAGCGTCCGACTTCGGTTAAGCGTCCGACTTCGGCTCAGGTCATGATCCCACGGTCCGTGAGTTCGAGCCCCGCGTCGGGCTCTGTGCTGACAGCTCAGAGTCTGGAGCCTGTTTCAGATTCTGTGTCTCCCTCTCTCTGACCCTCCCCTGTTCATGCTCTGTCTCTCCCTGTCTCAAAAATAAATAAAAGGTTAAAAAAAAATTTTTTTTAAACTAGATTCTGATGGGGCGCCTGGGAGCCTCAGTCTGTTGAATGTCAGATTCTTGGTTTCAGCTCAGGTCATGACCTCATGGTTTGTTTCATGGGTTCCAGCCCCACACTGGGCTCCACGCTGACTGTGAGGGCCCACTTGGAATTCTCTCTCTCCCTCTCCTGTCCCTCCCCTGCTCGCATTCTCTCTCTCAAAATAAATAAATACACTTAAAAAAAAAAACCCTAGATTCTGATGAAATTTGATCAATCAAATGATTACATCAGAGGCTCATCACAATTATAAGAAACAAATTAATATGACCATCTTATCATTACTTTCCAAAAAAGACATAAGTGCAAATTAGCTCATTTTCAGGTGGAAGGGGGAAAGAATGCTCCTTTCTGTTGGAAAAAAGGCAGACAGAGCCATGCAAAAGTTCCACAATGCTTTTTCTCCCTTAAACTCCTTGATAATCCAGTAAATGAAAACTAGTATCTTATTGCTCTAATTTGTATTTCCCTATTCATAAAAGGAAAATATCTTTCCATATGTTTATGAGCATTCAGATGTTCTCCTCTCTGAGTGGTCTTCAAATTATTATTTTGGTTGTCTTTTAAATTTGTTTATGAGAATAATTTTTATATTAAAAATCTATGCTGTCCAATATAGTAGCTACTAATCACCTGTGGTTCTTGAATACTTAAAAGGTGGTTAGTCTAAATTGAAATGTGCTGAAATAGACACTGGGTTTCAAAAACTTAGTACAAAATATGGAATGTAAAATATCTCATTAATAATTTTCTATTGATGACATGTTGAAATAATAATATTTAGGATACATAGGTTTAACTAAAACACATTATTAAAATTAATTTCACTTGTTTCTTCTACTGGGACGGCTAGGATAATTTTTTTTAATATATATGTATATATATATATATATATATATACACACATATATATTTAATGTTTATTTTTGAGAGAGACAGAGACAGAATACAAGTGGGTTAGGAGCAGAGAGAGAGGGAGACACTGAATCCAAAGCAGGCTCCAGGCTCTAAGCTGTCAGCACAGAGCCCGATGCGGGGCTCGAACTCACAAGCTGTGAGATCATGACCTGAGCCCAAGTCGGACGCTCAACCGACTGAGCCACCCAGGCGCCCTGCTGGGATAGTTTTTTAAAGCTACTTATTAATGTGATTACTAGAAAATTAAAAAAAAAAATTTTAATGTGTATTTGTTTTTGAGAGAGAGAGAGAGAGAGAGACAGAGGCATGAGTGGGGGAGGGGCAGAGAGAGAGAGGGAGACACAGAATCTGAAGTAGGCTCCAGGTTCTGAGCTGTTAGCACAGAGCCCAACGCGGGGCTCAAACCCACTAACTATGAGATCATGACCTGAGCTGAAGTCAGACGCTTAACCTACTGAGCCACCCAGGCATCTCTTGATTACTAGATAATTTTAAAGTACACACAATGTGAGAAAATTGGGGGAAGAGGAACCCCCACACTCTCCTTCCCCCAAGAAGACACTAATTCAACAACCATACATGGATCAACTCCCTTTGTGAATAGTCTAGAAAATAGTTAAGAGGCCCCTGCACCTCAGGGAAGTATGAAACCAGCTACATCACAGCCAGGAGGAAAATTCTCAGCACTCACTCACCATATTCCCTCCCCTCTGCCCAGATCAGCCTGGTGCAATCTGGAGAAACTCTCCAGGGGAAGGGAAATAGAAGACTGGAACATGTATCTAACATTCAGACTTTCCAGGGGCTGCTTGAGGGACTGGTTTCTGCCTTGCCTGATTCTAAGCACTTAACATGAAAGGGTGCTAAGCTGGAGGCAGCTGCAAACAAAGGTAAAGGTTTGGACTATCACTCACTCACTCACTCACCCCCCCCCCCCCATCCTGCCCTTCCCCTCTGCTCAGCACAGAGCAGCTGGAGGAATCTCCCCATTGTTGTAACTTGTCCCGGAAGAGAGGAAGATTTGGAGCACGCATTTAATTTCTCACCTTTTCAGAGGGCTTCCCAAGGGACTGCTTCCTGGTTCACCTGTGTCAGAGCACTATTGGAGCCCTACATTCTCTAGATGCCTGGGGGCTGCTGGAAACAAAAGAGATCTGGGGAGTCTGCTGCAGCTCCAAAGGAGGCATAGTACAGCAGACTGACACAGCTCAGTGGACTCTCCCTGGAGTAGAAGGAAGGGAGACTAGAATGGACCCTGTGTCCAATATTCTGGCTTCTCCCAGGCTGCCTGAGGGACTGATTTCTGTGTCACCTGACCCAGAGTAATGACAGATCTGGAATGCTCCAGAAGCCTGAGGGCTGCAGAGAACAAAAGAGAGCTGGGCGGTGTGTGGGAGCTCCAGACAACCTGCAATACTGCAGACAGACATAGAGGGAGTAAGAGATTATGAGCTCCTGCAAAAAGAAACCGGCAAATCCTTCTAATTGGAAACTAATTGGAATTGGACACAAGTCCAGAAGGGATGCAGCCACGGAAAAGGGTTGTGAGGCCCCCAGAATCTCTAGGTGAGCTGATTGGCGAACGTCTTTCCCTGTATGAAGCAAATCCGTAAAGACTGGGAGAGGTGGCTGTTTTTTCAAATACAAACACAGAGGAAACAGGAAACTGTGATCCAGTCAAAGGAAATAAATTTCTGAAAGCCAGCCCTAAAAAAAGGAAGGTATTTAAATTACCTGAAAAAGAATTTGAAATAACTGTCGTAAAGGAGTTTGATGAGCTCAGGAAAATGATTCAGGAACAAAAATGAGAATATCAACAAAGATATAGAAAATATATTTTAAAAAAAAGAATGAAACAAATTCTAGAGCTGAAAAATACAGCAGCTGAGTTGAAAAATTCACTAGAGGGGTTCAACAGACTTGATCAAACAAAAGAATGAATCAGTAAACTCAAAAATAGGTCATTCGCAATTAACTGGTCAGAGAAGGGGTAGAAAGAAAAAAAAGATGAAAAGTGAAGAAAACCTATGGGACTTGTGGGACACCATCAAGTGGACAAACACACACATTATGCGATCCCCAGAAGTGGAAGAGAGAGGAAAGGAGTGGAAAACTTATTTGAAGAAATAGTGGCTGAAAACATTCCAACTTTCGTGAAAGAAATGGACATTCAGATTCAAGAAGCCCAAAGAACTCCAAAATAATTTACCCCAAAATGTTCACATTGAATCACATCATAATCAAATTCTCAAACATGAAAAAAAAAAACAAAGATAAAAATTTTAAAGCAGCAAGAGAAAACCAACTTGCCACATACAAGGGAAACTACATAAGACTATCAGCTAGTTTCTCAGCAGAAACTATATAGGCCAGAAGGGAATAGGATGATATATTCAAAGTGATAAAAGAAAAAAATCCTGCCAACAAAGAATACTATACCCAGCAAAACAGTCCCTCAAAAATGAAGGAGAAATAAAGACTTTACCAGGCATACAAAACCAGAAGGAATTCATTACCACTAGACATGCCTTATAAGAAATGTTTAATAAGGGTTCATCATGTTGAAATGAAAGGATGCTAAATATCAACATGAAAGTATATGAAAGCACAAAGCTCACAGGTTAAGGTAAATATATCCACAAATACAGAATACTATAATACTATAATGGTGGTAACATAAATCACTTTTAATTGATGTATGCAGTTAAAATACAAGAATAGGGGCATCTGGGTGGTTCAGTCAGTTAAACGTCCAACTCTGATCTCACCTCAGGTCTTGATTTCAAGGTGGTGAGTTCAAGCCCTGCGTTGGGCTCCACACTGGGCATGAAGCCTACTTAAAAAAAAACACATAGAGGTGCCTGGGTGGCTCAGTCAGTTGACGGTCTGACTCTTGATTTGGCTCAGGTCATGATCCCAGGGTCATGGGATCAAGCCTTAGGTAGGGCTCCACACTGAGCATGGAACCTGATTAAAGATTCTCTCTCTCTCTCTTTCCCTCAGCCCATCTCTCCCATTTACACACCCTCTATCTCTAAAATAAATAAAGTAAAAAAAAATTTTAAATACAAAAATAACCATAACTATAAAAACATATTAATGTATCACAATATATAAGAAGTAATTTGTAACATCAGTAACAAAAAGGGATGGTAAAAGAGTAGTTTTTGCAGCAATTGAAGTTTATTTCTTATCAGCTTTAAATAGATCCTTATAATTATGAGATGCTTTATGTTAGCCCCAGGGTAACCACAAAGAAAAAAGTATGGGGAATATGTAACATAAAAGAAACTGAGAAATAAGTCAAAGCACATCACTATGAAAAAAAATTAACAGAATGCAAAGGAGGACAGCAAGAGACCAAAAGAGGGACAAAAAAAAGCTACAAGTAGATAGAAAATTAACAAAATAGCAATATTAATGCCTTCCCTATCAGTAATTACTTTATACATGCATGGGTTAAATTCCTCAGTCAAAAAATATATATGTATGTGTATATACAAGTAACTGAGTAGATAAGAAAACATCCAAACAGACAAAAAGATCTAACTATATACTCTCTATAAGAGATTCACTTTAGATCTAAGGACACACATAGGCTAAAAGTAAAAGGCTGAAAAAAGGTATTCCATACAAATGTTAACCAAAAGAGAGCAGGGGTGACTATACTTACACCAGGCAAAATAGACTTTACATTAAAAATTGTCACAAGAGACAAAGAACATTATATATATATGTGTGTGTGTATATAATTTTATATATAAAATATATATATATAATAATATATATAAAATATATATATATAAAATAAAAGAGTCAATTCACCAGAAAGATACTTATAAATGTATATGCACTTATAAATGTATATGCACCCAACATCAGAACACCCAAATATAAGAAGCAGTGACAGAACTGAAGGGAGAAATAGTAACACAGTAGAAGATTTCAACACCCCCACCTACAATAATGGATAGACTCTCCATTCAGAAGATCAATGAGGAAACAGAACTTGAACAACACTATAGACTCCATGGATTTAACACGCAGAACATCCACACAACAGTGACACAATACACATTCTTAAGGATGCAAGGAACATTCCTCAAGATAGATAACATACTAGATCATAAGCAAGTCTGAACAAATTTAAGTAGATTGAAATCATACTAAGTTATCCTCTCTGATCACAACTGAATAACACTAGAAATCAAAAACAGAAGAAAAATCAGAAAATTCACAAAAAATATGGAAATTAAACAACACATTCTTGAACAACCAATGAGTGAGTGAAAGAAGAAAGGAAAATGCAAATTTAAAAGTACTTTTGAGTGAAAGAAGAAGGAAAATGCAAATTTAAAAGTATTTTGAGACAAATGAAAATGAAAATACCAAAACTTGTTGGATGTAGCAAAAAGCCATACTAAAAGGGAAGTTTATAGTGGTAAATGTCTGCATTAAAAAAGTAGTTTCTCAAATAAACAACCTAACTTTACACCTCAAGAAACTAGAACAATAAGAACAAACTAGGCCCAAATTAGTTGAAGAAAAGAAATAACTAGTGTTAGAACAGATATAAACAAAATAGGGACTAGGAAACAACAGAAAAAAAAAAACAAAACTAAAAGTTGTTTTTTTTAAAAAAAAAAATCAACAAAATTGACAAATCTTTAGGTAGACTAATTAAGAAAAAAACAAAAGGCTCAAATAAATAAAATCAGAAATGAAAGAGAAGATATTACAACTGATGCCTCACAAATAAAAATGATTATAAGAGACTATTAAAACCATTATGCACCAGTGAACTGGAGAACCTAGAAGAAATGGGTAAATTTCTAGAACATACAACCCACCAAAACCAAATTATGAAGAAATATGAAGTCTGAACAGACCTATAATGAGTAAGAAGATTGAATTAGTAATCAATAACTTCCTGACAAAGAAACACCAGTGCTGAGATGGCTTCTCTGGAGAATTCTACCAAACATTTTTTTTTAATAATGTCAATCCTTCTCAAATACTCCCCAAAATTTAAAGATGAAGAAATACTTTCAAACTCATGTTATAAGTTCTGCATTACTCTGATACCAAAGCCAGACAAAGACATTACAAAAAAAAAGAAATTTACAGACCAATATCCCTGATGAATATTGATGCAAAAATTCTCAAGAAAATACTAGCAAGTCTAATTCAATAGCGCATTCATCATATACTATGACCAAGTGGGATTTATCCCTGGGATGCAAGGATTGGTTGACATCTGCAATCCAACCAATTAATGAGATAATACCACACTGACAGAACAAAGGATAAAAAATTACATGATCAGGCACCTGGGTGGCTCAGTCAGCTAAGTGTCCAACTCTTGTTTTTGCCTCAGGTCAAGATCTCATGGTTTGTGAGATTGAGCCCTGCGTCAGGCTCTGTGCTGACTGCGTGGAGCCTGCTTGGGATTCTCTCTCCCCCTCTCTCTTTCTGCCCCTCCACTGCTCACGCTCTCTCTCTCAAAATAAACATTAAAAACAATTACATGATCAACTCAATAGATGCAGAAGTATTTGGAAAAAATCAATACCTTGTCATGATTTAAAAAAACACTCAACAAAACAGAAACAGAAGGAAATTACTTGAACATAATAAAAACAATATATATAAGCCTCATAAGTAGCATGTTCAGTGGGGAAAACTGAAAGATTTTCCTCTAAGATCAGAAACAAAGCAAGGATGCCCATTCTCATCTCTTCTATTCAATTCATTACTACAAGTCCTACAAGAGCAACGAGGTAAAAAGAGAAAAGTCATCCAAGTCTGAAGGGAAGACATCTCTGCAGATGACATAGTCTTATATATAGAAAACCCTAAAGATTCCGCAAAAAAAGCGAGTAGAACCAGTCAACAAATTCAGCAAAGTTGCAGAATACCAAACCAACATACAGAAATCTGTCGTGTTTCTACTAACAGTGAGCAATCCAAGAAGTAAAATAAGAAAACGATCTCATTTACAACAGCATCAAATAAAGAATGAAATACCTAGGATAAACTTAACCAAGGAGGCGAAAGACTTATAAAACGGCACATTACTGGGGGCGCCTGGGTGGCGTAGTCGGTTAAGCGTCCGACTTCAGCCAGGTCACGATCTCGCGGTCCGTGAGTTCGAGCCCCGCGTCAGGCTCTGGGCTGATGGCCCAGAGCCCGGAGCCTGCTTCCGATTCTGTGTCTCCCTCTCTCTCTGCCCCTCCCCAGTTCATGCTCTGTGTCTCTCTGTCCCAAAAATAAATAAACGTTTAAAAAAAAAAAATTAAAACTGCACATTACTGAAAGAAATTAAAGATAGAAAGAAATGGAAAGACATCCTGTGTCATTGTTCAGAAGATGTAATATTGCTAAAATTTCCATACTTCCTAAAGTGATCTACAGAATCAATCTACATCAAACCCCAATGACATTTTTTTTTTTTTGGTAGAAATAGGAAACAACAACAAAAAACAGATAACCTGATTTAAAAATGGGCAAAGACTGATTAGACATTTCTCCTAAGAAGACATCCAGATGGCCAACAGGTAATATGAAAAGATGCTCAACATCACTCATCATCAGGGAAATATACATCAAAACCACAATGAGACTATCACCTCACACCTATTAGGATGGCCATTATAAAAACAAAACAAAACAAAACAGAGAATAACAAGTGTTGGAGAGGATGTGGGGTTATTGGAATGCTTATGCATACATTGTTGCTGGGAATATAAATTGGTACAGCCACCTTGGAGGAACCAACATAGAGTTTCCTCTCAAAAAAAAAAAAAAAAAAAAAAGAATTACCATTTGATCCAGCAACTCCCCTTCTACGTATTTATCCAAAAGAACTGAAAACAGGATCTTGGAAGATATTTGCATTCCTGTCCTCACTGCAGCATTATTTATAATGGTCAAGAAGTGGAAATAAGTAAATGTCCACCAACTGACATATGGATAAGTAAAATGTGGTTTATAAATACAATTAAGCATTTTTAAGCCTCTTAGAACGCTGGCATGTAAGGAGCCTGTCATATGGTACAACACGGATGAACTGTGAGGACATTATGCTAAGGGAAATAAACCAGGCACAGGAGGAAAAATAGTACATGATCACATTATACACGGTATCTAAAGTAGTCAAATTCATGGAAGAAGGGAGTTGAATGAAGGTTGCCCAGGCCTGGGAGGAGGAGAAGTAAGGAATTCCCAATTAATGGGTGTAGAGTTTCAGTCACACAGATGAGAAAGTTCTAGAGATCTGCTGTACAGAAAGGTACACATTGTTAACAATACTGTCGTACACATTTAAAAGTCTGGTAAGAGAGTAGATCTCATGTTACACGTTCTTTTACCTCAGTAGAAAAGCGCGCGTGGCTTGGCTTAGCTTTCTGTTGGGTCGTGCTTCTCCAGACGCTAATATTTTATCCATCTGTGAATATTTTCTTCTAAACCATGTCTTGCCTTTTCACTTTGTTACGGTATCTTTAATATCAAAACATTTCTAAAATATGGATGCAGTCAAGTTTTAAAACCTTTTTTCAGAGCTTATGCTTTTAATATTACTCTCTGTATTATTTATTCCCTATACGATTTTTTACAAAAATATTTTTGCATATAATATTACAATAGATGTAATTATATGTAATACATTATGTGTAACATACGTGATTATATTACAATAATTTTGTAATATATTTTTTTCCAATTTTTCTCTTCTTTAAAGCTTTATTCTATCTGGAATTATGTGTTTATATATGTCTGTTGTGAGGTTCGGATAATTTTTTGCTTGTTTTGAAAACCAATTATCCCTATGCTATTTATTAAACAATAGATCCTTTCCCCCACTGATTTGTAAAGTCGTCTCTATCATAAATCTAGTTTCCACGGTGTGCGCAGATGTGCTTCTGAGTTCTTTATTCTCGATCATTGATCTATTTGCTCTTTTTACTCTCACACCACACTGTTTGATTTGCTGTGGTTTTGTAATACCTCTTGTCTCCGATAGGAAGTTCCTTGCACGCCCTCCTTGCTCTTTATTTTCAGTTGCTGTTAGAACTTCTCAGTTTCAGAATTGACTCCCTTCCGCCCTATAGAGGGTGTGGTGCTCAGCGGTGCTTAGGCAGCTGACTGGACTCCGGGCCCTCCCCACACAGATGATGTATTTCCAAGCCCTAGACCCGAAGTCACGTGGATCGGATCCCCATCTTGAGAGAATCTGTTTCCTCTCCTGGTACCTGACAGTGGGTCCATTTCCAGCTGTGACTCCAGGCTATTTCCAGCCTCTATCTACTATGAAGCATGCTCTCAGCCTCTAACGTCACACAGCATCCCAGCCTCCCTCTCTATGCGGTATATATCCGCAGCTCCCAGTGGACCACAAAGTGTCCTTTGTGTCCTTAGGCTCCTTTCCCTGAATGCCTTGGGTTCCTTTGATTTCTGTTGGCAATGATTTTCTTTCCTATTTTTAAGCACCCCTGTGTGGTCTTAAGATCCTTTTATCATTTTATCTGTCATTTCTCTGTGTATTAGGGAAGAAGGGGAAGTTTTCTGTGTACATTGGATCTAAAAATTGTAGAAATATATTTATTAGTAAGGGAAGATATTTCTAATATATGTGAGGGGGAAATTACCAAACAGGACAAATGGCTACTCTTATTTAAAATACTAATAAGTAGGGACACCTGGGTGGGTCAGTCAGTTAAGACTCTTGATTTTGTCTCAGGTCATGATCTCACAGTTTCATAGGTTCAAGCCCCACATTAGGCTTTGTGCCGACTGTGCAGAGCCTGCTTGGGGTTCTATCTCTCACCCTCTCTCTCTGCCCCTCCCCCACTCACGCTGTCTCTGTCTCTCTCAAAATAAATAAATAAACTTTAGAAAAAAATAAAATAAAATACTAATAAGTAAAATACGAGCACATGCGAATGTATAAATGGAGACTATATTCACTCTTTTCAGGCTGATTGGAAAGAGGTGGGTTTCAGTTACACCAGATGATACCCGAGAAGAAATACAAGAAATACAAGAAAAGGAGTCTTTTCATGCTGCCCATTTAGTCTCTTTCCAACTGCAGGGACCCCAACACGTTCCACACACTGCAGTGGCTCTCTGCTCTAATCTGACAAACCCAGCATAAATGCGACAACTCTTGTGCCAGTGATGGGACGACTTGCCTTGTCATCCCCCCAGAGATCTCTGCTTTACTGTGTCATTCACAGGACCTGGTTCCTGTCTCTCCTTTACTGCTGCACTGCCAGCTGCTGCCACGGTATCTCTCTGTTCTCCTCTCTAATCAGCTTCTGGTTACTCACAGCTCTGACTGCCCCGTGGCTTCCGACCACGGCCTTTTCTCCGTGTATTTCTTCTCCCCTATCATTATGCCATCTATCTCTGTTGTTCTCCTGTTCCAGTTCCAAAAGAAGGATCTCATCATTCCTTTGGTTCTTCACTATTCAGAACTGCTCAGAGTTCTCAGAATAGTAAAGGGTTGTTGCTTTTTAATGCAACACAGTGCACAAACACTGGGTGTCAGTGTGGGTGTCAACATCTAGCCTGTGGGAGTCACCCCCTCTAGAAGATGCTACTAAAGTGGAAATAAACCCAAGATTTGTCTTCACAGCCAAACTGCTAGGATGACAATAATGATCATGTCTGTTGTGTAAAACTCGGAACGATATGGTTATGATGATGTTGACGGCCTCTTCCATTTGCATAGCAAATAGAGTATAAAATGGGATTTTATACATTTCATCTTACTTGATTTCTATGGCAATTCTGTGTAGACAAGACATGAGTTATTACCCCCATTTTATAGTTGAGAAACTGGCACTCGAGAGAGACTGAGTAAAATTGTGGAGTATAAATAGGATTCAGAAATGTTGACTGAGGCCCCTTGTTTTTTCCAGTATACTTTAAAACCCAATAATAAAAATGTGAATTATTTCCTTTGGGAAGCACCATTATATCCTCTTCAACCACTTGAATAATAGGACATATATACAACTCAAATCACAACTATAGTCCCATATGTTCAATTCAATTCAATTTAATCCATTTGTTTTCTTTTCTTCTCCCAGTTCTATCATTTTCTTATGGAAGTGATACTTTGGGGATGTCCAGTCCTGACATTTTTACACCCTTCTCGTATGACACCTTGACTTCTTGAAGCACATCTGGGCAATGGCAGGACCTGCTTTATCCAAACATGCTCATTTCGCCCAAATCTCCACCAGCTGGAGAAGGAAGGGATATTTCACATATAATAGCTTTAAAATATTGGGGCACCTGGATGGCTCAATAGGTTAAGGGTCCAACTTGGGCTCAAGTCATGATCTCATGGTGGGTTCAGCCCCATGTTGGGCTCTGTGTGGACAGCTCAGAGCCTGGAACCAGCTTTGGATTCTGTGTCTCCCTCTCTCTCTGCCCCTCCCCCCCCCAATAAATAAACATTAAAAACATTAAAACATATTAATGTTGGGGCGCCTGAAGCTCAGCCAGTTGAGCATCTGACTTCAACTCAGGTCATGATCTCACAGTTTGTGAGCTTGAGCCCCGAATTGGGCTCTCTGCTGTCAATGCAGAACCCACTTTGGATCCTTTGTTTCTCTCTCTCTCTCTCTCTCTCTCTCTGCCCCTCCCCCACCCTCTCTCTCTCTCAAAAATAAAAAATTAAAAACTATATATTAATATTAAGTTCACAACACTTTACTGCTGCCAGCAATATTCTCATACCAAAATTTCCAAGACCCACCCCCCAGAGTTATACCTTCAGTTTAGCATAAAACATGATATATCAGTCAGGTTTATATTTGATGGTAAATAGCTACAATTATTTAAGCAAATAGAGGTTGATTTTTTTTTTTTTTTAACATTCCAAGAAGCCATAAGTTGAGCAGACAGGTCTAGACAGACACTTGAAGATGCCATCAGAGAATCAAGCGGTTTAGATTGTGCTCCATCTCCTGGTCACAAGATGGCTGCTGTATTTCCAGGCATCAGGTTTTGTTTTCTCAGACAAAGAGCTTTCTGGGGCGCCTGGGTGGCTCAGTCGGTTGAGTGTCCAACTTCTGCTCAGATCATGATCTCACAGTTAGTGAGTTCGAGCCCCACATCAGGCTCTGTGCTGTCAGCTCAGAGCCTGGTCTGTGTCTCCCTCTCTCTCTGCCCCTTCCCTACTCACACTCTGTCACTTTCTGTCTCTCACAAATAAATGAACATTGAAAACAAAATTTTTTTTTAAAAAGAAAATGAGTTTTCCTACAAAGCCCTACAAAGGAGTTCCCTCTAAGTCAAGATCTCATCACCAGAACTAGTTAACATGGCGACTCTCCTCTGCAAAAACAGCTGGGAAATTGGGGGCCAGGCTTGTCTTGACTGATCATGATCAGTCACAGTCCATTACCTGAGGCAGGACCACGGCTGCTTCAAACAAAATCGAGGCTCGGTTGTGGTAATAGAGCTGGCCATGTGTGGATCAAACATTATGTGGTGACATAATGGTTATGCAAGCTCAGAGAAAATGAGGAAATGAGGCCAGGCTGCCTTAAGAAGTGGGCAAGAGGGGCGCCTGGGGGGCTCAGCCGGTTAAGTGTCTGACTCTTGGTTTCAGCTCAAGTCGTGATCTCATGGTTTGTGGGTTGGAGCCCCGCCTTGGGCTCTGTGCTGACAGCATGGAGCCTGTTTGGGATGCTTGCTCTCTGCCCCTCCCCCACTTGCTCTCTCTCTCTCTCCCTCCAAATAAATAAAAAACATTTTTAATTAAAAAAAAAAAGTGGGTGAGAAACAAAAACCCCACGGGCACTCCTAGCCCCCCTCCCAAATGTGGGAAGAGCAGATTGATTTACCTATTCCTGAACTGAATGAAATGGAAGAAATACTTCAAAACTTCGCTTTGGTCCAAAACAATATTTGTATCTATACCCATATTTTAAAGTGGATTTTATTGTTTTACAAAGCTTTGGAACCCTATAATCTCACAAGGCACAGAGGGCTACAAGTGAGATGCATCCTGAACAGCATAGTGCTGGCATCATTCTACCCAGAGGCTCACGATGATTCGAATTACTAAAATGTCTCAGAGTCATTTCCATTATCCTTACTGACAATTAGCTGTAATGGCAAAATGAAATAATTAGGCAGCAGGAAGTCTGGAGCATATAGCTCTTCTGTTATAAAAGCAGCTCAGTGGTATAATGCCAAGTTTACCAAATCTTGGGCCCTTTCTCATAGGATCCAAAGTGATATGAAGCTGAGGTTATGGTAAGAAGCTAGGAAAAACACACAGCCCCTGAGTTCATTAGCAGAATTAATGTCCCATGTGGCATGCAAGCTACTGCCTTACAAACTATCTACGATAATTAATAGAAACTGTGTTAGGATAAGGAAAGTTATTTTAGTAACTTGGCCCGTGTGCATTGCTAGTATTTAATCCTCCCATCGTTTTGTTGTTTTTGCTTCTTAGGAGGTGTTTTGCCGGTAGCTGGCCTACATTCAAGTTCTTGCTCATTGACTTCGTCAGAGTTAACACAACTGTAATTTGCTTCTCGGTCACTGTCTTAAAATTAGAGAACACGAAAACTGGGGAGGAGTTCAATCATTGTTTCTCAGTGGAGAGACAGTTCCAATCTTGGTCAGAATATGTGTTGTTGTCGCGGGAGATGGACCCCCACGTTGCATGGCATTTATCATCCCTGGTCTCTAAGCACTAAATGCCAGTGGCAACCCCTCAATCATTTTGATGACCCCATACACTCCCACGCATTCCCAAACACCCCCTAAGGACACAGATGGGCTATAAACAGATCCAGAGAATGTCTTAAGTTTATAGTCGTCCAGGGTAAGATGCTCAGCGGCCCGGCTCGTGCAGTAATTGGTGATAGCCGCAGCGCTGGAACCCACGACTGGAACTCAGGAGAACTTCATGTGACATCAGGTTTTCTCCGCCATCGAGTGGGAAGTTAATAATGTCCTCTACTGTGCAGAATAGCTACTGAATCCATGTTGCTGCAAAACTGAGAAGCCAATTCAATCAAAGCCAATGTTACTCATTAGCAGAGAGTCGTTTGTGACAAATGGCATCTTAAAAAATAAATAAGGAGAGGTAATTTCGTATTTGGGCTCTAGCCTAAATGTTATTTGGAGAGATCTTGCGTTTCCTACGGAGTCAGGCAAAGGGCAAGGGTGTTTGGTTTAAGGACGTTCAGGGTGAGCGAAAGGTCAGAGTGCTTCCATAACCAAGGCAGCTGGAGGTCCAGAGAAGCACTCGGAATGCCACGCTCATGGACTCTAAGGGAAGAATTCAAGTTCTATTTGCAGCAATACTTTTGCTATTTCTTTTTCCCCAGTGAGCTTTTATTTGGTAGAATTTCACTCCCCTGGCCTTGGCTTTCTCCTTAGCAGTGGGGCAACTTCCACCGACTATCTTCTGTGTCCCTGTAGCCGTTCTTGCTTAGTCACCCAAGTACACGTTCCAGTATCGCTTAGCTGTTCCACAGAAGGGGGCACAAAAGAGCCGTCACAATGTGACCGGCACGATGCTAAATGTCGGGATACAGCTGGAAAACAGACATGGCTCGCAGAAACGTGCAGACAGATGCGTGGCTTCAGAAAACTGGGCTCACGTTCAAACCCAGCCACACTGTGGGCTTCACTTGGTCATACCCCGCCTCTCGGCCCGTTTTCTCATTTCCAAAAGTTAGGGACACACCTACATTCCAGGGCTATGATAGGAATTAAATAGAAATTGGGTGAACATTCCAAGCGAGTGCCTGGCACATAAGTTGCCTTTTGCTTCTGAAAGCATTATGTCCTCGTGATAATTTCTCCACTGCCCTCAGCTAAGACTTTGAGCAAGCTACATGACCACAGTTTCCTCATGTATAAAGTGAAGGTGACATCACCTTATCAACAGGTAATGCAGAGCCTGATTCAGGGCTCAAACTCATGCATGGTGAGATCATGACCTGAGCTGAAATCAAGAGTCCGACATTCAACTGACTGAGCTACGCAGCCACCTGTAACACTTTTTTGCCAAAATAACTGTATTTTCATTGATGCCATTTATATCGCTGCAACCTCAAATCATACACAGAAAGATTCCTTTCTTGTTCTTCTAAAATAAGTTCTCAAGGGGCGCCTGAGTGGTTCAGTCGGTTAAGCGCCCGACTTCAGCTCAGGTCATGATCTGGCCATCAGTGAGTTCGAGCCCTGGATCGGGCTCTGTGCTGACAGCTCAGAGCCTGGAGCCTGTTTCAGATTCTGTGTCTCCCTCTCTCTCTGCTCCTCCCCCGTTCATGCTCTGTCTCTCTATGTATCTCAAAAATGAATAAATGTTAAAAAAAAATTTTTTTTAAATAAGTCCTCAAAACATTTATATATAAATTATATCTCAGTTCAGTTTTAAGATTCTATGATGTCTTGGTGAGCAACATGACTGTCCTGTGGTGAATGCAGATATTATTAGGAACTCTGTAGAATTAGCTTAGTGTAACAGAAAGATCAAACATTTCAAAGTCTGACCCGGATTCAAATCCCAACCTCTCCATTGACTAGCTGTAGAATGTTAGGAAAATTGTCCAAAAATCTCCATAGTTCTTCATTTCTGTAGTATGTGTCACCAAGCTAGCATGCAAACTTATAACTTTGCCTGTGGAACTTGTAACAGGATTAAGTACTCAGGAAAGACTCCAATAGCAGGTTTGCCTCAGGTTAAAAAAGACCGTTTGTTCCTTCTTTGTCTGGCTAACTTCTAGTCACCTTCCAAGACTTTGATCCCAGGATACTTTCTCTGGGTGGCTCCAGACCATCACCCACCCATTCACTGATTCCCAGACAGGCTAGGAATCTTTTTCTTGTAGCCCCCCTCACACTCTGTGCTTACCCATCTCAAATCACCAACCACCCAAGTTAGCGGTCGTGTTATACCTGTTTGCCTCTGCCGCTGGACAAGCCTCGCATGATCCAAGGACCGTCCTCACCCTAATGCCCTCGTTCCCCACATGTCTTAGGTGTTAAACATATACTTGATATCTGAAAGTTGAATGGGATAAAGA
Organism: Puma concolor; assembly: GCF_028749965.1. Classification (NCBI taxonomy): domain Eukaryota; kingdom Metazoa; phylum Chordata; class Mammalia; order Carnivora; family Felidae; genus Puma; species Puma concolor. The sequence continues at coordinate 27,170,912 of NC_141670.1, forward strand.
CACAAAGTTCTAGGGCTGAGACACCTTTCTCTCATATCTTCTCACCAGCCATGAGAGCCACCGTCTAATCACCAGAGCACAGAATGTGAAAGTCATTTGATAATGGTGCTGGCAGGGCCAAAAAGCAAAAGAAAAGAATCTCTAAGGGGTTGTTTTTCTCTTGAATTTGAAAGCCAGTGTACAAGCTGTGAGATCTTGTGGCAAGAAATAATAGTCCCTTAAGGACAAACAAGAGATAATTTCTGGTTGCTTCTTCCCTTCTCTGGCACTCGATGAGGCTATTCCTCCCCCAAAATGGATATAGGCGATAAAAGCAATGCTACGGTATATTTAAGAGCATTATTTATCTGAGATCCTCATGGAACTGGTACAAGCTATAGCTAATTCTGCCTAAACCTGTCATTCCATTGGACGTTTATCTCCACAGCTCCTGCTTGGTTTCCTCTCTGGTCAGGGAGGACAGATAGGCCTCTGAGGACAATCTGTTGTCTTCATGGAATAGGTGATGAGGGAAAAGGAAAGACAAAGTATCTATTACTAACTTATTCGGCCAGCCTTTATGTCTTTTGCATACATTATTTCATTGAATCCTCTCAAAAGCCCTGTGAGGTAGTTAAGCAGTTCATTATCTTAGTTTTACAGATGTAAACCCAAAGACTCAGACGTATTCGGTAACTTGCCCAAGGTCACACACACTGTAAGAAGCTCTCGGTGCCACATGGACCTCCCACACAAGGAAATTTCTCTGTAAGGAGTCACCAGGTGGCACACAGCTCTTTCATTCATTCACAGGCTTTGGAGTCCCACAAAGGGAGTGAGTCCCAGGCGTAGAATACACAATCTGTGTGCAAGCTAATTACTTAATCATTTTAAGGCTCCACTTCTTATCTGAAATGAAGACTATAAAAATGCCTGCCTCGCAGGATTGTTTGGAAGACAAAATGAGATGACGCATGTGCTCAACAGAGGACAGCATTGCTGGCTCAACACGTTTCTACCGACGCAGCATCCCGGTCTGAGGCCAGAGCCAGTGTCAAAGTCAACCCTCTAAAAAACAATGACTGCTGTTTTCATAATGATATAAACTAAGTTCCGTAGGAATACTCATGAGAAAATGATGGATTCTGTCTAAGGGAGTAGAGAGGACTCTCCAGAGATGCTGGCATTTGAGCTAAGCCTTACAGGATCTGCCATATCTCCCTAGTTTGGGAAGATGGTATCATTGGCATGGCCAACTCTGTAAACAAGACTTGAGATGTGACAACATGTAGCCAGATAGAGATCAACTGTGGGCTGGAGGAGGGGCACAGCAGGAGATGCAGCCACAGCTGTAGGTTGGAGTCAGAGTGTGAAGAAGCTGTCACGCCAGGCTCCAGGGTTTGGGCTTCACTCTAGGGCAGTGGAGAGTCACGAGAACTCCCTCAGCAGGAGAGCCACATGCGCTCATTTGCATATTGGAAAGAGAACCGGGGACGCCATCTGGACCACGGATTAGAAGGGAGAGAGCTGGAGGCAGGAAGACCACAGTGACTCCCCAGAGCACACAGGATGAACAAGGGTGGGGGAAGGGGATGAGAGTAGGACTTCCATCCGACAGGATGGATAGCAGGTGTCAGTGATGCGGGCCCGTCACTCATTTCTCCAGGGATCGCTGTTTAGTGTTCTATCCTCTTCTTTAGAATTAAACGCCTTATAAGTTTAAGGCAGTAGTGAAGGACTGAAGAAGTGAGAGGGCTCTAAATATAAGAAACAAGCAAAAGCTAAGGGTAGTTTGTGAGCTTGCAACAAAGTAATGTTCCTTGCTGTCAATGCCCCCTGGTTTACTACAAAAATACCTCCAATATGACTTCGAAATACAAACAGCGAGGGGCGCCTGGGTGGCTCAGTCTGTTAAGCGTCCAACTTTGGCTCAGGTCATGATCTTGCGGTTCATGAGTTTGAGCCCCACACCGGGTTCTGGGCTGCAGCTTGGAGCCTGGATCCTGCTTCAGATTCTGTGTCTCCCTCTCTCTCCCTTGCCTGCTCACACTCTGTATCTCTCTCTCTCAAAAATAAATAAACATTAAACATTTAAAAAAATGCAGTTATTGGGGTTGCCATTCTGTAAATGGACTGTGAATACCGGATTCCATTTTCCCATGGCTCTGATTCTAATATTCTTCTAGGAAAAGTCTGTTGGTCAAAATCAAGTCATTAGGAAAGAGAATACTGACTAAGAGGGGTTTTCTTCAGGAGCTATTTCAAACCTTTCCCCCAAAACACAGATCACAGAATTAGCATGAATGTCCCAGGCCCAGGTGCAATCACATTCTCCAAGATGCTTAATGATCAAGGATACATCTGGATTTTAAAGGTAGAAGACATTTGTTTTCAGCTTTTTGTTTCAAGCCAAGAGGCTAAAGACCAAGGGCACAGAAGCTTTAAAAAGGCTGTGAAAGGATCATTTTAGCTCAAGGCTTGGTTAGGAGCTGACAGGGAAAAGGTGTGAATATATAATAAGTAAACATTCAAAGGGCAACCGAGGATATTTCAAAACAGAGAAAAATGATGGACTCTTTGATGAGTGGCATTGGAACAGTGAGGTGGCCATATAGAAAAAACAAAACTCTGGATTGCTACATATTCACTAATGCAAAATAGACTCCAAATGGAAAATGACACAAATACTAACACAAAACATTTTTTAAATGTTTTTCTAAAAAAAAGTTATGATTTTGAAATAGGAAAGACATTCCTAGGCATATAATATTATTAAGAGGAATAGAGAAAAAAAATGTCAATAAATTTGACCATATAAAAACTTTGGTAAATATATATAATACACATATATATTAATAAAATCAAAATCAATCTGAGTAGAAACCATTGATAACATGCATGACCACCATTCTCCTGGCCTCCACACCTCCATCCACAGGAGTTAAGAGTTGCTCTACAACTCTATATGCTCATAACAAAGCTCCCTTTTCTCCCAGTTTCAGCCCCCCACTTCTCCTTGCCCCCACTCTCAGAGCTTCGCCCCATTAACCTCTTGGGGATCATCAGCATTGACTTCCTTATGATCTTTATCCCTAATAATCTGGATCACCTCAAGAAGCCCAGATGTCCCTCATTATCTAGACCCACACTCCCATGTGGCCCATACATCCCATTTCTGGCCCTACGCCTCATCCACCCCTGATTCCTAAAACTCTCCTGCCATGCTGTCAGTCAAACTCAGATCTCCTATAGGTTTCGCTTCTTCTCTGAATATTTCCATCAACCTCCTGCTCCAACTGCAACCTGGCTGACCCTGAGCACAGCACTTCCTCACAGCCCTGTCCAGGGGCATCTGTTTTCTTTCTGCCCCTTCTTAATCTCTAGACCTGGAAATCAGGTGGGTGTCCTCCTGCTTCTGATTGCCATGACTGGGCCATTGGTTCTCTCTACTCAACTTGAGAACTCATGTCCTGAGACTGTCACTCTCTGTTACAATCATCCATTGGCCCAGACCACCTCCCTCCATTTTCAAAGACTTTTGAGGTGCCGTTTTGCTCCTTTCATTCTCTTTAATGCTACTCTTGTCATAACTATTTGTGATTTCAACATAGGCAGAGGTGATCCCTGTAACATCCTGGCGGTTTTGACTTCTGGGTTCTTTCACCTCTTTTCCTCCAACGATCTTGTCCTTCAACTTATTGCAGCCACTGACTCTCCCATGGTCAAATATCTCATTACCAATAATTGCAACCCCTCTACACCCCAATATCAGGCATTCTGCTCTTTTGCCACCTGTGCCTTTATTTCTAGCTGGCTCTCTCCAGTGTCCCACCTCCGACATTTTTTTGACTTTTACCACACAGCTAAGGAGGAACATTAAACTTACTGTCTTTTACACCTAGAGTTTTTTTTTTTTTTTTCAACGTTTATTTATTTTTGGGACAGAGAGAGACAGAGCATGAACGGGGGAGGGGCAGAGAGAGGGAGACACAGAATCGGAAACAGGCTCCAGGTTCTGAGCCATCAGCCCAGAGCCTGACACGGGGCTCGAACTCACGGACCGCGAGATCGTGACCTGGCTGAAGTCGGACGCTTAACCGACTGCGCCACCCAGGCGCCCCACACCTAGAGTTTTTAATTCCCTTCTTACTTACCTTAAATTCCATGTTCCATCATGATAATCATTCCTTTGCATCTGTCTTCAACTCACCTGTCCCCTCTGATTTCTTCAAATTCATCTGGTATTGGGGACTGAGTTGTGCCCCCCCCCCATTCACATGTTAAAGCCCTAATCCCAGTGTGTCTATGTTTGGAGATGGGGTCATTGAGGTGGTAATTAAGGTTAAAGAAGTCAGAAGGGCCTGGGCCTAAAGCAATAGGATTGGTGTCCTTAAAAGAAGTGGACGAGATACCAGGGATGCACGTGCACAGAGGAAAGGCCATGTAGGGACACTGGGAGAAGGTGGCCATCTGCAAGTCAAAGACAGAGGTCTCGAGAAAAACCAACCTGCTGGCACCTTTGTCTTGAACTTCCAACCCCTAGAACTGTGAGAAAATAACTGTCATTTCAGCCACCGATCTGTGGTATTTTGCTATAGGGCTCTAGTAAAAATAGATCTGGCAAGATTCCTTTTTCCACTAACTCCCTTTGTGTGGCTGTGCAACTGAACTTGACTCCAACAACAATGGCAACAGCAACACCTTTGGGTGACAGGTGTCCTGACGCTCAAGACAAATCATGTCAGGTGGGTCCCGGTGTTTCCGGGCAATCATTCTTCACGTCCCTAGTCCATTCCTCTCTCTCCGTCACGTGCAACTATTTCGTCCTTGTCCCCCTCCTCAAACCTCCATCACCCCCTGACCCTCCGTTTCAGTGAATGATGCTGTTTCCACTCTCGCTGAGAGAATAGAAACAATCACAGGAGACCGTAAGCTCCCACCACATCTCCTCACTTAGCCTCCATACTATCTATTTAGCTTATTTATCTTGTTTATTTTTTGTCTGTTTCCGACAAATGTAAGCTGGACGAGAGCAAGGATTGTATCTATTTTGTTCATGCACGATCTCCAGTGCCTGTAACATCAGAGCCACTCAATAAATATTTTTAGGATAATGAACACATGGATATGACGGTGGACTAATTTCCTTATTATACACAGAAACTCTTACAAATCCATAAGAGAGAGAACAATTAAAATGGACAAAAAGTATGAACAGAAAGCTCATAGATCAAAGAAATACAAATGGCCAATAAATATAAAAATGCATTCAACGTTGTTCATAAGAAAGACAACTCAAAACAGTAGAGACAGCAAATTCCACATATCAGAGTGGCAAAAATTTGAATCTTGATAAAATTCAGTGTTGGTAAGGGTACAAGCAAACAGGCACTTTCACATACTATTGGTGGAAGTCTACTGGTATTCTCTCTCTTTTTTAATGTTAACTTACTTTTGAAAGAGAGACTGAGAGACGGAGTGCAAGCAGGGGAGGGGCAGAGAAAAAGGGAGACACAATTTGAAGCAGGCTCCAAACTCTGAGCTGTCAGCACAGAGCCCAACGCGGGGCTCAGACTCGAGCCGAAGTCAGATGCCTACCCAACTGAGCCACCCAGGCGCCCCTATTGGCATTCTCTTTTAACAATATCTACCAGAATTTAAGATAAATATACCTTACACAAGTGTGCCAAGATTATATGTAATAGGATGTGCATTCACAGTTTTGTTTGGTTTTCATTTATTTATGTATTTTTGAGAGAGAGTGACAGCATGCACGTGCACTAGCAGGGGAGGGACAAGGGGAGATGGAGAGAGAATCTTAAGCAGGCTCCAAGACCAGCATGGAGCCAGACGCAGGGCTGATATGTGAGAACACGACCTGAGCTGAAATCAAGAGTCAGACGCTTAACCCACAGAGCCACCCAAGCACCCCCACTTGCTTTTTGTTTATAATAGCAAGTATTAGATATAAATTAATATGACACTGCTTAAATCTGATACATTAATTCAAGGAAATTGTAGCCAAAATACAAAGAAGATACGGGCTCCTGGGTGGCTCAGTCGGTTAAATGTCCAACTGTTGGTTTCGGCTCAGGTCACGATGTCTCTGTTCATGAGGTTGAGCCTCGCAGGTTCAAGTCCCGTGTCAGGGCTGACAGCTTACAATTCTCTATCTCTCTCTGCATCCCCCCACCCCACTTCACACACTTTCTTTCTCAAAATAAATAAATACACTTCAAAAAATAGTTTAAAATGAGGGGTGCCTGGGTGGCTCAGTCAGTTAAGCATCTGTCTTTGGCTCAGGTCATGATCTCATAGTTCATAGGTTTGAGCTCCGTGTCAAGCTCTGTGCTGACAGCTCCGAGCCTGGAGCCTGCTTCGGATTCTGTGTCTCCCTCTCTCTCTGACCCTCCCCTGCTTGCTCTCTCTCTCTCTCTCAAAAACAAATAAACATTAACAAAAATTTTTAAAAATTTATTAAAAAATAGTTCAAAATTAAAAATATAGAAGTACATTTGCCGATATGAAAAGACGTTCATTACAGTCAACATTCAAGCAATAAACAGTCTATAGAATGTGCATGTGTGTGTATATGTGCGTTTCCATTAAACATCTCTGAAAGGCTATATAAGAAAGAGTTAATACTTATTTTTTTCTGGAGAGTAGTTCCAGGGGGTTGAGGAAAGGGAGTTCTTTGGTTGTCTTATGCTTTACTGTTTACTTTTCATAACATGCCTTACTATTTTATTCTTTTTCAAAAGAGAAAGAGCACCTTAAAAAGCAATGGCCAAGTTCTTTTCCCTTTTATAATTTCAATATTGTGTGGACGTGAATACACACATACATATCATATTTTATGCAGTGCATGCAGTTAAAGCAATTTCATATCAGTTAATGGATCCAGGTTTTTTTATTTACTTATTTAAAACTGTTTTCGGAAGGCAAAAACAACCTGTCAGGGTAGTTGATTAAATGCCTACCTCCCTATCCCCACATACACATATATAAATTCAGTAATGGTAAAAAATCATTCAGACCATTTGTTTGGCATTTTGAAAACAAAGCAACCAATCAATAAACCACTTCTCAGCTGTGTGTGTGTGTGTGTGTGTGTGTGTGTGTTATTCTTTAGACAAGTACTATGTTTCTGGGTTTAGATAGAGAAGTCTATTTCATATACCATACACCTACTAATTGTCCATCACTGGACTGGGTGCCTTAACTAAACGAAGTCTCTCCCTCAAGATACTCTAATTTTTATAAAGGTAGAAATTAAATATAAATATAAATATACACACACAAAGGAAATTGCCAGGAAAGACTTAATAGAAGAATGAAGGCTTGAGAGGCCACAAGCAGAAACCGAGCCACATAACCAACAATCAATGTCTTCCTTCTAAGAGTTGGCCTTTGAAATCACAGTTTTAATATAATAGTTCATGCATTCCAGTAAATTATGACAAATCAGAAATGCTGCTACTAAAATGGACCCCTGGGGCAAAACTCCTTACCAAACCAATTTGAATTCAAACTGACAGCAGAATGTACAAAGAGAGGAAAAGAGCTGACACCATCTCCAACACTGGTTTATAAAGATAATTAACTCTTATTTATTCAAATACATGAAGATACTGCACAGTGGAAAATAGTGAGTCTTTGGGGATGTTGCTAAAGATACAAGCCTTTCAGGATATTCCCTCCCCTCAACTCACCCCTTCCTGAATTATTATGCCCATTACCAACCACACGTCTAGATGAGAAAATTATTGAAATGCATATTGAACAGAGCAATTTATCTGTGACTGAAAATATCTCAGAGTTAATAGAGCTCCACTGATGAGATCTAAACAAGAACAGGGAATGTGGTACCTAATTTACAACAGTATTATTTAGCGACATAAATTTAACCACAAGCAACGTATATCGTGAACATCATGAATAACACAAGAGGAAAATGGGGGGAAACGGGGAGTTACACAGAATGTGCTTCTTTCAAAGAGAAAAGGATCACAGAACCATCACATCAATGCTTGAAACACAGTCGGCATTCAAACTGGTGAAAGTAATTAAGCCAGCAAATTAAGAATCCTGTTTCCTTTTCTTTCCCCACTCCAGACTTTCCAATAAGTAAGTCAACTCTTTTGTGCGATTTAAGTCCGTCTTAAAAGATTCCCACAGAAAAATATTTCTCCGTCAACCTGCCATGGTGCCTGAAATTATTGTTGTTAAAAACTTAAGGATTTGGAGATGTTTGGAGATGTTTCCAAGATTTCTGTATTAAATCTCTGAGAGAAAAAGATTCTTCAGCTAACCTACTAGTGGGAATGATACATTCTAAAACTATTAAACATGTAGACAAAAGAGATCTTAGCAGTACAACTACTCCCTTTCCTGAAATTTATCAGACGAGTTAAATTGAGACCCAAAGTATCCAAGGTCACAAAGCTAACTGTTGGCAGAACTGGAACTAAAGTCCAAGGCATTTGATTCCCCACCTAGTGCCTTTCCCCTATACTGTGCCTCAGTTTGTTTCCAAGGGGCTACAAGAATAAGACATAGGAGAGATACCCGAGGTCAGAAACATGAATTACAAAAGTGTATTCCCTGTAAGCAAAAGGGAAAGCAACATGAAGTCACCCTGCTAACATCACCATTTTGCCTAGATAAGCTCTAAGAACATGGGGCGCCTGGGTGGCGCAGTCGGTTAAGCGTCCGACTTCAGCCAGGTCACGATCTCACGGTCAGGGAGTTCGAGCCCCGCGTCAGGCTCTGGGCTGATGGCTCAGAGCCTGGAGCCTGTTTCCGATTCTGTGTCTCCCTCTCTCTCTGCCCCTCCCCCGTTCATGCTCTGTCTCTCTCTGTCCCAAAAATAAATAAACGTTGAAAAAAAAAATTTATAAAAAATAAAAATAAAAAAAAGAACAATGGAGCTTGTTTGTTTTCCATCAAATGCACAGCTGACCGATAGACCAGAATCGAAGCTGAGCATTGGAAGAGCTCTTTAAGACCCCATGTGCAATTGTGAATCATGTTATTGGTTGCTGGTGATTTTACTTGAAAGTCCCTACTGTCAAATCCAAAAAATTAGGAGTGTTGGGTGGCTCAGTCAGGTAAGCATCCAACTCTTGATCTTGGCTCAGGTCATGATCTCGCTGTTTGTGAATTCGAGCCCCGGTCAGGTTCTGCACTGACAATGCTGAGATTCTCTCTCTCTCTCTCTCTCTGCCCCTCCCTGCTCATGTGCTCTCACTCTCTCTCTCTTAAAATAAATGAATAAACTTTAAAAAAATCATTTAAAAAACACAAAAATTACACTATTTACTGTCCTCCAGGCCAAAGTCACTATTCCTCAAATTGATCATCCCATCACTTGCCAGGATTAGGTTATTATACAAGACCTGTATATACTTACCTGGTTGTGGCAGCGCTATATTGGGTGACCTATATAAATGGTTGGGAAATCAGCAAACCAGAGGCAGCAAGGAGAATGGAAAGAATTTGAGGATTGATATTTTCCCAAAGAAACCAAAGCAGTCTTCACTTAAGAAAATCAGAACACTGTTAGATGGTTTTGCACCTATTTGATGGCTTAGCAGTATTTTCACTGTAAATTCTATTGCTGAGAGGCTCCTTACTCTTTTTAGAGCTCAGTGTTGTTAAAGTTTTTCAACCAGAACTTCTCGTCAAGATGACAGTCTCTTCATGATTTGCTGTACTCCCTGTCTCTCTCTCTCTCAACCCCTGATCAAAATCAACAGCAATGGGAGATAACCAAATGGGCATAGTCAATATGAAAAAAACAAGATCGATCGCTCTGCGGACCAGAAGCAGAATACGATTTCAGAATGGTGGGGGTCAGAAGCTGCTGCCCAGCTGGGATCAGGGTCAGGAAGCCAGCAGCACTGAGTGAGGGTCACCATTTCAGAATGTCAAGGATGAACAGTGCTTCCCTCAGATGGACCTGCAGTCAGGTGGATGGAGAGAGCCCAGGGACCAGGGTGGGCTCTTCTGTTCTTGAAAAGATATTGAACACATTGCTGGCCAGCCTCTGCCTGGAGCCGATGGACATGGCTGATGGACATGGGGAGGGGAGAATAAACGAGTCCTCAACTGGGGCCTGAATTAAGTTTTCCCTTTGTCTCAGTGAATAAACCTGAAATATCCTCCAAGGTCCTCACGTGCCAGTATTCCCTAAATTTCATTATAATAAGATCAGGTTTGCCAGGCAGCGGGGAGTGAATCCTTTCTCAGCCCCATCAGCCAAAGTTCACCAGAGACCCACCTGTAGCCTGACAAAGTCAGACTTATCGGCTTATAGCTACGAAGTGGCCACATCCCAGAAGAATGGCGAGTGTCTCACCAAACAAAAGGGAAAACTAGAATGAGTCCAAGATTGGGGGAAGAAGGGCGGCATTTGGGTGGAATTGTGAAGTGTACCGTTTAGTGGCATTAGGTACATTCGCATTGTTGTGAATCCATCACCACCATCCATCTGCAGAACCCTTCATTTCGCACAACCGAAACTCTGTATCCTTTAAACATTAACTCCTCTTCCCCCCCCCCACCCCCCGCTCCCGCCCCAAGCCCCCAGCCCCTGGCAACCACTCTCCTACTTCCTGTCTCCACGACTACCCTAGGCATCTCTTATAAGCAGGATTGTTCAGTCACTGTCCTTTTGTGACTGCCTTGCTTAACGTAGCATGAGGTCCTCAAGGTTTATCCATGTTGTAACATGTATCAGAATTTCTTTACTTTTTAAGGCTCAATAATATTCTATCATATGTATCTATCACATTTTGCTTTTTCACTCACCAGTCCATGGACACTTGTGTTGTTTCCACATTTGGCTATGGGGAATAATGCTCCTATGAACACCGATGCGCAAATATCTGTTTGAGTCCCTGCTTTCAATCCTTTTGGGCATATATCCAGAAATGGAATTGCTGAGCCATATGGTAATTCTGCACTGAGCTTTTTGAAGAACTCCCAGACTGTTTCCACAGTAGCTGCACGATTTTACATTCCCACTAGCAATGTATGAGGGTTATAATTTCTCCACATCCTCACCAACACTTGCTATTTTCCATGTTTTTGATTATAACCATCCTAATAGGTATGAAATGGTATCTCTCTATGGCGTGAGCCGGTGTTTGGAGAGGCTCGGCGCTAAGCAGGACTGTGTATAAAAGGTTGGGACCAGCAAGTAGACTCAGGGTCTGATTTCCTCGAAAACTGCAGAGATAAGTTAATGTGAAATGTGTGCAGAAACCCTTTATCTGAGCCTCTGTGCCTGGGTTGGTAATTGACACTGCTTCCCCGTTGCAAAAGGACTCATCTTCCAGGCAAAAGTAGAAAGCTCATTCTTGCTGATATAATTTCATACCTCAAAATTTTAGACAATCTATGATTTTAGGAAACAAGGCTTCTCAGTGAATAAGTAAAAGAAATATGCCTTAAAGACCAGAGTTGTTGTGACATTTTACAATGGCAGAGTGTCCTTGGAGAGAAATATTGGTTTCTCTTAACTTTGCAGTTGGCTTTATCTGTTATCTATTATCCAAGAGTTATAATTAGCATGGCAGATACTTTACTTTCTTATTCTGAGATAATTTTTACTTTCTCAGCATCAAGGATACCATAGAAAGGAAGAAAGAAAATCATAAGTGAAAACCTCCCTGCTCAAAATGAACCTACAACCCAAAATTCCAGTGCTCAGAGAGACCCTAAGAGACAGTCACCTGGCTGCGGCCACATCAGCACCAGACTGATGGCAAATGTGATGTTGGGATTTGCCTACTTTACCATAAGCTAGCAGGGTGACTTAGTTACATCATTAGCTTTTCTTGGCTTTTTAGTTTCATCTGTACAAAAGGGAGTTAACAATAGGACTCACGTGGGGCACCTACGTAGCTCAGTTGGTTAAGTGTCCGACTTTGGGACAGGACATGATCTCATGGTTCGTGAGTTCGAGCCCCACGTTGGGCTCTGTGGTGACAGCTCCAAGCCTGGAGCCTGCTTCGGAGTCTGTCTCCCTCTCTCTCTGCCCCTCCCCCACTCACGCTCTGTCTCTGTCTTTCTCTCAAAAATAAATAAACATAAAAAAAAATAAAAATAAGTAAATAAAAATTAAAAAAAAAAACACAATAGGACTGCCTCCATAATCTTATTATTGGACAATTCAAGGAGGTAATGAGAAAAGCTTAAGATTCAACATGCCTTTCAAAGACATAGTATTTATTCTTCTCTGAACAAAACATTCGGACACTAGGGATATTGCTTCTCCTTCAAGCAAGAGCACCTGTTATGCCCAGAATTCGTGATCCCCAAAGACCACCAGGGAGCCGAGTCTGATGCAAAAGCAAAAGAGCCTTTATTCGAGCTAGCTCGAGCGCAATCCCCAACCTGCACCGATGCAGCACTGAGAGACCAGAGAGAGAGAGAGAGCAAGTTTCAAAAGCACAAAGGTTTTATATAGGGGTCCAGGGGCAGTTGGTGAGGTAAAGGCTGTGGCCTCAGCTGATTGGCTGGGGAAGGGTCGTGGCCTTGGCCAATTGGCTGGGGAAGTTTGAACGGGTGAGCGGGAGGTTACTCACGGGGAGGAGGCGTGGTCTGAGGTTTCTGCCATTTTCCCAGAAAGGGGGCGTGTGGGGACATAGTCACTCAAGGTGGAGGACACAGAACAAGATGGAGTCGGCCAGCGTAGTTCCGCCCTTTCACACCCAGTCCTGCTTCCATGTTAACTGAGACTCAGAGGCGTTTTCCTCATAACCATGTGCTGTCAAATCCCGGCAGAGTCCGAGCAGGACCCACCTCTGATATCCCCCTCCCCCAAGCCTCTTCTGCTCTTCCAAAGAATTATTTCACCCATTTAGACTTTATGCTCATGGATAAAGATGTGGATAATTTCTTAATATTTCAGCCTTTCTCCTTGAAGTAGAAAAGACAGCTAGGGAGTCTATGAGCCTGAAATGCCAACTGTGTGATTTACATCCATCACTACATAATTAGCAATTAGCTGAGCACAACAAAGGGAGATCCTGCTATGAATACCTCTCCACGCAATCCTGACAGGAAGATCATGTTTCTTTCTTCCTTGCAAAGTGCAAATTGGGAACCATCCAAGTATTCAGCAAGAATAAAGTACAACATTTAAATGAACCGTTTAGAAAGATGACGGGGACGCTTTGTGCAAAACAGTCAGGGCTTCTTTGGGGACCTTGTTTTCCCTGAGACCCAGCTTCCTGAGCTCAGGTTGACTCTCCAAAGTCGGATTTAAGAGATTTTTTTTTTTTTTTTTTTTTTTTAATGAAGATGGAGCATTGTTCTGGGTAATGACTTCAGACCCTAGACTATAGTTAGCAGCTGATGAGGATTCAAGCTGAAAGATAATAATATGTACAAGAGGAACTGATCAGCCCTTTTCCACTTTGTTTCTTCAGTGCTGAAAGCCAAGTAGAGCAGTCCCAGGCTGGCATGAAAGGCAAAGTGACCAGTATGACCAATGCATCTTTCAGCCCTGCGATTAGTCTAATAATCACTCTGCCCCCTAATTTTCCTGCCACTGCAGGAACTATAAATGGCATTCTGTGAGGCCACAAATTGCTATGGAGCACTTTGTGCATGAGGGAAATTCTCTCATTGTGTAAATGGATCAGTTCCCACCCTAAAATTACTGGCCTCTCTCTGACAAAATGATGCCGGAGCCTTAATACTGCCTACCGGATTGTGTAAAATTGACTAATTTTACAGGTTTTCCTTTTTAGCTTTTTCTATCTTATGATCTCTGAATGTGGGGGTTGCCAATTTTGGTCCAACCAGTGGAGTGGTCGTTTTCTTCCTTTCTCTTTCTCTCTTTCTTTCTCTTCCATCCTCTTTTAGGGATTGGCATCCCCAGACCTGTAACGGTCCAGGAAAAGAGTAGCCTCCCCTCAAGGTAATCGGTGGAAAGTACATTTTTATGCTCTTTCCCCGCCATGATTCTAGACCTAAACACTCTAAAACGTTCCCCCATCCATCTACTTCCCATCCCCCATCCCTCCTGGACCCCCTCCCTGCCTGCCCCCCACACAAAAGATTCACTGTTAAGGGCTTGCCTAAATTCTCATACTCTCACCAGTCAGTCTTTCTTGGCCTATCCAGGAGAGGTTCACATGTCCTTCTTTGCTCCCACACTGCCCTGCTTCTGCTTCTAAAGTAGCTCACTTCTCTCTGGTTATGTAAGTCTGTCCCTAAACTGTGACACCTTAGAGCCCAGGAACTATTTTCCATTCACCTTTGCATCCCAGGGACAGACCATAATGCCTGGCACGTACATTACCCATTCTTTATAGGAGACAATTTAAGCATACTTTTAATTTTTTAAATGTTTGTTTATTTTGAGAGAGAGAGAGAGAGAGAGAGAGAGCAAACAAGCAGGGGAGGTGCAGAGAGAGGAAGAGAGAGAGAATCCCAAGCAGGATCAGCAGTGCTTGAACCTACGAACCCCATGCAGTGCTTGAACCTACGAACCAAGGGATCACGACCTGAGCCGAAACCACGAATCGGACACTTAACTGACTGAGCCACCCAGGTACCCCGATTTAAGCATAGTTTTAAGGTACTGCTTAACAAAACAAAACAGAGAAATGGGTAGAAATGCTTTGTAAGCCTGCATTGGATGGCTGGACAAGCAGGGGACAGAGAGAACACAGGCGGTACCTGTGTCCTGGGGAGCCCACAGCCAGGACACATCATAGCATGGCTGAAATAGGGAAATTAACTGGGTGTCATGGAAACATGATGGGAGTGACCAGCTCAGCCAGGGACCATTTGAGGAGACTGCACAATGGAGTCACAAATGGTCTTGAAATATGGGTAAAGTTTGGCAGTATTGGGATGATGAAAGGCATTCGAGGGGAAAATAGAAATTCCAAGTCTAAAGGGCAAGAGGAAGCACGTTTGGGGCTCTGCCCCTGCCCTTCTCACCTGTGTGTGCACCCATTCAACCCCCTCCCCCCCACCCCCACCTTCCGTGCATTTCATGGGCTTTCAAAAAGGAATCTTTTCCATGAAAGGTGGGCGAATCAGATGAAGGAGGCCAAAGGTACAACCTTCCAGCTATAAAATAAAGTAAGTACTGGGAATGTGATGGACAGCATAGCAACTATAGTTAATACTGTATTGCATGTTCGAAAGTTGCTGAGAGTGGATCTTAAACGTTCTCATCACAAGAAAAGAAAAGCAGTGGCTGTGTGTGATGATGGCTGTCATAACCAGACACTGTGGCGATCATTTTGCAATATATGCAAACGCCAAATCATTATGTTGTGCACCTGAAATTAATATGTTATATATCCATTACACCTCAAAAGTAAACAAAGGGGGGCACCTGAGTGACTCAGTTGAGTTGGTTGAGGGTCCAATTTCGGCTCAGGTCATGATCTTGTAGATCATGGGTTCGAGTTCTGCGTCGGGCTCTGTGCTGACAGCTCAGAGCCTGGAACCTGCTTTGGATTCTGTGTCTCCTTCTCTCTCTGCCCCTCCCCTGCTCTCTCATTCTCTCTCTCTCTCTCTCTCAATAATAAACGTTAAAAAAAATTTTTTTTTAAGTACAGAAAGGAATCTCTTCACAACTATTTCAGAATCTCATTTGTCTTTCTTGCTGGGTATTTGGAACTGCAGGTCCCAGTAGGTGGGGTAGGCACTCCCTAGAGGGTCAGTGTGCTTAAGGTACTTTTCTCTAGAGGAAAAGAGAATTCTCTCCCTTCGCTTACAGTGGGATCCTGGGGACACTTGTTTCTGGTTGCTTATTGGTAGAATCAGAGATTCTTCTTATCAGAGAAGCCTTCAGAGGTCACCAGCTCTGCCCCCATAGGAACATCCTAACCTAGTCCCTCTAAACTCACTGTCCCCCCACCTTGTGTGTAGCTTACCCTCGAAGCTTCAAAGACACCAGAGCATCACCCAGGAACATGCTAGAGAGACTCTCAGGTGAGAAGAGAATGGAGCTTAAGTTCCTACCAGTGGAAACCAAGGCATTATTTTTTGTCCTGGATTCCTTCCTCGCTGCCATTTTATCACCACCTCCCACAGCAAAATGACCTCCCACAAGGCCCTAAGGACTAGGAACAGGATGATAGTGTGGTACCATTGCATGCTTTAAAATTCTCATTAGGTTTTCCTTTTAAATCAAGGCCAACTCCGAATATGTTTCTGGATTGCACCTTTCACTGCAGCTGTCCGGGTTTAAGTGGCCTGGAGGGAGTATATTAAGTGGACTTGCACTGTCAATTAGGATACAAGTTAGCTGTACATCAACTTTAAGAGGTTTTGGCCTGTGAATGCCCTGATTCAACTCCTACATTCTGTGTCTCTCTTGCCCCTTGGGGTTCCCTCCTGTCAGTCCTGCCAGCTTTTCGGGGCTCTCATTCATGCCCATTACTGTCCAAGGCCTCCCTCTGGGGGCACCTCACCAGGAACTGACCTCCTTGCCCTCCACACCAGTGGCTTTCCTGCCCGGGTGTGTAATAGAGTCACCTAGGAAGTTTGTTTCTGTTTGTTTTGTTCCCATTCTGGGGCAGACTGTTGGTTTTGTTTTAATTTTTTTTTTTTTAATTTTTTTTTCAACGTTTATTTATTTTGGGGACAGAGAGAGACAGAGCATGAACGGGGGAGGGGCAGAGAGAGAGGGAGACACAGAATCGGAAACAGGCTCCAGGCTCTGAGCCATCAGCCCAGAGCCCGACGCGGGGCTCGAACTCACGGACCGCGAGATCGTGACCTGGCTGAAGTCGGACTCTTAACCGACTGCGCCACCCAGGCGCCCCATGTTTTAATTTTTTTTAACGTTTATTCATTTTTGAGACAGAGAGACAGAGAGACAGAGCGCAAGTGGGGGTGGGGCAGAGACAGAAAGAGACACAGAATCCGAAGCAGGCTCCAGTCTCCGAGCTGTCATCACAGAGCCCGATGCGGGGCTCGAACCCACAAACTGTGAGATCATGACCTGAGCCAAAGTCGGTCGCTTAACAGACTGAGCTACCCAGGCGTCCTGACTGTTGTTATTTTTAAAAAAAGGGCCTGGCTCAGTCAGTTAAGCATCCGACTCTTGATTTCAGCTATGGTCATGATATCATGGTTCATGAGGTCGGGCTCTGTGCTGGCCGCATGGAGCCTACTTGAGATTCTCTCCCTCTCTCTACCCTCTCTCTCTTTCTGCCCCTCCCCTGCTCGCTCCAGTGCTTGCTCGAACTCTCTCTCTCAAAATAAATAAATACACTTTTTTTTTAAAGGTCCCAGAGAATTCCATTGTGCAGCCAGGATTGAAAAGCACTGAGGTAGGCAGTGTTTATTTGTTTTAACTTCTAAAACCTGTAAAACTCTTTGTTCAGACAATGCAGAAACCCTCATGTAAAAAAAAAAAAATGGAGCAGACTTTCTTTGGTTGATGAAGTGAGTGTGGAAAGAAACACACATCCATAGGTGACTCCATAGGACTGTCTGGAAGCCAACGCTTCACCTTCATGGATACCTCCCCACCCCATCAAAATGTACCTTCCCCAGGAGCCACTCCATTAAGCCCAGGGTTTCACAAATGATTTCTGTAAAGGGCCAGTGAATAAACATTTTAGCCTTTGCAAGCCATATAATTTCCATTGCAACTACCCAACACTGCTGTTGAGTACGAAAGCAGCCATAGGCAACACATAAATTAATGAGCGTGGCTGTGTTCCACCAAAACTTCGTTTACAAGAGCAGACTGTGGACTGGATTTGACATGCCAACCGTAATCTGCTGATCCCCGTTTTAAAGCATTGCTCCCTTCGAAATGATTGATTGTAAATCTTTCAAGCTAAATATTTGTATGTCTTCCTTCCAGGTTACATCTGTGCTCACGAAGTTACATATGCGTTAACCGGAGCTCTCTGATAGTAGCCCATCATACCAAGAATTGTTTTTCTCAGATGGTTTTGGTAGAATTAATCCAGGGGAGCAATTCTTTGGTGGCAGTGGAAGATTTACACAATGGGCTAAACTAGGATGACCGTAATTCTTTCAATAATCTCCTCTTCTGAACTGGAGTGTGAAGAACATGGAACTGAGGTCCCTCAAACCACCTGGAAGTCTTTGGTGGGAGGGCACCGATTTGGGAGAGTGGCAGCTGTAATAATTTTGCCCCCTTGGTTAGGCAATCACGGTGGCGCGTTGGGGTAAAAACTGTCTTGCCAGAGTCTGTCACGTTTGCTTGTGAGAGCCTTACCGGGGCTTCTCCTATCTGAAGGATCACCCCCAGTGCGGCTCAGAACAGAAACTGAGCAGCAATGCTCCAGGAAGGCTGTGAATGCTTCTATGATAGAATCCACATAACCTGACATGGAGGCTACTCAGAGTTTAGGGATTTGATTTGGCTTCTCAACAGTTCCTCATGTGTACTTACCTTGGTACCACCTAGCTCTGAATTGTGTCTCTCTCGGGCCGCATTCAGGATCTACTCGTCCTCCTCTGATGGCAGAACAGCACTCTGCTCTCTGGTCATGATGCTCTTGAGATGCTGGAGGGCGCTTGTTTAAAAGCATTTTTTTTTTTAAAGCCACATTCATTTTATTGCTTTCAGTTTCGAATCTACTTGTCATTCACTTTTCTTCCTCATTCAAGAAATGCCTTAACTTTTTTCTTTGATATCCCCTGTAAATCAGAAATGAAAATAAATGTGAAACTAGTTAAAGATACGAATGCAGAAGTATTTAGTAAGACATAGCCTGAGATTTGTAATTGATTTTGAAATACAGCTAAAAACTGAGATATAGATTGATAGATAAAAGAATGGGTGGAAATGTGATAAAATAGAATAAAATGTTAATGGTAGAATCTAGGTGGTAGATATATGAAGGTTCATTATAAAATTCTTTCAATGTTTCTGTCTACGCTCTGATAAAATGTTGAAATAAATGTTGAGATA
The DNA here is from genome assembly GCF_028749965.1 of Puma concolor. Classification (NCBI taxonomy): domain Eukaryota; kingdom Metazoa; phylum Chordata; class Mammalia; order Carnivora; family Felidae; genus Puma; species Puma concolor. The sequence continues at coordinate 27,189,828 of NC_141670.1, forward strand.
TTCAGAAAAAAATAATTTCTTCATATGAATTATGTCAGTTCTTGATTCAAGACTCAAAAACTTGGACCAGCATGTAAGAACCACTCTGCTTGGAGTACTAATTATGAGTAACATTATCACCAAGGCGCCTGATTAGATTCAAATATTTTATTCCACCAGCATGGCTGTGAAATCCTGTTAAGCACCAAGTACTAAGTGAAGTGTTCTGGGATCAGCATAATTTCCTCTTTTCTCTTTCTTGGTTTTCCCTTTGGATCTCAGGTGGCCACAATTGGATTCATCATAATAAACCTTGGTACCACTCTCATCACAGGCCTATGCATGGCCCATTCTTATTTATTTCTTATTTAGTCATCTGTATTAAGCACCTGCAAAACCACCAGCCAAAATAAAAGCCAGGACCTTGACAACCCACATCCAACCACATGGTCTCCCCAGCCCATCCCAAATCACCCTGAATTCTATGATCATCATTCCCATGCCTTCATATATACACGTGTGCGTTTTCTGTATATCTATGGAGTCCTTTAAAAGTATATGATTTGGAAAAAATAAAATAAAATAAAAGTATATGATTTAGGGACACCTGGGTGGTTCAGTTGGTTAAGTGTCTAACTCCTGATTTTGGCTCAGGTCATGATCTCACAGTTCATGGGATTGAGCCTCACGTCGTGATCTGTGCTGACAGCACAGAGCCTGCTTGGGATTCTCTCTCTCTCCATCTCTCTCTTTCTCTCTCTCTCTCTCTCTCAAAATAAGTAAATAAACTTTAAAATAAATAAATAAATAAATAAATAAAGTATATAATTTGTTTTTAACTTTACCAAAAGGGTATATTCATTTTGCTCAGTCTCGGTTTTTTTTCCCACTTGCATATTATTTATTGCAGAGATTTATCCATACTAATTGTAACATTGCTGTGGTTCATTTGTTTGACTACTGTATAATATCCATTACGTGAACCCACCATTTATTTGTTCTCTTCAGTTATAAGCATCTGTTCCCAGGTTTTAGTATTACGAACATTCTCATACATATCCCTGCTGTGTATGTGCAAGAATTCACCTTGGCAATAAGCCTAAAAGCGGAACTGCTAGGTCATAGGGTACATTAAGGTGCACCTTTAGGGGATAACACCAACTGTTTCCCAAAGCGGTTGTACTAATTCGTACTTCCCCAGTAATATGGTCTCTGTCCTAGACAACATTCAACCCAGTGGAAAACATGCAAAGCTAATGACATGATTTCTTACCACCATGCGTAAGTAGGGTGAATGATGAAATGTAAGCTCCAAGATATGCTTCTTGGCAGTGAGGGGAAAGTGGTATATGGATTTGTCTCCTCCTCTCAATTGATACTCATTAGAATTGCCTCCAGATAAGATGTTCGTTTCTCGCCTAACACTCCTGTTTTCCTACTGGTGGACTCGTTTTTGTGGTGAGTCCTCTGGGCTCCCCTCCATCTTAGAGGCTATGGGAATGTTGTAACCTTTTATTCTTTGGCAAAACCGAAAGCCCCTCCCTACAAGCATCAGCCCCTTATACACCTCTTCCAAAATTCATTTGTCCCCACTCTGCCACTTTTCTTCTGTCCAATGAGTGGCCTTGTGCCTGGAGGTCAGAGGTGCCAAATTAATTTACGTTGTTATTTGGCATCCAGAGATCTTATTTGGGCCTCTGGGTCTGGTGAAAAAACACCCCCTTCCAGAAGCAAATTGGTGTGATTCGTTTTATGGTTCATCCAAGTACAGTCAGGCCGTCGGTGTCCTATTTGCGCTCGGTCTGTCTAATAATATCTGCGCGGCCACCCCTGAAAATGAATGGTCTTAAAAAAAAAAAAAAAAAAAAGAATGGTCTTGAGCAGGGCAACTGATAGGCCCGTGACACCTCCTCCCCGTGAAGGCTCTCACGCGTTTATTCTGTGTATCAATTCACCCAGACGGGGGAGCAATCTGCCACTTGTGCTGCAGGTGTGAGGGTCACCTCAGGTTTCCCGAGCCCCGGGATTCAGTATGCTGCTCCCGCCTGCCAGCGAGTCTCCCACACCAAGGCGGCCTTATCAGACAGCGAATTTCATTACGTGCTGTCCACTGGGAACCCTACTAAAAGCAATAAATTCATTTCGCTGTGCTAGTCTCTGGACCATTAAAGCATTTTAGTCCTGTTGCTCCTTTAACATCCCATGAGCCAAATATTCACTCTGACAAAATGCTATTCATTACAAAGTTAAGATGACTTTGACTCTATTTCTCTCCCGCATAATACAATGAAGACACTTTGTCCTGGATTCATGTACAGCCTGATGGTATTATGGATAAAAACATGCCAAGGCAGGCAGTCTTTTCTCGAAAATGGATTGAAATTACCTCTAGCTAGCTATGCCTTGCTTAGATAAAGAGTAGCTGGGAAAAAAGAAAAATAGAAAAGGTTTTCTGCTCATTTTTAATATCCTGACCAACATAGTGCTTTGGGGAGGATGATCAGGAAAAAAATAATAAAGTCATAGAAGGAAATATCACTGGAATATAAAAAAAAAACCAAATCCCTTTTACCCCTCTTTTATCCACAGATCCTTCCCCCATGCTGAGAGTTAGCAAATAGATGGGAGAGCCTGGTGGAATTGTGGAATATCTCTGGGGCCAAGCACAAGGTAGATCTTAGAAAGATATTGCCGATTGATTGATTTAAGCAGAAACTATAGCTATGTTTGATTTATCATCGAGGTCAGCTTGTGGGTCCAAACCCTGCCTCCAACACACACCAAGATCAGGTACATTTACAAACCTCTGGGAGCCTCTTTCCTCCTCTATAACATGGGGGAAAGAGTACCTCCCTCCTAGGTTTATTGTGAGGACTAAATGGAATAATCTATGCAAATAACCTAGCCCAGCCCTTCACACACAGTAGAGAAAAATGATTTTTTTTTTCCTTTTCTTTGTCCTTCCTGTGCAGAGCACTAAAGGGAGAAGCCGGAGAGATGAAGCATGAGAACATGAGACTGTTGTGGGTCTCAGAGAGAAAGCTTTGTCACACCTATTCGACTTAGAGAATGTGATCTTTCTTCTGCCTACATTGAAAGAATTAAACCAAATAACCGCATTAAATCTGATCACGGTGTTTGATGCAAGAATGAGGTAGCAGATACTCCGGACAAAACCTGTGAAAGGAAGTTCTTTGTGGCTGGCAGATGGAAGACGCCGATGCGGGCCCTGGGACCTGGCTCCCTCCGGTGTTAAGTGTAACCAATCATACTGCGCGCCTGATGCACCCCGGGCTTTAGAGCTGTACTTTCGGTGCACGCTTCACCCCTACTTTCATCTTAATCCCGTCCCTTCATTTCCTTTCTCCTACAAGCACCACTCGTCTTGATTTCCTTGCTTATTTTCGACATTGCCGAACGCTATGTACCTTTGCAGGCCACCTCGTACCTTATCTAATTACTTTGTTGATTAATTAAAACTCGGCCTTTCTGCATTTCTGCCCACGGCTCTGCACCAGGCTGTTCTCCCTGGGACCTGATGGGAACGCTAGAGGCTTGGCAGGCTATGGCTGACGTCCTGCGCAGCTCAGCAACAAAGGGAGGCTCTGTGGCCTCCACAGCGGGGACCAGCGCCATCTCAGAATAAGGCGAGATTCGGGCTGAACTTTCCAGAACGCAGGAGAAAGCCCCCTATCTGCCAAGAAAATAGGAGTCTTCCATCCTCTCGTCTGTCCAATTAGAGAGACTGCTTTATAAGGAAAGCAATTGTTTCCCCAAAATGTTCCCATCCAGTCTCTTTGGGGTAGACTAACTTAATTTTTTTTTTTTTTAAGTTTATTTATTTTGAGAGAGACAGAGACCGCACGAGTGGAGGAGGAGCCAAGAGAGGGAGAGAGAGAGAATCCTAAGCAGGCTCTGCGCTGTCAGCACAAAGCCAGACACAGACTCACCAACCAACCGTGAGATCATAACCTGAGCAGAAACCAAGAGTCAGGTGCTTAACAGACTTGAGCCATCCGGGCACCCCAAGTAGATTAACTTTAAAATCTGACCTGATGGGGTCAACCCTGAGGAATTCTTTGGAGAGTGTGTGGAATCCATCTGGATACTAAAAACTCTCTCTGAATGCCTTCTTAGACTCTGGAATTACTTTGGAAGAACACCCTTAGAATGTTATGACAACAAATAACTCTATGGGGACAAGGAAGGGGGTGAATAAGGACAAATAAGAATTTTCCCACTTAAAGCTGTGTATTTGTGCCTCAGTATGTTCAAATAGTCCATCAATTATTAACAGACTGGGAACATTTCCAAGTCCTGCATCAAACACACAACACCAGAAGGCCTTCTCCAAAACAGGTTCTATTTATTGAATGTTGTTTACTATCTCTTGGCAGCTTTGTCTTTTTAGATGCTGTTTAGAAGCGTCAAGTGGGGGAGATCTCTGTTTAGATGTCTCAAATAAAAGACTGGCAGAAACTCAAAGGCAAGTATGTTAACTTTAGTTTCTTAGATCAAAGAAAGTTGCTCATCAGAAAATCCACCCATGTGGAGTCCCTTCAACCCATTGTATCAGTGCAGAACTATGATTTAGTGGTAAGGATTAGAGTGTAATGCTGTGGTATGATATGCTAAAACTCAGAGCTCAAAATGGTGTGAGTGTGGATAGAGGAATAGATATTAGCCAAGAAGAAAATTTGTGGTGTCTCTTCCGGGCAGCATTGAAAATTTCTTTTTATCCTAAAGCCCTTGGCTATTCTCAAAGTTAGGAGGAGTTGAGAATGAATGAGAAATATAGGAGATTTTATTCTGTGTATCTGATAATTTTTTCCAACCATATGTAAATATAAAGACCTGGCTTTCAAAAACATACACAATGGGGTAGGCTTCTGGGTATAAAATTGGGAACTCATTAGGTATGCTCATTGATTATTTTGTTGAGATGAGTAGTTTCCTCAATTTCAGGGGAGTAAAGGCTGAGACGATAGAATGAGGAAAACAGATGGGGAAAAACAGATCCACCAAGACCTCATGAGCGACTGGCCATGGTCCTGAATTTGCGGCAAAGTCTCAGAGGTGGCCCCAAACCTTGGTGTGTTAGAGATGACTAAGCAAAGTGGCTACCCTAATGAATAGCATGGGTACCTGCTGAGGCCGCAGCAATTCACTGCCTGCCTACGTTTGGGGAGGGAGGGCTGCTTCTGTGGCCATTTCCATCAAAGTAACGGAGAAGCCCAAATGTCTCCTCCTATCTGAGACTGCAGGCATGTGGAGAAGTCTAGGGTCCCTTAGGTGCAGGTACAGAAGGCAAGGAGAGGTGGATTCTTGCTGGGTGTATCCACCAGCATTTTTGCGTCCCCTCACTACCAATGCCCCTCACAGTCAAGGGGTAGGCCACGTGGAACTCTCGGGGCCTCGGATGCCACACTGCTCAGGTGCTAGCCAAGCAACTGGACACCTTTTTCTGTATTAACCCTTATTTCCTGCACAGACAAATGGAAGTCCAGAGAGGTAAAATCCTTGCCTAAATCCACCTAAAGCAAGGAAATAGCTAGGAGTTTACTACAAGCCATGAATTACAGATTCTAGGCCCATGGGTAAGCATCCAAAAGACCTTTCCTTCTTCCTTGAGGAGCATCTTAGGGTGAATAACCCCATCATGTAGGATCAATAAAACACAAGCAATTTTCATTCTAATATATAGAAGCATAAATGGAAAATGTATCCAGGGTTTTTTTCCCCCCCAAAGGAGAGAAAACACATGAAAGCATCTTAAACTACTTAAAAGAAAAATACAAATCTAGAGTATAATTATTGTTTTATTACAATATCTCATCACTTGAATTTCTAAGAAACATCATCCTACTTAATCTCAAGGGTCCTTGAAAGGGGCACAGAGTCCCAGCCCCGACTACAGCAGTTGAGGAATTGGAGTCCCATCATCCTCTGGTGACAATTCAAAAGGAACCCGCTCTATCTTTGCTATGTCATCTGAAGATTTATATTCCAAAAATAAGCACTGCAACGTATTTGGTTAATGACAATCACAATGTACAAAAATGCCCAGATGAGCTTACTCTGTGCTATCTCTGATGTGGAATAACAAAACAGAGAGGAATACTTGGGACAGAACCAGGACTGCCTCCCACCTGATGCCTCATTATATGAAAACGGTGCCATTTTTCCCTGAACGGTGGACCCCAAGAGAAGACTTAAATTTTTCTTTTCCGCTTCCCCTGAGGAGCAAATTTCACGTCGAAACAGAGTTACACGAACCAAAAGCAATTTGTGTACCTAAAGTATTCAGAAATGCTCAGCCTGCAGAACCATCATCAGCATTTGATTGCACACTTTGTTCCTAACAAGCACTCCTTGGCTCTCCAAAAGGTAATAATTGTAGTTCTTCTTCATTCACTTTAAATTAATTTGTCCTTGGGGGGTCACAGGACTGCCAGGTTAGCAGCCCTAGAATCTAACCTCATAATTGTACTAAACTATAGCCTTATGAAGCCTCCCTGAGCAATCACTTAAAAAAAAATTATGATTCTCTCCAAATCTTGGAGTTTAGAAAATAGGCACTGAGGGACGCACTTGACCTAGACCCAGAGGTTGATTTCTGATTTCTGTAAGTATTAAGAGAGAGCATTCTACTCTGTGCTGGGGATTCACAGATATTTACCATTTTCACTATCAGGTGACATTGTTCTGAGTGACAGGCATTTAAGGACATATAAAAACCACACTCTTTCCCTGGGTTTGCTAATCTTGGTCGAGTTTAATCTGTCGTCTCTCTTTCCCTGTCTCCAGCTTAGGAATGCATTTACCGGTGATAATAGCAACGTGCAATCTGAAGTGGACGAAGTGCAGACCTTACGGAGATTTGAGAAGTCAAGCCGATATCGCAGATTTGAAGCAGCACTCTAAACATTATGAAGGAACCAGCATCTATGAGCACCTACTCAATGCCAGGCCTCGTGCTAGTACTTTCCACTTACTGTCTTATGTAATATTCATGACAGCCTGCTGAAATGGATTTTATCCCCCTTAATTATAGAGTAGAATTGGAGGTTTGTGGATGTTAAGTCAATTGCCCCAAATCACACAACCAAGTAGGTGGTGGAGCCAGATTCCAAACCAAGAGCCCAGAGTACGTCCTTTCTGCTTCTTCCTGCAACCCGCAAGCAAGCAATGGTTGTGCTCTCACCTCTGGGCTAAAACCACGCTTTGGGGGCAGCAGGAGGATGGGTCCAGCTAGTGAAGCAGAAATCCAGGCAGTAAGATCTGCATCTCAGGGTGGTAGGACCCACATACTTGACTGAGCTTCTAAAACTGATCCAAGAGGTCAAATGCAAGAAATTGGAGAGTCAAATGCTTCTTTCTGGGGCCTTGGGAAAATCAGACGCAGAAGAAACGTTCATGGTTACAGTCAAAGCCCATTACAGAGGCTAGGAACAATTACAGGAATTACAGGATGTGCTGAGCAGAAAAAAATAGCTACTGGTTGGGTCAGACTGTTCTCAGAGGAGACGGCCGATTGCTAAGCAGAGCTGAGAGGAAGCTGAATGAGTCCAAAGTCAGAACAGAGAGATCCTACCTGGTCAGAGCCAGTGGTCAGCTACTCTGGTAAGTACCCAGGGAGCAGCCACTTTTTGAAGTGCGGCTTCAAACCCTGGCCTTCCCTGACCTTATCTTTAGGTGCACTTCACCTCACAAGTTGTGGAGCAGTGTGGGTCCCCACCAGGGATCTGGCTCATGTCTGGTGATTCTACAGACAGCTGCATAGGCATCTGAATGCTATTAAAACCTTTGTGTCCCCAGGGTCAAGCACTGTGCTGAGATCAGAGAAGGGATTCAAAATATTTGCAGAAGGCAGGAAGGAAAAGAAGGAGTGAATAAGCCAGATTCAAGTACCACTAACACACCAAACAAGTCCAGGTCCAGGGTTGTGTCAGGAAGGGACAGAAAAAGCCACACCTGAGCTCCCAGGTGTGGAATGGCAACCATTAGAAGAAAAGGGCTGTGACTCAGGACTCTGTCACCAGGACATGTGGGTTGAGGGACTCTTTAATCACAAAGAAGGTCCACGATGCAAGATGGAATATCCACTCGTCAGAAAATGCAGGGAAAATAAGGACCTGCCTCCAAGGAACTGGGAGATGAGTTAGGACCTTCAACACCAAGACACAGGAAGGAGGAAAAACCAAGGATGCGGACGTGGTGAGGAGAGCGGGACTGATAACCCAAAGCCCCGACTAGGACCACTAGGGCCACCAGTGGGGCCCTCTAACTCGGGCCACTGTTAGTTTTGCAATAAAGTCGAACCTACTGGAGGGGTTCTATCTTCTTCACAGAGAACGTTCCAGGTCCAGCAGACATGGAAACCTAAGGGAGTATCGCACATTTGTCTGGTGCCCAGTTACCAGTTAACTCAGTCTGGCCCCTAGATAGCTGAAGAGATAGAGTAAGTCCTGCCTGGTTTGGTAAAAGAGCTGCCTCTCCTGTTGAGCTTTTTAAAAAGAGGGAAGACAAAAGACGTTGATGAATGATTACCCGGAGAAATAAGGCGGTGGGGCAGATGACCCATAGTCACAGTTCTTCTGCGGAAGCAGGGTAGAAGTGGGGCAGGATGACCCTCCAGGGCGATGCGTGATGTTCCACCCGAACAATATGCTTTCGATCCAGTCCCTGCCTGTACGTTCCCGCTCCTGGGGATGGGCTGGCCGGGTATTTGCCCCTTCCTAGCATCCTCTGCTATCGCCACCTCACTTATTTTAATTTTATCTGCACAGACCAAAAACTCCAAGAGAATAGGTACTATGTCTATTTTTCTGCCTTGTGTCCTCAGAACCCACGTCTGTGTCTGTGATGCTCATTAAGTAACAGTCGGATCAATGAATGACTATCAAGAATTTATCTCTAATTTCAACTACAGGGAAGAAAGGCAAATTTTAAAGGCCAGAGATACGAGGATATACAGTATACCCTGTATACTGTACAGGAATAGATTGCTTTTAAGTTTTTCCTTAGAAGGCTCCCAAGGGCTGCAGTGTGTGGCAGCTTATAATCTCTCTCAACACAGAGCCTGGGGCTGGAAATCCAAACGTTACGCAAAAAGAACGCACGACAAAATGAATGCTATAACTTAGTAATTTCTAGGTCACTTGCAAATGATTACCGTTAATAATTACAAGCTTTTATCGGGCCCTTTCTATTTTCAGGGTGCTTTGCAATCATTCATTGGTTATTCCTCACAACATCGCTAGGAGGTAGATCATCATTATTATCGCATTACAGATGCGCTAAGGATGTCGAGCTGGATTTAATTGATCCATGAATGTAGCTATTTTTAGTGGTTCATTGGCCCAGCTGCTTTCTGGTCTTAAAAATCTATCGATGCTATCTAGAGGGTGATCCAGCTAAGGTGCGGTTGAGAAAGAAACATTGCAGAAAATGACAATCACAGGAGCAGAGTAGGTACTAAATTTCTGAAAGGTTAAGAGGTGCCACAGAGAAGCGCCAATGGAATCTAGAAGTACATGCATCAGCTGCTGACCGGGTTCTAAACAACTGCATTTCTCCTAAGGTTACTGCCGCTTTGAAAACAGGGATTTAGGTTAACATGTATCGGTTTGAAAGCAGTTTGTGCAATTTGGCCTCACAATGTTGAGCCAGGTTTCCCATCAGTGATATATCCGAACACCAGGACCAAATTATTTTGTGCATATGGGAGCTACAAGTGATCAGATGTTCACTCTGAGGACTAAAGCAAGTATGGTCACATGTTGGAAATCGTATTGCCCAAGAAGGCTGGTGAATCTGTGGTACAACATGTGAGTCATGGGAATGATATGTCTCCATATGCGAGGAGAGTGTTCTAGCTGCCTGTCTACGGGATGTTTGTCCTTCCCCTCTCCATTGTCTGGCTTTCCATTTGGCCATCTGTGGAGCCTTCTCAACAAGCAGTGACATTGTCTTTGTTGTGGGTTCAGTTATATCCCTCCAAAAAGCCATATTGGGAGTCCTAACCCCTAGTACCTCAGGATATGACCTTACTTAAAAATGGGGTCTTTGCAGAGCTAATCAATTTAAAATGAGGTCATAAGGGTAGACCCTAACCAAGTAGGACTATTATACAATCCTATTATACAATATAATGCTATATTATACAAATAGGACCGGTGTCCTTAAAGAGGGTAAAGTTGAATACAGAGAGAGACATACAAAGAGGGAAGATGGCCTTGCGAAGGTGCAAGATTGGAGTGATGCATCTGTAAGTTGGGGATCACCCAAGATTTCCGGCAAACTGCCAGAAGCTAGGAAGAGGCACGGAAGGATGCTTTCCCCTAAGGTTTCAATGGAAGTGCTGTCCTGTCCATACTTGGATCTCAGACTTCAAGCCTCCAGGGCTGTGAGGCAATAAATTTCTGTTAAGCCATCCAGTTGCTGGTACTTAGTCATGGCAGGTATAGGAAACTAATACAGTCCTACTAATAGGCTCATCTCAAACGTAGATGAAAGATGACATATTGTCCAAGGACACCGCCCAGCATTCAGTTCTTTCTGGTGCTAAGTCACTTCCTACTACGTAAAATCTTGAGTGTGTAAAAGAAGATCCCCATCATCCAGACCACTAGGCAACATTTGGAATTCTTATATTAACAGTTACAATTATGGCCATAGCTCTACACCATACAAGTTGCTTTCTAGAAAACTAAGATTTTCATATTAACAAACTATATCCCTAGTTTGTTAGAGGACCTTTCTTGGAAAACACATGTTTTTAGTCACACAAGACAGAATGGGGAGAGTGCCTGGGTGGCTCAGTTGGTTAAGCGGCCTACTTTGGCTCAGATCATGATCTCACAGTTCTTGAGTTCAAGCCTTGTGTCAGGCTCTGGGCTGACAGCTTGGAGCCTGGAGCCTGCTTTGGATTCTTTGTCTCCCTGTCTCTCTGTCCCTCCCTGGCTTGTGCTCTGTCTCTCTCTCTCTCTCTCTCTCTCAATCAAAAATAAACATTAAAAAATTTTTTTTAAAATACAATGGTGAAAAAGCTGAATGGTATCACATGATCATATGAAAAAAGTGTTTTAAATGCATATATTCCTAGTATCCATCACAAGCAATTAAAAAAAATTTTTTTTGAACGTTTATTTATTTTTGAGAGACAGAGCATGAGCCGGGGAGGGGCAGAGAGAGAGAGGGAGACACAGAATCTGAAGCAGGCTCCAGGCTCCGAGCTGTCAGCACAGAGCCCAACGCGGGGCTTGAATTCACGAGCCGTGAGATCATGACCTGAGCCAAAGTCAGATGCTCAACCAGGCGCCCCCATCACAATTTTTTAAAGCACAGTGAGTTAAATCCAAATAATGAAGAAGAAATGAAATAACAAAGAGGAGAGATTAAAGAAATCAAAACTATAAAGCAAAGAAAATCAACAATGTCAAAAATTGGTTCTTTGAAAGACAAATGTCTTTCAAATGTCTAAAGGTGAGGGGCGCCTGGGTGGCGCAGTCGGTTAAGCGTCCGACTTCAGCCAGGTCACGATCTCGCGGTCCGTGAGTTCAAGCCCCGCGTCGGGCTCTGGGCTGATGGCTCGGAGCCTGGAGCCTGTTTCCGATTCTGTGTCTCCCTCTCTCTCTGCCCCTCCCCCGTTCATGCTCTGTCTCTCTCTGTCCCAAAAATAAATAAACGTTGAAAAAAAAAAATGTCTAAAGGTGATAGATATTTAGCATAACTGATAATAAAAATAGAGATAAGACACAAATTGCGAATATTGGAAATAAAAAAAGGACACCACTGTAGATTAAACATGTGAAAAAGCTGATGAGATTATGAACAGCGTTATGTCAACAAATTGACAATTTAAACCAAATGTACACATCCAAAGGAAAACACAATTTAATACACTGACAGAAAATTACATTTAAAAATTCAAACATGTATCTATTGAAGAAATTGAATCTGCAATTTAAAACTTTTATACAGGATGCCTGGGTGGCTCAGTTGGTTAAGTGTCCGAATCCTCATTTTGGCTCAGTTCATGTTCCAAGGTTCATGAGTTCAGGCCCTCAGTTGGGCTCTGCACTGACAGCGTGGAGCCTGCTTGGGATTTTCTCTCTCCCCCCCTCTCTGCCCCTCCCCTGTTCGTGTGCATGCTCTCTCTCTTGAAATAAATAAATAAACTTAAAAAAAAAAAAAAGCAAAACCTCTTTTACAAAGAAACTGCCAGTGTTAGATGGCCCCACTAGTAAATTCATCTAAACATACTGAAGGATGGGATAACACCAGTCTTAACAAACTCTTCCACAGAATATAAGAATAGAAACACTTCTTAACTCGTTTTATGGGGCTAACATAACCTAACAGCAACATTACAGGAAAGGAAAATTATAGAGTAATATCTCTCATGAGCATAGATGTTAATATCCCAAGCAATGTGTTAGCCTAGACCTCTTCACAATAAACTATAAAGCATTTTTACAAAAATTAAAGCAGTCTTAAATAAATGAATGAACCATATGCACCAGCTGGAAATTTTGATATTATAAAATGTAAATTCTCCCACAAATAGATATATGGATCCAGGGGCGCCTGGGTGGCTCAGTGGGTTAAGCATCTGACTTCGGCTCAGGTCATGACCTCACATTTTGTGAGTTCAAGTCCCGCATGGGGTGAGTTCAAGCCCCGCTTTGGGTGAGCCCCACTTCTCTCTCTCTGCCCCTCATGGGATTCTCTCTCTCTCCCTCTCTTTCTGCCCCTCATTCACTTGTGCCCTCTCTCTCTCCCAAAAACAAAACAAAACAAATAAACAACAACAACAACAACAAAACCAATATAGATCCAATGAAATACCAATCAAAATCCCAGGTTCATTTTCGTGAAAATTGACAAACTGATTCTAAAGTTTATATGATAATGCAAATAATGTGGAATAGTCAGGACAACTTTGAAGAACAAAACTGAAGGACCTGCAGTACCAAATGTCACAACATGCTATAAAGCCACAGTAATTAAGACAATGTGGTGTTGGTACAGAACAGGTAAACAGATGATGGAACTGAACAGAGAATCCAGAAATAGACTCAAAACAAATGCAGCTATCTGACTTATGAAAAGGTGACTTTGGGGACTCCTGGGTGGCTCAGTCAGTTAAGTGCCCGACTTCAGCTCAGGTCATGTTCTCAAAGTTTGTGGGTTCGAGCCCCATGTCAGCTCTGAGCTGACAGCTCAGAGCCTGGAGCCGGATTCTGTTGTCTCCCTGTCTTTCTGCCCCTCCCCTGCTTGCCCTCTGTCTCTCAAAAATAAATAAATGTTAAAAATTAAAATAAAATAAAAAGGTGACTTTGCAGTGCAAAGGAGAAACAGTGGACTTTTTGGTAAATTGGGTCAAATGAATATCCATATGGAAAAGCCACATTCCTGTCTCACATCATAAGCAAAAATGAAGTCTAGAAGATTTCAGATTTAGATATAAAAGACAAGACAATAATGCCACTAGATGGGAGAATATCTTGATAATTTAGAGCAAGCAGATTTCTCAACAGGACACCAAAGCACTGACCATAAAGGGAAAAAATGAACCTATTAGACTTCATTAAGATTAAGAACTTGTGTCCATTAAAAAATACACTGAGAGTGAAAAGGCAAGACACAGAATGGGATAACTGTGTATGTGTACGAAATTTCCCATATGTAGGATATGTAACTTTTCGTAGATCGATACGGCCTAAAATCAATAGAAAAACAAAATGAGCAAAGGACTTGAATGAACATTTCACAAAAGAAAAAAATCAAAACCACCAATAAACATGAGAAGCTTCTCAACATCAGTTGTCACTAAGGGAACATAAATTAAAACCACAATGAGATATCACTACACATCCACCAAAATCAATATGGAAAAGAACCGTATGTTGGTGTGAAGGAACACTCACTCATTCACTGCCGCTGAGAATGTAATTGGCACAACTATTTTAGTAAATTTCTTGGTAGTATCTACTAAAGCTAGGGACATTTGTACCCAACGGCCCGATAATTTTACTCCTACGTATATATCCTATAGTCATGCATACACATAGTTACTGAAACACAAGTACTGAAAATACAAGAATGTTTCGAGCAGCACTACGCTAAGTAGGCGAATAATGAGAACACCTTAATGTCTGTCAAAATAAAATGGGTAAAGGGAACGCCTGGGTGGCTCAGTTGGTTAAGCATTTGACTCCTGATCTCAGCTAAGGTCATGATCTCACAGTTCATGAGTTCAGGCCCTGCATCGGACTCTGTGCTGACGGCACCGAGCCTGCTGGGGATTCTCTCTCTCCCTGTCTCTCTGCCCCTCGCTCTCTCTCACTCTCTCAGAAATAAATAAACTTAAAAAATAAAATGAATAAATTGGAACACCAGACAGCAATGAGAACAACCAACAATTGTTACATTGATACAGATAAACCTTACAAACTATTGAGGAAAAGAAGCTAGGTACAAAAGAGTTCCTCCTGTATGATTCCATTTCTACAGGGTTGTAAAACAGGAAAAAACAATCACAGGTGATAGAAGGCAGGGGACAGGGAATGAGCAAGAGAGGGTCTGGAGAGACTTACAGGCAGTCCTGGTGACAGTCTATTTCTTGATTTGGGTGACGGTGACAGTGGTATGTTCGTTTTGAAAATCGATCAAGCTATGCAATTAAGGAATATGTACTCATTTGTGTATTTCAGTACTAAGTTTAGTTGAAAAGTATGTACTTTACTGACAGTGGGTCTTACAAAATCATACAGCTTTACAGTCTTATGGATTCTTAGATTTAGGGGTCAAAGGGAAATCACTGACCCACCCTTGATGAGGAGGTGACTAGAAGTATGGCTGGGAGGGTAAATTCAGGCCACACTATGACATTCTCTCAGTGCAATGCCAAGGGCTTGAGGATTTATTCAGTAGACCAGACATAGTGAGTGGGGACGGAGTGAGGCAATATGACCAGATTCGTGTTTATAGAAAAATTCTTATGGCAACATATGAAATAACTTGAAAATGGGGAGAGAAGACACAGGAGACTAGTTAAGACCTTGTCAAAATGTTGAGACAAGAAAATGAAAGTTTGAGATGGCAAAAGCATTAGAACGTGTGTGTGGCCCCTGCCTGGCCATGTCTGCTTCTTTACAGACCTTTGAGTAAACAAGTACAGATTCTGAAAACAGTTTCTGCCTGGAAAGTCACCATCCTTCCATCCCAGGAGCATCTTCATTGTTGATGGCTTGCGGGAGAAGGGCAAGCCCCTGGAGGAGCCGCTGTCAAAGCCTTTTCATTCTGACAACTGCTTGGGTGGTAGTTCTTGTCATGCTTCATATCTACGGGTACATTGGAGCATAGAATTTCCTGTGAAGTTAAAAGAAAAGTTATGTTCTCTGTTGAAAAATCACAGGACAGAAACTGCAAGCAGGCCAGATCTGAAGGCTACCAAGGTGGTTTTACCTTTTTTGATACTAACTTTTTTTTTTTTAATTTTTTTTTTTTTTAACGTTTATTTATTTTTGAGACAGAGAGAGACAGAGCATGAACGGGGGAGGGTCAGAGAGAGGGAGACAGAATCTGAAACAGGCTCCGGGCTCTGAGCTGTCAGCACAGGGGCCCGATGCGGGGCTCGAACTCACGGACCGCGAGATCGTGACCTGAGCCGAAGTCGGCACTCAACTGACTGAGCCACCCAGGCGCCCCGATACTAACTTCTTTACTTGGATAATGCAGTGATGTTAAGACAGATTGAAAATACTAAACAATAACAAGAACAGAAGTATAGGGGATGCTTTCACTGGTTTATGGTTTTATATGTAACAAAAATATTCCTCCAGTTCTGTGGACACAAGAGATCCCCCCCCAAGTTTTTAAACAAGGTATACATGCACAAGGATCAAGCAAAGAGACAAGAACCACCCTCCTACCTTATCTTTCTATATATAGCATATGAGATCGGGTATATAAGAAAAGTTAACCCAGTAGGCTTACACTCCCATCCTTAGAAAGGCCTGCTGCAAGACTTGCCCTTGGCTGGCATCTGGAAATTTATTTTTCAGGAGTGTCTCCCCATCAAAGTGATCAGAGTGGCTCACTTTGTCCAAACTGTACAAACCATATGCCTTATACTTGTATTAGCCAGGGTTCTACAGAGAAACAGAAGCAATAGGAGATATAGATAGATAGATAGATAGATAGATAGATAGATAGATAGATGATATATATGATATATATGTGAGAGAGATGGAAAGAGAGAAAAGAAAGAGATTTATGTTAAGGAATTGGCTCAGATGATTATGGAAGGTGGCAAGTCCAAACTCTGCAGGTCTGCAGGGTGGACCATTAAAGGTGAGATCCAGGGACAGCCAATGTTGCAATTCAAGTCCAAAGGCTCTCTGCTGGGAGAATCTCTTTGTGCTTAGGAAAGGCCAATCTTTTGTTCCATTCTGGCTTCAACTCATTAGACAAGGCCCACCAACATTACAAGGAATAGTCTGCTTTATTCAAAGCCCACCAATTTAAATGTCAATCCCATCCCAAACACCCTCACAGAAACATCAGAATAATGTGTGACCGAATATCTGGGCACTATGGCCTAGTCAAGTTGACACATAAAATTAATCATCAAAATGCTGAACACCTACTTTCCTTCTGGAAGTCTGGATATATGGCACATGCCAGGCAAAGTCTGCCTCTGTGATCAGCTCTCAATAAACACCTTAGGCAATAAGTCTCTAATGAGCTTCCTTGGTAAAATGTTGTCACAACTTGCTGTTGGAGGAATTGACTGCACCCTACGCAAAACCACTGGACCCTTGGACACCTGCATCTGGTCTACCACAGACTTCATCCCAAGTGCCTTTTCCTTCAGCTTATTGGGCTTTGATTCCTTTTGCTGTAGTAAATCATAACTGTTGGTGTGACTAGATGTTGAATCCTGTGGGTCTTCCTAGTGAATCATCCAACCTGGGGGGGATCTTGGGGACCCCCAACACAGGGTATTACAAGAGCCCATCTTATTCCACTCTTTTCTTGAAATATATCAAAAAAGCATGACACAAGTAAATCACATATTATATCAAAGGGACATTATAATGAATGACATAAAAATTGCTGAAGAGGAACTAGTGATTATATAGTACTTTAGAAATATGAAGTGCTGCATAAATACTAAGTAACAATAATAAGACAAATTATACTTTTCCATTAATTCCAAGGGACATTTCCACAGATTTTCACAGAAAATAAACTTAATTATGTATGTCCAGCAAGAGCTGTTATAAACCTTTTAAATAGTCCTAGAATATTTCTAGTGAGAAGGATAAGTACAGAGATCCATTAACCAAAGAGAAAAATGTTTGCGGATTATTGAATGAAATTTCAAGCCTAATAGGTTTTGAAATCAGTTTATTAGAATTACAGAGAAATATTTCATATGTAATGATCTCTGGGTTTTGCTTAATAGTCATACTAATTAACTTCTCAAATTCAATAAAAGTGTAGGAAATTTACCTATGTTCAGTACTTGACAAATAAATCATGGTAATTACATATTCACATGGCCAGTGATAATTCTGCCAACTCAGTCTAATAAGCAAGAGTTCTTTAAGATAATTATTCTTTCTTTAAAGTTTATTTATTTATTTTTAAGAGAGAGAGAGAGAGAGAGAGAGAGAGAGAGAAGGAGGAGGAGGAAGGACAGAGAGAACCCCAAGCAGACTCTGTGCTGTCAGAGCAGAACCCACCACAGGGCTCCATCTCATGAACTGTGAGATCGTGATCTGAGTCAAAATCAAGAGTTGGACACTTAACCGACAGAGCCACCCAGGCTCCTTGAATTATTCTTTCTTTAAAAAAGCCGCATTTATGAAATGATTCCTACTGGTCAGGAGTTTTGAGGCTTCATGCTGATATATAAACAAGAGTTTCCTAAATGTTCAGGTCAGTAGTAGCATCCTGTCCAGCTTTAGTAAGATGTGTATTCCCAGGGTATTGTAACACATCCAGATATAATGTCTGGGGGTTTGAAGGTGTTAGGTGATATAGTACTGGGGTTTTTCAATTTCAGGTCTGCCTCGATTTCCATTGTTGCTGTATGGGGAACGAGATAATATATCAAAATCCCAGAATATCCACAGGAGATGAATTATCAAAAGTCTGATTCCTAAGAAGTGATTAAAACCACACACCGCGCAAATTTTATCCAACTTCCATATCATGAACAAGGCTGGCACTTAATCACTTGACGTATACAATCTCATCTAAAACGGTGATTCTCTCAACTCTAGAATTCAGGACTTGTGTGTGTTGTTTTCTCATCTCTCTGTCAGGAAACGTACAATATGGTTTTATTTTTGGCTTACTCCAAGGGGTAAGCCAGAAAGCAGTAGAAAGGATTATTTCTGATTAATAGCAGAAACTTTTTTCAAACTTAAATATATAAGGTCTCTACTCTTTTAAAAGCTCTAAGATAAACTAAGAGCTAGGAACTGTTCATACAAATAAAAGTTTTTGAAGGGAAAAAAACAAACAAACGGTGATTCTCACCCTGTGGTTCTCAGATCAGCATCACCTGGAAACTTGTTTAAAATGCAAATTATCCAACAACAACAACAACAAAACTGAACAACCCAATTCAAAAAGGGGCGTAGGATTTGCAGAGACATTTCTCAAAAAATATATATATACACATATATTTTATATGTTATATATAAAATATTTCTACATATTGCATATATATGTACTATATATATAATATCTATATTATATATATAGTACATATATATACTATATACATATATACTACATATATATATATATAGTATTGCCAATAAGCGCATGAAAACATATTCAACATCACTAGCAGGAGTGTAAGCACCTGACATTAGGCCTTGACTGTTGAGGCACCCACTTGAAAAGACACCCATCTGAAATAAACATACTCCCAGCTGTAGGATGCAGCTACTAGCAAACCAACCAAATATGGAACTAGGGTGCACATTCCATGAAGTTCCCCTTTTAGAAAGCCCTGGGCAACCTAGATAACTGACCACTTGCTTCTCCCTTCCCATGCTTTAACTCCTGATCTTATGTTTTAAATTTGCCGATAGAGAGTGAACCTAAGAAACCCTTAGGCACCCAAGCTCTCCACGCGAATAAAGGCAGACCCAGATCTGTGTTCCTTCTCTCTGCTCTTTCCTGCAAGCTTGCTGGTAGCCCTCAGGGCTTGCCATGTATCCTCCAGGACTTGTCAGCAACAAATACTGTTCCTCAAATTTCCCTGATGGTTTTTGCTCAAGTGTGTCCTGTGATCATAATAAGAAAGAACCACAAGAGCCACCACCGCCACCCCCCCGCAACAAGTAGAGGCCCCAGAGAGGGACATGTCTGTGGAGCTTCCTACAAGTGATATGTGCCCAGATGAGTGCTGCAGGCATTACTGATGGAGGGCACTACCAGAACAGGGGTGAGACCCACAGAGCACTAGCCATTAGGGAAATGCACATCAAAACCACAGTGAGATACCACTTTGCACCCATTAGAATGGAATTTTTTTTTTTAAGGAAAATAGTGCAGTACCTAGGTGGCTCAGTGGGTTAAGCCGACTCTTGATTTTGGCTCAGGTCATGATCTCAAGGTTAGTGGGATCAAGACCTGCATCGGGCTCTGTGTTGACAGCACAGAGCCTGCTTGGGGTTCTCTCTCTCTTTCCTCCTCCTCTGCTCATACACTCTCCCTCTCTCTATCTCTAAATAAATAAACATTTTTTTTAAAAAAAGGAAAATAGCAAGTATTGGCAACAATGTGGAGAAATTAGAACCCTGTGCATTGCTGGTAAGGATGCAAAATGGGGCAGCCACTGTGGAAAATTGATATGGCCTCTTGACAAGTTAAATGGAATTACTAAATGATCCAGCAATTCTATTTCTATAGATCTATCTGAAAGAATTGAGAGCAGAAAATCAAGTAGATACTTAAATGCCAATGTTCTTAGTAGCATTACTGACAATAGCCAAAAGGCAGAAATGACACAAATGTCCATCAACAGATGAATGGATTAAATTAAACGTGGCATATACCTACCATGGAATATTATTCAGCCATAAAGAGGAAGGACATTCTGACACGTGCTATAACATGGATGAAACTTGAACACATTACACTTAATGAAATAAGCCATACATGAAAGGGCAAATACTGTATAATTCCACTTGTATGAGGTTCCTAGAATAGGCAAATTCATAGAGACAGAAAGTAGAATAGAGAGCACCAGGGGGGAGGGGGTGGGATATGGGGAGTTGTTGTTTAATAGATATACAGTTTCTGTTAGGGATAGTGAACAAGTCTGGAAATCAAAGTGATGATGGCTGCATAACATTATGAAAGTTCTTAATGCCACCTAATTGTATGCTCAAAATGGGTAAAATTATCAATTTTGTTATATATATTTTACCACAATAAAAAAATCAAGTTAAAAACATGCAAATTCTTGGGCCCCGTCCCAGACATCCTGAATCAGAAGCTCTGAAGATGGGGCCTAGCCTTCTGCTTTAATAAGTCCTCCAAGTGATTCTGATGCATTCTAGAGCTTGAGAAACACTGATTCAAAGAAATCTGAAGTTAGTGTCAAAGTTAGAATAATAGAGGCAGAATAAAATTTCTACCAAGAAAAACGGACTGCATCTGCACCCTTATTGCTAGGTGTGTTTTTGAGCTAGAAAGACCCAGCCAACACTCTGTGTACATGGAGCGGGGGCGGGGAGGAGGGAGGGAAGGGAAAGGAAACTTCACCTTGGTAAATTTTGTGTAGTTTCAGATAACCAAGGATACCAAAATTGGTACTATTAAAGTGGTTTCTTTAAAGCCAAGGATCAAAAAATATGTGCCCATAAAATGTCTGACAAACTCCCTCCATGGCCAAGGCTTGTCCAGTGAGGGTACTAGCTACCTTTATGAGCAGTTTTTTAAGGAAGTTTATTTAAACTCACATATTTTATCAGTTAGAATCCGCTGTAGGTCTTTCAGATGAAGGGAAGCAAGTGCAAAGATTTAGAAGGACAGAGAAAATAAGCAGGGTACAATGAAGGACCCCAGAAACTAGGAACAGCAGGAAATCATTTACCTCTCCTGGGGTTGGAGATTCAACAGGATGGGGCAATATTGCCAAAGCCCAGAAGGCCAGGGGCATCTGGCTCTGATAAAGAAAGGGCTGTCAGGGGTGTCTGGGTGGCTCAGTCAGTTAAGCATCTGACATCAGTCCAGGTCATGATCTCAGGGTTCGTGAGTTTGAATCCTGCATGGGGCTCTCTGTTGTCAGCACAGAGCCTGCTTTGGATCCTCTGTCCCGTCCTTCACTCTCGCATGCATGTGCGCGCTCTCTCTCAAAAATTAATAAATATTTTAAAAAAGAAAGTGTTGTCTGACAGGAGACAGAGCCATGAAGGCCACAGCCCAGAGATGCCCAGAGATTCCACAGGAAGCTTAGAGAGGTGGAGAATTATGCTGGTTTCTCCCTTCTTCCTCCCCTCCTATTAGTGTCTTTACTGACTGCTCCCACCGGGCAGCCAAGGGGCAAGGGAGTCTGGGAATGTCCCATGTAGTACAATACAGAACAACGGAAGTGGCTGATCTGAGATCAAACTGGCAGTCAAGGGGCAAATAGGGCATGAACAAGAAAGATGTGTCTCTTTCCACTGGAAGCAGTAGCACACTCAGAACCAGAACATTCAAATTTGGGGCCAGCTCTATTGTCTAAGATCTGAAGGAAACTGAACAAGTCAGTTCACCTTCTTCAGCTCCAGATTCTTTTCTATAAATAAGTGGTAGCTATATGATCGACCTCTCAAATTTGTTGTAATTATCAAGTGGAAGGATGCATTTGCACATGCTTGTCAACTGTCAACCATCATATGAACATGGTGGTATTACTGCTAAAAGCAGAACCAATTTGAAGTTTTCATTCACTCTGAGAAAGTAGAATTAAGGCACCACCATCAACCTACCAAAGAAGAAGCAGAATATCTCTGCCCACCTCTCCCCTTCATCACTCCATCCCACTTCAAAACCTGAATTCTGGAAAGCCAGGCTGGTTTAACAATGGGGTAACTCAAGCATGAAGGACTCTTCAATTCTGTCTCCAAAAAAAACATTGGCTGGAGATTTGGGCAGATGGTTTCTGAACTGGTATCTTCATACCTGGGGTCAAAATGTGGACCATAGCTATATGACATGACAAGTTAACTATTTTCTCGGCTGTGAAACTAGAAGTTTAGGGCAATGCTATGCCTAAAATTATTTTCAGTTATAACATTTGTCTTTCCAGTGTATATTTTAATTTCTATTTTATTGAGAAAAGCTTTGCCATGAATGGAACAAAGCCACCAAGACTGTAAAGATCCTTATGACATTTGCCTCTTGCTGCTCTAATGACTGCTTTTGAGAATATTAATATAGAAATATGTCAAGAGGGAAGACAGCTGACATAGTTTCTGTTAACATCCTTATATATTTTCCTATTTGATTTTCTAAATTGAATAATTATGCTCAAGCCCATCAGCAGGTGGTGATTCCTAATCAGGGATCATCTTTGTAGGACTGCGAGGACTTGGCTGCAGCAGGTTTAGTGACTTTGGCAGGGCCACAGAGCTGGAAACATCCAATGCAAACAGACCAGGACTTCTCAACATCAAAGGACAGTGGAGTCAGATCTTAACAGCATTTCCGAGATCTTACTCTTCCAGCAGGCAGCAGCAGGCAGGAAGGACTGATTCACCAAAAGGCATAAGCAGGGACGCCTGGATGGCTCACTCGGTTGAGCATCTGACTTCGGCTTGGGTCATGATCTCACAGTTCATGAGTTCAAGCCCCATATCTGGCTCGGTCCTGTCAGTGCAGAACCCAATTCAGATCCTCTGTGCCCCCCTCTCTGTCCCTCCCCTGACTGTGCTCTCAAAAATAAATAATTTTTTTTTAAAAAAAGCATAAGCAACCCTGGGAGTCCTAGAGGGTATTTGGAGAGGGGAAACCTAGGAAAAGCCCGGACTTCATCATCATTTTGCAAGCAAAAGGGTGTACGTTTGGGTATAAATTCATTGTCACAGATGGGTAAGGCCAAGAATCTTATGTTACAAAAGGAAATAATAGCAAGATGTGGTTGTCTGCAAGGTTTTGTTTTGTTTGTTTGTTTGTTTGTTTAACAATCGTCTTACACTTGTTTCCCATAGTGCGGACTTGTAACAAATCACAGTGGGAAGAATCTTTGTGGCTGATTCAATAATATCTGAATATCCATGGCAATCTAGAAGCCAGGCATTCTAAGGAAAGTAAAATAGGAACTAAAATAAGGAGAACCCAGACTTTCCAGTCAGACAAACTGAGGGTAGGAGGCTGTAAGTGGGTTCCGAGGAGGCTCCATAGGCTACATTTGTTTGGGACACTGAGAAGGATTTTAGTAGCACCTGGTAAATGAATGCATCGTTACCATTCTGATTATGTTATCGCAGTGTGCCTTTGAAAGAAGTTCTTGTATTTACATCTAAGTATTTACATCTCTTTTTTTACTGTTTATTTCTTTTGAGAGAGAGAGAGACTGCAAGCCGAGGAGGGACCGAAAGAGAGGGAGAGAGAATTCCAAGCATGCTCCGCGTGCACAGTGCAGAGCTGGATGCAGGGCTCAATTCCACAAACTGTGAAATCATGACCTGAGCCAAAATCAAGAGATGGACACTTAACCAACTGAGCCACCTAGGCGTCCCTTACATCTGCTTTGGTTTTACATGATCAATAAGCACCCTGAGTACTCTCAATTGCTACCAAGAGCCACTGAGCTCCCTGTCTTAGTGCATGTCTCTGTCCCTTGGGAGCATCCTCTTCTTCTAAAGCTCGCCAGCCTTGGTAGCTAACCTCTTTGGCTCTCTTCCATCTCCCCAAGTCTGAATTGTGATGATTATAAGTTTCCAATGTTAATCAAGGCCTAAGATATTAAGTCAGCCAAATCAATAAAAGCTTTGTATAATTAAAGTTGAGCACCTCTTTTTGTGCTTGAGAAAAAGCCATAATGATGTCCTTGCTCTTTAGAAAGGGTTGGTTCAAGTCTAAAGATTTTCAATACGTTCAAATTTCCAAAGAGATTTGTTTCCCAGAGAGCCAAAGGAACAATGATAAAATGAATTCGAGAGTACTGTATTGGTGAGAACTGTAAAGATAATTACCGATAATTACCCACATTAGTCACATTCTATCCATTCTCTTTGCTTTTTTTTTTTCTAAAAAACTAGAAAGGGAACCCAATAAAACAAATCTGTGATAATGGAACAGATCCCTTTATGAAGTATAAGTACACTTGAGATACAAATCCAAATGACAGTGCTGTAACTGCCAACTGATGTTCAAATATTCTGTCCAAGTTAGATGCTGAGGTGACACTCTATAAAGATATGGATCACTGATGTTCATAAGCATTTCTCCTTGGGTGCCCTTGGGGTGGCATGGAGTTCTCCCAAGGAAGACCATGGTAGGATTCTGGGCACTCTATTTACAGAGTGTGATACGGAGCACTGCCTTCTATCTGGCTCTAGAAGCACGGGGGCTCTGGGCACACAGGGGGCAGCACCATTGATGAGTATAATGCTATTAATAGTACTCATCATGTTTAATGAGATCTTGGGAATCAATGATGGTACCTCATGAATACACACTGCACCTGACTAGCTGATTGGTATTTATCAAAAGTCTGTGGCATTTTCAATGTTGCGCAAAATCACAGAACTATTATTATCAAATATGTGATTCCATGGAGCTTTCAAAACAGTAGAGTTGTATTCACGTGCAACCTTCTACATATGAGGACCCATATGCAGGGACAATATTCAAAATATTTAACAACCTGTATGGCCCAACTACCAACCAATCAGATGCCAGTCAACAACAATTCATGCAGCCTTACTTCTGCTTATTGGCTGCGCACCAGTTCTGCTTATGTTGGATTCTTTAGAATCTGAGTGCATTACAGGACATCTCCCATAGACTGATTACCAACCCCAGAACTCAAATGAGAAGACCAAATCATCTTGAGGTCTTTAGCCTTAACTGTAAAAGGGTATAGAGATGTAGATGCAGAATAGTCAAAAAAGAGATGAAAGAAAGGACTTGAAACATTTACCTTTAAGGCCCCTTACAGAATCTCTTGTCAGAGAGAGAAGCCCCATTGTAGCAACAGTTCTGATCACACTTGCTTTAATTTAGCATATGTTTTGGTAGAACAATTTGAATGAAGAAATCAAATTTTATTGCTAGAGAAAGAGCTCATTATTTGTCATGCAGAAGTTTAGGTCAGCATGATTGTTTCCAGGATATACGAGGGCAGAGACCTGCTGATCTCCCAAGATACTAGGTTCCACTACCATTCATTTCCTTCCTGAGCAGGGAGCCAGACCCAGGGTCTGGAGGGCACAGCAGGAAACTGAAGAGAGCCCAGCTTGTCCTTCCTGTGACATTAGGTAGCAAGAACGGCCCACTTCTCTGTGATAACCCATAATTATCCCTACTCAAAGTCAGCCTTGCCTGTATAGTTTGAATAGTCTGAAGGTCAGGAAGGTGCAGAGGGAAGCAAACTCATCCACTGTGGAATACCATCTAGTATTGAGGCTGGTAGACAAATTGGAAAAGCTTGGAGTAAACAGGGCGGTCAAGGTGGCAGTAGTAATAGAGAAATCTATTCTGGACAAAACGTAGGTTTTACCTTCTCAAAAATAAAAGGACAGATTAGATTAAATAGCCCTCCCCCTATAGATTATAGGGGTACAAATGTGCAAAAGGGATAATATTCAAAGAACTTTTCCTTTTATTTATTAATAGAATGTTAAGAAAATTAACAATCACATCTTTTTAGGGTATAATTAAAAGAAGAATAGTCTCCTTTTCATAGTATACAGGAACAGAATAGTAAAATAATAAAATATGGAATTTGTAAATTAAAACTGCCCCCTCACCCAGCTTGAACTTGGTTAGAAGACTTTTCTTTTTTTTTTTTTAAGTAGGCTCCATGCCCAGCGTGGAGCCTAACGTAGGGCTTGAATTTACGACCCTGAGATCAAAACCTGAGCTGAGATCCAGAGTTGGATGCTTAACCAACTGAGGCACCCAGGCACCCCTGTTTTAGAAGTCTTTTAGCTATTTAGGTGAGAATCACCCGCAAAATGGAAGAAAATCTCCTTTAAAGTCACCTGATTATAGATGCTAACAACACCTGCAAAATATCTTCATGGCAACACTAGGTCATTGTCTGATCCAGTAACTGGGTGGATAGCTTCGTCAAAGTTGACATGTAAAGCTAGCCACGTCAACCTGGCACCCACACACATCTCTTTAAACCGTACCTAATCTGTGTGTCAGTGATTGCCCTCCAGAGCTCATCCTTTTTATCTATTTCAGGACGCTTTGCCCCAGCAATTCTCTCTGTAGCTCCTGTGTCATGAATTTCCCTCTCTACTGGATTCTTCTCATCAGCAGAAAAATATACATTATTTTTCCCACATTAAAAACCCCTCTTCTAAGTGACTGATAATGGGTACAAAATTTCTTTTTGGGGTACTGGAAATGTTCTAAAATTGATTTTGGTGATGGTTACACAATGCTGAATATACTAAATACTAAAAACCACTGATGTGTATACTTGAAATGGTGTACACATACAAATGAATTGTATGTATGTGAAGTATATCTCAATAGAGCTATTATTAAAAAGGAGGATGCTGGCAAATATGATATCCAAATATTTGAAATTGGGTAGGATAAGTTGCAATCCTATTTCAACTACTTTAACGAAAGATCTGAAAATATTTGCAAATGTATCCTATGAAAATGATATAAATACCATCTATTCATTAATAAAAATATGATAAGGGAGAAAACGAAGATAGAAAATTAAAGTACATTCATTAAAAAAGCCCTCTCTTGACATCACTCCTTCCAGGTGCCATTTTATTCCTCCCCCTTCCCTTTGCACCCAAAGTGTATTTTAAGAGTTGTCTCTACTGTTTTTCTTCAATCCCTCTTTCCCAACACTTCTTTGAATTTACTCCATTCAAGCTATCACCACACCACTTCAATAAAACTGTCTTCAGGGACACCAGCAACCTCTGTGGAGTTCTATCTGATGGTCAATTCTCAGTTCTGATCTTATTTGTCCTATTGGCCATATTTGACACAGTTTACCGACCATTTCCTTGTTATCCTTGCTACACAGCTACAATAGTGCAGTGTAACAAATCACCCCCAAACTCAGTAGTTAAAAACATTTACTTTGCCCATTCATCTGTGGGTCACATGAGGGGTCTTCTCAACAGGGGCTGGGCTCCAGGCAGCAGGATGGGCTCTGGTCTTTCTTGGACCAGCGAACTCACTAGGCCATGCTTCTAATCTCATGTTGACGACAGACTGCAAGAAATCAAGTGGAAACACAGGATACCTGTAAGGTCTAGACTCATAACGGACACTGGCTTTTTCACCTAAATCCTATCAGCCAAAGAAAATAGTGTCTTTGAGCCCCAAATCAAAGGACGCTTAAATATGTTCTGTCATATTACAATGTCATATGGTAAAGAGCCGGGAAACAGAGAGGGCTGAAGACTGGGGGTCTTTAATTTAACCCACTATGCTGAACCACTTCAATGGTTTCCAGAAGTCTACAATCTACTAGTTTTACTCTTACCCTTTGGCTGCTCCTTTCCAGCAGTGGAATTGGAATGTCTCAAGGATCAGTCCTAAGACTTCTTCTCTAGCTATAGTGATTCTTTTGGTGATCTCATTAGGTTTATGGTTTTAAAAATTGTCTATATTTTGATGGCTCCCCATTTGCATTTTCACTCTGATCTCTCCCCTGGACTCTAGTAGATCATATACCCAACTATCTACATTTGAATGCCTAACAGTAATTTTAAATGTAACATATCTAAAAACAAAATCCTGATCTTCTCCTTAAGCTATCCCCACGTATGTCTGCCTAATGGCAACTCTCTCCTTCCAGAGAGTCATTCTTTCCTTTTTCTTGTCATCATCATCTCTTATGTTTTAATAGCCTCTTCCTTCCTAGAATCTGTTTTCAATACGGCAGCTGGAGTAAGTTTTTAAGAAAATGCATCAGATAATGTCATTTTTCTGCTCAAAACCCTTCAATGGCCCCTCAACTTACCTATGGACTTTAAAGTCCTGTGCAATCTGATTTTCTGTTATTCTTTGACCCTATTTCTTTTCCCCTCCTCATTCACTCTGCTCCAACCACATGAACTTCCTTGATGTTCCTTGCACATGCCAACTATCTTCTGCCCCAGGGCCTTCGCATTTGTTACACCTACTCCTGGAACTCTCTTCCCCCCAATATACCCATGCTTGTTCCTTAACCTCATTCACATCCTTGCTCAGATGTTACCTTATGCAATGACACCTGGCCTACATACATTTTATTTATTTATACCACATTGTAAATTATAATGCTTATCTCCGTCACCCTGGTTTTCCCAGCTTTTTTTTTTTTCCTGTAGCATTACTTATCACCACCTGACAGACCATAGATTTTACCTATTTGTTATCTGTTTCTCCTAGGCAGAGACATAAGTTTCACGACAGCAAGAACTTTTGTTCTGTATCTTCAGAATGTGGGATTGTGCCTGGCACTTGGTATGTATTCAATAAATATTTGATGAACGGTGGGATGGGTGGATATGCAGCACTGAAGAATTTGGTTAACCTGCATAGTGATATATAATCTTCTTCATTCATTGTGATTGAATTTAAGGATTACTCAAACTGATCTGACATACTTTAAATGTCTCAGTAAAAAGTGACTACCTGCCAAGTGTTATTAGCATCATGGGTACAGATGGAATCATCCAGGAAGTACATACACATGGAGAAAAGAAGAGGGCAAGGATTCTCTTGTTCTTCCTCTATCCACCTGTCTGGCTACTTTCTATTCCTCCCTAAAGCACCACATTTAGTAGAAGCCATTTCCAGTAAAAACACTGGGGCTATGGGAGGAGTTATTTCCCCTGTGAGAGAATTAGTATCTCTGCAAATCAGGGCAAAACAAATCTCCAGGGGGAGATGTGGGTCTCACTGTGAGCGTAGCCATTAATTCCAGTTCTGACATTCGTATAAGGTACTAGTTAACATAGAAGGGGGTGTAGGGCAGGGGCTAAAAGCCCAGACACCAGTCGGGGCGCCTGGGTGGCTCAGTTGGTTAAGCGTCCGACTTCGGCTCAGGTCATGATCTCACGGTCTGTGAATTCAAGCCCCACGTTGGGCTCTGTGCTGACAGCTCAGCCTGGAGCCTGCTTCCGATTCTGTGTCTCCCTCTCTCTCTGCCCCTCCTCCGCTCATGCTCTGTCTCTCTCTCTCTGTCAAAAATAAGTAAACATTAAAAAAAAAAAAATTAAAAGCCCAGACACCAGAGCCGAAATCCCTTGGCTCAAACTGTGGCTCCACACTTAATGGTCATGTGACCTTGGCAAGCAACCTAAACTTTCAGTTCCTCATTTTATCATCTGTGCAATGCATTTAATAACAATAGGTACCTGATAGAGTTATTGGAAAGACTAAGTGAATTAATGTCGACAAGGCACTTAGGACATATATATAATACTATGTGCCATACATATATATGACATGTAGCAGATACTATGTAAGTGACAGTGATAATGGTGCTATTTGGGGCTAGGATCTCAGTACGACATGGAGTTATTGCTTCCTTGCATGCAAACCCAGGACTGGGCTACACACTGCTTTGTGTTCCCAGGGTACCCTGGATGCCCCTGTTGGAGCACTCCCAGCATTGTGCTGATGTTATCTGTTTATGAATCTATCTTCCCCACTTGACCATAAACATTCAACGTTTAGGACCAGGTCTAAATCATCTTGGTAATCCACCTGATATGGCACGTGTCACATAGAAAACACTCCTGTGTCTCTGGGGCCAGGACCTTAACCGGGTAAAGCCGGCTAGATATAAACTAATAAAATAAATGATAGGGAATAATTGCCCTCTGGGAATACTGAGTGGCAGCAACTATGCCACATTAGCCTATCGTCATGCAGGAAAGTGGGCTGGGTGCTTTCTATCAATCCATTTCCCAACAAATCCATTGTTTCTTTTGCTGCCGTACCAAATTATCACACACCGAGTAGCTTAAAGCAACATGAGGGTATTATTTTATAGTTCTGCAGGCTTTAAGGCTGGAACGGGCTTCGCTGGGCTCAAATTAAGATGTAGGCAGGGCTGCATTCTTTTCTGGAGATGCTAAAGGAGAGTTGGTTTCCTTCCCTTTGCACCTTCTAGAGGCTGCCCACATTCCTTGGCTTGTGGCTCCCTTCCTTCGTCTCCAAAGCCAGCAATGGCTGGTGATTCTCTTTCACATTGCTTCCAAAAATCTTCTTTTAGGCCTCCCTTCTGCGCTTTTAGGAATTCCTGTGATTACATTAGGCCCACCCACAAAATCCGGGAAAATCCCCTTTTAAAGTCAGTTGATTAGCAGCCTTCATTCTATCTGCCACCTTAAATCCACAGATTCCAGGGATTAGGACATGGGTATCTTTGTGGTGCCATTATTCAGCTTACCACAAGGCAGAAATATGGATATAAAAATAAATTGTGGATTCCTCTATTGTTTTCTCTGATGTAGGGCCTTTCATTCGCTGGGTTTGTTTTTCCTCTCACACTGTTGGCCCTTCTCACATGCTTGTGGATTTATGGTGAGCTCATCTTCTCTGGGAGATTTCTTCTGCAAACATTCTGTTTCTCAGTGACCTCAGGACCATGGCTGCTGGGTTCTCTTGAGGTGGTCTCCCATACAATAGCCACAGTGGTTTCTCAGCACAGGGAGCGGGGCAGAATCTTCTGAGGGAGACACTTGCATACTTCCTTCCTGAGGTGCCCTCCTTTGCAGTCTCTACTTCCCGCAAGCCTGATTGCAGCCAAAAGGAATGGTATTTGCCTTTCCCCAAATGTAAGACGCCCTTTCAGTTTCCAAGCTTACTAGACCTTCCTTTAAGACACTGTAAAGCAAAAAAAGAAGTAGGTGCAAGAAGCTGGATACCAAAGCCATTGGGTGAGAAGAAACCTGCTTGTTACTGGGCAGGCAAAACTGGTCACATCTCTCAGGTAACCTTTAACATTCTGTTTGTTACCAGAGGCCTTCCCCAGTTCTTGATAATAATAGGAGCTGACACTTACTTGTAACTTTCCCCGACTTTCATTTTATTTTTTTTAATTTTAGAGTAATTAACATACAGTGTTATGTTTCAGGTGTACAATATAGTGATTCAACAATTCTATACATTACTCAGTGCTCATCACGATAAGCATACTCTTAATCCCCTTCACCTATTTCACCCATCCCCCCACCCCAGTGTGAACCATCAGTTTGTTCTCTCTAGAGTCTGTTTTCTGGTTTGTCTCTCTCTCTCTCTCTCTCTCTCTTTTTTTTTTTTTTTTGTCCATTTGATTTGCTTCTTAAATTCCATATATGAATGAAATCATTTGGTATTTGTCTTTCTCTGACTGGCTTATTTCATTTAGCGTTATACTCTCTAGATCCATCCATGTTGTTGCAAATGGCAAGATTTCATTCTTTTTTATGCCTGAATAATATATATGTGTGTGTGTGTGTGTGTGTGTGTGTGTGACACACACATACACACATCTCACATCTTTATCCATTCAGCTATCAATGGACCCAAGTGGGTTACTTCCATAATTTGGCTATTGTAAATAATGCAGCAATAAGCATAAGGGTGCATTAATCTCTTTGAATAAGAGCTGACATTTACATAGCATTTGTCATGTGCCAGGAGCTGTTCTAAGCACTTGGCATATATTAACTCATTTACTTCTCACAACAAAGCTTTATATCCCTGCCTTGCTGGTGGGTTTACGGAGAGGTTAAATAACCTTTCCTGGATTACTCAATGTCTTGTGAGCAACAACATCAAAATAAAGACATGATATGAAGGAAGTAGGCAATCCTGTGAGAAGTTGCACACAAATATCATTTAACAATGACCATTTATTTAACAAATAACATTTAACAACTTTTACTCATTTATTTCTCTCAATGAGCCAAGCAACAACTGCAAGAAAGCAAAAGGAGATAGCTGGTGATGGCCCACACCACCTGTTTCGGGACTGACTAGTGTCTCTCAGTGGCTTGGCTGCCACTTATTCCAGCCAGCAGGTCTGGTGGACTCTGCTTGTCAAGGCCTTTACTCCAATCTTCACCAGGGGTGAGGTCATGGTCACTATGTGGTAGACCGAAATCCCTGACAGTTGGGGATATATGTTCATCATGGCTTGGCTGGCTAGCCCCATGTTCTGACTGGGGAGGCCGAGCACTCTGGGTGCGCCTCACCATCTATTGGTTTGCTCTTGCATCAGCCCTATTCAGGTGAGCTACACCCAAACTTACATAAGCCGTTGCATCATTACATGTGCATTATTAGCTATTTATGCCATTCCTTATCAATACCTTCCAGAACTTTCTGGAACTTTTCTAGACTTGTCTATGACTTTGGGGGATAGCAGGTATTTATCTCTTTTGAGGAGGAAGCCACATGCTAATCCATAATACACACACACACACACACACACACACACACACACACACATAGGCACACATACATGATTTTATTTATTTATTTTTAATTTTTTTTTTAATGTTTTATTTATTTTTGAGAGCAAGACAGACTACTAGTGGGGCAGGGGCAGAGAGAGAGAGAGGGAGACACAGAATCCGAAGCAGGCTCCAGGCTTTGAGCTGTCAGCGCAGAGCCCGACACAGGGCTCGAACTCACAGACTGTGAAATCATGACCTGAGCCGAAGTCGGACACTGAGCCACCCAGGCGCCCCGACACATATATGATTTTAATTACTTTTGTAAAAAAATGTTTATAAAGAAAAGAATGTTTTGGTGGGAAACCTTGTTTACCACTTTTTTAAAGCACAGAAAATAGGTTTTTATATATTTCTGTCTGTCAAAATGTAGGATGTGGTACCCTTTAATCACACATAGCTAATTAGTGACAAAGCTAGGATTCATATCCATGCAGTCTAAATGCAAAATCCACATTCTTTGTTTTAAGTTTATTTATTTATTTTGAGAGAGAGAGAGTAAGGGAGGGGCAGAGACAAGGAGGGATAGAGAGAGAATCCCAAGCACTGTCAATGTGGAGCCCAACATGGGGCTCAAACTCAGGAATCACGAGATCATGACTTGAGCCGAAATCAAGAGTCAGACACTTAACCGACTGAGCCACCCAGGTGCCCCCAGAATCCATTCTTTACTACTATATTATATTGCCTCTCTGCCTGGAATTAATACTTCACATCAAAGTGACTAGTCTCAAGTGTATAGACCACACCCGGAGAAAACCCAATTTATCAGAGGGCAGACTATAGACATCTTAGGAACAGTACCCAGAGACCCAGCTATGGAAGAGATATCTTACAAAGCAACTGAAAATCTAATAAGCTAATATATAGGGATCTTTAAATTACTGTAATTTTATTGCATTGTAATAAGTTGTTTAGCTTTTCCTTTTAATGAAACTTCCTCAGATACAATGTGGTTAGCATGATTGCAGCTGTTGGAATTTTTGCACATCTATGGCTTTACAAGATAATATTCTCCTGGGTTTCTGAATAGCAATTCAGCTAAAGTTTCTCTCAGCTTAGTACTACTTTCATAGAGAAATCTGGGCCCTGGGCATAATGGCTATTTCTGACTTAAGAATAACACCTTCAAAGGCCGAGGTGAGGAAATGGCACCGCCTTGCCTAATCTATAGCTCTAGTCTGCGCTTCTGAGTTTGCAGAGAAGGCTTTGCTCAGAGCATGGAAGAATAAGTGGACTTAGTAGATCTAAAATTCTACCAGTGAACTTGGATTTGGGGCAGATCAATGAGAAGTGCATGGATGGAATAACCACACCAAGTCTAGTTGAAATTTGGCAACTGCAAGTTTATGACTGTGTAACTTACAAAGTGCGTTCATATGATCCCTCTGGGGGAAAAACAAACATTACATCACAGTCCAGAAGGCAAGTGCCCTTTGAGTTGGTGGTTCTTTCTTTTGTGTCAACAATAATGCTTCAGAGAGTGCTCTGTGCTCACATTTTTATGCCACATGGACATGATTGTTCTGAAAATATTTTTGAAAGTGATAGGGTGCCACATAACTATGATCCTCAATAATTCTTGGAGATAGAGTATCTGACTATCTGTATAAAATCTTGAATTTTCAGATGAGGAAACAATTAAACCTGGTCTTTCTTTGTTTAAGATTCCCATTACATGTAAAATGTTGGATATTTATTCCCAGCCACTCTCTTTGTCACAGAGGAAGTTGTAAGGAGATAGCATCAATAGTGGCAACACCTTATGTATACCACATAAGAGAATCAAATTAACACTGGGGAAGTGCTTACAAAACACCAGGTCTTTTAATCCTCATGGCAATGCTACAATAAAATCAGAATTTTTGAATGACAGAGCTGAAGCATATCTACCAAGATTAACCAACTAGTAATCCTCAGAGATGTGATTCAAGCCGGTTTGACTTCAGACTTTGCTCTTTTCATTAGCGTACAATGCATCCCTCATGGAATTGTGTGTAGCTGTAAAAGATTAGGTAATGATATCTGCCCTTTCCTGTTTAGAGCTGAACATTAGTCCATATAAACCTAAACCTTATAAATACTTAATGTTAAGTACCTTTACTACTTTCCACTGGAGGGGGAAAAGGCAATTTCCAAGTGAGCAAATGCATTTTCAGACCTAGTTTACCAGTAGAATAGTTTCAGGCAATTTGGCCTGTTTCTCTTTATCCAGCAGAAATTTTCTTATTTATTTTGTACTGATAAACAGACATGGTAGATGCATGTGAATCAGGGTAAACATTACTACTTCTCATGATCTATGAGTAATTGGACATCATGGACCAGGTGGGATATTCCTTATGTCTCCCATTCAGGAAGAAGGCCATCCATAGTCAATGGGGCACGAGGTGAGTTACGAGCATCTAATGTATTATGTTGATAAACCCCTTTTCTCAATACTATCCTGTGCTGTGAACTAAGATTCAAAACCAGGAGAGGGGTGCCTGGGTGTCTCAGTCAGTTTAGCATTTGACTCTTGATTTCAGCTCAGGTCATGATCTCATGGTTTTTGTGAGTTTGAGCCCTGCACCTGACAGTGGAATTCTCCCTCTCTCCTTCTGCCCCTCCCCCCCCCAAAAATAAAGAAATAAACTTAAAAAACACCAACATTGAAAACCAGGAGAATGTGTATTGTGGGCAGATGTCAGTTGTACTGATGGAGTTTTCCTATCCAGCCACACATTTCTAAACAATGGCACAAATCTGTAAAACAGATACATACACTTGAGAGTTATAATCTGTAATCCCAGATGAGATGATAACAAATGTCACTCAATATTATGTTACTGACCTTGTTTTATGTAGATGGTATTTCTAAATAAACCTACCTGTTTATTTAGGTGGGAATATTAACATCACAGTAATTATATTTAATAATGAACATATGAAACAATACCTGGTTTAATATTCTGCAATGACCAATTTCTACTTGATCCATGTAATCCTTGTCCTTTCTTAAGACACAATTGCTATCTATGTCCCCTCTATTGGAATAATGCTGTTTTGTCTAAACTTCCACAATGCGTAGTTGACTATTAAATAGGAAGCAGGAAATGGACACTGCACTGAGATTATCCCATGCACTGACACATCTCTTTTGATGGCAGATCAAAAAAGTAGGTACAGGCAGAAGAGAGAAAAAGCAGTTACTAAAGAATGGCATCTAAAGGTGAATGATGGATAGCAGTCAAGTTTTTATCTTAGTTTGGGAGGGAGAGAGAACAGAGGCGAGAGGATTGGGGAAGAAAGGTTCAGCTAAAAAGAATTCAAAAGGAACATATTCATAATTATTAGAGTCAAACTTTAGGAGATAAATAAAAGTACAGAGATAACATAATAGAAAAATCATAATTTTAATAGTTAACAATTATGGAACTATTAATTCGATTTTGCAGAGGAGAACGTGAGATGCAGAGTGGTTAAACAGTTTACCCAAATTTACACAGCTAGTAAATTACGAAGTTTGAATTCCAATCCTGGCAATCTGAACTATTTATTTATTTATTTATTTATTTATTTATTATTTTTTATTTTGAGACAGAGAGAATCTCAAGCAGGCTCTTCACTGCCAGAACAGAGCCCCATGCAGGGCTGGAACTCAGGAACCGTGGGATCATGAACTGAGCCTAAGTCAAGAGTCCCATGCTTAACGGACTGAGCTACTCAGGCGTCCCCTGAACCACTATTTTAAAATGGAATATTAATAAAGTGGACAGAGCGAGAATACTTACTTACAGGAAGGGACATTGAGACCAAGAGAATAACGGGGGGGGGGGGGGGGAGTAGCTGGGGGGAGGGGAGAGGATGGGGGCTCCATTAAAAAAAAATTACCAATGGGCTAAATATAGTTATGTTTTAGTAACGGTCAGAGCGCTTTGTGTACATTTGTTCATTTAATTCTGCTAACAATTCTGTGTGGTAGGTACTCACAGTTCCATTTCTCAGACAAGGCCACCTGAGACATGATAAGCGATACAGTCCCTTCTTGCATTGAGTTACGCCTTAGGAGCACGCTCCGGAGCAAGATACGGAAGACTGAAGGAGATGTGGCGACAGAACCAAGCAGGGCAAGGCAAGCAAACTGAAAGCGAGAATGGAGTAAAGAAAAGTGCCTCATTTATGGAGTGGTCTGCTCCAACTTTCAAATCTCCGCAGCCGGCCCGCCAAGGCTTCACAAAGCCCGCCCCTCAGTCACAAAACCCGCCCCTCGGTCACAAAGCCACGCCCCATTCTTCGGCTTTCCTCTGAGCTCCCAATACTTCCCTCCTTCTCTTTGGCCCCTCCCACTCCGCTCCGCATCATTTCCTGTGCGCTGGATGCTAATTGGCCTAGCGGTCGGAAGTGAGGGCGGGCGGTGGGGCCGTTGCCGCAGTGACAGTGCTGGGGGAGTCCGAAGATGGCGGCGTCGCGTCGCTCTCAGCATCATCACCACCATCATCAACAACAGCTCCAGCCCGCCCCAGGGGCTTCGGCGCCGCCGCCGCCACCTCCACCCCCACTCAGCCCTGGCCTGGCCCCGGGGACCACACCAGCCTCCCCAACGGCAGGTGGCCTGGCCCCCTTCGCCTCCCCGCGGCACGGCCTAGCGCTGCCAGAGGGGGATGGCAGTCGGGATCCGCCCGACAGGCCTCGATCCCCGGAGCCGGTTGACACTACCAGCTGTTGCAGTACCACCAGCACAATCTGTACGGCCGCCGCCGCTCCCGTGGCCCCGGCGGTTTCCGCTTCATCTGCCGTCGGGGTCGCTCCCAACCCAGCCGGCGGTGGCAGTAACAATTCACCGTCGTCCTCTTCTTCCCCGACTTCTTCCTCATCTTCCTCTCCATCCTCCCCTGGATCGAGCTTGGCGGAGAGCCCCGAGGCGGCAGGAGTTAGCACCACAGCAACATTGGGGCCTGGGGCAGCGGGACCTGGGCCAGGGGTCCCAGCAGTAAGCGGGGCCTTACGGGAACTGTTGGAGGCCTGTCGCAATGGGGACGTGTCCCGGGTAAAGAGGCTGGTGGACGCGGCAAACGTGAATGCTAAGGACATGGCCGGCCGGAAGTCTTCTCCCCTGCACTTCGCTGCAGGTCAGAGACTTTTGTTTATTAAAGGTTTGGTCTTGGGGACAGGGGTCTGGGTAGGGATGGAAAACAAGTTATGATAGAATAAAGTGGGGGCGTTGTTATGGTTCTTCAACACCTCACCGGAAGTCTAGAGGTTCCTTTCTTTAGGATAGTGCCTGGGTGACGGGGGCGTGGTGGGGGAATGTGTGAATTCATTCTTTTTTAGCGTTCGCATAGTGATACTTGTACCCGTTTCCAAACTCCCTTAGAGATCGTCTCCAGATATGGGTATACTTAAACTTTTTCGGTTACGAGTGTGAAGGAATAAAGTTAGATTTGGGCAGTCTTAAGAGTTTTGTCGTTTGTTTACTAGTTTATTTCGTTTTTACATCACGGGTATGTTCCATGAGGATAGTCTAGACCAAAAGAAGTTTAATGTAACTCAACAAGTGTTTAAGGATCTATGGTACTCTTAGTAAGCCAATGAAAGACATAAATGAAGTATGTGAAACTTTCCCCCTTTCTCAAGGAGTTTACAGCCTAATTGGGTAGATTCAAATATGCCTATATGAAACAACTGGAGAAGAATGTTTGGATGCATATGTGATGGTAGAAGAAATAAAGGGTTTAAAGTCCTGGACACTCCTATTTGTTACTTGTCTGATAGACAGTTTACCTTATCTCAGTTGCCTCGGTTTTCTCGTGGACAAAAATGATATACTAAGTTTGTGTGAAGATTTAGTGAGAAGCATCTGGCACATTAGTTTTCCAAAAAAACCTGCTAGTTCCTAAACTCTGGACCACACACTTTTTGTGTGTGTGTGTTTTTTTTTTTTAAATCAAGTAATTGACCATTGTCTTTTAAAAATACCTAGTATATTTTTATAAAATACAGATAAGTATTTAAAAAAGGACCATAATCTCACTGCCCAGATATCTACTATTGATATTCTAAAATATAAAGAGAATAATGTTATATACACTAGAAACATTAAAAATGTGTATGCTCTATATACATTATAAAATTCATATAGGATAGAAATGTACAAAATGAAAAAGCAGACACACACACACACACACACACACACACACACACACACACATCAAAGATAACACACCGAAGATACCTCCTGTTAAGGTTCTTGCTATGTTGGCAATACATATCACTTTTTCAGTTTGTTCTATTTATGGTAAAAGATATGTTAGGAACTATGTGTATTATATATTTTTTACCCCAACTTGAAAGATATTATTACCCTCATTTTATAGATGACAGACATGAAGCACTTATTATTAAAATAAGTTCAAATTCACACAGAGAATCATGGAACCTGGATTTGAACTGTTTGATTTTAGAGTTTGTGAAATCAAGCTAAAACTATTAAAACCAATACCTGGGTTAAGGTCACTTTTCACTTTGTGAGTGTGTGTGATGGAAAGTTTCTGCTTTTGCACTGTTTTGGGGGAAGAAGTAACTGGGGCATAAACTCTAAGAGTAGCATTCACACATTTTTTTTTTATTGCAGTCTATACTTAGAAATATATTTTACATTGCTTCACACATGTAGAAACTGAATCAAAAGTTTTAGGAAATAATACTTTCCTTTATTACATGTGTTGTCTTCTTATGTTTTATATCCTATTCCATTTCATTTTTAACAAATGTTGTTTGTGGTTTGTTAATGGGTCATGGTCAGCAATATGAGAAACAGGAAATCATTATTAGATTACTGGATCCATTTTTGATGTATAGACACTATAGATAGTATAGATACTATTAGGTATTTAGTGAATTGAATCATAAACAGGCCCATATAGTAGATATTTGCTCAAGGGTGTTGCTTATTTTAGATGAAATAGCATTTATTTTTCTTTAGGTCAAATGAAAGCTCTGAGTCTGATATAAGTCAACTGAAGTTTGCTTTTGCATACATTGTTCCAAACTTGACTAGTTCAGCGCATATCACAAATCTTGTCATTCCTCACTGTACCACATTATAAGTAATTGTTAACAGAGGATAGTTATGTGTATATCTGTGATAATGTACTTATTTAGGATCAGTCACACATGAAACAGTGCTTGGCTTCTAAATCAACTTCTGTGTGCTACAATAGTTACTTTTTATTCTGTTTTAGAGTTTTATGTGTACCCAATAAGTTACAAGACAATAACACACAGGCCTGTAATTATGTTGTAATTATGAGAACCTGACTTTTAACTGTTTTTTTAAGAAAAATTTTTTAGTTTCGTTGTGGAAAACAGATAAACACAGTAAAACTACGTGGTATAAAAACATAACACTCCGCAGTTTATCATACTTCCATATTTGTGTGCATTGCGTAGTGTTGGATGAGTGGTTAAGAGTAATTCTCAGTTGATTCTTGGTTAGAATGCTAGTAATGGGATTGTCATAGAAAAACTGTTTTAAAGAGGAAATTGGAACAATCCCTTGGGTGGAGAAGTTTAAAAACCGTAATTCATTTGTTCCACAAATGTTTTGTTACTTGTCATAGGTCAGGTGTTAAATACCAACACAATTTTGATGTGGTAGGTAGGGCTATCTAAGCCCTTACGGAGCTTACAGTCTAATAGGGAAGACTAAACAAGAACAGCAGTAATAACAAAACCCCATAAAGTGTGTAACCTGGAGTTATCGGAATATACTTTAGTGGAGGAGGCAGTAGGGTTTCCTGTCCTGGTTTTACAGCATTTAAGGAAGTCTTTTTAGACAGACAGGGATTTAAAGGATGGGTCCAATCTAGCCAAGCAAAGATTGGAAAGGAAGAGTGTTAATTAATGCCTTTGTTTCCATTGAGAAGTGAGTCTACAGTTCTATAGAATGAAATGAAACCATTTTCAAGATCTCAAGTGGTATGAAGTCATATTTAAATCCTTATAACTTTTATTATTATTTTTTTAACGTTTATTTATTTTTGAGACAGAGAGAGACAGAGCATGAATGGGGGAGGGTCAGAGAGAGAGGGAGAGGAGACACAGACTCTGAAACAGGCTCCAGGCTCTGAGCGGTCAGCACAGAGCCCGACACGGGGCTCGAACTCACAGGCCGCGAGATCGTGACCTGAGCCGAAGTCGGCCGCTTAACCGACTGAGCCACCCAGGCGCCCCATAACTTTTATTATTAAAAAAAAAACTTATTTATTTATTTTGAGAGAGGGAGGAGAGGAACAAAAAGGGAGAGAGAGAATCCCAAGCAGACTCTGCAGTTAGTGCAGAGCCCCACACAGGGCTCAAGCCCATGAAACGTGAAATCATGACCTGAACTGAAACCAAAATATTTTTAAAAGTTATAAGGATTTAGGGGTGCCTTGGTAGCTTAACCCATGGAGTCACTGAGGCACCCCTAAATCCTTATAACTTTTAAAAATGTTATCATAATTCTTTCCAGATGCAGAATTAAACATTTTTTTCTATCCCATTTTGGACCGTGATAATTATTTATTTAAAATATGGCTTAGACACAATAATGGAATCACTCTGTCCATAATTAGAAACATAATCTCCAGTTTCCATTGTTTATGTAGATTCTCAAAATACTATTTCTAATGCCTATGGCCATATCAAAAGGACTTGGTCTTTTCATTGTTGACTAGAGTTTATATAAGACTTTCTCCTACAGATAAGATCCTTGACCCTGATTTTCTGTTATTTAAAGGACAGCAGGCAAAGCTATATAAATAGTATCAATTTGGAGTGTTCAGTTCAGTTCCTAGTGACATATTTTTATTACAAGGACCAGTATGTTCTCATGTGATCTCTTTTAAAGAAAAGTTTAGATGGGTTTAAAAAAAAAAAAACAAAAAACTTGAATGAAGCATTGAATTCTGAGATTTCGTAGTATTTAAATTGATAAACTTTTGAAATAGGCTTCCCAAGTAGTTAATTAACCTAAGATTAGGATATGTAATACGAGGCACTTCAGTATCAAATCCAGCAAATTATGTATGGCAGTTTTATGCTTTCTTTTGACTTTGATGGTACAAATGAAGTTCCTACACCTGAAAAAAAGACACATAAAAAACATCACGTTTTCTGAGCTGTTGCCCATCAATGGCTAAGAAAATGAGTCGGCACCCTTCAATCCTGGAGTGGGAATCTTGTTTAACATTGTTAACATTGTTTGGTAAACTCCTTGATTATACTTTCAAGCAAATGCCCTGCCTCAGAGTTTAAGAAGGATCTAATTTTAAAAGGAACTAGCTTCATAAATGTCTTTCCATTTTATCTTTTATTTAGTGTTTTCTTAAAATCTTATGCTTTAAGGTACCATTTAAAAAAAAAGTTACATTGAACTTTTAGTTAGAAAGATGTGGTAAGTTTCTCTTTCTTCTACTTTAACTATGTCACTCTTTGGAGGCAAATGATTTAAAGAACAAAATAGCTATTTGTAAGATGTTATATAAAACTAGTCAACAATAGAGGAGTGTTTATATAAATTAAAATACTGTGTAATTTCTATTACATATGTATCTGCTTGTATATTCTTCTATCAATCTATTTGGGGGGGGCAGTTTAGTGTAAATTGCAAGCATCTGTGCACCTTCCGTAAGTGTGCGAATATATGCATATTATTATCTAGAGTTCAGTGTTTGTTTACAAAGTTGTGTTTTAATGTAAAATCTGTACAAATCTTATTTGTACATTCACTGAGTTCTTTTTAAGTAATTTTTTTAAGTTTATTTATTTTGAGAGAGAGAAAGAGAGAGAGAGAGAGAAAGAGAGAGAGAGAGAATGTGTGCAAGCAGGGGAGGGGCAGAGAGAGAGGGAGAGAGAATCCCAAGCAGGCTCCTCACTGTCAGCACAGAGCCAGTTGCGGGGCTCGATCTCACAAATTGTGAGATCACGGCCTGAGCTGAAAGCAAGAGTCGGACGCTTAAGTGATTGAACCACCCAGGTGCCCCCATTCACTGAGTTTTGACAAATGTGACAACTCAGA
Source organism: Puma concolor (assembly GCF_028749965.1). Classification (NCBI taxonomy): domain Eukaryota; kingdom Metazoa; phylum Chordata; class Mammalia; order Carnivora; family Felidae; genus Puma; species Puma concolor. The sequence goes on from NC_141670.1 coordinate 27,232,524, forward strand.
CCCTTTTGGAAAGTCATCATAACCTCAGAAAGTTCCTTCATGCCCATTTCCTCAATCCCTGTCCCAGATACAAATATTGTTCTTTTTGTCCACTCTAGATTATAAGTTGCCTGTTTTAAAAGTTCATAAAAATGGAGTCCTATAATATCTACTCTTTTTCTGTAAGATATATTTTGCTCAGCTGATGTTTTTGATGTTGTAACATGTATCAGTGGCTCCTTTTTACTGCTGAATAGTATTTCATTATATGAATGTGCTATAGTTGGTTTGTTTCTTCTCCTATTGATGAACTTTTAGGGTATTTCCAGTTTTGGACTTTAATGAAGGAAGCTGCTGTGAACATTCTTGTAAAAAACATTTTTTTGTGTGTGGACGTAGACTTTCTTTCTCTTGTGCATATACCTAGTGTTGAAATTGGTGGGCTTAGGGTAGGTAAATACTCAGTTTTAATAAACTTACAGACGTTTTCCCAAAGTGGATGTGTCATGTTACATTTCCATTAATGTAATATGTAAGAGTTCTAGCTGTTCTGTATCTTCATCATTTCATGTTCTCAGATGTTTTAATTTTATCTTATTGTGATTTTATTTTGCATTTCCCTGAAGTCTAACGTTGAAGACTTTTTCATCTGTTTAGTTGCCATTTACATATGTTTTATGAAGTTTTGTCTTTTTAAAAATTGGACAAAGTTTACTTTCATTGGGTTCATCTTTTTATGTTGAATTTTGGGAGTACTTTATATAGTTGCGTGTTAATCCTTCGTTAGCTATATGTTACACATGTGCTGATCCGTTATTAATAAGTCCTTTGAATGGAAGTTTCAAATTTAATTTATGTTATTTGTATGTTTATTTTATAGTTATTGCTTTCTGTGACCTATGACTGGGGTAAGAACTTTCACCTATTCCCAAGTAACAAAGATAGATGTTTCTTACTAAAAGCTTTATGGTTTTAGCATTTACATTTAAGTTTGTGATCAATCTTATGTTCATTGTTGTGTCATCTGTGAGCTTGAGTTGAGGTTTATTTTTCTCTGGGTAGATACTCACTTTTTTTGATGCTGTTTCTTGAAAAGGCTTTCTTTTCTCTATTGGATTGCTTTTCCTTCATTGTCAAAAATCAGATGCTTGTATAAGGGGGGGGGTCTGTATTCAGGCTTTTTATTCTGTCTTGTTGATATATTTGCCTGTTTTTATGTCAGAATTACATTGGCTGGGTAACTGTAGCTGTGTGGTTATTTTTGAAGTTGATAGTTTGAATGTTCCAATTTGGCTAACCTTTTCAAGATGCTTTGGATCTTCTAGGTCTGTTGCATTTTCACTGAAATTTTAGAATCAGATTATCAATTTCTACAACATAGCATGCTGAGATGATAATTGGGACTATATTGAATCTGTTAGTCAATTTGGGAAAAATTAACATCTTAACAATATTGAGTCTTCTAATGCATGAGTATTATTTAGGCCTTTATTTTCTCTTAGCAGTTTTCATAAATTTTAGTGTAAGAGTCTTTCATGAGATTTTTTATTCCTAGTTTTTAAAGAATGTATATTAATGCCATTACATTGGGTTTTGAAAATTTTTATTTTTCAATTGTTTGCTAATTTGATCAATTTCTTTTTTTAAAAAATATTTAAAAAAATTTTTTTAAATATTTATTTTTGAGAGACAGCGCGTGAGCAGTGGAAGACAGAGACAGGGAGACACAGGATCCAAAACAGGCTCCAGGCTCCGAGTTGTCAGTGCAGAGCCCGATGCAGGGCTCAAACTCACAAACTGTGAGATCATGACCTGAGCTAAAGTCAGATGTTTAACTAACTGAGACACACAGGTGCCCGTAATTTGATCAATTTGTATATTATCCTGTGATCTAGAAAATTACTATTTCCTTAGGATTTTATTGAAGAATTGCATCTTCAAATGGAGTCAGTTATGACTCGTATTTGTTCTTCTTGATAATGTTGAATAAAAGTGGTGAGGGTAGACATCTTTGTCTTGTTCCAACTCTTAAGGGGAAAATGTTCACTGTTTCACCATTAAGTATGATGTTAGCTTTAAGTTTTTCACAGCTATCCTTTATCATATTGGGGAAGTTCTCTTTTATTTCTAGTTCGTTGAGTGTGTTTATCATTAAAGGTTGTTGACGCTTTTTCTGTATATATTGAGATGACCATATGGGTTTTCTCCTTTATTCTTTTAATATATTACATTACATTGAGTTTTGGAATGTTAAGTCAAACCTTGCATTCTTGAGGTAGATGCTACTTGGTCATGATGTATATTATCCTTTTTATATATTGCTAAGTTTTATTTGCTAATATTCTGTTAAAGATTTTTGCATCTAAGTTTGTGAGAAATATTGGTCTGTAATTTTCTTTTTTTGTGTGGTGTCTTTGCCAAGTTTTGGCTTAGGATTATGCCAAATACACTTTATTTGTATTTGTCAGGTGTATTTGGCAGTGTGGAGAAGTGTGGAGAATTGCCATTAATTTTCTTCAAATTTTTGATAGAATCCCCAAATGACACTAACTAGACCTGTAGTTTTCTTTGTGGGAGGATTTTTGATACTGAATTTTCTTTTATACATAGATGGCTGAGAGATTGTCTCAATTATCACCCAATTTTAGTGAGTTATATTTTCCAAGGAATTTATTTTATCTAAGTTGTCAAATTTGTTTGCATAAATTTGTTTATAATATTGTTTTATTACTATTACATTGTCTATAAGAGCTAATGAGATAAACTCCTTTATTATTTTTCATACTGATAATTTGTGTTTTCTTTGATTAGATTTGCTAGGAGGTTTATCAATTCTGTTGATCTTTTCAACTAGCTTTCAGCTTTGTTAATTTTCTCCATTGTTTGTTCCCTTAATTATTTCCTTCTTTCTACTTATTTTGAGTTTACTGTGTTAGTTATTTATTGTTGTTTATGAAACTACCCTGAAGTTCATGAAACTACTTAAGAGCTTAAAATTACAAACATTTATTATTTTGTAATTTTAAGTGGGTCAGTTGCTGTGGGTCACGATTCCAGGTGTGGGTCAGGAATCCGGGCATGACTTAGCTACGTCCTCTGGCTCAAAGCCTTTCATTTGGCTGCAATCAAAATGTGGGTTGGGGCTACGGTCTTATCTGAAGGGATGATTGAGGGGAGAATCTGCTTCCAAACTTGTTCATGTGGTTGTTAGCAAGATTTAGTTCCTTGCAGGTTGTTGGACTGAGGTCTCCCTCAGTTCCATAGAGCAGCTCACAACATGACATTTGACTTTTTTCAGAGCCAGCAATGAGAGAACAAGAAAGGACAAGCAAGATGGAAGCTAGAGTCCTTTCGAAATATACTATCCCAACTATTGTCTCATCAACGTTTGTAGTATTCTTCTTGCTAGAAGGAAATCAATAGGGCCAACCTGTATTAAAAGGGGAGAGTTACACAAAGGTGTATATGATGGGGAATGGGGATCATTGGGAGCCATCCTGGAAGCTGTCTTGCACATTTACTTTGTTTTTCTCTTATCAACTTTATTTAGTTTTAGTTCTACAAGTATATGTGTGATAGATAGTTGCCAAAGATGACTCCCATATATTCCTCCTCTTTATGTAATGTATGTGACATCACTTAGCAAAAGGTGCAGCCTATTTCCCTCCTCTTGTATTTGAGTTGGTTTTGTGATTTGCTGGGATGAATGAAATGTGGCAGAAGTGTCGCTATATGACATCCGAGCCTTCAGAGATCTTAAATTTTCACATTCATGCATTGGAAACTTTCTCTTTTGGAACCCAGCCACCATGCTGGGACCATGGAGAAGAGAATTAAGGCCTGTGGCTCTCAGTCAGTCTCCACTGCCAGCTGAGTGAGTGAACCACCTTGGATATTCCAGCCTCATGAAATCTCCAGATGACTGAGCTTAGGTAATTCACAGTTATCATCAGAATAATAAGTAGTAGTTGTTCTCATAAGCCATAGATTTTGGAATAGTTTGTTATACAGCAATAGATACCTGAAATCATTATTTACAGCTACTGTTCTAGCCATTTTTGCTGCAAATGCTCACCACTAGTCCTGATATTGATGTCTCTAGTTATTTTGGTGTTATTCTCCAGAGTTTACCCAGGAAGCTGTCCTGGAAACAGCATTGTCTGAGATTTTTTTTAAATGTCGGTAACAGTTGTTGGCTTATTCTTGGAAATCAGTTTGTATATAAAATCTTTGGTTCTCATTTTCTTTCCTGAGTATTTAAAACATTATCCCATTTTCTTCTGTAAAAGCTGTTAATGTTGAAAGTCTGATGGTAATCTGATTTTCTTTCCCTTGGTCTTTTTTCCTGGATGTCCAAAGGATTTTTTTCTCTTCCATAAAGTCAACATATTCTAATAGAGTATATATATCTTGGTCTTAGCTCCTCTAAGTTGATTTTTCTCAGGTACACGATATGCCTTTTCTTTATATAGTTTCAGATCTTTTATTTTAGAAAGGTTTCCTTGAATTTTAGTTTTTAATATTTGTGGGTTTTTTCTTAAAATTTTTTTTAACATTTATTCATTTTTGAGAGACAACAAGCAGGGGTAGGGCAGAGAGGGAGGGAGACACAGAGCCTGATGCGTGGCTCGAACTCAAAAACCTTGAGATCATGACCTGAGCTGAAGTCAGATGCTCAACCGACTGAGCCACCTAGGCGCCCCATGGTTTTTTTCTTTTTATGTATATTGGAGCGTTACCTCTCTAAATTTGCTACTTTGCTTTCTCTCTGTGTGGTAAAGATAATATATAAGAAAGTTTACCATTTTGACCATTTTTAAGTGTTATTTCAGTGTCATGAAATACATTCACGGTCTTGTAAACTATCACCACTGTCCATTTCCAGAATTTTTTCATAGTTCTAAATATAAACTCTGTACTCCTTTAAACACTAACTGCTCATTTCCACCTTCCCACAAGCCCTGATAACTGTCGTTTACTCTTGAATCTTTTTTCCGAAAATACATCTTCATTTCTTTTTGCATTTAAAAGATGTTTTCCTTTTCCTTCCATTTTTCTTGAGGCAGGAGTTTGGAAGGTTTTTCTGTGTAAATGGCTAGACAATAAATATTTTAAGCTTTGTGTCCTATATGGTCTTTGTTTCAACTGTTTCAGCTACTCAGCTCTGCTTTAGTGCCATAAAAGTGTCCAGAGACAATAAATACATAAATGAATGGGTGTGGTTTGTTCCAATAAAGCATTATTTACGAAAGCAGGTGGCGGCCATATTTGGCTCATGGGTTGTAGTTTGCTGATCCCCATCACAGGGTATTCTCTGTGGTATTTTTTTCACTTTTGTTTTCCTTCTTGTTTAGTTTTTACTTATGAAATGATTTTTAAAATTTTGAATTATTTTCTGAGTTTTGTCATCTTATTTCGAATTCACACATATGCTACTCTTTCATGTCTTGCATCGTTTTACTGTTGCCTTTTAGCAAAAAGAAATAGTAGATCCTAATTTTGTTTTGTGAGTGTTTTCTTCTGGCATGCATTGTTTTGGGGGGATGTTATTCTGCTCAAATTCTTCTTATAAGAACTTTGCATGGGATTTTACCTCAATTTTTTTCCATTGCTCATTTTTATAAAAATTGGTAATTTCAAGGATAAAAATAGAGGTTTGAAAGAAAAAATGAAGGTCTGAGATGTCAACCTTTGTTCTTTCTTCTCGTGTTGGACATGCATCTCTGATCTAGGGTAGATGAAGTCTCTCTATAAGGTTCATCTCTTACAGTAGTAATAGTATTTAAATTATGAAACATCACCATTTTATGTCCCAGCTTAGATAGCTTATGTACTGCTTTCTATGGGCGTTAACCAGAGACATTTTGTCAAGGGGCTTTTAATAATAATATCCTTTCTTCATAGTCTATTTACATAGATTTTTTTGACAAGAAGTTTAGTCTACTCCTCTGCCATTTCTTTCCCCTGGGGCATCCCTTCCTTCCCCAGAAACTGTGTAGATCACAGCCAGGTGTTCCTTCCTTCCAGATCTGAAGTGATTCTTGGTCAGTTAAAAGGGTAAAGAAATATATCTGGGGGATAGAAGGCCAATCAAGGGTCAAGTTGTGAGCATATGTATGTTTAAAAATGGGATTGTAAGCTTCGATCTCAGAAGAAAAGTAAGGAATATAACTGATGCTAAGAAAATATATTTTATTGTAGTGCCTTGTTTTGGAAAAGAGTAAACATCGTCACGAGTGTTGTGATAAAATGCAGGTAAAAACACTAGAGTAGCTATTCTTAAAGTAGTTTTTTTCAAGTAATTTTTTTTTTTAAGTTTATTAATTTATTTTTGAGAGAGACAGAGACAGCATGAGCAGGGGAGGGGCAGAGAGCGAGAGAGAGAGAGAGAGAGAGAGGGAGAGAGAGAGGGGGAGGATCCCAAGCAGGCTCTGTGCTGCCAGCGTAGAGCCTGCCTCAGCTCGAACCCATGAAACTGAGATCGTGACCCTAGCTGAAACTAATTAAGAGTTGGACGCTTAACCCGTCCCTAGAGTAGCTATTCTTAAATGTATTTAATAGCTTCCTTTTGCTTCACGACAAAGAAATCTTTTGGATGGTTCACTGTAAAATATGCAGTAGATACAGTTGAAGAGACAAGTGTCTCTTAAATTCCTATTCCCTCCCCTCCTTCCTCCTGCCCCCCCCACCACCCCCGCAATGTCAAGATCCTTGAAGTTACTTTGACTTATGTTTATTCCTCTAACAGAAATGCTCAGGAAGGTGGGATGTAGCCTTGATCATGGGATTTCCACTGAAGCCTAGGTACTCGGATCATTTTGAGGGTCATTTTCTAAAAATCATTTTTTGGGGCGCCTGGGTGGCGCAGTCGGTTAAGCGTCCGACTTCAGCCAGGTCACGATCTCGCGGTCCGTGAGTTCGAGCCCCGCGTCAGGCTCTGGGCTGATGGCTTGGAGCCTGGAGCCTGTTTCCGATTCTGTGTCTCCCTCTCTCTCTGCCCCTAGCCCGTTCATGCTCTGTCTCTCTCCCAAAAATAAATAAACGTTGAAAAAAAAAAATTTAAAAATCATTTTTTGAGTAATTAAGAAACATTAGGAGTTTTTTGTTTTTGTGGGCTCCCTGGGTTTTCCTTTTCAGGCTTCATCAGATGTCCAAGATTGCTTTTCCTTACAGCAAGTTGCTGGGTTCTTTGTCAAGTGGAAACTTGTCCTGCCTGTTTATTCAGGTATCTGTATAGAATTAAAAACTGTGAGCTTAAGTACCTTTTTTTTCTTTTCTCTTTCTCTCTCTTCTTCTTCCTTTTCTTCTTTTTTTTTTTGAGTGTGTCAGCTTCCTATTTGGTTAGAGTAGTATATTTTTTAATTGTAGAAAAAGAAAATAAAATGATGTAAAGTTTCCTCTCTTTTGCCTTCTCTGTATAACAAAAAGTACATTAATGGTTGGTGGTAGCTGTTGTTTGTTTGTTTGGATTTGCACCTTTTTTCTTTTATGGTAGATTTTTTTTTAAAGTGAAGAGGCATTTAGTAGTTTCAGATGATATGTATTAATGACAAACGGAACTTACTGATTGACTAAAAATGTTTAAAATTAAAGTCCCTGCATCATCAGTTATAGTTTAAAAATAACCTAAATCTCCTGATGTCTAGTTAATGCTCAGGTATAATGCTTTTGAAAAACTAGGGTATGTATGTGTATAACCAGACACTGAAAAGATAGGATGCCTTCATTTTGATATATTCATCAACCATGGAAACCATTTTGACATTCTCATCCATCTTGTTAATAAGATGTGCAGCTCTCCCTTTCCAAAAGCTCACATTGTTCTCATGTTGACTACTGACTTTTTTTAAAGAAGGAAATGACATGGGGTTACAGTTAGTGAATAAATGAATACATTTTAACTGTTTTTTTTTTCTAATGTCTTGAGAAGAAATGCCAAACTATACTTTTCTTCTTTGCAGGAAAATATTCTCATTCGGGAAAAAAACAAACAAACAAACAGAAAACCTTTTGGACTAATATAAAAATTTATTCCAAGTTATTAAAAACTTGGCTCCCTCCCCCCCGGCCCCCATACCTAAAATTTAATAGTAGGAAAGTGTAATTGTTATCCTGTTGGAATTTTATGAAAGCAGATAAATGTGAAGTATATAATAAGAGAAGTTCAGTATTTAGTTCATTGAATTGATCCCAGTATGTGCACTATAAATATTTGAGCAAGTGAACTTTGTTAATTAATGCCTCTGATTTCTGATCTCCTGACTTTCTTAATGTGTAAATAATAATCCTTGTATATTAGTCTAGTCCTTTGTCATCAAAATGCTTTCACTGCTCTGTTGCCACATATATGAATGAACTTAGTTTTGAAATTATTACTAAATAGTAATATAAAAATTAATAAAAATAACAGTTGTCAAAAAAAAAAAAAAATAACAGTTGTCTTGGAGTGATTTTTGTGCTTTCCCTATGTGATTTTATTTAATCCTCACAGCAATAGTACAAGGTAGATTTTAAGTCTTTGTTAATAGACGAAGAAACTGAGACTCAACAGAGTTATATCTTGTCCAAGGTCATGTAGCTGTTAAATGATGATGCTGGCTTTAAATCCACATCTGGCTGTCTAAAGTCATTTGGCCTGTGGTAACTCAACTAGAAAGTTAGTAGCAATGAGAATAAAATCTTTCGAGTCATTTTATAATTTCACAGTTGTTACCACTTTCTTAAGTTTGTTTTCTGAAAATAAAAGTAGTGGTACAGATTTTGGAAAGTACAGTAAAAAGTCCATTATCTCACTACCTACCCAAGGCAGCTCATATAGTCATTTTGGTGTATTTCCTTCCAGCTTTTTTCTTAGGCATTTAAAATAGAGCAAAACTTCATGTAGATGCTTACTTAAAACATTGTGACTAGGATTTGATTGAGACCATATTTTTTAGAGAGTATTGGAACCTTTGCAATTATCAGAATGTTGGGCTCTCTGATCTTTTGACCAACTGCTTTATAAACATTAAAAGTGTGATTGGAAATAATCTTTGAAGAACCTCGTAATCAAATGGAAGAAGGATCTTTTAGCAATTCTTTTTTTTTTTAAGTTTATTTATTTTGAGAGAACGAGAGCAGGGGAGGGGCAGAGAGAGAGAGGGAGGGAGAGAGAGAATCCCAAGCAGACTCTACACTGTCAGTGCAGAGCCCAGTGCAGGGCTCCATCTCATGAACTGTGAGACCTGGATCTGAGCCAAAACCAAGAGTTGGACACTTACTCTACTGAGCCACCCAGGCGCCCCACAACTCCTTTCTTTTAAAGACTACTTAAAATTGATGGGGCGCCTGGGTGGCTCAGTCAGTTGAGCATTTGACTTCCACTTAGGTCATGATCTCATGGCTGGTGACTTCAGGCCCTGAGTTGGGCTCTCTCTTTCTCTCTCTCAAAAGTAAACATTAAAAAACTTAAAAAAAAAAAAAAAAGACTACTTAAAATTGTTAGAAAATCTTGAAGATAAACTGCTCTATGTTTTCATTCATAGAAGTAGTCAAGGAAAAAAATACATTTTGAATAAAACACATGGGAATCACAACAATTTGAAAGAACTTAATGCCCCTAAATTGTGCACCTAAAAATGGTTATGGTGGTAAATCTTATGTTACAGATGTTTTACTACAATTAAACATTTTTGAATGGGAGTATCTATCATAGTGGCATTTTGGTCTTTCTGTTGTCCTAGAGAGAACTTATTTCATAATATCACTAGCATGAAATATGGAAAATAGCGTATTCAGTAGAGTGAATCCTAGTGATATATTGCAGACACGCTTTTCATCTCTCTGTTAATTCATGTTTCTAAGAGTGACTGTGGTCTTCTTCTAGGAGTGTGAGACTCACTATATTAGTAAAATGTGTATGGAAATTCAAAAGAACTTTTTGCAATTTGCTTAATTAACAGCCATGGGGACACTTCCATAATGTGTCTTCCCCTTTTGGGTCTATTTCTGAGGAATCTGGTATGATTCCTAAGATTTTATTAAGGTTTTATAGTAGTTCAATAACAACTCAAGAAATATAAGTGCCATAAGGAGAAGGATGATGAGAATAGCATTATTTCCCATGCTTAAGGAAGTTTATTATCAAAATGCGGTCATGCCCAAACTTCATGATCTTAGAACTCTTTTACACTCTTTTTTGTTAATGTTTACTTATTTATTTTGAGAGAGACTGTGTGTGAGTGGGGGAGGGGCAGAGAGAGAGGAGAGAGAAAATCCCACGCAGGCTCTGCCCTGACAGCACAGAGCCGGATGCGGGGCTTGACCTCACCAAACAGTAAGATCATGATCTGAGCTGAAATCAAGAGTCAGATGATGGGGCGCCTGGGTGGCGCAGTCGGTTAAGCGTCCGACTTCAGCCAGGTCACGATCTCGCTGTCCGTGAGTTCGAGCCCCGCGTCGGGCTCTGGGCTGATGGCTCAGAGCCTGGAGCCTGTTTCCGATTCTGTGTCTCCCTCTCTCTCTGCCCCTCCCCCGTTCATGCTGTGTCTCTCTCTGTCTCAAAAATAAATAAACGTTCAAAAAAAAAAAAAAAAAGTCAGATGCTCAGCTGACTGAGCCACCCATGCACCCCCTTTTACATTCTTAAACGTTGCTGAAAAAGCTTTTTGTTTGTGTCTTTGGATTTATCATATTAGGAATTAAAACTGAGAACTTAAAAAAAATAACAAAAAACTCTTTTATATGTAAAAGTAAATCTCACTGTTAATGAAAAGTAACTATTTTCCAACACATGAATTAATGAGGAGAGGCATTATTTTACACTTTGCAAGTCATTTTAATGGCTGACTTAATAGAAGAGAGAAGTCTTTGCTGCATGCCCTTTGTTGTGTTGGATGGAAGTACATGAAGAAAGCTCTGCTTTACGCAGATACGTAGTTTTATTTATTTATTTATTTATTTTTATTTATTTATTTTTTTTAATTTTTTTTTCAACGTTTATTTATTTTTTTGGGACAGAGAGAGACAGAGCATGAATGGGGGAGGGGGAGAGAGAGAGGGAGACACAGAATCGGAAACAGGCTCCAGGCTCTGAGCCATCAGCCCAGAGCCTGACACGGGGCTCGAACTCACGGACCGTGAGATCGTGACCTGGCTGAAGTCGGACGCTTAACCGACTGCGCCACCCAGGCGCCCCCAGATACGTAGTTTTAAAAGAAAGGACTGATTTTAATAGCATCTTCAGATAATCATAGGTGCTTTTCTTTGGTACTACACGCAAATTTGGTAAATAATAGTTTCCTGAAGGTTATTTGCAACAAGGAATCTGAAGCCGTATCAATGAGTTTTTCATATTCTGTTAAAATCCATTGGTCTCTTTTTCACAGATGGATCTTACACCTATATGTGTTGTGGTCATTTGTAAAATACTAGCTTGAGGTGTACAGATCCTCTAAATGTTCATACATTTTACTTTATAAGAAACTGTAAAGCATATTTGTTACTACCACACCAGTCTTCTCAGAAAAGCATTTACGTATTGGGAAACTATAATGCTCGTGGGCAGATGCAAGTTTTACAACATTCTCATTTTTGCTTAAAAGCTCAAATCGTGTCATTAGGAACAAATACCGTCTGTTGCTTGCCTCGAAGTGATGGGTTCACTTTGTTCGTTTTCAAGAAAATGTCTGCCAAATACACAAGTCAAACTGAGCTCAAACAGTTGCATAAGTGTTGTTCCTCAAGACAACCACACTTTGGTGTCTAGCAGAAGTGATTACTGTGTATTTCTTATTCTGCCACAAGAATATTGAAAAGGATGTGTACTCTAAGGTTGGAGTTTAATAAAGTTAAGAGTGTATATATTTTCATGAACTTTTTTTTAATGTTTATTTATTTTTGAGAGAGGGAAAGAGAACGTGAGCAGGGGAGGGGCAGAGAGAGAGAGAGACGAAGACACAGAATCCGAAGCAGGCTCCAGGTTCCATGTTGTGAGCACAGAGTCCAACATGGAGCTCAAACCCATGAACCGTGAGATCATGACCTGAGCCAAAGTCAGACACTTAACTGACTAGGCCACCCAGGCGCCCCCATGAAGGACATTTTTAAGTGAAATTGGCTGGGTTTTTGTTTTGTTTTGTTTTGTTTTGTTTTGTTTAAACTGTGAGGACCTGGTGGTAAAGAATACAATGACTATTAGTATAGTTTGGTGCCACGGTCTTGGTTTATGCCAAGATGTCAGCAGTTTCACCTACCATTGCTTTGTATCATCAAGAGCATTTTTCAGATGACCAACCACATAATGTTATGAAATCATGTACTGTCAATGTCTTGGTAACAAAAAGGCAAAATCATCTTAGTATTATTTTGTAAATAATTTTGACTTCTCAGACCCCCAGAAAGCGTCTCAGGGACCGCCAGGGGTACCGAGCACACTTTGAAAGCTGCTGAGTTTATGTGAGTGGTTCTTAATTTTGTCAGCATTCTTTTGAGAATCTGATGAAAGGTATGGACATTCTCCCCAGAACGGTATACTTAAAACCAAATTTTACATGTAATTTTCAGAGGATTACAAACATCCCAAAGCAGTAGAACTATGGTTCTGAAACTCTGCATCAGAATCAGCTGAAGGGCTTATTATAACAGGTTGTTAGACCACACTCCCTAAATTTCTCATCGAGTTGCTCTGGAGTAGAGTCTGAGAATTTGCATTTTTAACAAGTCTCAGGTAATACTGATGTTGATGGTTCACTTTGTAAGTAGTGATTCTTAACCCTGGACCAAATAGGTCAAATCACATGAGTAGGGGCAAGCCTTTTTTTTTTTTTTTTTTTTTTTAAATAATCTCCTCTAGCGATTCTCACATGCAGACAGGGTTGAGAGTCATTGCTTGAGGATACATGTAACACAGATTAAGACTCAAGTCTAGTGAGATTAAGAACATCTAACGTTTCTTTAACTTTTTATGTTTTAGGAAGTATTTTGATAATTGTGACTCACTGACTACAAGCCTATAAGGTAGTTATTATCTAGGGAAAACTTGGCTTGGGATTCAAGAAATTGCAATTTCATTGTTGTTCTGGGTTTTGAGTCTATGAAATGAACTAAAAGGGTAATTGCTGGAAGTTTTTTTTTTTTTAAGGTTAATTTTTGAGAGAGAAGTCAGCAAGCACGAGCGGGGGGTGGGTGGGAGCAGAGAGAGAGGGAGACAGAGGATCTGAAGCTGGCTTTTTTGTGCCGATAGCAGTGAGCCCGATGTGGAGCTCAAACCCACAGCTAAGAGGGTTATGACCTGAGTCAAAGTCAGACACTTAACCTACCTAAGCCACCTAACTACCCCTGCTGAAAGTTTTTAAGACAGTGCTATGCATATATTCCTAGAGAGTTTTTGTATGTGAATCTCTGTTTTACTAAATTTGCTTTACTAAAAGGTTGTACTAATTTATATTCCTACCACACCCTTGGCAAAAAACCATGTTAAGCTCCTGTCTTGTGTCATCTGAGTTACTCACTACCCCTACACCACCCATAGATTAGTTTTGTATGTTTTTGAACTTGATATAAATTATATTGTATAGTAGATACTGTATTGTGTGCAGTTCCTCTATTTTGCACAATTGTGCTTTGTTCATTTTCATTGTTATACAGAATTCCATGGTGTGAATATACTATGACTTATCTGTTCTACTGGTGGGGAACATTTGGGGAGTTTCCATATGTTATTGTGAATAGTGCTTCTGTGAGCATTTTTGTACATGTCTCCAAATGTCATCATTTAAAACATATTTCTTATTGATTTTAAAAAAGCAGAATTCATGTTTTGATATACATTTCTTTGATTATATCTGGAGTAATTGATTTTACTTTTAAAAATAATTGAGATTTACTTTTTAGTGAATTATCTTTTTCCCTTATGCTCTTTTTCTTTTACCTTTTGGTGTTTTTCTTATCATTGCACATATTTTCCTGGTTTGCGCTTTTTTTTAATGTTTATTTTTGAGAGAGAGAGAGAGAGAGAGAGAGAGCTGGGGAGGGGCAGAGGGAGAGTGGGGGAGAAGGATCTGAAGCGGGCTTGGCGCTGACAGCTGGGATCCCAGTGCGAGGTTCGAACTCACCAGAGGTTCAAACTCACCAACCGAGAAATCGTGACCTGAGCCGAGACCAAGAGTTGGATGCTTAACTGACTGAGCCACCCAGGTGCCCCACCTGGTTTGCTTTTTAGTTTTATCCCTAAACTTTCCAAACCTGTTGCCTTTAAAATTTTTCTTTTTGTTTTCTTCTATGTTTTAAAAATTATTTCCATTCTGAAATCATGTAAATGTCCACCTAAATTTTTTATGGTTTCCTTTTCTCATTTTGCACCTTAATCTGTTTGAATTTATTTTGCTGTATACTAAGAAGTAAGGCTTTAAAACGTGTTTTTTTTTATCCTAAGTAGGTAGCCAGTTTCCTTGAACCACTTATTGTATAGTAAGTACAAACCATTAAAATAAAAAGATGAAGTCTACTTATTATTATAGCTGAAAGCAAAAGTTTTGTAGGGCACGTTTTACTTCTCTTTCCTTTGACTTCTAGTTAACCAAGTGATTAATTCATTGTACTATATTTGATCTTTCCTGCTCAATAAGTTCTATATTGAAATAAATTGGAAATAGACTGAAAACTGTCAGTGGAATTTCAAGTCTTTAGTCTTCTGTTTCCTAAGATTGATGTATATTATAGATGTTTCCATTTTGTACTTTTCTTTGTAGATTTCCTATATTTGCATTGCAGAAATTTTGAATTATCCATTTTGGTGGGGTACAGTCATAGTCTTCCCACTGACTTAACACAATTTAATTTAAAAGATTTTTAGTTCTGATGTATTACTGGTTTCGAAGGACGATCCTGCTTCTCCGTGATTTTTGTGGTAGAAGGTTAGTTCATTCTACGTTGTTTCCTATTTCAGCATCTTTAGTACAGTATCTCTGAACCATTCTGAACTTCTTTTTGGTACTAGAATGTATAAAGCATTTCTCACCTCTTCACCTTTGGATATACTATACCTTGTCCTCCTTAGAACATTTATTCCTATCCTTTTGTCTGGTTAACTGCTTATTCTTTACATCTTAGCTCAAAATACCACTTTATAAATAGGGAAGGTTTCCTTCCCCAGCTCGGTTAAGTTAGCACAGCTGTGTACTCTTTGTAACCCACACATTGCAGTTATTTGCTAGAATGTTTATTGTTTAGTCTTCCTGGAGACAGCAATAAACTTTTACTGAGATAATTCATGATGTACAGATACACACACCCACACGCACACACAAACTATTAAATCAATTTTTCATCATGCTGAGGTATTCTGATGAGAGTACTTGAACTGTGATATTTTTGTGTTCAGTTTTGAGATTTTACACATATGAGAATAACTTCGCTCTTTCATGTAAATAAAAAGTTAGATAGGAAATTAAGCATCAAAATACTGAAACTGAGAAGGTTGACTTTATTTTTTTATGTTTTATTTTATATTTGCGAGAGAGAGAGACAGACAGAGTGCAAACAGGGGTGGGGCAGAGAGAAGGAGACAGAATCTGAAGCAGGCACCAGGCTCTGAGCTGTCAGCACAGAGCCTGATGCAGGGCTTGAACCCACGAGCAGTGAAATCATGACCTGAGCTGAAGTTGGATGCTTAACGGACTGAGCCACCTAGGTGCCCTAACAAGGTTGACTTTAGTCTGAAGTAAAATGATTTCTGTTTTTGTAGATCATCTGTATTTTCTTTCTGAAGGATTTAGAAATTTCATAGCCTTTAGTATTGGCAGATTACATACAACACGTCTGTCCATTGTGTTTGGCGCTACGTGAACTCTTATTAATCTGAAACTTTACATTTTTCTTTAATTATGAGAAGTGTTATCATCACTTCTACATAGGTATATTTCTTCTCTTCCCATCCTCTACCTCTCCTTTCCTCTCCTTCTGTTTATCCTTATCAGATACTTTTTGGGATAGTCCTTCAACCTGATTCTCTTGGGAATTTATTCTTTGTTTTCATTACTATTCAATCAATTCATTATATTTTTTTATTTCTCCACTTAACGTTTTTCATGTCAGTATTTCCAGTTGGCTTTAGTCGGTACATTTTTGTTCTCATGTTGTGCTTTCAATATTCTCCATTTTTTTTCTCCTGAAGCATTTAATTTGCCACTTTTAAATGTCTTTTTTTTTTTATCCATTGATTTCACTTTCGTTTTGTTCTTCTTTCATGGTATTTGCACTCCTCAAACATGCTATTATTTTCTGCTGTGAGCTTATATTCCCTTGAAACTAACAGTTCTTTGGGCCAATATTGCATTATTATGGGAGAATGGGTTTGATGGGGGTCAGGTTTAGGGGTGGTGAAAGCCTGTGTTCTTGGTTTCGGTCCTCTAGGTGGTCTGAGGTACATAGGGACATGCCTCAGAGTAGACAGGCTCTGGATGGTAGCCTCCCTCCAGCTCCGTCCAGATTGCTCAGAATTTCTCTGACCCTTCTCTTTTCAAAGTGCTGTCACCTTCATTGTAATTGCCTAACTGGGAGTCCACCGGTATGTTGCTTCCCACCCTGACCAAGTTCTAATATTTTACCTTGATGTTACCCTTCTTCTTTTGGCTAGAACTGGGATGGAAATACTGCTTTCATATTCTAGAGTAGCATAGGGAACAATGTGACAGTGTTGAGGAGTGATAGGACACAATTGGGACACCTTCTTCTGGCCTCGCCTCTGTCCAGGATACCTGATCTATCTCTTAAGCTGATGTTTCTTCTCACAATGGTACTCAAACATTTCTTCTTTCTTCCTCAAGGGATGATTTCGTACACTGTTTCTGTTGTTGTTTTAAGCTGGCATCTGGGATTCATCTCTTACCCTTCTGCTTCTGGTGCTTTCTTGGTTGGGTTTAGTGAAGGTGCACATTCTTGACTATACTTGCTAATTAATTAAATACTATTTTATCCAAGCATAAATGTTTTTCTAAATCAGGTTCTAAAAAAATGGAAAAATTGGTGAGAGTCTGCCTTTGACAAATGAAAAACATGCAACTTCATTGACATTTAAGTCATTTTGTAGTTTGTTTTTAAATTGTTATTTTAGAACCAACAGGGAATATACGTGCTCCCTATTGCTTAACAGTGACTTTCGACCTAATGAAGTGTAAAATAACTCTTTATTTAAAGGCTAATATAGTTAGAATTGAAATAAGAATAGGAAGCAATAATAACTTTGAATATTAAATAGAAAATTTATGTTTCTTTGTCGTAGAATATTTATTATACAGTAAGCAGGAATCTGTTACTGGATCTCTGGTTCTGTGTATATTAGATTGCATGAATTTAGCCTAGTATATAGAAAATTCTTGACATTTAAAAAATGTTTTTAATGTTTATTTTTGAGAGGGGGGGGAGAGAGAGAGAGAATGAGTGGGGGAAGGGCAGAGAGAGAGGGAGACAGAGAATCTGAAGCAGGCTCCAGGCTCTGAGCTGTCAGCACAGAGCCCAACGTGGGGCTCGAACTCACAAAACCTCAAGATCATGACCTGAGCTGAAGTTGGACGCTTAACCGACTGAGCCACCCAGGCACCCCCCACCCCCCACCCCCACCCCCCCAAGGGAATCTTAAGCAGCTGCAGGGTCCCCGCTCAATGTGGAGCCTGACATGGGGCTCGATCCCACAACCCTGGGATCATAGCCTAAGCCTAAATCTCAATTCAAATGGTTGTTTAAGCTTGGTTAAATAAAAACAGCTTACATAATGGAATATCATACAACCAGTAAAAAGAGAACTAGACAGCTCCATATATATCAGTAGGTCCGGAGAGTATTTTTTTTAATGTTTATTTTTGAGAGAGAGAGAGGGAGAGAGAATGAGTGGGGGACGGGCAGAGAGAGAGAGAGGGAGACACAGAATCCAAAGCAGGCTCCAGGCTTTGAACTGTCAGCACAGAGCCCAGTGTGGGGCTGGAATTCAGGAGCCGTGAGATCATGACCTGAGCTGAAGTCAGACGCTTAACCGACTGAGCCACCCAGGCGACCAGAAAACCCTTGACATTTGTAAAAGAATATGTTGCAAGACTTTCCCCATTCCCCAGGTTAGAGAATACCATTGTAGCATGTAATTTCCTTCATAAAATGTAGTAAAACTGGAAACTTAAAAAACTTTAGAAGGTAGGCCTGTAGAAGAAAGTGCGTAAAATTAGAAAATCATGTAGAGATGCTCTGCTAGGCACCCCCTGTAATTTTGAGGCTGCCTCTTGCACATCAGCTAAGATACAGGTACGGTTCAGATTCAGTGAAATTAGGGACTTTTAGAGGTGCTCACAGATATCTGGAGCTATCAGTGTTAAATAGGTGAATAAGTCTGTTGACCAGGAAAGAAAAGTTACTTAAAAACCTTGTATCTATTGCATAAATATATCATAGGTAAATTTGTTTCATTGAAAGTAATTTTATTGTCATTGGTGAGAGTTTTTGTTTTGCTTTTTATTTGTATGGGAGTGGATTGATAATGCTTAAGAAAGTAAGTACATTCTTCTACTCTTTTAGATTCTGTTTTTTTCTTTTTTTTTTTTCAACGTTTATTTATTTTTGGGATAGAGAGAGACAGAGCATGAACGGGGGAGGGGCAGAGAGAGAGGGAGACACAGAATCGGAAACAGGCTCCAGGCTCTGAGCCATCAGCCCAGAGCCTGACGCGGGGCTCGAACTCACGGACGGCGAGATCGTGACCTGGCTGAAGTCGGACGCTTAACCGACTGCGCCACCCAGGCGCCCCAGATTCTGTTTTTTTCTAATGTTTTTAGAGAGAATAGTGAACAGTTCACATCTGCCATCAAGCACCTTATCTTTTCCAGCTTAGCTTTTGTGATTTCTTTGTATCAGGAAAGACAGTAATATATGTGAGAGTTCATGAGTATTTCCTAGATAATCTCAAACGTATTTTACTCTTTGAATATCTTCTGAGTGTAATTAGGTCTTTCTACCCTTAAGGAAACAATTTTTAAATAAATAAATACGGGAGATGTAATATACATTTTCTCATTGAGTATATAAGTATATAGGTCAATGGATTTTGCAGTCCAAATGAGATACAGTAGTTGTTGCTTTGCTGACAGTCCGATTAGTGTGAAAAATATCTTTAAGCTATGACTTTCCTACCATAAATAAAAACATCACTTTAAAATACTCCAGACACCTTAGGTTTCTCTCCTTTTATTACATTTTAGAAGTCATAATTGTTTGTTACAAGATTTAATATCTGCTAAGGTTGTTCCTTTGAAGCTTTACTTTCAGGCAGGCTTAAAATGTTGAACATAAGTGAAACAGTTTTCTGTCCCTAAACTTGGACCTGGTGAATATATGCCAAATGACCTCACGTTTGATATTGAAACATTTTTGAGTGGCCTTAATTTAGACTCTACCATTAGGATAAGGAAAATAGTTAAGTGTATTTGTAAAAGAACCAACGTGAGTTTACTCCTTGGTGAGTCACAGAAACCACAACAGGTGAGTTGCTGCAGACACTTTCAGTTATTTGCTCAAAGTTTATTTTCTCCTTAATCTTCACAAACAGATCTGAGATTTTGGTCAAGGCAGCACTGTGCCCAGTCATAAAAGAACCTATTTTCTAGGCTTTTGGGGGAGCTGGTCAGATGACTCATTTTTGGCTAATAAGATAGAAGTGAAAGTATCTTAGAGAGGCTTCCTTAAGAATAAAGACTAAGAGAAAACCTTTTTCTCCCTTGCCCTCTTCTTTCTTGTGTGGGACCCTGAATACCAGGCTTTGAGGTGTAGCTCTCTTTTCGTGACCATGAGGTGACAAGTAGAAGACAGTTTACCCATGCTAACTAAGCATGCCAGGGTGGAAAAATCTTTAAAGAGCTTTTGTTAAACTGCTATGTGAGCCTGAATTGCCTCTGACTGGACAAGTTAAGTAAGACCTGTGAATCTCTACTTTTTTTTTTTTTTGAGCCTTCATTTGTTGAGTATTCTGTTATTTGTAGCTGGATGTGCTCCTCACTGATAAAGGCCCTACGTGATCTAGATCTTGCCTATCTTCTGACCTCATTTTTTGTCATTACTACCCTCTAGTCACATTAGCTAGTGGACAAATCTTGGCTGACAAACTCCTGCTCAGATCCAAACTCCTTATGACTCAAAGGCTCTGTGTGATCTGGTTTTACTGATCGCCCCTGGTGTACCAATGCTCTCTCCATCCCAATACCAACAAAACCTTTACCATACCCCAAAATTCTTGACAAATATTTGCAAGAAATTAATGGAGGAAAAAAAAAACCACAAAATGAAAGGACTTAGGAGATGTGAATTTGAGGAGGGATATATCATTTACCTGGATTAAAAGACTCAGTATTGTAAATTTGTCAACATTATAGAATTAATTCTAATCAATGAACTTAAAACCTTTTTTTTCTAACACATTTCTTCATGGAACTTAAAGATACTCATATTGAACATCAAAAAGCAGTAATAGCCAAGATAATGTTTAAGACGAACAAGGTGAATTGATTAGTACTTAGAGATTTTTTTGAAGTTAAACTATTAAACAGACAAACTGATCAACCAAAGAGAAAAGATACAGAAAAAAATAAAATTAGATTTCTGACTCACACCATATGGACAGGTAGATTAAAGATCTAAATATGGAAAGCAGAATTATAAAAGTAATCTGGAAGAAAATGTATAAACAGTGTAAGACTAGGAAGGATTTATTACAGACTATGTAGAAAGCACAAACAGTGTAGAGAAAGATTGATACATTTTATTATGTTAAAGTTTAAAACTTGTCCGAAATCAAACTCTGGGTAAGTAGAGTGTAAAGACAAGCCATAAACAAAAGTATATATTTTTAATGCATGTAACCAATACAAGTGTTTAGAATATATAAAGATCTCCTACAAAATAATAAGAAAAAGGCAACAAATTTGAGCTAGACAATGAACTGAAGCTGACAAATGAAACTTGAATGGTTAGTAAATATACAAACAGATGTTTGTATCAATTTGCATGGGTTCAGCTGCAAATATTCCACAATTCAACTAACAGAAATTTAAAGCCTAAGGATGTTTATTTCCTGCTTGGCAAGTGCAGAGGTAGGAAGTTCAAGAATTAGTTGAGTACTCTGTGAGCACAGTGGGGTATGCTAGGATTTTCATAATTCTCTTGACCTTCCCATCATGGGATCAGCAGCTCCGAATGTCACAACCTTAATGTGAAAATTTTCTAGAAATAGAGAGGAAGAGAGAGAGGAGAAAGCGGCCTTTTTCCTCTACACACATTCTATTGGCAGGAAGAAAAGTCTTTCCAGAAGCTTCCAGATTTTCCATTCTGTTTTATTCCAGTCACTGCCAAAGAGGAATGAATTCACCTTTCTGGCCTAGTGTAATGAGGATTACTCCTTATACCGGGGAAAGGTTTACCTTCTGTTAGCATATGCATCCTGACCAATTCCTGAGCAGTAACTGGGTTTCTCTGGGCCAACAAGAAGAGGGGGTAATTGCCACAATTATCAACCTCCCTAACAGAGATTAAAGACTGTGTGATACTGATAATATAATAGGTATGTAATGTAAGAGCATGGAATGTGAAACATAACATAAATGTATTAATATGAATTATATATAACGTACATAAACTTGTGCTTAAAAACACATGTATATGAAAAACATAAAAATATGCACAAGTATAACATTGAGTTTGTGTAATGGTATCTTTGGAGAGGAAAGAAGACTAGGGTTAAGAGATTTCAACTGTGTTCATATATTTAATTTTCTAAAAAAGAGCAAGTATATGAACCCCCAAAATGTAAATTAAGCAATGCATTTTTTATTTTTGCCTCTTTGCTTATAAAGCTTATGTATTTATGTTCATGTACATAAGATGGGAGAAATGGGTGTATTTTGGTTAAAAATGAAAATTGATAGACAATTAGAGGACAGTTTGGCAACATACAAAATTTTGAATGTGTATCCTTTGACCTCGTCCTTCTATTTTGAGAAATTCATCTTATAGAACTGGACAGATGTATGAAGATATGTATACAATGTTATTAATTTTTAACTTTTTTTTTATAATGTCGAAATCTCCTTTTTATAGTGGTGAAACCACCCAACCAAATACATTATGACACATCCATGTAATAGAATGCTAAGTAAAATGGTGTATACATTTAAATTTTTTACCTGAAAAATTTGAAAAGTGAAAAGGCAGAGCAAAGACATTTAAATACACACACACACATGCAAAGAATGAAATCTAGAAGCTTAATCATCAAAATGTTCCTGGTGATCTCTAGATGATGATGGCATTACAGATGATTTTCCTTTCTGCGAACTTGGTGTTTTTTAAAAAATATTTAAAAATATTTGACATTTTTGTAGCTGGAAAAGCCTTTAAGAATTTTCATTTTGTAAATTAAAAATATAAAATTAAAAGCTACTCACTTTTTGATTTAGTTATGATGAAGTAAGTAAATGTGTATATTCATGTAGTCAACTGATATTTTATTGAAGCTATTTAGGCACTATTTTAGATGCTGGAGATACACACAGCTCATAAGGTAGTTCTAACTCAAGAATACCTCATTTTATGGACCATCTTGAGTGGGGAGATACGTAAAAGGCAAATAGATAAATGAATAAGGTACTTTCAGGTAGTGATTAAATGCAGAAAGAAAGTAAAAGTGAGTGATTTTGGAATCACTGATGGAAAAGTGTGTGTGCATGCATGGATGACTTTAAATTGGGTGGTTGACAGAGTCCTCTGAGTTGCTTATTAACTTTAGGCCGATAATTGGATGGCATAAAGAGCTAGCCATGCGGAGATCCGGGTCCAAGTTCTCAGGCGGAGCACAGTGCAAAGTCGCCTAGGCTGAAAGGAGTTTGTCATATTCAGGCAGGAGAGAGTGAAAGACAGAGTGAGGAAACTCAGACACATGGGAAAGCTCACAGGGGGGCCAGCTCACAGAAAGCCTTGGAGATCCTAAGAAGTTTGTAGTAATACTTCATTATATGTGCTATGGGAACCCATTGCAGGATTTTAAGCAGGGAAGTGACCTGATCTGATATATGCCTTGAAAAGATCACTATGCCTACTGTGTTAAGGATGAATTGTAGGGCAGCAGATGTGACAGCAAAGTCCAGTTGGAAGGTTATGTGCTGTTAGACGGCTGTATGCTGAAGTCTAGGCAAGAGATTATAGAAGTAGAAACTGAGATGGTAGCACTGGGGAGTAGAGAGAATTGAGGCGTGTATTTAGAAGCACAGTTGTTGTTGTTGTTGTTCTTCTTCTTTCTTCTTTCTTCTTAATATCAGCACTGGGGGAAAGAATCACTTAACAAAATGAGGATAATGGTATCTCCCACGGACTGTTATCACAAGGGGCTAATGCATGTCAAGTATTGGGCATATTTTTGACGCATATAAGAACTTACAAAATGTTAGTTACTTACCATTATTGTTATTTTTATTATTGTCAAGAATAGGGCATGGTCTTTGAGCAAAAAGAGTTTTTCTGTAGAAGTTAAATTATACCTTGAGTACAATTCAGATTGGATGTCTGTTACAGCACATACTTGGTAAAGATCAGAGAATTAGTCTTAATTTTTAGTGACCTTTGCTGGATCAGAGAGAGAAGGTTTATTGATTTCCTCCTGTACTTCATAACACTGAGCCATAAATATATGTGTAAGTAGCAACTGTGTATAAATGGCAACATTATATCTTTAAAAAGTTGTGATTTAGCTATTTTTTAAACATGTGCTAGTTCGATGAAGTGAGTCCCTGAAAATCTTGTCTGCAAGTGTGTGTCTGTAATGTTTTTGCTTAGGGACTATTTTCCTGCAAGTTAATTAGTGATAAGTTACTTCAAATTCTATGTACTTCTTTGTGATCCTAATTACTACTTTTATTTTGG
The DNA here is from genome assembly GCF_028749965.1 of Puma concolor. Classification (NCBI taxonomy): domain Eukaryota; kingdom Metazoa; phylum Chordata; class Mammalia; order Carnivora; family Felidae; genus Puma; species Puma concolor. The sequence goes on from NC_141670.1 coordinate 27,256,428, forward strand.
TTCTTTAGACCCAAATAAGCAATTCAATTATAGGGATAATTATGACTACAAACCTTGTTTGTGAAAGAAAGGCCTTGTATAACCATCAGAGATAATGAATTCTCTTTATTGGTAAAAATAATGTATTTAACATTGTAGAATGATGAATAAGCAATTATGATTTGTACTCAACAGAACAGGTAGAATATATGTTTTAAGTAAACTTTAGGTTTTAAGTAAATGTTTCTGAATTACTAAGTACTAAATTTCTGAGTAGTTTAAATAGGGGACTTTTTTGTGTTGTGGGTAACAAAACCTCTGATTTAATAATGTATTTCATAAATTCAAACCCAAATTAAAAGAGCTAACTTCTGGGGTGCCTGGGTGACTCAGTCAGTTGAGTGGCCGACTCTTGATTTCAGCTTTTGTTGTGATCCCAGGGTTGTGGGATAGAGCCCCAATTTGGGCTCTGGCTGAGTGTGGAGCCTGCTTAAGTTTCTCTCTCTGTCCCTCTGCCCCCTCCCCTGCTTGTGCGCACGCTCTCTCTCTCAAAAAAAAAAAAAAAAAAAAAAAATAACTTCTTCTTTGTCTTCACTGATTTTGACTGTTCACCTCTACCTTCTTTTATGAATGTATGTGTGTTACACAGTTACATATATTTTATACAAAATTGTGTTTTTATGTGATAATTAAGAAAACAGATAAAAGGAAACTGTAATCCCACTACTTAGTGATTTAGTCCTTTTTTTCTATCTGTATTTCAAATATATATGTATATATATTTTTTCTCCTGGATTTTGTTTTATATATTTTTAATCTAAAAGACTAATCTGAAAACACTTTCCCATGTTGTTGAATTTTCTATAATATGCTGTTTTTTTTCTTGCATGTATGGTTTATACTTTTTTGATGATCTTAACTGCAGTAAAATACACAAATTTGAAATTTATTAAATTTTATTTTTAAACAAAATTTACAATTTTAGCCATTTTTTAGTGTATAATTCAGTGTCATTAAGTATAGTCACAGTGTTCTGTAGCATCCTTTTAGTACAGGATGATGTTATATGAAAAACCATCATTTATTTAATAGAGAGTTTATTGTTGGACACGTGAACTGTTTCCATGATTGTCCATAAATAATGCTTTGATAAACATCTTGATGCAGAATCTTTGTTCAGATAATGCTATATTTTTTTCTAACATGTGGTACCAGGCAGCTCTTTCTGCCTATGAGTCCTGTCCCTGTGCTTTAATAAAACCATCTTTTTTGCACCAACCCCCCCCCAAAGTAAATAAATGAAATATGGTACCAATTTGCACTCACATTATCAATGTGTGAGCACAATTCCATTTCTGCACCCTCTTTCTGATACCAAGCATTTTTTTTGTTTTTGTTTTTTATATTCTGCATATAAAAGTGTTAGTAAAAAGTAAACACACACTTTGCTATTTTGCTTCAAAGTTATAATGGATACTTTTTAAAATGCCAGTTGATAAGTTTAAAAATATCTATTTTAACCCATTTGTTAGTGAAGAAAGGAAATTCAGTCTCAGGTATTATTAATGCATTGATTAGGGAAATGTGAGTTTGCCATGGAGGCTTTATTCAAATCCACAGAGGGAAAATGACAAAATCTTCACGAGTAAGGAAAGTGCGTGTAGCCTGGTGGCAGAGTAAGGCTGTGCTAGTAGGGTGAGAAGCACGCTGCAGTTAGAGAAATAAACAGAACCTAGCACCTGTAAAGTCGTGCAGATATTAAAAAGCAAACAGCAAGATGGTGATAGTTACATTAGCATGTAGCCTATACTTGGGTATTCCCAGTTAGTAGTACAAAATCGACCTCTTTTCACTCAAAATTTTCAGCTTAATTTGAAGGATATTTTCGACAGAAACCCAATTCTGACCTTGCAATACGTATCTGTGGAAACATAATCTTTTACACTGAAGGCTTTTTCTTGGAGCCTGCTCTCCTGAATTAAATGAATTTCTATAGATAGTGTGGAAGAACATATCTTGAAATAAATCTTTTTTTTTTCCAACTTTTCTCATAGTTCTCATTTAGTTTATATATGCATAAAATGGAGAAAGGACTGTTTTAGTCTTAGTTTTACTTATGATGCCATTTTCTAACTACATTATACGGTAAGTAACAGCATGGGAGTAGTGATATTTAGACGGTAAAACCAAATAAAATTTAAAGTAGAGAAAGAATCATTAATGATATGTATTAACTTATAAAGATAAAAATACTAATGCTTATGGTTTTCTTTCTTTTTAATCCATTGTAATTTAGCTTACAATTTCATCATTGTACTAAAATTTAAAATTGTCGGTGGTTTTTTTTTTCCCCTTCTAAATCCTCATGCTGGACTTGCATAATGTTATTGCCCTCTGACTTTTATAATGTTGTACTTCCTTCATAATCTTTACCTTTCTGAGTGTATGCCTAGTCCTTGCACTGCTTCAGATCCACTCTGGCTCTCCCCCCACTTTTTCTGTCTGAAAATTATGATACTTCCTACCAGTTTTCTGGTTCTGCATTTCTAAATGCCCGTGTTCCGGCTTCTTTGTCATATTGTTTCCTTAGGGTCGCTAAATTCAAGCTTGCAATGTTTTAGTTTGGCCATAAGTCCCAAGAGTAGAATATTTTGGCATTAATTCTTCCTTTTCTAACTTCTTGTCACCAAACCATTACCATGTATTTCTGGTATCCATATGTTCTCTATAATGTTGAATGTTGTACTTTGTCTTAGATTTGGTTGTTGGCAGTATTTAAGTAACCTTTATTTCTTAAAATATAGAGGTGGAGTTTGTAGATACAATTTTTCTTGTGAAGCATGAGAGGAAAGTGGATGCCTTGGACAGGAGTCTTGTTCATTTTGTATTTCTAGAACAGTTGCCCAACACATAAAAGATGTTGAAGAAATGTCTTTTGAATGAACTGCCCAAAGACTTAAGGATCAACTTTCTTAGTTTAGAGTTCTGTAAGAGGAGAGAACTATTTGAATGGTAGCCATTTTTTTTTCTTTACCCTTTTTTGCTACAGTATTTTAGGTGTTCATATTTGTTAATGTTATTAAAGAAATTCTAGTGTTTTGGTTTTTTTTTTTGTTTTGTTTTTACACAAAATTGCTTCACTATATATTTTCCTTTTTAGGTTTTGGAAGGAAGGATGTCGTAGAACACTTACTACAGATGGGTGCTAATGTCCATGCTCGTGATGATGGAGGTCTCATCCCACTTCATAATGCCTGTTCTTTTGGCCATGCTGAAGTTGTGAGTCTGTTACTATGTCAAGGAGCCGATCCAAATGCCAGGGATAATTGGAACTACACCCCTCTGCACGAAGCTGCTATTAAAGGGAAAATCGACGTATGTATCGGTAAGTATTATTTGATGGTATCTAAGCTGTAAGATCAATCTGACAGGTATAAAGTTTGAAATGAAGATTTAACATTTTTTCTCTTGTTTTTTTATTGTGGTGCAAATAGTGTTCTCACAGAATAAATAAAGAGGGCTTTATTACTTTCATTCTTAGAAGCTATTTTTTTTTCCATCAAAAGGGAAGTAGAGAGAAAGCAATATAAAGTTGGTTAAGACCAGGATTCACAACATTAACTTTCCAAATGCAAGTCAGATGCCGACTGATGTGGAACTAAATTTTGATGGATTGCTATTATCAAATTTAGTTAATTTATGGTCTCTTTAAAAGACTGCAAATTTTCCATTCTAGCATCAAATACAAGCCTGTAAAATACAAGTTCTTACTGAATTGGATGACATATTGGGATGCTTTATGTTGATTCAAGGAAAGTCATCTAGCTCTAAGGCAAAATCTTTTTTCCTCATGTTGCTAAAATTGAACACCAGTTATTAGCACTGGAAAGCTTTGAGTGGTTCGAATACAGTAGTACAAAGCTTAATATTTTCAACATGTGCCATAGTCTAGAAAAAAAGCAATTTCAAGTAAAATTGAACTTTTCAACCATTTAAAATTTTGGGATTATATGAAATTATATCAATCACACTTCTTTCTCTTTCATATTTACCTAAATGTATATATATTTTTTAGATTTTACTTTATTGTATAAAACCTTTCATTTTGAAATCTAAACAAGCTTCTAGAAGTCATGCATAGTTTCTTTTGAGTGTATCTATTTCTTAACACTCGGGATGGTGGATGTTTGTTTAACCCATGGCAGATTGGTTTTCATAATTGTTGTCTTCTGGGATGGATAACAGCCATTTCAAGTTTAATCTTTCGTGTTTATCTTTATGATAAAACTCAAACATATATGTCAATTTTAAAGATATAGTGGTGGTGGTATTATTAAGAATTTCTCCCTCTTCATAGTCATCTAGTCCAGCCTCCATTATATTTTTTATTTTTCCTCAAATTATTGCAATGCCTGACGTACAGCTTCTTTATGTCATTGTCTGTCATTACCTTTTCTCCCTTCTACATCTGTTGACATAAGCCTTTGGGTACCCTGGTCCTTTTTGATCTCTGAGATACTCCATTTAAAGTTGTTTCTCCCATTTCCTCCCAAGTCTTTCACTGAAGCAGCCACGTCCTGGACTAAGTCATTACATAAAACTACCCTGAAAATCTGGAACTTATAAAATATCCTCTCTGACCACAAAACCTCTCTTATTTGTGGTAAGTTACCCATGTGATAATTATTTTTGAATTTGCTATGTATTCTTACCTAATGTAGACTTTGAACTTCCTACCTTCATCCCTTCTGGCTTTACCTTGTCATATCCATTGGATTCTTCTGTCATTAGTCACAGAATTTTGTATAGTTTTCACCTTCTTGAATTATTATCCTTTCTAGGCTTCAGTATTATGTTTTCTGTACCTGTACCCCTCTGAATAGCTTATCGCAATTAATATTCTTTCCTCCTCTTCCTAATCCCCCTCCCAAAAGTACATAATGAAATGCTCCTCTTATCTAGGTTCTGTTGGAATAAGAGGCTAGATGTAGGACTTGAATGTTTACAGAATGGATTCCCGCAGTCCCCCAACCCCGTGGTCCTCTGTGCTTTGGTACATATTGCTTTCCTTCTGGTTAAGTGCTTGTGTCTTAGAAAAGTTGAGGGAAGGAGAAGGGCACCTTCAAAACTGGAATGAAGATATAATTGAGGATATAGCTGCTATTAAAATAGTTATGGGAAGTAAGATTGGTTGTAGATCCTTCTGTACATTTAATTAGCTTTCAGGAATCTATTAGGAAACCAAATATACCAAAATCTCTGATAGTTATGCTGTATATCATACTTTGTGAATTGAGAATAGTTAAAGAACTCTGAAATGTTTCTTCTAGGCAAATTTCCACTTTGGCACAACTGGATGAAAACTTGAGTCTGATGGTTTGGAGAGATTAGTGCACAAAATTAATTTTTGAAAGGCTTTTGCCTAGATGATGAAATGCTAGCCCGATTGTTTTCAGATTAATCATACTCCATATGTGAGGTATCATAGTGAATATTTTTGATATTTATAAAAGTAGAGCCAGGCCATGTTGTCGTCGGGCTTAAAGGAGGCAGCAGGATGGATTGCTTCAAAGCACGTGTTCTGGTCTTATATCCTGATGTGACCAGTGACCAGCTATCTATGAGACCAGGGGCCATTTAAGTGCCATGTTTATATGTGAAATGGGAATACTTGGGTTCTTGGGAGAATTAGCTGATAACACATTTAAAGTACTTAGAGGATCTGGTATAGTGAACATTAAATATTTATTGCTTTCCTTTTTTAAATTGAAATATAATTGATGTAGTTTCAGGTGTACAACATAGTGATTAGACAAGTTTATCCTTTATGCTGTGCTCACCGCAAGTATAGCTGCTGTAACCTTACAATGCTATTACAATAACATTGACTATATTCCCTGTGTTGTACCTTTTTATCCCTATGACTTGGTCATTCCATAACCGGAAGCCTGTATCTCCCACTCCCCTTCACCCATTTTCCCCATCCTTCATCCTCCTCCCCTTCGGCAACCACCACTCTTTTTCTGCTTGTTTGTTTGCCTTTTTTTTTTTTTTCTTTTTAAGATTGCACATACATGTGAATTCATATGGTATTTTTCTTTCTCTGTTTGATTATTTCACTTAGCATAATACCCTTTGGGTTAAAAAAAAATGCCCTCTAGGTCTGTCCATGTTGTAAATGATAAGCTCTCATCCTTTTTTTTTTTTTTTTTTTTTTTATGGCCGAGTGATAGTCCATTGTGTATATATGTATAGCACATCTTTATCCATTCATCTTTCAGTGGACACTTGGGTTGCTTTCATATCTTGGCTATTGTAAATAATTCCGCAATAAACATAGGGGTGCATGTATCTTTTCAAGTAGTGTTTTCATTTTCTTTGGGTAAATACCCAGTAGTAGAATTACAGGATCTATTTTTAATTTTTTGAGGGACCTCCATGCTCATTTCCACAGTGGCTGTACCAGTTTGTATTCCCACCAATTCCATAAAGGTTCCTTTTTCTCCACATCCCCACTAACACTTGATATTTCCTGTCCTTTCGAGTCTAGCCATTCTGACAGGTGTAATAGCTATTATTAATTGCTATTATTAGTGCTAAGATCTCAACCTGAATTGTGACTACTATGTAACCTAGACCTCCTGGTTTCTTTTGTTTGCCCTTTATTGACTTTTTTTTTTTTTTTTAAGGCCAATTTAAAATCCATCCCAACGAAACAAACAGAAACAAACAGATGCAAATACAAGAGTAACTAGTGGTTGCCAGAAGGGAGGAGGTCAGTGGGGGTATGGGTGAAATAGGTGAAGGGGATTAAGAATACAAACTTCAAGTTTAAAAAAACAAAAAGTCTATTCCATGTGTTTCTTAGATGCTTTTTTAGCTACCATCAAAAAGAACAAAATACAGCCTGAGATTATTTTAAAAAAATCAACTTTAAATGCTTGTATAATTAAACCAGCTACTTAAGACCAAGGTCATGGTTCATTATAGTAATTCAATGATACAATTTTTAGATTCTGTCTAACAAACCTAATTTACTTTAGAAATCAATACTTTTTCTACCTTTAGAACTTATTCATTTCTCTCTACGTCTCTCTACTCCCAGATATAAAGTGTCCAAAAAATAAAAGACATCTTCTTTTCTGAATATATATTATCTGATTTTTTTTTAAGACTATCCAAGTGTTAGTGCTTTGAAATTCATTGTAAAAGCCAGTTGTAGACACATCTTTTGCAAAGTTAACTGATACAAAGTCTGCCAAAATAATGGACATTTGTTTTTTGTTTGTTTGATTAATTTTGGCTAACTAGTATCCAATTGCTTTTCTGATTTTGGAGATTTAAAACTATGAGTGATCATTTTGGAGAGGAATATACAGGGATGGACTTGTTTTGATCAATCGGACACACCCCCTCCCCTTCTATATTGTAGAATTTTGAGTACAAAGACTTAGAGATATTTAACATTTTTTTAACATTTATTTTTGAGAGACAGAGAGAGACAGGGTGTGAGTGGGGGAGGGGCAGAAAGAGAGAGTGAGGGAGACAGAGAATCTGAAACCAGCTCCAGGCTCCAGGCTCCAGGCTATCTGCACAGAGCCCGACGCGGGGCTCGAACTCACATACTGCGAGACCATCACCTGAGCTGACATCCGGTGCTCAACCAACTGAGCCCCCCGGGCACCCCAAAAGACTTAGAGATGTTAAGGAATTATTTATAGCAGCAGTTTTTTTTCCTGTGGTATCAGTAGTGGTTCTGCCTGTTTAAGGTAGACAGAATTGGATTTTGCCATTTCCGGGTGTATAGTGTTTATGACTGATACAGAGATCTGGCAAAGGTAGCTAAGTGGAAGTTCTAGTATGGGGCCTTTAATAAAGAAATCTCTTGAATCTTTATAGAATTCCAGTGCATCCACATTTATACTACACTCCCATCTGTGATTCTCAAGGGAGGGGGGAGAGAGCATGTTCCCTTTGGAGACTTCTCGGTTCCTCAGCAGGCGTGGGACAGCTTGCTGACTTCCACAGCAAACAGTTTCAATGAAAATAGAGGCGCCTGGTTTTGGAACATCTGTGGGATTCTTACTGATTGGAATACCCAGCGTTGAGACCTGGAAACCCAGTAAACCAAATGAAAAATTCTCAGAGGGGAAGATTGAACAACCTGAATACATATCCCTGAATGAAAAAATAAAAATAAAAAGATTCCATCAGGGAAATTAAAGTGTAATATGGAAGAAACTTCCTGGAGCCAAAACAACCTAATTTTTTTCAAAGTGAAAAATTCAGTAGGTGAATTAAAGACCACATCAGTAGCGTAGAAGATCACATGTGAGAAATGCCCCCCACTACAGAACAAAATGTTAGCATAAGGAAGTCCTGAAGAAAAAGGTAAATAGACCTAGGAAACCAACATTATTTTAAAACCTTACATGTGACAGGAGTTTCAGGAGGGAAAAAGAAAATAGACAAAAATTACTGATAGAAGAGATCAGTAATAATTAAACAAATGATAAGCATAGAAAAACCCAAGTCTTGAGATTGAAAATGCTCACAGAGCTCTATGCTGTTTTGATGTGAAAAGACACACTGAGGAAGATATACATCTATATACGGAACTTTTCCAGGCAGAAAGAATAAGTTGCCCACAAAGGGGGAAAAAATTAAGCAAAGGACTTTCCACTTACAACATTGAAAACATGAAGTCAGTGGAATACTTTCTAAAGACTACTGGAAGAAAAGAAACTGTAATTCGCTTGATAAAGAGGAGTTCTTCAGCTTTTTGGGAGTATGAAAGGCTGAATAGAGCAAGTGACATTAGAGAAACAAAGCTCCTGTCACTTGCTTTCTTTCCTTCTGTACGTTGAAATAATTCTTGACTTCATTTGTCTTACACGCAAAGGGTAAGAGGATCTTTCCTATATATATATCTTACTTGGAAACTTCAAATTCAAACTGCTACTTAAAATCTAACAATTAGCACTTTAAAAAAGTTTTCAGGCTCGGGGTGCCTGAGTGGCTCAGTTGGTTAAGCCTTGGACTTCGGCTCGTGGGTTCGAGCGCTGCGTGAGGCTCTGTGCTGACAGGTCAGAGCCTGGAGCCTGCTTCAGATTCTGTGTCTCCCTGTCTCTCTGTTCCTCCCCTGCTTGCTCTCTGTCTCTTTCTCTGTCTCAAAAATAAACATCAAAAAAAATTAAAAAATTTTCAGACTCAAAAAAATTTTTTTTCACGCTCACTGGCATTATATTACACTGGTTAGAGTCCAAGAGATGTGGGTCTTTGAACAAGGTCCTTATTCTCTTTTAGTTATTAAAATGGTAGTAATAACTGTACTTTATATAATTGGTAAGGGGATTAAGTGAGAGAATGCAAATAAAGCCTCTTCATGTAATATCTATATCTGGGTATATGCTCAACGCTGTAGTGTATATACTCAGTGATTGGTAACTGCTCTTATGTTAATATAAAAATAACATGATCAGAAATAACATTCCTATTGTATTATAGAATATTGATTCAGATACTTTTATATTTGTTGAAAAATGTAAGAGAAAACAGATGAGATGATATTTTTCGAAGAAGTCTTTAAGCAAATTGGTTTTTTAGGAAAGATTAGGCCAACTTTAATAGTATCATTTAATACCATAATTAAAGTCAGCTATTGAAATGAATTAATAAAAATGTTTAGCTACATTCTCATTTTTTTCTTATCCCAATTTAGAACTTCAGTTAATTATTTCATACGTGATAGGATTTCTGCCCTTTTCCCCCCTATTATTTACCATTTGGGGAGTCTTACATAATTGTGTTTTGTCTGTTCTTTTTCTTTGCTGTAGAAAAGGCATGCCTTAGTTTGTGAGCATTCAACTGGATAAAACTTAAGTTTATTCAATCAAATGTAATATATTAACCTGGATAAGATCCTGGTTCAGAAAAAAGTTAAAGCAGAAATTATTACATTATACAGTTTATGTAATTTTTATGTAATTACACACATATGTACGTGTGTGTGTGTGTGTGTGTGTGTGTGTGTGTGTGTGTATGAGAGAGAGAGAGAGAGAGAGATTAGGTGATAAATAACCCAGTTGATGACTTGTTTAAATTATGGGCTGATAAAAATGAACACAAAAGTTTTCAGCGATAGGGAGGATTTTGCTCTTAGCGTAACTGAAGACGACTGTGGTCTGCTGCAAAGGAGCAACAAGACAGGAATCATGGGACCTCATGACTACTCTTGGATCTCGTTAGCAAGCACTTTGACTTAGGGCAGATTATGGGGCAGATTACTCCCTGTATGCCTTAGTTACTTCGCTTATCAAGTAGAAATAATAGAACTGTTTTATTTATTTTTTACCTTGCTGTTATTTTATAGAGATAATATGAGATGGTAAAATCTCATATGAGTTACAATTGTACTTTTAAAATTTACAGCTATGAGAAGGGACCTGCTCTATGTAGTATGTGGCAAAATAATGGCCCCCAAATGTCCACATCTCAGTGTCTGGAACCTGGGAATATTTTATTTTACATGCAAACAGGAATTAAAGTTACAGATAGAATTATGGTTGCCAGTCAGTTAACCTAAAGATGGAGAGAGATCCTGAATTTTCTTGGTGGGCACCAGGTATCACAGTGTTCCTTAAAATTGGAGAAGGGAGATAGGAAGGAAGTCAGAATGATGCATTGTAAGAAGGATTCAACCAGCCATTACTTTCTTTGAAAATGGGGAAGGGGGCCATGAGCCAAGGAATGCAGGGACCTCTAGGAGATTGGAAAAGCAGGGAAATGGGCACGCCTAGTTTTCCCATTGGTTATACCTTATGCATTTATAGTACAAAACTAAGCATGGGAAACTAGTGTTGGTACATTGTATAGTTCTGTGCCATTTTATCACATTTGGAAATTCATGTCATTACTGCAATCAAAATATAGAACTATTATCACAAAGATCCCTCTCATTCTACTTATTTATGGTCTATTCCCCAGCTTTCATCCTTAACCCCTAGGAACCACTAATCCGTTTTCAGTCTTAATAATTTTGTCATTTTTGAGAATACTAGAATCATAGGGAATGTGATTTTTTTTGAAATTGGCTTTTTTCCCACATTGCACAATGCCTTTCAGTTTTGTTTGTTTGTTTAATTGCTGATTAGTATCTCATGGTGTTGCTGTACCATGATTTAGCCCTTCACCAATTGAGGGACATTTTGGTGGTTCCCAGTTTCAGACTATTATAAATAAATCTTCTTTGAACACTTACGTACAAGTTTTTACATGGATATGAGTTTTCATTTTTCTGAGATAAAAGCTCTGGAGTGTGTTTGCTGGATCTTATGTTAAGTGTATGTTTAGTTTCCTAAAGAAGCTGTCATACTGTTTTCCAGAGTGTTATATCATTTTCCATTCCTACTACAGTATATGAGAGATCTAATTTCTCTGCATCTTGCCAGCATTTGCTGTTGTCACTTTCCTTTATTTTAGCTGTTCTAATAGGTATGTAGGGATAGCTCAGGATGATTTCAATTTGTACTTCCCTAATGGCTAGGGATGTTGAATGTCTTTTCACAGGCTTATTTACTGTTTGTATATCCTTTCGTGTAAAATATCTCTTCATGTCTTTTGCCCATTTTCTTTTTTTAACGTTCATTTATTTATTTTTGAGAGAGAGAGAGAGAGAGAGAGAGAGAGACAGAGTGCAAGTGGGAGAAGGGCAGAGAGAGAGGGAGACACAGAATCTGAAGCAGGCTCCAGGCTCTGAGCTGTCAGTACAGAGCCAGACATGGGACTCGAACCCACCAACCAACTGTGAGATCATGACCTGAACCAAAGTCAGACGCTTAACCAACTGAGCCACCCAGGCACCCCTTGCTCATTTTCTTAAAATGGAGTAAGAGGCTGTGTTATCTGGGATACATTCACTTGCAAATAACAGAATACCTCACCATTGATCACTTAAACAACAAATATTTATTGTTTTCAAACATTTGGCACTTGCTAGGCATTTAGATTTATACATTGGTGAGTAAAACAGGATTTAAAAATGTTTATAGCATCAAAATAGATGGTGATATACTTGGTCCAAAAAAACAGTGATTTGAATATAAACTGAGTATTTTAAGTAACAAAATTGATGTGAATGCTCAAATAGACTCCTCTTATCTCAGATGAGAAAATGTTCCATTTTACATTTTTGGCAGTCAAACAGTTGAGTTTTCTATAATCTTTACAATTTATCTCAAATGATTTAATTTTATTATTTGACTATCATTAATCTGATATTAAATCTTATGGTTGAAACCTTCTGATTAAGTATAGTGATTGAACTCATGGAATTACCTCCTGCTCTTACCAAATTCTGTTCATGTGATAAAAAATTCTGTAGGCCGTGATTTGGATGAAGTGAAGCCAGCAAGCCTATATTAAAGGAAGAATAATCCACTTTGTGTTGAGTAGATTTGATTGGAGAAGTAGGAAACTGGAAGCAGGATAGGAATTCTGGATTGTGGTTGGCCATAGGATCAGCTAGACTAGAGGGGTCTGCTATCATTTACAGATTAGAGGGCCTTTGTAAAGGGTCAGACAGATACATGAAGTTATGATAAAAACTGCATGTAAAATTGTCAGACTGCATGTCTGATGGTTGAGTCAGAAACTCAACCATTCAGGAGAACCAAGAGTGGAGATGTGAGGAACCAGGCCAGCTCTGGGGACTTCCAACAGCTCAGGTTTGTGGCCCTCCCCACTAGAATTCTCCAGTGATGTTAATGTGTCTTGGCTTCAGATCCACTCTGTGTTTCAAACCTGAGATAGAAGGAATCTGATGCCCAGCTGGAGTCAGATGTTGACTTTTAACCAATCATCTTTGTTATCAGAAGTTCTCGAGTACGGACGTGGCTCTTCCGGCCTCACTATAGCAACTGGGCGCCATTCCCAGAGAGGTACTGAGTGGTGAGGTGCAGAGGGTGGGGTGAGTCAGGGAGAGGAAGAAGTAAAGATGAGTTTGGTTTTGAACTTGGATTCCTTCAAATATTGAATAATAATTAACATTCTTTGAGCCATGTCATTATGCCTTAAAGGATACCTTAATACTGTTTCTGGGTGACAAAAAAAAAAGGTATTCTATATAAACTTCTGATTTTATTGTGTGTGCATGGGCTGCTGCCCAGTGTATCTCTTCTCTCGCAGCATACTCCGTTGTCCCATTGGACTTTGTTTACAAAATACATGTTAAAAGTTAAAATTATTAAGTATTTCAAGATGGTGACAGCAGAGCATTAAACCTAGCATGGGGCCCTGTGCAGCTGCACAGGTTATATGCCCTGATCAGATCATACCTTTGGCCTGGTTAAAGTGCTCCACAAAGAGTTCTCATTACACTTGAATGACATCTTTTTTTTTTTTTTTTTTTTTTTTAAATTTTTTTTTTTTTCAACGTTTATTTATTTTTTGGGACAGAGAGAGACAGAGCACGAATGGGGGAGGGGCAGAGAGAGAGGGAGACACAGAATCAGAAACAGGCTCCAGGCTCTGAGCCATCAGCCCAGAGCCCGACGCGGGGCTCGAACTCACGGACCGTGAGATCGTGACCTGGCTGAAGTCGGACGCTTAACCGACTGCGCCACCCAGGCGCCCCTTGAATGACATCTTAATCCCTTAACAGGGCCCTCTTTGATCTGGGTCAGACCTCCACCTACAGCATGGACTTAATGCCTGTCCTTCTCTCCCTTTCTTCATGTTGCAGCTACCCTGGTCTTTTCGTCTCTGGAATGAACCGACCATGCATCTTTCTCAGGGTCTGCGTACTTGTTCCTCTTGCCTAGAACACTTTCCCCCCAGATTTTCACACATAATGTTCATTCCTTGTACTTTTGCTGTGATGCTATCGTAATTTCTTGCCCTGCCCTGCTTGTCTGGTTTTTCTAACCATGTTTGCTTTTACCAACCATGTTTCATTTTACTTAAGAACTTATTGCCTGAAATTATATATTTGCTTAATCATATATTTGTCTGTCACCTCTGTGTACTCTTCCCTACTCTGTGCCTGAGTAGAAACACAGGAACTTTGCCTTATTTTGCACCATTTCCATGTGTATATACCTCTATGCCTACTCAGAGTAAAATGCCTGCTCTATGGCAGAACCTTGTTGTGGTTTTATTTTGCATTTCCCTGATGAGTAATCTTGAGCATTTTTTCATGTGCCCTTTGGCCATTTGTGTATATTTTTTGGAGAAATGCCTGTTTGTGTCCTTTGTCCATTTTTAATTGGATTGTCACTTTATTGTTGAATTGTAAGAATTTTTTATATATCTAGGTACGCGTTCCATCCCAAAAACATGATTTGCAAATATTTTCTCCCATTCTGTGTTGTCTTTTCACTTTCTTGGTAACATACTTTGCAGTGAAACAGTTTTTAATTTTGATGATTTGATTAATAACATTAAAAAATCTACTTTTTCTTTTGTTGTTTGTGCTTTTGTGTCATAAGAATGAATCCTTTGCCAAATCCCAGGTTATGAAGAGTTAGTCCTGCTTTTTTCTAAACATAGGGAACATTTCTTCTGCGTTTTATAGTTTTAGTTCTTTTTTTAGGTCTTTGATCCATATGGAGTTAATACTTGTATACGATGTGAGACAAGAGGTCCAACTTTGTGGGTATCCAGTTTTCCCATTCAGTTCATGTTTCTTTATAATTCTTTTTATTTCTGTAACCTTGGTAGTAATATACTCCTTTCATGTATGATTCTGGTTATTTGAGTCTTCTTTTTCTGAGTCTGTTTGGCTAAAAGTCTGGCAGCTTTTGTTACTGTACTTCTGTATAATTCCTTCCTTTTTGTTGTTGTGTTGTGTTCCATCATGGATGTAGTCCAGTTGACAGACATTTGGGTGCTTTCCAGTCTGTGGCTGTTACGAAGAATGCTGCTGTGGACATTGGTGTATAGGTCTTGGTGTGAACGTATTGTTTCATTTCTTACGGATGGATGCCTAGGAGTGGGATTGCTAGATGGAATGATACATCTATGTTGAACTTTACAAGAAGCTGAATTTTCCTGATTATTCAGGAAATTGAATAATCTGAATGTATTAAGCATATTTGAATGCATTAAGCAAATTGAATAAGGCTGAATGTATTAAGCATATTTTCATCTTTATTGGTCATTTGTGTATATTATTTTGTGAGATCTCAGTTCAGATCTTTTTTTTTTTTTTTGTATGGTTATTATTGAGTTATTATTGGGTTGTGGTTATGGGTCCTAAGATGTGTGATTATCATAAGCATTATTGTGAATGCTTTCTCCTAATCTGTGCCTTACCTTTCATTTTCTTAATGGTGTCTCTGGACAAGCGAAGGTTTTTAGTTTTGGTGAAGTCCAATTTGTCAATTAAAATAGAAAAGTATTTGGTGTCTCACCAGCATTGGAATGATAAGGTAAGATTTCTATTAGACAATTATTCTTAGGTTAAAAGCAGTTTATAGGGAAATAGGATTATAATTTTAATTACATTGCAGAAATGCAGGAAAGCAGTTTTGGGTTTAAGGGTTTCTACTTGAAGTGCATTATAACAATTTGTTTAGGACTTATTTTTAAAATTCAAAATGAAAGAGTAAGCTACTCCATAATGAAAAGTGAATATATTATATAGGTCAATTTTAAGATTTAAGAGTAAAAGTAAGGTGGACCTTCTTTAATTAGAAAATAATTATCTAAAATATGCTTGCTTATTTTTGAGATACCATTGTTTGCCCCTACCATTTGGAAGTATGTTTCTAGAATTTAAGGAAGTAGGTTATTTTAATAGCTTGTTGCCTGAAACCTTCCCATGAAGGAAGGCTCATTAATTGCTTACAGTTAAACATTTTTTCGCTTGTGCTTTCCCTCTGCTTTTCTGAGATCAGAGGACACATAGATATTCTTTGAGCTGTTTCTTCATGTTGTTGGCCTTGGTAGAATTCTCATAGTTTTCCATATTTCTGCAATATCGAGACAGGAAATATGAGCAAAGTTGCAAATGCTGATCTTTTTAGTCTGGTGTAGTCTAACACATCTCCAGTTCTGGAAGTAAATGGTCCTCTGTCCACTGAATATATTTACTTCCTCCTTTTCCCACCCAACAAAATGTGAGTGGGAGCAAAATATATAATTTCTGAGCAGAAGTGTTAAGAACCAAGGTATAGTTTACTATGTTTTGTTTTTCTCCACCTTGGTTATGTGGGTATCACATTTTAACATAGAGCTATCTTCAGCCTGACCTGTGAGTAAGGAAATTCCCCTGCTGTCACTTTCTCAACTTGTGTGAGTGAGAAATGAACTTAATTTTGCTAATAAGCCTATGAGATTCTGGAGCACTTCGTTACTGCAACATAACCTAGACTAGCCTGACTGAAAACACTCTGTTTGTGAAATTGAATTCAAGTAAAGATAAACTATAAAGAAATGATGATTTAGGAAGAATGACTTGTTGGGATGCCATTATGGAGAGAAATATCTTGGAGTTGTTCCCCAGGTAAACCAGGGTCATACACACACTTTAAAATACCTTCCTATTTATTAGCATAAACAATTGGTATGTGCATAGTGATGAATTAAATTAAAATGGCTGAATAAAATTAAAATTAAATTAAAATAATCAAAGTGTATTTACTTCCTAATGCAGCTTTAAGACCAGGGGCCAGTCTCTTAAACTGAATCAGGTAAGGTGTGAACTTGAGTATGCTCCAAATAGGTTAGTGCCTCGTTGTATGCTTCTGTAGTATTCTACTTAGATCATACTTGGTCATTCTCTGTGATAGGGAGCTAACAATAATCTTATTCATTCTTGTATTCTTATTGCCCATCACTGGTACTAATACTGCCCATGACTGGTACTAGTGTGTGTGGTACGTTCCACGTACACCGATGTGTGTGGGGTGACAAAGCAGTTTATAAGAAGATAGCATTGTTCTCTCTGGCCTTTTTTGCATTAAGCCTGTGTTAATGGGGATAAGGAAGCCCAGTAATTTTCCACCTCTTCTTGATTAGGTGATATTTTGAAGTGCTTTTATTTTAAAGATCGGTGAATTTGCAGCATGTCCAACATTTCCATATTCCTGTACAAGACACATTTTATGGTCAGGTACAAATTATGGTTAGATTGTCTGTCATTTGTCAAAGCATTGTTCTTCTTCAATCGTCTAGGGCGCTGAATATTGATTCCAGTCATGCATTGACTTCTGTTATAGTGGTTTTTCTATAAAGAATGGGCAGTTTTGGTTGCCACTTGTGGATCAAACCTTTGAATTGCTGCTGTCAGGAACTGAGAAATTGAGGTAAGGAGGGAGAAGAAAGAAAAAGGTGACGGTGGCAAATGTACCAGAAATTGCTGTGGATGGATGATACTTAATAAAGTGTTTTCCTTTGAGGCAGCTCAAAGTACTTAGCCAAATTAATTTTGCTAATATTTGTATCTTATGCATGAGGCAGACGATTCATCTTACCTACCATTTTATCTGTGAGGAAAGGAGAAAATTGTTCATTTCCAGCAGTCTGTAAAGCTGATATAAAGTTGTTATAATAGAAGTGTTTTCTTTATTGAGAACTGAAAGTTCTGTCTGCTTAGTGGGATTTATTTAAGAATATATTTTAAGGATAAAGAATTAATTTCATTCTTTAAAGTGTGCCGAATAAATTCTTTTTTATTTTTAGGTTAGCTTTTTAGATTGTATAATATTTAGCAAATTTAAGTAGCAATCTTTACCAGGCTAGCCTTATTAAAAAAAAAACAAAAAAAACCCAAAATCTTAAGATAATCTATTTACTAAGACCTAAACCACGTTTTTATTATTGTAATTCACTCCTAAAGTAATATCCCTCTCATGATTCCCAGGTAACTACATTTTTTATTTATCAGCTATCGAGAAAAAGATACTTACTTTCCTTGTATAAATTCTATTTTAAATGGAGTTTTGCCTGATCACTTCCATGGTTACCTGTCCTTTTATGAAGTTAAAAGCCCTAGAACTTGGAATGGCCTACATTGGGGGTCAGGGAGGGAAGGGTGGGATCAGTGCTGGACTACTCCAGGTACATACATACCTCCTGTTATTTTAAACATAGCATGTCAAAGTTAACAACTTTCTTGGTTTTGTCTTAACGGTATTATTAGAAGTAACAGATGTTCATTAAAGAAAAATTAGAAAATACACCTATAACAACTGTCACATCTTGTTTTCTGTCCAATATGGTAGCCATTAAATAAAATTAGTTAAAATTTAAAAACTAAGAAATTTAGGGCCTCAGTTGCCCTCGCCACATTTCAAATGTGTAATAACCATATGTGACTGTTGGTTGTCCTATCAGTGTGCGGATTATAGAAATATCCATCATTGTAGGGATTTCTATCGAACAATATTAGACCCCACAGTACCTGTGTATGTAATCCTTTTTACAGTAAAAACGGGATCATTCCATGCATACTGTTTCTTATTTTTTCACTTTGTGATGCGAACATATTTCATTATCAGTGAATATTTTTATCTAATCTTATTTTAATGGCTGTCAAGAATTATATGGAAATAACCATTATTTTTAAATCAGTCACCTATATTATACCATTTATAATATTTCTGATTTTTCACTTTTGTTTTCTAAATAGTACTATAGAGAATATTCTTTTCTTTAGATATATGTGTAATCCTTAATTATCTTAGCATAAAGTCCTGGAAAGCCACAAATTCTTAATAAGAATGAAATTGTAACTGCTGGAGATCTCCACCTGGGTTCTTGGTTTAATCTGTCACATTATGTATTTATATGTCATTCATAAATGAGCTGGGTTAAGGAAAGTCATTTCTCACATCTTCCTTACTCTTTGCAAAAATTCATTGAAAATTCAGTGAAGCCCTTGAGAATGCAATTCGCTTGCTTTTGTTTCATGATTGTCTCATTTCCCTTTTCCTGCCAGAATACCTCCCGTGGGCTTTTTTAACATCAGTTCCCCATATAAACTGAATTGAGATCTTCTAAACAACTCTCAATATAGCATTTTCATAAAAAGTAAAAGTTGGCGAAATTCCACACTTGTATCCTTAAAAAGGAGGAGAAGAGCTAAGGATGATGATAATTTTTCCCTTCTGAAAAAAATCCCCACCGACACCAAACACCGTTATCTTGATAACTTGCCCACTTAGGTTCAACTGCTTTCAAGACAGTTAGAGTATTTATACATTTACTATAAATCTGAGACTACTTCAGTAGGCATTCTGGTTAATGGTGGTAAGTGTATATATTTATATATAAAGTTTTATATTTGTCCAATTGCATTTTATTATAATTCCCAGAGTGAATGCCTTCGTTCTCTTAAGGCCTTAAGGAATATATCAAGACGTTTAAATTACGAGGAAAAGGGTCAAAACCCAACACAACAAAAAAGACCTCCTATAGTTTTTGAAGTGGTGCAGGGATTTGCTTATTGCTCAAGTCTGTCTATTAAAGGAATTAATTATACATTTGCATTTACTTTTAGATTAACTGTGGAGGTCCGAAATGATCTGGATTTCAGTGAGATGTCTGGCGTAAATTTGTGTTTGTATGAAAATGGTATTTGATGCAAATGGCCCATGGAATCAGTCATTTCTCCCTTTACGTGGTTATCGTATTATCTGAAACATGTTCATATTAAAGCCGTGTCCTCCCTTTGTACAGTTCCGTGGTAACTGAGATTGCAGAAGCAGGTCCAGATGGGAAAGAAAGATTTACAGCGTCCCTTTCACTCCTCATTCTCAACTGACCCAAACTATATAGAAAATTATTAAGTATGTAAGTGCAGTTCCAGGCTATAAAAAAATGTGTACTCTTAGTCCTTAAATTATTGGAATCTGTTAATTTTCTTCGTATTATTTTTTTAATGTTTATTTATTTATTTTGGGGGAGAGAGAGCGAGGGAGGAGGAGAGAGAGGGAGAGAGAGAGAATCCCAAGCAGGCTCTGTGCTGTCAGTGCAGAGCCCGATGCGGGGCTCCATCTCATGAAATGTGAGATCATGACCGGAGCTGAAATCAAGAGTCAGACGCTTACCTGACTAAGCCACCTGGGCGCCCCTTAATTTTCTCTTTGAATGGAGTGGGTGTCAGACTCTTCATCTGTAACCCGAATCCAGGATTAAGTATGTAAACCTTACCGTGAATTGTTCCATATTTTTCCCTTAGACATGACAGATACAAATAAGACATGAAGAAATCCCACACTGTGTCCAAATGTATATGTTTACTTTGTGTCAGGCCTGAAAATTTCTGAATTTGCTCTGTGGTACAAGTAATCAGGGTTAGAAATAGAGTACATATATTTTATTTTGCCTTTCACTTACGGTGCCTGTTTGGGGGCACAGTTTTGAGTGTTGGTCTTTAGAAAGAATATGCTTGATCATAAGGATTGAGGGAACAAGAACAGGAAATATTTTAGTGGGTCTCTAAAATGGAACCCTAGCTGTCATGGGTGTTATTTCTGAACCTTGGTTTCATGGTTTCCCACAGGGGGATTGTTCAATGGGATGAGAAAGAGGATGCTGGTCATGGGAGCAGTAAATAAAGTTATTTAGGACAAATACGTAGATGTGCCTTTCATAATTCACCTAAGGGTAAAAAAGCTTGAGTTACAGTTCTGGGGTGATCTTGCTTGTACTCATGTAGAATAAGGCAGAAATTAAATGCCGGACTTTAGTATTAGATATGACTTCTACTTTTCCACCTATAAACTGTCATCTTGGACAGATAGCAAATTTAGTTGCTGTGAGCCTCAATTTCTCATTTATAAAATGAGCATCATGTTGCACGGGGTTGTTAGAGGAAGTTAAGTGAAATAGTAAAGCAGGTAGAGCCTCGGTAATTGCTCGTTTGCTTTCACTCTCTTTTCCCTTGGGTGGCAACAGTAAGGAGTTCTTACAGCTGGGTTTTGTGTAAGCTAACTTTGGATAACTGTCCATTACCATATGCCATTCTTTGTTACCATCAATGCAATTAGTTTGTGTCCTTTGTTTCATATCCTGTGTAATTTTTTAAACTTGAATTATGATAAAACATGAAATCAGTTGTTGTTTTTCCTCAGTGTGGGGGAAAGGAGCTGAGGTGGGGTGTGAAAATGTGATTGAGTACTGTTATTAAAAATATTGCTAACATTGGTTGGCCAGTGTGTGGGCAAAACAGGTGAAAGGGACTAAGAGGTACAAACTTTCAGTTGTAAAATAAGCCATGGGGATGAAAAGTAGAGCAAAAAACAGAAGAAAGGAAAGAATATTGCTAATGGGATCATTTATCAAATGCAGTAAAAAACAAAAGTAAGTTTAAAAAAATTATTTGGTATATTTCCCAAAAAATGAAGACGTGAAAGAGTTACATTCTTTGTCAGATTGAAAGAACAACAGTGCATTGAAGTTCAGTCTGTTGAATCAGTTCTCAGAGGTATAGGAAAAAAATAGTGGTGAGATATATATATATATATATATATATATATATATATATATATATTTTTTTTTTTTTTTTTTTTTTTTTTTTTTTTTTTTTTTTTTTACTTTTTAATGCTTATTTATTTGTGAGAGAAAGAGAGTATGAGCAGGCGAGGGGCAGAGAAAGAGGGAGACAGAATCCGAAGCAGGCTCCAGGCTCCGAGCTGTCCGCACACAGCCCAATGAGGAGCTTGAACTCAGGAACCTCGAACTCACAAACTTTGAGATCATGACCTGAGCTGAAGTCTGACACAACCAACTGAGCCACACAGGCGCCCCGTAGTAGTGATATAATTTCTTAAACTAAAGTTCAAAGCAAAATCAGAATGTTAGGGTACAGGTTCAATCTTGTGTTCCTTGAGGCAACTGTTTCTAAATATGTAACTTTAAACCTTGTACCTAGTGGCACTAAAACGAATTTTAATTGGCTATAATGTTTTATACTAATGAGGAGTTTGCCTGGAATACTAAGTCCTCGAGGACTTGAGAGAGGGGAGGTGGGGTGACAGTTTAGGGAAGGTTTTGGAAAGGAGGTAGGGTCTGCCTTTCTCTCCCAGAGACAGATTGGGAAGCACCTTTTTCATGTGGTCATTGTCCCTTAGAACTGTAAAAAAAAAAAAAAAAAAGTAATCCGTTTAGAAACTTGTGTAGACTCAAGTTATTTGCTTTGTTCCTTATTAGTGTTTCATTTAGTAGAGTCTAGCCAAGGTTTAGAAAAGTAATCTCCCCCTAAATAAAAGGAAGCATAAAACAATAATTGACTTGGCACAAATGAATTCATTGTTCCTAGGGCTCTTCCTACCATTTTGCCTTTATTTCAGTCCAACAGATAGATTTTTAGCGCTTTCTGTGTGTATGATTCTGTTTTTGAAAGGCAGGTGAAAAGATCCTGATTGAAGGGACAAGGTGTTTATTGCATCCCTATCATATGCCAAGAACCAAGCTAGGTTTATATATAGTGTCTCACTTAATTATAACAGTAATTCTCTGAGGTAGGTAGTGTTTTATGAAAGAGGAAATTGAGATTGACAGAGGTGAAGTAACTTGTGTAAGGTCAGACAATTGCAAAATACAGAACAGTATTTTAAAACTCAGGTTTGTCTGACTCCTGGGCAGTACTTTCTTTTAGACTTGACTCTCTGGGGTTTCCAGGTAGAAAGAGTATCCTTTGTTAGACTCATTCTTAGATTTATTTTAGGGCCTGCTTTGTCTTAAATTGTGGTTTGCGTAAGCAGATAATGCTGATTTCACAGATGTATTGTGGCCTGGCTTACCTCTATTATAAAAAGGATATAATTGACCTGGATCTAAAAATCTACTATATATGCATATAGAATCATCTGTTTCTAAGTTACTCTGGGTACAATGGGCCTTTTAAAAAATTCTTGACTTTCTATATTTGTAGGTGAACTTGATAATGGGAGCAGATTCTAATTGGAGGATTCTTTTATCATAAAATTTCACGCCAAAATTTGATTGTGAAAAACTCCGATGTGAATTCAGTAAATTTTTATTTACTTGGCTTAATTGTTTGAGTGAGTAAATATTTTTTAATGCCTTAAAAAAACATAGAACAGTTTCAGGTGTACATGATAGTGATCCCCACGGTCAGTCTAGGTACCATCTGTCACCAAAGTTATTACTGTTAATACTGTGTAGTATTTAGTGTGCACCCCATGCTGTACTTTACACCCTGGCGTCTTACTTCTTTTGTAACCGGAAGTTTGTGCCCTTTGCCTTATTTATGCTCCTGCTTGCTATATGCTAGGCACTCTTCTAAGAACTCCTCAAATATTTATTCTTTTTGTCCTCCTAATAACTCCATGCGGTGGCTACTGCTATTTTCTTATCTGCAGATGAGAAGATGGAAGAGCAGAGAGGTGCAATCACTTCCTAGGGCCCCAGAACTAGGAGGAAGGGAATTGGGATTCTAACCCATGCAGTCCCGTTCAAGAGGATGGTCTCTTAACCCAACTATGTTCTTAACTGGTTAACTGTGACGTTTTGTCAGTAGTGAGTGAAGACGACTTGCAGAGAATTTGATTTCTTTGAACTTTTTTCCAAAAAAGAAGTGCAGCCTTATTTTGTTTCCAGTGACGTACGTGGAAAAAAGTAATAAGTGGGTATCTGATTAGGCACAAAAAGGCAGGTAGTTCATTGAGGTGAAATTAAGTAATGTATCACAAGTATGCTAGTCCCAGATGTTGACAGGATTCTGAATTTTTGGTGACTTTGGTATGAAAGGCAAAGACTAAAAAAGGTATGATTAAAAACTTGGACTTTGACACAATAGAAAATTATTTCTTGACTGTTTCTTTTCGACAGTCTCAGCATTATATAATCTGGATCTGGGTTCTTTCTCACATGTACTTGTTGCAAATATTTTGTTCTAGTCTGTGACTTTCCTTTTCATGCTCATAACTGTCTTTGGAAAAGCGGAAAGTCTTAATTGTGATGAAGTACAATTTATCAACTTTTTTTTTTTATGGGTAGGCCGTTTTTATCTTAAGAAATCTTTTCTCTCTCAAGGCCATGAAGATTTTCTTCCATGTCTTGTTCTACAGGTTTTATTGTTTTAACTTTTATTTTTGAATTTATGGCTCATTTGGAGTTAATTTGTTTCTAAGTGTGAGGTAAGAGTCAGACTTTGTGCGTTTTCTTTTTCTTGTCTGTGTAGGTAACTGTTGTTCCAACGTATTTTATTCAAAATATTTTTTTCCATAATCGTGTTACCTTGCTGCCTGTATTTTTTTTAAGTTTATTTATTTATTTTGAGAGAGAGAGCGCGAGTGCCCCTGAGTGTGCGAGTGGGGGTGGGGCAGAGCGAGAGAGAGAGAGAGAGAGAGAGAGAGAGAGAGAGAGAAAGAATCCCAAACAGAATTGTGTTGTCAGCCCAGAGCCCAATGGGGGCTCCATCTCACAAACCAGGAGATCATGACCTGAGCTGAGATCAGGAGTCAGAGGCTTAACTGACTGAGCCACCCAGGCGCCCATCCTTGCCTTCTTTATAGAAAAATCAATTAGCTATACTTGTGTTGGTCTGTTTTCTTTTCTGTTAATCTGAATATCGGTTTTTATCCCAATAATTCACTGTCTTAATTACTATATCTTTCTAATAAATCTTGAAATTGGGTAGCATGATTTCTTCAACTTTCCAACGTGGTTCTGAGTATCTCTCTCTACTTTTTCAGATCATATTTTCCTTTAATTCTTTGAACTCATTTATAATAATTGCTTTAAAGTCTTTGTCTGCTAAGTCCAACATCTGGGCCATCTTGGACATGATTTCTTTTGACTGCTTTTTTTGTTCTTGACTGTGGATCACATTTTCCTTTTTCTTTATATGTTTAATAATTTTTTATTCAATAGTAGATACTATAGGAACTACAATATTATTTTTATTTATCTTCCTCTGAAAAATTTTTATGCTTGTTTTAGCAGAGACTTTGGTTGCTGGCAAATCACCCTGAACTTCTGGATGTTTGGATTTATGCTTTATTAAATAAGTGCATTTCTGTGGAAAGCCCAAGGTGCTTCCTAAAATCTTTATCATAGTGGGACTCAATGTTCATACTGTCTCCTGCAGATCTTGTTGAGGGTTGGTTTTAGAATTTATTAGGGTGTGTCGAGTCTAGGGCTTATTCTAGAGCA
Source organism: Puma concolor (assembly GCF_028749965.1). Taxonomy (NCBI): domain Eukaryota; kingdom Metazoa; phylum Chordata; class Mammalia; order Carnivora; family Felidae; genus Puma; species Puma concolor. The sequence continues at coordinate 27,281,532 of NC_141670.1, forward strand.
ATTTCCAAGTATTTTGGCATTTTTTTTCTATTCTGAAGAGCTTTTGTTTATTTGGGTCATATATAACATTAGAAATCAAAACTACAATCTTCATAAAGGTACTCATTTATTTAGCAAATACTAAATTCACTATATATTGAGAGAAATAATGTTGTTATGAAAAGTAACTATGTTTTCCAAAACCAAAAATTAGTAAAAATATTGGCATTAATGCATACAGTCTTTATTATCTGGCTTAATCAAAGAGAACGGGATCCTCATGTCTGCTTTTGTGTGCAATATGTTCTGATGAAGAAAATTCAGATTTATAGTTGGAAGAGGGAAATGTATATAATAACATTTTCGAATAATTGTGAGTATTCTTCTTTGATATCCCAATCCAAACTTGACAAGTGGTAGCCTCTAAATAGGCAATTGCCATATGGAAACAAACCATAACAGAAAACTTTCTATATTCTGTAACATCACAGTCTATTGATCTGTGTTTCACTTTGAAGGGTTCTGTACTCAAATACGATTTTGTAGGTTTCCATTGGTCATTTTGAAAATATTAACTCACTGAGTTGGAAATTCCAAGATGTTGACACATTTTAAATCTATACCAAAAAACTACTTTTGTTATACCAATGTCAGCAGAAAAGTCTACGTTCAAATTTATGTAGGCAGAGAAAAAAAATTTGCAAAATTCTAATTTTTGCATGAAAACTTAAATTTTCCATCATTGGCATTTTAACAATGCCTGCCAGATACCAAGTCTGAATGACCATAGTATTTGTTCTTCTTTTCATTAAAAATGGTGCATCATGACAAAAAGTGGCTAGTTCAGCTTGCGACGACAGTAATCACATGAGTCCTTTAACTGAGATAGTAGAAGTCTTTATGCATGTTCCAGTTCTTCACAGAGAACATTAAGATGTGTATCTGTGGGTAAAGATTTAATACAATTAATAATTTTTACTGTCGTTAAGGACATTCTAAAATGAAATCACTTTATTTATTTATTTTTTCTTTCAAGGCAGTGAAGAATGCAGGGATCCCTAGTATAGTTTGGGGCCACTGCCTTGGTTTGTGCTAAGTTACCAGCAATTTTATTCGTTGCTTTTGTACCATCAGTGCAGATGTTAATAATAATCAAACAGGGAAGTTAGTGACTTTGTAGACCCCAAGTCTCTGCTCTAGGGTGTGGTGCGTATTCATAACTCAGATGGCCTTTTGTTTTCTCAGCTCTGCACTGTGTTGAGGAGGTGTTTTTAGTATCTCCGTACTTTCTTAAGGCCAGAATTTCAGTTTCTCTCAGCACTACTGCCCACCCCTTGCACTTTTTGACCTCCACTGACTGTGTGATGTGCTCAACCCAACAGTAGCTACTACCTGTCAAGCCTCGGGTGGTCTTACCTTATACAAACGATACGAGGCCAGCCCACAGCCTTGTTATCACAAGGGACCCCTACACAGACATTTGGGCCCTGCTCGCTGCCTCGTCCCTCCTCTCCAGTTTTCCATCCTGCAGATTCCAACCAGTTCATGTTCTCCGAATTCAGATCTCTGTCTTCTCAGCTCAGAGTGACCACCTTGTTCTGCTCTGATTCTAGTTGTAGGCAGGTGGTTGCCAAATTGTCACAGACAGAGTCGAGTGATCACGGTACCCATCTTTTGAGTTTCCTTTCTTTCAAAGGTCACAGTTTAGCACCACCATTGATCACTGCCTTCAAAGATTCTTTTTGGTTCTTTTCAACTTTGCTCTATCACTTTTTATAGTTTCATCTAACTTAGATATTTCAGGTTGTCTTTTATTACATTAAACACAATGAACATAGTTCTTTTTGGTTTTCAGTCTTTGCTTGTTTATTAAGTAGCATAGTTCTTTTTATAACGTATCTGGTAGTTCTTTCTGATATCTAAAGTTTTTGTGGGTTTTTTTGTGTGTGTTGTTTATTGATATTCATTTTGCTTCTGCATTTTGGATTACCTCTGTACTTGGTTATCTTGGCTATGTGGTGGGCCTTTTACTCTAAATTTATCTGTAAGGACTAACTTTTTGCCCTTTGATGAAAGTACCATCCCCTGAGAGGATGGGCATATATGTTTGCCAGATGTCCTGACATTACTGCCAGTCTGGGACCACCTTCAAATTAAACTCAAGGCTTCACATAGTTTGGACACCCAAAGTTTCCAACCAGAGGGATGATTCTGTGCTAGGGTGAGTTCAGGTCACTTTATCCTCATCCTGAGGATATAGCCCTTTTTGTATGGGGACAGTCTTTATTAGAATCCTTACTTTGTCGGGGGTGGGGGGCAGAAATGATTGCTGTTCCCCGTGTCCTATGAGACATTGAAAGGGCAACTTATATTTTTCTGGATTAGTAAGTGCTTTCGGAACAAAGGCAGTTTCCATATATGTTTGTCCTCTGGATTCCCATATGTGCCTTAGTTTTGGGCTAGTAATTCTTTGTCATTAGCTCTTAGATGAAGTTATGTTTTTGTTTTAAATCTAGTTCTGTTCATTATTCACAGCTTAAGGATTGGTCCAAATAAATGGTCAGCCAGTATTGAAAAGAGAAAATTGTCATTCAAATTCTAACTCAGTGCTCACTTCGGCAGCACATATACTAAATTCTATTTCAGATTCAGTAAGCCATACTACTATGTAGGATAACACTGGTTACTTGAATTTTCATGTCTACTGTTAGTGATAAATCAACTCTTGATGATTTTTTAAAATAAAATACGGTAGTTTACCTTTATGCCATAGTAAGTAAAGTGTATCCTGAATGAAAAGATAAATGGCTTTTCAAAAAATGTGTACAATATATAAATATATACAGGATTTATAATACCATGCCATTACATCTTATAATACAATTATAATATTGTACATGTTCCTGTGGAAAAAGGCAATCTGAATAGGTATTAACCTCAGGATATGCCATGTATATCACTTAGAAAAAATAATTTGTTGGGGTGCTTGGGTGGCTCTGTCTGTTGAGTGTCCGACTCTTCATTTCGGCTCAGGTCATGATCTCAGGGTCTTGACAAAGCCTGCTTGGGATTCTCTCTCATCCTTTCTCTCTGCCCCACCTCCCCTGCACATGCTCTGTCTCTCTCAAAATAAATAAATACACATTAAAAAAAAAAAAAGAAAAAGTAATCTGTCTTTTAAAAGCCATGTGTGTTGGTGAGAGTCCTATATATTGAAGATTGTAGCTAGTTAAAATTTGGCCACTTGATATTTGCTCTAAGATTAGGTTTTATTTGCTAAAAAAATCTAATAAATGTATTCCTTTCTGTGATTGAATTTTGGAAGCTCAGTCAGATGACTATCTCTATACTCATAAAGATAAGATGACTGTGAAATACATTTTAACATAAACATAACTGCTTTTAAAATTGAGTATTCAGGGGCCTGGGTGGCTCAGTTGGTTAGGTCGTGATCTTGATTTCAGCTCAGGTCATGATCTTGTGGTTCATGACGTTGAGCCCCACATCAGGCTCCACACTGAGCTTGGGATTCTCTCCCTCCTCTTCTCTCTGCTCCTGTCCAACTTGTTCTCTCTCTCCCTCTCTCTCTCTCTCTCTCTCTCTCTCAAAATTAAATAAACAAATAAATAAAATTGAGTGTTCATTGTGAGGAACAGTTTTAGACCTTTAATGTAGCTCTAAAATTCACATAACAAAGAATTTATAATATTTTAATAGAGGATTTCTACATTTTATAGTGAAAACTATATTAAACACTTTTTGACAACTTACCTAAAAGTCTTGCTATGTTTTTAGCTTGGATATTTGTATTGTTTTTATTTCTTTTATCTTCTTAAATAAGTTACTAATACCTATAATTAAATACAATCTACCATACTAGCACTTGGTATTTTTCTAGGAATTTGATAGGATGAGGCTTTGCATACATGTAAAAATACTTTCTTTTTATTCGGAAGAATTAAAATGATAGGCATGCTTAAATTCAATAGTTTTGAGAAATGAAACAGTTTCAATTTCTACGGTATTGGTCACAAGGTAAAGGCGTGCTTTTGAATCTGGCTCACGATAGCTGAATGCTTGCACCAGAAATAGGAAAATCACATGTCCTTCTTGGCATAAGCTCTTTTGAGAATGACAGTTTGAATATTGTAATCCTACCTTGGTTTTAACTATCTGTTGTTATGCCAGCTGCTATATTTTCTACATCCTCCTAAACTCAGAAGGACATAAATGGATTTGAAATGCATCAGTCGAGGGGCGCCTGGGTGGCGCAGTCGGTTAAGCGTCCGACTTCAGCCAGGTCACGATCTCGCGGTCCGTGAGTTCGAGCCCCGCGTCAGGCTCTGGGCTGATGGCTCAGAGCCTGGAGCCTGTTTCCGATTCTGTGCCTCCCTCTCTCTCTGCCCCTCCCCCGTTCATGCTCTGTCTCTCTCTGTCCCAAAAATAAATAAACGTTGAAAAAAAAAAATTAAAAAAAAAAAAAAAAAAGAAATGCATCAGTCGAACAATTGGATATAGACAAGTCATTTGGGATTCAAGATTTGATGATGACCTAATTGGTTAAAGATAGTACAAGGAGATTTTTGAATGGCCACAGTAGTCTTGAATTTATGTACTGAATCGTTACTCAGATTTTAGTTTCCTTGTTTTTCTTTCAAACCTCACTTTCTATATTGTTTGTATATTTTGGGAACTTTGCTTCAGACGTTGTGCTACTTTTGAAGGAGACTGTTTTATATGAGTGTGTTGTCAGTGTATGTTGATGTTACAAGATGAATTTCTTTTTTTTTAAGTTTATTTATTTTGATGTTGAACTTTGAGAGAGAGAGAGAGAGAGAGAGAGCGAGCGCGCGGGCGCAAGTGGGGGAGGGTCAAACAGGGAGACACAGAACCCTAAGCAGGCTCCAAGCTGTCAACACAGAGCCCAATGTGGGGCTTGAACTCACAAACCCTGAGATCATGACCTGAGCCAAAGTCCGACACTTAACAGACTGAGCCGCCCACGTGCCCCACTACTTATTTATTTTGAGAGAGAGAGAGAGAGAGAGAGAGAGCATGTGAGCGAATGTGTGCAAGTGCAGAGGAGGGGTAGAGAGAGAGGAATGTCTAATTGTAGTATGCATTGCAAGTCACATTTTGTAACTATTCGGTAGCTCAGAAGTTTGAATGCAAAATTTGAAGCAGAATTGAGAATTCCACATGTCACCAGTTCAAGTGTAGACTGTTATTCTTGAAAGCCATTGTTTTACCTTTGCCTGATGTATGTGCTGTTCGTCTGGCGTTGGAAAACAGAGAAACAACTCCCATAGAGAATAGTGTGAAACAGAATTTCAATCGGAGGAATTGCTTGGGAGTCGGTTGGGACGCTTTAGTATGTACCCCACAACTTCCATTGATTATGGGTTCTACTTTGAGTTTTGTTTTTGTTAGCTAAAGTGTTAGGGTGAATGAAAACCTTTTTTTTTTTTTTTAATTTTGATTTAGAGGGTGGGAAGGAAAAGGTTCTACTCGAAATAACTTTTTTTTTCTTTTTAATTGAGTTTCTACCTTAGACATCTAGACATCATCTGCCTAGTCCAGCTCCTCCACTTTATAGACTTGGGAAGTCTGGCCCAGAGAATTTTTTTGATTCTCAAACCATATGAGGTAGAGAACTAGGTTTTTCTTCCTCCCCAGGGTATGGCAGGCCAATAATTTTGTAAAGTACAATAAAAATGAAATACCAGTAAATAATTTTAAAATAACATACACAATTCTAGATGCTTCCTCTTAATTTCTGTGCTTATTTCAATGTAGATGGATTACAAAGAGTTCTGGGACTAGAATAGTCCATAGACCATATTTGGTATATCACCGTCAAGGTAGGCGTTGGCAGACTGTCATATACGGGCCAAATACAGCTCACCCCTTGCGTTTTGTATGTAAGCTAAGAATTGCTTTTACATTTTTCAGTGATTTTTAAAAAAATCACAGTACTAGTACTTTGTGACACATGAAAACTATATAAAATTAATATTTCACCGTCCTTAACTAAGATTTTATTGAAGCACAGCCACACACATTCTTTTAAGTATTGTCTGGAGCTACTTTTCCCCTGTAAGGATGAGGTTGAGGCAGGGATGAGTAGTTGAGACAGAGACCATATGGTCTACAGAGCCTGATATATTTACCATCAGACCCTTTGCAGAAAAAATAAAGATTTAAAGAGCTGGCTCTAGGACAGAGCATTGAATTAGTAGTTAGTGGTAGAGTTGAGAGCACAAACAAGGTCTCCATTTACAAACGTGCTTTAAATATTGTCGTTAGCTGCTGTGTAGCACAGGCCCCGTGCTTAGTGCTTTGCCTGCCACGGTTCTGTAAACTTCCCAGCACTGCCCTTTTACACAAGTTAGAGAATTGTTAGCTTACTTCTAGTTATAGATGCCTTTATTGCCCCTAAATCTCTCTTTTTTTTAAATTTTTATGTTTATTTATTTTTGAGAGAGAGAGAGAGAGCACAAGCAGGGGAGGAGCAGAGAGAGACGGAGGCACAGAATCCAAAGCAGGCTCCAGGCTGTGAGCTGTCCGCACAGAGCCTGATAATGGGCTCGAATCCACAAACCAGGAGATTGTGACCTGAGCCAAAGTCAGACACTTAACCGACTGAGCCACCCATATGCCCCCCAAAACTCTTAATTCTACTGAGTTTTGGTTTTTAGTTAACTGCTCTCCAGTTAATTAAAAATGATTGAATATTTTCTAATGTAGATTTTGTTGTCACCATCTGCTTCAGAAAATTCAACTTCTTCCCTGTTGCTACTTTAGTTTGCACTGTTTCTGTGCGTTCAGGTCTAATGAAAGAAATACATAGGACTCAGAATCTTTAGAAAACAGATATTTTTAGTAACAAGATTGCTTCTTTAAAAGTCACCTAAAATAAAGCAAAACTGCAGCCAAACTTAATGGCAGATTTCTATTATAAAATAGCAGAAATATAATAGGTAAAGTACTAGTTACAACAAAAAAGATCGAGATTTTAGGTGACTTTGGGAGAAACAATAAGGCTTTCAGGTTTTTCCTCTACCTCATAAACTGCAAAATAAAAGCTCCCATCATATAATTGTCAAGCCTTGTTAAATGAACATACTGCTTTACTTATTTAAAGCAGGTCTGAAGTTCTCAAAGTATGCAGTAAAAAAACTCTGCTTTTCATGGGGCTGTTACTTCTTTGTTTTCCTACCCTTTGCATGTGATCACTCAGCTACTAAATAAAGATAGAGCCATAGCTGTCAGCTTTACATTTGATACATGAGTCTGCTTCATGATAAAGACCCTTTATAAGCCAAACCTTCATGTTGGGATTTCTTCTTGGAATTAAAAAAAACAAAAACAAAAACAAAACTGTTGCCATGAAAGCTTATTCATCGTGATGAAAGAGTAACCACGGTTTGAGATTGTGGTACTTGCTCTTTTATTCTGTTTACTCTTGAGTCAGTGTGTAAACATCTGGAAAATAATTATGCTTGCTTTCATTCAGAGATGAAATAATATGGAAAGTCCTGGCAAAATCTCGCTCCCATCTTTTCAGCCCTGGCTAGTTTTTACTATCCCACATCTGAGAGTGGCCAAGATTTAATGCAAGAGGTGCTGATGAACACTGTTCTGGCAGCTGCGTCCTAATTCCAGATAAGGCTATTCCTTTGTACTTTATAGCGAAGCCATTGACTAGATGGCTTATGGATTAAAGGAGGGGGAAGAGCTTTATAAACAGCAAGACCTATTACTTAGTAATACAGGAGGATTGCCTTCCATGTATTCCCAAGGAATGTATGGACTTTAGCTTGGAAGTGCCAATGAATGAAAATTCGGGACTCACCAACAGCAGTGGCTCCGACGTTTTTAGACATTATATAACATCTCTTTAACCACGTATTTAAATATGACATTTCTGCTTTGTTTTAAATTTATGTTGTAGTATAGTGGTAAATGGTAACAACTACTGTTCTCAGCAGGACACAAAATCTTAACTATTTGAACTGTTAGAAGAACTTGTAATTGAACCCTGCTTGTTTGGACTAGTTGTTATTGTATTTAGTAGCCTAACCGTCCGTTGGGTGGTATTACAGCAACACCCGCCATCCCTCCACGCCCATGTGCTCACATACCAGGTATGGCTGGGAAGTGTTTTGGATTAATAAATCATTACATCTGGATTTGACTCAAACAGTACTTCTCTCCTTTGGGAGCCTCCATGTCTAAGAATTCTCCGTAGCCACTTTCTACCTAATACAGCATGTGCAGCATTCATTCCTCGGCATGTATCATAGTGATATTCTGCTTCTAAACATTTTTTATGGAAAGAATTATTGCAGAGGGCAGTTCTTTTTTGCAGCCTGACTGCAGGGGAGCAGGGTTGCATGCATTCCTATGTCCGTTAAACTTCCTGGAAGCAAGCCAGCATGTTCTGGTGAGTTTCCTGTGCAAGCAGCGAGCCACTAAAAGGCTTGCACGGTATTACAACTCTTCTGAGGAGAGGAAGCGTTAGGAAATTCAGCAGTAAAGCAGCAGCAACAAGCAGCCACAGTGGTAGTAAAGATAGGGAGGTTCCCGGTTAGCGTATTTCCCAGTGTGAGGGAGTGAGCACACAGCTTCCCATTCCGCTGCCTGAAGGAGGCAAACCAAAACTGGCTTCTCGCAAGATTTTTCTAGTTTCATGTTTATGATGCTAAGTCATGTGATAATACTGTACCACAAGTTGCCAACTTTGCTTTACTCTAGAGAGGATCCTCTGCTGCAGTGCTTTTTTCCCACCTTTCTGTGTCTTTCTTTCTTCTTTTTTTTTCTTGAAAGAGAAAAAACCGTGCAATGTATGTTTATGCCTACACCATGCCGAGGCGACACTTACCAGTAAATAATCTCTGTATCCCTGAGGTAAGATACTGTTTCTGCTTTCCCTGCACAGTGCTGCTGCAGCACGGAGCAGATCCAAACATTCGGAACACTGATGGGAAATCAGCCCTGGACCTGGCCGACTCTTCAGCGAAAGCTGTCCTCACAGGTAAGGAAACAGAGCTACCACGTTGTTTTATCTACGGGACCCCTAGCTTGACTTTACATAAAACCTTTCTGCGCTGAATTTTATTTTCCTGCTGGTTAAGCTCAACAAATATGCGTGCCATTATCTCTACTTTATTATTGATTTGCTATATTAACTGTCTCATTAATTTCTATGCTGTCATAAGCATAAGCAGTAGGATTGTTTATTCTGCTTGGAATTTCTGAGAATTACAGCATTAAATGATAGCATAAAGTATTCACTCATGTATTAGTCCTTTTTTATGGATTCGAGCATAATTTCCCTGAACCTCCTCTTCTCTGTTGATTTCTTTTGAAGACCTTCACCACTGAGCAAGCAAGGGCATTTGTATTACTTATAAAAGTAGTTTTGATTGGAAAGACAACCTGCTGCCTTATTACTCAGATCAATAGTTAAATAAAATATGATGCTGCTCCTTCCTTGCCGTTCTGTTTATATTTTTATCCTGTCTTCTCACTTTGCCCGTGATAGCTAAGTACTTTGTAGATGAGGCAATGTATTGCCTTTTTCTTTCAGATAATGAACATTTGGGGCTTACATATTGGTTTTATTAAGGCAAATGTCAAGAGCCAGCAAAGAGGAGATGCTGGCATAGAAAGGCTGTCTCATAACAATATAGAAAATAATGCTATAAGTGAGAGGATACGGAGCAGCTGTTCTCATTGATCTTCGTTCTCAGAATACTGCATTGGATCTATTTTTGTTTTTATTCTTAGCATCTGAGTTCTGCTGCCTTTGCCTTCTTTTACTTAACTGACCTTTGTAATTTGGAGCCTCTTTGTCACTGCAGTGCTAACAGTATTGTTTTAGGTTGTGTGAAAGTAAAAGACTTTTACCTTCCTTTTAAATTTGCCCGTGTTTGAAGAAAATAAATCTTATGTTCACTTTTAAGTTTAGAGTACATGCTGCGCATTTTTAATAGAGCCTGAGGTGCATGGAAAATGTTTATACGTAGAAGCTTTGAAAATGTGTGGAATTTTGCTCAATTACTCCACATACACAACTTCTCACTATTGCTAAAATTGAGATAAATCTCTGCTCAATCCGAGTGATAAGACTTTTCACCATTAATTAAGTGATTCGAATTGGTGAAGTCATTTGGTTGCCGAATCAAGATAACATATACTAGAGAAATAAAGCTATTTTAAACTAGTGTAGATAAGAGGAACTTTAAGTATAATTATATAATTTTAACTAATGCAATGAAAAGATACAGCCTCAGGCCTCCTTCCATCCCCTCTTTTCACAAAGCACTAGGGCCGTAGTAGTAGCAGCCTTGGAGTGGGCTGTGACCGGAAGAGAAACAGCGTCTGTGGGAATCGAGGTGTGTTCCAAACGCGGACCAAGACTGTCTCTGTGGCTGAGTGTCCTCCTTCTGACCTTTCCTTCTCTTCAACCCTCAACGCCTTTCTTGTCCATCTGTGAGATTCATTTAATGCAACCGTGTTTTTAAATCCACTTCCAAGTTTTTCCAAAGACAAAGTTGAAATACAAATTATTAACAGCACGAAGCTATGTCCTAACTTGAAATGAATTTCTGGGGGGATGATACTGGCTGCTGTTTGTTTGCAGAAGAGCTTTGGCATAATAACTCATGGAGACTAGATTCCTGGAAGACAGATGCCGTATCTGTTAAGCTTGATTTGAAAACCCTCTTGGGCTGTACTTTGCTTAGATAGGGAGATACTAATTCTCCTTGGTCCTAATACTGAATTCATTAATTGTTCTTTTCATGAATAGTTACCCTTCTGGAAATGATGTACCACTTTTTAGGTTTAAAAGGTAAACATTCTAGTGGTGGTAGTTAATTTTGTGGAAAATATAAGCTAGTGATATTTACACGTTCATGTTATATAATCTTAGTGAATTAACACTTTAGGGAAATGGATTCCAAAATGTTTTTCTACCCATACAGGTTTCCTTCCAAGCAGTCCTTTTGAATGGAATTATAGAGGCAATAGTATTTCCAAAGCTAAGTTAAAACAAGAAAGCACTGATAAAAAGAATCTTTTGAAAGGAATGCCTTAATTTAGAGTTATTAGGGATTATTTTGGGTGATGTGTCATTCTTTGTTTTTATGCCAGGTGGGGCTTTAGTACTGGTACTTAGCTTAAGAGTAAACTTCCTGTTCTTGGTATTTTTCCTCTTTGGGAATTTAGTTGCTGAAGACGGTTTTCTAACATCTTTTATGTTACTACCTATGCATTAGGCAAAACTGTATACAGATGTCTATGTATATTCCTTAAAGAAGTTAGCAAAGTGAATATCTCTTTTTATAGAATATTTTAAATATTCTACATTGAAGAAATGACTAATATCCTCGTCTGCATAAAGAATGCATGGATTTTTATGAAGCCATAGAAAACAACAGCATACCTTTAGAATAATTAATTGGAGAGACTCATCAAACTCCTATAGCGCTAAGTGAATGATACCCAAAGAAGAAATCTTGAGGGGTTTTTTTGTTGGTGGTGGTGGTGTTGGTTTTTGTTAGCCACTCTGAAGTTCTGGGCAGTTAACCTAAGATCTTGGAGGTGGTTGTTTGTTTTTATTTTCAGGAAATAAGCATATAAAAAGCCTAAAACGGCCTATGTAAATTTTATTCAAGAGGAGTGTGGGTGTGCCTTTACTTTGGCCTTTTCTTCCCCTCCCTCCCCCCCCCCCCCCCCCCCCAGTTAAAAGAAATACATTCCTTGTGGAAATTAAGGAAAGTAGAAAAAGTACAAGAAAGAAAAAATCATTCTTAATTCTACTACCTAGAGAGACCATTTTGGTCTATTTTATTTGTAACCTTTTTCTGAGCACACATATCCCACACTCTTCTTTCTCTTTAATCAAATCAATCTTATACATTGCATGCTGCTTAATAGTACTTTTTTAAAAAATGGAATTACATGGATACTCCCAGAATGCATTAAGTTTTCTTCTGCAACATGAATTTATAATGACTTTATAATATCCTTCTATGGATATATTTAATTTTTGAGCTAAATCCCCCGTTTAGGTAGGTTGTTTTCATTCTTTATTCTTACTTGTAAATGTAGAGTCATTTTATCAATTCCATTGGAAATGTGCTTCTTTATCATGTTCAGCCTTAGCATCCACAAACATGTTCTCTCTCTCCATTCCTGACTGAAGTATGTGGGGATTTGGAGAACGAGGAGCTTCCCTCTTAAGGGTCTGCACTGCATGTGGTGTTATATGGGGAGAGCCACATTTAAATTAAAGTTGGTTGACACAGGAAATGTTCCTTACAGAGGGCAAGGATGTAGGGGTGTTTGCTAATCCTGTAAAGGAGGTTTTGTAGGGCACAGTGGGAAGTTGAGTCAGGAGAAGCTATAACAGCAGATTGAAGCTGAGAGTTTGGGAAAGGATACCCAACCAAAGGATTGTTTATCATTGGCAGAACCAAAGATGAGTTTAGATGGCCACAAGGATGCCCAGTTAATTGGTCCCAGCGGTTTTCTAGCAGAGGTAAGGAAGTAGAGAAGAAGGGTGCGTTTGCACCAAGGTGTCTCAAGCATAAGCTTTAACTTGGATTCATTTCACTTCTGAGGAAATCCCAATTGGTGATTGATGGGCTGGCTCCCAGTCTTTCCAGAAGGACTCAGCCTTGGCCCAGGCTAGAGGCAACGTTGAGGGGTCTGGCGTGTGCTTGCTGAGTGTGGCGTGTTCCTCAACAAAATATATCTGGAGTCCTACTTCTTTTTTTTTCTACTCCATTGCTCCCTACTGCTTTTTAGAAGAAACCAAAATCTTCTTCAGGATGATTGGTGAGGACTTTAGGGAACTGGACCCTACCCAGATAGGTTTGCTCAAGCCAAAATTTAAGATTCCTTTCTTTTTCTCATACTTTGCATCCACACTGTCAGTAACTCAGGTCTACAGTACTTTCAAATCTCCAACCCAGCCATGTCCTACCAGCTTCACCGCTTCAGCCTTAGTACACGCCTTGACCGTCTTTCTTTTGTTTGTGACGGCAGTGACCTTGTAACGAGTCACTGCCTCCACTAATTTTTCACTCAGTTTTCACTGTAGCTGGAGTGGTCTTTCTAAAGCATAGATCAGCCCTATGATTAGAAAATCCCTTAATATATTCTTATTACCCTTAACTAAAGCCCAAACTCTTTGGCCATAGCATACCACGATGGGCCCCTGCCTTGCTTATCTCTCATTTGTCTTCCACTGTGTTCTGCCTTGATCTCTTTGCTTCAACCACAGCTGGATACTTGCTGATCTCCAACAGACAGACGAAGGCCTTGTCTGTGTCTGGACTAACACATGCTAGTTACTGAACCTGGAACACTGCCCCAGAACTTCACGTGGTTCAAGTCAAATCTCCACTTAAGTGCTTACTCCTCAGAGATGTCTTTTTGTCCTCAGTCCCGTTAGCTTTCTTTATTTTCTTCAAGGATTTATTGATATCTGAAATGGCATTTTTTTTCTTGTTTATTTGCCCCAATACAACGAAAGCTCTACAAGGATCTGGACTGTTGTGTGTCTTGCTCACTTCGTTGTGCGCAGGACTTAACATAAATACATGAAATGATTAAATAAACAAATACTTCAAGCGTCTGATTACTGGTGACTGAGGGCAGCATATCTTCCACGTCCTACAAATACTCGTTAACCATTAATTACTTGATATCTCGTGCCATATTGTAATAGTCTTATTAAATTTTGTACTTCCCAAAAATGGTTTTGGATTGCTTATAGTCATGTACATACTCTTTTAAGAGTACATTTAAAATAATTTTTAAATTGGTGTGACGGGTGACGTGTGTACTGACCCTTTCATCAGCAGATTTCTCGGGTAGCTCCTTTGATCGAGAACATGCCAGTTCTGGAAAGATCAGAGTGCCTGCAGCTGTCACATCAAACTTCTAGATGTGAAACCAGGGCCTAATTTTTACTGTTTTTTTGTGGTTTTCTGTTGTTTTGGTCTTTTGTTGTTGTTGTTGTTGTTGTTGTTGTGTTTTGGCATGGCTCCATTACTGTGCTGTTTTGCACACTAATACTACGAGGTGGCATATTGCGTATCAGGTGTAATACCTTTTTAATAACCTACGTGATTGAGGACTGATTTCCTAGACCCTTACTTTGAACTTTAGGAATTATTTTTATCAGTTAATAAGAAGCCTAATAGTATATGCCGCCCCCCCCCCCCCCCCCGAAAAGAAACCATAAGAGGAAATAGCTTACTTTTAAAGAATAGCCGTATGTTTATCTGCCTCATTTTTATTAGGGAAAATTATTGTTATGTTAAGATGAATTCCTGGTCTTTAAAAAAAATTCCCTTTAGTGTAAGAGTAAGAAAGTTAAAATGGGTTATTGCTGAAATAAATCAGTGTGAACACTCCTTTTAAAGATATGTTGAAAATGTTAATCCCTTAACCACATAATTCTTAAGAAAATTTTATTAATGCTTTGATCTGTCTATAATTTTGGACATGAGTAGGAAAGTGTAAGATTTTGTTACTAAAAGTGATTGAAACACCTTTTTTTGAAACTTTAAATATATGAAAATAATTTAGGAGAGGATTATAGAGCTAGTACCTTTCTAAAAAGCCCTTAGCTGACATAGGTCATATTGATTTAAATTTTAAAATATTGCATCTTAAATAAACAAGTCAAAACCTTACTGAATCTAGTTATAATGATGATGATGATGATGATGATGATGATGATGATGATGATAGACAACTCCTGAGTGCTTCTGTCAGCCAAGCACTATTCTAAGGGCATTGAACACTGGGAAACAGATACAATTGTACCCATCTTTACAGATATCAGAATGGTCAGGTCGCATTTATGAGTTCACACAGATATAAAGGGAAATTACTGGGATTTGAACTCAAACAGTTTGGCTTCTGAAGAATCAGTGCTCTTACGCAGAATCAGATTTTTTTACCTACTTGTTCATTTAGAAGGATGTGGTATAAACATATTTGAAAAATTGGACTAACTCATGAATTCAGGGCTTAAATCCAAGGTATTAACATGTTTCTCTGCTTTCTTAAAGATTAGTGCTTTCAAAAAAGAAAATTCACCTGATTGATATTACCTGCAAGACTCATCATCATATTGTTATAAAATGAATTAATTGGGTAATTTAAGTTATTAATCTAACTTTATAAATGCTATTTTTAAGTCTTTGCTATCTAGCCAGTAGGTTTGAATAACATTCAGTGGACACATTAAAAAAACACAATATTTTGAAAGTATAAGGGACAATGTAATTTCAAAATGTTTGAGCTGTTCATAAATAAGAGGCACCTCAAATAATGTATGTAATGTAAGCCTTTCATGAGTTACAGGCAGTTATGTATGTTTAGGAGTAAGAGGGAATAGAAACTACGTTTCTGTTTAGATAACCCAGCCTTCCAGTATTTCAAACTCTTCCCATCTACCTTTGGATGTAATTAAACCTAGCAAGCCTACATCATTAAAACCAGCATGATCTTTCAATGCACCAAAAATGACATCTTTGTGAAGCATAATAACTTGTTAGTGTATACCTTGAGAGCACCTGTCATTTTCCCCAGTGAACTGTAACTGTAACTGGTGTGTAACTGTAACTTTCACACAGCATCTTCATTGCATTTTGGATTACAG
Organism: Puma concolor; assembly: GCF_028749965.1. Classification (NCBI taxonomy): domain Eukaryota; kingdom Metazoa; phylum Chordata; class Mammalia; order Carnivora; family Felidae; genus Puma; species Puma concolor. The sequence goes on from NC_141670.1 coordinate 27,297,202, forward strand.
CTTCAACTACAACCAATTTATGGCTACTTTTATTTTTTTTAAGTTTATTTATTTATTTACTTTTTATTTTTGAGAGAGAGAGAGCAAGGGAGGGGCAGAGAGAGAGGGAGAGAGAGAGAATCCCAAGCAGGCTCCACACCAGCAGTGCTGAGCACGATGTGGGGCTCAAACTCACGAACCATGAGATCATGACCTGAGCCAAAACCAAGAGTCAGATGCTCAACCGACTGAGCCATCCAGGTGCCCCAAATTACAGCTATTTTAAATGGTTCTTTTAAAATTTCTTACAATAAAGTAATTGCTATTAACATTTACTTTCTTAAAATAGCACGTGACATTAGAATGCATTAATGCTTTGGTATTGTAAGGGTTAATAGCTCTATTTTTTTTTTTTTTGAAGTTTTTATGACACTTTTATTTTGACATAATTGTATATTTTCATGCAATCATTAAGAAGTAATACAGAGGCCCCCTGTACCTAGTGTGTTATTTTCCCCTAGGGGTAACCTCTTACAAAAACTGTAGTATGGTATCATAATCAGGATATTGACATTGATATAGTCAGATGCAGAACATTTCCATCTTAGATGTTATTCTGTAGTTTTCCTGTTTATAATATGTTTATCTGTTTTGGTATTGGGGTAATGCTGGCTTCATAGAATGAGTTATGAAGTATTCTTTAGGAAATGTTGAGTCCTTTTATTTTCTGGAAGAGATTATTTCTTTTGGTCGAATTCACCAGTGAAACCACTTGGGCCTAGGGCTTTCTTGTTTGGAAGATTATTATTGATTCAGTTTCTTTAATAGATACAGAGCTAACCAGGTTATATATTTCTCCTTGTGTAAATTTCAGTAGTTTATGTCTTTCAAGGAATTGCTCAATGTCACCTAAGTTGTCAAATTTTTGTGTGTAGAATCGTTTATAGTCTTCTCTCATTGGGCTTTTGGTGTTTGCAGGATCTGTAATGTTCTTTCCTGTTTCATTTTTGATAACTGGTAACCCATTGATTATTTAGAAGTATGTTGTTTATATGCTAAATATTTGGAGACTTTTCTGTTACCTCGCTAATATTACTTTAGAAACTAGAGTTTGATTCCATTGTGGTTGGGCAATACTCCTTATTTTTTCTTTCTTTCTTTCTTTCTTTCTTTCTTTCTTTCTTTCTTTTTTTTTTTTTCTTTTTAAAGTTTTTGTTTTATATCCCAGGATGTGGCCTATTTTGGTATGTTCCATGGGCACAGGGTAAGAATGTGTTTCGGCTTTTATTGGATGGAGTATTCTATAAACGTTTGTTAGGTCCTGTTAGTTGATGGTGTTGAGTTTTTCTGTATCCTTGCTGATTTTCTTCACAGAACTTCCACGGATAGCACAGGGCAAGAGGTGGGAGAGGGCAGCCTCATTACCATTGGATTGTAGTGCAAGTGTGTGGCACTCGTGGTCTCCACTAACATTGTGGTGAGGAGGGGCTAATTATCACCTAGCAGATATGAAAGTCCTGGCTCCCAGTGAGGTTGTAAATCTAGGCTCATCACTAGGTCTTTGCTTCATGAGTGTGGGTGGAACTATAATTCTTCTCTTTTTTGTTTTTGTTTTCGTTTTGAGCTTTGTTTTTGTTTCTGTTTTTTTTGTCATATTTGGCTGGAATAGGCTGGTGATTGTCTAAAGGTTTTCTGTCTTGCTAGGCTGTCCCTTTACTGCTCCTTTGTCTAGAGGGAGCAGGCTTTCTCTTGTCTGCATCCATTGGCATTTCTAGATTGCCAGCTTCTTCAGCTTTTAAGTCTGTGTGTATGGAGCAAAAAGAACTTGAAAACTCACCAACATGCCGTTCCTTGGGAATTGAGATCCCTAACCAGGCTGCCTTTTCTGTCCACCTTTGGGAGTCTTCATCTGTTTATCTTACATATAAGGTCCAGGTTTTTTAGGTGTATTTAGCAAGAATAAGGAAAAGCACACATCTCCATTTTCATAGAAAGAGAAGTGTCGAAAGTCTTTTTAATTAGTCATTACTATATGGAATGAGTCATTACTCAGAGTCCTTACTCTGAGGATGTATGCAGACAGTGAAGCTGCATAAACAGTAGGGATTTTTGTTGGATATCTATTTTTCTAAATCTACCCACAGATCAAAAACCTAGATTTAAATAGCTTTGTGTTATGAGGGGTAGTAGTGGACTCTCAGTACTGTTCACATAATATTGCAAAGAATACCATTACTTAATGAATGCTTTTGCTTTTTTAACTGAATAAAAAGCACAGTTATGATTTTAGTTTTATAATTGAAATAATTGTGACTGTAAGAAAAAGTATCAGTAGCCTGCTACTTTTCAGTTGGTAACTGGTAGAAAAGCTTATAGCCTCCTCTTTTGGGATCTTCTTTCTGTGCTGTTCACTAATTTCATTGACTCTGGCACAGCCCTAAGGTGGGAGGAGGCCAGCAGCCAGTGTTTTCCTAGTTTGTCTCATCCAGAGGAATTACATTTTGAAACTTTAAAAAGTCACTAGACCTGTGGCGTGAAGTTTTTATTATTGAACAAAACAAGGTGTCACTGAGTGGTGGAATAAAGGGAATATTTGGTAATTATTTGGGATCAACAAGGTTCCATAATTAAAGTAACCAGCTTAGTGTTAGTGAATTTCCTGTCGGAATTTCTACAGAGTACCGTCTTTTCCTACTGTGCCCCAGCTTTGCTACACAGGGTGTCAGTGTCCCTGTCTTATATTACTCATTCATAAGGCTGGGGAAACCGGAGCAGGGTATGATGCAAAAGATATAAGTTGACCTAGAACAAAAACCTTCTTTGGACAGATACCTGCTGTTATGCCTGGTATTTTCCAAGCAGAACTGTCCTTCCACCTGCCTGCGTTCAATACCCTCCAACATGCTGTTTGAGCAGATGTCAGTGAGGGACTTGTGCTGGCTGCTAGGCAGAGGCTAAATAGATGTGTGTACCCATTTGCTTAGGGAGCAGGTTAGGGGAGCCTTGGAGCGGGAGGCTTGTTGATGACCATAGAGGCACCGTGCTCTTTTCAACCGTTTTTATGCCAGACAGAGGGAGAGGTGTCACTAGCAGCAGGTTTGTGGCTACAATGTAAGACTGCAGCAGCAGCTCTACAGCCCAGTTACACGAATTTTGGAATCGAGAATATCTGCATTAGTTCCTAATTCTGCCACTTACTAGTTGTAAACTTGGGGAAGTTACTTTGCCTTTCTAAGCCTCAGTTTCCTACATTTTCTCATTGAGAGAGTGGAGGTGATGATACCTACCTCTGGGGTTGTGTATGGAATAAATTTATTTGAAAACACTTGATACAAGGAAAACACTAAATTGTATTTTATTAATAATGAGCATGTTTATTGCTTTGACTTTAAATATTACCAGCTCAGCTCTTCTGGGGCTTGTCCGATCATTTGCATTGTTCTTTATTTTATTCTTTAGGTTAGATTAGTTAGTTATCCTTAGATCAACTACATTGACATCACTTGGAACTTGTTAGAAGTGCATATCTTCAGGCTTCATCCTAGAATTACTGAATGAGAAATTTGGGGGGTGGGGCCCAGCAGTCTGTGTTTGACCATAAGCCCATCAGGTGATTTTGGTACAAGCTCTAGTTTGAGAACTTTAGGTTATCTACTGGTTCTTTAGTAAAGGGAGGGGAAGGGAAGTCTGAATCATTTGTTCTTTGCTAATACTTTTGATGAGAGTCATAAAAATGTGTTGACTCTGAGATGTTTAGAAATTATCTGTGATTTTAACTGATCCATGATACCTGGGAAAATTGGAGGTCAGTATTCCTAAATATAAAATGGTAAATTTATAGTTAAAAACATAATACATCTTGGATATCATCAAGGAGACGTGGAAACGTAACAAAACAAAACAGTATTTTACTCATAGACAACAATGACTCCTTAGTGGTGGTCTTTGTACCTCTGAAAGTATAAAATTTCCTAGACTGAACAACCACAGTAATAGAACAAACAGGATCGGAAGCAGAGGGGATTTGTCATTCTGTAGGATGGGAATAAGTGATGAACAAAATCATCAAAATTTTGTCCTTATGAACCTTACATGCTTATGAGGGAAGTATGTTAGGGTGAGACATTAAGAATATGTAATGAGTCTTTTGAGTTTCCAAAGGTGTAGATGGAAGAAAGATTGATCAAAAACTTCACTCTACCTACCAGAAAATAAACTTGTAGGTTTATATAGAGTGTACTGGAAGGAAGTAGAAATTGATTCAGAGAGTGTTTGAACAAATACAGGAGAAAGCCATAAATAACAATATATAGTTAAGGTCGGGAGCACCAATGAAGCCTTTTCACAGCTTAGGAATTTGCTTTAGCAGTATATTATTAAGACCAGATGAGCCAGAGCTATGCATCAGTATGATTAGGAGGGTAGGGGAGGATTCTTTTCGTCTAAAATTTGTTGACACTGCCCTGCCCCGTCCCCATCCCCAGGTCTTCACACCTCTAATTTGGATCAATGAAGAAAAGGGGGAAGAGTGTGTTCTATTTGGTATAACAGGAAATGTTGCCTATCAGGAGGCCTCAAGTCTAAGTTTGGAGGAAAGATGAGACCCAGTAAAAGTCTTAGATTTGTTCTCCATGGAGCTCTTTTTAGTTTCTAAGCAGGGGATTTGCTTGGAGAGTGTTCTAGTTCAAGAATATGAATTAGACATACACGCATTAGGTGTATTAATATAGGGAAAGATAAGTAAGGAAACTGCTTTGGAGAAAAGAATAATTGAGGCTTGAGGTGATGATGGTGAGGGCAGGGATTACTCGACTGGAATGAAGAGAAAGGGATGAGTTCAAGAGATGTGAAAAGAATGGATTTGATAGAACTACAGAGTGTGTGTGTGTGTGTGTATTTAACTTTTAAATTTATTTAGGATAAATGGGCTAGCTCATTATTCAGATATTTGGGAGCCAAAATAATATGCTTAGAAAGCGCTTTATATTTGGGAACAAGAGATGCCGGTTGTCTGCCCCTTATTAAAGTTTTGTGGCCTTTGGGTAAGTAATTTTGTTTCTGTTTCTTCTTCTGTAAATAGAAGTGAGAATGGCAGATGATGATCTTTTCTTTAAAATTAATCGATTTCTGTTTGTTGTAATTATATGATGAGCCATTAATCACAAGGGCATCAGAAAGGCATAAACACAACTTACCTGTAACACTACTGTATTCTGGCATATCTACATTTTGTTCTACATAATTGGATAATAAATTGATTCTAGATCATTTTTTTTGTATTTAGAATATCTTGGTGGGGCACCTGGGTGGCTCAGTAGGTTAAGCGTCCGACTTCAGTTCAGGTCATAATCACTGTTTGTGAGTTCGAGCCCCACGTCAGGCTCTGTGCTGACAGCTCAGAGCCTGGAGCCTGTTTCAGATTCTGTGTGTGTGTCTCTCTCTCTCTCTGCCCCTCCCCTGCTCACACTCTGTCTCTCTCACAAATAAATAAAACATTAGAAAAAAAAAAAAAGAATATCTTGGTGCGTTCCTTTTTAGGCTACTTTGAAGCAGATTTGGCTGAAAAGCAAAGGGTTCTAGTGGGAATTAAGATACTATGTCCTTACAGTAGGTTGGGTCCCAAAGTTCCTTGGAAACTAACCTCTAAAAACAGAGAAGATTGTACGCTATTTTATGCTTGTCGATTTTTGTCCTCAAAAATGTCGTGTGTGTGTGTGTGTTTCTAATCATTTTCAGCCTTTTCCCAAGGATAAAAGAAAACAATTATATTAACAGGTATTACTGGAATAAGTGACAAAAAAAGGCAAACAGTCATATGCCAGCCCTTTTATGGCCTCGAAATCCCTAAATAACAGTTGTTTCACTTACTTTTTCGGGTCATGTTATTTAGAGAAATTGAAGTATTATTTCACTAACATCATCATGTTATTTCATCTTCCACATGGGTGACCACTTAACACCCTGCCATTTCAGTTTCCTGACTGCTTATGTGTACCGACTTTTCCATCCTACCTTAGCTGCTCATACTGTGGTCAGACTCTTCATCTTGTCTTGTAATAACTGTCGTACATCCAAAATCTTCATTTTGTACCGGGACTTAAGGCTTTTGTCCTTCTCTCTCTCCAACTCTATTATTTTGTGCATTCTTGAATTTCATCAGGCCCTCTAATCAATAGACTCTACCTTTTTTTTTTCAATATATTACCCCCTTTGTCTTTACCATCTTATTATCCAGCTTAGATTTTATTGCCCACCATTGTCTTCCCCTGCTCACGAACACTGTTAACTATTCACCAGCTCTCTAGCCAGTGTACTCCCTTGGCAATACTGTAGTATTTATTAAGCCCGGCTATCTGCCTATTTTATTCCTCCACTTGAGAAATGAATGGGGCTGGAAAAGAAGAGAGAGTTGGAAAACTCCAAACAAACAAACAAAAAAACAAACCTGGAGAGAGAGTTGTTTGATTTCACTTTAGTATCATAACCATAAATCTCACGTCGGCTTTTATTCTTGTTTCAGCCCTTTCTCTCCTTGAATCTTTAGCACCTATCCTCTATTTCTTTTTCTCAGCTAATTTATTTTCCATATTTCATTGAAAAAATAGATCCCATCAAACAGGAACTTGTTGCTGTGGCCATTTCCGCCAGCCTAGCTACATCTGTACTCGCCTACTCTGCCTTCTGTTATGGTGAGAGAAGCATCCTGCTTCTATCTTCTACTTTGGCTCTGGATTTCATCCCGTCTCACCTGCTCCAGGACCTTCTGCAGTTTTGCTCTCCCTGTTGGCTTATAACCATTTGTGTACACATGGATTCTAGTAGCTCCCATCTTTAAAAAATACAATAAAAACAAAAATTTTCCTCTTGATCCCTACATCACTCTTGAGGACCCCATTTTTGTGCCTCCCCCTGGAGCACAGGAAGTTACCCATGGTTGCTCTTTACTTTCTTCTTATTCTGAACTAAACTCACCTGGTCTAATTTTTGCCCCTAACCATTGTGATAAAATATTTTCTTTTTTCTCCCAAGTTTATCACTAAATTCTGTTTTGTATATCTAGTGGTCACTTCCCTGTGCGGCCTCTTAGCAGCATTCAACATAATTTCGAACAACTACCTGTTTTGAAACAGTCTTCCGATGGCTTCTAGGTTACCGTACCCTCTTGCTCTGCCCTCCCACCCCCATTTCACTGATTCTTTCTCCTTTGGTCCACATCTAAATACTGGAATGGCCCAGAAGTAGTTTTAGGATTCTCGTTTCCTTTCTGACTTTGTAGGTGACCTCCTCTAGTCCATTCACTTTAAATAAATAGTATCTATATGGCCTCTCAAACCCTGTATCCCACCAATTCATGACTGTAGTGCTGACATATCCTACTTGACACTTCCAACTTCATTGTAGACATCTCAAACTTACCATGGCCAGCACAGAATTCCTTATCTCCCTATCTGATGCCATTGCCAAGTCCATCAAGCTTGAACCCCATTCTTTCAGATTCTTAAGAAATGGCATCAAAATCTACTTCAGGCCAGACTTGATTCTTCTCTTGTCCTCATACCTTGTATTCAGTTCATCACCGAATTCTATTGGTTTCACTTCCAAAATTGATTCCAGATTTATTTCTCTCAGTCTTTCCTACCGCCATCAAAATTCTAATTTGGACCAGGGCTAAGAAAAGTGTGATCTATAGGCTGGTTCGGATGAGCTGTTTGTGTCTGGCTTGTGATGAGATAAGGGAGTGGCACCAGAATATAAATCAACTAGTTAGTTTAGCCAACTTTTTTTAATTTTCAAATATTTATTTTTGAGAGACAGAGAGAGCATGAGCCAGGAAGGGGCAGAGAGAGACAGTGGGGACAGAGGATCTGAAGCAGGCTCTGTGCTGACAGCAGCGAGCCCAATGCAGGATTAGAACTCAAGAATGGTGAGATCATAACCAGAGCCAAAGTTGGACACTCAACCAACTGAGCCACCCAGGTGCCCCCCCCCCCACCCTTTTTAATAGCAAGACTTCTTTGATGAAAACACGTTGCAATGATTTGCCTTCTGATGCAAGCTCCTGATCTTTTGCTGGCTAGCTCCTTTGATGAGTGCTGGTTTAGACCACCCCTGACACCCTCCTGTCAATGTTCCTTTAGACCATTGTCTGTATAGCAGCCAGTTAACTTTTTAAAATTTTAACTGGTTAATTTCATTCTTTTAAAAAAACTTTTGTTTAATGGTTATTCATTTTTGAGAGATGGAGAGAGACAGAGCATGAATGGGGGAGGGGCAGGGAGAGAGGGAGACAGAATCCAAAGCAGGCTCCAGGCTCTGAGCTGTCAGCACAGAGCCTGAAAAGGGGCTCGAATCCACAAACCAGGAGATCATGACCTGAGCCAAAGTCGGACACTTAACCGACTGAGCCACCCAAGCACCCCAGTTTCATTCATTTCTTTAAAAGTAATTCTACTCATAATAAAATTCAAACTCTTTATCTGTCCCCTACCTATTTATCTGACTGCATTGTGTAACCGTTTCTCTGTTGCTCCTTATAGTCCAGACATACCAACTGCATTTCTATTAACCATAGACTCCAAGTTGGTTTCTGACTTGATTTCTTTTTCTGCCTTCTATCCTCTCCTTGGTGTGCTGATTCCCTTACTGGAGTGTTCTGTTCCTCAGATCTTCTCTTAACTACTTTCTCTCAATATTTAGGTCTCAACTCAAAAATCGCTACCTCAAATGAGTTTGTCCTAACCCCTTAAATAAACAAATGTCCAGTCCAGCTGCTGGTCCCCCTTTACATCACCTATCTATCACTGTCTGAAATGACTTCATTTATTTACTATTTTGCTTATTTATTCCTTAGCTCCCAATCCCTGAATTCTAGTACTGGCTTCTTGAGAAGTGAGATTTTCTCTTTGTTCATTGTTTACAGTGTCAGCATTCTCTAAATATTTGTTAAATGAATGATCATTCAGTTGATTGCTACTTCATAAACTAGAACTGTTTTATTATATGCCACTATAACATGGTAAAATCAAAACAGCATTCCAGAACTATAAAATGTACAAGAAATGATAACATCAGTCAGGCAAGCTGCCATTGACCATAAAATCCAGAAAAGGATCCTTGATAAGTTATTGAATCTAATGTTTATTTGTTTGTTAATCTGTGTTGATCTGTTGATCCCAGAATCTGCAAGGGCCATTTCCTGCTCATTCAAACTTGCTCTTTAGTTAGAGTGCTTAAAAAATAGTCCTCATCATTAATGAAAAACAAAAACAAAAACACCTTTTGTATAAAAATTCATGCTCTCTATACACCCTCAGATTGTTTTAATATTTCATAATTTCAGCACACATTCTTTACTATTTCCGACGTAGAGCCTTCTTTTACTGTCTTATTTCTCTCCTTGATGAAACAGTGCATACATCCTCATGAGGTTTCTTAAATCTCCATACAGTTTGATCTTAACTTAAAAAAATTTTTTTTTGATGTTTTATTTATTTTTGAGAGACAGAGACTGAGCGCTGGCAGGGGAGGGGCATAGAGAGAGGGAGACACAGAAATCCAAACAGGTTCCAGGCTCTGAGCTGTCAGCACAGAACTGGACACAGGGCTTGAACTCATGAGCTGTGAGATCATGACCTGAGCTGAAGTCAGATGCGTAACCAACTGAGCCTTCCAGGTGCCCCAATTTGGTCTTAACTTTTAAAGAAAACAACTTCTGATTCTATTGATTCTCAAGAGGCTATATCATAAGTTAGATATTCTTTTTTTAAGTTTATTTTTTGAGAGAGAGAGTGAAAGTATGCATATGTGTGTGCGAGCAGAGGAGGGGCAGAGTGAGAGAGTGAGAGCAAGAATCCCAAGCAGGCTCTGTACTGTCAGTGCAGAGCCCTATGCGGGGCTCAATCTCATGAACCTTGAGGTCATAACCTGAGCTGAAACCAAGATTTAGACGCTTAACTGACTGAGCCACCCAGGCACCCTAAGGTAGATATTCTTGCTAAGTTTAAAAACTTCATATCTATCATTGTGTTGATTTTTTTTTTTTAATTTTTTTTTCAACGTTTATTTATTTTGGGGACAGAGAGAGACAGAGCATGAACGGGCGAGGGGCAGAGAGAGAGGGAGACACAGAATCGGAAACAGGCTCCAGGCTCTGAGCCATCAGCCCAGAGCCCGACGCGGGGCTCGAACTCACAGACCGTGAGATCGTGACCTGGTTGAAGTTGGATGCTTAACTGACTGCGCCACCCAGGCGCCCCATCATTGTGTTGATTTCAAACATTTCATTTTAACAGTCAGCTTGTTCATAGAGCTGACTGTTCATAAAGTGTTCCATAACACTGTTAACACCTAAAATTTTTACATAGCAGGGATCCTCTTGTGCTTCTGAAGAGTGTTAAAAGGGATCTTCCGGTGACAGGACTTTTCCTGACACCTGCCATGCCGTGACATTGCCACAGTCAAGAGCCATTTAGGGCATTTTAGGGTATACAAAAGATTGAAAGCCTTCCATGACTGAGAACAATCCTACTCCAGCATGATATGATTTTTGTGGGCATATTTTCATGTGTTTGCTCAGAGGTCATAAAATATACTGATGAGAAGGAAGCCATTGGTAATTATTTTATAAAATTAGGTTGTTATCTGTTGTCATGGAAGGAAATGTACTAAAAACTAGCCCAATTTGGGGTTCTTCTCATTCAAATAAACAACCTTGCCTTTTTTTTTTTTTGTAGACTTAATTAGATATCACAATCAAAAGATAAATCTGCTTCAAAATTTCTTATTCCAATCTACAAAATTTTTAATTTTATATTTGTAAGCACTTAATTTTCCCCTTTTTCTCTTTTCGGTTTTCATCTAACTTCTTCAGTTATAAAAGACTTTTCCAAAATAGCACAAATAAATCTAACATGTTTAGTTCATTTTTTTTTTCAAGAAAAAGGTGGCATTTTTAAGAAATTTTAACATTAATCTACCTATAGAAAGCAGGTATAATTATAAAATGGCAGCTGAAATGTCAATGGTGCATTCTTCAATGATTGACTCATTTATAAGTCTTATTATAAAAGGGGGGAAGATGAACATTGGGTTGTATGTTCAGAAGTAATCAGATTTTACATAAAAGTCTTTGAAAAAGCTTTGGGTGGATCATTAGCGGCAGTTTTAGGTGTTATTATTTATATCTCTAGAGAACTTAATGATATTCATAGCTGATAGCTTGCCATTAGACCTTCGATAAGCAAAAAATGACACATTTCATATCCTAAAATACAGTGAAATTTTTATAGCTTAAACTTCTTAATACACACGCAACTGCCATTCTGCCTCAAAATTGCATTATCTGTTGGATAAGTAGTTGAGCTACTGAATTGCGTGACTCATGTGTCGTTGTTAATGTCTATCTTCCCATCCACTCTTTCCCCAACATTTATATTTTAAAAATATTTCCGATTTAAAAGAATAGTAAAATGAATACTTTATATACTCTTCCCATAGATTCACCAATTGTTAACATTTTCCAGTTTATTTTATATCTTTTTCAATCTCAATATTTTTTCTTCTCTGAACTATTTTAGAGTTACTTATAGACATTGTGGAGCTTCACAGCTGAACACTTCAGCATGTATCTCCTGAGAGCCAGAACACAATTATACTTGGGAAATTAAGCATTAATACAATTCTGTCTCTAATATACAATCCCTCTTCCTACTGTTTTAGGAAAATATTTCTTGGCCTCTGACTTTTCTCATCAATACCAGGTAACTCTGTTTCTTTAGGTAGCTTTTGAGCCCTTTGAACTCTTACTTTTTTAATTTTAATTTTTTTAATGTTTATTTTTGAGAGGGGGGAGAGAGAGAGAGAGAGAGAGAGAGACTGTGAGCGGGAGAGGGGGAGAGAGAGGGAAACACAGAATCTGAAGCAGACTCCAGGCTCTGAGCTGTCAGCACAGAGCCCAATGCGGGGCTTGAACTCATGAACTGTGAGATCATGACCTGAGCCGAAGTCAGACTCTCAACTGACTGAACCACTCATGCACTCCTGAACTCTTTCATGGACACGTAGAGATTAGTAGATCTGTTCACTGAAACATTTGCCTTTTTTCTTTTACGTCTTTTACTTTTGGTTTAATGATGTTACTACTGGCTGTGTTTGCGTTGTTCTTTACAGGGATATTTGGATGCAGGTGGTAATTACAGAACATGATGCATTACTATTTATATTAGGCTCTTAAGAAATGCATGGTAAAATTGTTTTAAAAATCAAATTAAGACTTTCTAATCTCTTCGAAAAATTTATTACTGATCTTCTCAAGGGAGTTTAATGCATTGGTGGTCCAGACTGGATTTTCTAAGAGTGTATAATTGTCAATAATAAAAAATATATAAGCAAAAGGTTATTCATTGTTTATAGTTGCAAAATATTGCAACCTTCCTAAATGCCCACCTATAGGAAAATGGTTGAACGATCTGTGGTACATATTTCATAGACATTTCATGGCTCTAAAATAACGAAATTCTTTATAAACCGAGGATGTAATTCCCTAAGGAGTATCATTTACTGGAACAAAATATGAAAGGCCACTTATAGTGTGCTATCCTTTGTGTAAAACGAGAAGTGGTATCTAGTCCCCAATTACCTTGCCTGTCTGGCCTTCTTCACACCTTTATGTTGCCCCTCCCACCCACACTGTGTCAGAGTTACTCTGTGTGAACAATAGCATAATGGCAGCGCCGATGTGTGTCACTTTTGGGATGGATTGTGGAAGACTGTGGCTGCTGTCCTGGGCTTTTTTCTCATCCTCTTGGATCCCTTGCTTTGAGGAAGCAAGCTGCCATGTTGTGAGCTACCCTATAGAGAGGCTTGTGCGGGGAGGTCCTGAAACCTCTGGCCAACAGCTAGCGAGAAACTGAGGCCTGCCAGCTGCCACGAGAGAGCACTGTACTTGGTGGCAGAGTCTCCATCCTACAGCTTAGCCGCAGCTCTGTTAGAGACGTTAAATCAGAATCATCCATCTAACCATTCCCGGATTCCCGGCCCTCAGAAGTTACAGGAAATATTTGTTCTTTTAAGCTGCCAAGTCTTGAGGTAATTTGTTAGGTAGAAATAGATTACCAGTACACAAGGGAACATTTTTAAAAAGATTTATTTAACTGCTTATTGTTGTTGTTGTTGTTATTCAAAATGAAATACAAGAAGGCTAAACTTGAAAACATTGAAATTGGTTATCTACAAGGGTGTAGGGACTCCAGTGGGAAAGAAGGTAAGGCATTTTCTATAGTATACCTTTTTGATATAATTTTAATTTCTGGAAGCATGTTAATGTTTTACATATTCAGAAATAAAATCAGGGGTGCCTGGGTGGCTCATTTGGCTAAGCGTCTGATTCTTCATTTCAGCTCAGGTCTCGTGATCTCACAATTCGTGGGTTTGAGCTCTGCATCAGGCTCCGCACTCACTGTCAGTGCTTGGGATCCACCCCCTCCTCTCCCCCACCTCAAAATAAACAAATAAACTTACAAAAAATTAAATTAAATCAAGGGTGGGAGGGGATCCTAAAATTTGATTTGAAAACAAATGAATGAACCATCTGCATTTCAAATAAAACCACACTGAGAGAAATAAAGAAAAACAACTGATCCAAGGAACTTTTGAACCCAGCACTTTGACTTTATACCTTCAGTCTAGAAGGGGAAGAAAGGACAATTTCAAACAAACCTTGAATTCTTTATATTAGGCTTTTTGCAGTGATAGGAGATAGTTATTCAGAAATGATTTTCTGTATATTGTGAGATTGAATAAATGTATTGGAAGCCAAGACTCTTACTATGGCACGAGAAACACAAATGTGGAAGACAAAGGAGAATCTTGTGGCATTCTATTGAAGGTGTAGGAATCAGGATCATGGGCGGGGGTGGGGATCTCCTAGGTCTGCTGCAGGAAAGGCCTACAAACAGTGTGTTGCCCACAGCAGTGGAGCACACCTAATTTCTGTATCTTGGTTGCTATATGCTATTCCCTTACATGTGATTAAAAGAGTTCTTTTGGAAAAAAAAAAAAAAAATGACTGGTTTCAAGGCTAGTACAGGATGGTGTAAGATGAACCAGAGCATCTTACTGTGCTGAAAAAGTAAACAAGTGCTCGAAAAAATAATGGAGACATGTCAAAAGGACACAGGAGACATCTTGAAGGGGCTCCCACTGACCAGCTCTGGGACAATTTAACCATCAAAATAAATAGTGAGAGTAATGGATTATAACCCATTAGATAAAATAAGAATAGTTATATTCATACGGTGATAATAAATGAGTGAATGAATGAATGGGAAGAGGTTCTTTCTTACTGTTAGAATGTCCATTGATAAATGTGGAGGGACTGTTGGAGTTGGAAAATCACCTTTTGCAACCATCATAGTGAAGACTGGTTAGGACAAGAAACAATAGTGGATGCGAAATCTTGAGGCCCAGATTTAATGAGCAGTAGGTATGCAACCGGTTCTCAGCATGTCTGCCCATGGATTGATTATTACTTAGGAAAACAGTAGCTATCCAGTGGAGACGTTGGACGTTACCTTCTTAAATTATTTAATTTAAATGTTTATTTAATTATTTATTTAAATTAATTAAAGCAAAATTAATACAATCAGTGAGTCAGATAAACTTTCTGTGCTGGCAGATGTAATACTTGAGAAGGACGTCCTGTCTCTTATGTTGTAGTCTAGCCAGGGATGCAGAACTAAATCTCATGAAAAGACATTAGACAAATAGAAATTTAGGCACATTCTGTAAACTAATTCTCCTGTATTTTTCAAAAATGTCAATGTCTTGAAAGACAAAGACTGAAGCAATATTCCAAATTAAAAGAGATTAAGGAGACATGACCTCTGAATGCAAACTGCATGATCCTGGACTGGAAGGGGAAATGCTATAAAAGATATTATTGGAACAATAACAAATTAGAATGCTTACTCTCTGTTAGGTGAAAGTGTTGAACCAGTGTTTAATTTCCTGAATTTAATTACTTTGCAATGCTTACATAAGAAAATATCCTTGTGTTTTAGGAAACAGATGCTGAAGTAATAAAAGGCAAAGAGACACGATGTATTGCAACTTTCTGAAATGGCTCAGGAAACTTATTTGTTACTTATACAAACATACCCAGAGATTTGGAGGGTGTTGGGAAGGAACAGTATTTTTTTTTTCTCTGCTCTTCAAGGCCCTCCAGCTAGATTATGAATGAAATTTATGTGAGACAGATTAATAGAAAAAAACCAAAGTTTTAATACATGTGCATGGAGGCCCATCATGAAAGTGAGACCTAGAGAAATGACCAATGCAGGCAGTTTTTACACATTTAGATGGAGAGACTATAAATTTGTGGGAAATCAACAGGATCAAGAAGACAGGTGTTTGGGAGCTCTAATTAGTAGAGAATTCCAAGCAGAATTTAGGCTGAGGTGGTAGATGAGAAAAGACCAGGTTTGTTCCTGTAGCTTTCTTGGCTTTCGAGTCCTATCTCTGGTGATAAGGATATCTTCTTACTTCTCAGGACAAGGAGGGAATTTGTCATATAGGAGATTTGTTTCCCACTTTCAGGGGGACAGAGGAGGGTCTGAGGGTCCTTGTACCAGCTCTTTCTAATGTTAACTTATTTAGGAAGAATCCATATATCGTACCAAGTGACACAGTTTGGGGTGGCCTGCCCTTGGCCCCTACTGGGAAAAGAGGGAGAGAATGTAAAGCACATACTTAGGTAGAGAATTAAAAGTTGGTGAGTCTGGGCAAAGAATCCTCTGTACTAATTTTGCAGTTTTTCTCTAGGTTTGAAATTATTTCAAATACAAAGATTTTTCAAGTTATCATTGTGGGCAAAAAGCAAACAAACAAACAGAAACAAAAACAAAACCTGGGGTCCCTGGGTGGTTCAGTCGGTTAAGCGTCCAACTTCGGCTCAGGTCATGATCTCAAGATTTTTGGGTTCGAGCCCTGCGTCAGGTCTGTGCTGACAGCTCAGAGCCCGGAGCCTGCTTCAGATTCTGTGTCTCCGCTCTCTCTCTGCCCCTCCCCTGCTCATGATCTCTCTCTCTCTCTCTCTCTCTCTGTCTCAAAAATAAATAAACATTAAAAAATTATTTTTAAAAAGTGACAGTTGGGTTAATAAATTATATGGTCACTCTACTATTTCTGCTTTTCAAACTCAGATCTCAGTGTTACTTTTTCACATTACTAGTGTTTAGGAAAAGCTCCATCTTCTTTTCTTTACATTTTACTTCTAACTGCATTGGTATTTCCTGTTTATTATTCTCTCAAAATTAAATGCTTATTTCTGTTTTGGGAATAAAGGTCAAAGTCTACATGCCTTGCTCTAGATCAGCATACCATTTTATGAGCATTGTTAGATTATTAACTGTCTTCGTTTTCTGTCTTTCTCTGAAGAAAACTCTCGGGCATTACATTCGTGGAGATTGTTTTGAAACAAATAATAATAGCTGGATCTTTTTCTCTTTTCTTTTCCTCAAGAACACAATAGACTCAATGTTCCTCCCTGGGTAAGAATGTATTCACTCCCTTCTTTGAGGCTACATGACTTTAGTGGGCACTAGGTAGGTATCAGTGCCCAGGCAGCTTTTTAACCTGATTAGCCTTCTCAGTTTTGTGCATCTGACTGTGATAGGTAGGTGAGTTGGATTTTCTCTTCTCAGGGAAAGGACTGGGCTTACTCACAGTGTCAGTAATTTAGACTATCTTAAAATTGTACATTTGATTATCAGCCTCTGACGGTTTAAAAATGCTTGACTTTTTTTTTTTTTTTTTTTTTTTTGACGTGGGCATTGAAAAGTCATCCGAATTGACAGGAGTACCACGAATCATCTGCTCACGTCTTTTTGAATGCAAGAGGAAACTGTGTATCTGAAATGACTATGAGTATTGTTTTAGGTGTGGGCATTTCTTTTCAAAGAAGTAGTTTTTAGGAGATTAATTAGACAGGAAATCAGGGCTCTACAAATAGGCTGTCCGTTGATCTGTGGATTATCGGAGCTTCGCCACCTCCAGTTTAGGTTATAATTCTTTTCTCTCTGAACAGGAAGAACAATGCCATGTATCAGTTCTTTCTTTCTTTCCTTCTGGTTTTTTCTTCGTGGGAAGAAATTCATTGCTCTTAATTTTAGTTGTATGTGTTTGGCATCAGTGTATGGAAGTAGGCCCCAGGTGAGTGAAAAGTAATCTTTCCTCAGCTGATGTTCTAATCTTTCTATGTTGTTTCTCCATTATTCTGTTACCCTCCATTGCACTGAAAGTGAATGATGTATCGCTTATGACAGGACATAAAAATGACTCTTGTTTTTAAGAAGTCATTAGAATGCCGGTGGCAATAATAGACAGACATGAGAGACATATCCTTTTCTCTGGAAGAGTGACAAATTTTGTGGACTTGTTTGAAAAATAAGTCTTCTTTCATTTTTAAAAACCTAATAAGGGAGGAGAAAATAACTGCTCACCTGTAATCTTTATAAAGCAAAAAGAAAAACTTGCCAAATAGAAATATTAATGATTATTTATGGAAGAGAAGACTGGCCAAGAATGCAGAACAGAAATTCAATTAAGAATGGAAGCAATATTGGGGCACCTGCGTGGCTCAGTCAGTTAAGCATCCGACCTTGGCTCAGGTCATGATCTTGCGGTTCATAAGTTCAAGCCCTGTGTCAGGCTCTGCGCTGACAGCTCAGAGCTGGAGCCCGCTTCAGATTCTGAGTCTCCCTCTCTCTGCCCCTACCCTGCTCACACTCTATCTCTCTCTCAAAAATACACAAAAACAAAACAAAAGAATGGAAGCGATATTTAAATGCTTTATGCTTAGTACCATCATACCAAAAGTCTGTGATTTTATTCATTCCTTTCTCTTAAGAATGTATTTTTTATACCTTTCTTGATATTTTAATTCTTAATTAGGGGCATTTGACAACTTAAAGGACTAGGATTTCATACAAAGTCCTTGGATCCTTTTATATTTCTCTGTATTTACCTTAATCATGGCTTTCATGTCATTGTTACTGTGTTCATTATTTAAAGTACACTTTGGGCCAAATGTCATGTATAAATGTTGTGGGTGATACTTTGCATTATGGCAGGATTTGGACCTAAAGATTGCCTCCTCTCCTAGAGAAGAAAATGGCCATGATCGTACAGCCACATCCACATGTGTAATTATATATGTGTGCTTGTGTGTGTGTGTGTGTATACAGACACATATTCATTTCACATGATTACTCTTTTTTTCTTTCAGAACAAAACGATGTTATTGAATGATAGTTTGTATATTTTGTTTCTTAAAGAAAAGAGAATGGAAATATTATTCCAAATATGTGGAGTATTTGTAATGTTATAAAATAATCTGAGAATGTATTGTAGGGAGTTGGGGGGAAGAGACCGAGAGAGACATTTACTTTGTACCTCAGTCACAATAATTTACGCAGAACTACCTGATGGCTAGTACGATGATACGTTATGTGCCTTCCTAAAAGAAGCTCTGGCATTACTGTTAGTTCCAGCATCTGCCCCAGGATGTATCTGTCTCCACAGGTTATTTTCTGTAGGATATGAAAGTTTCTCAGTTCAGTCTCTGTCATGAAAATTATAGATCTTCATTTCACACAAAACAGAGGATGTAGTCTTTTTTCTTTTTTTAACGTTTATTTATTTTTGGGACAGAGAGAGACAGAGAGAGAGAGGGAGACACAGAATCGGAAACAAGCTCCAGGCTCTGAGCCATCAGCCCCATCAGCCCCATCAGCCCAGAGCCTGACGCGGGGCTCGAACTCACGGACCGCGAGATCGTGACCTGGCTGAAGTCAGACGCTTAACCGACTGCGCCACCCAGGCGCCCCTGGAGGATGTAGTCCTAAAGCATTTCTTGGTTTCGCTCTTTGGCAGATAACCTCAGCAAGTCTTGTATTCCAAGGCAAATCGGTAGACCCCTGGGACTTAAAATTTCTACACTTCTAAACAGCTACAGATAATTCTTTATAAGCTTATTGTAGATGTGTTTGCCTTAAATCTTTAAGGTTATCAAGATGAGAAAACATTAGGCTGTCAGGAATCTGAAAATAGCTTGCTAAAATTTTGTACTAACTCACTCTTAGGTAATCCTTGTCACCACTCTGGTGTAATTATTTGCTGAAGCCATTACAGAAATGGCTGTCTCTATCAGTTAAACCACATTTACCCAAAATGAATGCATTGTATTTTTTGCTAGCGCAGAATGAGAGATTATGTAAAGGAAGAATCGTTTTCAGTATTTGCATGGTTCTAGTTGCCGTTAATTATAGCTTTCTCTAAAATGTGTGACTACTATTACCTAATCACAACTTAGAAATGTGAATTTATTTGAAACCATTACCTGCTGTTGTCACACCAAGGTTTCCACAAACATAATTTAAATTTTGTTTGTGTCTGTATTCTCTTTGGGCTGGGGACAGATGATTTGAGATGGTGGCAAATGGGCCAGAGTAATGTCATCTTTCATAAGCACGACCAGCCATGAACTATTTTGCTATAATATGTCAGACTTTTTTTTATGTGTAAAAGAAATCCTTGAAGTTGTCCTTGAAATAGGATTCAATTCCCTTTAGTTTAGAATATTGACCACCATTTTTTTTCTTTTTCTTTTTTTCATTTCTTTTTCACCCTAATTTCTCCTCAAGTCTTTTCTGGGGATACTTTAATTCTCTATTGAAAATGAATAATAGTACCTTAAGTAGAAATGTGTTAGTTCTTTCCTTGGTTTATACCTGCAAAGAAAATATTACTAAGTAAATGCACATACTTTAGAATCTCATAAAAATTCATGTAAATTTAAACCAAAACATAGAAAATTCATTATTTTACCCCTTTTGGAGGACTATCACAGTAACTACCTGACTATAAGTGTATAAATACTATACATCTTCATACCCTTTTGTCATAAAGTTTATGTCATAAAGTTAGCATAAAGATTATGCTGTACTCCCAGAATATTCTGAAAAGACAAACATTTTATCTAATTTATTTTTATGTTAATTTTAAGTCAGTGAAAGGAAGAGACAGATCAAGTGAAAACCAAAATCTGCTTTAATAAGCATCATTTAATATGAGAAATGATCCAGAGAGGTTTGCTTTTTTGCTGTAATTTTGGAGTCATTTATAGAATCTTGGGCAATGAGTTTTTATTAAAATTTATTCTTTAGACAGAGTCTTGAAATGTAAAAAGAAATGTGGAGTGGTACCACTTCACACCCGTTAGGATGTTACTACTTTAAAAAACCCAGAAAACTGCAAATATCGGCCAGGACATGGAGAAGTCAGAATCTTGTGCACCGTCGGTGGGAATGTGAAATGATGCAGCCACTATGGAAAACAGTATGGAGGTTCTTCAAAAATAAAAACAGAATTACTATGATCCAGCAATTCAACTTCTAAGTATTTATTGTAAAGAGTTGAAAGCAGAGACTCAGAGCTATGTATATACTCATGTTCATAATAGCATTATCGGCAGTAGCCAAAAGTTAGGAGCAATTCAAGTGCCCATCACAAGATGAATAAAGAAATGTGGTATGTCCATAAAATGGATTTTATTCAGCCTTATAAAAGGCTCACCACTTATAATTAGTCCAGTATGCTCCTGGAGAAAGACAGAAATAACAAGTTCTTTGCATAACATAAATAGCTATGTTTGATTAGTTTATTGATTACTGTCGAAATTTTTTCTTCCCAGTGTGTAATTCAAATAGCTGTCTCAGAACTACTTGCCTTGCATTCAGAGGTAAGAGATACATTCTAAAAAGCTAACAAACTGTAGCAAGCCACACTTAATGCTGGAGAGTACATTTATGTATTTATATATGGTTACAATAATTTTTATCTGAATTAAAAGCCACCTGACTCAGCAGTTGCAGATTGCCACATCATATTCTGTGTTTATTTATCCTGTTTTATTCATAATGCAGTTATCTAAATCTGTATCCTAATCCTATAGTATTGGATTTTTTTTTTCTTCTTCTTCTTTTTTTTTTTTTTTTTTAGGAATCCATGCAACCTTGTGATACTTTTATACTCAGTTCTAACGTTAGATACTATTATTGCAATGGTACTTCCTCTACGTAAGACATTCTTTTTATCTAGTGACATTTATCACTATTTATCATGGACTCCTCCAGATATGCAAAGGTGAGATAGGTATTCCTTTTGTTTTAATAAAGCACACTGAATGTTCCTGGGGAATATAAGAATGAAAATAAAATATGCTGTCTGACTTAAAGGAGCTCAGGTTAGGCAAGGGATACAGACAAATGATTTTTTATACAACACAAAGTGTTTAGAGCACAGAGGAAGAAGCAGTTGATTCTCCAGAGAGATTATTAAAGCCAGGAACTCAGCATTTACCGTACCCCAGGTTCTCTACTTTTGAGGCCTAGTATTTTCTGTCTAATATTTTTGTGTATTTTTCCATTTAGAATATTCTGTTTTTCCATTCTGTTTTTCCTCAATAGTGTCAAAAGAATATGGCCGAGACGAAAACCAAATGATATTCAATTTCACTCTCCAGTTACTTCTGGGTCATCTGAAAGCATGGCATGAAACAAATGCAATAAACAAACTGAGCAAAAGGAAAAAATACAATTCTTTTTTAGCTTGTTCTCAGCAACAACAGTATCATTCTCCCGAGTAGATAGTACTTTCTTCTGTATACAACAAGAGGCATCAAGTGATTACAATCATTATGCAGAACGTGAACACAAGAAATTACTGTCTCGAATGAGGTTAAAAGTATGCTTGCCTGTGTGTGTTCGCTGGTTTGCCAGTTGTTTTTTCAAGTTAAAGCTTGTGTAACTTCGGAACCTTTTCCTGAAGATGGTAATAGGTAGTAAGTAGCTTATTTAACATGAGTTTCCAATATACCCTTTAAAAAATTTTCCTAATGTATTAACAAATGTCTTGCAACTAAAGAAGCAAGAAGAAAGGAAAAGGAAATAGGTATCTGCAGTCTGCCCATCACAGATTTCTGTGCCTTATTTAGGGCCTACTCTGAGCTCATGTACTGGAGATCCACACACACAACACACACACACGCACGCACACCATCAGTGACTAGCAGAACTGATCCTGAAGCCAGGCTGGTGATGTCTTTATTAAAGCAACAGTAACTCATAAGAAAGGATTGTCAGACCCTTTTATAGCTGTGGGATGGCCTTGTAGAGGAACTTTGTTTTATGTGGCCTTGTCCAGGTCTCATTGGAAACAGTCATTATCAGCAGGGCTGACTTTCACTTCCTCAGTATGTACCATAGTACTAATCCGAGATTACTTTTATTTTTGATTTATCTCAAAACTCATACTTTAAAATACCGACTACTTATATAAGTGCATATGAATCTTGAGCCAGGTTTCATAAGGATTGCTGCCTTGTATGGTTGACACATTTCCGTGGTAGAGACATAAAATTTGCCAAAAGCAGTATGCATTTCATGAAATCATTATATGTAATTTAAAGTAAATCTAAAGTTAAAATGAACCAAAAACCAGACACAGACTTATCGTTATTGACAGGTGGATATACTTGAAGTCAGTAGATCACCAACTAGGATTTAAGAAATATCAAATGTCTGTAGAAGAGGAACTTATTACCGGTACATAATACTTCTTTTTTGTGGAATGCAGTTTTCTCTTTAATGAGGAACTAGAGATTTACTCCTTGTAGGGTTCCATCAGTCTTGTTAAGATTCTATCTGTTTTGGTGTGGAGGGGAAGGGAGGTTCATTTGCTTGGTGTTTCTAATTATCTTCCTCTGAATAGCTTTCACTTCTTCTTAGAAATTATTTAAACCACTCCATTTCTTTCTACTATTTTATTTATGTGGTACATCAGTTTCAATAGCTTTCTTCTCACATTGTGATTACAACTTTGTAGGGGCCCAGTTGAATTTTTAGGGCCAAAGACAAAATACCTCCCCTGCTTTTCATTATATAAAAGCCATTTATTATAGAGAAATTTAGTGGGGGTGTAGAGAAGTCGATTTTCTCAAATTCCTTAAATGTTAGTTAATTAAAATTCTTTCACTGATGTTAATGAAAAAGAGGTCCTGTCTCCCTGCTGGTTTATAGGAAGAAATAATACACAGTTATTAGTAAATCAAGTGCTTTAAAATTTGAAAAGCATCATCACCATCATCATCTTGTGTTGGAGGTCTACTGTGAATCAAGCAGTGTCGGGTGTTTTGTTTCTCTTATCCCTGACCCTCAGAACACCCATAAGATAAGCATTATCTTTCTCGTTTTACCATAGGAAACATGAAACTCTGATGAAGGTTAAATGATTTGGTCAAACTGACTTGGTGAGATAGTAGCAGACATAGGATTCATCTAAAGGGCTGGCACAAAAGGTGATGCTTTTTGTTGTGATTTAGCAGTGCTTTTGGGCCAGGCCCAGGCCATGCTTCCCCCTGAACAAGTGCACATGGCACCCCCCTCTTTATGATCAAAGTCATGAAGTTAGAGGAAGAAAAAAGATTAAAGACAGCGGTAATATGCCATCCTGACTCCAATTAGAGCTTTTTAGCTTCTCCTTTTATTTTTTGTCCTCAAAAAGCATGTGGAGCTCTGGAGGAGACTCATTATTAACCCATCTTACTTAATATGAAAGATTACTGTAAAAATCCCAGACACAAGTGAAATGTTTTTGCCAGAAAGACTTTGTTCTGGAGTCAAAGAAGAAAAGAAAATGTGTGTGTGTGTGTGTGTGTGTGTGTGTGTGTGTGTGTGTGTGTGTGTGTATCCTTTTATATCTTATAAGGATATATATGTATGTTTATCTATCCTTTTCTACAAGATTATTTCTGAGTGAGGTACTTATATAATGTACATTTAAAGGGCCTTGTGAATTACATAAAAATAAATGTAAACATTTTAAAAACAATGTTGAGCAAGTAAATTAATTAAATCATAGCAGTGTTAAATTATTTGGAATCTAAAGCCATATTTTTAAAAGCTAGGTTGAGGGGCGCCTGGGTGGCGCAGTCGGTTAAGCGTCCGACTTCAGCCAGGTCACGATCTCGCGGTCCGTGAGTTCGAGCCCCGCGTCAGGCTCTGGGCTGATGGCTCGGAGCCTGGAGCCTGTTTCGGATTCTGTGTCTCCCTCTCTCTCTGCCCTTCCCCCATTCATGCTCTGTCTCTCTCTGTCCCAAAAATAAATAAAAAACGTTGAAAAAAAAAATTTAAAAAAATAAAATAAAAACTAGGTTGGAGGCTTCAGCTGCTGAAGATTGGTTTGAATTTGCCTGTTGTTTTTTAAAGGTGAAGTGGGAGGAAGTTAAAGGGAAGAGAACAAAGCACATTGTAAACACTCATGAATCAAATTACTATTATTTAAGTGATAACGTTTGTTGCTTAAGGGTATTAACTACATAAAGGCAAAGATACATTGGACGTCAAGGTCTGCTGGATCCAGAGACTCAAACCGCATCCTGTATCTGACTGTCACTGTTTCTCTAACCACCCACCTCCTCCTGCCCCCCTCTCTGAGCACTCTTCTGCCTCCTTCTCTGCTTCCTTCCTTTCATTCCTGTTCTTTCTCCTCCCCTTCTCTGTTATTTTGTTCCCTGCCTCTCGGTTTCATTTTTCTGTTGTTGTTTTCTTAGAGTCTTCATGCGTCAAAGAGCATGGCCATTGGCAGCTCTGGGGCCACAGCTGTATAGCTTTTCTTATTTTTCTAATGTAAAAAGAGGGCTCTTTCCCAGTTGCATAGTGAACCATCTCAAGGAAGAACTCTGAGCTGCTTCAGTCAAATATCTGTACCTGCATCAGGCACCGGTCTGTGGCTGGAGTCTGATGATTGGCCAGGGGTGGAGCGGGGCTCTGATTGGCAACCCCGTTACATCCACACACAGTAAAGGAGGGAGATGGCCCACCGCTAGGGAGAGAGCACATATCAGAAGAAAGAGGTAGCAGGCACTTGGGCAGACAAAAATAACAGGTCTGTTGTGCTTTTCTGTTTGGATTTATGTTTTTCCCTAGTTTATTCCTAACCTAGTCCTAATAACTAAAGATGGAATATTCATTAAATAATATACCTGCATTTACAAGAAAAATGAAATGTTAATTCCCTTGCAGTTGAAAGGAGGTATGAATGAAGTTCCTCAGAATTTCACCAGAATCTTCCTTTCAGAATGTATAAATATGTTTTTATTGATATTGTTTTTTATATCATTGCAAAGTTAACCAAAAAGCAGAGTAGCTATTTTCTTTAGATTCATAAACATATGTTATATTTTTAAAGAAAAATCTGTTATATTTATAAACAAAAAAATACATATTTATTATGCTCCAAAGAAGGTCATGCCGGGTGGAATTTTATTTCTTGCTTTCTGGTCTGTAACTCTAGGTGTTAAATTGAAGTCTTGTTGAAGAGAATGTTTTATTCCTGGCAGCTGGTAGGGAACACCTTGGAAAGTATAATGTACTTTCCATTTGTCAGGAGCAGTGTTTGAGAAGCATTGATCATCGTGGTTAAACACCCTCTGTCTGCTCTCTACTAGCTGTGGGAGGCACAGCAGTGGCCTCCCAGAGGCGTCCACACACTAATACCCAGAACCTGCAAATGTTACCTTATGAGGTAAAAAGGACTTCGCAGACGTCATTAAGTTAAGGATCTTCAGATGGGGAGATCAATTTAAATTCTCTGCATAGGTAGGTCCAACAATCACATGGGTCTTTATAGAAAGGAAAGAAGTCCAGTCAGAGAAAAGAGATGCGGCATGCAAACGGAGGTTGTCGGTTGTCGTGGTGCTCGGCCACAAGCCAAGGAATGTGGGCATGCCTTAGAAGCTAGAAAAGGCAAGGAAGTGGATTCTCCTTTAGAGCCTCCAGAAGGAATGCAGCCCCGCTCACCCATTTCAAACTTCTGGTCTCCAGAATCCTAAGAGAATAGATTTGTGTTTTAAACCATTAAGTTTCTAGTAATTTATTACAGTAACAAGAAACTAACACAGTTAGCTCTGTGACCTTCCATTTTTCAGTTTCCTCATCTGTAAAGGTGGAAATAACAGAATCAAACATTATTTGAAGATTAAATGAGTTCATTCAAGGATAGTACCCCTCAAATAATGAGATCTGTAATTTGATATATGAACTGAACTTAGAGACTAATGAAGAACAGACAGTACCGAATACATGCATGTATAATTTAAGTCTAGATGTATTATAATTTACAGACAACTGTAACATAAACGTTACACATACAATCATGGATCTGGAAGGACCTTAGATTTAGAGCTCAGCTAATCTATTCCATCACTCCTTCAGGATTATCTACTATGTTCCTATATGACATTTCTATACCATATCCCTATGAGCTCTCTGACATAATTAGTCCATTGTTGAATAGCTTAAATGGTTGGTAATATTTCACCCATTTATTAAGCCAAATGCAGTAACTTCTCTTTGGAAGTACACTGTGTATGGCTATGCATTTTTTTTTAAGACCCTCCTCTGAAATACTGGCAGTAATAGAGGACACTTACTGTCACTATAATCACCACCTCTTCCATCTTAGTTTTTATATTGTAAGCTGAATGGCACCCACTCCTACCTTGTTTATTCTGCTGACACAGTGGAAGTTTCTGTTTGCTTTTTTGTAAATTTGTCACATTAATTCATTGAGCTTCCTGTCAAAGTAGCTTCAGAGTAGTTTAATCTGGGCTAGTCTTAAGTCAGTTTTAAGTATTTCTTACATATTTGAGCAGTTGACTTTTTCTTTATTTGTTCTAATAGGGTATCGCATTTATCCTCGTTATTCTTGTTATTCTTGTAGTGTTAGCCACCAGTTGTCATCATTTTGTGTCCTAAAGCTCAGGTTCCTCAAGACCAGATTTTATTCTTTCATGTTATCTGGATAGCCAGCTGTTCCTTTTTTACAAAGTTTTTTGTTGTTGTTGTTGTTGTTTTAAGTTTCAAGAAGAAATAATGAATTTACCAAATCCTTTGGTCTCTTGCCCAGGATTGAGTGTCATTATCACTAGAAATGGTCTATATTTCTTTTGGTAAGGTTGTTCATCTCTACAAGATTCATTAAAAGTGGTTAATGGTGTGTTTGACACATTCTCTGAGCATACTCTCAGACACTTTTTGGCATATGCATTTGAACGAGGTAGCCTTGTAAAAAGCTTGTGCTGCCTCTGTGAGTCACCGTTAACTATGGCTGGTCTCCCTCTCTGGATCCTCTAGCAGGTAGCAAGGATTCTCCAGTCCTTAATACCTGTGAATTCTCTTCACTGTTGCATACATCTTTAAAAGCCCTATTTACCAACTAAGAAAAGCCTCACTTCTGCATTATCTGGTCAGTAGTGTTGAGTACTTTGTATGTTTTACTCACCTCTGAGTTTGCAGTCTTCTGAGAGTC
This sequence comes from Puma concolor, assembly GCF_028749965.1. Taxonomy (NCBI): domain Eukaryota; kingdom Metazoa; phylum Chordata; class Mammalia; order Carnivora; family Felidae; genus Puma; species Puma concolor. Next base: position 27,324,607 of record NC_141670.1, read on the forward strand.
TACCTCAGAAACTTTATTCTTGGATTCTTTGTCCTCCCTAACTTCATCCCTACCTCTACTTTTACTGTTGACCTTTCTTCTCCCCTACTTCTTCCTTCTTCCACCTCCCCTTCCCTTTCTTCTTCTCCCACCCATCACTCCACCCCTGCCAAATAAATGTCCAGCAGTCATGCTCGGAATCAGAAGTTCCTTACACCTAGGAGAGCCATTCTTAACTTAGAATTTGCTCCTACCTTAGTGACCGCATTTACTGAGTTTTGTAGTCCTCCAGCTCGTGATGGTCTCAGATGTTAACTGTCCAAAACAGTAGCTACTGGCCACAGGTAGCTGTTGAACACAGCAATGGGCCTAGTGCCACATGGGGAAATGATAATATTTTAGATATATTGGGTGACATAAAATGTATTATTAAAATTAGTGTCTTCTGTTCACTTTTTTTTTAAACATGGTTACTAGAAAATTTTAAGTTACACATGTGCCTTGAATTATGTTTGCCCTAGACAGCATTTTTAGACACTCTATTTTTGAGACAGAGAGAGACAGAGCATGAATGGGGGAGGGTCAGAGAGAGGGAGACACAGAATCCGAAACAGGCTCCAGGCTCTGAGTGGTCAGCACAGAGCCCGACGCGGGGCTCGAACTCACGGACCGCGAGATCGTGCCCTGAGCCGAAGTCGGCCACTCAACCGACTGAGCCTAGACACTCTAAATTAAGGAGAATCATTAACACAAAGAAAAAAAGATAAATTATACTTTAAAAATAATAAAATGTATAGCAATCTTATTGGACAGGTACAGCCATGCCTGTACATCTCATTAGGTCCAAAGAACATTGTTGCATCATTGCACAGTCTGGCTGAGGTTCATAATTTGGCCCTGATTTGTCACGAAAGGTTAAATTATGTTTGGAATAACCCATTTTTTGAATGCACACGCTTGTGTAATATATTTCACAAAGAAATTCCATCAAGAGCAGAGGAATTAAACTGCTAAATTAGCAGAGTGATGTTGAAAGCTTGGCTGTCCGGAGTCATGTGGTCTTTGAGTGTTCCGAGAGAGTCACTTTTTATGGCAGCAGCTGTCCAATAAGGCAAAGTGACAATTTTTACATGAGAGTAGTTGACAAATTCATGCAAGGCAAATAAGTCCATGCAAGAGTAGAAATCCCAAAATACCCCAAAACAGTTTGTTTCTTCAGAAATGTTTAAAATTTGCTGTCAACTATTGTGTTTATATTAAAATCATTATTTTAAAAATAATGTTTTTGAACCTGTATATAAATTTGATCTCCTCATTCAAGAAACTTTCAGGTGTAGTACCTGCAGTCTTTGTCTCTGGTTATCTGTGTCTAGAAATGGTGCTAAACATTTCTTACTGGCACATTCTCCAATTAAGTTGTGGATAATGCAAAACCAAAACTTAACCCTGAAAAAGCAAACTAATGTTACCATCCGTGTCTGAACCTCATGGCAACATTGTGTGCATGAAGTGATGTGTATCACAGGTTAACCTCCGCCTTCCAAAAAAAAAAAAAAGGAGGAACAAGGAATTTCTGAATAATTATGTTCTGAAACAATATCAAGTGCTGAAAGTTACATAAATCTAAATTCTGCCCTCTAAGAAATAATAACTAACAGACAAATTTTTATCAGCAAGGAAAAGACAAAAAGACAAGGAATTTTGACTCACATTTCATTGTTATTAATATCAGATTGTCTTTGACGTATTTCTGATAGAAATGTTGCTTCCCTGTATTGCTAGGTATTTAAAATAAGAAGGAACTAGATAAAACTGATACTAAGGGATGGGGTTTAATATATTTCAGATAAGAAAATGAAAATGTACAATTGACATGGCTGTATGCCAAATCTGCATAGGAGAATGTATCCCAGCAAGATAATTTTAAGATTATCTGAAATTGAATATCTCTTTTTTCTCCTGTTTGCTAATTCAAATAAAAACATTTTTCTGACTTTTATTTAGTCGGACATGAAGCACTTTCCCAAAGCAAAATACTACAAAATAATTTTTCCCCCAAATGCAAATATGTCCTCTTTATTTCCTCAACTTTAAAGTCTTTTTTTCCATATTTTTCTGAAATAGTAAACATCCTCCTATGTCTTCTCACTGAACAAAATAAGGAAAGTAGATAAAAATACGAGAGGATAGTTGAAGCCAAAAGTAATCGTAGTAGTACAATAGCCCAGTGCATTCACTTTATAATAAAATGAATGGTTAGGTAAATTAATCAAGTGAATGTTCAGCCTGATTAGAAATTTTTGAAGCTGGGGTGCCTGGATGTCTCAGTCGGTTAAGCATCCAATTTCAGCTCAAGTCATGATCTCGAAGTTTGTGAGTTTGAGCCACACGTCGGGCTCTGTGCTGACAGCTCAGAGCCTGCAACCTGCCTCAGATTCTGTGTCTCCCTCTCTCTGCCCCTCCCTTGCTTGTGCTCTCTCTCTCAAAAATAAATAAATAGAAACATTAAAAAAATTTTTTTGAAGTTAATGTTATGCTCAGGAAAAGGCCAAATTGACTTTCCAGGCATTATATCTCAGTAGCTCTCTTTATAGTCTTTTAGATACAGTATTTTTGAAAACTACTTCTCCTGGAGAACTTTATATTTAATATGTCTGAAATGCCTCCTAGCTGGACTGTGAACCCTCGATATGTTTCTTGAAGTGGGCTGTACAAGAATGAAAGGCTGCTCAATTTTAACAACTAAATAATTAAATAAACTATATTAGAAGGAAAAAAAAAAAAAGAGGTTAGAATGGGAGAGAGCCAAAGCATAAGAGACTCTTAAAAACTGAGAACAAACTGAGGGTTGATGGGGGGTGGGAGGGAGTGGAGGGTGGGTGATGGGTATTGAGGAGGGCATCTTTTGGGATGAGCACTTGGTATTATATGGAAACCAATTTGACAATAAATTTCATATATGAAAAAATAATTAATTAATTAAACTATATTATTTAAATAGGTTATTCTAACTTAATAGACATTTCTCAGTATATGAAGTCTGAATCAATAGTAATATATTCATTAAATATAAATTGAAACATCAAAGTACTTCTATGATTATGTTCAGAAAGATTATTGGACAAAGTATTAATCTAAGATCAATATACAAATATTTTAAATTTTAAATTTTACATTTTATAGTTGTGCAACATGATATTCCTAATCACACCATAAAGCTAACACATCAGATTACAAACTCTGCTGCATCGTGATCCGCTCGGTGCCTTCTCTCTCCTTGACATTCTTTCCATTCTTATTGCTACCATCTATGTTCTTTTTCCTCCCACCATCCTCTTGCCAGTGACCCTGGAACTAATCCCGTGTCTCCAGGTCTTAACTCATTGAGTTACCAGGTTAAGTTCAGCTTTAATTAGCTTACTCTTGTACTCAAAAAAAGCAAAGAATAACTCCCTCTTCCTGTGCCTTACAAAATAATGTTCAATCTTGCACCCTAACATTCAAGATCATTTATTTTTTTATATGAAATTTATTGTCAAATTGGTTTCCATACAACACCCAATGCTCATCCCAACATGTGCCCTCCTCACTGCCCATCACCCACTTTCCCCTCCCCCCCACATCAACCCTCAGTTTGTTCTCAGTATTTAAGAGTCTCTTGTGGTTTGCCTCCTTCCCTCTCTGTAACTTTTTTTTCCCCCTTCCCCTCCCCCCTGGTCTTCTATTGAGTTTCTCAGGATCCACATATCCAGATGGCCAACAGGCACATGAAAAGATGCTCAGCGTCGCTCCTCATCAGGGAAATACAAATCAAAACCACACTCAGATACCACCTCATACCGGTCAGAGTGGCTAAAATGAACAAATCAGGAGACTATAGATGCTGGTGAGGATGTGGAGAAATGGGAACCCTCTTGCACTGTTGGTGGGAATGCAAACTGGTGCAGCCACTCTGGAAAACAGTGTGGAGGCTCCTCAAAAAATTACAAATAGATCTACCCTATGACCCAGCAATAGCACTGCTAGGAATTTACCCAAGGGATACAGGAGTGCTGATGCATAGGGGCACTTGTACCCCAATGTTTATAGCAGCACTTTCAACAATAGCCAAGTTATGGAAAGAGCCTAAATGCCCATCAACTGATGAATGGATAAAGAAGATGTGGTTTATATATACAGTGGAATACAACTTAGCAATGAGAAAGAATGAAATCTGGCCATTTGTAGCATCGTGGATGGAACTGGAGAGTGTTATGCTAAGTGAAATAAGTCAGGCAGAGAAAGACAGATACCATGTTTTCACTCAAGATCCTTTAAAATATGGACCAGATTTTTATTTGAAGTATTATTCAGTATTCTTTATGCCTTTTCAACATATTTGGCATCAGTCACTTTTCCCCAAATACACCTTGAATTTTCAAACTTCTTTGTTAAGGTAGATACTTATCCAACCTCTAGTCCATTTCCACATGTTTAAAATCCTGCCCAAAAATATGTGGCCAAGCTCGTATATGACTTGACTTCATGAAATCACTGCATACCATTCATATAAAAAATACCATCAGAAGTAGTAAACTTCCATGCTGCTCCAACAACTTGGCCCCTCCCTACTGTCACAAGGCAGAGATTACAGTCCTAGTTTTGTCACTACATAGGTTTAAAATTTGGGGTCTTAGATGAATCATGTATAAAATAAGGACATCAAACTGTTTATACTGCCAAGCCTGTTTTAAAATTATATTGAGAAGCGACGAGCACAGACCAGAGGTTCTTAACCTGTGGTGACTTGATGAATCCAGAAAGCCTGCAAAAACTCTAAAAGATTTGAGTTTAGGGTCAAGTGTGCAAGGTGTTTTCTCCCTAGGGAGGGGGTCTAAAGCTATTCTTTCTTTAACTCCTTAGGATGGTCCATGATCCAAAGAAGGTTAGGAACCATCCATTTCCCTGATCTGAATCTTCTATTTACCCAGGCATACCCAGACACACACAGTATCTCTCTCAGTCGCATTGGTAAATATCTGAAAGCTTTAAAAACGTAGTGCTTAGTTCTGTTATCTCCTTAGGGTGGTCCTCCACCACTTTTCCTCACCACTTGTGACAGATAACGTTTCACATGGGTGAGATCCTGCCATCAACAACAGTTCTGCACTGCAGCCTGCTGAATGCAGGAGATGCTGTGTAGGTTTGGTGCCATGCCTGGCGTGCTGCTCTAACTCTATCGCTTTTTCTCCTGCTGATTCCAGATTAAGTACACAACACAGTAGTGGTAGCTGTATTATTGCCATATTGTAGCTATTGAATGCATGTTTTTTAAATGAATAAAGAAAAGATGTTATTCAGAGGACAACTAATAAATGAATGGCAGTTAAAAAAAAAAAGAACAAGAGTTTGAATGAGAAAGACTGTGCCTAGTACAATACCATAAAACTTCACTAAAGTTAATGAACCTCTAAACTTGAATAAGAGATTGAGTGATACTTTGGGGACAATATAAGAAAAAAAAAATACATTAAGCATTTGCAGTTGAAATAAACCACAATTGGTGCTTTTGAGAAGGCCAGAATGGCAAACAAGGTTACTACATCTTTTAGAGATTTTTGTAAACCAAGGACAAAATACATTATACAAAGAATGTACATGCAATCATGCACAATAATTACAATGAAGACAAGCCAGTTCTTATATTATTCAAAAGGTAGTCACTTGCCCTTCTACATTAGCCTCTGTTTTTTAGGTCCTTGTTATAAGAAGCAGAGGTTGGACAGTTCCCAGGTAGGTGTCTCACAAAACTCCAGGCCCTCAGTAGCCTGATGCATTGAGGGGCCAAGCATCCTAAGTGTAAGACTGCAGGAAAGTAATTTTCCTTTCACAGATAACAGCATGGTTCCTACACATCAAAATATGCTTTGTGTATATATTCTCAGCTCTGGGATTGCAGGTAGCATGTACCAGTTTCTCACATGAAGAGATCAAATTTGTATATTCTCCCTGTTTAAAAAAAATAACAGGGCGCCTGAGTGGCTCAGTTGGTTTAGTGTCCGACTCTTAATAAATCGGCCCAGGTCATGATCTCGTGGTCTTGAGATCAAGCCCCGTGCAGGGCACTCTTATGCTGAGCGTGAAGCCTTCTTGGGATTCTGTCTCTCCCTCTCTCCCCCTGCCCTTCCCCCACTCACACACACACTCTCTCTCTCTCTCTCTCTCAAAATAAATAAATAAACATTTTTTAAAAATTGAAAAAAATACAAAAGCACAATTAAGTGAAGAACTAAAAAGCTGTGCAAATTAGTTCATTTTAGGTGAATTGCCCCCATGAGAGGCAGGGTTGGGGTTTCTAATTGTGAGGTTGTGGCAGAGTTGTCTTATATCTCATTAGTAAACTTTTTCTATTTTGTTCTTGTTTGTTTGTTTCTTTCTTTCTTTCTTATTTACTTACTTACTTATTTAAGAGAGTGAGCAAGGAAGAGGAGAGGGAGAGAGAATCTTAAGCAGCCTCCACATTCAGGGTGGAGCCCATTGCTTGCTTGATCCCACGACCCTGGGATCATGACCAGGCCAAAATCAAGAGTCGGTGGCTCAACTGACTGAGCCACCCAGGCGCCCCTCGTATTCCTTTCTGTAGGTGATACATCCATATTCCAGAATTAAGAATTTTTCAAATTTTTAAAGAAGTCATTATTTGGCAGTTTCTTATAAAGTTTAAACATGTACTTATTATATGTAGTACCCCTACTCCTAATATTTGCCCAAGGAAATGAAGATATAGGTCCTTGCAAAATCTGAATTTTTATAGTTACTTTATTCATAATCTACCAAAGAGCTGGCAACAACCTGGATCTCTAGTAGCTAGTGAATGGGTAAGCAAATTCAGGTGCATTCATATAAGGGAATACTGCTTAACACTCAAAAAGAACAAATATTGATCTGTCCAATGACATGAATAAGCATTTGTACTAAGTAAAAGAACCCATATTCAAAAGTTTACATATTCTCTGATTCCATTTGTATGGCATTCTAAAACTATAGTAAAACTATAGTAAAACTATATAAAACTATAGTAAAACTATAGGGACAGAAATAAGATCAGCGGTTGCCATGGAAGGGGGTTGGGATAGGAGATTGATTATAGAGGGGCCTGAAGAGACTTTTTGGGTGATGGAAATATTCTGTGTCTGGAGGTTGTGGCCACAGGCTGTATAAGTTTGTCAAAATTCACAGGATTGTACATCTAAAAGGGATGGATTTAACTTTACATAAATTTTACTTCAGTATGCAAATAAAATAAGACACTGTACATCCATCTTGTATGCCTTATAAAACATCCCGGTAGAGTCTGGTGATGCACCTTGTAGTCAAACATTAATATTTTTGCATTGAAATATATGATAACTAGGTACGCTGAGTAGGTCAAGTTTTGCTGCCAGATGACTTTTTGGAGCCTTTTGGATTTGAGATTTACAAATAAGAAATTGTGGGGGCGCCTGGGTGGCTCAGTTGGTTAAGTGTCTGACTTCAGCTCAGGTCATGATCTCGTGGTTCATGAGTTCCACTCCGACATTGGGCTGTCTGCTGTCAGCACAGAGCCTGCTTTGGATCCTCTGTCCCCTTCTCTCTCTGCCCCTCCTCTGCTCACTCTCTCTCAAAAATAAATAAACATTAAAAAAAATAAGAAATTGTAGATTGATGACTATGGAAAAGGGACCACTGGTACAGAACAAAGAATATAAAACTATTGGCCTGTTTTGGATCAAATATGGATTTTACTTTTCCAAACCCCTTTTTTGGGAGGGGAACAGCCATTGTGATAATAAAAAAAAATCAGTGTCCCACGTCTCCCAGTCTCACCCAGCTCTCCCTTCTTGTCTTCTGTTTGATGTATCAAAAGGTCTTTTCCTCTGCAGAATAATCTAAAAGTCCTTTCCTTTTTAAAGTATAGGCATACTTTGGAGAATTTCTCATTGGTTAATAACGTCCTGTAGGAACACCTTTCTTGGCTTTTAATATCCAGTTTTAGAGAGTGTATATATCTTGTAATATACCCTTTTGGGGGGAGGTAGTGTACATTTATTTTTATGCCCCAAATTTAAATACTTACATTTTTAATAACAAAAATCCAATGAAAAGTCTTGTTACGTGCCAGATACAACTGACAGAATGTCAGAGACCTGTATAAATTATTTGAAACTCTGCAGAGTGTCCATAAATGGGACACTTTGGACTAGATGTTGCTGGGGCTAAGCAAGGTCATATGACCGCCCACACAGAAACTAAGAGTTAACGATTCTGTTATTTATTTGGGCGCCTGGGTGGCTCAGTAGGCTAAGTGTCCAACTTTGGCTCAGGTCATAATCTCACCATTTGTGAGTTCGAGCCCCGTGTCGGGCTCTGTGCTGACAGCTCAGAGCCTGGAGCCTGCTTCAGATTCTATGTCTCCCTCTCTCTCTGCCCCTCCCCTGTTTGTACTCTGTCTCTCTCTCCTTCAAAAATAAACATTAAAATAATTTTAAAAGAAAATAATTGTTATTTACTGGTTGCATTACATGGTTTTTTTGCAGAGCCTTTGTTATATTTGAATGTTATATTATGTTTTTTAAATGTTTTAGGACATCGGTTTGGGTTTTGTGTTGACATGTAATCTGTTGTTATTTTTTATCATTTAAACATTGTGATCTAGGGGCGCCTGGGTGGCGCAGTCGGTTAAGCGTCCGACTTCAGCCAGGTCACGATCTCACGGTCTGTGGGTTCGAGCCCCGCGTCATGCTCTGGGCTGGTGGCTCAGAGCCTGGAGCCTGTTTCCGATTCTGTGTCTCCCTCTCTCTCTGACCCTCCCCCGTTCATGCTCTGTCTCTCTCTGTCCCAAAAATAAATAAACGTTGAAAAAAAATTAAACATTGTGATCTAGGATAATATAATCGTATTTGGGGGTCTTTTTCTTTGAAAATTGATTTTTCTTTTTTTGCAGGGAGTGGGACACTTCCATTTTCTCAAAGAATTGGAAAATTCTCAAATAATCTTTTGGTTTATATCTAGTTCAATGCTTAGATGAACTTTTCCTTAAAAAAAATCTTACCAACAAAATAGAAATATCTATAATTAAATATCAGAATTCTACAGATCACCACTTTCTTCTGAAAGAGCTATTTTCATTTAACTTCTGTTAGAGTGTCACCAAAATATAGAACCAACTAAGTAAATAGTATAGGTTGATTAAAATTGCTTTACCACTTATTCTGTAATTTGCAGGTGTAGTACGTTTTATAACAGTTCAGTAGAGATTTTGTTTCCCACATAATTTATGTTTTTCCTTAAAGTTTGTTTGGAGCAACATTAAAATTGTATTAGAAAAAGAGCTGAGCAATATTGAGAATCAAATACAGGATGAGAATTTTACAGCTGAAACCCGAAATCATTGAACCCTTCACCTTCCCTTTCCAGATGGCAATAAAATAGAAGAAGGTCCCTAGAATATAGAGTGACTTTCCCGAGGTCACACAAGTAAATTGATGGCAGAGGTAGAATCCACTCCAGATCTTTTATCATACAGTTCAATGTCTTCCCCTATATTTCATACTGATGAAGAAGTTGTTTAATATTTAATAGGGGAAAAAAAGTTTACAGAGTTTTGGCATTGACAAATTAATAGTAAGAATAATATGGAAAGTAGCTTATTAAAGTAAAAGATGACTTCTTTTTTGTTTTTTTAAGATGACTTCTTAAATAGTCAATAAAAACCCTAGAGTAGCATGGTCCAAAAAATGTTTAACTGTTCTAATGTTCTCTCTGCACCGTCTGCTGGAGGAGACAATAGCCACATGTGCCTATTGAAAAACTTGAAATAAGGCTAGTGCAACTGATGAACAGTTTTTGTTTTTGTATAATGTGAATGTCCGTGAAAGTAAATAGCTATGAGAGAGTGCCGTGTACTGTATAGGACAGCACGGCTTTGAGGTCCTCTGGTATGGACCTTTGGTATGGACTTTGATGTGGTAGTGCAGGCGATGTTTAATGTTAGCTAATGTTGACTAATTAAAAGGTCCGAGTTGTAGGAAGCAAAAGAAAATAAAAGGATCTCCACTAGAACAATTCTCTGTTCAAGCCTGGAATTTGAAAGCCCCACATTATTCTGTGTTTAGAATGGAGGTGGAGTGTGTAGTTTGACCATGATTCTAGACTTAATTAGTGGTATGGACTTTGACTCCAGTATCAGAATGAGTGGGAAGACTGATAAGATTCCGAAGTAGGAGGAAGGCGTGGAGAGCTCTTACAACGTCGTAGTTTTTCTCCAGTTGTCCTGAAAATATTTAGGAAAGATTTCAGAGAGAAAAAAGAATTCAAGAACTCCTGGAGCCATTGTTTATTAAAGTAGAATACCAGTCTATCTGCAAATTGCTTTTGGTGGAAGACCTGTAGCTTTAAGCTTCTTGAGATGAGATTATTTCCCAGTGCTTTAATGAAATTCCTTCCACAGCTACATAGTTAGTTCTGAATTTTCAAAGCTATTAGTGAAAATACAATGGAGTTTGTCACCTAAATTAATGTTTTATTCCCCATGTAGGCTGTCATTTTTCTACAAGAATCAGTTAATCTCTTATATTTGCTGGTACCTTGATGAGAAAGTATCTCTATAAGAATTATCAATTCATGGTACTATTTAGCACTCAGCAGCGCAAGGGTCCCTACACCTGATAACTGAGATGATTGATTAAAGTCTTTACATAGCCCTTCCCTTGAGGTATCTAAAGCAGGAGGAATTAAGCATGTTAATGGAAATGCAGAAAGCATTGATCATTTGAATAGACCTGGAATGAATTTTTCTCATTCCTACTCCCTTGGTCCAAAATGTTAAAACAAACTAAAAAGGTTAAGCCCTGTATACTTTTTTTTTTTTTTTTGCCCATGTTTACAAGCTCATATGAGAGTTCTAATGCTTTAAAATGGTTTTGATGGAAATATTTAGCTTAAATAATATAAATAGGTTTAACCTATTTAAAGCTAGTTATTGTTAACTATTTTTAAAATTGTTTTATTGCCATTACTGTTTTGTTACTCTTTGGTTTACATCATCTTGTAGAGCTCAGGCTTGGTTAGTTTGTGCTTACATATTAGCTTTTTTCAGGGCCTGGCTGATCATGAATAATGTTCAGTAAAACCTTAGACAATTCATTTAACTGCCTCGGTGTCAATTTCATTAACTGTAAATGAATATGTTGCAGATGATCCCTTAGGAGAACAATTCTGAAATTGGAGGTGAGGTGACAGAAGAAAGGTGACTTTCAAACTCCATTTCCCTCATTGCATCTAAGAAGATGTTACCATAGGCATATATTGTGAATGGCTTCAAAGTAGACAAAAGTCGTAATTCTTTTTTGGTCCCTCATTGCTCTAAGAATTTGTGATTCTGTGTTCATAATCTTTCCATGCTATTTCCCCTCAACAAAGCCAAATGACTCATTTTTACAAAACTAAGTCTCCTTTGATTCTTTCACTTGCTAAAGAAAGAGACAAAAGCGCTTTTAAATGTTGAAATTGAGATAAGTCAATAATTATGACTCCTATTTATTGATGTAAGTTTTCTTCATTTTTATTCAAAAGGTAATTTTGCCTTCATACTAAGTGAAAAGAGAAGTTTTTTTTTCTAACTACCTCAGAGAAATAAAAGGGGAGTTTCATTTTTAACCTATTTTGACCGTTATTTTTTAACCTTTTTTTAAACCTTTCTTTTTAACACATTGACTCACACCTCCTGTGTGTGTATACTTGTTTGTGTGTGTGTGTGTGTGTATTTATTTTTACATATATCCTGACATTAGTGTACTAAAAAGAAAAAGCAGTTCAGACTTTGAAAAGTAAACTTTGTGGCTTGCTTATTTTTTTAATCCCACTTATTTTATTCTAATCAAAGAAAAATATTTTAAGCTATCTGTTTTCAGCATTCCTGGCTGCTATTATCTTGACTGTAATTGCCTAGTTTCCTTTCCGGCTGATCTATTGCTAGCCTTTATCTGGATGTTATTAAAGAATATAAATGCTCCATAGAGCACCATATAGTCCCAGCCAGAATGTTCTCAGATTCTTTGCAAAAATGACACCAAACCAGTGGTTTGGCTGGTAAGTAAGTAGCTCAGATTTGTTGTCAGAATGTACAAGGGATTCTAAATTCACTGCTCGTTGTTCCTGAGATGTAGCATTTGAAAAACAGCTTCAGCTGTTTATGGATTATGGTCCTTGGGCACCAGATAGTGGATGTTGGAATGTATTGCAGAAAAGCTGATTAAAGTACTAGAGCCTCTAAAAGTAAAAGTAGAAAGTCATTTGTAATACCTGTGCCTGACTCTGTCGGGTGCACTTATACGGTTCCTTTAGAGAGCTTTGGTTTATTATCATCTTATCCATGCAGGAATAACCTTTTTGTAAAAAAAAAAAAAAATGTGCCTTTTGGAGAAAACATTCATAAGCAATACTTGATGAGAAGTTTATGTGGGTAGACTGATTTGAACTTTGAAAATCCTAAATACTTTGCACTCTTATTATCTAGCTTATTAGAGTCTTGTTTCACTACGACTCAGCTTTCAATAGTAGCTACTTCAATTCCCAATTTTCATGTGTTGTGACCGTCAATCAGGGAATTTACACTGGCCCCAAAACATAAACTATGTCAGAATTCATTGTCCCTCCCCACCCCCTACCTCTTGGGCCACTTTTCTCCCCGACAACAGTTCACAGAAGTAGAGTCTGGAGATATTTTATATTATTACAAAACTTACAGGTCTTTAAATATACTTCGTACTCCTCTTGTTGAGATATTGCCATATTTCCTCATTATTTTTGAAGTAAAGTTCAAACTTCTTAGAGAGCCGTTCGTGATCTGTTCCTTCCCTACCCATTCCCCTGCAGTGTGAGTGTGGTTTCAGACTTACAGAGCTACTGTTTCCCTTCCTATTGATTTTTGTTTCTGTTTTACACTGGTTGCCTGCTTCTCCTTCACCCTTTTTTCATTTTACCTGAGAATTGCTTGCTCTTCCTTCAAAACTCTGCGTACATTTCCCTTCTTCCAGGAAACCTTCCTTGAGCCACAATTACCCTGCCTCTTACTAATCTCAGTCAGACCAGCCTTTAAGCTGTTTATGACTTTCACAAGATTCTTTTCATACTCTACTGGGACCTTATGTTTGTCTGGCTCACTTAAGAGACCAATACTCCTTGAGTTCAGAGATGATACTGGGGTCTTTTGTGGGTCTGAATCTGGCATTTTCAAATAAATGTTTGTTGACTGACTGAATGACTTCTAGAGATAATCTCATAATTTGACTTACTTTGCCCCTGATCCTTAAGACATCTGAGAGTATGGTTTATGTCATATTCCTCACAACGAGCTTTTAAATTGACTCACTCACTTCCATATTGCCACCTAAAATGTGTAGTAAAGGTAGGTCTTTGGCTTTGGGAAGACAAGAACCTTTTGGCTAGGAGATACAGTAATATAAATCTTAACACTGTCAATTAGCCAAAGAAGGTGGAATACAATATATGGGAAATTGGAAAGACCAACTCTATGATGAATGATGCATTCTAGCTTATCCATGTAGATTGTTGAATCTGTGACTTTAGTGGTATATAAAATTTCCTTAGGAGGGAATAGATATTTAATAACTTCTTCCTTATTTGAAAATAACTGTTTACAGTTTCTAGATTTTAATGTAATCTTAATATGAGAAGCAAGACAAAGTTTGAACCAAAAGAATATTTGCCAGTGATGGGCTATAGAATTTAAGCGTGTACTTGGTTGTCCTTAGGTGTCTTTTGAGTATTTGCATCAATATTCTGCATTCTGTTACAAAACAGAAACAAAATGCAAAGAAATCCATATTTATAAATGATAAGATGTTTAAAATAATTTAAGCTTATTTCTTAATAGAATTGTAACATTTTCATTTAATCTAAAATTTTATTTCTTCTATGTATGGTTAATATTTGCTTTCATGTAATTATTTGCTTAGACATTTTGTATAATTATTTCTCTAATGATATAGCAAACTGACTCAGCACATTATAGCTGAATCATAGTCCTGGCTCTTCTTTTTATTTATTGAATAAACAAACACTGTATTGTTAAAATTCTTTGTCCTTCAACTGAGTTTGCAAAAGCAGCTTGTTTGTTAGGTCTTGCATACTCTAAGGAATGTGTATCAAAGGTTTGAAATTATATACCTCTTTTTCAGTCTGCGATATTTTTAAAAAATAGAAGGGAGCAAAATTGTCCACGTCTCAATAGTTGGCTATCTGCTTACTCTCAGAGACCCCAGCCTCCTTTTTAAAAATAATTTTAAGGGTTTCTTGTTTACTAAAATTTGGTATTGAATTTGTGTAAAGTCTGAAGATTGCAGCATGCTAGAATATTTTTGTCATCTAAGACTGTATTCACTGTTTGGGTTTTTGGAGCACTGCCTCCAAGAGGTTCGTAGCATTTGGTACGGAGTTCACGTATTTCTAGTCTACAGACCTACCCTATTGAGGCAAAAGCTTCATGATGCTCATGTGTTTTTTTCTACTGCTATAATGCTCAGCAACGGTAATTAATTAAAAAAAAAAAAAACTTTCCATGTCATTACAAATAAAACTGAGGTTTTTTTTTGAAGGCTAGTAATTTGTACCTTTAAAGAGCCACATTATTTTGCTTTTGTCTCAGAATGTATTATGCTTCACAAGTATACTGTGACAGCCTGAATAGGAAAGGGGGGAGGGGACATTGTCTTCAGCTGGCATGCTGTTATCAGAGGGAATGTGTTTCTGGACACGAGATTTAGCATTCATTGGTTGTCTGAAGAAAGCTATTTCATCTGAGGATTGGACAAGAAGCTGCGTCAATTTGCTGCCCGTCTCCAAGGCACTGGTGATGCTGCCTTCACAAGCTGGCTAACGTCACGGCTCCATCACCCAGCGGGGTGTGGACTCTCTTTTTCTGTTCTTCTCTATTTAATTCTCTATTTGCTGCCTACTGCATTTCTTAATCTGTCTTCTGCCAAATGCTAACAGCATGATATTTTGCAATCATCTAGGTGAATACAAGAAAGACGAACTCCTAGAAGCTGCTAGGTAAGTGATTCCATTCATTTTAAGTGAGTATAATGCATGTAAGGGAGAAAAGGGGGAGGGCAGGTGGAGGACTATAAAAATTATAACATGTTATTGTCTCGCTTGGATTTTACGTGATAATGCGGCTGAGACCCTATACTCAATCTCTATATACTTTGTTTTACATGATGTTTATTAAATGATAGAGTTGTGCAACATGGCAAAGATTACAAGGTTAATTTTATTTGGAACATTTCTCAGGGTACCTGCAGACCTTAGTTGCCCAGCTTTTCGGATGATCTTCGTGGAGTATTTAAAAACCTATCTCTTCATTTTTCTCAGAAAATTTTTCTAGCAAAGCTTGTCTGGGGAGTATAAAGTAAATGTTAAAATTCTCATCCATTTTCTTTTGTTCTTGGTCATTTATAATTTAATTAGTTAGCTTTGTTCATCATTTTGTATGTATTTTTAAGCCCAGTGTTTTAGAGCACTTATCAAAATAAAGTTTGTTTGTAATTAAGAAGGTGACTTGATGCAGATAAATAAAACCATTAAAAATGTAGAAAGATGTACTATCCAAGATGTACCGCTGTATGATGATTCACAGGAATTAATTAGGAATGTGTTGATTTAATTCAGTCTACCAAAAGAGAGTCATTGAGAACCATATACAGGAAATCAAAGCAAGCCTATATTATTTTCCACTCTTCTGAAAAATATCCATAAATATTCATAAGAAGCTCTATAATATCATAGGAATTGACTTACTACCTTTTTACAGGAGTGGTAATGAAGAAAAACTAATGGCTTTACTGACTCCTCTAAATGTGAATTGCCATGCAAGTGATGGGCGAAAGGTAAGTTCTTTAATATCCCCCTTCAACAATTTCTTCTTGCTTTATACTGAAAATTTTTGAAGTCGGCATATATGTGTATACACACATATATGTACATATGTACATACAACTATTTTTACTGGCATCTTTTCACCATAAAATGAAATGCTGCTGTATCTGTTATTGGCAGTTGTGACATATTCATAGAACTGGTGAAGCATGGGTTTTAAAGCCTTTCCTCTTAAATGTCAGACACTGAAAGTTGTTTGTTAAATAGAACTGCAGCTTTGTCGGTGATTAAAATTATAGCAACATATATTATTTTTTATGTATGATCTTGGAAATTGGAAATATTTGTTTATGTCCTATTTTTACCTGTCTTTGTTTGGATATTTGCATTTTTGATCTCCTATTTGGCAGCGGAAGATTTGCTTGCTAGATACCAACACTTTTCCATTTAAAGCTGAGAAAATGCTAACAGTTTTTAGATATGTAACAGCACTGCTTTTTTGCTTGTTTTTTTTTTTTTTATTATTGGCTAAGTTTTTATCATGGTCTGTTGAAAGAAAATAGACTAAAGACGAGAGAAATATTCTGCATTAATTTACAGTTGCTACAAATGTAAGGTATGTATAAATGTACAGCTGAGTCTTCGTTACATGCTCTGCATTCTTGCCGAGTATGGGCCGAAATGTATCCCTTCACAGCCTTTGGTAATTGACTGCAAAGTTTTGCAGGGATTTGCCTAATAGATATTGAAAAATAAAACACTCTGTATTGTAAAGCCTTGGTTAAAATGACAGCTCATATTTTAATGATTAAAAGGGTAACTTTTGTATTTTAAAAATGTAAAATATTTTTGAAGTTACACTGTGAATATTGAGGAACATCATTTGTGTCTAATATTTAAAGAATTAGTTTCTTTGAAATTATTTTATAGTGAAAATGTGCTATGGGAAATATCAGGATGGACGGTACACCCCTTAGATATATATAGTGTCTTTATAGTGCCTCTACACATTTTTCCATTCCAATGAAACCCATATAATAGTGGCAAGGAACCAAATCCTCTCCACAGAATATATCTTATTTGTTATTATAGGTGGTTTGTATATTATTTCATGTGGCCTATTGAGCATTCAGTTTCTCTGGATAATCTGGGGACAGACTTCTACTTTAATGGAAGGTTAAATTATTATACATATATCAAGCTATAAACTAGCAGAGATTTACTCAGTATTTGTAATGACTTTTGGGAGATGGTTTTAAATGATAACTGCTCATTTTTTCCCTTCAATTTTGAAGTTGCTTTGGGGATTTTAACATTCTTGAGTTACTTGGAGCTCCAGATTTTGTTTGGATCCTCTCAGTAAATAAAGTGACTTTTATCAGTGTGCAGAAGAGGGCCTTCTGAACTATGGTGAGTGTAGCTCTGTCTTTAGGTAGAGCTCGTCTAGAGCCCAGCCTGCTTCAGTTTCCATAGTCGTTTTAATATTACAGACTTTATGTGAGATGGCTCTAGCAGGAGCCGATTTCTATTCCAGCCTCATTCTCCCATCATCAGCCTTATACCTTACCAGCCCCATTTGTAGCTCAATAAGTCATAATAATTAAGGAGCACGAACACTGATAATTAACAAATTACCTCTTCTCCCTGCCTCACTCCCTGCCTAACTATATAAACTCCTTTATTTTTCCCTTCTCCCCAAAGGAGAATACACTTCCCTCATTCCTTTAGCTGGAACCAGTGTATTCCTTACCCAAATTCCTGGGGCTCCCTTTCTGTATTATTCTATGGATGGCATTTACCACAGAGTTTTTTCCTCTATTCATCCATTAGCTCTTTGTATTTTGCCCTGGACCAAGCCCTGGTACCTTGCAGGTAGCCAGAATCTTAGGATATGACTATGCTCCCTAATAAACATAATTTTATCCTCTGACTGAAAAATCATCTGTGCTCTTTTCCATTTAGAAAATGAACTCAGAAGTGTGTGAATAGAAGATTTTATATTTTCCATTATTATATGTTATTACTAGTATTATTTTACTAATTTATTTTTGATTTATTATATCATGAAGGAAAGCTATATTTTAATGTATAGAACATTGTTAAGAATGTGTTTCATACATTGTGATTTTGCTGTAGGATTCATACCATATAAATAATGTAATAATTCTCCAAAATGGGCTCCTATACTTTTTTAGATTATTAGTTTGCTCAAATTAGATAGAAAAAGAAAATTAGATGTAAGCATTTATTAGGTTTTCGTGCTATGCATATAACATAAAAAATCAGTCACAATTGTTCATCAGTATGCAAAATGTAAATAAAATTTCATAATTAAAATTTAATTATATTCATATTTACATATTACCCTTATTTATGGCACAGAATAGTTCTTATTAAATGTGCCAGCTACGGTAAAGCCATAAAGTGGCAAATATTCTGGGTGCTGATGGAGATTGGGATAAGGTCCTTTAGTTATGACAGTATCTTTTGTTTTCTTGTTATTGGTGTCAAGAAAATGTGTAAGGAAATCTAGCTGTGAAATTACAAGTCTGTCTTAGGTATTTAGTATTTTTTCAGGCCATTTGCCTGTGTTTATCTACAATTAGGAAATTAGATTGTATATTAACAATAAAAGGATAAAGGTACTTTACATATATAGTAAGTTAGGTATATAAAGTTTTATTTCTTGAATTTGCATGTTAGAGCACAATACTGAATCAAACTTATTTTTAGCGGGTTTCTAAATGACTGTATTAATGCTTAACTGAATCCTTGCCTGTCTCTGTTTTTACTATGATTCCTGGTTTGTAAATTTAAAAAGCCCATGGAAATGTCAATTTCATAATGTTTTTAGAAAAGAAATGTTCCTTATACGTTAACTGGTAGGTGGAGAATTTGCCTTGGATATATGCGGGGGTTTTAGACTACAGCATTCCTCTTTAATGCACTACATGGGGTTATACAATGACAATGTAACTTTTCAAAAGCCTCTTAATTCTATACTGTCACTTGGTGATTATCTAATTAGGTAATATACGAGTCGTTTGTGTTTTTATTTCCCATAGACATTTGTTTTTCTAACCTGTAGAATTCTGAAAATAGTGAAGTACCAATAAGGTTTTAAGTAATTTATGTTGTTATTTATGCTTTTATTTTTCATGTAAATCAAAGTGGAGCTTAGCTACTCTAGAAATTTCCAGTTGTTTTTTTCCCCAAAAATCAAAGACAAAATTTTTTTTGTAATTTTTTGTTCTAAAATGCCACTTTTATACACTTACATACACGTTCAAATGATGGCCACTTTAGAAACATAGGGGCATAGGTATAACTTACTCTTCAATCTCCTACCCATTATGACTAGACAGAACATTCTACAATTCCTTATTTTGAACTACAGTGAAACGCAACTAGATACTGTTCCCTTTCTAGAATTCTTTTTTCCTAGGTTTTCAAGCTTAGATTTGTTGTTCTTTAATCTCCCTTTACAGTATTTTCTGTGGAGGTGTTTTATTAGCAATTAGCCAAATAATTGTTTACCTGTAACTTTAAGGTGGCCGTGGTCTCTTGTTTTTCAGTATTAATTCTCATACGGATACTTTTAGACAATGAATAAAAAATATTTGAATACATCTCAAATTATTCCCATACTCAGCCCTCTTCAGAGTTCTCTTTGGTCCTTCCTTGTATCATTTCCCTTTCTTGTCTGCCTATCCCCTTCCAAAATAAATGTCCTACATTCATCTCCTCCTCATAACAAGGGAATAGAGTTGAGCATTACTGTATGTATTCCTAAATAGGAATATATATCTTTGCATGCATGTATGGTGCCTAATGCTGCTATGATTGTATGTCACCAAATAATGAAAGTAACTAATATTTGACTGGTAATTTATTTTTATAAAGTATTCAATATAATTTCTGGTATTTCAGGTTTCTCTGTGCTCCTTTCAACCATTAGGCCAGCACTTAGGTCACTGTGCCAAGTGTCATGGGAGAGAAATATGTGTTTAACGGTAATGGTTCACAAGGAACTCGACAACTTATAGAATGATTAAGACATCATCCAGTATGAAACATTAAAAAAAAAAAAAGGTCATGCTCCCTTGTGGCCTCCTTTGTGGGGTGCCGAGGTGACTCAGTCTCTTAGGCATCTGACTTCATCTCAGGTCATGATCTCACAGTTTGTGAGTTCAAGCCCCACATCGGGCTCTGCACTGGCAGTGTGGAGCCTGCTTTCGATTCTCCTTCTCTCCTCTCTCTCTGCCTCTCCCCTGCTCGTGCCTTTTCTCCCTCTCTCTCAAGATAAATAAACTTAAAAAA
Organism: Puma concolor; assembly: GCF_028749965.1. Taxonomy (NCBI): domain Eukaryota; kingdom Metazoa; phylum Chordata; class Mammalia; order Carnivora; family Felidae; genus Puma; species Puma concolor. The sequence goes on from NC_141670.1 coordinate 27,344,824, forward strand.
AAAAAAAAAAGGAGACATTATCCAGTATGTTGAAGTTAATCCTCTTAAAAAAATGTATGATTCCTTTTGCTGTGGTACAATTATAAAGTGTAGATTTAAGGTGGGTGGGTTTTGTTGGGGGGGGGACTTTTATTTTAAAGCATTGGTTTTTAGACATGGATCCTCTTCTAAGAAACCACAGATATAGATGAACAGGCAGTTGGAGGAGCATGATTTAAACTCAGAAAGATTAACTGAAGGATATCTTTAAATGTCACATTTCTACTGTGTAAATGTTTGCCTCCATAAAACAGTTAATAAGGAGAAAGATTCTGGAAACAGAGAAAAGTAAAGTGTTTAAAAACTATTTTTTAATAGTGATCAGTCAGAAATAAAGTAGAATTTAATGCCATCCCTTGAAGATATCATAAAAAAAATTATTTAGTTGAAAGAGCAAAACTACCCTCTCTCTCTGGCCCTTCCCCTCTCTCTCTCTGTCTCTCTCTCTCTGAAAAATAAATAAACATTAAAAAAAAGGGGGGGGCGCCTGGGTGGCTCAGTCGGTTAAGCGTCTGACTTTGGCTCAGGTCATGATCTCGCGGTCCGTGAGTTCGAGCCCCACGTCGGGCTGTGTGCTGACAGCTCGGAGCCTGGAGCCTGCTTCAGATTCTGTGTCTCCCTCTCTTTCTGGCCCTTCCCCTCTCGAGCTCTGTCTCTCTCTCTCTCTCTCTCTCTCTCTCTCAAAAGTAAATAAACATCAAAAAAAAATTTTTAAAAAAGAAAGAGCAAATAGGCTGTAAGGTCGGACAGATTGGGTTCTCTTCTCTGCTGTTGCACTTTCTAAGTGTGACTATGGCTCTGTAGTTTTCAATGTACTCATGTGTAATGGAGATAATCCTACTCATTCCACAAGGTAGTTGAGAGGATGAAGTTATGCCATTGTGGTAACTTAGTAGTAACTTAGTAGAACGTCAGTAAATTAGATCCCTACTCCTTTGAAACATTTTTTGAAGACTTTGGACATATTTAGAATGGACATATATATAGTTTTGAGTATCCCAACATTCTCCACTCCACCACAGAAATTGTCTTTATTATCCAAGCTCAGTCCCAGATATCATTTGGATATTGTACGTTACCAGGTAATCTACAAAGCATATGATTGAATTAATTCTTTAGGAGCTCCGTCTTCACCACCCTCCGAAAACCTCACACTTAATAAATAAATTTGTTTATATTAACAGTTTGTAAATTCAGAAATATGTTTTTGAGCTCTATATAATCATTTTAAGACTATATTTGTGAAAAATTAATATCTGGCTGAAAATAATGCCACAGTATTCATTTGAATTGCATAGAGCACATCCAGTGAAGCACAGAGAACTTTCTTTTGTATTTATATGGGAGTGCTTAGGGTTGTATACCTTTGTCGTACTGTAGTATAGAATTTCTCTGTATTCTTTTTTTTTTTTTAACTTTTTTTTTTTTTTTCCAACGTTTATTTATTTTTGGGACAGAGAGAGACAGAGCATGAACGGGGGAGGGGCAGAGAGAGAGGGAGACACAGAATCGGAAACAGGCTCCAGGCTCTGAGCCATCAGCCCAGAGCCTGACGCGGGGCTCGAACTCACGGACCGCGAGATCGTGACCTGGCTGAAGTCGGACGCTTAACCGACTGCGCCACCCAGGCGCCCCTCCGTATTCTTGTTTAACAGCTCCCTCCCTCACTGTAAGTCTCCACCAAATATCAGGTTTGACCAGGATTTAAACAGCCTTTATATGGTAGATTATTACTCTGAAGACCCCTCAGTGAAACCGTGCCTCTCATTATTTATGCTTTGGCCGAGTTCCTTCTTACGCTGACTTTGAGCTAAACCTGGGACTGCTTCGATGCATAAAATGAAGCAGAAGGATTGCTCTGCCTCTTCCGGGACTAGCCCCTGAGGTATCCTGGCCGCTTGCCAGTTCCCTGCTTCTGGAACGCTCCTCCCTCTTTGAACCCGGCTGCCATGCCATGAGGCAGCCCAGGTAGCCGTGCGGAGGCCTCCAGCCAGAGACCCACTTGAGCTCAGGGAAGCCTCTAAACAAACAGCTCATTGTCCAGGCGTCCCAGGCCTTGTAACCTCAGTTGAGCTCCCTGTTTAGTAGCCTCCAGGTGACATCAGCCACCTCAGCACCCCAGCCCGTGCCACACAGAGTAGAAGAGCCACCTGCGTAAGCCACCAGCTGTGGGGGTTTTGTTACCTAGTAAAAGATAACCGATATACCCCTACTGTAAGAAAATAATAACTCAATGCTTGTTATCTGCTGGGCAAGGAGGTTGCATCTTTTCTCATGTAGATTACTGAAAACGGCTGTTTCATAGCTGTGTGGAAGAGTCCGTGAAGATTTAAAGATAAATCTCCAAATATATTTATTTCTTTAGCTATAAAGATGATTTTGAATTATATCTTGCAGTTTATGATTCTTTTCCCCCTCAGAGTGCAAGAAAGTAATTTCATGTACATCTTTTGTGGTCATAGTCTCAGGGGAAAAAACAGGAGTTGGAAGCTAGAAGACCCAAGTTTTAAGGTAAAATTATTACTAACTTTTAAGTTAAAATTCCTATGAGGCAAATTTTGTCATGCCTCCGAGTTCTCCATTTTTTAGCCTATAAAATGAAGGATTTGGGACACATGAGTTCTAAAATACCTTTCAACTCTAGAGGTGTCTGGGTAGGTCAGTTGGTTAAGCATCTGACTTCAAATCAGGTCATGGTCTCATGGTTTGTGGGTTCAAGCCCCGCATCAGGCTCTGTGCTGACAGCTCAGAGCCTGGAGCCTGCTTCCGATTCTATGTCTCCCTCTCTCTCTGACCCTCCCCCATTCATGCTCTGTCTCTCTCTGTCTCAAAAATGAATAAACATTAAAAAAAGAACACCTTTCAACTCTAACATTTTAAGATTGCAATGTATTTTGTTATTTATTTCTCATTAGAGTTAGTAGTAATTACCAGCAATATAGAATTGGATTATGTAAAGGTGTATGGAGTCACACGAGATAGGACGCTCCTGGAATCTGGAATAAAGTTTACATAGAGCCTTTTTCCCCTTTAAGAAAGTGTTAGCATTACCTGGGGGCCGATGCCTGGCTCTCGGTGGCCTTTAGTGGCCTTTATCATCCTCCTCTGTTCTTGGCAAAGCCTGGTAGATGAAAGGTCATACCACTTTTTAATATCCAACTTTTATGCGCCAGAGTTCAGATGTTACATGGGATTACAGGAAGGTCAAATGCATCAGGGAACTCTTCAAGCACTTTACGTTTAATTATATATCTAATCTAATCACTTCTTTAAAGTACATCTTGCTGAGCAATGCATGTCTTGCTGTAATGCAGAAATCCCTTAGAGCAAGTTTTCTTGCCTACTTATGATGGAGTATATTGTATAAAATCTTTATGCCTGTGTATATTCATTTTGTAACAATAAGGGCTTGAAAATGTCTTTTTTATTTTTCATTAGGGAATCGCTTCTACTAAAACAGTCTCTATTTTGTCAAGCATGACATTTCTACTGGTGAGGGTAATTAGTACCCATGCCAACTGTGCTCTGTTTCTCTCTGTGAGGAGAGAATTTTTAGTCGAAAGGGACCTGTGTTAAAAAGCAGGTGCTAACACAGGAGTTTATTTGAGCTCTGCTTAATCACTCTCCTCCTCACTTTGGTTTCTCCTATACTTGCATCCAAAAAGCATGTTTGCTGCAGTTTTCAACATTAGACTGGTTACTGGTCGAGGGATAGAAAAGGAGTGAGTACTAAATCGTTTTGCTGTGAGTATGATTCATTACTAAAATTTGAATTATAGGAGCCACTTCACAGAAGTGACACTTAAGTGTATTCTTTTCAAATGGCAAGAGTCTAAGTTTAAAGTGCTCTTTTTGCCTCTACAAGTAAACCAAACTTTATAGAGTACACTAGATTACAACTGCAGCATTCACTTGAAAAACATCCATCTGGCAGAGTGGCAAGGGAATAGGTTCTGGAAGAAACACAGAAAGTAGCTTCAGTGGTATTGCCGATGTCCTAGTTCTGCAGTTGAGTGGGATGGTGGGTAGTGTTATTAACATATTTTTCTGTATCCATTGGTACACGAGAAAAACATTTAAAAATAGTCCCATAATGATTATGATTTGATATGATCTCTTTGGCTTAAACTATTCGGTTAACCTCAGTTAACAGAGTATTCAGAAAAGGGCTCAAATCCTTTTAGTAAAGGGTGAACCTTAGTGGGTAAAAAGGCTTGCTTAGGAGCAAAGAGAAGTCTGATTTCAGAAACTTCGGGCCTGATGAGAAGCAGCAAAAAGTGAAGAGTTAATTATGGACTTAAGAACTTTGAGATTGTATGTAGCTTTGAATTAGCATTATTAGGAACTGTGGTCTGGCCATAATACAAAACCAATATAAAGTGTTAATTTTTTAATTCATTTTGTACTGCTTACCTGAAATCTTAGCTCAGGTTGCCATACCATAGACTGGTGACTTAAACAACAGAAATTTATTTCTCATAGCTCTGGATGGAGGCTGGGAAGTCCCAAGGTCAGGGTGCCAGCATAGTCAGCTTCTCAGCAGGGCGCTCCTCCTGGCTTGGGGAGGGCTGCCTTCTTGCTGAAAGAGGAATTGAGCTCTTGGGCACCAACCCCATTGTGAGGACCCCACTTTGTGACCTTATCCAAATCTAACTACTCCTAAAGGCCCTATCTTCAAATACTGCCACATTAGGGTTAGGGCTTCAACATAGGAATTTGCTGGGGTCGGGGTGGACACAAAACACTCAGTCCGTCTGTAACACCTGGTTATTTTTGTGTCACTACTTTTTTTTTTTAAAGAAATACAATAATTGCTCAGGAATCTTACTTCCTTCCTCCCCCGCCCCGTGCATAGTCACCCATTTATTTGCTTGCTCAATTAAATTGGAATTATAAAAGAAAATTTCTAAGAAGTATCAAGAATCCCCATAATATTCTTTTTTTCAAAAGACTGTTTTCAGTGACTAATAAGAAAACATCTTTCTCTACTAAGAATAGCATCAGTAGTGTAAAACTTCGGAAACACTATGAATACCATGCATAATTGTTTGAAATGCCTGTTTGGGTAGCCAAATTAGCAAATTTGAAAATAGACAAACTCTAAATATAAAATGTTTCATATATTGGTTTTCCTTTTCTGAAGATAGTAACATGATAAAACCCTACTCTGAATACCATAAAAACGCCCATTAAAGTCATCTCCTAGTTTCAGAGAGGGTTCAATACCTCTTAGAATTGGGGAAGGGGCTATGGGCAGGGAACAGAACTAGAGCTCTCTGCTCCTGACTACTCTCGGCTGCCAGATTCACAAATGCAAACTCAGAAGCAACAAGGACTGTATCACTGAAGGAGCTGTGAGGAATTTCTCCCAGTTTGCACAGTTAAAATGACTAATGATCTAACGTGGAATGATTCCCTCACAAATGATCTTTAGATGCCAATCAGTGTGACTTGTGTCCTGTCTCAAGAATCAGCCAGCTATCTGTTGAACATTAGTTAGAATCTTTGATGTTTAGATTTAAAAACCCAAGACTGTAAATATTAACTGTAAAAAGGGATTCATGTGAGGTTTGGGTTGTGTGAAAACTTTTCCGCTTAAGGTATAAAACATCAGGTTCGTATCAGACATGAAACCTGGTTTCCATAAAGTCTGCCAGCTGTTTCTCATTAAACAATGCAAAATTAATGTTGCACCTTCTGAGAGTGCTAAGCATTCTGTTTTTTTCTTCCTCCCATACAAACCCTATGAGAGGAAGCTAGAAACTCATTTTCATGCATACATTTCAATTCTGCTAAATCTGAGGCTGGAAAAGAGGAAAACAAATTTCTGGCTGTTGAAGAATCCCCTTGGAGTTTCCATGATGAGAACGTTAAGTTAAAATTGAATTAAGTTGGCATTCAGAGCTTTATTCTCACAAAGATTCCTCTGTGGATTTCCTGTTCTTTCTTGTATGCTCATTTCCTTTCCCCTCTCCTCTTCCCAATACACACACTAAAGATAGTCCTTTATATTTTCAATATAAAAATAAATTTTTATTATAAAAGACAGTTGAAATACAGAAACTTTGTTTTAGAAGATATTTCATAAATTCTACAAATTCTCAAATGCCTTCGATTCCTTCCTAAAGATGCCTACATATGTTACTTTGGAAGAATATCCTCTCTGAGCCTGGAGAATATCAATCATATTTTACCTCTGTTCATGTAGCTTATCTAGAATTCATAGAATCTTATTTGGAGAAGAACTTAAATGACAGCTAGTCCAACTTCCCAGTACAGTTCTCATCTTCACTATGGGAACTCTGACAGATTGTCGTCTGGCTCTGCTTGAATACACTCTTAAAAAAGTGAGAGCTCACTGTCACTGGTTTGGATCAGCCAGCATCTGATTTAGTGCTGAATTTCAGGTTTCACACATTAGGGAGGTATATTGACCAGCCCGAGGGTGACTAGGAAGGTAGTCAGGACATTATTCTGGAAAAAGCAGTTGAGGCAACTTCAGGAATTTAGTTCAAGAGACCAAATGATTGTCTGTTAGGGATCTGCAGAAAAATCCTGTCCTAGGAAAGAGGCAGGTAAATTGTCTTCTCTAGTTTCAATTTTTTCTTGTCTTCTGATACTTACTATTTTAGACAACTTCTGTTGTTAAGAAGTCCTACATTTCCAGGGTGCTCATCCAGTGGTATGGTCACACTCTCATTATTGGTAGGATTTCACATACAGTATCCCCTGGATCACTGCTGAAGTAGCCAGAACTACCAATGTGATCCCTGCCTACCCAGTTACCCTTCTGCAGTCAGCCACACTAGTCCATTTCTGAACATGCTATGCAGAACCTGAGCACCCAGGCAAAGGAAAAAAAGGAAAGTGGAATGAGAGTTCTGAAGTCAAGACTGTCTGCTTTTGATCTCCAACTCTGCTGTTAACTTGCTGTATTAATCCTCCTCTTCCTCAGTTTACCCTTTTGTTATATGGAGATAATAGTTTCTAGCTCTGATCATTGTTGTGTAAAGTAAATACAAATTAGTAAATACACATTTTGAAGAGTGCTTGGTACATAGAAAGTACCCAGTAGATTTTAGCTATTATTTTCAATAAACTACTTTGTATTTTCAAAATGTTTTCATGTCTTCTATTTCATTTTAGCCTGAAAATAACTCAATGAGGAAACCATTACTATTGTCACCCAACTCCTCCCATTACAGAGACTGTGACTTAAAAACACTAATATGTTAAAACACTTCAGTTCTAGGAGTGGTATCATGTCTGTTTTGAAAAGTCATAGTCATGGGGCTTCTGGGTGGCTCTGTCAGTTAGGTGCCCAATTCTTGATTTTGGCCAGTCATGTTCTCGTGGTTCACAAGTTGGGAGCCCCACATCAGGCTCTGTGTTGACAGCACGTAACCTGTTTGGGATTCTCTCTCTCTCTCTCTCTCTCTCTCTCTCTCTCTCTCTCTCTCTGCCCTTCCCCAGCTCACACACTCTCTCTCCTCTCAAAATAAGGAAATAAACTTAAGAAAAAAAAAAGAAAGAAGAGTTATAGTTCTGACATAGTCCACTATGATAAGACTATATATGTTGTTAGCTTTGTTTAGCTCGAGGTACTGTGCTTGAGAGAACCATTCACCAGGAGTCAGAGGACCAGAGGAAAAGACTAGAAAAGAAAACATTACTGTAGAAGGATCTAGTAATGTGTAATCTGTAGAAGAGACAAGTTAAAGGAAACAAAGTTTTTGAAAAAAGTATGAATAAAATATCTTTTTAAAAAGTTTTATTTCTACTTTGGCTCATCAATTTTTATTCTCCAGATAGTTTCTCTTTTAAATTCTCTTTATAGTAGCCCAAGAATTGAGAAACTTCAAGGATGAGATAGTCTAATCTTCATTATGGTACTATTTTAAATCTCCCTTCAAAAGACAGGCATCAGTGATATGTATTTCCATGGACTCGTGCCCATATGAATTCTCTAGCTTATAGTTTGTTTTGATTTTGATTTATGTATCCCTGTCTCAAAGAACTTCTTAGGTATTCCTACCAAGCAGATTAATCATGTCTCTCTGCCTGAAAGAAATTTAATAGCTCTAATTATGTGTTGTTATATTTTCCTGGGAATTTATATTAATGGCTGATAACAGTATTTTATTTGTAGAAGGGAAATACTGATCTATCTTAACCAAATGATACGTTTGAATGAGGTGTTTTTTGTTAAGATAGCCAGAGCAGAGATGGAACAACCTGTTTATTTACAGACAACCGGTGAATAATTATGATACAGCTACACAATGGAAATGCTAAGCAAAGACTAAGATTAGACTTATATGTACTAATATTTTAAGAGAAAAAAAGCAAACTTCAGAAGACTGTAATATGATCCATTTGTGTGACCCAAACAACAGTAAAAAGAACTCAGAGAAACACATGTTCATGTACATAGAAAAAAGTCTCACATGCTACTTGTGCATGTTAAGCAATGGTTACTTACAGGAAAGGGGTTTGTTGAGCTAGAGGAAGAAATTGAGGACATTTTACTTGATATTATTTTAGAGGGAATCATGATTTTTATCATATAAAAGAATTCTTTTGGGGAGGGAATGGTGAGTAAAGGTAAATGATAAGTGAGACCAGTTAAAACTGAGAAAATACTTATGTAATACCTCATTTTTTTGAGAGAGAGAGAGAGTTCTAGAGCTGAAGTGTAAGCGAGGGAGGGGCAGAGTCAGAGGGGAAGAGAGAATCTAAGGAGGTTCCATGCCCAGCACAGAGCCAACGGGGGCATGGGGTGTGGTGCTCTATCTCACAACTGTGACATCATGACCGGAGCTAAAATCAAGTGTCAGGCGCTTAACTGACTGAGCCACCCAAGTGCCCCTGTAATGTCTCATTTTTATTTTTTTTTTAATTTTTTTAACGTTTATTTATTTATTTATTTTAAATTTTTTTTAACGTTTATTTATTTTTGAGACCGAGAGAGACAGAACATGAACGGGGGAGGGGCAGAGAGAGAGGGAGACACAGAACCGGAAGCAGGCTCCAGGCTCTGAGCCCTCAATCCAGAGCCCGACGCGGGGCTCGAACTCACAGTCCGTGAGATCGTGACCTGAGCTGAAGTCCGACGCTCAACCGACTGAGCCACCCAGGCGCCCCCACGTTTATTTATTTTTGAGACAGAGAGAGACAGAGCATGAACAGGGGAGTGGCAGAGAGAGAGGGAGACACAGAATCTGAAACAGGCTCCAGGCTCTGAGCTGTCAGCACAGAGCCCGACGCGGGGCTCGAACTCACAGACCGTGAGATCATGACCTGAGCCGAAGTCTGATGCTTAACCTACCAAGCCACCCAGGCGCTCCTCATTTTTAAAACCATACCTGAAAGTCTGTTTGTATAAAAAAGTGGAAATAAGTATTGGAATTAAAAATTTTTTTTTATTATTTATTTTTTGAGAGACAAAGACAGAGTGTGAACAGGGGAGGGGCAGAGAGTGAGAGAGACACAGAATCCAAAGCAGGCTCCAGGCTCTGAGCTGTCAGTACAGAGCCTGACATGGGGCTCGAACTCACAAACCATGAGATCATGACTTAAACCAGAGTCGGACACTTAACCGACTGAGCCACCCAGGCGCCCCAAGTATTGGAATTTTTAAGTGTAATGATTTTCTGTTTGTTTATATATACTTTATTTAAAAAAAAAAGATGGCAAGGGGTGCCTGGAGGGCTCAGTTGATTGAGCCTCTGACTCTTGATTTCGGCTCAGGTCATGATCCCAGGGTCTTTGGATCAAGCCTCACATCAGACTCTGTACTGAGCATGGAGCCTGCTTAAGATTCTCTTTCTCTGCCACTCTGCCTCTCTCTCTCTCTCTCTCTCTCTCTCTCTCTCTCAAAAACAAACAAAAAACCCATGATACCTCTAATTCACAGATTCATAGAGGTAGTAACTGTAAAACTGATGGTACACAGAGCAATCTTATCACAAAAAGTAGAATATCCAGACATGAAATGTTGCCTGATATGATACCGTATGACATATCATCTATGAAACATTCTTGCGAAAGAAGTTTCATGTGAAAGAGGAAAATATAGATAAGCGCAAGTTAAATAATCACACAGGAAAGACAACAACTAACAAGGTCTCTTCAACAAGTCCGTAAGGTGAAAAGAGAAAAAAAGGAGAGAAGAAGACCCTTATACATTTAGGGAGACTTAATGGCACAAGAACAAAAGTACTGATCCTGACATGCAGTGAACCAGTGTTAGGAAGTTTTTTCAGCCAATGATGAAATGTGAATATTGGCATGGGTAATAGATGGCTATACCCCTATTCTTTTTTTTTTTTTTCAACGTTTATTTATTTTTGGGACAGAGAGAGACAGAGCATGAACGGGGGAGGGGCAGAGAGAGAGGGAGACACAGAATCGGAAACAGGCTCCAGGCCGTGAGCCATCAGCCCAGAGCCCGACGCGGGGCTCGAACTCACGGATCGCGAGATCGTGACCTGGCTGAAGTCGGACGCTTAACCGACTGCGCCACCCAGGCGCCCCACCCCTATTCTGTTAGATGTACTAAGTTGGGGGTTTTGAAAGAAAATGCCCATAATTTTTAGAGATACCTGTGGAAGTGTGTGTGGGCGAACTGTTACAATGTCTTGAATTTGCTGCAGAATACTTTAGTGGGAAAAGGAAAAGATAGATGGCAGAGGCCAGGGTAGCAAAGTCTTAATAATTAATGGTTGTTGAATCTGGGTGATGATTACATGAGTGTTCAAGTGCTGAAAAGATCATAATATTTTTATCTTATGAAGCCATTTTTGTAACTGTTTCTAGAGCAAGAGGCTGAAGGAAGAACTTGAATAGTATATGGAGCTTGTATGGACTGAGAAAAGGTTACGCTTGAGTCTTTTGAAGAAATTGTTAAATGGAAAGAGAAGTATCCTTTGTTATCTCTTGAGCCAGCTTTTAATAGGATTCTTCTCCTAGTTTGGCAGACGAATAAGTCTGGCTTTATTCAGCATGCCTGTGTGCCCTTGCACGTAGGCACACACATACAGACACACACACACACGATTTTCTGACTTGGGACAACTCCAGGAACCTAGAAACTCATTCAGCATTAAGCTGGAGTGGGGTGACCAAGCATCGCAGTTTGCCTCAGATGAATGGGCTTCCTGGGATCAAAAAAATCTTGGGCAAAGCAGGATGAGCTAGTCACCCTAGTCTAGGAAAGTCTAGAGGATTTGATAGAGGTCAAACTGGGCCTTCATCTTAATGAAAACTGAAATACATTATATATCATGAGGTTAGACAGCTGTCTGGTAACTTACATCATGGCTTCACAGTTGTGGTTTTGTTCTTTCCTAGGGAACGCATCAAACATCACGCAGGCATGTGTTGAAATGTAGGTTTAAATCTCTCACATAAATTTAAAGTCTCATTCACCAAGCTGGATCATTCATGTCCTCTGTTCCCTTTTAGTAATGTAAATCAAAAGTTGACAATAACTTTGATTTTGTTAACACTCTACTAAATATAAGGGACTATGTTAAGCCTTCAAACGTAAAATTAAGATATATTCTCTGTTCTTACGAGCTCACGGTGGATTAGAGGAGACAAATAATTACTGTATGTTATTTTGTGACAAGTGTTACGGTAAAAGATTGTGGCAAATGGTTTTAGGACCAGTCTTTGGCAATCTTTTTTTGTATTTTATTTGCAAAAGTATTCTACAAAGACAAAACAAGAGGAAAAAAGAGAATTATTTGGAGTATTGGTATTTTGGAATCTCGTTTTAAAATCTCGTTCAAAGGATGTCCCAAAGTTTGTGCTTTATAAAAATAGAATAACAGTCTTAAGAAATTAAGAATTAATGTTTATATTTTATGCTTTTGAGATGAACGGTGTTACAAAGATTGGGATGTTCTGTGTGATAATGGTGAACTTCAAAAGCTTTCTCAGCACTGTCAGATCAAGGAACCCTTTCCCCTGTACCCAGAAGTCATTTGTGAGAGAGCAGTATGGGTTTGTGTTAAAATATAAATGCTAAAATTCCTTTGGCATTGAACATTTGTAATAATGCATTTAAATCTTGAGATATGGTTATCATGATTTCTTTGCTCAATGGAAAAAAACAAGATTTAGAAATTAAATTTTTATATTCTAGGCACGTAATAATACATAGGTCCCTGAAAGCTCATAGCTGCCTTATGGATCCCTAAGATTCTTTTATTTTAATATTTAACCCTCAAGAATATTTTGTCTTTTCATTGTTGTTTTGATTTGTTAAGAAGTTGTGTGAAATTCAATTTAAATGGGAGAATATTTTGTTACTAGTTAATTTCTCCAGAAGGTATTTCACTTATTAGTATAATCTAATTCCCATTCATTTCAGCTAATTAGTAATTAGGGTATTTGAGCCATGTGGAGTGAACCAGGGAGAGCAGAGTAAAAGATGATGTTGGAAAGTTGAAGAGTAGTGATAGGAGAGATTCCCTATGGTCTTCCAGATCATTGTATAGACTTAGCTTTTACGTCTGGTGAGATGAAGAGCACTGAAGATTCTGAACAGGGGACTGGTGTATCTAACTGGTATGTTACAACAGGATCACTCTGCTGCTATGTTGCATGAACTCTAAGGAGATTCTTCTGGAAGCCAGAATGCCAAATAGAAGGCTGTTGCCACTCAGCCAGCTGAGAGAGGATGGTGACTTAGACCAGGCCAGTGACCGAGCAGTGACTAGACTCTGGAGATGTTTTGGAGATAGTGCCAACAGAAATACTCTGATGCGGTGAGCATCGTGTGTGAGAGAAAGATGGTACTCAGGAACTCAGGGTTTTGGACCTGAGTAAGAAAAAGGATAGAGTTGGTATTAACAGCAGTAGGAAATTCTTCAGAGTAGGTTTTGGAGGGAGTACTAGGAGCTCAGTTGTGGGCCTCGGCATGAGATGTCTTCAGCATGTCCTTGTGGTGACATCAAGTAGGAAGTTAGATTATGAGAGTCAGGAGTTCAGCAGAGAGACTGAGCTGGAGATATGACTGAGGAGTTGTCAGTGTACGAATGTTATTTGAAGCCACAAGACTGCATGAGGTCACCGAAGAATGATATTGGTAATGAAGAAAAGAGATCTAAGGACGTAGTCCTAGAGTACTCCAGTGTCAAGAAAATGAGGAGCAACCAGAAAAAAAGACTAAGGAGTAACCAGTGAGGAAGGTGTCTAGGTATCCTAGAAACCAAGGGGAAAAATATTTCAAGAAGGAAGAGGGGTGATCGGCTACATCAAATAGTGCTGACAGGTAAAGTAAGGTGAGGACTGACAAATGACCACTAAGAGATAACTTCTAAGCGTATAAGATACTTGATAAGGTGATAATAAGTTGTAACTACTGTTTATTGGGCTTTTTCTGTGGGACACTGTATTAGGTGCTTTATACAGTTTTCTGTAACCCATTAAATAGCTTTATATGGTAAGAATTACAGTTCTCATTTTATAGATATTGGAAGCCAAGGCTCCAAGACACTAAGACATTAGTCCAAAAGTATATACCTTGTAAAGTTGCAAAGCAAGAATGCAAACCCCAAATTTAAAAGGCTTTACTTTTTTCCTTATATTGTACTGCTGGACTTACAGTAAGGTTGCCACCACAGTTTTTTAACAGGGTTTTCACCTGACGTTACTTTATGCATTTATGTGTAGGGTAAGTTAAAGCTATCTTACATGCTTTATTTTGTGCCACAAATTTATATCATAAAAGGCAAGGGTAGATATATGTGTTTGGTTTTTTTCCTGTGGCCTGATTCCAAGAAGGAAACTTCGAATTAGGAGATTTCTTTCAGTAAAGATTCTTTTTTCCATACACATTTTACAATATGAAATATCAGTAATGTTCTCTACGGCAGAGAAAAAAGTTTTTATATTTGCAATTGTCCCATATTTTATCACTCCTCAAGTTGACTTTTAAAATATTCCAACAGAAAAATCAGTTTTAAGAATCCATCTAAGGTGTGCAAACTAACGGCAATTGCTGGCCTCTGTATGATGATGTCTTAGATATTTGCTTCTTGTGTTTACTAGTTTACAATCACCGCAAAATCAAGGAACATGTGTGAATATTTTACAAACGGGTTTTCTTTATTTTTTCAAAGCCTAAATTGCACTCTGTTAATTATCCTAGCATTTAGAAAATTACTTTTATCATTACGTGGCCATTTCGCAATTGTAAAAGTATAAAGTGGCCACTGTGTGTTAACCATGCACTAAATTTAGTCTTAGGCCATATGATTTTAATTGCTTTGCATCAGAAAATAGTATTTGGTGTGTATTGTTTACCATCTAGCTAACCGTTACACCTACTGAACTTCTTTCTAGAAGAAAAACCTCTGGGTTCTTAGTAGTGTAAGCTTGCTTAAACCATCCTTGGTTCTTAATTTGTACTTTTTCTTTTTGCTTTGTACCCTTTCCTCAAATTTATTGCATGCATTTACAGATTTGTATGTGCCTTCTAGTGATACGATTCAGTTTACATAATTAGCATCCGCATTATGCTGACTACTTGGAAAGTCTCATCTAGCTTATTCTGTACTTACTCTCCCTGCAAAGTTATCTACTCCCTTGGCTCAGCTATCCCTACTGAGGCACTGCTACCATTTTGCTAACTGACACTCTCATTATCTCTCTCCCTCTGCGATCTTCAATTCAGGTCTTCCGCTGTTAGTTTGGCCCCTACCCCCAGTTTATTCTCTGTGGAATAGCTAGAGCGATCTTTCCCAAACTGCAGTCTTACATAATTTTCTGCTTCACATTCTTGAGGGGGTTCCCGTTGTTCTTAGAGTCCCCCCCCCCAATCTCATACACTGAATTTAGCCACTGAAGTTTCTTTAGTTCCTCTGTGTCCTCTGGGTGTTAATATGTGCTCTTCATACTACCTGGAATAAAGTTCCCCATCCTTTTGCCTCAGGGATTTCTGTTTATCCTCCAGTCTCCCCTCAGGAAGCATCTGAGAATCTTTCCTAAGCCCAGTCCCTTCTGCTAGCCTCCAGAGTGGGTTAGGTATGCAGCCTCTAGCCTCTCCTGACATCTTGAACTGTTTGTCACATTTAACGGTATTTGGTGAGCACTGGGTGTTTTATGTAAGTGAGGAATCACTAAATTCTACTCCTGCAACCGATACTATACTATATGTTAACTAACTTGAATTTAAATTAAAAAAAAAATAGTATTTTCTTTCTCTAGTTGATTCCTCAGAAGCTAGGCTTTTGTTTCTTCATCTTTTGTCCTTCTGAAGAATTAGTATGTATGTATTTCATTTAGGGACTCATGTTTTGGAAGAAGAAGACTCATCAAGGCAAAGTATCGAGCCTTTCTTGTTTACCATGCTACCCCTAGCACTTAACATACTGCAAGATACACTGCACATGCTAAAATATTTTAAATGAATGCCAGTGATAACTAAATTTGTGTTCAGCCTTCACCTCTCCTGAATTCTAGTTGGTCCCATGATCACTAGGGTATCCGGCACCTCAGATTCATAAACCCAAACCTCTTCCTCTTCTGTCCTCCCTTCCCTGCCCCGACGTACATCCTTCTTTTCTTTCACCTGTCACTGACATTTCCAAACTGGAACTGCTGTATCCCTTACTACCTGCATCCATCAGTTACCAGACTCTGTCACTTCTGCTTTCTAATAGTTCTTGACATTACTCATTCCTCAACTCTTGTTTTTTCCACAACTGCTTTATTTCAAGCCTGTCACTTCCTGCCTTGTCAACTACAGAACCTTCTACTTTACCTGATCACAGCAGTTTAGAAACTAAGTACATAGCCATTTTGAAAGCATTATAAATAATTTTTAGTCTCACTGATTTGTAAAAATCCAGAAACTAAATATTTTTTCTTCTGATTAATTCTTCTAAATAAATAGTTAATGTGTGTGTGTGTGTGTGTGTGTGTATTCATCTACTTAGGGACTTTGTTCATTTTCAAGAATCAGAAAAACTATTATTAAATCAACTGTATACAAATAAAATTTTGTAAAAGATTCTTAATATGAAAAAGGGAAATCTTTTTGTGCATCAGTAATGAAGGTGTCACTTTTTTCGTATAATATTAAATGTCAGCTATGTCCTATAAAAGAGCTTACTGACTTATTGACCAGTCATCCAGAGCAGTCACTGTCTCTAGAGGAAGCTTCCCAAGTGCAGTATAAAGTTCAATTAAGTCCTGAAAGTGGGCCAAGATGGAGTAATAGGGACTAGTTTTACTTTCCCTCTTGAAACAATAAACACACACACACACACACACACACACACACAAATGAAATCTATGAAACAGTGGTTTTCAAAAATTGGACATCATGCAGTACGTATAGTGATCCCTGAGAGATAAACATTAAATAAGCTGAGCTGTGTGACTGCTCTGGCTTACTGCCAAGAAAGCGTTTCCAGTCCTTAAACAGGAAAGGGGAAACCCAGGAGGAGCCCCGTGGTCTCCCTGAGTTGAGAAGGTGGAATTAGGAGTTTAGGGAGACCATGGGGCAAGAGTTAGCAGGTTGGAGACCAGCGAAAGGAGAGCTCCAGAGATCTGCAAAGGGTCCGCTTACAGTGTTCAGCTGAGTACTGATTTGATATAAGTATGAGGAAACCAAAGAGGCAAGAGAAGAACCATGGAAAAGAGGATTAGAGGGAACAACTCTGGCAGGTCACATAGCATCTGTCACTGTGTCTGTTGCTACCAGCCAGAGTGGACAAACCTCTTAATTCACCAGATATCATAAGGTACTCAGAAGGGTAATAAATACCTCACTAGGAGAGAAAAATTAGTCTTAGACTTAAAAAGCTGCTCTGGGCCTGTTTAACAAAGCTTAAAAACAAGCTTGGAAAGCAACCTAAGATACGTATCTTTGGAGTCCCCGAAGGAGAGAATGGCGGAAGAGAGGGCAGAAAAAATACATGAAAAAATTATAGCTGAAGGTTTTCCAAATTTGGTGAAAACTATACAGCACAGATCTAAGAAGGCCAGGAAGCCCCGAGCATCACAAAAGGAGAAGGAGGAGAAGGAAAAGGAGGAGGAGGAGGAGGAGGAGGAGGAGGAGGAGGAGGAGGAGGAGAAGGGAAAAGGAGGGGGAGGAGGAGGAGAAGGGTATACCAGTATACTTCACAGTCAAATTGCTTGGAGCCAGTGGTAAAGAGAAAATATGAAAGCATCTGGAGGAGAAGCCACCTGTATAAAAGAATAAACATAAGCATGTTGGCAAATTCCTAGTCCAAAATGATGCAAACCAGAAAGTAGCAAAGCAACATCTTTAAAATCTTCAAGGAGAGGGAAAAACAGTTTTAAAAATAACTTGACATCTCCTGTCAGTATCATCTGAAGTAACATTTGACCCGTGTCCGAAAGCGGAAACTTGAATGGGCAAGGTGTTTGATGATACAGAGATTTTAATCATCTATTTTGGTACGACATTTTACATTTTGAAAGTGTTTATATATGGGAGAAAGCTTGCTTTTGGCACATTTTGGAGGTAGCTAGGATGGGTGATTTTCTCTCTATTTTATACATGAAGAGGCTGAGATGTATAGGTAATAGGACTTTCACAGTTTCATAAGACCCAGAAATAGAATCAGGCTTCCTGACTTCCTCTTCAGGACTCTCTTCTGACCTACTCCCATCTCCTCACTATTAGCTGTGTACTACTCAAAAATATTTCCTAAACTTAGAGGCTGTCAGAATATACCACGTGCCTTGAAGTGATTGTTTTGTATCTTGACGTTTGCAGTACATGAAGAAAAGAAATTTAAAGTCTTATTAAAATATCAAGGTCCAAATAGAAGACAGGAAAAAATGAGAGTACATTAAGGTGTATTAGGCCTTGTGTGAAAAGCTGTTACAGTATTTAAACTTTAAGGAAATGAGCAAAGGTAGGAAAATTGCAATGGTTGCAGAGAACCTTTTAATTAATGTTATTTCCCTTTTTTAAAAAGAGGTAAGAAGTTTGGTTATTTTAATTACCATTTTAAATATGAGCAGAGATTCTTTTAATAACTTGGTTCAGATTAATGTGGCAGAAATTGGTTGAGAAGAAACTAGATTTTTTATATATGCTGCATCTATAGTACATAAAATAGAAGAATTAAATATTATCTTATATTTCACTGCCTCTGATATAGCAAATTAACCCCTTGCTAACAGCCATGTGGAATGAATATGGTCCACTGTCCTTGTTGTTGCCACTAAAGTTTCTTCAAATTGTTCTTTAGAGAGGTTTTTCAACCTTTGTGTTCAGGAGAAATTTTGCGAGCCAGATCTTTAGGGAAGTCCTTATGGTAGAATTGAGATTTAAACGCTTGAACTTGAAAAGTAGGCAAGGTTGAAGTAGAATAAGGAAGAATGTTTTTGGTTATAACATGTCCTCTCAGAACACTGAGGACAATTCCTATTGGAAAGAAATAGGAAATAAAGTAGAGAAGGTAGGCTGGAGCTAGATTACTGAAGGCCTTAAACCACAAGTAGGAGAAACCGCTGAACAGCACTGAAGTTAGAATTTACTCCTGAGGTGAGTGAACTGTCATCCAATTATGCAATGTGACTTTCTCGCACTTCAACTCAGTGCTTTCTGTGTATGTTAGAATGTATTGTGTTTCAGTCTACATAAGCACAGATGAAATGACAGAGCGAGGACGATTTACCCGAAGAGAGGACGTGTTTTCTTTTTCTTTTCTAGTCTACGCCTCTACATCTGGCTGCAGGCTACAACAGAGTGCGGATAGTACAGCTTCTTCTCCAGCATGGTGCTGATGTTCATGCAAAAGACAAAGGGTAGGTGTATCCATCTATTCCTTTTTTGTTTTTATTAAACATTTTTTTCTTCATGTATGTTTATTCCTGAGAAAGAGTGCAAGTGGGAGAGGGGCAGAGAGAGGGAGACACAGAATCCAAAGCGGGCTCCAGGCTCTGAGTTGTCAGCCCAGAGCCGGACGCGGGACTTGAACCCATGAACCGTGAGATCATGCCTGAGCCAAAGTCGGATGCTTAACTGAATGAGCCACCCAGGCGCACCTCAGTTTATTTCCTTTAGTGGTCTCACCCACGGACTGTTATGCTTTGTTTTAGCTTCTGATACACTAAAGCTTTTGCTCACTGGACAAAGTCCTAAATCCATTTCTTTATAGCTTGTGTAGCACTTTAAGAATGTTTGCAACTTCAGTTTGACTTCATTTCCATGTTCTACTCATTAAAGATGATTTCTCATAGTAATTTCCTAAATTAGTTCAATTTTATTGCAGTTCTGTTATTTGAAGTTAAATTTTGCTTTTCTCAATTACTGATTTTTCAACTCAAATTGCATTTCAGAAAGGGAGATGAAACAAATAGAAAATTCTGATAATCCAGTAACGTAGCTGTCCTGTTCATCTGGTGTGTAAGGATCATCTTTTATTAATAAACCGAAAGCATACGTTTACAATATTCTGATTTGGTTTTTATCCTGATAAAATCTTGGACATCTGAACTGAGAACATTTACAAAGGTTGAGGTGGGAATGGAGGGGAGAGGGACAGTTAAGAAAGCAGCGAAGCCCTTTATTTTATGAATAGGTGTGTTTTGGGGAACTTAGTACCGGTTTCCTATCTCGTCTTCAGAGACATAGGAATTAGGTCTGCTCCTATGTGATGGGCTAACATTTCTCATTATCCCACCTTCAGATCTAAAAGAGAATTGACCTGGGGCGCCTGGGTGGCTCAGTCGGTTAAAGCGTCCGCCGTAGGCTCAGGTCATGATCTCACGGTTCATGAGTTCGAGCCCCGTGTCTGGCTCTGTGCTGGAAACTCAGAGCCCGGAGCCTGTTTCGGATTCTGTGTCTCCCTCTCTCTCTGCCCCTCCCCCGCTCACACTCTGTCTCTCCCTCCCTCTCTCTCTCTCTCTCTCTCAAAAATAAATAAACATTACAAAAAATTTTTAAATAAAAAATAAAAATAAAAGAGAATTGACCTTAGTACCCAGGTAATGTAGATCCGTATTACACTCCGGTCATTGGCAGCATAAAGAAAAGAAGCCCCGGAGGGAGGAGGGTCTCTTTCACTTTGCCCCCCTCCCTGTCAGGAAACATTAGAAATGAAGAAACAACTCAGTGCCTGAGACACTTACCAGAGAGGGAATCCATCATTTCAAATCCTCTTCTTGGTACTGTTTCTGTCTCGCCTGACATGTACCCTATGTGAATGGTGTCCCCATAGTACAGGGGCACAAATGCCTCATGCTCTCGTACATCGCTGTTCCCTTATGCTTGTCTGAAAACAGAGAAGTACACCACAAAAATGGGAGTCCTTGACTCATGCAGAATGAGAGTTGGATATGTAAGTCATAATAGTTTGGATGTTTCATTCTGATGCTGGCAGTTACCTACAGAGTGAAATAAAATGGTAGGAAGGTTTCAGCTCACTCTCCATTAACATTTTTCTACAAATACTTGATCTTTAAAGCATGCAGTTGTCAATTAGCTCATGTCCTTCCTTTTACCTCAGTGCTTTTCTAATTGGTGTTTTTATCATATTTAAGGATTGTGTACACAAAGCACAAGATAAATACAAAAGGTTAAGCATTAGCTATGCTTTGTAGCCTCTTATTAAATATTTTTAAATGCTTTTAATATAATTATATTTGGATTTATTAGTTTTTGTCTTTTAGCACTTAGATAAATGACTATATGTTGTTTGTTTGAAATTTGGGTACATTATTGCCTTTTTTTCCATTTAGCGGACTTGTGCCTCTTCATAATGCGTGTTCATATGGACATTATGAGGTCACAGAACTGCTACTTAAGGTAAAAGATGTTTTAAAACATTGGATACTGTTTGCTTTTTTTTTCCCTAACTTGTCATGAGTTTTCATGTGTTGTGGGAGCCAATAAGAGTTTTAAGAAAATAAAATGTTTTTAAAAAATAATGTTAAAACATTCAACCTATTTTAAATTGTCTTTAAAAGCTGAAATGAAAGAAACTAAAATGCTTATTGGCATTTCAAAGAGTCACAGCTGAAATTTACAATGAGATAAATGTCTTCTGAGTTGTACTAAGATCCAGTGAAATGATCGCTGACCTGAAACTGTTTTTCTCAATCCAGCATGGAGCTTGTGTCAACGCTATGGATCTCTGGCA
Source organism: Puma concolor (assembly GCF_028749965.1). Classification (NCBI taxonomy): domain Eukaryota; kingdom Metazoa; phylum Chordata; class Mammalia; order Carnivora; family Felidae; genus Puma; species Puma concolor. The sequence goes on from NC_141670.1 coordinate 27,366,000, forward strand.
GTTCACTCCACTCCATGAGGCTGCTTCCAAGAATCGTGTGGAAGTCTGCTCTCTGTTACTTAGCCATGGTGCTGATCCTACACTAGTCAATTGCCATGGCAAAAGTGCTGTAGATATGGCTCCAACTCCTGAGCTCCGGGAGAGATTGACTTGTATGTATTTATATCTCAGACTCAACATTGCTTGCTGTAAATTGAAATATCTCATTTTTGTTTAGTTATGAAGACTGGTGTTTTGTCCAACTTGAATAACAACCTTCTATTCTTACACGTACGCTAGTTTGTAATCCCCCTTTCTGATCCTGCACATTTCTTCTAAGGCTAATGAGGGTGAGTCAATCCATAGCCATTTATTGCATGCTTACTCTGTGCCAGGTCCTGCAAGCACAACAGTGTACAAACCAGGAAAAAAATTCTGAGCTCACAGAGCTTATAATTCTTGTGCTATTGAGCACTCACTATTTCCCAGGCCCTGCAAGGTTGGACAATCATGTTTGTGTTTCTTGTGTGTGTTATAGCCTAAGTGCAATCATTTGCCCCAATTTATTATTTTTTTTTTAAGTTTTTAAAAATGTTTTGAAAGAAAGCGTGAGTGGGAGAGGGGTAGAGAGAGGGAGACACAGAATCTGAGCAGGCTCTAGGCTCTGAACTGTCAGCACAGAGCCCGACGCGGGGCACAAACCCACCAACTGCGAGATCATGACCTGAGCCAAAGTTGGACGGTCAACTGACTGAGCCACCCAGGTGCCCCAACTTGCCCCAATTTAAATAAGATCTTTTTTAAGATTTGGTGGAAGTAATATTCTCATATATTGATATATATTACCTATATATACATATGCATGTTTTTTATTCTAACTTTAATTTTATTTTTATTTTTATTTAGAGGGAGAGAGAGACAGAGTGTGAGCAGGAGAGGGGCAGAGAGAGAGGGAGACACAGAATCTGAAGCAGGCTCCAGGCTCTGAGCTGTCAGCACAGAGCCCGACACGGGGCTCGAACTCACAGACCACAAGACCTGTGCCTAAGTCGGATGCTTAACCAACTGAGCCACCCACACGCCACCATATGCATGTTTTTTTAGATAAGCTTTTTGTCTTGGAATAGTTTTACATATATATATATATTTTTTTAATTTTATTTATTTTGAGAAAGAGAACGTGCATGGGTGTGACAGAGAGAATCCCAAGCAGCCTCCACAGTGTGAGCCCAGAGCCCATCATGGAGCTCAGTCTTACAAACAAGGAGATCATGACCTGAGACAAAATTAAGAGTCGGGTGCTTAACAGACTGAGCCACCCAGGTGCCCCTGTCTTGGAATAGTTTTAGATTTACAGAAAATTTACAAAATTAGTGCATAGAGTTCTCATATACTCCATATCCAGTTTGCCCCTTTATTAACATCTTACATTTGTATGATACATTTGCCATAGTTAATGAACTAGTATTGATAGATTATTAACTAAAGACCATATTCTACTCAGATTTCCTTAGTTTTTACCTAAAGTCCTGCTTCCGTTCCAGGATCCCACTCAGGATATTACACTACATTTAGTTGTCCTATCAAATACTGAGATGTGTTTAATTCTGTATGTGGGCATTGCAGGTTTAAATTCAACTAGGCATCACCTACCTACCATTTAACTCATCGTATGGTTGGTATTCTCTCTCAGGATTCTAAGAATCAGGTAACTGGATTTAAATGCCTGAGAAAATCTTTAAATGATAACTTAAGAAAAAGGCAGAGTCAAAATGATGATGTCATTTAAATTTAAGCAGATTTTAAGCTGGTTTGTATTAAAACAGGAAGACTTGCAATTTTCACTTTGTTTAAGTAGAAATTTAAACTTATTTTGGTCCTGGCACAGATAACATCGACTAGATTACAGTCCAGCACAAACCAGATTATAACTGGGCAGATGTCTTAGCAGTGAATCCTCGTAGAAATGCCTTTTTTCTCTTTCCCACTCATATGACCCTTGCCATATGTTATCTTGCATCATACAGTTCATTCTTCTATGTGCGTGTTCTATCTTCACGGTGAAATTTAAGTTCTCGAAAGACTTTTCATTTCATTCTTGTCTCCTTAGCACCCGCACAGTGCCTCGTTACCCAGTAAAAATGCGTTGATGGTATTTGTGTCTGGATCTCTCTATCTGCCCCCCTCACCCCAGCACAGTTCATTGTGAACACGGCACAACAAGTTTATTGAATTGAATTGAACTCAAAACTTTTTTTTAATCTTTTGTTGTTGTTGTTTTTTAATTTCCTTCTTTTAGTTTATACCCTGGGCTCAGCTTTATCCTCCATGTCACCTTTGACTTATTTTTCCTTTCAAGCATTTTTCCCATTGTGAGTATTATTAGGAGTTTTTATAGTGTCCTTCACTATCTGATTCCAGTGTACACATTATGACTTAACAGAAATTTATATAGTTTTGTAAAAGAAGTTCCCTGATTAGAGTACTTTTCAACCTGCTCAGTATTTCTTTTACTTTATTAAATAAGATTTTGCCAAGGAATTATCTGAAGAAAAGGATTTAACAAAGTTGGAACTTCTCTGTGATTTTCATCATCATGCCCGCTGCCTTACTCTAGACATTCACAATTAACAGAGTTCTTCTTTTTTTTTTTTTTTTTTTTTTTTTTTTTTAATGTTTGGGTTGTTTTGAGAGGGAGAGAGGGAGAGTGCAGGCAGGGAAGGGGCATAGAGGGAAGGAGACACGGAATATGAAGCAGGCTTCAGGCTCTGAGTTGTCAGCACGGAGCCCGAAGTGGGGCTCGAACCCACGAACCATGAGATCATGACCTGAGCCGAAGTCAGACGCTTAACTGACTAAGCCACCAGGCACTCCTAACAGAGTTCTTCTTAAGAAAAGTATACAAGGGGCACCAGGGTGGCTCAGTCGGTTAAGCTTCTGACTTTGGCTCAGGTCATGATCTCTCAGTTCCTGAGTTGATGCCCCGCTTGGGGCTCTCTGCTGTTAGCACAGAGCCTGCTTCAGATTTTCTGTCCCCCTCTGTCTCTGCCCCTCCCCCATACTTTCTCTCTCTCTCTCTCTCTCTCTCTTTTTTTCTCTCTCAAAAATATTAAAATTTTTTTTAATTATGTAATTATATAAGAAACAAACAAGATTTTTATCCTACCCATGGTTATAGCATTTTCATTTCACACTTTTTTTTCTGCTCTTCTGTCTCTTTTTTTACTGTTTCCCTGAAGTGAAATGAGCAAGGTAGTTTGGATTCTGCATATATTAAAGCTGAAAATACCTAACGTAGCTTTCATTCTTGTTTCAAAATGATTTTGAAGAGGAACTTAGGGCACCTGGGTGACTTAGTTGGTTAAGTGTCCGACTCTTGATTTTAGCTCAGGTCATGATCTCATGGTTTGTGAGTTCAAGCCCTGCATCAGGCTCTGTACTGGCTGTGTAGAGCCAACTTGGGATTCTTTCTCTCTGCCCACCACTCTCTCTCTCTCTGAAATAAACTAAAAAAAAAAAAAAAAAAAAAGAAGAAACTTTTATGGCATCTTATAAGTATTAAGTTTTCAAGGTAAGTTTGAGTATAATTTGCAATTTTATTGCCTTCTTTTTGCTACTTAAGTACTTCCTTGAGGTTTTAAAAACAAATCTTTATGTAACCTTTGCATTTAGAGGGATCATTGTATTGTTGATAGATTTTTCCATTCTGTTTTTTTTAATCTTGAGTATACTATATTTTAAATTTGAAAGCCAATTTGGGCAGACATCTTTACTTTTTCCTAAAGAGCAAAGATAAGGAATATTTTATTTCTTGTTATTTGAGAAAATATTATGTCTAATTGCATTGTTGCATACATCCTAATTTCGTAATTTCCTTAGTATTCTAGTCCTATTACTTATGTTTTTCGTAAATTTACCCTTATTTTTTTTTCTGAGTCACCTATCCTGAACTCAAAAGAGTAATTGAAAAAGTAGAATTGCTTATATCATTTTGATAGTCATAGAGCATTTGTCATTAGAGAAACAGCCAGTATGATTTGAATTCCATTTAACTTTCCCCAGACTGATGGCCAAAGCAAAACCATACTTTCTGTTTGAAATCCGTTCTCAACACATCACCTTCCTTTGCAGTAGGCAGGATCCTGCTCCTTACATATGGCAGCTTGTAATTCTTCTGCTTAATTTATCCCTAATTTTATCATTAACATGAAAATCTATAATTTTGTGTTTTGAAAACACTGGTTTACTTTTACTTCATTTGACCTTAACTTTGAGTTTCTGAAGTTTCAAAGTCCTATACTTTGAGGAATTTAGCAGTGATAAGGTACCACTAAACAAGAGGCTTCATAAAAATGGTTTTTCCCCTGCACCTGCCATGACTTATTTTATAAATATTTACCATTCATGCAACAAGTTGAATACGTAATATACCATATACAAGCAGTGTGCTAAGTGATAGGACTACCATAGCAAATAAGATCATGTGATCTGTCCTGTGACGTAAGGCTAATGCAAGTGCAGGGGGCTTCATAAGAAGGAATCCTAAGCCAATAATGGAAAACATCAGGTAGGCCTAACCAGAGTATCTAAACTGAGGCCTTGAACGATGATAGTAGTTCTCTTTTTTTCTTTTTTAAGTTTTTATTTAAATTCCAGTTAGTTAACATATAGTAAAATCTTAGTTTCAGTAGTAGAATTTTGTGATTCATCACAGTAATAGGAGTTATTAAGGCACATGTGTTTCCATGTGTGTCTTTCTCTGTCTTTTGAGGGACAGAGGGGAGTGAGATGGGGAACTCAGGAGAGGAGAGAGGAAAAGAAAGGAATTTAGTAGCAGGCAGGTGCAAAGGCTATGTGGGCTGGCCGGGGATTGCTATGTAATATATTAGCTTACACATCATTTGCATCTTTTTAGAAGAATTTCCAGCTTTTTGTCATATCAAAATACAAACCAAAACTGTAAAATAGAAAACATGACTCTAACTTTTTAATTAGAATATTGGATTTTTATTTATGCAGTTAATTAAGAAATCACTTTTGAAGAAATCTCTTACTTGCTTATACAAATCTCTTATACAAATAATAAAATACTATTTGTTCTTCGAAAAATTATCAGACTCTTGGCACTTCCCCTATAATTCAGTTCTTCCCTTTTCAGTGCTAAAACTATTAATATTTTGGCAAATATTTCTCTTAGTGCCTTTTTTGTACCATTTCTTATATTTGGTTGTGGTGGCAATGGCAGTAGTAACAATACAAAAACCCTGGGTCAACCTGTCATACCTCTTTTGCTACTTGATTTTTTCACTTAATTATGTATATTTTCATGATAGTGTGTGCAGACCTCCTTTTTTTTTAAGAGCTATAAAGTATTCCAGTGTATATATGTTTAGAACCGGCTTCCATTTGGTAGATGTTTTTGGTTGCTTGTTTTAAAACTTAGCGGGGGTAAATGTGTTTGTATGTGTGCATCTCTGTGGACTCTGAGTATAAAATCGTGTTATTGCAGAGCATACATTTTTCAAAATTCTTCATTAACTGCACATCCTCTGTGCCTTTATCATCCTAGCATCATGTTACTGCTATTGATAAAATAGAGTAATATGTAAAATTAGTATTTTTCTTATTTGTAATCATGCTAATGATTTTTACAGATCTTAAATCTTTTATGTCAACCTTTATTTCATTGACAGATGAATTTAAAGGTCATTCTCTACTGCAAGCAGCCAGAGAAGCAGACCTAGCCAAAGTTAAAAAAACACTTGCTTTGGAAATCATTAATTTCAAACAACCACAGTCTCATGAAACTGCCCTGGTAAGATTTCATTGTTAATCCATTCCTTAGGTCTGTAATAGAAGCACAATGTACGATTTTCATTTCAGAACCCTTAAGTAACTTTCGTATCAGAAATGCCAGAAATTTCCATTTTAATGTTGGTTGCATTGATTTTTAATTTGGTTCAGGAGATGATTGCTTTCATGCATGAGAGAATAGATGTTTGCTCACCCTTGATTTGGGAATTATTTTTACCTTTGTCCTTACCCAACTGTATTCTAACAAGTCTACTTTTGTGGCCAATTCTTTCATAAAATACAAGATGTGATTTTCTCTATAGAATCTTTTTCTTATGGTTGCTAGGTAAAGACTGTTTGTCTTCTGTAGAATATTAAAAGTATTTTCAGAGATACTTGCATTATCCTTTGGAGCAGTTATCCAAAGAATTATTCTTAATTTTCCAAAGAATTACTACATTCATTATAGAAAAATACGAAGATTATGAATTTTTTGTTCCAGACCGTACACATTGTTTTTTAAACAGTTCATGTTTTTTCTTCTAACGTACTTTTAGAAAGATTAGCTGATTTTTCTTATCATTGGCCACATTAAATTTCAGGTATAGGGCCGGTAAAATTATTCCTGAGTTCAGAATTTAAGCATGTGTGATGCCTATATCACAGACCTCTAAATACGCTTCAGTTAAAATTTCCGCACATATCTGGCGCAAAAAAGTCAACCTGTAGTCAATACCTGCCGAAAACAACACTAAAAGAGTCATCAAACTGAAATGGGCCAGCTGTATGTACACTTAAGTACGTGCCTCTCAAACTGGTGTTCAGATATATTGACGTTATACAGCGTTATGCCGGGAGACACCCAAGGCAACAGAATAATCCTGACCTGCTTTTTGGGAGTGTTCATTTTATTCATTAGTAAGTAGGTTTTAACTCTTAAAATTTTATTTTTTTTAATGTTTCTTTTGAGAGAAAGAGAAAGTCGAGGACAGGGCGGGAGAATCCCAAAGCGGGCTCGCCACTGTCAGCACAGAGCCCAACACGGGGCTTGATCTCACAAACCATGAGATCGGGACCCGAGCCGAAATCAAGAGTCAGACACTTAACACACTGAGCCACCCAGGTGCCCCTACTCATAAAATTTGAATGTAAAACATTAATATAAAACAAAGTTGAATACAAAAATCATATAAATACAGGATAAAACATTAAGCCTCTGAGAGTACTTCTTTCACTAAGCTCCTTCAAGTCTATTACCTCTTGCCTATCCCTGGGCGTATAGGCTTATATAGTGCACAGAGTGGCTCTGGGGAAGATTTTGAGAACTATTTATTTATGTAGCTGACAACCCAATGAAGGATTGAACAACTGAGGTATAGATGTTTGTACCTTTGGAGAGGCAGTATTCTGTTACCTTCAAACAAGCATCGGCCAAAGGAAGAGAAACAGTCTTTCTTAATGCTTAACTAAGATAATTTTATCTTGTTTTAAAGGCCCGTGTCTTGCACTTCCAAGGTGTTTAGGGAGAATTTGATCATCTCCATAACATAAAATATGTAAACGTTTTTTGACATAACAGTATTCTAAAGAGTCAGCAGATGCTACTTAATTCAGAATTCTCCTTTTAAATAGAAGTTTATTAACTTAGTTTTGTTTACTTTACAGCACTGTGCTGTGGCCTCCCTGCATCCCAAACGAAAACAAGTGACAGAACTATTACTTAGAAAAGGAGCAAATGTTAATGAAAAAAATAAAGAGTAAGTGCAATCGCAGAAGGAGGTGTTCGGCTCTTAAAGGGGAAATGCAACAAAAGTTAGGACATCACATTTTCCTTCTCTCCTCTCCGCAGTTTCATGACTCCCTTGCATGTTGCAGCAGAAAGAGCTCACAATGATGTCATGGAAGTTCTACATAAGCATGGAGCAAAGGTAAGACACACATCAGAAATAAAATCCCAAATTTGGAGTTGAGTAGCTAGCTGCTTTTAAGACTATTACTATTCTCTCTGATTTTCCGGGAGAAATTAATTTGGTAAAGGACTCTTACCGTGTATTTGAAGTCATCTGTTCTCTTGTCAAGCTAATTTAAGTCCTGTTACTAATAAAAATAATGAGCTGTGTCTTATTTCCTTTAATGTCATTCTTCCATAAAGCAATAAAATGTAGCTCTGATCTTATCATTTGAAACACATTTAACTTTGCGTTGTTTTACATTAATACTGGAATTGATATATTTTGATAGTCAACATCATTGATGGTTTATCAGAGAATAATTTATATAAATGATAGTCAAAATATTGCTACTTACTCTAAAGAATATTTTTATTCCTTCAAACTGGTAATGATAATAATTTTCTCAAGTGACTGAAAAAATAAGATATTTGGGGGTAACCATTTCTGTTGACGTTGTCTGAAACTATGAATTGCTTGAGGGAGGAAGGAAGCAAACTGGTTGTTTTTCAGAGGTAACTTGAATATGCATACTTTTAAATCCTCAAAAGTACATATATTTTTAAAGCAGAAGTCTCCAAAGTAGACACTTTATGGAATATACAAGATGAGCCATTGAGAATAGGAAAAATATTAGAATTTTAATTTTTTTTAATCGTAATTTCTTATTTATGAATAAAGAAGTTAAGATCTACTAATATTTAATACAAAGATTGATGCTGGCTCCCTCTATGTGTCTGTGTGTCAGCCTGTCTTGAGTCGGTTCAAGGTGGTTCCTCTGAGGAGAATGGGAGGCTCAGTAGGGAGGGGTTGTCACTGACAGACTTACTCATCTGTTCACTTCCAGCATGTTGTGACCTATCTACATGTCCACACAAGTAGATTCATGGATACTATCCTAAACGGTAGATCCTTCATAAATAACATTGTTGGTAATCCGAGGGAATGATAATTTGATGGCATAAAGAGGTTGTCTGGCTATTTCATGAGTTAGTATTTTCAAGAATATTGATCTTAGTTCTCGTGCTTTGTTTTTTTAATGAAAATAAGAGGGTTCAAAATTTGTTGTCATCTATGATGACAAATGACTACTTGCATGTAGATATTTTTTACTTGGATGTAGATACTTTGTTTAAGAAAGAAACATACTCAGGCCCTTAAAGGCAAATATTACATATTTTAGAGTAAATGGGAAAGTGACTGCATTTTTAAAGAAACTTCAAAAAATGAAGGGGACGTTTTGAGAATAGATTTTTGGAAAATGTCCACTGTTTTGTGATTTTGTTGCCAAAAAATGATGTAAATGTATCACCCAACTGTTACATCTACATGTAATTTAAAAACTGGAAAACAATTTTCCAACCTGTTTTAAAGTCTTTCTTAACTTGTGTTTAGGTGGTTTTTGAACCTATTAGAAAACATCAAGAAGGATGAAATTTTACTAGCAGAGTTTCAATTAAAACCTTAGCATGATTAAGTAAATTACATTAAAAATAAGCATCGTGGGGGCACTTGGGTGGCTCAGTCGGTTAAGTATCCAATTCTTGGGTTTTGGCTTAGGTCAAGATGTCACAGTTCATGAGTTCAAGGCCCACATCAGGCTTCATACCGACAATGCAGAACCTGCTTCAGATTCTCTCTCTCTCTCTCTCTCTCTCTGCGCCCCTCCCTTGCTCACTCTCTCTGCCTCTCAAAATACATAAACTTCCAAAAATGTTTAAAAAATAAGCATTGTGATTTAGTAGGCACTGCTAACAGTGAGTGCACTTTTTCCAGTGGCTCTAACTTGTTTCTCTCCCGTCTTTTGAGCTAACATGGTCCATGGGACCAGCTATTGAAAATGAACTTAGAATCAGATCCTCAAATCTACATTGCAATTTTCATAAGATTTTTTAAGGTTTTTTAGTTGAGCCCGAAGGTATTTTGTACATTAGTATAAAATGTTTTCATTTTTAATTGTGTCATCTCTTTCCCATTCTTTGTAATTTCTTTTTATATAGGTTTTATATGTTTCTCTCATATATTAGTATAGCACTGTTTCTTAAGGTTACAGATGAACACATATGTATATTGAGAGGTTTCTCAAAACATTTTTTTATTCATAAGGTTCCCAGTCCAAAAATTTAGATATCCTTGCTTTACAAGGACAATTGGTATTTTTATCTAAAAAAGTCAGGATGACCTAGAATGAGAGGGAACAGCACTCTACCAATTTATTACCTATTCTGAGGGTACAACTCCTGCATTGTTATATAAATAATGTCTTGTTGCTCCATCAAGCAGAAAATACTAAGCTAAGTGGACTCTCTGCTATACTTAAGAGCATTTTTGTTTACCACTGACCCATTTTTAAAAACAGTTTATGGCATTTATAACATTCTTGAAAACCCGTGAACAATGCCCTTCCTTTTTGAAAAATATCTATTTGTTTTCTCCCATGAGTCATTTTATTTCATGGCGTTTCAGTGAAAAACAGCACGCGTTTCTAAGCTCTCCCAGTCAGCACTGCTCTAGCTCTGTGGTTCTCAACCTTACTCTGCTCCTCGTCTTCACGGGATATCCTCATCGATAATGTCTCAATTCATCAGTGGGGTATGCGCAGTTTTAAACACTTTGTCGGTGATGCAGAAGGACTTTTAGACTAGTTTACCCTCCCTAGTCCTTCCACTATAGTTCATCCAAATCCAGAACTCCTGCTATTAGGCCCTTTAAATGGAAAATAAATCCTACTGAATCAGGGTTCTGAACCAATAAATAGTAGTTGCCATCCTCTGCACTCAGTTTTTCCCTGGTTCCAACTCAGGCTGATGTCCCTCAGGGTTGGCTTATTTGGTGACTAATGTGTTGATAAAAACTCACTTAGCTACTTTTGGGCCCCATTGTTTGCTTGCTTAGTGTTCTTTCTGAAGAACTCACGGTTTCAATTTGATTTTTGGACAACTAATGCTTTCCATTTGATTCTAAAAACACCTTCTGATCAAGCAGCACCACCCTCGGATTAGGATTCAACCCTTACACTGTTTCCACCATCCTGCCTCCTTCCCTCCTCATGTCAAGTTACCATGCTAAGGCTAATAAGTCAGAAAAGGCAGAGAATTGGATAGGGAGATCTAATACCATGAACTAATCTGTCTTACTTTGACAGATAGAACTTAGTAATCTTTACATAAGCCAAAACATTCTTTTGCTCAAAGCTTGATGATAAAGCTCAGGTTCACTATGCATGTTAAACTAAACATACTGGGAATATAACAGACAAGCATACTTTTTACTGTACAGTCTTCCACTTTCTAGTCCTGTGAACTTGGAATTAATTTTCTGGAACCGTAATTCACCCATAAGTGATTATGTGTGTATTGATACCTGTGTGTGTATGTGTGTAAAAATTAAATGAGCTTATGTATATATAAGTATGTAGTATAATACCTGACATACAAGCAATACTTTAATTACTTGTAAATATGAGCACTGTATTTTTCCATATTTGTCTTTTCAGACATATTACATATTTCCCTTAGTCACCTAAATTTTTATGTAAGATTTATATATCGGTTCCTTTATAATTTGTTTTGATCCATTAATGCAAGAAATACTGAGATGTAAAATGATTAAGGCCATATGCTAGATACTGTGGAAAGTACCAATTTGAAGTTTATGCAGTTACCAAACTTGAAGCTAATCCTAAATCCAATTTAATGGCATGAGTAATGAAGGAAGAGAAAGATGAAAGTAACTTATGAAGAAATAGTTATATACGTGGAAATGAATCGGGCATTAGAACAGACTTAGAAAAGGGTGGTACAATTCAGGGAAGTGAGGAAGCTAGAGAGAAATACTGGTTTCCTATGCCTTGATAATTTTGTACTTAAAGTTGATATGAGATAAGGAGGGACATTTAGTGTCACTAGCAGTTGGAAATAATTGCACTAGAGTGTGAAAGACAGTCTAGGTAGGGTTAGAAAGATCTTTTGGAAAGCCATGAACATAGTGATCATGCATTCCAAGGTAGAGAAAGTATAGAGAGATGCGTTGAGAATTTAGGAAAGGACCTTTGCAAATTACCATGTTTGAAGGGCAGCAATGGGAAGAGAAAACTGAAAGATCCATCACAGGGTCTACTGAGTACAGTAGGAGTATTGAAGAAGTAACCGGTGCTACAAAGAGAAATCAAGGTAGGCAATGCCATTTAACTTGACAACTTTTATATAAAGGCTTTGGCAGCTTTTGAAGGAGGTGTTCCAAAGATACAGGGGCAGAGAATTATATTCAGAGTCTTGGCAATAAGCGGCATACTCAAAGTGGGTAATTTGAGGAAAGTTTAATAAAAGAATTATATACAAAGGTGGGCATGGTTTAGAGATATGAGCAAGGGATAGCAGCAAATGGGGAGACATTATCGTCCCTGGGCCCAAAGGAGCAAAGAAGCAGAAGAAGGTAGCTATTTGGAGAAGGTCCCCTGACACCACCTGCAGCCTTTGATAAGGGGTATATCTGACCCCTACCCCTCACACCCCTGCTCCCCACCAGTCTCTTGCCATTCCCTCCCATTGTCCAAGTGTAACAACTTAAAGACCAAAAGAACCCATTGATATGATCCATATTAAGTAAGTTTCCCAGGACATCAAGCAGGACATCGAGCAGGGTGGAGGATAGGTAGGAATCTGGAGGGGCAAGCAGGCGTTAGTCAGAAAAAGGATAGGAAACAGATGGCTTATAAAGAAAGGAGAGTTATAAGAAAATGGGGGTATTAGCCGACTCATTTGAAAAATCAACTTTTATAGTGGAGTAAATTTCTATTTCTAAAAAAGTCAAGTATCTCTACCAATCCCCTGCTTTGCGAGATTGCTATAAAGCCTAAATGGGAGAGACATGAAGATTTTATCCTTCATGTGGCAGTTTTTTCTTTATTGTTGTTAGCCTACCCTGACATTCTATTGCTACTGCTGTGTCTGCTATCATTATTTAGTAGAACTTAAGTCCCAACTGCATATGGTATTATTAATACCTAAAAATGAAAGGTTTAATTCAAAAGTGCTTTTTTTTCATATAGAAAAGCACTTGCTATTCTGTCATTGCTTGAGCATCTGTTAAATGTGTGGAACACGGAGAAATTTGATTGTTCATTTGTCTTAATTTGACAGATTTATTTATATTGTATGTAAGAAGAAATTGTGTCAATAGTAATTGGCATTAAGTGGGCTTATTTCTCACATTGAGAAGTGATGAAGAGTCTTTGCTCACTTTGGGGAAATGTGTTATCTCATTATAAGGATCTGATTAATGCTCTTCAAGAGGTGGGTTGATAAGCAGTTTCTGTTAGCCCAAAGATGTTAAAATGCTTTCAAAGCTATAGATGTAAAGTATCTCTAATCGTTCAGTTATCTGCCGTTTGAGCATATCAGCACAAAGAGCAAAAGGCCCAGTGTCTCAGAAACATTTTAGTTACCGGTAACAGATCAATTGAATCTAGAGTAAGCACAAATGGAAATCTGTTTTATACTTATATAAATGTATGCTTATTACTTTTCTGAGATTACCCATATTGTTATCCCATAGAAATAATCTACAGGAATTGTAGCTGAGATTTACAAAAGACTAGAACAAGGAATGTGGAAACTATTGAGTACCTCGACTGCATTCTCTATCTGTGTGTGTGTGTGTGTGTTTGTGTGTGTGTGTGTGTGTGTGTGTGTGTGTGTGTGTGTCTGTCTCTCTCTCTGGTCGCTTGGGTTTCTTTTCTGTGTTTGTCTTAGTTCATCTGCTTCATTCTTTTAATAGACTACATTTTTCTGTTTTACTTCTCTATGGCTTAAATATGGACTTGGTAGCCCCTGTTTTATGAGTCTTTGTCTTAAAAATATAACACCTGCAGCTACAGTCTCTCCTGAGTCTCAGGGAGGAGAAAGGGAGAATCTGAATGAGATCGCAGTTTGTTCCACACGGCCATCGGATTGGCTCCCACTCGTCCAATCAGCTCTGCTCAGGGGGTCGTTTCTCACACAGGGCATGTGAGAACGTGAGTGCCCTTTTAATAAAGCAAAGCAAACACATACCATTATAATATATCTCTTTTGTTTCTTTTAAAATTCCACATGAATTTTGAAGGTTTGCAAATAATAATACACTCGAGTTCAGCTAGTAAATGTTAAAGGATTAAAAACCCTTTAAAGTAAAATATTGATTGCTGTATCAGAATTTGAGTTAAGAATTAAATTATGGTCATTTTGTCTATTTCATTCCTCACAGGAGAGGCTTTAATTATGTCCATCCTCCTTATAACAGTGCTCTGTAAATATCTGTAAAACTTTAAAATCAAATTAAATTATACTCTTACTACAGATAAAGTAAGTTAATTATTTTCAATATTTTACAATTCTGTCAACACTGGCATTTAACTTATTTTTTCCTTCAAATTTCTAGGGAAAGAAGAATATGTATTTTTTGGTTAGAGAATATCTTAAGAGTCTGATGTTCATGTAGTATACACACTAGTATGATGAAAACAGTATTCTTTATCATCAGAATTTACTAATTTATTGTTCTTGTGAACCATTTACTTACCAACCATTTTTGAACATCCAGCTTGTACCAGGCATTGCACTTGTTACTGTGGGGTATATATGAAGTTTGGATTTGGTCAAGAGTCTTCTCTGAAGGGACTTAAAATCTAGTAACAGTCTTATCTACTATAGTCAGCGCCAATATCTGTCATACACATTGGAAAGTGATATATAAGAGAAGTATGGATAGATTGCTATTCAGAGAACGGTTACTTCCATTGGTGGTAACAGGCTGGGGGAGAGATTGGAGAAATTTCATGAAGAAAGTAGGATTTCAGCTAGGAATGTCTAGGGATTAGATATATAGAAATTGGGAAAATACGAATAATATTTCAAGTAATGACTCAAGCAGGAAAGCAGTTAGTCAGGAGTTATAATTAGTGAGCCCAGGGGTACTGAAAAGGAGAATAATGAAAATCTTGAAAATATACGTTGGAGCAGGGTCCTGGTAGTTTCGATGGGAGAGTTTTGATTTTGTTCTCATAATACTGGGAGAGCCATTGGGAAGTTTTGAACAGGTAGGTGGCCTGCACAGAATCCTGCTTCAGGAAGGTAGATACTTCCTAGAAGGCTACTTTCTCCTATAAGGCCAATTACAGAAATGTAGACTATGTTATAATATGCCTGCCACCTGTTCCCTAGGTTATAGTCTGTCTACCAGGACATAGACCTATTTCAAATCCCTATCTTTTGCTCCTTTCTTGCAGATGTGTTAATGCCTTTGTCTTAACTCTTCACTTTCACTTTCAGAGTGTCCTGATTGGGGAGAAAGTACATTGTCATTCTAGCTAAAGGAATACAGAGACTGTTTTCAGTGCTCAGGTTACTTGAAACCCAGTTTAGATTGAGATATACCCACGTTCAGCAGCTAAAGTAGAATTAAAATGTGAGTTAACAATAAATGCTTAATTACAGCAACATCACAGAACAGTTCGTGATTAATTACCAAATAAGTGATGTGGACAATAATAGCTTTAAGTTTAGGCGAGAGATTAACTCAATCTTGAGGTTAGCACTTTGAGACTAGGCTATTCACATGGATTCGAATATTGAGAGGTGCCCCTCAGCCATTTCTTTATAGTTGGTTTGGGGTTTTCAGGATTGTTTTGGCATATTTGAATCATACTTTTTTTTTTAATGATTTTTTTTAAGTTTTATTTTCATTTATTTTGAGAGAGACAGAGATAGTGTGAGCAGGGGAGGAGCAGAGAGAGAGAGAGAGAGAGAGAGAATCCCAAGCAGGCTCCACTGTCAGCACAGAGCCCAGCACAGGTGTTGAACTCACAAAATTGTGAGATCATGACCTGAGCCAAAACCGAGAGTCAGACATTTAACCAACTGAGCCACCCAAGTGACCCTGAATCATAGTCTTATGTCCTATAGGACATAAGACATAAGACATATATTTCAGGCCAGATGCCATTGTGATTTTGTATCATGTATCTAATTACCCTCTATAGGAAAATCATTAATTACTACTCAGAAATAGAAAAAAAATGCATACCTCAGGTTTCTCTCTCTAGATACAAGGGAAAAAGGGGGAATATATTTTGTCTCTAAAACTGCCAGATACGTTTTTTTCTCAAGCCAAGTCCTAACCACACATTACCACACATTATATGTAGCATTTTTCTTATTTGAGTCAGTGTCTGTACTTCAGTGAAAATAATCTCCTTGGTGCTGAATGATAAGCATCTTTAATGGCATCTTATATCATATCCTCATGGTGGAGACTGTGATGAAAATAGGACTGGCTCTAAAGAAGACTTGATCACAAAAACTGATGCAACACTCCCTGAATTCTTCCAGAAATATGTATGTTGGTGGTTTCAAATTATATGTATACACACACACACACACACACACACACACACACACACAGGTTGTATCTCTTTAAAATATGAATAATAAGTTAATGGTGGTATATATATAAAGTCTGTCAAATATATCATTTAGGTTAAAAACATAAAACTTACAGAGAGCAATATATATATGTATATGCATATATATATATACATATATATATTTTTTTTTAATTTGAAAGTTCTTAGAAGAATCCTGTGAATGGCAATCTCATTTATTTAGTTATCTCAGCTTGAATGACGATTTAAGTACTTAATTATATGTATAATACAAGACTGTATTTGGGGTTTTTTTTTTTAGGGGTTTGATTCTTACATATAAAGAATATTTTAAATGTTGTTAAGCCTGTTTTTTGACTGAGTGAAGAATTGTCAATGTGTGAGTCAAAATTGTCAAAGCCAAGAGGACACACACACACACAAACGCATGACTTTCAGGTCATGGGCTATATTCTGTACATTGGTGGGCCCTTTTAGCCAGTGCTTTCATTTATAGATTTTGTGGATAACATGCCCAAGTCATTTAATCTCCTATATTTCTCCATCAGTGAAGTGAATTACTATCATTTGCCATTTGTGTAACTTACAGAATGGTAGCAGAGTCATAAATCCAAACTTATGGGAACCTTTAAACAATTAACGCACCCTGTAACTCTCTGGGACCACAGTGAAATATACACTAGCTCCAAAATATCACTTTTCTACTGTGAAACTGAATTACAGCAGCAATGCAAATCCTGCCATTTAAAAACTCGGGGACACGTTACAGGTGTAGTCCTATAAAATAGTTCCTGCTGCCCTCTAAAAACAAAGTTATCACCAACCTTGGAAGGCACATACATTTTGGACTTCTGTGCCTTGAACTACACATGTGGAGGGAAGAAAATTGGACTGACCACCTTGTAGAGAGCCCTGATTGTATCCCGTGACTGGTGGGTAAAAGAGTAAACAAAGGTAGAACATTAAGGGTGTTGATAAAGTTAAATATAAGAGGAAGTTAGGGACTTTTTGTTTTCAATTTTGAATCAATTTAAAAGGTCAGTAATGACTCCAACAGACAGCTGATTTCCCATCCAATAATCACTTTCCCCCTTCTTTTCTTCAGAACAGGGATCAGCAAATGCATTCTTAAAAGTCCAGATGGTAAATACTTTAGGCTTTATGGATACTTCTCTAGCCATTTTAAATGTAATCGTTTGAAAATCTAAAAATCGTTCTTGGCTTGCAAGCAGTACAGAATAGTCACCTGGTCAGAATTGACCCACGGGCCATAGCTTGCCTCAGCAACCTTCTTCTGTGGAGCTCTACTTTGTTCAGTTTTGGGAGCTCCACAGAAGGCTGGGTCTGACACAGTTCTGGTGATCTTACTCTCCTTGCTAGTGACTGGTATAGGCATGGCTTCAGGAAGCGTTTCTGGTTCCAGCCATAAGGAGAAGTCCTCTGGGAAAGGTTTCTTCTCTCTTACAATAGATGTATGAGACATCCTTTTGGGCTTTCACTGAGATTCATGGAGTTGTTTTCAAGGAGCTGCCATTGTCATCTTTGGACCATAGAAGGACCAGCCTGGAGTCCTAAGATCGGGGAATCTGAGAAATTTGACATTTGCTTCTAGTAAGGAATAACCCTTCCTCACGAAAACCCTTGTCGGATGTTTGTTTAATGTTTTCCCTATCATCCATCCTTGTTCATTCTATGGGTTGTACACAGTTCCACCAAATTATTCCACTTGTTTCCGTGGAATGAGTGCTCCTGTTAAATATCGCTGATACTTTTCTATCACTTCTAGTGCTTCAGCTATGTTGTCTGATAAAGCACTCCATAGATATTCTTTTGTTGCTGCGATAACTAGAGTTTGAGGGGGAAATTCTCTCATTATAAAAAATACATTTTCTAAAGCAAAGAATTTTATGTTACGCTGATCTGTTTTGTACTTTAAGAAAGTTTGGTTTTCTGAAATATTAGAATACAATACTACCTTGGGAAGGAGCAGATGCCTTCTATACATAAACAGGGATGAGGACACAAAGCTTCAGTATATCAGCATGGTTTTAACTTTCTAGTGTTACCAATCAGTCCTCATCAAATGGTTGGAATTTTTTTCAGCTAAACATAAAAAATTCCTTTTATAAATTAACTCTTAACTTATACATTATATTTTTCACTTATTCACAAGATATTGGTGAAGCTCCATGAAATGCCCTATACCTTTTGTATTTCTGGGAGTGGGGAGGGTAGAGGGAAGAGTTACATTTAAGATTAAGTCATAATTTCTGCTTTTAAGTCGCTTACAATTTCAATAGAGCATCTAGCACAGAGCCTGATATTAGCAAGTGCTTAGTAAATGTTAGTTGCATCCCTTCCTTACAAGACTTCTTTGGAGGTAAACTACCTGGTTCTAATTTTGACAGCCAAATGCGAGGGTAAGGAGCGTGAGAAGAGAATAATTACTGGGTAGAGAAATGAGAATACGTGTCAGTGGAGCTGCATTCAGAAGCAGCCATCCAAAACCGAGAGGGGGAGAGGAACAAGAAAAGTTAATGTAAATAACATTAGAGAGTGGTGATTTGGGGCCCGATTTCACTCCATGAGTGCATGCTCCAGGGTGAGTGAGAGAGAGAAGGGAATCTGCTGTTCTCTGTATTGCACTCAGGTTCACCATGCAAATGCATTGAGAGAACCTCTCCTCACACGTAGTGCGTTTATACTGTTTAAAGATACTGTATGTACTTTGGTGTTCGGTTGATCTGTTCACACATTGAAGGTGAAACGAGTGTTGCATTTACTGAGAAACCCTAGGTCTGTCTCTGCCATTGCATTGCTAAGGTATTTTCAAGGATAATATTGACCAAAGGCAAACTTTACCTTTTGCAATGACTTTAGAAACGAACATCTTCATAAAATGGGGTTCCAGGGTGATCTAATAAAGCTGGAGCATAGCAGGCCTATCACATTGTGATGAAAAAATATAGTAGAAAGGAAGGGAGTGTGAAAGTAAATTACAGATGGTCTTAAGTGACATGCTGAAGAATTCAAGGTTATTTGAAGGCACTGAAGAGACCCTCAGTTTGAGCTGAAGAATAACTTTAGGTAATATCTGAATTTTGGAGTAGTAATTCTCAAACCATGTTACCGTGGTTTAACAAGCTGTATTGAGAATTTCTGTCACTCTGATTAAATAATTTAGTGAGTTTCTTATGCAATTTCCAGAAAATCATTAATGATTAGAATATTCCCAATTTTAAGTTTTTCTCTTGTGGTGAAGTAACAGAAATGTTCATAGAAAAAGTCAAGAAATTTAGTTTGGTAGCTTATGTTTTCCATCAATACATGGTAATGGCTGTGTTTTTATGTTGCCTGTATAAACAGTCACTTTTCTGCTGGCAAATGAGATCTAATTAAACATGTCAGTATTTCATGGCAAATTTTGTGAAAACACCGTTAAGAATTTAGATGAACCCTTGCCTGAACAAGTGTGACCGCCTTACTAATAATGATGAAAGACTGGAGACATAGAGATCAGTTGTCTTAAATATTTTCTTTCCTTAATCTTGTATTTATTTGGTGGGTGCGGACAAATGCTTAAAATAACCTACTAACATATATTTGTGAATTCACTACATGTCCTTAAGAGGAGCTTTCTAGAGGACCCAGAAAACCTATATAATGCAATCCATATTCTCAATAGCCATAACTTTAACTTGGTGAACAAAAACTACCCAGGTGTTATAATTTGTAAGATAGTGCTAACTTGACATGGATATTTGGAAAGTCAGTAATCATCGAGCCTTTAAGCAACAAAAGCACTTCCTGAGAGAGATGAGACTTGCACTGGATTTCATAATCCAGAAAGGCAGACAGAGGGCTTGTCTGAAAGGAGCAGCATATACAATGAACAGGGACTGTGGTCTGATTGGAATAGAGGGTATTTACTAGGACATCCTGGATATTTTGGGGGACCTCCTGGAAAACAGGTTTGATCAAATTATGAATGTGATTCCAAAGCTTAATGTTGTCTTAAACAGTCTTAAGACTAGCTAAATGATTCTTCCTTTATAACTCTTCAAAGTTTTAAAAATGGAACATTTGAACCTTTAAATCTTTCTGGTGGGGGGGTGTTAAATGTGTTGGTAATTCAATGAGAGCATTCTGTTATAATTATTTACTAAAATTAGAAGATAAATGTAATTAGCTACTTTGCCTTTACCTACATACCCTGCTGTCTTTATATTACAGGAGCAAGTTTGGTAAAACCCATTCATCCAAAAGTATTTAATGTGCATCTCAGATGTGGCAGGCAGTGCAGGTCAGGGTCCCGCCCTCAGGGATCTCACATCCTAGTTGTTGAGGGGAGTGGCTGGGCGTGGAAGATGGACAGGAAGACAGTTACTCAGGGAAAGGATGAGTATGTTGTCATTTGTATTTGGAAGGTGGTGAGACTAAGAAAGGGATATTTTTTCAGAAGCAGAAAACAAAGGTTAATAGTGAATAGTCTGTGGCATTTTTCAAAAACCTTTGACAATTTATTTTTCTCATAGAAACTTATTTGCTAGGGTGTAAAAGGGAACAAATAGATGCTCAATGCCGTGTGCCCACCCAATGATCTTTCAGATGAACGCACTGGACACTCTTGGTCAGACTGCTTTGCATAGAGCTGCCCTAGCAGGCCACCTGCAGACCTGCCGCCTCCTGCTGAGTTACGGCTCCGATCCCTCCATCATCTCCTTACAAGGCTTTACTGCAGCGCAGATGGGGAACGAAGCCGTGCAGCAAATTCTGAGCGGTGAGTTAAAGCAGATGAACGGTGAGGTCTCGGCTTCCCGCTTCCCGTTTCACGGCCACCCATCTAAGCAGACAAACTTTGCACCGCTTGTTTTAAGTAGCTCCTTGGAAGGCTTTCTTTGCCTGAGTATCTCTCATACCTCTCCTTGCTCCCAGTTTAGCCTGAGACCCTCCCTGTCAGGCTTTTTGGTGGAGTGAGGTAGGTATCATAGAAGGAGACCTATGCTGTTTTTTTCAGTTTTAAATTGAAAATCCGACTCATGGGTGTGACAACCAGAGGTGACTTAAGGCTCATATAAACAGTGTGGAATTATGGTAGCTCTCAAATCTATCAAATAGAGAAAATTAGAAATCACTCATATGGTAATGATCTTTAATTGACTGTTCTTACATATGTGATAGCCTGACCTGCTTTTTTGTAATTCTTACCTTCATTGTGCCATTATGAGATTATCTTGTTTTTTTTTTTTCTAGCTTAAATATAATTGTAAAATCTTGCTGAATGTTAGTGCCTTCCTAGAACAGTATTAGATATTTTAACTCTTTAACTTGTTGAGGGAAATCAAAGGTAAACAGATATGAAAGTAGATTAGTTTCCCAAGCCCCCAAATTAGAGGAAATAACACAATCTAGCTATTAAAAAATGGTGAACAGAATTAATTTGGTGTAATTGACTCTTCTTTCCCACCCCTTTTATTTTGTCTGTGGGTTATATCTGCTCTAGAATGACATAACCGACTGGAAGAGTTAAATGGAGAAGGAAGGCTACAGACTAGTAATCCAGAGTCCCAGTTTCTTTCTCCTGCCTGTAACCTAGTAGTTCTTTACTCCATCAGGCACAGTGCCCCCTTTTCGTAATGAATATTCTATAACATCCCCTTTTCTTATACAGAAATGAAGTGTATAAATAATGTGACCTACCTTTACAACCACCTTCTAAAAACTCATATTAGATGCCCTAACTATAATATAAGGAATGACAGTAAGTTACAATAAAATAATTTATGATTATTGTAATAGTAATAGCTTGGGCAAAACTACACTAGAAGATAAAAATATACCCCACAAATTTCTGAAAGACCCCCAAAAGTACAACACAGTTGAGCATCACAGCTGTCTACTAAAATAGGGAACTTTCCAGACTTGTGGAGCTCATATGTGTTAGAGCTGAATCAGAGCTAACCAACCCCCTAAGAGTGTGCCGCACTGTAAGAGCTAGTAGTTAGGATTTATTTTCCTCAGGCTAATTCATTGGGAGGTAGTATCGTTCAACTTCAGTCTTAGATGGTTGATCTTGAGTTGAAGTAAGCCCTATCTAGGACACCTTTACTATCAAAACTAATAAGATCGTAAAGGAATGAAATTTCCTGTTATAGGATTTCAAGCTTAAACTATGAAAAACATGACTTCATTTAACTTCCTGTTTCTACAGAGCAATAGAACATTTACTTAAAGAAGGTAATCATGCTTTGAGTAGGAAATAGTTCTGCCTTCCCAGTAAATTCTAATATAATTCCAAAAGGTGTGATTTTTGTTCAAACATTCTAAATGTTGTTCTTCTGCTTTTTACCAAGAACCATTTAGTGCTGAATTTTCAGTTAGTTTCTTTAAATTGTAACCATAAATCAGGCAAACAGATAGCCATCACGTTAAAAATTCTTAATAATACTATGCATAATTTAGAGATAATTGACAAAATGGAGAAGAAAGGATTGAATAAATTAGGCAGATTTGATCCATTAATGTTTCTTAAATGTCTTCTAAATCAATGCAATTAGAGTATATGACTTCTGGTAAAAGATAAAATTAAATACTGAATCACAAATGAAATATTTTATTCAGTTATTCTGATAATTCTTCTTAGAAGTTTGTTTGGAAGATAAAACATTAAATAGGTAATTAAATGCTTAACATAGGATATGCCAGAACTTTTTGGTTTAATTCTTAATATTCTTTATTGATATGGAAAAATAATACAGTAGTAGAATTGTATGATAAAATCTTGCCCTTAGAAAGGTTTTGAAATGGGAATTGTTTTTTGGAAGAGGAGACAATTTTTTTTAATTTTTAATTATTTGAGAGAGAGAGCATGCACACGAGTGGGAGAGAGTGGCAGAGAGAGAGGAGGAGGGAGAGAGAATCTTAAGCAGGCTCCATGCTGAGCAGGGCTTCAGCTCATGACCCTGGGATCATGACCTGAGCTGAAACCAAGAATTGGATGCTCAACCAAACCACCCAGGTGCCCCGAGGATACAATTTTTTAAATTAATATTTCTAGGGGCGCCTGGGTGGCTCAGTCGGTTAAGCATCCGACTTCAACTCAGGTCACGATCTTGCGGTCCGTGAGTTCGAGCCCCGCGTTGGGCTCTGGGCTGATGGCTCAGAGCCTGGAGCCTGCTTTGGATTCTGTGGCTCCCTGTCTCTCTGTCCCTCCCCCATTCATGCTCTGTCTCTCTCTGTCTCAAAAATAAATAAACGTTAAAAAAAAAAAAAAAGATTCTCCCTAAATTAATATTTCTATGAGCAACTTGAGTATCTATAGTCTGTGGACCATGTACTAGCTGGACTTTTTGCTTGTACCTAAATTTACTAATCCAATTCCAGTTTATATCTCTAATGACTCCTAAAAGAATGCATCAGTCATATAGGATGTATACCAGGTTATTGGAGTTCTGTTCTGGGTAACATTTTTATGAAGATACATTTAACTAATAATGTTGATACCAGGTTTAAGATCCACTTTTAGAAACCTGCACTTCCAGCTCTCAAGTCAGTAATTGCCAATAGTTTACATTAATAAAGTTTGAATTAGGGGTGCCTGGGTGGCTCAGTCGGTTGTGTCCAACTCTTGGTCTCAGCTCAGGTCATGATCTCACGGTTCATAGGTTGAAGCCCCACATCAGGCTTCATACTGACAGTGCGGGGCCTGCTTGGGATTCTCTCTCTCTTTCTCTGTCTGTGCTCCTCCTGCACTTGTGCGCTTGCTCACTCTCTCTCAAAATAAATACTTTAAAAATAAATAAATACTTTAAAAATAAAATAAAGTTTGAATTGTAAACTGTTGGCAGTATTTATGTCAAAATTAATGTCAGCAGCTTTTTATAAACCAGAATTTTATTTATTTATTTATTTATTTATTTATTAAATGTTTATTTTTGAAAAAGAGAGAGAGAGAGAGAGAAAGAGACCGAGAGAGACAGAGCACGCGTGGGGGAGGGGCAGAGAGAGGGAGACACAGAATCCAAAGCAGGCTCCAGGCTCTGAGCTATTAGCACAGAACCTCACATGGGGCTCAAACTCATGAACCCTGAGATGGTGACCTGAGCCAAAGTCGGACACTTAACTGATTGAGCCACCCAGGCGCCCCAACGAACCAGAATTTTAAAACATGATTTCAGAAGATTTGACTTTTTTCTCCAGACCTGCTTTCTGTATATTCTGCTGTGTCCAGTGTAGTAGCTGCTAGCTACTTGTGGCTAAATTTAAATTAACTAAAATTAAATAAAAATTTTAAATCTGTTCATCATTTGTCCTAGCCACATATGACTAGTGGCTACTATATTACCATAGATAAAGAATATATCCAGCATCACAGATAAGTTCTTTTAAACAGTATGTTTAGGCTAGACCTTGCCATGGATTATTCTTTTTTTTTAATGTTTCTTTCTTTTTGAGAGAGAGAGAGTGTGAGCAGGGGAGGGGCAGAGAGTGAGAGAGACACTGAATCCGAAGCAGGCTCCAGGCTCTGAGCTGTCAGCACAGAGCCTGACGTGGGGCTTGAACTCATGGACCACGAGATCATGACCTGAGCCGACGTCACTCACTTAACCAGAGCCACCCAGGCGCCCTAGAATGAATTATTCTGACTGTATATTCCAGTATGATTATTCCATTACTTTTACGTAATCATTTATAGAGGTAAGGATTTGGAGATTTATAAGAGCTAAATTAAATACTGAAATCCCACTTACATTTGCACATTGAAATAAGTCAGTAAGACCTATTGCCAGTCCAGTGACAGCCAGTCTACAGGAGACTTGTTTTTGTTCTGTTTTGTTTGTTTTTTAATAGCAAACTGCCTTCTGACCTTTGGAACTTTCAGTTTGGGTTTCTTCTCTTTTCTTTTTTTTTTCTTTTCTTTTCTTCTCTTTTATTTTCTTTTTAAAATTCTGGTGAGCCAGAATAGAATTGGAGAAAAAATTAGAAGCCTATCTTTAGCCTTTGACTCTAAGTGAAATCTTTAATTTCATACTCTGAAAAAGCCAGTGTGCTCATAAAGGAATTTACTGATACAGTACTTTGCATATCAGCTACTCTTATTTTACCTATGTTCCCTTTTAACTTCATTTTTATATCCTTCTTTTAATTCTGTTTCTCTTTGACAAAGCTCCTGGGTGTATAGATATCCTTTCAGCTACTACTTTGTTCCCAGAAATGAATCTGTTCTAAGCCTGTTCAGGATTTATAATGGATGCAAAGGTCTATAATTTCTATAGTAATCAATCAATATCTTTAAATAACTACTTTCTACTCTTTGACAAGGAGTAAGAATTTCTCCATAGTTCTCAGAGGGATTTTTATATTTGCATAAAAATTTTTGTTTGATTGTAAAATTATAACCCTTTGCAAGTAGTCTGTATCAAGACCAATGTGCCAATTTCAAATAATTCATAGAATGAAAGCACTTATCCATACGAGCAGTATCCCTCAAATGCTAGAGTCTGAAAATATCCAAAGTTCTAACTCTATATACATAAACAACTG
Source organism: Puma concolor (assembly GCF_028749965.1). Lineage (NCBI taxonomy): Eukaryota > Metazoa > Chordata > Mammalia > Carnivora > Felidae > Puma > Puma concolor. Next base: position 27,391,686 of record NC_141670.1, read on the forward strand.
TCATTTCACTTTGCGAAATATTACCTATATACATCCAAAGGATGTTTCCGTGAGCTCTGCCAGCTGTGAGAATTACTGTCACAGAGACATAATATCCACACCGACTCTCTCACCCATTCATGCAGCAAAGTCGTGCACACCGAGAAAGGAGGCAAATGAGACAACAAAGAACAGGATAAAGGCAGCCAAAGAAAGAGTGATGGTGGGCCAGACACACTGACCCCAGTATAAAATAGCATGGTGGAAGTCAGTTCAGCAAATGCTTTCTGAATGTTCTCTGTGAAAAGGACCTTGAAGACGAGCAAGACTTGATTTCTTTCCTCGACAGTTCCACAAATTAATGAATAATAAGCTCTTGTCTAAAGAAAAATACTTATTGATGTTTCAAAAATGTACTTCATTAAATGAAATATTTTCCTCTCCTCCCTTTAATCTTAGCATTTTATCTGCTAAGTAATATCATGACTAAATAAACACAGTTTATCTTTTATGGAAGAGTTCTCAAAACTTATGCTGTAAAAGCCACTCTTCCTGAATGAAGCACTTTAGAAAGAGCTGAAGTTGTTTCTTCTGAAATCTAAAGCCTTTTCATAGCATCACTTGATCTTCCCCTGTAGACAGAGGACTCAAGGAAGGATCTTTGATCAAAAGATAATGTAATTTTAAATCTGAAAGAGGATTTAAGGGAACCCAACACTCACTTTATAGGTGCAAAACTAAGCTATTAAGTGATTTGTCCATCATCACTGTTAAAATCCAGGTCTCCTGGACTTCACTCCTTTTGTGTTACATGAGTGTGTATACACGTGTGCAGTAGAAAGGCCAACATAATGTCCACAAACATATTTTGAGTGACATATTTGTACATTGTTTTCCTTAAAAATGTTTTTATTTGGGCCAACGTGTAATGAATTTTTGGTTTATATTAATCAAAACACTTCATCTGTTAACTTCGTACATCTGGACCTAATGGCCTAATCTAATTATATTCCATTTGGCATTTCTGTCACACCTCCCAATTGTACAGACATTTTTTATTGCATTTCCCTGAAGCCATTCAGTAAATGTGAATTAATGTGAATTTTAGTACACTGATTATATTTTCTGAGATCACTAATTTTGGGAGTAGTATTTCTGTTTCAAACTGAGGAAGTTGAGGCCAAAAAGAAAAAGGCTAAACATTGAATACTGAAAGTTGAGTGGCTTCCCTAGGTTTGCACAACAAAATCAATGGCAAAGCTTTGCGAAAGCACTTTGTAAGACCAAAGTATCATAAAGATGTTCTTGATACTGTGTTCTATGTTTCTTTATTCCCTTTTGCCAAGTTTTGGCCAGAAGATTTGAAAGCTAGAATAGTAGGGACAGAGAAGGATTTATGTGTCTTCGAATTTATTTAAATGTAGCTTAGGATGGGGGTGCCTGGGTGGCTCAGTCACTTAAACATCCAACTCTTGATCTTGGCTCAGGTCATGATATCACAGTTTGTAAGTTCAAGCCCCACATTGCACTCTATGCTGACAACATAGAGCCTGCTTGGGATTCTCTTTCTCTCTCTCTCTCTCTCTCTCTGTCTCTCTCTGTGCCCATCCCCCCTCCCCCACTCTCTCTCTCACTCTCTCTGTGCCTACCCTCCCATCCCCCACTCTCTCTCTCACTCTGTCTGTGCCCAGCCCCCATCCCCCACTCTCTCTCTCACTTTCTCTCAGAATAAATACTTTTTTTTTTTAATGTGGCTTAGGATGAGATGGATGTAAATTGAAATAAGAAGCCACTTTTTCCTCATCTGAAAACAGTTTAGAAAATCCATAGATTATATCTCAGGAATTTCTGACCCCTTAATCCCTCTTTCCATTCACCAAGTAATTTTCCTTCTTAACTCTGTGATTCCTTAAAACCTAACACTAATCTCTCCTCTCTTTTATTCAGAAAGTACACCTATACGCACTTCTGATGTTGACTATCGACTCTTAGAGGCATCTAAAGCTGGAGACTTGGAAACTGTGAAGGTAAATCAGTGCTTTTAACATCTTGGGTGGCACTATTGAACTTTGCTAACCAATTCATTTTAAGCTTATAAGTGAAACCATTCAAATCCAAACAATGAAAGGGAAAAACAAAGTCGATCCATAAACCAGGAAGATTTCCTAGTACGTGCTTTATATCCATTAAACCAGTTTTAGTCACTTTTCTTCTGATTATATGAAAGCTCTTTTATTTTCACTTATATTAATGAAACTGTTACTTTCGGCCACACTTATAAATTTCTTTTTTTTTTTTTTTTTTTAATTTTTTTTTAATGTTTATTTATTTTTGAGACAGAGAGACACAGAGCATGAACGGGGGAGGGTCAGAGAGAGAGGGAGACACAGCATCGGAAACAGGCTCCAGGCTCCGAGCTGTCAGCCCAGAGCCCGACGCGGGGCTCGAACTCACAGACCGTGAGATCATGACCTGGCTGAAGTCGGACACTCAACCGACTGAGCCACCCAGGCGCCCCTTAAATTTCTAAGCTAGTTCAAGCCCAGATAATAGTACAATAAATTTCAAAACAATGTTTCTTCAACTTTTCCAAGAGATTCTCAACAATTGCTCTAGAAAAGCATTCTTATGATCCTGCAACCATTTGGAATTACTTATGTACAGAGGATGGATTTTCTTTTCTATGTAACTCTGCTTGCCAGGAAAATTTTAACAGCCGTTGTTTGTGGTATAGAAACATGGTTATAGATTTAATTTTTTTCAAATATGAAATAATAGTCTGATCTTGAATATGTTTTTTAAAAACACACACTTCCGGGGCACCTGAATGGCTCAGTTGGTTGAGCATCCGATATCGGCTCAGGTCATGATCTCGCGATTCGTGAGTTCAAGCCCTGCGTCAGGCTCTGTGCTGACAGCTCAGGGCCTGGAGCCTGCTTCAGATTCTGTGTCCCCCTCTCTCTCCTCCCCACCCCTGCTTGTGCTCTTTCTCTCTCTGTCTTTCAAACATGAATAAATGTTAAATAAATAAATACACTTCCTATCTGTAACCACTCATGCAGGGGTGATAGAAAGAGGTGGCATTTTGTTCTTGTTTGGGGGTTGGTCTTGTGGTTTCGTTTTTCTTTCTTTCTTTCTTTCTTTCTTTCTTTCTTTCTTTCTTTCTTCCTTCCTTCCTTCCTTCCTTCCTTCCTTCCTTTTAAAGAAAGGCTAGTGTGAAATTGGGACTGATAGTTGTAACATTATTTTTTACAAACTAAAGTTTGTCACTTATTAAGCAAACTCTATTTTTGTGATTTTTAGCAAACTACCTTTAGCATTCTTTCTGGTTGAAAATGACAATAAATGTGCAGAAATTTTATTTTTGTTTCAGTATGTGGCCATTTCTAACATCTCTTCCATCTTACAAGAACATCTAAGTTATTTAAAGAAAAAATAGTAAATTTCAGTTGTAATAGCCACTGGGGAGAAATCTTAAAGTTCTCTTAGATCTAAAATTATATACTTTTTATTTTCATAATTAAAATTACATACTTCTTGTCATTTAAAATGTATCCTAATAACAGAAAGTCTTTAGGGGCACCTGGGTTACTCAAGTCAGTTAAACGTCTGACTCTGGGTTTCGGCTCGGGTCATGATCTCATGGTTCCTGGGATTGAGCCCTGTGTTGGTCTCTGTGCTGACAGCACAGAGCCTGAGCCTGCTTGGGATTCTTTCCCTCTCTTTCTACCCCTCCCCTGCTTGTGCGTGCACACACACTGCCTCTTGCACTCTCTTTCTTTCTGTCTCTCAAAATAAATAAACTTAAAAAAAAATCTTTAAATAGAAAAGTGATCAGGACTCCTTTTCTGCATCACAGCATTGATAATCTGGGTTCCAGACTTACTACATGTGCCCATTATCATTAAATTCATCATTTAGTATTTCCCGAATATGTAGTTTTTAATTCCACGTGTTCTGTATGTACTGATAGGCAAATATACCACAGCTTTCAGGTTTCTGAAACAATCCATTCACAGTAAAGGCCAAATAATTTTTTATGAATGGAATGGAAGTGGAAGAAAAAAAGCAAAGGACAGACTGAGAATTAAGTGTGGTAGGTTGCTTTCCCTATAGGCTTCAGAAAGTATTTTTAAAAATTAGGAATTAGAGGCAAGGCTGTCTGCTGAGTAAAGCAGACAGCTTGACTGAAACTATGGAGACTAGGTGAGAAAGATGTGAAATTCTTTGGCACTCAAAAGAAAGTGAAATGGAACAGAGAATGAAGAACTTCCAAATATTAGAAATCAAATATTTAATAAGCAAAATAAGCTTTTATTTTGGGGACCTGGCTAAATGAGTTGTGTTTTATTCAACTCATTTAGCCTCATCCCTGTTTTGCCAATATTCTCTGCATGGAAAAGAAGTGAATTTAGAGTATAACAGCCTAAAGAGCCACCAGCAGCAGCATGAAGCAGCTTTCATCACGTAGGACACCAGTAGAAAGTGTTTGCTACCAATGTTTGTATCCTTTCTTTTTACTTTATGTGTTTATTCTGTTTTTTGATTCTATAGTATATGTATTAATGTAGCCACAGATTCACTTGTTGTGAAAGGATAAAACGTATGACCTGGCCAGATGACAGTGGCTCTTCGGAGTTTAGAGTCTGGGGCTTTTCCACATAGAGCTGATGAGATCGTAGGCTCTCCCTTATGGCCCAGACTTCCTTCTGTCATGTAAGCATTGTACCACCTGAAAAGCCCTGTTTCTACCCTACCAACGTTGAAGGCGCCTCGTCAGTAAACCCGTAGAAACAGATGCCTTCCAAGGTCCTAGTTTTTATATATATAATCGTAGCTCATTACAGTGGCAGCAAGATTGTCAAATGCCTGGAAAGTCCTGCCGTCACACCTTGTAGCCTAGAAAATGTCACTGTTGTCTCAGCTTTTTTGACTGTTCTTCTATTACCTTTCTTCACATCACTTCCCTGAACGAGAGCAATTAAGAGAGTAAGCAGGGATCGAGCAGAAAGATCAAGAGATCACAAATCAGGAAAACCGGGTCTGAGTCTTCATTGTACCTTTGCCTTGCCAGCTCTATGAAAAAGGACGAGCTACTTAGCCTCTCTGAACCTTGGTGTATTTATCTGTGAGATGGAGATGATGAGCCCCTTCACAGACAGTAATTCTCTCACTGAAAGAACACGAGATTCTAAATAAACTGTGGATTATTATTCACATACTGTTATTATAATTCATCTATCACCGCCAGTGGCACAGCCCGCCGGCCTTTCTTTTCTTCCCACTGCACTGTAAGCAGACAGAATGGAGCTTGTGCTGAGACAGTAGCATTCGGAAGGAGACGAAAGGGAAGGCGAAACACTAGAGCATGACTGAAAGCAGTCTGACTCTATGAGTCAGACGGACATCTCCCAAAGATCAGCTCAAGCCCTGGTGACTGCCCGGCTTTGCTGTAGTGGGTCAGGGGGCCGAGTGGGTGGCCCAGGCAGAATTTGTTTTTTTCTGGAGGCTTTCTGCTTGCCATGTCCGCAGAGCCAGGAGCTCTGGGTGGTTCTGCAGTCAAGCAGGGTCGGTCTTGCTTGAGGAAGGAGTGGCCGACCGCGTGCAGGACCGTAGACGCGCTGTGGCGGTCAGTCTCAGGGAGAAACGCCCTGTGAGGATGAAAAATGAAGGCATCATTTGCCTTGGAAAGCCTTGCTTTATGCCGGGTTTTTCTTTTCGATTAGGATTTTGGCCAGGAAATGATGAAAAAAAGATTAAATTGCTCTGTAAACAGTAAGAACATTTGTAGACACTGTGAAGCCAGGCATAGTGTTGATTTTTAAACATCACTTGCGTGATCTAATCTTTGGAAATAAATATTCATTAGAAAATTACAGTTTATCTAAGATGCCTGCGGTATTGTGGAGCAAAACCTATGAATAAATATTAATGTCCTTTGTGTGTGTGTGTCACTAAAGCAACTTTGCAGCCCTCAAAATGTGAATTGCAGAGATTTGGAGGGTCGGCATTCTACACCTCTACACTTTGCAGCAGGCTACAATCGTGTGTCTGTTGTGGAGTACCTCCTACACCACGGGGCCGATGTCCACGCCAAAGACAAAGGGTAGGTGCTAGAATTGAGCTGTTTGGGACTTAAAAATTGTTAAAATGTGGTTGAAGTCTCAGATTCTTTTCCCTGTTAAAAAAGTCATGCATGGGGGCGCCTGGGTGGCGCAGTCGGTTAAGCGTCCGACTTCAGCCAGGTCACGATCTCGCGGTCCGTGAGTTCGAGCCCCGCGTCGGGCTCTGGGCTGATGGCTCAGAGCCTGGAGCCTGTTTCCGATTCTGTGTCTCCCTCTCTCTCTGCCCCTCCCCCGTTCATGCTCTGTCTCTCTCTGTCCCAAAAATAAATAAACGTTGGAAAAAAAAAAAAAAAATTAAAAAAAAAAAAAAGTCATGCATGTTTTTTTAAAACCTAAAGCATTAATAGAAACATACAGTATAGAAAACGAAAATTCCTGTCACCCCACCTTCTAGATAAAAATTTTGTTGTAATCCTCCAGACTTTTTAAAAGCAGTGGGAATGCTGCTGTGGGGGGTCGGCTCGTTTTTAACATAAGTGCGGATGCCATTCCATGCAGCCTGCTTTGTAATTTGCTCTTTCACCCAGAAATAGATCTTGAATGGCTTTCCATATCAGTACTTAATTGTTCATCTCATCTTTTTAATGCCTATCATAGTATTTTACTGCATTGTATGAATATGTTTATATAGTTTATAATTTATTGTGTGTCCTTTTTTTTGCTATTAAAAATGTATAATCTCTTTCCAAAAGAAGCCATCCATCCCAACGTCATTGCTATTAATAGACACATAATTTTATTTTTACCAACTCAGATATTCTGTATTTTTATGTTAGTTTACTAAATTATTTTAATTTATCCAGTCAGAGTTTAAAGCAGCCATGGCAGCTATTTAGTGATGCAAGAAGGAAGTTTTAACTGAAATGAGCTTCCATATTCTGAGTTAATTTCATATCATCTCAGAATAGAAATAAGCAAGCACTTTTCCGTGCAATTACATATCAGAGTACTGTAGAATTAAACCACACAATTTAGACTTTAATTAACCATTATGGATTTATCTTTTAAAAGGGATACATCAGGCTTGAAGTTTTGTAGTCCACTGGAGAGCAACCAACATTTATTTCTACTGCCCATTGTAGTTAGCACTTAGTATTTTTAATGTTTATTTATTTTATTTTTTATTTTTGAGAGTGACAGAGTATGAGTGGGGGAGGGGGAGACACAGAATCCGAAGCAGGCCCCAGGCTCTGAGCTGTCAGCACAGAGCCCAACGCGGGGCTCGAACTCACCGAGAGATCATGACCTGAGCCAAAGTCAGACGCTTAACTGACTGAGCCACCCAGGTGCCCCAGCACTTAATATTTTTTATCTCAAAATATTAAAAACAAAAGTACTGATCTCTAAATAAAAAAAAACATTTGATACCTTGTTTTTGTTATATTTTAAGTGCAACTTAAGCTTATCCTTTCATTGCACCCTGTTTATAGGAACGGCTTTCTATCCTTTTAGAATGCCAGCTGCCTTCTAACCAGAGCTTGGAGTTGTCTCAGAATAGTGTGTTCATGAGCTGAGGTGGCTAGATTTCTCATGCAACTAGAGTTTATGGTTGGTGTCATTATTTTCCTCACCAAATACTACAATTCCTGGATCACTTGAATTTTGACTTTTCATTGCTTAACATCTAAATATTAAATCTGTGCATTGAAGCCACTGCTGAATTATTAAGAATTCAGAAATAAAAACGAAAGACAGAAGGTATAACTTGACTGAGTAAATTAGTTAATTTTTTTTGTCTATTTTATAAGTAAGCATACCATTTTCATTAGGAAAACCCAAATGGAAGAAAATCTGAGTGGATGAAGCCAGATTATTGGTTAATTATTCCTGAAATCACTTTGTAGTGTTGCTCTCCCTATCACCAGGATGAAACCTGAATTAAAAATATTGTGATGGAGGGGCGCCTGGGTGGCTCAGTCAGTTAAACATCCGACTCTTGATTTCCACTCGGGTCATGAATCTCGCAGTTTGTGGGTTTGAGCCCCATATCAGGCTCTCTGCTGGCAAGGTGGAGCCTGACTGGAATTCTGTCTCCCCGCCCCTCCCCTGCTTGCACTCTCTCTCTCAAAATAAATAAATAAACTTAAAAAAATTTTTTTTGATTAAAAATATTGTGATGGAACCTTTTCTCTGGGTCTGTCTGTATGTGTTCTAAGCATAGGATTGCTGTGAAATTTCACCAAGAGGCTAGGGGAAATCCTTGTGTTGAAAGGGGTGTTTTTGAAATTATTAATCCTTACTTGGAAATGGGTGACTTTATCTTCAAGACCCAGGGAGAATTCTTTCTTTTTAAGTGAGTGCTCATCATAGTCACTGCCAAAGAAGAATTAACATCATTTTTATTATAAGTATCATCTTAACACAAAGATCTGTTACATGTCTTAAAAATAATTTTCTTTTGTTTAGTGGCTTGGTGCCCCTTCATAATGCCTGTTCATATGGACACTATGAGGTAGCAGAACTTTTAGTAAGGCATGGGGCTTCTGTCAATGTGGCGGATTTATGGAAGTTTACCCCTCTGCATGAAGCAGCAGCTAAAGGAAAATATGAAATCTGCAAGCTCCTTTTAAAAGTATGTAATTTTTAAAATTATAAAATATAAAGTAATTGCATTGGCTTTTCGGTTAGTATGGAAAATTACATCACAGTGAATTATTAAGTACAATAAGTGCTGTAGAGATTGCTTACATTTTCTATTTTAGGGGTGTGTTTGAGTGTGATAACATGATACTTGCATAGCTTTGAATAGTGTCTGAAGTATCTTTCTGAGCTGATCTGATGAGTTCATTTCATCACAACTCATCAAGGTAGGTCTTGGAAAGAGTTGCATTTGTTTGCATTGCTTATACTTGTGGTATTAATATCAGAAAACATGGTAGAAGGAGAAACAAGTTTTTCAATCAACTTTGATTTTTTTTTCTTAGTAGCTGTATTATTATTAACAAACTCATTGCTCATTATCAAACATTAAACATACATGTCTTATAAGAACTTTGATATTAGATTTTTATTAAAATACAAAGTAATCTTTAAACAAAGTTATTCATATAAATTTGGGGGAAAGCAACGAGATAGTAGGAACTAATAGTTATATGAAACTAACATAATTTTGTGGATTAAAAGATGTGAGAAATGATCAGACATATATTTGTGTAGTTTTCTTTTTTTTTTTAAAGCTTATGCTGGTTAAACATAAATAGAATTCTTGTCCCCACCACCTTTATGCCATTAAATATGTTTTTATGAGTCTTAAGGATAATAATGTATTTGATACTCATTTTTACCTTCACTAGGTGGTAAGAAATAACTTCCAGGAAAAACAAACAAACAAAGAACTTCCAGGTCACTGTGAATTCACTGTCTAGTTTGGTTTATTCTGAATTTCTCCAGTGGGCCGGTAGCAGTCTGTCAGGCCCATAATAAAGGTCCTTGACTTTTATTCGTTTCATGTTGTAGGTGTAGATGATTCAACTTTTAAAATCAAATCCATTGTTAATACATCTACACCTAATTTCACATGAGGTGTTAAGACTTAAAATGAAAACAGTAAAAAATTAGCAGACTTTGGTATTGATTGCATTTAGAATCAAGTACTTTTTCCACTGGTGTATCTTCCTCTTCTTACTTCCTTCCCATTATACACACTAAATATCTTTATGTCATTGAAGTCTGGTCAAAAAGTAATATCCAGGCTGCTCTTAAAAGGAAAAGGGGTTTCCGGAGACAGCGTGGTGTCTGGGAAAGTATATAACGTGACACAGAAAAGGTGCCCAGCCCCTTCCCCACTTCACTGTCACCACTGATCCTAAGACTTAGACTTTCCACTGAGAAGTAGTTACAAAGCTGCTCCACCATATTGCTGAGCAGGGAATTTACAAAGAAAAGGCGGGTGTTGCCTCTGGTTTTCCAAATGCATACAGGATATAGATACCTTTCTTTGGGTGAATGAAGGTGAAGTTAAAAATTAAAAAGACCTTAAGAAAGGTACTATAGAAAATACAAACCCCATTTGGTTTTGTCTCGTTGTTGTTTTAGCATGGAGCAGACCCAACCAAAAAGAACAGAGATGGAAACACGCCATTAGATTTGGTAAAAGAGGGAGACACGGACATCCAGGACCTGCTGAGGGGAGACGCCGCCTTACTGGATGCTGCCAAGAAAGGCTGCCTGGCGAGAGTGCAGAAGCTCTGCACCCCAGAGAATATCAACTGCAGGGACACCCAGGGCAGAAACTCCACCCCTCTGCACCTGGCGGGTGAGCGCCCCCAGCTCTGAGGCTCACGGTGCTTGCTCGGATACCTGATACAGCTCACCAGAAGATGAGGGAGACGCTGGACAGAAATAGTGAAATGCTTTTGATTGGCTTCATTTTGTATGACACCTTATCATAAAGGCTCTTAGTCACGTGAGAGTAGTATCAGCTGCTCAGATGAGCAAAAAGTATTAAAATCGTCACGTTTTCCAGCCCTTGTGATTTGTATACATAGATAGAAATATATAGTTCTTTAATCTGACATGTTCGCCTCTTCCACTCTAATAGCAGGCTACAATAACCTGGAGGTAGCTGAATATCTTCTGGAGCACGGAGCAGATGTTAATGCCCAAGACAAAGGTGGTTTAATTCCTCTTCATAACGCAGCATCCTATGGGGTGAGCATGCTACATTTCAAGTCTAGAAAACTTCACTGACATTTACTATTCTATCAAATGCATACTGTGCATGAAGTAAGTAGATATCTAACCAACAACATAATTTAGGACAATCCTAGTCTTCCTGTTCAGCGCATTTCTAGCCTTCCCAGTTAAGCTTAACTACCTTTTTGGTCAAGGGCCGTGCTCTTTACAGCTCCCTGTTCTCCTCACATTGTCTAGCGCAGTAACAGGTGTGTAATGGCTGCTCATTTAATATTTAATGATAGAGCTTTTAGAAACCGTAAGACCCAGGCGGCTTTTTATTTGCAGGCATAGAAATCATGCTTGCTTTTGTTTATCGTCCGCATCTTAAAAATATTCAGGTAAATGGTTCAGCTCTTGGTACATACGGTTTCGTAGAATTTGATTGACTAGCTAAAGCCCCACAGTGAGAGTCCAGAGCCATTCTCCAAGCACTGGAACTGTAATCATCAGCTGAAAGAGGACGAGGAAGGGGAGTGTCTTGCAGTGTGTTGATGATGTCTGTTGAAACTGACTGCCTGGAAGTCACCCAGGCCCACTCAGGCCTGAATCACACAGGAATAATCCTGCAGGATGAATGTTCATGTGCTTATCTGTTCATTCACTAAATCCCTATTTGATTATAAAAACCCACAGATGCCCGATCGTACATACCAGGGGTTCTCACAGCTGGAATCACTATTGATGAGGACAGTGTCTGGATTTGCAAAAGTCTAACAAGCTATTAAGTAAAACCTAATCATTGCGATTTCCATATTCTCTTACTGTCTTTCCCCCTTGCCCTCCATAAGGAATGTCCTCATCTTCTCATATCCCCTCTGCAAAAATCTGTATTTCAGAGAGATGACAGTCTGAGTGGGAATACTCTTAAGAAAAGCAAACAGTCTAGTTTTGAGTTGGACAAACAGGAAAGAAAATTATACTTCCAAATGTCACATAAATTCGTCGAAAGTTACCATATTTACTGCATGTATTATTAGTACTGAAATCCTCTTGGAACTGCAGTAATCTGTGCAAAGATGATTATCTTTAATGACATTTATTAGAATTTTAACCTTCCTTCATATAAGATGCCCAGTTTCACTGCACAGCATACGTTTCTCCTGAAGACCAGAAACGCTAAATATTTACCGCTACCATCTGCTTACACAGTTATGTAGAATTTCTTTACCTCTGTGTTAGAACTACAAATACGTATTGTTTGGAGATTAACGTTCACTTCTTAGCGTGATCCTTCTCTCCATACTGTGTTCCACTAATCTGTTTGATAAAGCTTCAGTTAAGAGTTTATCAAACTGATGGGTCCAGTAGAACTTAAAGCGGAGTCTTTGGAGTAAGAATGGGTGTGGCAATAGAAGGAGTAATTGCCCCAACCTGGTAAAACTTACACGGTCAGTTGTATGTAGACTCTGTGGGTCTGTGTGCTTTTCAGTGTATTTTACACGTTGTGGCTGTGGCTAAGCTCTGTCCCTTCAGTCTTCCACTGTCACAGTCTTCACAGCTGTCACAGAGAGCAAAGAACGTAAAACTTCCTTGAAAAGTCAAGTATTTTACCTTTTCTCAGATCAGAACAGTGTTGAGATGTTACTTACACGTGTATCATGTGGTGACTAGCGTGAGGAGAGAATCAAAATGTCTCGTGATCTGTCTTGCGGTTAACGAGTAGTGCAGTGTGCAGGTCAGTCTTGTCTTCTTTCACGTTCCCTCGAAGCATCTTCCATCAGCCGAGGGGAGGTGTAATGCAGTCAGGGCCCAGACCAGAGGCCCCCTGTGCCATTTCATGAACTTACTTCACCATCATCCATCTGCTCTCTCCTTCTAACTCTGTGGGAGACAAATAGTGGACATTTTTGTGTTTCATTCTCTCATCTCGTGTTATCCTGTGTGTTACCACATCCCTGCTGCTAAGCTCTGTGTAAATGAAGGTAATTTTTCAAAGTAAAAATGAACAGAAAATCCTCCAGGCTGTGTAAAGAGCATGTGGGTAGAGGTTTTGGTCAACCTGGTTTGTCCCATCCTACTGAAGAATGTTAACAGGCTAGATAATGTGTTTATGGTAGGTATTTTTACCTCCTTGTGGAGGTGGAGTTTTTGAGTCATTAAAAGTCCTTCTGGTATTCAACTTACGAATTCAAAAATCAAATATCTGTGAGTTCATGACTATGTGTTGTTATTCACTAAAAGCTTTAGCCCTGTGGTTTCTTGACCTTTCTTTTTTGCCAGGGTTTTGGCATATACAAATGTCCCAGTAGCATCCCTTATGATACACAGTGATTCCAGTTGGCAGTAGGTCAGATTATCCCCGCCACTGAGAATCTCTGCTCTACAAAATTATTTTATCTAATGCAATTGGTATACCGTATAATCTATTGTTAATAACCATATCAAATCAATATTTATCTCAATCTCAATTAGTACATTTAAAACGAGGACCAATGTTAAACACAATCTAAAAATTTTCAAAGCTACCCTGTCTTTTAACTAAAAGGTAGATAGAATTATATTTTTATTATCTATGGGTATACAAATCTGTTATCTTTCAAAAGTCCCTTTTTATTCATGTTACAATGAGCCTTGGCTGGATATTTTAATGAAATCGTGGGGCTCTGGTCCACATTAAAGTGGCAAAACACTAGTTATATTGTATTCATCCCAGTGATGCCTGAGCTGTCCTGGCTGTGTGCCCTGCCCTGCCCTGAAATAACAGTTTTGTAGAGATTTTTGCGGTGCTTCCTATGAAATAGAAACTTCTAAGTTAAAAATAAAGCTATTCGCAGAGTAGGTTGGGGTATAGTGTTACCCAGTAATCCCTGCTGACATGGCTTCTCCCTGATACTATACACTTTGCCATTTTCAGCTCTTCAAGAAATGACTCTTGAGTTTTAGTCCAGCAAGACCTTGCAGGCAGCTGTGTGTAATGGAAGGACCTGAACTCAGGATCTAAAGATCTGGGATCTAGTCTTTAGGCTTTGACTCAGTAACCCAGTCATCTTCAGGAAGTGCCTTAATCTTTCTGATCTTCAGTTTTCCCGTTAGTAGAACTCAGATGCTGAAATCTTCTTTACAGGGTTGTTGTGATAATTAGATGAGACCCTGAATGTGGAAAGTGCATTCTCTAGCCTAAGGCACTATAAAATCTGGGATAATAACTATTATTATAAGATAAGTCACTCCCCACAGCCATCCTACTGGTTAGAATATGGGCTGTATGTCACTTTTACGTTGCACAGCCCTAGGAGTAATGTGTGTGCTTGACCAGCTCAGTATCTGCATGAAATAGACGCAGACTAACTAGCTTCAGTAGGAGATAATGACTGGTAGCCTGGGGATAAAATAATCATGTGAGGTGTCTGTGAAATTACATAAAGCTACTTAAGCTGTTATTTATTGGTAATTATTCTTTGACTTGTATTTTACCTTTTTTCCTCTAGAGAGCTCAGACTGCTGTCTGTATATCTTTGACCATTTTATATAGAAAGAACTTTGCCACCTCGGTTTTTCTAAACAGAGAAACACATAGTTTAAGAAGTTTAAATAAAAGGTGTAGATTTCATGAGAGTTTATATTAGTGGTAATATACATTATCTTGTTCAGTGTTTTGTATTATAATGCCTTATAGTTTTAATATACATTTACACGAGACAGTTCATTTTTCTATTAACAAATGTAAGACCTCAATATTTATTTACCGTGAAGCATGTGATTTTCTATTATCTCATAAATCAACTTGCTGACTTTTTCATTTTTCAGTGCTTTGTCCAAAGTGTATAATATTGGGTGGATTTCATGACATTCATACAATTAAATGGTTCTAACTGGAGCCCAAGTATGTTTCTCTTCTCCCTACTTTCCAGCTTTCTAAAATTGAATTAAGGCCCTCACAGTATTTACATAGTATCTGTCATTTAAAGCGTTCTGCATTTCAGCTGGATTCTGAAGCTATGTTTAATTGGCTCGTTCTTCTGGAAACATTCCAGCAGAGTTCAGTTCCTTTTCTAGACCTTCCAGTTCAGTACATTGTTCTTATAAATGGTATAGAACTAAGCTGCAGCTTATTTATTGCATTTGTCAGCCTTAAATTTCAGTTACTATTTTTGTCCCAGTGGTATAGCTATTTAGAAGACTTAAGAATTGTGTTTTTCATCTACTTTGGTAGTAATATACTCCTTCCTGTTTATTGCCCTTTCACATGTCTGTCAGCAAATTTAACAAGCATCCAATTGGTTTCTCCAAGCATAAACTACATATTCAATATAAAGAAAGTTGAATAATAAATACCATATACTTGTATACAATTCATTTTACACACACACGTAGTTTTCCTGGGAGTATCTAATTTTGGAAACCTGTGCGAATTAGTCTACCGAATTATATCACCCTGCCAGTACACATGGGAGTAGAATAAAGTGAATCATCAGAAGCATTGTTTGAATGCCGTATAACCTTACTGGAGAGAAGCTTGAAGTTATTCCATGATTTGGGTTAACTGAACAAAAAGCTATCCCTTTTCAACATATGTCCTTTGAAAAAGGGAGATACGTTTTGGGGGATTTTTGTTTTGTTTTGTTTTAAACTTTTTTTTTTAATTTTTAAATATTTATTATTTTTGAGAGAAAGAGAGACAGAGAAACAGAGCACAAGCAGGGAGGGGCAGAGAGAGAGGGAGACACAGAATCTGAAGCAGGCTCCAGGCTCCGATCTGTCAACATAGAGCCCGATGCAGGGCTCGAACTCACGAACCATGAGATCATGACCTGAGCTGAAGTCGGATGCTCAACCGACTGAGCCACCCAGGTGGCTTGTTTTGTTTTGTTTTGTTTTGTTTTTTGTTTTGTTTTAAGTAATTTGGATAATACCACAGTTGGTACCTATTTTTATCTTTTGTGTTAGAATCAGTTTTATAATGATGATGTATCATTCCTAATCCCAAAAGGATCACAAAACATAGCTTGTTCTCAGACGCCCTCGTGTCATGATGTTCCTTTACTCCTATTTTGTTTCTTGTACTCTCAGAGCAAATGTAAGAGTGTCCTTAGAAGTTATTTGGTCTGGGGCACCTGGGTAGCTCAGTCAGTTAAGTGTCCGACTTCAGCTCATGTCATGATCTCACGGTTCAGGAGTTCGAGCCCCGTGTCGGGCTCTATGCTGACAGCTCGGAGCCTGGAGCCTGCTTCAGATTCTGTGCCTCCCTCTTTGTCTTCCCCTCCCCTGCTCACGCTGTCTCTCTCTCAAAAATAAACATTAAAAAAAATTTTTTTTAATAAAAATGTTATTTCATTGGTATTTTCCTAATAAATTTTCTTCTCTTTATTTTCTGAAACTATTTTCCTGAAATAATAAGTACTTGTGTTATCTTTAAAAAGCTTTAATATTGCCTCAGAAAAAGTGTCTGTTCTTTTTGAGGTGAGTGTCTTCAGGGGAGCAAAAGGCTGTCATATAGAAAATATGAAGAAGGGTGGCCTAAATCTCATCTTGGGATATTTCTGTTTCTGCCTTCCCCATCTCTTCTCATTCTCACGAAAGTTTCTGATAATTCAATATACTGCAGCATGAGTCAGAATTTTAGTCTCAACAGACAATGTGCTTCTGAGTTAATTATTAAAAGTGATCAAGTTATGCCAGGAAATGTATCCATAAAGAACACAAATGTGCCAATTGCACAGAATTATAGAATATTGGAGTTGAAATGGATTTCAAAAATGCATTCATTAGTGGTAGGTAACCAAACTAAGCATCCCTAAATATGTTTATAAGAATAAGGTTATTTTTATTATTCTCAAAGCCCAATCATTGAATCAATATTACTGTTGCATAATTGCTTATCTGAAGCTTATTTTATGAGGACTTTTGGGAAGAAACAAACTTTATGCTATGTAGAACTTAACTATTTGAGAGAAACTGCTCTCCTTGAAACTTTCTCCTGCGTTGCCTTGCGCAGTCCTGCCTCTTTATAGTTCTTTCGTTCTCAGTGCCTCTTTTGTCTCCTCTGGGGACCCTTCGCCCACTCTCCTTTCCCCAAATGTTGTTCTCTCAAGGCTTTATCCCCCTTGAAATCATCTTTCTGAATTCCTTTTCTTAGTGAGTTCATTTATCACCTGGCTGCAGCTATCAGCTAGACATTTTGTTTTGCAGACCTCCCCGGGGTCCCTACCCCCAGGGCCAGGCGCATAGTAGGTGTTCACCAATGTGTGCTTGTTGGGGGAGGTGGTGGGAGAGCGTTAAGTGAGTGAATAAACAGACCCTTATCTGTGCTCCAGCCATTTGTGTCAGGCCATTTACGGAACATCATTACTTTGATATTTTACCTCAAAAACTATTTACCCCAAGTGAACTTTAACTTTCTTACAGTTTCATTCCCACTTAAACTGCTCAGTTTCTGTTAACAGTTCCAATTCTGTTTTTTAAATCTTCTAGACAAATTTTGCAAAAAAAGAGGTAGTCATCTTTGACTTGTCTCTCACTTTCTTTCTCTGTAGTTAATGTCTTTTTAAAACCCAGTAGTTTTTCCTTCACAATTTCTCAAATGTAGCTCTTCTTTTCTATTCTTCCTCTGTCATAGTTCGGCATCTGAGCACCTCACGCCGTTTGTCAGTTAACGCGTCTGCTCCTGACATTTCCCCCACCCTCGAGTCATTTTGGACATGACAGACTAAGTTTTGTAAAAAGTCATTTTGTTATGTTACATTACCTTTCCCAAAGGCTGAAGAGAGAACACGGAGAATCGTTGAGACGCGTATTTCAATAAATAGATCAGATTGCAGTGGCTAGAAGGGAAATAGGAACATAAAAGAAGCAAGTAAGAACACTTGTTTGAAAGGTTTGACAGACAGACTAGACCTTTAGTAGGAGGCGTGGAGTCAGGTAATAGTTGCATTTCGTGTGTTCGTTTTTAAGATAGACCTGACCGTGTTGAAAGGCTGAATAAAAAATGTTAAAAGCCCCTGGGAAGAGTCACCAGGTAAAGGAGTGATTGCGGAATTGAGCTTCTGTGGGCGAGAAAAGACGGGAGTCCAAAATACAGGAGTGGGCCACGTAGGCCTTTTTTAATAGAAGAAACTTCTATGAAGGATGAGAATAGAGATACAGAGGGAATGAAATGTTAAATAAAACAAGCGTACCTGATGGAGCTTCACCAATCTCATTCTTCACTCTTCACATCCTTTGTTTTTCCTCAGCATGTGGACATAGCAGCATTGCTGATAAAATACAACACGTGTGTAAATGCAACAGACAAGTGGGCGTTTACTCCTCTGCATGAAGCAGCCCAGAAAGGAAGGACACAGTTATGTGCCCTACTCCTAGCACATGGTGCAGATCCAACTATGAAGAACCAGGAAGGCCAGACACCTTTAGATCTGGCGACGGTGAGTCTTCATTCTGAGTTATTTAGTATTGCTTCAAATTTATACTTTCGGGGCGCCTGGGTGGCTCAGTCAGTTAACCGTCCAGCTTCAGCTCAGGTCACGATCTCACGGTTTGTGGGTTCAAGCCCCGTGTTGGCCTCTTTGCCGACAGCACAGAGCCTGGAGCCTGCTTCGGATTCTGTGTCTCCCCGTCTCTCTGCCCCCTGCCCTGCTCGCACTCTGTCTACTCTCTCTCTCTCACAATTAAATAACGTTAAAAAAATTTTTTTTGATTAAAAAAAAACCCTAAATTTATACTTTCAGAGATGACTTTAAGTTACAGAGCTGGGGCGCCTGGGTGGCTCAGTCAGCTAAGCATCCGACTCTTGATTTCAGCTCAGGCCATGATCTCAGGGTCATGAGATCAATCCCCATGGAGGGCTCTGCACTGACAATGCAGACAGAGCCTGCTTGGGAGTCTCTCTCCCTGTCTCTCTGCCCCTCCCCCGTGCGTGCTGTCCTCTCTCTCTCTAAATAAATAAATGAATACTTTTAAATTTTTTTTTTCAACGTTTATTTATTTTTGGGACAGAGAGAGACAGAGCATGAATGGGGGAGGGGCAGAGAGAGAGGGAGACACAGAATCGGAAACAGGCTCCAGGCTCTGAGCCATCAGCCCAGAGCCCGACGCGGGGCTCGAACTCATGGACCGCGAGATCGTGACCTGGCTGAAGTCGGACGCTTAACTGACTGCGCCACCCAGGCGCCCCTGAATACTTTTAAAAAATTTGCAGCAGCAGGTTTACCTTAGTGGTGCGTATTTCACTTAGAATAAGAACAAATTTCCTTCCTTCTGAATTTTTTAAATGTGTATTTTTTATATAATTCAGAATTCTATTAAGGCAAGCTAAGCAGTACACTAACTTAATTCTTTTTGCCATGCCTAACAGGGAGGGAAAACAATCCTAGAAGAACATACCGTATATCCTCAGAGAATTGCATTAGTAAAATATCTTCTAACTTTTACATTTGGCATATTGTTCAGGAACAACTGATGTTCATGATCATTTACCTGAGACTATGAAAGAGTCCAAGAAAAATTACCTTCTAGGCAGTATATTATTTTTCCGAAGATGGAAAAGTAAATTAATATGCACAATAATTTATAATTTTTTAACCTGAAGTACTTTTCCAAGCCACATCCTGTTTCATACATCTATTGCTGAGTAACAGACCACTTCAAAACACTTAGTAGCTTAACCAAAACTGAGTGAGTGGAGTAAAACGGTGATTTATTATTCCTCACGGTTCCGTGGGTCGGCGGCTCAGCGAGGCAGTGATACGTGCACCTGCCTTCAGCCAGGACCTCGGCTGAGCTGCAGGGTCTGGGGTGGCCGTTCATCCTACAGGGCCTCTCTCCATGGAGCCCCTCCTGAGTCAGTAGTCCAACCTGACCTTTTTTTACAGCATGGAGACACCTTCTAGGAGAGAAGTCGAAGCTGCCATTTCTGTTAAAGCCTGACTAAAAGCCTCAGACATTACTCCCTCTATGTTCTCTTGGTCACAGAAACCCGCAGGGCAACCCAGATTTAATGGAAGGGAAATAGATGCCACCTCTTGATGGGAAGAGCGGCACACGGAGGAGGGAATTAATGGCTTTCTGTTTTTGGAGGCTCCTACGTAGTCTCACAGCAGTTGTGCCTAACTGTGAAGTTAACAAATAAGCTGGCCAAATTAAAGTGGCATCCTTGTAAAATGTCTCCAGATTAAAGAGGGGCCCCTGGGTGGCTCAGTCGGTGAAGCATCCCACCTCAGCTCAGGTCATGATCTCACAATTCGTGGGTAAGAGCCCCGCGTTGGGCTCTGTGCTGAGAGCTCAGAGCCTGCTTGGAATTTTCCCTCACCCTCTCTCTGCCCCTCCCCCACTCATGCTCTGTCTCTCTCAAAAATAAACAAACATTAAAAAAAAAAGTCTCCAGATTTTAAATATACGTTAAATTATTAAGTGTGCACTAAATAATGCACAATGAATAAAAATCATCATTGTTATTTAAACAGTATACAAAAACATACTGTAAGTATAGAAACTCCTTCTAAAGAAAAGATTGAGAATTAACACTCTGCAACAGGTTCTTTTTTTAAAAAAATGTTTTTAAGGTTTATTTATTTTTTGAGAGAGAGAGACAGAGTGCAAAGGGAGGGGAAGGGGCAGAGAGAAAGGGAGACACAGAATCCGAAGCAGGCTCCAGGCTCTGAGCTGTCAGCACAGAGCCCGACATGGGGCTCAAACCCACAAACAGATCATGACCTGAGCCGAAGTCGGATGCTCAACTGACTGAGCCACTCAGGAGCCCCCAGCGGGTTCTTTTTTAAATGAGAGATGAGGGGCACCTGGGTGGCTCAGTTGGTTAAGCATCCAACTCTGCATTTCAGCTCAGGTCATGAAATCAAACCCTCAGTCGGGCTCTGCGCTGACAGCATAGAGCCTGCTTAAGATTCTCTCTCCCCCTGTCTCTCTGCCCCTCCACCGCTCACCTGTGCATGCTCGCTCGCGCTCTCTCTCTCAAAAAAAAAAAAAAAAAAAAAAATGAACTTCTCCTTTAAATACGTGTGTGATTGTGTGATCAGTATGAACAGCTGTATGCACATGTAGTGTTAAAAAACATTCCAGAAGTCAACATAGTCTACATTCTACACTCTTAGACTTTTTTTCATAGTTAACTCTCGTATATGTGGATGTGTGTGTAGTGAGAACATTTAAGATCTATTCTCAGCATATTTCAAGTATATAATACAGTTTTATTAACTGAAGTCACCAAGTTGTACATCAGATCTTCAAAAGATGAAATATTTTTTTAAAAATTATACAGGGATTCCAGGTCTACCTGTAGAAACTGCTGGGACTTAAATATGGAGAACAAACTGAGGGTTACTGGAGGGGTTGTGGGAGGGGGGATGGGCTAAATGGGTAAGAGGCACTAAGGAATCTACTCCTGAAATCATTGTTGCCCTATGTGCTAAGTAATTTGGGTGTAAATTTTAAAAAATAAAAAAGAAAATTAAAAAAAAAAAAAAAAAGAAGCTGCTGGGACTTTTTGGAGCCGGGGGCTGGAAACAAATGATCAAAAACCAATAGGCAATAATGAGGCACTTGCCGAAGACTAATTTCAGAATGCATTTTGTCCTTAATGAAAAACTTACTGTTTTAAAATATAGTATTTTTGTGTGTGTGTGTGTGTGTGTTTGTTTTTTGTTTTTTTGTTTTTTGGGTTTTTTTGTATTACTCTTTTTAGGCTGACGACATCAGAGCTTTGCTGATAGATGCCATGCCCCCGGAGGCCTTACCCACCTGTTTTAAACCTCAGGCCACCGTAGTGAGTGCCTCTCTGATCTCACCAGCATCCACCCCCTCCTGCCTGTCTGCTGCCAGCAGCATCGATAACCTCACTGGCCCTTTAGCGGAACTGGCCGTAGGAGGAGCGGCCAACACAGGGGATGGGGCAGCGGGCGCAGAAAGGAAGGAGGGAGAAGGCGAGTATACTTGTGAATGCGTATTTGGTTTTGGGCTTTTTAAATGAATAGATTTCACTTACCTCTCTTAGTAAGTATTGAACACCTATCTTAAAGACATCCTGTCTGTGAGTCTTCATATACACACCAGTTTGTAAGAACTGTCTTCATAGACTAAATCTTTCGACATCAATCTTGTTCTTACTTACATATATTCCAGTATACCCACTTTTAGCCATAATATTTCATTTAACTACTGGTGAGTCTTATTATTGAAATTATATAAAAAAAAAAAAAAACCTGAAAGATGTTTAAGGAGTGGAAACTGAAACAATAACTGGTAAATTCGATTTTTAATTCCAGCTATTAAATATTTCACTAAAAGCATTAGATTATAATATTACAATTAATATAAATGCTACTGATAAGATAAATTCTTCTTTTACTTCTCTGCCAAATTCAGAGATAACCTGAAGTGTCTGAATTAAATTTATGTATTCTGGATTATTTTTGCTGTATTGTTTTGCTGTATAAAATTTTTGTATTTATTGCTGTATAAAATTATGTATTCTGGATTATTTTTGCTGTATTGTTTTGCTGTATAAAATTTTTGCTGGATTGTTTTGCTGTATAAAATCATCTGCACAGCCAAGGGTGTCAGAGTCATCGCTTTAAATAAATACTGTAACTTCCTTTAGATTGATCAACTGCTTTCTGAAAACTTCAATGTGTTTCTTTTAGTTGCGGGTCTTGACATGAATATCAGCCAATTCCTGAAAAGCCTTGGTCTTGAACACCTTCGGGACATCTTTGAAACAGAACAGGTAAGCTCTCATATGTAGCTGAGTCTTTTTTATTAAAAAGTAATAGCTATTAATTGCTATTCTTTGTTTCTTTTTTACTTCTTAATCACTTAGTCAATACGTTAAAACTCATCAAATTTCTAAAGAAGCCAGGGGAACCCAGTGTTTTATTATTCTCCCCAAAATTGTCTAATAGATGGTGGGAGTTATTAACTGTTATTTTGTTATAAGCCATTTGACTCTTTATGTTTTATTACATGTCAAAACTTAGGCCATGAAACCACCTCGGAAGAGTGTTTTCAAAATCTTCTTTCATTATTTTGTTTCCAAAAAGTGTTGTTCCTTATTCATCTCGATATATTACTGTTGTGACTTGACTCCACTTAAAACCAATGACAAATTTTATATTAGCAAAATCTTCACAAAGCACTTATCTGTTAAATTTGGAAAGCAAAATAATTCTTAGACAAGTGTACCTTTTTAAAATTGCCTCTTTATGAAATTTCTGTTGTCCAGTTGAGTCCAAAATAATGTTGAACCTAAACTTGGCCACACATTCATAGACCTGTCCTATTTTCACATACATCTTACATGTATATGAAGGTCTTAATATGAGGTCATCATTAGGGTATTTATGAATTAAGACCCTTCTGTTTGTCATTCTGCTTTTATACAGGATAATGAGTTTTTAACTTATCAATGATTTTATTACCAGGATCAGTGTTAAATATTGAATAATAATAAGTTCCTGAGTTTAAATTGACTGTTAGTTGCTACTGTATATAGAATCTTAAAATGGGAAAGGTGTTTAGAGATCATTAAGTCACTTTCCCAGATCCTACAAAGGAATTACTCTTTTAACGTCCATGTGGGAAGATGATTTATTACACTTTGGAGAAGTGTAATAAAACGCTTGTAATTTAAAGTGTGCCCAAATCTGCCCCTGTGTATAATCCATTAATTTTATGTTTACATTTACCTTGTTTTGCATAGAAATCTAATTTCTAGTCTACTTAACGTATTAGTTTCATAGGGCTGTTACAGGAAATTACCTCAAACTTGGTGGCTTAAACAACAGAAACTTATTCCCTGGCAATTCTGGAAGCCTGAAGTTCAAAGTCAAGTCGTTTTTTGTTTTTTGTTTTTTGTTTTTAATATTTATTTTTGAGAGAGAGAGAGAGAGAGACGGGCAGGGAGGGGCACACACACACACACACACACACACACACACACACACACAGAATCTGAAGCAGGCTCCAGGCTCCGAGCTGCCAACACAGAGTCTGATGCGGGGCTTGAACTCACGAACCGTGAGATCGTGACCTGAGCCAAAGTCGGATGCTTAACTGACTGAGCCACCCAGGTTCCCAAAATCAAGTTTTTGACAGGTCTGGACTCCCATGCCTCTGCCAGCTTCCAGGCCCCTTTGGCTTATGGCTGCTTTTCTGCAGTGCTTCCATGGGCACCTTACCCTCTCTGTCAGCCTCCTCCTGTGTATCTTTTAGAAATACGCTTGCACCAGATATAAGGCCTACCTATATAAAACTAGATGATCTCCTCATTTCAAGATTCTTAACTTAGTTACATATGCAAAGACCTAAAAAAAGGTTTCCAAATAGGTCCTTCATAAATTCTGGTAATCAAAACATGGAGAGCCGCCATTCAGCTCACCACAACATGTTATATAGCCTCTCATATATTTCTAAGACCTAATCAACTTATCATGGACTTAACCCTTCCAGCCACCCACTCTACAAAGCTTCTCCTATTTTAGGATAACTATACGCTTTTTTTCCCTAGTTATTCTTTATATGTACATAGTTTCCAAATTCTTCACTAGCCTCTTTGCCCCATTCTGGGTTTTTTGTAGGCTTATAGTCAATTACAAGTTCATTAAAAACACCATTTCTTTTTTTATAGCAGTTATACTGTGAGGATGTTCTAATGTCTTGTCTTTTTTTTTTTTTTTTTAGCTTAACTTCTTTATAGTGCTTATTATGGTTCATCTTTTATGCTCTTATTGATCAAAACGGTTGAGTAGAAATAGCACTGGGCTAACAGATATTGGTTGTGATTATTTTTCTTATTAACTATGTAAATTGGGTAAGGCACTTAACATATCACTCCCCTTAACTATAAAATAGAACACCTTCAAATGTCCAGACCGTTAAAATTCTCAGTCATGCTGTGCTTCTGTGCCAATTTTTAGAACATGCTTTAATGAAGCACCAGATGTGTCTTTGTCTAGTGGTGAGAACTTTATAAACTTTTTTTAATGTTTATTTATTTTTGAGAGAGACAGAGACAGAATGCGAGTAGGTTAGGGGCAGAGAGAGAGGGAGACACAGAAGCAGAAGCAGGTTCCAGGCTCTGAGCTGTCAGCACAGAGCCCGACGCGGGGCTCAAACCCAGGAGCTATGAGATCATGACCTGGGCCGAAGTCGGACCCTCAACTGACTGAGCCACCCAGGCGCCCCTAGTGGTGAGGACTTTATAAACTTCTGTAATTACTTTTCCTTTAGCTTCACCTACCATTGATTTACCCTCTGGTTTAAGATTTCTTCTGAGAATATTCTAAACAGTAAGAATGTCTTCCCCTTATTCCCTCCCTGAAGGTATGAAAGCTGTTTTAAAAGCATTATCTTCTGATAAAGCCAAAAGATATATCTTAATGTATCCCTTCTTCCCAGATCAGATCCACAGTAACTGTGAAATTTTACACATCTTTGCTTAATAAACCAAAGACCCTAATTCACACAAATAACTCCAAGTGACTATTTAAAAATTTTCAAAGGATTTCAGTTTCTACTCTTGCAGTTAGTTTGCACATAATCTTGTGTTTTATTTTTTTCTCTTTAACTTTATTCTCTCAGTAACTGATTTCCTATGTCATGGTTATCTCCTTATTGATCATAATACTTTAGTCTGTCCTTTTGACAGCTTATCCTGTTTGGTCCGTTGTATTGTCTTTTGTTCTGAGTAAATGGTTCCATCGATTTTCTTTTTGCCAGAATAATGTCTATATCTTTTTAATTAATATGTTGGCTATTCCATTTAATGTATATTGCCCAGCACGGCGCCTTTCCTGCAGACAAATGATTTTACCTTTCTTTGTATTGAACTGTGTTCGTGTTCTGGCCCAGTCATCAAGCAGTCAAATTAATTTTTACTTCCACCGCCAAGTGTTACTTGAGTAGCCTTTAGTTATAGAGTAATTCTGTAACCCTTTCTATAGTTTACCCATAGAATTTTCTCCCATTAACATTCTATATCAGGGTGTGAGTATGTGATCGATGATGGTCGAGATATTTGTGTAGTGAGGGAAGGAGTGGGTATAAACATTATATTCACTTAATTCTTTTCTATTTCTCTTAATCCAGAGAGTTGTTCTGTTTCCTGAGATGTTTTGACACATAAGATCTCAGTGCCTCTGTTCCTGCTCAAGGATACTTCTCTGCCAATGAAGTGGGGAATATAGTTCTTTTACTCCAGTATCAGGAAAACTGCCTTCAGAACATCACAGCCTCACCTCTTATCTTCACAATTATTCTCTCAGACGTCTCTTAACTAACTTGGCCTGTTTGAACCCATATACTTTGCCAAGTAATACATACCCAGGTCTTTTATAGTTAATGAAATATAATACCAGTGTCACTTTCGCCCTTCCTTTATGACGTAGCTTCCTGATTAGAACACTTTTTCTATGAGAAAGGCTGATTTGATTTACACTGCAATTCCTAAACAGAAATGCTATGACTTAGAAGACTTTTTGTGGACATATTTATGGGCAACCTATATATTTTCATGAAAAGTGATCATATAAATTTTTATTTCAAAATCGAAAGACCAAGGAATGGACTCAAGACAATGAATTGTGCACATGATTGTAAAGTTATTTCTGCTCTGACCTGTATCCTTTTAAGCCTAAGTAAAAGAAAGGGCTTTTTCATTAAAACTCTACTTTCTTTGTCCAATAAAACTCTACTTTTTTTCTCTCTACCCTAGAGAAAATGAACAGATATTAGAAACAAAAGGCAACCTGCCTAAAATGATGCTTGCTTTATATGCAAGATGATTGCATTGATACATGGATAATCCTTATTTTAAAGATTATAATTTGATTTTTTTAATTGAAGTATAATTGACCTATGGCATTTATTAGTTTCAGGAGTACATCATAGTGATTTGATATTTTTATACATGATAAAATTATCCCCATGATAAGTCTAGTTACATCTGTCACCATACAAAGTTATTACCATGTTATTGACTATATTCCTTATGCTGTACATTGCATCCCCATGACTTACATATTTTATAACTGGAGGTTTGCACCTCTTAATCCCTTTCATCTGTTTGCCCAACTCCCCACCCCTACCTCCTCTGGTAACCAAGTTTCCTTCCTATGTCTGTGTGTCTGTTTCTGTTTTCTCTTTTAGATTCAGCATATAAGTGAAATCATATATTTGTCTTCCTCTCTCTGACTTATTTCACTTAGCATAATACCCTCTAAGTCCATCCATGTTGTCGTGAATGGGAAGATTTCATTCTTCTTTATGGCTGAGTAATATTGTGTATAAATACACCACACCTGTATCCATTCATCTGTTAATGGACACTTGGGTTACTTCCATATCTTGGCTATTGTAAATAATGCTGCAGTGAACACAGGGGCTCATCTGTCTCTTTGAGTTGGTGTTTTTATTTTCTTTAGATAAATACCCAGAAGTAGAATTGCTGGATGATAGGGTAGTTCTATTTTTAATCTTTTGAGGATCCCCCATACTGCTTTCCACAGTGGCTGCACCAGTTTACATTCCCACCAACAGCAGTTCCCTTTTCTCCACATCCTTGCCAACAGTTGTCATTTTTTTCCTTTTGAAAGTAGCTAGTCTGACAGGTTTGATCAATTTGATTTTAATGTGTGCTAGATATAAATAACTAGCGCAAGAAACTTGTGATTTCCTAGATATAATAAAGTTATTTTTGAAGTGAGTAAAAGATAATTTTCAAAAAATCTATTTCTAATAGTATAAAAGCCCTAAATCTTGGACCAACACATCTAACCTGCCTTATATTGGATATTTACGTTTCTTTTATTGATAGGATAATCTCAGATTCACCAATTTTCAGACTTTTGGGATAATCTCTACTCCTATTCCTTTTTTTTTTTTTTTTCATTAACCATTTCTCTTTACCAGGCCCTGTCATCTCTTTTTGAAATTTTTCTCTGATCCCTCCCTTCCACTCCACTCCATCTTGACCTTGTTCACACAGTCCCTTTCCCTTCCAAACCCTGCAGAATGCTACCATCCTCCTCGTCAAATACAACTTTGATTGTGTTGTCTGCTGAAACGGCTCCCTAGGAGCTTTTGGATACTGTCTTGACTTGATCTAAAAAGTCCATTAAGATCTATTCCTAGCCTGCTGCTCTATCCATCCCTTCTTTTTTCCTGTGTGTATGTTATATGCTCACCCTCTTGGACTCCAGTGCTGAGAATCTCCCAAATGTTCTGTATTCTCTTACTTGTTTTTCCTTTTCCGTATGCTGTTCCCTTTGTCTTAAATACCCTTCCCTTCTTCCGACTGATTAGCTCTTGCTTAGCCAAGCTGTTACCTTCTAAGAACCTTTCCTGACCACCTTCTTGTTCCTTCCATCTTTTCCAGCCCTACCTACAGCCTTGATCAAGTAAGAACCTTCCATAGAGTTCCCATAGGATTCCTCCAAAACATTTACCAACCTGTACGGTATTTTAGTGTTTACTTCTCTTCTTGGTAGAGGACATAGCATGAACTTTTGTGGTACTACCTTGTTTGTTTACTTGCCCCAGTCCTTTACTACCAATTTGGAACAGTTATTTACCTTTCTGAGCTATAATGGGAAGTTTTAGAATTAAATGCTTAGTTACTTTTTAAGGAAATACCTAGCATATAGAAGGTATTCATTAAATATGTATGAATGAGTGAACAAATGAACAGTAATCTGAATTCCTTAGCTTTATCGTTTCAGGTTTTCCAGTGGCCACTGCCTGATAAGTATGGGGACGAATTGGGTATCATGTAACCCCAAGCAACTAAATGTTATTTTAGCTTTCCAGTCAGCCCTTTGAAGAAATATAGGCAAGGGAAAAACCGATGCAATCCATCTCTGCTCTTGCGTGTACTGTTTTTATGACTTCTTTGGGCCTCAGTTTCCTCATGAGTACATCAGTAGTACTTCATGGGTGATTGGGAGGAGGAATTGAGCTATTTATTTTACGGATGGAGCTATATAATCAACAAATATATTAAACATTCTCCATTTCTTTTCTAGAACCTCATAGAGAGCACTCTATGCTTTGCTGGCCTGGTTTCTGCTTCTTCCAGATATACACAATATGTAGCTATTCAGAAAAGCTTAAGGTTTCTTTGGATTGAAGCTACCACATCGATTGAGATCCTGTTTGTACATCAACTTTATCTGAACCAAAGTTTAGAAGGAAAAACTGAGACATCAGTAATGTAGTCAACCTTGTGCATGGCTTCCAATGCATATTAAATTACATGTAGCTAAAAGTGTACAGGCTCCTATTATGGTGTGAACTATTCTGTCTCCACGATGTATATTTCAAAACTGTTGCTTTTTAAGAGCTCTGCTCAAAATTTCCTTTTGGTGATTGGAAGCGAATTGCCCATTTTGTACAATGGAGCAATCATTTCTCAAATGGCCACTTAAGAGCAATATAGTAATTATTTCCAAAGAATGAGTGGTATATGCTTGCTGCACTGAGATCAGACTCATTATAAAATACTTCATTCTGACAATGAAAATCAGCAGAACTCCAGGCTGAATTTGTCAGGTTTTTTTTTTTTTTTTAATGTTATGTATAAGTAAAAAGGTAGAGAATGCTATAGATAGATAAAGCACATCTCATTTGAGTTGGGAAAACGGTGTCTCTGAAAGGATTTCTCAGTTTGTCAAGGAAAGAGAAAATTAAAGGCTGATCTTGTAAAGTAGTATCTGCACTGTCAGAGGGCCAGCTTCTTCTGAGCCAGAAAATTGCATGTTCAGCCCCCTAGAAATGTGGTTGCCCACGATTTCATCCTGTGCATTCAGAATTCTGCCACTGGGTGGCGGTAGAGTCCCAGTTAACTGTTCGTCCACAGAAGGAAATGGGCCATTTTGAGTCCTGATGGTAGCCAACTAATCATCTCCATTTGCAGGGATGAAGAACCAAAAATTTAAAACCACTATTTTTTACAACAACAGAATGTTAGGCTTCAGGGACTATTCCATCTGGGAATTTAAAGAAAACTTGAAAACCATCTACTCTCTCTTTTCCAAATCAGAATTTTCTATACAGCTTCTACATAAAATGGTCTGTACTTGAACTAAACACTTCTCATCTGAATCTCACCACTTTCTAAGGCAGCCTTTTCCAGACTTGAATATTTCTTAGCACTGGGAAGTTCTTCTTCATCTTGATATAAATCCCGCTTACCTAAAACTGCTTACTCCTTTTGCTACATTCTGTTTCATTGTGCTCATAAACCTCTCTCCCATTCCCCTACCATTCTTCTCTGCTACCTGCTGGATACTGGGACCTGGTATTTCCCTATTTTATGCTTCTGGTTGTTCTCTCTTATGTCTTGAAGAAAGCAAAAGGTAGTAGAATTAAATAATCAAAAGGAAATACAGCAGTGACCATTTTATATTTGTACAGCATTGTTTCTTCCATTTTAATTCACAGTCGGCTGGAAGCAGAGGGTTTTTCATGTGAGTAAAAAGCTGATAAAGGGCACATGGGGGCTCAGTTGGTTAAGCATCTGACTTTGGCTCAGGTCATGATCTCACGGTTCATGAGTTCAAGTCCCGCATGGGATGAGCGCAAGCCCTGCTTTGGGTGAGCCCCACTTCTCCCTCTCCCTCCCTCCCTCCCTCTCTCTCTCTCTCTCTCTCTCTCTCTCCCTGCCCCTCACGGGATTCTCTTTCTCTCTGCTGTCACTCACTTGCACCCTCTCTCTCTCAAAAAAATAAAAAATAAATGATAAAATTATCAAGACAATTTTAAGGTTGTTTTATAAAGGAGACAAAAGAATTTATTAATTTGGATGGATACTGTAGCATTAAAGACCAATGGAAGAACTGAGGAGCAGTTCAAGATTTAGCAATTAATTTTGTTCCATTTTTTTTAGATTACACTAGATGTACTGGCTGATATGGGTCATGAGGAGTTGAAAGAAATAGGCATCAATGCATATGGACACCGCCATAAATTAATTAAAGGAGTAGAAAGACTCTTAGGTGGACAACAAGGTAAGCTATTCAGAAACAAAACAGTAAAATCTTAGAAGGAACAAGTAAGTTGTCAGGGCTGGCATCTGAGCTCAGGTGGTCTGAACCCAGAGCGCATGCCCTCAGCTGGTGTAGCGCCTCCTGCCTGCCCCATCTTAGTTACGGACATGGCTCTCCCCCTCGCTGCTCTAGCTAGCCGTCTACTCGTTCTCTCCTCTCCCCTCTCGCTTTATACCCTCAACATCTCTGGAATCTACACTTCTGTCTGCTTCCCACTGCTGTCTAATCTAGTACAGGTCACCTAATCCTGGCCACCGTCAGCTGTCTCCTTGACTGTCACAACCGCCTTCCAGCTTATCTCCGACCCTCACCTTTGTCTCCCCTCCAGTACCTGCCCTGCATGTACTCAGAAGACTGTTCTCAAAATGTGTGATCAGATCACTCCATTGCTTAAGACCTTTCAGCAGAATCCTGTTGCTCTTAGGATAAAATCAGACGTTTGTAACATGGCTTTTCATAATCTGACCTTTCTCTCTGACCTCGTCCTGAACCTTTCTCCCCACTCACAGTTGTCAGCTCAGCCTTTTTCCTCCCACCATACTTTGCCGTTACAAGCCTCCTATCTTTCCCTTTTGTCGGCCCCCATTTTTATCATTTTTCTATTTGTTAAAAGTGCTTTTACAATAGGAAAGCAAAGGGAGAAAAGGGAAAAACTTGAATTAGCCACTCTGCAGCCAATAAAATTGCAAGAGCAACATGGAACTGTTAGCAGGTTTTGAACTTAAGTCACGCTCATTTATCTGCATTAAATTAAGCATGATGAAATGAACAAGAATAATGTATTTTAAACTCATTATAAGTGACCATCTCAAGCCATCTCACAGAGTTATTACAGGATAATTCGTACATTTTAGACCTGACTAGATTGTGATCACAGTGTGTTTCTCTTTTGTATCAGAGATAGCTTCATGTGTGTTTATGAATAAATTCAGTTCAACAAAAAATTGTTGAGCCCTGGCTGGAGAACTCTGTAAGAACAGATA
Organism: Puma concolor; assembly: GCF_028749965.1. Lineage (NCBI taxonomy): Eukaryota > Metazoa > Chordata > Mammalia > Carnivora > Felidae > Puma > Puma concolor. Next base: position 27,423,438 of record NC_141670.1, read on the forward strand.
AAGTTGATCCCCAAACACATCTCCATTACTGCTCTTGTCTTTGGATGTACTGTTCAATATAACCTTATATATTAGGTTTGAATTGCAAATAATTGAGACTTGTTCCAAAATGTCAATTATTTATGACAGAGTTTTCCCTAAAATTGAGGCCGAGGAGTGCGGACTTTAACATATTCATTTTTCTTTCCTACAGGCACCAACCCTTATCTGACTTTTCACTGTGTTAATCAGGGAACTATTTTGCTGGATCTTGCTCCAGAGGATAAGGAATATCAGTCAGTAGAAGAAGAGGTAATGTACATCAAAATTTTTCATTCTCTTCCTGAAATCTGTGGTTAAGCCTGTTTTTCCAGTAGAGCTAAGTTGGTCTTATAGTGATTTATGATCACTCCCTTAGCCATTATGGTGACATATCGCCCAATTCAGCTAGGACTCGGGATTAGGACTATGCCACAGTGTTTGCACATCTTAATAAGCCTAGGGTTTCCAGTAGGGGGGCCAGAGGTGTCTTTTCATCCTAGAGGCTTTCCTGAAGCTATACAAGAGCCCTACTAGAACTGTTTTCTTCCAGTGTTAAAATGCTACCTAAGAATGATAGGGAGTGAGAATCTTGCCTCACGAATAGCAAAGATCCTCTTGTTTTCACTTTCATGCAAAGTTGTAAAATGTGATTATAAAACAGTACACCTAATGTTCGTGTGTGCTTATGAAATCTACCTCATACCTCGAGTCACCTTTTATCTCTTCGGTCACTGTGTGAAAGCACCGTGGTGAGGCTGATGGATGCCCCTCTTGCTTGACAGATGCCGTAGAGATTCCCCCTCTACCGCTGGCTCATGCCTCATTTCTTACACCTAATAAACACAGTGCCAGTGGTATTGTCACAGTAAAGAAGCTGCCTAACCAATTCCGTTATGTTGCAGAGGAAGGCATGCCTTCGTATTTTTCTCTGTTTATTTTCTGCCTTTTAATCACATTATTCTCATCCCAGGAAGTTCAGGACCATTATTACCTCAGGGTGGTCTTTCAGCTCATGCCTGGCCAGTCTGTCAGGAGAGCATCAGATCTTCTAGCAACTCAGTGCCTGATCCTTCTTTTACTGGTCGCAAATTTGCATCATACTGTCAAAAATGTGACGAATACCTTCACAGATAGAGCAGTGAGATGGAGAATTAACTCTTTGGAGTCAATTCTGTGAGGAACTTGGGTCTTCCAGACGTGTTACTTTTCCATCATTCTTTTGAATTTGGAGCGTGGGAGAAGAGCAAGGACTGCGCGGAAGAAGGTTACTCCCCCTGGGCAGACGTCATCCAGCTTTGCCCAGTCTGTCTGTGCAGGTGCACTTTGAGATCCCAGATTAAAGAGAGAATACGGGGTATCTCACCTAGGGAACAAAAACTTACTAATTTTTAAAAATCACATTTGTTTGATGAGTTTAATGAGTATTCATCGAATGTGAGGAGTTGAAGTTTGACTTAACCCCGGTGTGGCTTCTCCTCAGTACCATAAAATAGCAATGGAGATGGCTTAGTGTGATGTTTTATTTCTGTGTTTCCCCACAGTGCTGACAGGAAAAGCTTTTAAAGCTTTTTTTTATTAGGAAAAAAGAAAATGTAGAGGTTTGATATCTATATTTCTGACTTATTTTCTCATCAGAAATACTCATCCACTAGACTTTGTTGAACAATTTACAGTGAACTCCCGTTTATTTCTTAGTGCTGAGTCTGAGAGTCATCAGTAAAACAATATAACAGAAGGTGAATGTTGAAAACAACAGAGGAATGTCTTTAGAATTAGATACTGGCATCTTTTCAGAAAGTTATTTTATTTTGTTCTATAGATGCAAAGTACGATTCGAGAACACAGAGATGGTGGTAATGCTGGTGGCATCTTCAACAGATACAATGTCATTCGAGTAAGTTTTTAAAATTTCAGGGTGAAAATTAGATTGCAAGGTGTGCCTGAAATCAAATATAGAAAATGACAAATTTTTTCTAAGCATCCTGCTTTTAAACTGCCAAGCTAATCGGGTCATCTGTTGCCTGACAGTCAGGTGTCACCTTCCTCTGACCCCTCAAGACCATACTTAGCTAGAAACAGAGACTGGGTGGAAAGAGGAAAGCTACAGACTAGAGTCTAGATCTGCTGCCGTTGCTGGTACAGAGGCAGTGAGGAGACCTGGCCCACCCACATATTTAGACTGTAGCTGACAGTGATTTTTATCACCACCTCAGAGCAGTGTCCAGAGCCCGGATTTTCAGTCTGAGTCAGCGATTGTATCAGAATGCATATATCTCTTCGTCTCAGTATCTCAATCAATAATATAGGATAGATGTGCTTTTTTCAAGGGAGTGTCCTAAAGACGAGTAGAATCTGTTGAGCACGGGCTTATCCCTTTTGAGTTACACCAGCGCACGTCAGAATTCCCTGGAAAGATTTTCGAGGAAGGTAGATGTGCAGGCCCCTGTATCCTAAAACTCGGCAAGCCTGGGAGGAGTCTGGGAATAACTCTGTTTTTTCTTTAATTCTTTGGGTGATTTTGAGGCACAGCCAGGTCTAGTGCAGAGTAACAAAAGCCAGAGCTGAAAATTATGTCACTAAAAGCCAGAATGTTAACTTAGTCATGCTACCTGGCAACTTTATCATTTTCAGGTAATGTTTTCAGCAAACAAAAATTGAACCTTCCTAAAAGAAAACATACTTTTCATTTTAAATTATAAACTGCCACTTGACATTCTTTGCACTCATTTGCTTCTTTCTTCCTCATCCTTAAAGATTCAAAAAGTTGTCAACAAGAAGTTGAGGGAACGATTCTGTCACAGACAAAAGGAAGTGTCTGAGGAGAATCACAACCATCACAATGAGCGCATGCTATTTCACGGTGAGCGTCAGGCCCGCCATTATCTCTCTGGGCTTTTTTGCGAATTCCGATGTCATTGACCGTATCAGTGTTGTTAAAAATGGCTGGTTTTGAGTTTTTGTTTTAATTCTGCGTTACCAGTTTTGTAATGCATTGCGTGTTAGTACGGGCTTTCCAAGGCATGCAGAGTGAAAATCACCTCACGGAAATTGTTTTAGAACTCATATTGCAAGTTGAGCCATCTAGATGACGAAATATTTTTATTAGAGTTTAGCATAATTGCTTCAGCTTATCTGATTATCTGTTTTTGTGTAAAGTAAGGTTGCGTGTAAAATCTATATTTTTAAAGCCGCATTGTACTTTGGTATCTAAAATCTCCTGCCATCTGCAGAATCCATATTACATCCTTGCTTGGTGAACATCGTAGGTCCCTGCTAAGATTCTAGTACAAGATAATAATTTATGTAAGGTAGACCATCTTACAACTTCATTTGTGCATCACTAATTACTTAATATTAACGTGCCAAGTGCAAAATAGTTTGCAGCTAATTGAGACTCCAGACAGGTACTCAAAAACTGATCTTTCTGTGTTTGTATTTTTAGGTTCTCCTTTCATTAATGCCATTATTCATAAAGGGTTTGATGAGCGACATGCATACATAGGAGGAATGTTTGGTGCCGGGATTTATTTTGCTGAAAACTCCTCCAAAAGCAACCAGTATGTTTATGGAATCGGCGGAGGAACAGGCTGTCCCACGCACAAAGATCGCTCGTGTTATATATGTCACAGGTGAGCACCTTGGGTCTCGTATAGTGGTTGCTATCCTCAGGTCACGAACCGGATTAGTTTCTCAGGCTCTGCTGAAGTCACAGGTTATCCTCAGTGTTGATAATGGATCACACGGATTCGGGGTTGGATAGGAATAGCTGATCAGCCTGTGTCCTAAGAAGAGAAACGACAGCACAGCTAACAGCGGGGCTGGGAAAAACCAGGTATCTGCCAACCAGTCATAGGTTATGATGAAGCTCCCTCCAGCTGGACTTGCTCCCTGAGCGTCACTTGCTGAGGTTCAGATTCAGAACAAGAAAAGGTTGAGAATTTTATCTGTCGAATAACCTTGAGCATTAGACACATTTGAACTAAGACACAACTTCTATAAACAAGTTGAATCTTCAGTTTCCTTCTGATGTTGCTAGCAGTGTTTAAGGCAGGATATATAGTCAGCCTTGAGAAGTCTAATTGCAGAATATTAACTTTGGATTTAATCGGAAACAAAACGAATATTAGCCTTTTAAATAGAATTTTAAAACTCAAATTCAAGAGAATAATAGTACACTGTCTCTGAAGTCAGTGAAAAAAATGCCATTCTCTTCCCTGCCATTGGAAAAAATACAAACAAATTATACATCACAGAGATTGCCGTTGATTGCATTTTTCTTTAACCAGGTGGAAAGCCAGGTTAGTTAGAGATCTTGTAATTCAGAGGAAAGCTCAAAAAGACCCAGATAGCCTTGAAATACATAGAGTTTTTGACTTTAAAACTTCCTGCCCTCCATTACTTTATGAAAAAATTATAGCCGTCAGCAGTTCTAGGATGGATCCGGTATGTCCAGAAAAAAACCGTCTTTCTATTAAAGCCGCCACGGTTAATAACACACAAAAATTCCCAGGGATACATAACATGCAAAAACTCTCTGCTGCTGCAAACCTATCCTAAATAAACAATAAAAATGAGCCTAGATGAGCAGTTGCCCATGACAACTAGACACATAGGTTTATGTCTTAGCCAGGATTTCCTAGAAAACAGAGCCTGAAGCAAAAGCTGATGTACTAACGCTTTCTTGGCAAGTGCGATACCAGGGAGGCAGGAACGAGGGCACACGAGGAAGTGAGGTGGAGAAGGAGGCAGAGCAAAGACCGTGAGATGATGCATCAGTGAGTTGGCCTGTTTCATAACGAGCAGGTGGTCGCTGAGTCCGCGAGACGTCGTCAGAGAGGCTGTGTGAACTCCTGCATCTCAGAATAGGACATCATGGGAGGATACAGAGGAATTTGTCTGCTGGCCCTTGTCTGGCACTGTCACTAGTTGCCCCACGGGACATCGGTATCCCCGTGTCTGGGGCTGTTGCGTCTGCAGAATGCGGCACAACACGCAAAGCTGGCGAGTGAGCAAGCAGAAGCCAGTACTCTCCACCTGTCCGTCTGCAGCCCACCGCTTCGTGGGCCGGTCCTGCGTTTTCTCCTGCCTCCACAGCTCTGGGGCAGGAAGCAGAAGCCAGGAGGTGGGGGCCTGTCAGGTCAAGCTCTGCGTGACCTGAGGACTGAGAATAGCCATGGCAGTGGGCGGGCAAGGTCCAGTGACCCCCAAGTGCCGCCATATGTGAAATGGGGCTCAAACATCTCCCTCTAATACAGAGCCAAACCTTTTCCTCTGGGACCTGCGGGAGATGCAGCCGGTACTGAGCCAGCACCCCACAGGGTCATCAGTAACATCATGCTGAAAAAGCAAACCCAGGCAGGACCCAGTTAGACTGGGTCTGGCACACTTTTGGCTCAAAATGATATCTCTGGTTGGTTATAATGCAGAGATCAGACTGTGTAACTAAAAACAAACCATTTGACTGAATACTGTTTTACACATTTAACAGTGTGACCAATCTCACTGACTGAAGTGTTGATAGTGTATATTAAAGGTTCGCAAACGTTTATTTTAAAGGGCCACGTGATAAATACTTTCGGCTTCACGGGCCATATGATCCCTGTCACAGTGACTCCCCTCTGCCCTTGTAGTGCAAAAGCAGCCACAGATGACATGTAAATAAATGTGTGGCTGTGTTCCAATAAAACTTTATTTACAAAAACAGGTGGCCGACTAGAGTTAGGCCATAGGCCGTAGCGTCTCAACCCCTAGTTTATATAGTACACCTTCTTCCCAGTCAACCTTTCGTGTTCTCTGTAATATTTAACATCTACCCCAATTGGTGTTTCTCCCAAGTAGGAGGATTCCTAGCCGTACATTTAAGCTAAGTAGTTTTGTATATGATCCACTTTTATTATTATTTATTTCATCCTTGTTTTTACTTCTTCATAATGAGTAAACCCAGTCTTAATTTCAGATGCATCTGCCCTCTGTTTATTTGCTTCAGTTTCCTCCTCTTCATCCTCTTAGAACTCAGTTTTTGCTAGTATTTCTCTTGCCCCACTAGTCAAAACTCACCAGGGATTTGCTGTCATTGGTTGCGTAACTAACTATTGAGCCTGCTGACTGTTTATAGTAAATCAGTTATCACCTCCCATCCCATTCCTACTTATATTTGAAAGTGACATTTTAAACTAGCTTGCCTTGTGTGAAATAGTTTTTATAAAATCAACAAATATAACAATTTTACCACTCTAAGATTGAGTGCCTCCTTCAAAGCATCACTTTCCTTTCTTTCCTTTTCTTCTTTAGACAAATGCTTTTCTGTAGAGTGACCCTTGGCAAATCCTTTCTGCAATTCAGCACCATGAAAATGGCTCATGCCCCTCCAGGACATCACTCAGTGATCGGGAGACCAAGTGTGAACGGGCTGGCATATGCTGAATATGTCATCTACAGAGGTGAACAGGTATGGTATTCGTTAGATAAGCATAACTGAGTTGCTAAAATGTCGGTGCGAGGAGAGCTAAGACCAGCTTCTGTTTAGAGAATTTTCCTTTTTTAAAAAAAAAAAAAATATTGTATTTATTTTAGAATTTTTACTACTTTTTTTTTTAATTTGGGAGGGGGAGCGGACAGAGAAAGAGGGAGAGAGAGAGAATTCCAAACAAGCCTCACACTCACGCTCAGCGCAGAGCACTACACGGGGCTCGATCCCACCACCATGAGATCGTGACTCGAGCTGAAGCCAAGAGTCAGACGCTTAACCGACTGAGTCACCCAGGTGCCCCTAAAGAATTTTCCTGATGGATGTCCTTGCCATAGGCTGGTCACATGAGTTGAATCTCTATATTTCTGATCATGGCACTTAACATAGAACAATAGTTTTGTGAGTTGTAAAGCTACATTAAATTTTGCCGACTGCCCAAGGCTCCAAAGTAAAATTGTCAACAAAGCAGGAAAACTTCCTGTCATTTTTCAACCAAGTCCCTAACTCTCACAGTATTGCTAAATGCCTACCGATTTGTCTAAAAACAAAGATCAGTTTGTCTGAACTTCATTGAATTCCAAATGGATACCTTAACTACTCTGATGGAGAAGAGGAAAAACAAAATGGAGAAAGGAGAAATTAAGTACAAGTAACATATGAGAACAGTATTATATGCCATCAGTTGTGGGCCACAAATCCTGAACTCCATTTAGTAGACATGTTGATGGTGGGGATATGGGCAAAGCGATGAAATGCCTTTAGGTGCATTGTAGGATTGAACAAATGAGTAAATGTGTTGATGTTTGATTTGGGACCTGGGATTCTCAAAGTGGAAGAAGGGACATAAAAAATGCAAAGATGGACTGAAATTGGAGGTATCGATAGGAACTCATTGTTTGTAATGTATGTATGTGCACTGGTAAATCCATGTTATGTGTAGGTATGTGGGTAAGAGTATATGTAAGCGTATGTATGTATATGAGCATATATTCACATATATTTCTTAGCACTGTCTGCTGAAAACAAGAAAACCCCAATAGCGGTGAACATACTCAGACCTAGACCTTGGTCTCTAATACCATTCCCACTTAAAGGAACCCGGCATCTCTGGAGAAGCAGCTAATTCCAGGGCTGAAGCAGAATAGGAACAAGTGAGCCTGGACCATCCTGTTATGCCAGAAAGGAATGAAGTGGTGAGGGCATGTCACAAGGACACAGGGCCAGCATGAAGGGGCTCCCACTGGCCAAATCTGGAACAGTTGGAATACCAAAATAAGTACAGTAATAAATTTTAAGCCACTGGGAAAAATAGGAATTCATGACTCTATACTGATAACAAATAGGTAAGTAAATAAATGAAGGGGCAAAGAAGGTTTTGCTTACAGTAGAAAGCCAAGGGCAGATGAGGACATGTGGAGGGAGGATTTGAAAAGTCATCATCTTGAGACCACGGTGGCAAGAATCATAAGTGGATGCTAAATCTAGGAGATAATTTTGATAAGAAAAATGATATTTGCATGGTGTTCTCATTAACTACAAAGGAGAAGCAAACAGTAATGATACATTGGAGAAAGGGGGCCAACACCTTGACCAGATGATCGAAATTAACATCACTAATGAGGGACAGACAGAAATAGAGTGGGCCTCCAGATATATTCTGAGAAGGGCACATCCTCTATGCAGTATTCTAGCCAAGAATGCATAACCCTGGTCTAATCAAAATGAGGAATGTTCTAGTAAAAAAAATACGGGAATGGAGCACCTGGGTGGCTTTTTCAGTTAACTGTCCAACTCTTGATTTTGGCTCACATCATGATCTCGCAGTATGGGAGACTGAGCCCCACATTAGGCTCTGTGTGCTGATAGCACGCAGCCTGCTTGGGATTCTCTCCCTCTGTCTGTGCCCCGCCCCTGCTCATGGTGTGTGCTCTCTGTCTCAAAATAAAGAAATAAAGTTTCTATTAAAATGTGGGAAGATTAGATTCTTTAGAAATGTAAATATGTTAAAAGAGAAAGGCTTTAGAAACTTTCCAGATTAGGGGGGCTTGGATGGCTCAGTCAGTTAAAGGTTCAACTTTGACTCAGGTCATAATCTCACAGTTCGTGGGTTCAAGCCCCCCTGTCGGGCTCTGTGCTGACAGCTCAGAGCCTGGAGCCTGCTTCGGATTCTGTGTCTCCCTCTCTCTCTGCTCCTCCCCTGCTCATGCTCTGTCTCTCTCTCCTTCTCTCAAAAATAAACACTTAAAAAAAATTTTTTTTAATTAAAAAAAAAAACTTTCCAGATTAAATGAAACCCAAGAGATAGGACAACTAACTTAAGGTCTTTCCCCCAAGTTGGATCTGGTATTGGAAGAGAAACAGCATCATTAATTCCACTGATGGGGTGCCTAGATGGCTCAGTTGGTTCAGCATGTGACTCTTGATCTCTCGGCTCAGGTCAGGATCTCACGGTTCTTGAGTTTGAGCCCTGTGTTGGTCTCTGCATTGATGGTGCAGAGCCTGCTTGGGATTCTCTCTCCCCCTCCCTCTCTCTCTCTGCCCCTCCCCCACTCTATCACACTCTCTCAAAAATAAATTAAACTTTTTAAAAAATTTAACCAAGACCATTGGAATATGAAGGATAGGTATTAAAGTATTAGCATAAAATTATACTGTTGATCCTGTGCTTATGTAAGAGAGTATCCCTATTCTTAGGAAATAAATACTGGCATATTTAGGGGTAAAGAACTATGATACTATATAGAACTTACTCTCAAATGGTTCAAAGAAAATATGGGTGTGTGTGTCTGTCTCCCTAGTACCTCCCTAGAGGTTGGGGAGAGTGTACATGAGAGTGTACATGACAAGGCAAAGGGGTAAATAAAAGCTTATTTTATGGATATGGGTAATGGGTGTACAGGTGTTTTGGTGACATTTTAATTTTTTCAATTTAATATGTAAGTTTGCATTTGTTTCCAAATAAAAAGTTTAAAAACTGCCAAAGAACAAATTTGTCAAAATTTTCTATGTAAATCAGAGAGAAAATACTTTCACTTTGATCCAGTAATTCTACTTCTAGAAATTTGTATTCAATATAATCAATGATGACCACCACCAAAAAAACACAAGCCCACAAAACCATATAAGGATGTTCATCACTGTCTTGATTACCATAATGAAAATTTTAAATTGCCTAAATATTCAACAAGGAGAATGATTAAATAGGTGTTAGTATATTTATATGCCTGTGAGTTTAAAAAAATACATTTACGTGATTTATGTTAAATGGAGTCAACCCCAAAACTTAAGGGTATTGAGATTATAGGTGATTTCAGTGGTCTTCACCATACACTTTTCAAGAAAGTTACCTATGGTAAGAATAATGTATTTCATATTTGGGTATAAAGAAATAATAAGGGCTACTTCAAAAATAATAGGTTTACATTTCTGATATTTGCTGATCAATCATCATTTCCTGAGTAATTTGGCTTGATAACTTGTTTACAATCTGTTGCTAAGAGAATTTTAGAGAATGATGTAGTCCAAGTCTATTTGAAAGAAAAAAGTCCCTTCAACAATGAAATGCAGGTAATAGTTGTTTTATTTCAAGGCATACTTGCCCGCATGGGTATTGTTAAGTGTATTGTCTAGTAATTGAGTCATTTTCCGTTTCCATTTTGGCATTTCTCCTAAAGTTTGGGTGAAGTTTTCCATTGGTAACTTTATTTCATTTCTCTTTGTTATACCTTAAATCATCCTTCACCCTTAGTACTAACACTTTCAAGAACACACAAGTGTTTTATTCAGAGGGTTGATTTAAGGAGTATCATTCATCATTGGTGAGATTGTTTCTTTCTTTAGAATTGAAAAGATATGTTCAAAATTATGCTTGGAAGAAAAGTGGTTCTGATTTTAGTATATGGCTGGACTCAAAATGTCAGGAGTATTTTTGTATGTTGTACTTTAAGCATCACATTAAATTAGACATAAAGGAGAGGTATTCTCTGGCCATTGGTTGCTACAGAGATTTAGCCTTTATTTTACTGAAATTACACGAACAATGTAGTTATTTAACCTGGAAAGTAGAAAATTGTATAATAATTTATAGCATGATTTTCAAATATATAAAGTTATTCAAGAGACCATGATTCTCCTTCATCCCTATGAAGAATAAACTGAAAGCATTTGAGTTTAGATAACAGTAGGGATCTGGGTTAAGGAATGGTTCCTGAAAGTCAGTTAGGACTGCCTGGAAGTCAGTTCCTGAAAGTCAGTTACCAAAGTGGTTGTTGAATTTTTTCTTACAGGAACTTAAAAAAAAAAAAAAAAAAAAAAAAGACATTCCACGCTTTTATAACCAGCATGGATATAAAGTGACTTGACAGGAAGTAACACCCGGTGGTTGATCCTGCGCCCTTCTGCTCCTGCGCTTAAATAATTCCCTTGTCTTAAATCCCTCTGGACTTGAATGTCTGTAATCAGCCTGTACACACAAACAGTGCGGTAGCCTAACCACTAGGAACCAGGGCCCTTAATCATTCATACCACTGGAGTCTTAGAATCTGCCTGACTAAAATTTACATGTGAGAGGGATCTCCTTAAATAGTGCACCACCAAAATGTAAACACTAGCATTACCAACTCCTTTGCTTCAGCAGCTTTTCTGCAAGCAAAACGAATGTGTCACACAAGGTATGGTAGATACTAAATTTCACTGGGACAAAAAGAAGTAGGAGTGTGCTTCACACTCATTTTTGACACTGGGCACGTGCCAGTGTGGGTTGTTTTTTAATCCTTCTTTTTCTGGGTCTGACTTACCTTCCCAAGCAAGACTGGAAGCTTCTTGACAGCAAAGGACCTTATCTCACCCCAGAGTACTTTATACATAGAGATGCTCAATACATGTATATTGGTGGTGAATAAATACTTTTCTTGACCATTTAACCATCTAGTTGGCTGGGCAGTTTGTCCATTTCTCCAGCGGTATTTGAGCTTTCCTAGAGTTTTTTGATTCCTAGAGTTTTATTCCAACTCTAGAATTAGGAGACTAGCTGACCTAGCCTGTTTTAGTAACTAATTGACTAAAATACCATTTCAAGAATTAAGCAGTGTTCAAATCATAATAAAATAAGACTACAAACTTTTTAGTTATTGAAGCTTCAGATTGGAAAGTCAGGAGAGATGAAGATTGTTAATTGTGTTATTCCAACTAGAGGTACTAAGAAGATAGAAACCATTGCTGTTTTTACATCAAATCGGAGCAGACTAGAATTTTGGGAAACATATTATGAGTGATAGTGTTTCCTTACACATGTACACAGTTATAACTTTTAAAAACACATTTACATTTTTTATTCTTTTTATTCTTGCTGAGACCCCCTCAGGAGGAGTCTTTTTTTAAGTGTTTATCCTTATGTCTTTAATAAATCATGATAATAATGTTAATAGTGACAATTTACACATACCAAATTCTTAGTCGGCCAAACCTATTCTAAGATCTTTGCATTTAATGCTTACAAAAATCTTAGTATTATTACCGTTCCCCTGTATAGGTGAGGGAAGTGGAGGCAAAGACCTGTAACAGTTTCTGCCTCCTAAAAATCAGATGTGAAATTAGAAATAATCCAGTCAGTCAATCGCATGTTTATTTCTGCATTTTAAATATTCAACGGTGCAGGTTTTTTTCTGGTTTATCCACTGTATTCTCTATGCAGCACTTTACACCCCCACAACTTACTTAAATAACTAGAATTTTGTACCTCTTAATGCCTGTCACCTGTTTCTCCCATCCCCTCACCTCCTTCCCATCTGGCAACCACCAATTTGTTCTCTGCATTTGTGAGGCTGGGTTGGTTTGTTTGTTCATTCGTTTGTTTGTTTGTTTCAGGGTTTTTTGTTTAAGTTTTTATCTAAATGTCAATTAACATACAGCATAATATTAGTTTCAGGTGTACAGTATAGTGACTCAGCATTTCCATACAACACCCAGTACTCATCACGACAAATGCTCTCCTTAATCCCCGTCACCTATTTCGCCCATCCCCCCACCCACTGCCCCTCTGTAACCATCAGTTGTCTATAGTTAAGGATCTGTTTCTTGGTTTGCCTCTCTCTTTTTTTCCCTTTGCTCATTCGTTTTGTTTCTTAAGTTCCACATAGGAGTGAAATCCTATGGTATCTGTCTTTCTCTGACTGACTTATTTCATTTTAGCATTATGCTCTCAAGTCCCATCCATGTCGTTGCAAATGGCAAGCTTTCATTCTTTTTTATGGCCGAGTAACATTCCATCGTGTATGCATACACCACTTCTTGTTTATCCATTCATCAGCCAGTAGACACTTGGGCTGTTCCCCTATCTTGGCTATTGTAAATAATACTGTTGTAAACATAGGGGTGCATATATCCCTTTGAATTACTATTTTGTGTTCTTTGGATAAATGCCCAGTAGTGTGATTGCTAGATCATAGCATAGTACTTTTTTTTAATTTTTTGAGGAACCTCCATACTGTCTTCCACAGTGGCTGCACCAGTTTGCATTCCCACCAACAGTGCATGACGGTTCCTTTTTCTCCACAGCCTCGCCAACACCTGTTGTTTCTTATATTCTTGATCCTAGCCATTCCGACAGGTACAAGGTGATATCTCATTATAGTTTTTATTTGCATTTCCCTGATGATAAGTGATAATGAACATTTTTTCACATGTCTGTTGGCCATCTGGATATCTCTTCTTTGGACAAATGTCTGTTCATGTCTTTTGCCTATTTTTTAAATTGGATTATTTGGTTTTTGGGTGTTGAGTTGCATGTTTTTTATGTATTTTGAATACTGACCCTTTATCAGCTATGTCATTTGCAAATATCTTCTCCCATTCCATAGGTTGCCTTTTGGTTTATTGATTGTTTCTTCACTGTGCAGAAACTTCCTAGTCCCAGCGGTTCATTTTTGCCTTTGTTTCCCTTGCCTCAGGGGACATATCTAGAAAAAAATTGCTATGGCCAATGTCAGAAAAATTATTGCCTGTGCCCCCTTCTAAGATTTTTATGATTTCAGGTCTCACATTTAGGTTGTTAATCCATTTTGAATTTTATTTTTGTGTATGGTATAAGAAAGTGGTTCGGTTTCATTTTTTGCATGTTACTGTCTAGTTTTCCCAATACTGTTTACTGAAGAAACTTACCTTTTTCCCATTGATATTCTTTCCTGCTTTGTTGAAGATTAATTGACCATATAATTGTGGCTTTATTTCTGGGTTTTCTGTTCTGTTCCACTGATCGGTATGTCTGGTTTTGTGCTGGTAGCATAGTGTTTTGGTTACTACAGCTTTGTAATATAGCTTGAAGTCTGTGATGCCTCCAGCTTTGCTTTGCTTTTTCAAGATTGCTTTGACTATTCAGGGTCTTTTGTGGTTCCATACAAATGCTAGGATTGTTTGTTCTAGTTCTGTGAAAAATGTTGGTGATATTTTGATAGGGATTGCATTAAATGTGTAGATTGCTTTGGGGTAGGATAGACATTTTAACAATATTTGTTCTTCCTATCCATGAGCATGGAATGTCTTTCCATTTCTTTTTGTCGTCTTCAGTTTCTTTTACCAGCATTTCATAGATTCAGAATACAGGTCTTTCACCTCTTTGGTTACAAGCTGGATTCCTAGGGATCTTATTATTTTTGGTGCAATTATAAATGGGACTGTTTTCTTAATTTCTCTTTCTGCTGCTTCATTATTGGAGTATAGAAATGCAACAGATTTCTGTACATTGATTTTGTATCCTGCAACTTTACTGAATTCATTTATCAATTCTAGCAGTTTGGGGTGGAGTCTTTAGGGTTTTCTAAATATAGATTAGTATAGAATGTAGCATAATAATGTCATCTGCAAATAGTGGAAGTTTTACTTGTTCATTGCCAATTAGATGCCTCTGATTTCTTTGTGTTGTCTGATTGCTGTGGCTAGGACTTCCAGTACTATGTTGAATAAAAGTGGAAAGAGCAGATGTCCTTGTCTTGTTCCTGATCGTATGGGGAAAGCTCTCAGTTTTTCCCCATTGGGGATGATATCAGCTGTGGGCTTTTCATATCTGGCCTTTTTTATGTTGCTCTGTATATTCCCTCTAAACCTACTTTGTTGAGGGATTTTATCATAAATGGATGTTGTATTCTATCAAATGCTTTTTCTGCATCTATCGAAATGATTATATGGTTCCTACCCTTTCTCTTATTAGTGTGATGGATCACACTGATTGATTTGTGAATATTAATACCCTTGCAACCCAGGAATAAATCCCACTTGATTGTGGTGAATGACTTTTATAATGTATTGTTGGATTTGGTTTGCTAGCATTTTCTTGTGTTTGTTTTGTTTTGTTTTTTAGATTCCATATAAGTGAAAGCATGTGGTATTTGTCTTTCTCTGCCTGACTTACTTCACTCCGGAAATACCCTCTGAGGCCATCCATATTGTCACTAATGGCAAGATCTCATTTTTTTCAATGGCTGAGTCATATTCCATTACACACACACACACACACACACACACACACACCCACCCACCACCTTCCTTATCCATTGATCTATCGATGGCTGCTTAAGTTGCTTCTGTCTTGGCTACTGTAAATAATGCTGCAGTGAACATAGATGGTCATGTATCTTTTTGAAAGTCCAGTTTTTTTAATCTTTTTTTTATATTATTCCATATCTGTATACAAGTAATTTATAAGTCAGCATTCAGCAAATTATTTTTGGGCCCCGAAACATTTACCTCACCAAAGAGTAGTAGTTTGCAGGCCCAGACCTCTCTGAAATACTGCATCCAGCTGTGTCATTATATTTAGGGTTGAAGAACTCCTATGTAGTACACATACTACAAGGGGGTTTTGCCCCCCACTCAGTTGTCTGGTGAAGGTTTGTAACAACTTCCCGTAAGAAGTACTCTTTCCATTCCAGATCCTGAGCCTTTCATTTTATGTACTGCAAGAAAAAGAGACAAAAGAGACTATATGGGGTGGAGGGCCTAAATCTGAACCATTATGTTACCTTTCATTAGTCACCTTTTTTTTTTTTTTTTAATTTTTTTTTCAACGTTTTTATTTATTTTTGGGACAGAGAGAGACAGAGCATGAACGGGGGAGGGGCAGAGAGAGAGGGAGACACAGAATCGGAAACAGGCTCCAGGCTCCGAGCCATCAGCCCAGAGCCTGACGCGGGGCTCGAACTCACGGACCGCGAGATCGTGACCTGGCTGAAGCCGGACACTTAACCGACTGCGCCACCCAGGCGCCCCCATTAGTCACCTTTTAAACATTATCTCCGAACTGTTGCCTCTACATTACTGGTGACTCCACAAGCCTCATTCTTCCTGCTTCTAGTTCAGTAGGTTCTATTTGTCATTAATTAATTTGAAATTAGTTTGAAATCGGTTCAGCCAAATTACTTTTTCATTTAACAAACTTCTTAAACACATGCTGTGTGACAGCATCACGTTAGATGAGGTGAGAGAGATTATCTCCTGCCTTAGCTTTCCCATTAATGCCATGTGCATGACAGGTGAATGCAGCACTTTAAAGTACTCAAAGTAGAAATAACATTAAAACCATTCTCTCGATTATAGGGTCTAGATACATTTATGTACAAGATACAGGTAGATCGTGTATGTTTGGGGCGGGGGGGGGCAGGTTTAGACACCTGTTGATTGGCTGGTCTTTGCAGGCTTTGGGTATGTATAGAATATTGATGATGATCAACAGCCTCTGAGACATCCACTTATTATCTTACCTGCCAAAGGAGTGATCTGTTTTCTTCTGGTCCTTTGCAGGCCTACCCAGAGTATCTCATCACATACCAGATCATGAAGCCAGAAGCTCCTTCGCAAACCGCCACAGCCGCGGAGCAGAAGACCTAGTGAAGGCCCCCAGGGAAAAGCCAGATCGGATTTAAACTTGGGACTGGATTACAGTGGATTGTTTCCAACAAAATCAATATTCCGTAAATCCCTGACAGCCTAGAAATAAGCTGTTTGTCTTTTATAAAGCATTGCTATAGTGATGAATATAGTATGAGTAACTGATAAATACTCAACTGCTACTGTTCCCTTTGAGGAAATGTTTACAGGGGCGGCCTTTTAACATATCTCAGGCTCATTTGCATTGCAATTGTCCATTTCTAAAACAAGATTGCTTTGATCTGGGCTTGGAAATGGAAAAACAAAACATACTTTCCCAAATTTCACAATTTACACACTACGTTTGCTTTGTTATATATGGCATGTGTATGCAACAAATACCTATGTCAGGCTCATTTTAAATGTTTTATAAACATGCATCATTCTTTTTTTTTTCCTTTTCCTTTTTTTTTTTTTTTTTGTTTTTTTGTTTTGTTTTGTTTTGTTTTGTGTTTTTTTGGTATGTGTTTTTGTTTACTTTGAAAATGAGCCAGAGCCTTCTCGAGGATATTTTGCACAAAGTCACACTGACTAAAATCATTAGCAATGCAACATGAGCTTCTGGCTGAGCAAGACTTAGTTTCCCCCTTTTTTTTCACTCTGATCTATTTTGTATCTGTACTTCGTATCATTGTAAATCGGGTGGGGAAGGAAAAACATCAGGATTTAGTTTCCTTTTATGACTTGGCCAGTCTTACAAGGGAAAGGCACACAGGTCAGACTGACTTAGGAGCTCGCTAGCTCAGAAAAGTGGAAGCTGCTGTGGGCCCCTGCTCTTCCCGTTCCAGCCTTCGAGGTGTTGGGAGGGCGCCTGGTGCGGAGACCTCCGAAGAGCGCAGCCGGGGAAGGGGGGTGGGGGGTGATGTGTCTCGGAGCTCAGGAAACACCACAGGACGGTGTGGGGGACCCCACTGACGCGTGGAAGGAGCACGTGGTTGCAGGATACCGTCGTAGGAAAGGCTCGCAGGGCCTCCTCCAAGAAAAAGTACTTCTCTTCGCCTAATCCGGACCGCCGGAAGAGTCACCCCCGAAATTAGCTGCCTTATTTCCAAATTGAGTGGAATTATTGTACTCTATTAGAGTCACAAAAATCTTCATGGTTTCTCCAGTTCAAAAAGCTAAAGTTCACATCGTCTTTAGTAGATAGATGTGCAGGGACTTTTGTGTTTACTCCAGATTGGGGTTTATTTTGAGTGAGGTGCTTCAGATAGTTTATAGAGGTCCCTGCACTACGTTTCCGAACCGTTTCTTCAAACTTCTTAACAGACAAGGAGAACAAAAACTGAAACCAAAGCTCTTTTCGGTTATTTTTATAAATGAAGGTGGAGAAATACTATACTGTTTCTGCAGGAAGTTACTACTTTGTTTTGCATGTTTTAATCAATATTTGCCCGGTGCACATCAACGCTCGTAAAAGATTACCCATTCCAGTTTTTACACTCGCCCTTTTCACCCGAACTGAATATCGAATTGACTGCGTTAACTCACTTACTTTGACACGCTGTGCATCTTCTCAGCTTTGAAGCAAAAGTAACATAAATGTGGTTAGGAAAAAAAAGAAAAGGAGAAACAGTGTGACAACAAACTTGCCGTTTCAACTTCAATTTCTGAAAACCGGTTTATTTTTTAACGCGGGCTGATTAAGCTGTGACCTCATTTACTCTCCTAAAGGAAAATAAAATGGTTACATGCAAAAATTCTAGAATAGGCTCTTAAAGTATACACTTAGCTTTCTTTTTGGCTTGAGTCCAGTGCTAGAACTAGGCATCGGGAACTAGTTTGAGTTTTATGGCAGAATTTTGCATGGGTCCTCAAAATGAAATCAAGAATTAGCCTCAGTTGTTGCTTCTATTGAAGTTTTAGTGACCCAAGCTGGGTGTTCGTGTCTTGGCTACCTGTGTAATAGCACTAGAATTCCATACGAAGCTTCAGAGTTTAATATTTGTTAAGAAGGCCTTTTTCCTCCTTTCCTTTCTTTTTTGCCGTGTGTAACAATGGGTTGAAGGGATGGCATCTGTATTGTTTTCAGTAGCTGTGAAAGTGTATAATACTCGCCTCCCCACTTAGAAATAGTTTAAAATGGTAAACACAGCTGTGATCTTTAGTTCAGTAAAAGGGTTAATATGGTATAGATCTCAAAAGCTTTATAGCTTTATTAAAAAGATAAGCCACTGCTCAACCGTGGTTATATGTTGTTTCCCTCATACTAACTAGATTAATGGATGTGTTAAACTTCAGCCTTACACTTGAGAAGTCCACCTGTGGTTCAGCATCTAACCCGCCGATGTTCCGTATCTGATGTTCCGTGTGCCGAGTAAAGGTACTTGTGTAAGGAAGACATTTGCAGTGCTTCTTGTCTTGTAATGATCCAAGTGCATAGTAGTTGTCGAAAGAATGTGTATGTATTATTCATCTGCCAAGAGAATGGGTTCGTTGATATTTCACAGGAGCCAAATACATCTTTTCAAAACTTGAAAACCAAAGGTCATCATGAGTGCCCACAAGCTAGCACCAGTTGGTTACGTTTGGGACTTCCATCCATAGCAGTGTGAAAACCCCTTTGGAATATAAAAGCATGGCATTAACTTAGGCCGAAATCCATTCACTTTTTTGTATACGCACTTCTGTAGGAGCGCTAGCAAGTTGAGGACTTCAGTGTGGCCTCCCCTGAAATGGCCCTTCTGTTTTCCCAAACCAAATGGAAGAGAGAATCTGCACACCTCCACCAGCCTGACTGCAGTTCTAAAGTCAAATCTTCTAGACCTGATGCTTCCAGTTCACTGGGTATTGCCGGCTGGGTTCTTAACTCGTAAGTTAAGTGCTCTGGACACTCTCTCCTTGCACTTGGCCTTCTTCCCTTTTCCTCAGGTTGCTAGTCTGGAATTGAGTAGCTCCAATAGTTACCTGTGACCCCACTCATCTTCCTCCCTTCTTCATCTTGAGTCTTGCAGAAGGAGGCTGTGCTTCTATTTGCATACCACGACCAGATCCGGTATGCGGCCTCCTGTGCTCTGCTCCGAAGATCCTGCCAATCGGTTAACAAATGACAGCATGGAAACCAGAGTTTTACTTCTATGCAAAATAATAGCAGTACAACTAGAATTCTTACTTACCCTTTCCTTCTTGGAATTCGGGATTTCTAGCTTTTCAGTAACATAAATAGAATAAGTAATATTAGGATGTTTTCATGACAGCATCCTTGTGCTCCTGGAGCTTGACATCAGCGGCTAGATTAATTTCCCTTTGCTCTCAAAATAGCAAAGGGCATTGATGTAGAGACAGAAATGCCTGAACGTGGCAAATAAAGTAATATAGATTAGTATTCTATTGTAGCCTTTATACAAAAAATAGCGCTTCAGTGTGCTCTGGAAGGGCAGCAGTAGAATGCACGAAGTTGCCTGGGTTCTTTATTTCAGTCCATCTGCCAAGTGCACGGGGTTATTGGCCACTGCTCGCCCCCACTTTCTCAACGTGCGTGCGCGCTGGAGTCCTGTAAAGAGCCTTGAGAAAAGAAGTGGGTGTGTCCTCGGGCACCTTGCCTCCAGTGTGGCCAGAGCCCGCTTGTATGAGGATGTGGGATAAGCGGCCTTCTTGCTGTGTTTTTCGTTGGGCAGTTGTCTCCTACAGAGCTATGGACTCCGGTCATGCGGGGAACACTCCAAGCCGACCTTAAGATAGGGTTTCATGTGTCAGAAATTCATTTAAAGACTAAACTCAAACTTGTTCAGTGTCAGTCAGTGATGGAAAAAGGAAAAGAACGTAATTGTGAAGATAATATTTGAGCTTTGGTTGGACACATCTCGCACCTGAACAGGAAATGCTTTTTTTGAAAAACCGCCCTGGAAAGTGAGGCGTCTTCAGATACCTTGTGCATTCTGAAATTAATAGACAATTAAATGTTTCTTCTTAAGAAAAAGCCTTAACTGTGGCAGAAACTTTTTAACCTTTTATAGCCTAATAAAGAAGTTAGAATTCTATTTCTCAGTGTTTGAAAGGTGTCAGTCGGGCATGTCTCCGTGTATGTCACACCCATAAAGCTGATTTGATGAGGGTACGTATTTAACAACCGATGCTCCCTTACGTGCCACGGACTGGATCTAATCAATCCCCCCTGATTTCTCGATGCCTGAAATTCCTCGGCGACCAGATATTCTGGTTTAAAGAAGTGCTAGCAGGATTTCAAAACTTAGCATTTGGGGGTGCGGGGGGGGGGGGGGCAGGGGGCGGCGGAGGGGGACACAGCAGCATCTCACGAAGTGATACCACGTGGAGCCTGAGCGTTCCCCAAGCTGTTTTCTCATCATTTTAAATTATAAGCCATGGTTATGAGTGAAGGGCAGTAGGAAGCTCCAGCTTTTATACCGCATGAGACCAAAGCCGCTCGCCGTGCGACCCATTTTCTACATCCGCCAGAGGTCCCGCCTCCTTTGAAATAACAGTCACGCCGCAGGGGTGTCGCATTTGGGCTCCTCCTTCGTTCGTGTTTTCTTTCCCGCATTACATTGTCACACTCACCCAGACTTCTCATGCGCCACAATTCAGATTGTTTTGCTACTTTTTCATCTGTCTGTGCATTTCCTCAGGCAGCCCTGAAAGCCCTTTGTTGATTGAGAGTGTTTGCAGAGAAACACAGGAAAACTCTGGTAGTGGGGTGTCTCTCACGCTCCCATGCCCCTCCCAAGGTTCAGGATGAGGAGCGAGAACACGCAGCAGTACAAGCGGAACCAAACTCTTTGAGGCTAATAGCCTAGACCTAGAGGATGACCTTGACCCTGTAACCATTGTAGTGATTACACAAAATATTTAAGCTCTTCATGTGCATACAATACCTGCTTCTGCTTCCATTGTTTCAACATCACCGGTCTTAGTGGTAGTGGTATTTGTCTTTGATAGCTACAAACTATAAAGGTACTTTTATCAACAAGGTTTCTCAACATTTACAAAACCAGCTTTGAGGAAATCTAAGAGTGTTTCCTGGCAAGAGCATTTGGAGTAGTGATCATATGTTCCCATTGTGATGTTGGTCTGTGTGAGTAACCATTGTAGTGACGCCTTGGTTCGTTATTGGTGTTTTTATTTTTAGTCTCTCTGTGACCCACCAGTGGCAGGGGGTTCCAGTCCCCTCGCTTTGCTTTTTTGCGTTTGTCCGTTTGCAGGATTGCCAGATGAAATACGAGGCACCCAGTTACATTTGAATTTGAGGTAAATAATTTTTTAGCTTAAATATGTTTCATGCACTATTTGGCACATATATACAGTAAAAAAAAAAAAAAAATGTTTCTCATTATCTGAAATTCAAACTTAACTGAGCATCCTGGCTTTTTGCTTTGTTTTATTTTGTTTTACTAAATCTGGCAACCCTATCGATTTGGTCATGGGAAATCGCTTACAGCATGTAAATTCTTCTAGTCTTTACCGTCTTTCCCGTGAAACAGAAGACCGTTTTTCCTTGCCCTCTACTTTCCAAACGAGGGCATCAAGGAACGTCACCTGCCTGCATGGTGGGTTTCTATTTAAGACATCTTTATGATTATATTTAACCTGTAATTGTGCTTTGGCTAAATGTCTAACAGTACTTGTAACTGTTTAATATTCAATAAAAACATTTTTAAAATATACTGTGTATGGACAGCAGTCAGCTCTGGAGTGTCGTCATTTCCCTGCTTGTCCATTTCAGCCTGACCACCCTTAACACAACTGACCTAAAACTGTCAGAATACAAGTAGCTGTTGTTCCTCTCTTCTTCCTGCTCAGATCCGTGCTACAGACGCCTCATCCACACCTGTAAGCTCGCACGGGAGTGGGTGACGTCCAGCAGCCACGGGAAAAGAAGCACAGGTTCCTTTTAGAAATATCTCTGAAATGAAGGGGCCCGGGCTCTGGCGGCAGACCCACGCCGGCACCCAGGGCATCTCGGAGGCCCTGCACGACTTCTGTGCTGAGACTCCCTGCCTCCACCACTCCCGGTGTGATACCTTCCAGGTGCAATGGGAAACGTCAAGCACCCGGCACGGTGCCTGGCACGTAGCACTAAGGAAATCATTCCCTTTTCTTCCATCCTCCTTTCTCCATGCCTCGTGGTGCATTACATAGCAAATTGGAAGCTAGCATTTTATCTACGGCTTCTTTGCCAGAGGGTGGCAGAGTCACAAGAGGTCATAAATTAAGTACTTGCAAGCACGCTAATAACCCCACAAATAGCAATAGCTATCACTGAGCCCTTGTGATGAGCCGGGGACTCTATATATACCTTGTCATTAACAATCCAACAACCGGGGCGCCTGGGTGGCTCAGTTGGTTAAGCATCCGACTTTGGCTTAGGTCATGATCTCACGGTTTGTGAGTTTGAGCCCCGTGTCAGGCTCTGTGCTGACAGCTCAGAGCCTGGAGCCTCTTCAGATTGAGTGTCATTCTCTCTCTCTCTGCCCCCTCCCCTGCTCACACACTGTCTCTGTCTCTCAAAAATAAACAAATATTAAAAATAAAAAAAAAATCCAACAACCCCACAGAATAGGAATTTTAATCCCCATTTTACAGATGAAGAAACTGAGACTCAGAGAGGTGAAACAGCTTAAATAACTGATGTCCCAGAATTCTTTCCAATATGGACTTTAACACCTGTTGACAGGCACCAAACCTGACTCTTGTCTGAAGCTGGTGTTTAAGCAGGAATGAAACCACCAAGGTGACTCTGCTACATGGTTTTATGTCGTCATCTCACGAGAAGATCAGATTCTAAGCGCCCTTGGGCTCCAGTTTCCCCTGTGGTTTTTGCTGATGTTAGAAAACAGAAATGATAGATTGCTTTTTAAACGTTTCTTTCTGCTGCTTCATTATTAGTGTATAGAAAATCAACTGATTTCTGTATGTTAATTTTGTATCCTGCGACGTCACTGAATTCATCCTAATAGTTCTTTGGCAGAGTCTTTCACAATGCCTTTTTAAAATTCAACACCAAAGGGGCGCCTGGGTGGCGCAGTCGGTTAAGCGTCCGACTTCAGCCAGGTCACGATCTCGCGGTCCGTGAGTTCGAGCCCCGTGTCGGGCTCTGGGCTGATGGCTCAGAGCCTGGAGCCTGTTTCCGATTCTGTGTCTCCCTCTCTCCCTGCCCCTCCCCCGTTCATGCTCTGTCTCTCTCTGTCCCAAAAATAAAAATAAAAAACGTTGAAAAAAAAATTAAAAAAAAATAAAATAAAATTCAACACCAAAGACACGATCCACAGAAGAAAGAAGTTGATAAGCTAAACTTCATTAAAATTTTTTAAAAACCTCTTTGAAAGACACTGTGGAGAAAATGAGAAGACAAGCCACAGGCTGGGAAAAAATATTTGCAAGAAACACATCTGACAAGACGTACTCCTGTCCAAAGCACGCAAAGGATTCGTAAGAGTCAATATTAAGAATATATCATGATATATATCATGATAGCATATAATTCAATACATTATATATGACTGAGCAGGGAGAGCTATGGAAGGACACATGATTGTGTACCATAGTTGTTTGCAGGATCTGGTGGAAGGAGGGAGGTAAGTCAAAAAGTATTCTTTTTTTTTCAATGTTTATTTATTTTAAGAGAGTGCGAGCACTCACGCAAGCAGGGGAGGGGCATAGAGAGAGAGAGAGAGAGAGAGAGAGAGAATCCCAAGCAGGCTCCACACTGTTAGCACGATCTCACGAATGACCTGAGCAGAGATCAAAAGATGTGGGTGCTTAACCGACTGAGCCACCCGGGCGCCACAGTCGAAAAGTATTCTTTAACAATATGTCTGACATATCTCTGGAACACTGTGTGTGTGAGTGTGTGTGTGCATGCGCACGCACACGCACCTGCATCTGTCGAACATGGAAGAAACATCGCCCACAAGCCACAAGAAAAACAGAGCTATCATGACTCATCCATGAAATAGGACATCGAAGCACATGTATATTTGCATATATTTTGCACATATGTATATATCCATGCACGCACACCCACACACATACATAAAAAACATTCACGGAATCTAAGGGTGGTAGCTTCAGACATAAGGCTGTCAGAAGGTTTTTTGCTGTTTAATTTTTTGCTGCGTTTGAATTTTTCAATAAAGCCACTTTACCGTGGGAAGGAAAAAGGAATAATAATTTATAAACGCTCCTGTAGCTCGGTAACTCAAGGCTCCTCTAATTTTAGAGTCTGATCTCTACGTGAATTGCTTTGATCTGTTTGGAAACTTAAAGCAGGTGCAGTCATCTTAGCGACGGCAGAAGCCATGATGGTGATGACAGTGTTGGTGTCTGATTCTGCCAGTGCCTCTGTTATTTTTGCCCATTTGCTCAGAATATTGGAAGCGCATGTGTTCAGCTGGAAGGTGGAAATGAAGAGGACTGGGGGAAGGGTCTCTCTTTGCTTGTCTCTTGCTGTGTCTGCTCAAAGCAATGGATTAAATTTTTTTGTTGTTGATTTATGTTTGAGACAGAGAGAGAGAGCACGAGCGGGGGAGGGGCAGAGAGAGGGAGACACAGAAGTCCAAAGTGGGCTCCAGGCTCCGAGCCGTCAGCCCAGAGCCCGATGCGGGGCTCGAACTCACGGACCATGAGATCAGGACCCGAGCCGAAGTCGGACGCTCAACCAACTGAGCCACCCAGGTGCCCCTCAAAGCAATGGATTATACATTAAATGCAGTTACACTGTTGTAAACAAATACCCAGAATCAACATTTGGCCTAATTACAGAATTCAACCTATACCGTGGACACATTTCTATGACTTAATGGTCAGGTTTTCTCTGTGATTGAAAGATAAACCTCCAACTATTACTTAAAATTAAAAGAAGGGGGCACGGGGCGCCTGGGTGGTTCAGTTGGCTCAGAGTCTGACTTGACTTGGGCTCAGGCCACGATCTCACAGTTCATGAGATTGAGCCCCACACGGGGCTCCATGCTGTCAGTGAGGATCCTGCTTGGGATTCTCTTTCTGCCTCTCTTTCTGCTCCTTCCCTGCTTGTTCTCTCTCTTTCTCTCTCTCTCTCTCTCAAAATGAATAAACATTTTTTAAAGGTGAAGTAGAATGGTAGGTATGGACACGAGACATCTGCAGAGTGTACCATTAAATGAAAAAGTAGGCTATGGATCAGCACGTGCAACCCCACCATCCCCTAGGGCAGGAGGGTCTGACCGCACAAAGACGTTTTCTCAATTCTACTGCTTTGTGTCTTTGCAACTCAAGAGAAGAGTGTGATTACTTGGTTTCTGTGTTCTGGCCCAGTGCCATTCCTGACCTTAGGGGCAGTTAGAGCAAATGGTGAGCTGATCAAATTGAGGGCAGGGCAAGAATAACAGAACAACAAGGGGGAAAATCCTGGCTTAACAGTATTATCCTGTCAAACGCACACATTTTACACAATGCGTAAATAAAAGTCTCAAACGGATCGTGCCGAATTGTTCATTTTGGTTATGGAAAGTAAAAGCAGTGGGATGTAGGGCAGAAATATTGAGAAGGAGAAACTTTCCATTTTCCTCATCTGTATTTGTGTTCTTTGATATTTTTGGCAGTGAGCATATTTCCATATATTAATCATTGAACAGCTTTATTGGGATATAATTTATACGTCACAAAGTTACCCATTTTAGGTGTGCAATTCAGTGATTTTTTAGTAAGTTTACTAAATTTAAGAGTTGTGCAATACCCCATCCCCACCCCACCCCACCCCCGCCAAAATTGTTGACTCAAGTCAGCTTGGAACTCTGATGGGAGACACGCCTCAAGGTCAAGTTCATTCTCTTCCCAATGAACTTCCCTAGGGCACATCACCAGAGCCAGCTCCCTTGGCTATTATTGCTCTGTAAGCCTGGGTTCCCTGCTTTCATGAGAGGTCCGAGCCCTGTTTCCAGACCGTCCCAGCTCCCTATTCTGTCTACGCTGATGACAGTGAGTTTCCCAGGACCTCGATGGGATCTTTGCTAATTACTGAGAGATAAAGCCCATGCCACTTAGACCCATGGATCCAGAGGCTGGACAACCTTTAGGGAGCAGATGGTCATGAAATCCCCAATCTCAAGGTAACAGACGACTTTTCTATAAGGGCCTCTCCCCCTGAAGGCACATGTTGGAGAAACGGACCTTTTCCTTTTGTTTCCAGCCCCTTTCTGTGCCTCAGCCTGCCTACCCTCTCTCTCTCCTCTCTCCCAGGAAAAGGAGACCCATCTAACTGCTCAGAACTCAGGACAGCCATTGGACTACAGGTTTTTTTTTTTCCACTGGGTGAGGTCCCTATGCCTCAAGGTGAACACATTTTCCTTGTTATTTCTCCTGCCACAAAGCCCTTCCCTTCTCTGCCAGCAACGAGGACGGTAAGTTGCAGTGGGCCTGGCTCTTTTAGGTTCATGAAGTACGAAGTTGCTGGTCTAAGCTGGGTTGTCTGACTCAGGTCTTGTGTAAGAGCCCATCGTTGGGAGGTGGCAGATGTGTATCCATTTGGTGGCTGTTACTAGTAACCTCTTGGATGAAAATCCAGTCCAAACCTCCCTACCCTCACGGCACTGTATGTGCCCCCAGAGACGCAGGGCAAGGAGTTTTCGGAAGGGCTCATGGGAATGTGTCTGTCCAGAGACCCCTGAGCTACCCTGGTCTGCCTGCCTCAACTGGCTGCCAGACACAATTTCAGTAGCTTTGTATTCTGCTGTAGGAAAACCCAGCACACTCTCTCTAGCCACTTGTTCTCCATATCATGCACTGGGTTGGTCTCTACGCTCCGCCGTGCAGCGGGGAAGACACCTTGGGTGGATGCAGATGTAAAAAGGTGAACTCTCATGGTGAGGTGGGGGTCTTGAAATCAGTGGTTGCTTCAAACCCTCCTACCTGCATTCCCTCCTGGGATTGCACTGTTCGAGCATGTCGTTTTTCAAAGAATGGATTTATCTTGTGATGTTTTCTGGATCAGAAGGGGCCATAGACAGTGTGTGTGGTGGCCGGAAGCTGTTTCAGTCCTTGGAGGAGATCTTAGATGATAAATGTCTCTTGGTTAGGAGCAAAACTTGAGTCTGAGGAGGCCTGACGCTGCGTCAACCAAGTAGGGAGGAAGTGACTTCTGAAACCAGATCGTAAAAAGGGGTGTTGACTGGACCACTCGTCTCGTGAGAAATCTGACTGCCCTCAGGAGAGGGCGTGTGTTGGCGGTCCAAGTGACCGTCACAACTGAACTCTAGCTGAGAGCATCGCTGCCAGCCATTTGCGCCATTTTGGAGGCACGGCCTAACCACCTTCGGATGACAGCGGTGCAAGCTGTCACGGACTGGGACCACCTGAGACACGCCGAGGGAGGACTGCTTAGCGGGGCCTTTCCCAAGTTTCTAATCTACAAATTCGTCAGCAAAATAAAGCGGTTATTGATTTATACAAGGAAGCTCTTGGGGTAAGTTGTCATAGTAATAGTGACAGTAATCTGAAGTCAGGGTCTGGGGGTTGAATGGAAGGGGGAGGGTGGAAGAGACAAAGCTGTATCAGGGATTCCTGAGTGGTAAATCGGACATCACCTGTGGGAGTCTGTAGGGTCTCTGGCTCAGGAAGTCTTAGGTGGGCCCAAGAACCTCTACCTTTTAATCTCCCACAGGAGAGAAGGATATATATAATCCTCATCCCCCCACCTTGCCATTCTCTCCCATCCTGCCCATTTCTGCACATTTAGTTCTCCAGGCGAAATCAGAATCATTTTTCCATGTTCCTTACAAATCCTGTAGGTGTTGTGAGATCACATTAAATGTATAACTTACAGGGTCGCCTGGGTGGCTCAGTCGGTTGAGCGGCCAACTTCGGCTCAGGTCGTGATCTCGCCCTCCGTGAGAGTTCGAGCCCAGCGTCGGGCTCTGTGCTGACAGCTCAGAGCCTGGAGCCTGCTTCCGATTCTGTGTCTCCCTCTCTCTCTGCCCCTCCCAGACTCATGCTCTCTCTCTGTCTCAGAAATAAACATTTTTAAAAATGTATAATTTATAGAGAAATATTTTTTCCAGTATTAAGTCTGTTTATCTGAGAGCATAGTATATCTTTTACTTTTTTCACGTGTTCTTAGAAACCCCTTGGTAGGGCTGTACTATGTCCATTATATAGGTCTTGCCTATGTTTGGTAAAGTTTATTTTAGCCATTTCATCTTTTTTTCTTTTTTGAAGTTTATTTATTTATTTATTTAGAGAAAAGCAGTGGGGGAGGGGCGGGGGGGGCAGAGGAGCTGAAGCAGGCTCTGTGCTGTCAGTACAGAGCCCGACGTGGGGCTCGAACTCATGAACCATGAGGTCATGACCTGAGCCGACGTTGGATGCTTAACCCACTGAGCCACCCAGGTGCCCTGTAGGCATTTCATCTGTAAGTTATACTGTAAATGGGATCGACTCCCATCTCACTGTTGATGGATATGTTCACATAGCAGCACCTATTGATTTTTTCATGTTAATTTTACCATCAAGTGCTTACTGAATTTTCTTACTTCTGATCATATCTTAGTTGATTCTCCTGTGTTTTCCTGACACATATCCTCTGCAAACAATTTGGCTTCCCACTTTCCAAACTGTATACCTCATTTTTATGGCTTCCTAATCACATTGGGTAGGGCTTCCAGAATATCAAAAAAAATGATAGAGAGGGAATGAGGTTTATTAATTGCTTTTGGTTTACAACTTGGGAAATCTGCACAAAGGAATCTGATAACAATCCGCAGATCAGCACTGGGGGACCGCCAATTTATATAATTCTTTATCCAGGTATTTCTTCAATCTGGCCTTCAAACATGCTGGTAACTTCTATGATCCCAATGGAATATGAAGTCAGTAAACTTTCCTAAGATTCTGTGTGAGTCAGGCAGGACCTTTTATCAACGGGGAGGGGTGTCCCAGTGGTAGTGATGCCTTATACATTTTACTATAGCCCTAATCGCTTCCTGCTTAGGCAGTTTGACTGACTCCTCCCACCAAGGAGCCATCCTTTTCGCTTCATCCTGTGCTTGGCCCTAAGGAGATTCTCAGATGAAGGACAGTCCCTGTCTCTTACTGTTCTGTTTGTTTGTCTGTTTGTTTTTGAAGGAGAGAGAGACAGAGGGTGAGTGGGGGAGGGGCAGAGAGAGAGGGAGACACAGAATCCGAAGCAGGCTCCAGGCTCCCAGCTGTCAGCACAGAGCCCGATGCGGGGCTCGAACTCACAAACCATGAGATCATGACCTGAGCCGAAGTCAGACACCGGCCCGACTGAGCCACCCAGGTGTTCCACTGTCGAATTCTTCCCATAGGAGTGTGCCTAGAGAAATCAGGTTCTCAGAGATGCACGTCAGCAATACCATCACTGTCCTCAAGTGGTCATCAGGGAGAACAGTGGGGTCACTGATTTTACCAGCCAGTCTGCCTACCATCTTACTGTCAATGTCACTAAGCGCACATTAAGTGACCCAGTCCTTCCCTTCTCTTCCAAGTCATCCCAGCAGAGCAGTTTTCAAGGAAAGAATAAACCAGGCCAGAGGTGGTTGAAAATGTATTTATTTTTCTTCAAATGATCTTTTTCAAGCAATAAATAAAAACAGACATGTCAACTTTTCTAAAAAACAAAACCAAACAAAAAAAATCCCCTAAACTATATACATCCTACAGAAATACAAGCATATCAAATGTAGAAATGACATCACTCTGAAAGACGGGGCTATTTACAAAAGTTACAAGTATTGCATTGCTCTGTCTTGAAGAAGCCTCTTCCTCATATGACTCATAAGCTCTAAGAACAGGCAGGGTGCCCTTCGGGGACGGGGTTATCTTCAAGAGGTGAAACTCCCCATCTTTCTTGTTCAACAAGGAAAATGTAAGGAAAGACCCCAACGTCCAGACACTGTATTCAATTCGCCGACAACGTTCCACAGATCAGATGACTTTCGAGGAGCCTGAGAGGTGCCCCTTCAGGAGGTCACATGCTCCTTGAGCTCCTGATAGAAACCATCTTGTCCCGCAGCCAGGCTGGGACGGGTGGCAAGACCCTGCTGAGCCAGTGACCAACCCCTGGTTGTGGTTTCTTCGGGACAAGCTAGTTCTGTCATGAAGACTAGCCTTCCAGAAAGCAAAGCCATTTTCCCCATCTTGGCCGCACATGGGGCACACTTGGGGAGCTCAGAAACACACGGATGCCTCGGTCCCAGCTCCAGAAATCCTGGCTTAATTGGTCTGGGATAGCCTGGTAGCAAGGTTTTCAAAACTCCCCAGCTGATGCCGGTGGACAGTCAAGGTGAACCACCTCTTCCGTACTTTGGGCTTGGTGGCCAACTCCCATCCCGATCAACCATCCTGCCTCCTCTGTCTGTCCACTTTCCCACGGATGTTTACATTTTTTTCTCATGGCATCCCAACCTTGTTGAAAACTCTGGAATCCAGTTCCAACAAGCACCTGAGCCAAAATGGCCTCAGGAGGAAAGGACTGAGACTGTGAGCTCCCGGCCACCTGTTCGTGGCACTTTCAGCCTGGTATGTCTCCATGGGAAAGTCAGGTGTGTTACCCTCAGCGATCCACAAACACCCTTGGTCACACAAGATTCTGGGAGCTGACAGCAACCCTTGGTCTCTAGAGGAGATCCAAGGTAGCCAACAGCATGGCTGATAATCAGTGAAAGTGGCAACGTTTTCCGGCCATCACAGAAAGTTTGCATCACCAGAAATCACTTCATGGGAGAGAGGCCAATGGAAACCCACCTGACCATTTGAACTGACCCTGTGGTGGTGTCTTCATTAGAGTTATGTCGAGTCATCAAAGAGGCTTCTGATGGCAGAATTATGACCACCTCCCCCAAATCCCCTCTTCCTATCAAGCCAATTTCCTATTTTTATTTCTAAGAGTTGTGGGACTCACGTTGTCATCAAGTACAAAGAAAATGGCTTTATAAATAGCAGTTTGACACAGTGACAGAAGACTTGAATTGTAAAGTGGGGGGAAGACGTGTCTGGGGCTGGTCCTGAGCTCCGTCTGTCCACATGGTTGGAATCCAGTCTGGGAAAACACAGGTTTTGGTGGATGTGCACTTGTTCTATAGAAAGTGAGTCTGTTCCAGGTTACTTTTCCTCCCCCTGCAACAGCCACCCTGCCCCCCAGGTCCATCTGCTGTTGGAACCCAGGGCTCCCTCAGCTGCAGAACCCAGTGGACCTCATTCACTGCAAAACACAGAGCAACCTCCAGGAATCAAGGAAAAAGTGGGAATGGCCAGCTGTGCCACCTCTAAATAGGTCCATTGTCCAGGCATCTTAACCCCTCCACACCTCACCCCTATTCAGCCAGGCAGCTCCTAGGGAATGAGGGAGCCTTTGGCTTTTCTAAAAACAGGAAGCGGGAACTCTGGCCTCACCCAAAGACAGGGCTTGACAAAGGCAGGATGAGTGATGCCAGCACAGGTTCATGTTTATGGAAGGAAATGTAATGAACCTGGTCCTGTCTGGGATGCCAGGATAAGAAAGAGCATTCCAACACGATTCTGACATTGAGGCTTGAAGTTATTTACGGATGAGCAAGAATATTCATTTAGATCTAGACTCACAAGGGGCTAAAGAACAAAAAAACAAAAGAACAAAGAACAAAAAAACAACCAAAAAATAAACATGCTCTCATTTCTAGACAAGTTTGCAAATACCTCTAAGCTGGCACTCAGTAACAACACTGTTCCACACTACTACAACTGAAGTAACATGTAGCTTCCCTCCTCCCTCCCCCCAAGCCCAACCCACACACAACATCCTTCTCCCTCAAAAAGCCTTACCTCCGTTTGGAAAGGCCCCTTCAAATGGCATTATCCCAAGAATGGATTCCAAAATGGCACCCGAGCACCCACGGTGCCCATTCCAGGAGCCCAGCAGCCAGCTCCCAAGCAAAGGGTCTGCCCAGCTCCTCACACACACTCTTCCATCCTAGACCTGAAACATGGTGTCCATTCCCCTCTTTTTATTCAAATAAGGGCCTTTAAAAAATATTCACCTAAGCCGGGGAATTTTAAAAAGGCAAGAATTTGTTGGCGTACTTCTACTCTCACAGGATTCACATCACGTCTGGCTCTAGTTAGCTGGGTTCCCCAATGGCCCGGCCCAGCGATTCCCTGGAGGAAAATCTCCACTGCGCCCAATTTTTCAGGAGCACCTTATACAACATGGCATTTATCACAGATGATATGCAAGTCCTCAGGCAGGTCTGTGAGAACATGCTCCCGCCAACTGGATCGCCCATCCTCAGAAAGAAAAGACTGTACTGTCGGGATGTAAAGCCACTTTAGTGTTCCATGTGCCCAGGAACCAGCCTCAAAAGTCATCAAACAGCAGTCCTCACCTTCCTTCCACCTGCCACCCCACCCTGCCTGCTTCTCAGTGGCAACCAGTCCCAGGTGTCTATCCCGCCACCTTGTCCACACCTGGGAGATGCCATTTCCCTTCTAACTGCTTCGACATTTGCACGCTATCGTGCTCCGCTGCGGGACATCGACAGAAACATACCCAAAATTCACTGTCACTAGACTCCTTGTACTTACGTACTCTGAGGAAATTCTTAATAAATACTTTTATTTATGACGAAGCGTAATTATTCACCCGTTGGTGACTTCAAAAGGAAAACCACGTCCTATAAGATTTCGTCAAAGAACACAAAACATCGACCAAAAAACAAAAACAACCAAAAAAAAAAAAAAAAAAAAAACCTGTTACAAGAACAAAAAAAGGACGAAGCACACAGAACCAGGCACTTCTGGCAAACTTGTTTTCTTTTTGTCCCTTTCCCACTCCCACCCGCCTCCCCCCCACCTTAACAAAACTGGGTGGGCACATTTGCCAGGATCTGTGGGTTTCCTAACTTCAAGCCTTACCGCTTAAAAAAATGAGGTAAGAAATTCCTATCTGAAAAGTAACATACACACAAACCAAACCAAGGTCTTCCCTGCCCGCTGAGGCAGCCGCAGCCGTTATTGCTCTAGGTTGGAGTGTTTTGTTTGCTCGTAGTAGGTGTATTCGAAGTCCTTATTGCCATTCTAGCTGGCCCCAGGCTGGCCCAGGAGGAGCAAAGGGGGAGGAGCTTGGCCACCTGCTCCCCACGCTGGTCAGTCCCCGCGGGGCCGGCGGGCTCGCGGGGTGGGGGTGGGGGGCTCCGAGCGGCCCTAGCAGCTGGGGGACGTGGTGATGGGGCTGTGCAGGTAGGGCAGGCTGCTGGGGGCCGAGTGCACGCCCACCGACACCGGGAAGCTGAAGACAAACTGCGAGGTGGGGGTGGGGGTGGCCTTGCCCCGCTCCCGCAGGGGCCCCGAGGGGCTGGCGGCCTCCACGGCGCAGGACGTGGCCAGCACCTGCGACTCGAACTGCAGCAGCTGCCCCATGAAGCTGAAGTTGGGCGAGATGATGCTCCGCCGCTGCTTGACGAACTCGAAGGCCTCCTCCAGCCTCACCCGCTTCTTCATCATCAGGTAGGCCAGGCAGATGGTGGCCGAGCGCGAGATGCCCGCCTGGCAGTGCACCAGCACCCGGCCGCGGCAGTCCTTCACGGCATCTGGGGCAGAGAGCGCCATGCGGTTAGTGCCCCGCGCGCGCGCGGTCCCCAGGCTCCACCAGATGGCAGGTGCGGGCGGCGCCGCGGGGGGTGGGGGGGTGGGGGGCGGGGAAGAGTGTTGGGGGAGGGGCACTCCCGGTCCAGGAAGGTCCAGGAATAACGTTGGCGGCCGAGGAGGGGGAGGAGGAAGCCCACCGCAAAGGACTCTAGGATTCCTTCCACCCATTCTGGGCTATTTTTTTGAGACTGATCCAAACAAATGCACTAAGCTTGGGAAAAATGCATGGTAAAGCCGGTTAAATCCCAACATACCTTCAAGGATTTCCATGTGCAGGAACAAAAACACTGGCCCAGTTCTCCCTTTATTTGTTTCCTCCCCATCCCCAAAGCCTTATCATCTAGACATCTGGAGCCACGCACGGAAAACGTTATTGCCTAGATAAGCTAACGGCCCGGCTGGGGAGTCTCTCTTCCTATCCCCACCCAACACAGCATCCAGGCAGTGAGCCTTCCTCAGAGGCACAGGGGAAAGGGGCACACCCCGGCGACCGCGCCCCTTCGGTCCCTCCTTCCGCAGGCAAGTACCCGTGGTTCCCTCACAACCTCCTGCACTCGGCCTGCACCCTGCACCGCACCACCAGAGCCAACCTACCGATGTACTCAATGGCTTCCATGAACCAGGAGCTGATGTCTGCCTTGTGGTTGTCTTCCACGGGAATGCACTTGTACTGATAGTGGCCTTCAAAGTGGTTCGGGCAATCGGAGGAGACATTCAACAGGGCCGTGATCCCCAGCGCGTCCAGCATGTCCCTCCGGGCAGCGTGGTAGGCACTGCCGAGGTAGAGGAAGGGAAGGATCTCCACAGGACCCCCCTGCGCCAGAAAGAGAGGGCAGAGTGCCCCCAACATCGTGAGTGTAAGGCCCCCAGGAAAATGGCCAGGGTGCTTGGGACAGGGCGGGAGGGTACCTGGGCGAGGTGGGCTTTCACAGGCCCAGGGGAGAACGCCTGTGGACACAGCCCTTCCGGGTCTCCCCTTAGCCTGCTGGGGCTCCTGGCGGGACACCAGGCCCGGTGGGCTTCTCTAGCCTTTACGCTCCGCTCTGCTGTGAGCGGCAAAGCCAGGACAGGTCAAGCCTCGTGGGCCCCACCTGCCGGTTCAAGCAGCCCTCCTCCCCCTCGATAAATAAAGTGGCAGACACAACACCGGCCTTGCCACACCACTTAGGACACGAATCTACACCTAACTCAGCGCCACGCTGTCTGTTGTGGGGTCGAGGGCACATTAGAAACGGATGCTGTTTCGGCCTCACAGACAAGAAGCGGGATCTATGAGGAAATGGGGGCTGCAATTCGTGACGTTTTCTGAGTCAGACCAACTCAAATGGTCTGGGATCTGACACCAGACTTGCTGGACCCTATGAATCCACTCCCTCTCCGTCTAAGTGCAAAGGCTGGTAAGACACAGAGCAGCTTAAGCCGGTTTTCTTGGGGGAGGG
Source organism: Puma concolor (assembly GCF_028749965.1). NCBI lineage: Eukaryota > Metazoa > Chordata > Mammalia > Carnivora > Felidae > Puma > Puma concolor. The sequence goes on from NC_141670.1 coordinate 27,458,853, forward strand.
TTGGCCAACCATTTATGTCCATTGGGCGTCTGCAATTGGCTTGTACACGGCAAGGTGGCCTGGCTCTTTCTACACAACAGCCCACATGCACTGGCTTCAGCAATCCCCGCGTGTCCGCACGTGAAGTTAGAGGCAAAGTCAGAAAGTTAGGTCTTTGTATGTTTCCAAATGAGGGCAATAAGAGGGAAGGAAGGAACAAATGGACCCTCCCTAACACTGCACCCCAGTACTCAGGGTTCACTCCATTCTCCCCAAATTGAGGCACTGGATCCAAAGCCTCTGCAAAGCAGAACTCTGAAAATAAGCCCCCTTGCCCCCGCCTCACCCCCTCCCCTTGCCCCTTTCTCCCAGGCTCTGGGCCCGGGTCTACCTGGTCGTGCAGCGGGGTTCCGCAGGAGCCACAGCCCACGTCCAAGGACTCAGCAGTGCTGGGGGGAACAGCAGGTGGGATGGTTGCCAGGGCCTTCGTTTTGGAACAGAATTCTGGGTACTCGGAAGAAAACCTCTCATAGCCACCTGTAAAAGAGAAAGACGTTGGTGTTAATAGAGTCACAAAGCCGGCAAAACCCCAGAAAAGTACTTGAATCTGACTCCTGGACTGAGGAGAACGGCTGGGAAGCTGGGAACGGCCGGATCTACATTGGCCACCGGGTGGCGCTGTGGGCCCAGAGATCACGGCTATGGAGCCTTCAGAGAGCCGCATTTGGCCGGGGCTGCATCCTGAAGGCTGGAAGGGAAGTTTTAGGAGCAAGACTTAGGTTTGGGAGGCAGATACAGAAAGGACGACGTGCAGGGGATATGCAGAAGGGACTTTCCACGGCAGCTTCTTGGGGTGATGTCAAAGCATGGAAGACTGGCCATTGTGTGTTTCCAGGAGCCCCGAGGCAGTCTGGTGCTGGGCCCGGGGGCCTGCAAAGATGGCTGTCATCCCCCACCTCCAGTCCTGCCTTTGGAGAGGTTCTGCAATGCGGGAGAGAAGGAAAAAAATTTACCCTGGCACCAGCCCTTCTGGATCTCAGCAACAGAACAGATGCCAATCGCCCAGCCTCATGAACAGCTGTTCATCAGCAAGGGGCCAAAATAAGAGGAAACGGGCTTAAATATAAATCCCTCTTGCTACATACAGGTTTGGGGCAAGGCAGGATTTCCTGACCTGCGAGTTGCTAAGCTCTGGAATGGTTATCTGTGGGATCGTCTTCCGGGGAAGGGAGGTCTTTTAAGTAAAAAGAGATAAAGGGCCGACTTCTCTGGAATAGTGTTAGTGCCAAGCCGAAAAGCTCCTGCTGGCTGGCGGAGGGCAGAGAGGCAGGAGAGGGGCAGGAAACACTAGAAGAGAAACGCTTGGTCAGTATCCGATTTACTCTCAGTTCTGGGACTTTGCTTTGCGAGTAACTTAGCATCCACGGTCCTTGTGTGGCCCTGCTTGCATTTTTATCTTGCAGTTTCCATAGGACCCGAAACATATTACAAATTCATTCAGGAGAGCCTACAGGTTGTGAAGCGACCATTCAACCAACAGTCCCGAATGTAGCTAGCACCGTTAAATCCTGACGCGTAAGCGGCATGGTGTCACGGGTTCCTAGAGACATTTATGGTAACCTTCCGACATGCAGACATGTGACAGTTAGTCAATCACTTGCCCAGATCCCAGCCCTAGAAAATTCTGCTTTGCAGAAGAAGGGAATGCTTCTTCGCCACATCATAAGGCTTACAGAACAGGGTATACATTTCTTCCTCTCTGTTCCCCTCCATTCCCTCCCTCGGGATATAAATGGAGATCTCTCTGGTCACAGGCCTGGCTCCTGCTGAGTCACAATAACCAGCTTCCCCCGGAGGAAAGGGCCCAGTACTGGCAGCTTCGGGCGCATTGGTGGCCTTACTGGTCATCTCAGCACAGGGGCACCCCTCCTTCCCATTAGCACCCCCTTTTCTTTACGAGGCTACAAACATTGCTGCCCCAAATGTAGTGAATAATGAGGGAAGATGGCTCTTCCAGCAAATGTCTTTAGCTCAAGTTCCTAAGGTAGAACTCTGGGAAACTTCCTTAAATGTTCCCCTTTGAAAGGCAGAAAGGGAAGTCAATCAATCAACAAACCATTGTTGAACACCTATATACAAAGCCATTAGCTGTTACTCTATGTGTTTCTATAGGATTTAAAGACTTTTAAGTAAAATGATTTCCTGTGTTTATTACGTAATTTGAGCTGTTCAAATATTCTGTTTTCAAAGCTATGGAAGACATGGGCGGTGCGCTCCCAAAGCTTGTCACCCAGACAGGCAGACTAGCGCTGCCCCCCTGAAAGCGAGTGCTGGAGACACAGGAGCGCCAGGGCTAGGCTGTGAGGTTACCGAGGAAGAGCACCCCCCCCACCAAAGGGCAGCGGAAGTAGGAGGAGCCTCAGAGTGGTCAACACACAATGTCCTTTCCATTGCTGAGAAGGTGCGGGACAGGGCACCAGACTGAAAAGGCCTGCGTTGAATCCCAACCTGGTTAAGTCATCAAGGTGTGTGGCCTGGGGCTGTCATCGAACCTCTCTGAGCCTCTCCCTCACTTGTAAAGTGTGATGAGACATCCGCACCTGGCATCCTCTGAGGACTGATTGGAACAGCCAGTGCTCTGCACCTGGCCTCGGGGAGGCACCTAACGAAGACTTCCTTTTCTGGCACTTACAAGGGGACTCCAGCATTACGGGCAATTTCCCAGACTCTGGACAGCCCTCTCCTCCTGGACTTTACTTATTTTTCCAGTCACAGTCTTGAGATCTGGTAGTTAGACAGCAGAAGGGCTGAGTTCACTGCCTGAGTTCCAGGACCTTTCCCCATAGGGGACATTTGCTGCCTCCAGGTCGATCCTCAGTCAGCCCCGCAGGTGGCACAGCACCCACAGCCCAGAAGGCTCCCGAGCTGGCCGATGCCCTCGGGGTGTGGCAGGCAGGGGGCGAGCAGCCAACTGGGAGGGACAGAGGTGACCCGGGGGGCCAGGCCAGGCTTGAAGGGGGGCCATTTGTCATCCACACCACCCCCAAGCCTCTCATAACAGGGCAGAGAGGGCGGGAGAAGGCAGCATTAGAGTGGAGCAGAAACAGGATTACTGAGGTCCGTTCCCTTTGGCAGCTCTTTAAAGAACAAGCAGAAAGGAACCAAGTGAACAAGCAGATTTGCCTGAGGGACTGGAGTGTCCCAGGCAGGCAGCCGTGGAAGGGATTCTCCCTCCTGAGCTGTCGCTAGCTCTGGAGGGTCTGTGGCTGACCGTTATGAAGAGTTGCACCCAAGGAGCTCCTTCCTGCGGGTGGAGAGCGGCACCGGGCTGGGACCTCGGCTGCGCGCAGCACAGAAGGACAGCCCCAGAGCACGCAGGCGGGGTGGCAGGCGGGGTGGCAGGGACGGAAGGCTGCAAGTGAGGAACCACCCACGTCCACACTCCACAAGACCAGCACGTCCACGCCGGGTATCGGCTCCACGTTACTAAAAGGGATAGAGGAAATGCTCACTATGTGCCAGGTTCTTCCCAAGCAGCAGTCCTTGAGGGGTGACTGGCCCCAGTTTTACAAATGAGGAAACTGAGGCACAGGGCAACCTCAGGTAAGGGCAGTGCCAGCGTTCAGGCCACTGGCCTCGAAGCCACCTGCTAGTCTGGCCACCGGGAGCCGACCCTGCTGTGTGCCCATCTCTGCCTTCCTGGTGGTCCTTCTCCCGGGGGAGGCAAAGACTGCTGGTTTCATCCCATTGAAGACACATGTAGAAACAGAAAGGATCTGGACACTCGTGACATTTCACCAAACTCCGCGTCTCACTGGTGTTTTTCAAACTACAGGTTGCCACTAAAGAGTCATGACTAGACTCTTTATTTAAGGAAACACAACAGGATAGAAACTTCTAGAATCCACTGCATTTAAAGAAGGTAGAGGTTCATGGGCCTCTGGTTTCAGGTGTATCTGTATCCCTACGGGGTCACGATGCAAGGATTTCAGACTGTTATCATCTTTAACTTCTGATACTCTGCGATTCTAAATGTCACAAACTTCTCTGCAAAGCAGGTGTCTGAGATCTGCATTTCTAGCTTCTGAATGCAGTTTCATGACACATACACCAATGACTTTCCGCCTATTTTGTGTAGCTCCAATTGGATGTAATTCCATAACAGATATTCTGACTAATTTTGACCTGTTTTTCCCATGTTCTTAATAATAGACTTTCTGGAGGCGCCTGGGTGGCTCAGTCGGTTGAGCGGCCGACTTCGGCTCAGGTCATGATCTCGCGGTCCGGGAGTTCGAGCCCCACGTCGGGCTCTGTGCTGACAGCTCAGAGCCTGGAGCCTGTTTCAGATTCTGTGTCTCCCTCTCTCTCTGACCCTCCCCTGTTCATGCTCTGTCTCTCCCTGTCTCAAAAATAAATAAAACGTTAAGAAAAGAAAATTTAAAGAAAAAATAATAGACTTTCTGGTCTTAAAGCTCTCATTTTCTCATCTTAATTTTGAAACGCGAGTGTCTAGAGGGAAGAAAATATAATACCCCCCCAACTTTTTTTGAGGGATAACCACATCATGGCTAGCTGAACTCCACGCTCTTTTTCTCATACAAAGCAAGACAACTGTCACAGCTTACTGAAAAGGATGACCCACTGTCCACACGTCCATGCAGGGCTGCGACGGTGCGCATAAAAGTGCTCTAGAAAGGACAGGCTGGTGCAGTGCCGATCACATCACCACAGTAGGGCTCTTAGTGGGGTCTGTGATGGGGAAGCCAGTCATTTGGTGGGGACAGTGGTCACAGATCTTAATATGGCTGTTGCTCTTCCAGTCACCCTCTCTCAAACACTCAGAATGTCACCCGTTCACAGACAGGGGCTTGCTCTCCTGGGACTTCATTATCAGTACGAGCCAAACGCTGCCCAGCAAGAAAGTCTGGGGTCATTTGACTTTGAGAACTCCCGTTGATGTGGGTGTTAACTTAGTAAGCACCCACGTAAACGCTGAGCAGTGCTGAAGATTTACCTAAGTGAGCTTCCCACTCTGGGACCCCACACACAGACCTGTGCGTCCTGGGCCAGCTGGCTGACACTTAATGCCACCCTGGAGCTGGAGCTGGTTCACGGTCCCTCCCAGTCCTTCTGGGCTATCTGCTACATTCAGCAAGCTGGCTGGTGCTGCCTTCCGCTGGAGAGTGAACTTTTCTTCCTGTCAAACTTCCTTTGTCAGGCGGCAACTGCCTCCCAGTAAGGAAACTGGCTATCTGGTTTCAGATGTTCTGATTTTTTAAAGGAATTTCTTGGCTCCTTGGAAAAGCCACCTTCCCTCAGTTCCCAGTGTAGCCCGTCTCTCCTATAAGCCCTCAGGACAAGCCCAAGGGACCTGTGATAGGCTTCCTAGTGATAGGGTTTTCACTTTCAATTGATACCTGCACCCGGTCTTTTGTTACTTTTGTTGATTGGAAATATCCAGGTCGGAGGAGTTTGCTTCGCTCGGGGTCATTCTTCAACGAATGACAACAGAGGTGAGAGATTAGCTCTAAGGCCTGCCGTTGTGTGTAATTCTAATGCTCTCAATCCTTGGCTGGCACGGGCACTGTATCATATTTATAAGAAGAAAGGCCAGTCCGTTTCTCTTTGGGTCAAAAGGTGTGCAACGTCATTCCTCCCTCCCCCCCCCCCCCCCAGCCGGGGTTTGCTGTCTGCTGCCACTGACCTCCTGGGGGACTAGGATGGGCCAGGGAAATGGAGACAGAGAGAGACAAGACCCAGCTCAGCTGCTGGCTGAGCGCTCCCCCCACTCCGTCATTGGCCTTGGGGGCTGTTTCCTACAGAAAGTGTAATGTCACAGTCTGTAGGGTCAGGCCTTAGGACTACAGTGTATGTGAGTCCCAACCTGGAGGGAGAAGCTATCTAATTGATATCTAATTGATCGTCCCACTGCCTCAAGACAGGGCCAGGACAACTTTTAAATCAGAACTTAAAGAACGGACAAAAGTCATGAGCTGAGATGAATTTGAGACAGGAGAAAAGTAAGATATTAGGGTAAGAAAATGCCCTTTTTGTCCTTCTCTAATGACCAGAGTCTAAAACCCTCATCTGAGGAGCTATCAAGGAAAGAAAGGGAGTTCAAAGGAGGTGTGTATTCTAATGAAATCTGAAAAGCTGAAATTTCTAAACTTTCCCCCAAAATGCCTTACAGGACTTTAAATAAAATGAGCTTAAAGTTGGGGGGTGGGGGTGGGGGGAAGATTTGCCCCAATGGGAATCTTCTACTAGCAAAAAGACCAGAGAGTGTAGTGATTTAAGGTTATCGTTCTTAGCAAAACTTGGGATAACATTTAGGAAATGTAAAGGCCAGGCAGCATTTTATTGGTATTAAGTAACATTTACTCTTAACTACGAATTCTTGCATGTGGTGTTAGTTAACCACCTGCAGCTAACTCATTTCTACCAACGCACGTCCACGTGGCAGAAATAGAAAACTCAGATTATTAAACACAATTAGTTGGTAGAATTAGATAGCCTTTGGCTGGAAAGGATAATATAACTTCTGAAAATATTCTGTTTTTCTGTTCCTGTAGGTTGGCAGAGAACAGTCGGGTCTGGCCACTTTTCCTTTCACATTCCCCACCACATGTGCAATGAGATATACAGAAAGTCCCATTAGATGGAAATTAAAATGAACAACTCCGATGGGAACCAAATTACCCAACACTGAATCAATTTAGGCATTTACTAAAGATAATCTAAGGGGCTTTTCCTCCCCAGTTTCCCATTAGTTCTCCGCCCCCAGAGTGCCCTTCCATGAACCCACATTTTCTCCATTTTACTGGCTTCTCCACTAGAACTTAGGAGGCATGGCTGTCCTCTTCCAGCGGTGTGGGAGCAGACACTTGAGGTTCTCCCTCAACTCACTAGGGATGCCTTTTCATTAGAGGACCAAGGGAAGGAAGAGAAACGGTGTTAATTAACACTTCTTCTGCTTAGCACACATATGAAAAGAAGCCAGGTTAACAGCATACGACCCTGTGAACCTGGCAGCTTCTACCATCGCTACAGAACAAGCCCCTCACCACCACCACCACCACTGAATTTCAGGCGGCTGCTTCCAAAGCAGGCTCCTTTCCCTTAGAAGACACAGCTGTTCAGCTGAGTGTCCTGCCTACTCCCCCTGGCCTGTTCCAGAAGAGGCATTAGTTCAACCTGCCGCCCAGGCCTAGATACTAAAGGATATCGACTTTGAGAAGCGGAAGGTAGGCCTCCCCACCACCCCAGGTCAGACAACAGGAAGCAGTGCAGGGCCCAATAGGAAAGAGCCGTTAGATGGCTCCTTTTCCTCCCTCCAGGGACCTCGCCAACGACCAGAGAACTGTCATTTTACCCAGAGGCTTCTGCCCTACTCAGTCTTTAACATTAGCCTCGCGCCCAGCAGCCTAACGGATCTGGCTCTGGGCTCTCCCCTGCGGGTCCAGGGAGGTGCCACCAGCGGGAGGAGGAAACCTTAAAAGCACGCCTCCCTCCCAGGGGCTTAAGCGTCCTGGAGCCCGGAAGCCCAGGGGTCAAGGTCCCCGACCGAGCTGCGGCTCTAGGGCGATCCCCTACGGGTTTCTTCCAGGAAGAAAAACAAAACGCAGCCAGCCTCCACGTGGATCTGCACCACCTCGAGAAGAGCCCTGGCTTCCGAGCCCGCGAAGGAAGGCACAGGCTCGGGCTCTCCATCAGGAGGGATCCAGGGCAGCGCGGCTCGGAGTGCAGCCCGTGCCACCCGAAAGGGCTATCTCCCGGGAGAAATTTCTCCCATTGTCGCCATGGACGCCGGCACCAGGCAGGGGAGGGGAGGCGCGCTCAGCAGCCCGGACCCCCACGGGTGGAAGCCGGACGTGCGTCTGCCGGGCGCTCCGGGCACAGCTCGGCCCCCAGGCAGGCGAGGCCGCCGAGTCCCAGGAGCCCGGCTCGCCGGTCCTTCCGGTGCCACTCCTTCCCGGCACTTTCTCTTAAAGCGCTTTGGGGAGAAAAAAGGAAGATTAGGCTGGATCGGAGGTGCAAAAGGCAGCTCTCACAGAGAAAGAAATATCAGCAAAATCGCCTTAGTAGTTCAACCAAAGGTCAACAGCAGCATTTCCCCAGCAGCTGACAGGTCAAATGGCCAGGAAACAACTGCCGAGAACAAAGCCCCCCGCTGTTCGGCAGGGGCGAACCCGGCTCGGCGGCACTGAGCAGTTTTGTTGTGCTTTTTGGAAAGGGCGGTGGGGAGAGGTTTCCGCCCCTCCTCCCTCCACCACCTCCCTTCCTCCGGGGCGAGCAGGTCCGGAGGGGAAAGAAAGGAGGGAGGAGGCGAAGGACGCCGGCAGGGAAAGGAGCGGCTCTTTGAAGGCCAGGGTCTGAAAAGCCTCTCGGGTTCGGAGGCGAGGACCGGACGCGGGCGAAAGAATGCGCGGAATGCGGCAGTGGGAAGACGGGGCGCAGCGCGGCAGGGGCGCCCCTACCCACACCCCGTCCTGTCCGCTCTCCCACCCGAGAAACGTCAGGGACCGGGACCCGACGAGGCCCGGCAGGTGCGGCCGGGGCACCGGCCCTCCAGTTACTTAGATAGCACGCGGTCCTTTGGGGGTTTCTGACTTCCAGATTTGACCAGAACTCCCGTCCCCGAAGAGTTTAGCCAGGTTTCACTTAAGTCAAGCACGCGCTAACAAGACAGTCGAGAACCCCGTCTGAACAAAAGGTCGTACTTCTCCGCGGCCTGAACTTAAGGGGCACGTTCGCGTCTCGAGTTCCCCGAAACTCAGTCCTCCCGCCCCTCCCCCCTCCCCCGCTCCCGGAGCTGGGGTCTAGCCCGAGGCGGGAGAAGTTGGCCACCTTCCAGGCGGAGCTCGGAGTTGGGCAGCAGATAGCTCCACGCAATGTCCGCAATCCGATCTTCCTTTCTGCATTTACCAAGCCGATCCCACCTCGGCGCTCGCCCTTCTTCACCGTATTCCCCACCTCTCGGGTTCAAGGGGTCGGACTCAGTGCAGGGCCCGAGCACGCCAAAACGACAGGCCTGACCTTCCCCACCCGCACACTAGCACCGGGATCACCTCCCTGGACTATATATGGGTGGGCAACGCAGTGGAGCCACTACGCCTAAGAGATCTGCGGTTAGTGAGCGTAAATAAATGCAGTCTCCAGGAAGAGTCCCGACTTGCAGGTGACAGAGGAAACGCACCTTCACCGTCTCTGAGGACTTCAGGCGCTCGCACTTGCACACAAACGCACGAAAACCTTGCAAACCCATGCAAAACAGCACGCACAAAGGAGTGCGTGGGTACCCACGCAGCCACGAGTCCCTCCAGGCACTTACTTCTTCCCTTGCCCACTAAGGCGCAGGCCGCCAAGCCCCGCGACACCTACCCTCCAGCTCGCGCCCCGGCGCCAGAGTTTACCTTTGAGCAGGCAGATGTCAGTGCGCTCGGCGTTGCGGCGCAGCGCCTGCACTACCAGCGACACGGTGCTGTCTTCGCGGAGGCTCTCCGCGCGCGGGCTGCGCTCGTCGTAGACTATGACCGCCGAGTAGAGGCCGGAGCGCAGGCGGGCGCGCACCTCCTCCTCCGCGGGCAGGATCTGCTCCAGGCTCACCGAGCCCTTGGCCCGCCGCCGCACGATGGTGTTGCAGCGCACGTTGACCGAGCCTCGGATGTAGCCCGCGCTGTGCGCCAGGAACGGTCTGCAGTCCAGGAGCAGGCACTTGCCGCCGCTCAACAGCCCAAAGGCGCCGTGGCTGCCGCTGCCGCCCGCGCCGCCGCCGTTCTCTTCCCGGTTCATCAGCCTTTTGAGCACGCTGCAGTCCATCTCCCGCAGCTCCTCCACCGTCACCATGGTCGCCGGGAACCGCGGCTGCTGGGCACGCGAGGAGGAGGCGAAGGGACCCGGGCCAGTTGGGCTGCAGGAGGGGGCAAGCGGGGGCTAAGGGAAGCGCGTGCAGAAGTGGCCGCAAACTTGGCCCCCACGGCCTCCCACGGGCGAGCCTCTTGTCCCCGGTCCCCTTCCTCCAGCAGTCTCGCGGTTACATAGCAGTCCGAGCGGCCTCGGGCACCGGGCGGCACCGCGCGCGGTGCTGAGGGGAAGGTGAAGGGGAGTGTGTTTATGGGAGAGAGGACCACCGGGGCTCCCTTCTGTTGCTGCCTCTATTGTATTTTGCCCGTTGTGCCGCTGCCGCCGTAGCCGCCACCGGCGCTGCCGTTCGGACCGCTGACGCTCGCCACCGACAGCCGGAGCTCCGCGCACTGCCCCAGCCAGAGTTTCCTCTTTAGCTTGTAGATGTATTAATGCTCCTCTGCACTCCCCCGGGAGGGGGCAGATTCATTACTACCTCGAGAGGCCCCGCCCCTTGCCATTCTGGGCCTCGCGCCCTCCCCCCCGCCCCCCGCGCCGGCTCCCCGCCCCGCGCCTGCTCCCTCGGCCCCGCCTGCCCCTCCCCTGCCCCCTCCCCTGCGCGTGAATGGAGCGCGGGCCGCTTGCGCCCAGTCATGGGAACGCGACGTCACAAAGAGCAGAGTAAACAGGGCGCTCGGCGCTCGCCTTCAGGCCCATTCATAAAACCGAGACCTAGAGGAAGAGGGAGGCGGCCTCCGACCGGCAGGCGAGCGGCCGCGCCAGGACTTTGTGAATGGAACGCGGCAGCGCCTGTCGCAGCCCGCCGGCCGGCCCCGGCCTCTTCGGCACGCGTCCCGCCCGGACCCTAGTGGCAGTCCAGCCATTCCTCCCCGCCGCGGCGATGCGGCGTTCGGCGTACGGAAAACGGCCCGCCGGGAAGCCGGCCTAACGGCGGCCGGGGCTCGGTTTTGGAGGTTTCATTCCTTTTTGCCCCCGTGCTTTCCCCTTAGCAGCCTCGCAGGTCTCCTCCCGCGAACCGAAGTGGAGAGGGCAGCGTTGCCCCGCTGCCCAGCGGGCATGGCCGGGGACCTCCTCGCCCGGGGCTTACGGAGTGCGTTCCGCCCGGCCGGTCGTTTTGTCAAAGCGACTCCTCAGACGTTAGCTTCTGCACTAGCGTGATCGATTTTCATCTCAAGCCATTAAATCAGCTTTATAGCTTCCCGAGAACGTGGGCAAGCCCTAACTTACAAGATGAAAGAGAAAAGCCCTCCTGCCCCGCAGCCCAGTAGTAGTGAGGTGTTGGGTTTGTTGCTTTACGACCCAGAGGGAGGCATTAATTGCCGGAATGCTGTTTCTATGGAGGAAGGTAGGGGTGCCACTCCCGTCCACGCTTCCTAAAGATGTTTATTGAATCCCGGTGGGGGGAAAACCCGACGTTTTAGGCTTTTGGAAAAGTCTTCACCTCATCTTGCATGCATGTGAATTGTTTTCTCAGGGAATGACAGTTACGGTCTACATTTGGTGCGAAGCTAGACCCTGAGAAATTGATGCGTAAAGGATTGAATAAGTTCTGAGGGTGATTCAGGTTTCCATGCATCTCTCTTTCCAGGTCATGTAGCATTTTTCCCGCCCCCAGTTTTACTTAGGCATTTAATATCCCAGAGGCCGCTTTTGGCATGGGGTTTGTGCGCGCCGCGGTGGGGACACGACACAAGCCAAAAATTATTCGCCCGACATCTTGCCAAATCTTGTTAGTGAGAATTAACCACCGAGCGGGGGAATTACAGGACTCGCTCGCGGCCCCGGTAGCAGCGGGGTCGGGCCTTCCATTCTGGGTCTCCCCTGGAAGCACGACCCAAGCAGCGACGGCCGCCGCGGGGTCCTTCCCGCCCCAAACTCGGCCTTCCGCTCCGCCTTTGTTACTAGCAGAGCGGTTCCCTGGCTCTCATCTCCGGGCCCCCAGGACCCCTCCTCCACTCCCCAGCCGGGCCTCGGGAGGGGGCCCCCCCGCTTCCGAGGCCTACCACCCGCGCTCCCCTCCTACTGCGCCGCGAATCCCCTGATACCCGGGCTCAGGTCAAGTAGGGGATCTTCCTTTTACCTCGGATTACAAAATGGCTCAGCACGGCACTGCACTGATCCGGTTTCTACTTAGCATTTAATATTTTGTTCATATAATTTTTTTGCAATTAATTTTGTTTTAAAAAGCACTGCATTTTTTATCACTTTTCGGTGCCTCCGAAATTTTAACGCCCACGGCACGCTGCTGCTAATCGGAGGGGGCCACAACTGCGCACCTACCGAGGCCTCGGGGAGGCAGGCCCTTGGGCGCCAGGCACTCCGGGTGGGGAGGTCAGCAGCCAAAGGCTCACTGCGTGACCTCTCCGTTGGGGAGGGGTTTGTACTTCCTCCTGAGGGCAAAGGGGGCCTGTGTCCGGTTTTTCATTTGCTGAGCGGCAGCAAGGCTCTGTCTAAACACTCGCTCTCACTGGTACACCAGGAGTGTGCGCCCTTTCCAAGAAGCCGCCCAAGTCCCGGAGGTCCGGGGCGGCCCAGGAACCCGGCTTTGCCCGGCCCGCTGACTGAGCGCTCTCCCGGCCTCAAGAAACGCGACACTTTTATAAGGGCTTGGACGAGATTTCTCTTGGAGGAGCCTCTCAGTCGGATGCAGGTCTGGGCTAATGTCACACGTGTCGCAGGAGCTGGGGAGCCGTCCCTGGGCCACACTGGCCGTGCTCAGCTAGCCTTTGTTTCCCCTACCCGACCCCCGCCCAGCGCTCACGTGGCCGGTAAATAACCGTCAAATCCGGGGGAGCGGGGGGGGGGGGGGGGGGGGGGGGGAGGGGAGGAGGAAAATGCCCAAGGACAAAGGCTTGCTTTCTGCACCTGACAGTAATCCGTGGTGGCGAAGCCCATAAATCCCGCAGGCAATTCACAAGGAAGGTGGTGTGGGCGGGTGTGTGTGTGTGTGTGTGTGTGTGTGTGTGTGTCCACGTCTGCGTGCCCGCGCCTGCGCGCCCGCACCCTGGAGGGGAGCCGCAGCTTCGGACTTAATGTATTTAAGCCAGCAGCAGCTTTAATTGCAAATGCGAATGCCTGATTTTTGAGAGACTAATAAAAAAAAAAATTCTTTCCTCAACTTGGGAAATTCCGGAGCCCTCAGGCGTGTGAATTTCAGCAGATGAAATTTAAATTTTGTATTTATCCGGTTCTCTGTAACCACCCTAGATAATTTTTTTTTTTCATTTTTAATTTTTGGTATTGTAAGTGTGCCGGCCATTTGGTACACGGTTAAATGAATGCAATGTGAGACCTGATACCGGCTATAGAGACGTCAAAACTCCTCTCCAATTAATGTGCAGGCTGGGAATGGGAAACAATCAGTTTACAAAGGAACCTCGTGAAACAGCTTGTCAATAAGGTAGATCTTGGAGAAAACAAAGGCGTTTGGCAGGAAGACATTGTTTGAATGTCATTTCAAAGTTAATTTAATTAAGGAAGGCATATCTGCAGGAGTTGGTGTGGGATTGCCCAAGGAGAGAGATTTTATTTATATTCAGCAGTAACCCTCCGGGTGAAAATACTTTAAAAATTCGCTGTGACATGTAAATCCAACTTCTCTTTCATCAGACAGTCCTTAGACCGACCTTATTAGTCCCTGGCAGACCTGGCAAAACCCCTGCTCTTGTTTAAGAACATTTCTTTCCAATTAGGTTGTTGTGTGATCTGGGAATTTAAAGCCCAGAGTAGGATCCCCAGAGAGGACTATGGCTTCTATTCTGGTTTCGATGCCAACCTCTGACTCACTGCCCTGTCCCAAAGTGCCTGAATAAAACTTGCCTGAAAACCCATTAATGAATTAATCAAGGTGGCATTGGAAAGAAAGGGTCTGTGGATTCCTCTTTCCTGAGCAGAGAAGTTACCTTGCTCATTACTCTCTCACTTGGCACGGAAATGATCTGCTTTGCAAGGACCTGTTGGTTAGGCTTCCTACATCAGCTGATTGGGAAGCTTCTCCTCTGGCAGTGAGAACGCTCAAAAGGACTGGAAAGCTGTCTTCATGCTCCTCACAGCAGAAAAGTGTGTGCCCCCTGCATGTTCTTAGGCAACATACACAAATGGAATTGAGGCATGTATGTCTGTCCTTCCCTGCCCACCTCTGCTCATCAAGTCAGAACTTAAAAGCAATGGAATGTTCTTCAGCATTTGGACTGAACATCAGCAAGCAATGTCAAAAACATAGCCTCAAGTTTTAGACCTGACTTTGTCACATTTACTTTCTATGCATAATACTATAGCACTTGCTAATGATTTAAAATGCTAGGTTTCTGTGGGGCGCCTGGGTGGCGCAGTCGGTTAGGCGTCCGACTTCAGCCAGGTCACGATCTCGCGGTCCGGGAGTTCGAGCCCCGCGTCGGGCTCTGGGCTGATGGCTCAGAGCCTGGAGCCTGTTTCCGATTCTGTGTCTCCCTCTCTCTCTGCCCCTCCCCCGTTCATGCTCTGTCTCTCTCTGTCCCAAAAATAAATAAAACGTTGAAAAAAAAAATTGTAAATGCTAGGTTTCTAACCTTAGGGTCTCTGAAGAAAGGTTTCAATACATTGCTTGGTTCATTAATCTATTTGAAAACTATTCAATCCAGGCTACGCTACCATGTAGCTTTGTGATCTTGGGCAAGACAATCTCCATGGGTCTCAGTTTCCTCATCTGCAAATGGAAGAGTTGGGGCAGGGCAGTTTTTAAGGTCTAGTCCATTTCCCACCCTGTGTGAATGCACAGGAGAGCCTCCTGTCAACCCCAAGCCCAAACCTCAGCAGCCTTCTCCTTTCCCTCCCCAGAGCCTGGCACACTAAATGCCCAAGACCAGGAACAGTCTCTAACTCCTATCTGGCCCTCTTTTGCTCATGGAGAGCAAAGTTGGTGGTTTTTATTTAGATGTTTTTTGTCAAGTGCTAATATCCCAAGTAGCTTGATAACATTTATTCAACAAACACATGAAATAAGGTGGGGGAAACAAACTTATCCAAAATACTGACTGTAATTTCAAAGAGTTTATAATTCAGTCGGGTTACTCAGGGTGTGAATGTCACCTTACGTTATTGCAAGGATCTAATAAATATCATTAGGGAAAAACAAATAAAATGCCAGGGGGATTCAGAAAAGAAAAGGATTGCACAGTACTGCAGGATTAGGGAAATGGAAGGAAAAGGCCAGTGCGAATAAAATGCATTTCATCTACTTAAATGTTATCCTTGACTTCTCTGTTAGGTCCTTTTTTTTTCTTTTTTAACTTTTATCCCACCTCTGACATTCATTCTGTCCTTGTGCCTTACATCTTTTCCTTTCATTTGTTAACCTCTCTCTTCCCCAGTGGTTTTGCCTGCTAAAAATAGATGAGCGATTGGTCTGAAGCTACAAGAGAGCCAAGATGATGCAAAAACTCTGTAGAAAATCTATGCCTTGGACAGTGAGCTGACCTTAGATGCCAGGTAACCTAAGTGTGAGCCTGACTCTAGTGACAGTGACGTCATCGCAAGCAAGTCAGTTGTTCTAGATCTTAATTTTACCATCTATAAAACTAGGAAAAATAATGTAATACTTACTTTTTTTTTTTTTTAGGACAACAAAATATCAAAATCACCTTTCTAAGGACCCAGCCTTGGTGAACATATTTGCCTAATCAAATGTCGAGTACACGCTCAGAAAAGATTTTTGGACTTATGAAATTATTTCTATAAAAATTCTTACCAAGAGGTAAACATGAAATCACATTTGTTTATATGTTTTATAAATCTTCTTTAATCGAAAGCAGTCAGAACAGCCCCAAATTAACACTATCACAGAAAATCTTGGACTTTGGAGCATTATTCATTAGAGAAACAGTAAAAACAAAACAAAACAAAACAACCAAGAAAACCTATGTCATTCTACCTACTTGCTACCATAATTGCTACCTTAGCTCCAGATCATCATTATCCACTGATACCCCACATTCAATCTGCAGACGGTCCTGGGCATGGTCCTTCCTGCCCAGTAAGTGTGGGGAGTGTGTGTCCTTACTATTAGATGTTTATGCTATTCTTTGCTTCCATGTTTTGGCTTCATTGAGGTTTTATTTGTGTAACAGTTGGTTAACTCTCATCAAAACTGTAGGAGATGAAAAAAATCTTTCCTCTACCCTCTTAGGTTTGTACCTGGGGCTTGCAGATTAAACTGACAAAGATAGGTTAACAAGAGAAAAAGCATTTAATTTTAATTGATGTTAGTTGGGGTTTTTTGTTGTTGTTCTTGTTTATTTTGGGTTTTGTTTTGTGGGTTTGGTTTTTTTTTACATGCACAGGGGCTTCACAGAAAAATGAAAACCAAAAAGTGGTTAAACTTAAGGACTTCAATGCCATTTTAACAAAGGGTAATAAATTGTAGATAAATGACTAGACAAAGGGTGGTTCGGCTTCTAGGGCTGATAAGTTATGGAAAGACAACTAGGAAATCTATGGGAGGAAACTAACGTTAGATAAAGATTGTTTATTAAGATTTGTACAGACTCATCTTGGTGCCATCTCTGTCTCTGGTGGTTAAGGATTGTTCTCCCCTTCCTTATATGGAAGGAGCCACCCGCACAAGGGAAATTTATGTGCTACTTTTAGGCAGATGGGAAAGGGAACAGAGAGCTCTTCTTATGTCTGTTTGTTTTTTTTTTCAATTGCCTTCAGCTCAAAACAATCCTTATGCCAAAGTGGCATATTTGGGGATGCTGTATCCTGATTCCCTTGATAACCGTATCACAGCTTGAGCAGGTACTGGGTAGTGCAAGGAAGGGTATCAGTTTCAATTTGAGCTTTGCTTGAGCGACAAACCGGTCCCACTTAGCCAGTCAGTGGCTTTAGAAACCCTTAATCATTTAGAAACCCTTAAGTCCTTATTTCTGAGTTTTCAGGTAGACAGAAGGGAGAGACCGAGAACCAACAACTCATGAATGAAAAATTTCCACCTTTAATTACCAATTTTAGCAAAAAGCAAAAGGCCTTTGACAGTGCAGGAGATTGATCGGTTCACTCCGGTTGAAATCATCGTTTTCTGGGGTCAGGGCATGAACAGCCTCTCCCAGCTGGATAGGATGCTCAGATTACCAGCCCTGCAAAGGAACCAAGGGAGAAGCAGAGGCGAGGGGGAGCAAAAGGTCTCTGCTCTCTCCCTCAAGCTTCTCCGTGGGCTGGAGTCCCCAGAAGCTCCTGCAGAGTGACAGCCCCACCTGCCCACGCACCCTGGTCACGACACTGCCTCCATGTTCTGCACCAGGAGCTGCCCCTCCTACAGTGCAAATTCTCCTCCATACAATCTAATCTGCTGCTTAATCCAATTTTTGTTTTTTAAAAGAAATGATTTGGGCCAGCCGGCATCAACCTACAAAAGGAAAACAGCTAAACCTGCTCTATTCTTTTCCAGATAAGAATTGTCTCTCTCTCTCTACCTTTTCAGCTGCGATTAGCATAACAATCCCCAGGGGTTTGCTCACTGAGGGAAATACCCAGGGTTCTCTTTAAGCAGTGGTTAATTACATCCTGCTATTTATCCCATTGATTAGAGGTTAACTAATTTGCACCCAGCCAACTCCGTTTTTAATCTAATCTATTTCTCTTTTTCCCCAGACTCCTGGTGTCCTGTATCCTGTCTGTCACACAGTCTTCAACCTCCCTACCAAGGAAAAAGGTAATGAGAACGGTCTTCTCCTCCAGGTGACCAAAGGGCCCTTTTCAAAGCCCATCTGAATGCCCCTGCCTTGAACCTGAGCTATATCCTCTCCAGACCTGGCTTTCGTTTGGTGCAGTGGAAAAAGACACAGGCTTTGGAGCCAGACAAATGTGGGTTTCTGTGCTAACTTGGTCATTTAGCCACCTGGGGAACTTTGGATGAGTTCTGACCTTTACTTTCCACATCTTCTCAATGGGAGTGTTACTAAATGCTTAGGCTAATTTGGGAGAGTGTCGTTCTTCAAAATTTATTCCCTTTCTTTTGGAGAATTTTTTAAGCTGGGAGATGCCTGTGAGGCAGCATTTCTGATTCATACATCAGAATCAGAGGTGCAACTGGCAAAACTCCAGGTGCGTTGAAAAGCCCGGGTAGGTACAGTGTCGTCAGGCCGGGCTACTGAGCTGGCCCAGCTGTTAAGCCAGGTGTTTGCCCATCGGCCAATGTGCCACAAAAGGCCCCTGGATCCTTTCTGCTGCATCCCGCTACCCTGGACTGCTCCGTGCTCCCCCCTCCCATCCCCCTCCATATGTCTCCACCCACCCCACGGATCCCCACACACATCTCACTGTATCAGTGAGAACGTCTGTGACCCCTTCAGCCAGAAAGGCAACCCTTCCGGCTTCTGGCTTCCTCCAGTCCTTGCTGCCTTGCACTCATTTCTTTCTTACCGTTTTCTGCACAGTACTTCTTCCACCAAGAAATGTGAGAAGTGCTCTTGATGAAACGGTAGCCCCCAATTCTACTCCTGGGCAAAGTATCTGTCTTAGTTTGTTCAGGCTGCTATAACAAAATACCACAGACAGAGAGGCTGAGACAACAGACACTCATTTCTCAGAGTTCTGGAGGCTGGGGATTCTGCCCAAGATCACCGTGCCGGCAGATCTGGGGTCTGGTGGGGACCCACTTTCTGGCTTCCAGGTGGCCGTCTTTCCATGGTATCATAACCCGGTACAGAGAGGGAGGACACAAGCTCTGGCCTGTCTCTACTTACAAGGACACTAATCCCATTCATGAGGGCTCCACCCTCAAGACCTAATCACCCCCAGAGCCCCACCTCTCGGGAGTACCATCACCCTGGGAATTAGGGTTTCAACATCTGAAGTTTGAGGAGACACAAACATTCAGTCTGCAGCAAGCTTCCCGCTTCCAGCCGGAGTTTTCCTGATTTTCAATGGCAGAATTAAACTCATCTTAGACATTGCAGCAAATTCACACGAAAGCCCCTGTCCATATCGTGAATGGCAACACTGTAAGCTCTGTGCTTGAACCCTGACGAAACTCCTACAATCCTCAGGCCGAGCTCTATGCAGAACAAGTGCCGAGGCTCCTTGTATCGCCCCCCCTCCCCCCTCCTGTCTCCCTCTCCCCCTCCCCCCAGCACCACCTCTGTGTTTCATTTGTGCTCCTTACTGTCTTCCACACACCCTGCAGGATTCACCTGCTCCAGCACACCATCACTCTTGCTGGCTTCTCTGCCCACCATTTCCTGCACCTTTTATGTGGTTTTGATGTTTGCAGCCGGGGGACCCAGGACCACAGCTCAGGTGCCTGGAGAGACCCATCCAGACCCTTAGCCTCCAGCTAGTCCACGGGGCCAACTTCTCCTTGGACCCCTCTAGCCTGAGCAACTGTCCAAAGCTCCAGGCAGTTTCCAATCCTGCCCTGAAGAGGCGTGTGCTTTGCAGGAACTTCTGACCAAACTAGCTGCTTCCGCTCAGCTGAGGCGCACAAAGGCAGTCACATTGAAACAGGCTTATGTGTGTAGATGGCTGTGCAGAGCAGAACCCGAGCTAAAGGGTATACTTCCTGGCCTGAGGCATAAACACCACATACACTTTTTTTTCTCCTTTCATAAGGGATATTTTTCAGGCTTGTAATGAAGTGTGGTCAGAATGTATTCGCTTCTAGAATATTAAGCCAGGCAGAGGTTTTTTTCCTTTTTTCTCTTTTATACATGTGAATAAAAGTGGAGTAAACAGAGCATACTGATAAATATTTTACACAAATGTCAGTGGATGTAATTCTAGAGCAGACATTTTTCTGGGGGATTTGGTGTTGGTTTAAAAGGAAAGGCAGGAGATCAGACTAGGTACCGTTAGCAGTAGCTTCACAGAGTTTGGGTTGGGAAAAGCACAGAAATGGTTTTTTAAATTTTCAGGATTTCCACTTGGAAGTTACCAAGGTTGAAAAATACCAAACTGCAGATTGCTAAAACTGTAGATTCTTTTGGTCTTCCTTACGAGGATCCCTGTTTCTGTGCCTGCTCTCCAACTGGCTGAAGAATCAAGAAAAAATGTTGTGCGGGACACTTGGGTGGCTCAGACGGTTAAGTGGCTGCCTTTGGCTCAGTTCATGATCTCACGGTTCATGGGATTGAGCCCCACATCAGGCTCTGTGCTTGGTTCAGATCCTCTGCTTCAGATCCTCTCTCTCCCTCTCTCTCTGTCCCTCCCCTGCTCATGCTCTCAGTCTCTCAAAAAAAAAAAAAAAAAAAGTTGCAGATGGGCTTAACCCTTCCCTGTAGAGCAGCTCTGACAAAGGTCTTTTCCTGTATGAAATTCCCCAAGATTTCAGAAGATAAAATGTGTGTGTGTATCTCTGTGCGTGGGCACAAATACATATATGCACACGCATACCTCTATGCATGTGTTTGTATATACATACACATCTGCACAAGTGTGTGTATATACATTTCTTTTTCTTCTTGAAACACCCATTTCCAACCTCCCTGTCCCTACCTGGGCTCATTTTTGTAAAACCTCCTTGTTCCGTCCCCACCCTTGCAATTCAAAGGGGCTTTCTTCCTCTTCTGTTGTATGTGTTAACTCCTGCTCGCTTGTGATAGGATGTATTCAAATTCGGTGCTCGCAAAATTCAGAGACCGCTTTTATTCCACCTCCAGTCTGGGTTTTCCCACGTGTCGGTGCTTCTTGAGTTAGTTACCGCTCTGGAAGGTCAGCAGCAATCACTGGGTGATGATTGATGCGGGGTGCTTGGGGGTAGACGGAGGATCAGGGAGGATCCAGGAGTGAGCCGTCTTGCATTTCGTTCTCATCATTGCAGAGGAGAATAGTAGTTGCTCAAATGAGGCCCCGAGAAGAAGGGCCTGGACTCCTACCTGGCCAGTGCCTCAAGGTCAGCTCGTGCCTGTCATCGGGGAGGGTCTGTGTCTGTCTCTCTGAATCCCTCCTGTGCTTCTTCTAGTTCTGTTGTGTGGGGTTTTTTTAAGTTTATTTATTTATTTTGAGACAGACCGAGACGGTATGAGGGGAGGGGCAGAGAGAGAGAGGGAGAGAGAAAATCCCAAGCAGGTTCCACACTGTCAGCACAGAGTCCGGCATGGGGCTGGAACTCATGAAACCACGAGATCATGACCTGGGCTGAAAGCAAGAGTCAGTCACTGAACCAACTGAGCCAGACAGGTGCCCCCACTTGTAGTCCTATTT
The DNA here is from genome assembly GCF_028749965.1 of Puma concolor. Classification (NCBI taxonomy): domain Eukaryota; kingdom Metazoa; phylum Chordata; class Mammalia; order Carnivora; family Felidae; genus Puma; species Puma concolor. The sequence goes on from NC_141670.1 coordinate 27,479,871, forward strand.
TGAAAGGACTGAGCAACCTCTTCTGCCTACTTCTTGGATGGGGCTCCTTTCTGAACATGACTCCATGTCAAATACCCTGCCAGGGTGTAGACCACAATGAGCACCCAGAAAATGGGGACCTGCTTTAGTCAGCTTGGGCTGCTATAACAAAGGACCACAGACACAATGGCTTAACCAACAGGAATTTATTTTCTCGGTTCTGGAGGCCCGAAGTCCAAGATCAAGGTACCGGCAGTGGTGGTTCCTTCTGAGGCCTCTCCCCTTGGTTCATGGGTGGTTGGCTTCTCTCTGTGTCCTCACAGTGGCCTTTCTTACTTTCCTCTTCTTATAAGGACACCAATCATATTGGATTAGGGCCCACCCTTATGACTTCATCTTAACTTAATTATCTCTTCAAAAACCCCATCTCCAAATACATACATCATATCCTGAGGTACGGGGAGTTAGGATTTTAACATATGAAGTTTGGTGACACAACAGAGCTGCTGTTAACTCTTCCCAGAAAGAGGCTTGAAATCTTCAATATCATTCTTCTTGACACTCTCCCCAGGAGGTAGTTCTATGTGGCTGAGAGAGCTCAGGTTCTAGAATCAGCCGGAACTGGATTTGAATCCCAGATTGGCCCTTTCTAGCTGTGTGCCCTTAGGTCGGTTACTTAATGTTTCTGAGTTCCAGTTTCCTCTGCTGACAAATGGGACAAAACCCACACACCTTAGGAGCAGCCCAAGGATTCAATATAATGACGTGAAAGAGCCTGGCATGCTACCTGGTTCAAGACGCATGTCCCCTACCTTACCTCTTGACTCATTCACTTCTCTGAGGTCCCCAAGCACATGCCCATCTAGAGATCAGACAGGTACATTTATTTCTGACCAAGAGAGCAATTGCCTGCTGGGTCAATAGCTTATGTGCCCCTCAGGATATCTCAGAACCTCAAGGGAAGGATCTTTGTCTCCTGGGGCCCTGCGCTGTTCCTGGATCCCACATGCACAGCTGAACCTGCTTTGTGCTCCTGGACCTTCCCTCCAGCAGCTCCTTCCCCTGCTGGGCTGGGGGTGGAGGAGGGCTAGGGAGCCTCAACTCCAAGGGCGCTTGTCCCAGGGCAGGCAAGGGGAAGGCAGAGATCTGGTGGAGAGGCCAACGTGGCCACAGACAGAAATCGAAATGCTCTAGCCTTGGATTGGGGCCAAGGCAAATCTGCTTGTATTAGGTTGTCAGATTCCAGGGATGAGCAGTTTCCCAGACTGTGGAAGGTGACCTATGGCTTGTCAGGAGAGTCAGAAGCAATTGCTAAGAGCAGCTGAGGAGAGTGAGGGGGACAAGGGAGAGTGCCACATTCGCTGGGAGAGCTTGGCTCTCCTTGCTTTAGAAGGCAGTGTATGGAGGACGTCCCTGAAGACAGGGAAGGAGTTTCTAGATCAGAAGGCACGTTGCAGGGCTGCTGGAATCAGCACTTTCCAAGTACCACCCCCCCCCCCCCCCGCCACCCCCTCCCCCCACCCGTTTCTCCCACGCTCTCCTGCTCTGTGGTCGGGGCTCTGGTGGGCAGCATTTCCTGGCCGAGGAACTGGGGGAGAGAAGAGGTCAGCCCTGGGAAGAGCATTGCCTGGGCGCAAGGCAGCCCATGGGTGGTGGTTTTCTCTCTTGCCTCTCTTTTGCCTGTTCCTGCCCTTCCTAGCCTAGTTCCTAACTTCTCCAGAAGGTGCTGAAATGGGAAAGTTGACAGAGAAGCAAGTTGGATATGCTTGGCAAGGGTAGGAACTGTGTTAGAGTTATTTGGGTACTGTGTCCTTAAAAGTACCCCCTTTCTTGGGGTGCCTGGGTGGCTCAGTCCGTTGAGCGTCGGACTTCAGCCCAGGTCCTGATCTCAACGTTCGTGAGTTCGAGCCCCGCATCGGTCTCTGTGCTGACAGCTCTGAACCTGGAGCCTGCTTCCGATTCTGTGTCTCCCTCTCTCTCTGCCCCTCCCCTGGTCGTGCTCTCTCTCTCTCTCTCTCAAAACATAAATAAACATTGGAAAAAAATTAAAAATAAAAAAGTACCCCCTTTCTTCCCAATGCAGCAGAAAAGACACAAAGGTTGGGTAAACACTGGTCATTCCATAGCCCAAGCATCTGCCGGAAGCTCCGCTGGGGAGCGGAGAAGAGAAGTGGTGCACAGGCAGAGGAATCCCCAGCCCTCTCCCTACATCCATGAAGACGCAGATGTCTCTTGGCCCCACCATCTCCCACCAAAACGGGTGGTGCGTCCACAGCCTTTTCCCCACACTACTGCGGGATTAACTTTTTTAAACACAGCTCCGATCGTACCTCTTGATTTTAAACGTCTGATGACTCTATTGCTGGCCACGTTCAAGGAGTCTACCCCGAAACATCTGCTTCCTCTCCCAACATCTTTGACCCTTTGTCCGGAGTCACCCTTTGCTCTGTGTCTTCCTTGGATGTGCTCTGTATTTTCTCTCCTGAGCTCTTTGGCTCACACGTGTCCTTCTCCCGGGTCTCTCGAGACAGCCGAAGAAAGCGCGTGCCCTGCTCTGCGCATGCGTGGACGAATTTGCGCGCTGTGTGATTCCCGGTCCGCTCCCACCAGGGACTCATGGAACCCATCGTGGGTCTGTTTGACGGTCACCCCACATCCGAGTGATGCAAAACGAGAACAGTAACCCGTCTCAAGAAGAGACTTCAAACTTCCCTTTTGAGTCAACTGGAAATTTGGACAAAACTTCTGTTGACATTATATCTGCCCCTTTCACTTTCGGTTCACGGAGACGCACTGACATTTCTGAAAGGATGTGGCTCTTCCTAGTGTGGCAAACGATACATTCATGCCTATACACTTACAGGCATGGTCTTTGTTCCTTGTCATGATCAAATGCTCTGTTTTCTTGATTCTCCAGCCAAAAGTAATCGTCTTTTCTTTTCAACTCTTTCAGCACTCCATTTTTTCTTGATTCAGTTAACAAACACGAAGGCATTGTTATTCTACCAGGCACTGTTATTTGTACCGGGTGGTGGTCAGCAGGACCAATTTATTGGTCAATAAATTACGATGAAAACCCCTGACTTCGTGGAGCTTGTATTATCTACAGGTAGACAGGCCCCAAACACAAAAAGCTAACGTGTATAGTATGTTACAGGTTGACAGGTCATGGAGAATAAAACAGGGATAGAGCTACGGAGTGTGGGAGGATGGTAAAGCTTTTAAATAAGAAGGTTTTGTAAACTAGACCTAAGCTGGTTTGTATCTGCTCAGTTCTCAGGTTCTTTTTGGCAGATGATGGTGGCCACGAAGAAGTCTGAGGTAGGTGACGGTTGGCCATTCCGCCACAATGTCACCATCAGGAAATCTCAAACCGGATTCTGCTTATCACATCTATTAGCCGAGTACTTGTTCGCAAAGCAGGCCTGACAGCATTCATAAAACCTGTTCTGAATTCCCAGCGACCTTTCACGTTTCCAAGGTTCTCTGCCTTCCAGTTGGGACCATACACCACAGATTCTTCCCAACTGGTATCCAATGATGGGGCAGGGTAGGGAACAAGTGTCTCCTAGTGGGCACAGGTTACAAGCCTTACTGGATTCGTATGCCCTATTTACGTATCGTCATAGCAAACTGAGGGAGCCAGTCCGCAGAGATGACTTTAATTTTACCTAAGAAAGGCAATTCTTCAATTTTACCATGTTGCTTAACAGGTTTGTAGTTTCTTTTTCTATTTTATTTTTTTTTAATGTTTATTTATTATTGAGAGACAGAGAGAGACAGAGTGTGAGCATGGGAGGGGCAGAGAGAGGGGGAGACACAGAATCCGAAGCGGGCTCCGGGCTCTGAGCTGTCAGCACAGAGCCCGACGCGGGGCTCGAACTCACGGCCCGTGAGGTCACGACCTGAGCTGAAGTCAGATGCTTAACCGACTGAGCCACCCAGGCGCCCCAACAGGTTTGTAGTTTCACCAATAAAGACCTTTTTTTTTCTTTTTAACTGACTGTTCTAGTTAACAGTGTTGGTCATTGCTTGAGATGGGGCAACAGAAACTGTTGGAGCACCTGCCGTGGAGTGTGGCCTTTGCCAGTGGAACGCCAGCGGAGCATCCCTGAACCGTGCGTTCTTGATCGCACGCGAACTGACCATCTCTAGAATTAAACTAACAGGCACATCTCTCATACGCCACTGACCATACTGAAGTATTTTAAAGTAAATTACAAGTGTCATAACTGGCATTGAGGAAAGATCATTGGGAAAGTGGCCTGTGGAAAGGCTTGAAGGTGGTGGAGGGGTGAGTGTGCAGCTTTGGGAAGCATTCAAGGCTGCGAGAGTAGTTAAGTCCGATATCCCTGAAGCAGAGTGTGCCTGACCTGTCTGAGGAACAGCAAGGAGCAAGGAAGCCAGTGTGGCTGGAGCCGAGTCAAGGAGGGAGGGAGAGAACAGTAGCGCGTGGTGGCAGAAAGGTGATAGGGCCGCATTGCCCAGAGCCTTGCCGGCCATTGTGAGACGGGAGTCGCTGGAGAGTTCTGCGCAGAGCAGTGACGTGATCTGGCTCAGGTTTTCACGAGACCAATCAGGTCGTCTTCTTGAAATAAACTGATGGGGACGAAGGCCACGGCAAGGTGACCAGCCAGGGACCCATTGGAACAGGCCGGGCGAGACTGGCCGGAGCAGTGAGAAGTGGTTGGAGTCTGTATATACACTGAAGACAGAGCAACAGGGTTCGGTGACAAATCGGAGGTAGGGTATGAGAGAAAGAAAGACTCTGGTCCACTCTGGTCAAGTGGACTCAAGGTGTTTGAGCTGAGAAGCCAGAAGGCTGGAGTTGACATTCACTGAGATGGCGGGACTGAGGGGGAAGGAGGTGTTGGGGAGGTAGATCAGGATTTCTGTTTAACAAGTTTGAAATGTGGAGTGGAGATGCGGACTATTCAGCTGGATACAGGAACCCTACGTTCAAGAGAGAAGGATAGGCAGGTGTTCTCAAGTTGGAAGTAATCAACGGAGACATGGTGCTTAAGGCCATCACTCTGGACAAGGGGGTCCAGGGAGTGAGGTAGAAAGTAGACAAAAAAGAGAAGAGGTCCCAGGATCAAACCCTAAGAGTCCAGCAGTAGGAGGTCAGGAAGATGAGAAGGACTTAGCCAAGTCTAAAAAGGAGCCACCAAGGAGACGGGAGGAACACCCGAAGATTGTGTGTCCGGGGAACTGGGGGAGGAAAGTGAGCAAGGAGGAGGCGGTGATCCATTGTGACGATGAGGACAGAGATCGGAGGTTTAACAACACGGAGGTCACCGGTGCCCTCGACGGGACTCCACCTTGGTTGAAATGGATGCAAGAGAGAACGGACGGACGGACAAAGTTGAGGCAGCGAGTATAAAAACCACCCTTCCGATCAGTATTGCCGAAAAGAGCGAGCAAAGAATGGGAGGTAAGTCGCTTTAGGGTGCTCTTTACTTTAGGTCGATCCCATATCTCCCTGTCATCTAACGTGTGCCAGGCACGGGTGCCAAAGGAACAGAGCCGAACCCCTGGGAGCTACCACCAACAGCCATAGGCATCCTAGTGAAGGATCGTACCAGGCTCTCTGGGAACAGAAAGATGCGGAGACAGCTGCGAGGGGAGTTCGGGGAAGTGACATCTGATCTGGCCTCGAAGCCAGGGTGGCGGTTGCCAGGGGAAGAGAGTCGGGGAAGAAAGCCGTGCTCAGCAGAAGGGAGAGTTGTCAGGACCTGAATCCGAGGTGCTTGGAAGGAGCACGGTGGGAGCCGAGTCTAGTGCGGTTGAGTAGGCCACGGGGCTGATGGCCTCGCGTGGAATTGGAACTTGTACTCGGTGGTCAGTGAGAGACGCTGCTCTAATTTGCGTTTTGGTGCGATGCCCCGGGGGAGGGGCAGCAGAGACACCGGTGAGAACTTTTTGCAACAGGCCAGGCAAGAAGCGGCGGGGCCCCAAGTAGGGCGGATGCCTTGCGGAAGTTCAGGAGGGGAAGGATGCGGTGAAAGCCACAAGACCCAGTGACAGACTGAGACGGGGACCGGGGGGAAAGGGAGGCACGAGAGGGAGGCATGACTCAAAGGTTTCTGGCTCCAACGAAGTGAGATGGGTTGATTAATCTTTATGTCTCCATGCACGATAGAATCATGAAAAATCGTTCTTGGTTGTCTGAATTTAAATATGCAAACCCTAAAAGACAGTTTTGAAATTAGTTTGTAAGAAATCCACCCCCTCCCACACCCCAAAATGTCCTGGTTCACAGAGACTGTCGGCAGGGGTTCAGGGCAACTGGCCACCGGCCACCACGGGAGAGGCCGTGCCCGGAGCCGGGGCACTCACAGCCTCCGTGAGGAGCACAGAGAGCCTCACCGAAGAACATTCCAGACTCACAGAATCCCATGGACAACGTGTGATGCAAAGCGTTATCTTTCGAGGTTCAGATGAACGTACTCAGGGAGCTCGGAGAAGAGAAAGACCCTGACGAGGCATCTAATTAGGCCCTAAAGGGTAGGAGGGGTTAGGAGAGATGTAATCATAATTACAAATATTTATCAAGCATCCGCCGCATGTCAGGCGCTGTTCTAGGTGCTACGGGAGCCCAGTTAATCCTCACAACAGGCCTAGGAGGTGGGTCCTGCAATGACCCCCCAGTTGACAGAGGAGGTTAGGCACGCAGAGTTTGGGGCCCCAGGGAGGTTCCCGGGGAAGAACGTGCTGCTTCGCAGAGCCAGGGTTGTGACTCCGGTGTCTGGCTCTGGATTCTTACCCTTGCCCACCCCCTCCCCCCCATGGCTCCCAGGTGTGTACAAGTGGAGAACAAAGGTAGCTTAAGGCAGCTCGGGAGTGAGTTTGGGGTGCAGCGAACCCCCTCGCCTGGCCCAGGGGAGCCGTACTGGGCAAAGCCGGAGGTGATCTCTGCTGGGCTGCTGGGGGGTCGGGGGGGAGCCTTGGCAGGCAGCTCTCCTTAACCCCCACAGCTGGTTGCCAAGGAGGTACTTCTTGACCACAGAAGCCACCGGGGAGAAGCAGAAGGTGAGAAAGCCGAGAGCGGGCCGCAGTTGGGGACCGCAGTCACCGGACCCCCCAAACACTAGAATGGTGGGGGTGAGGAAAGCGGGGTAAGCGCTAATGGGCGTAGCAAACAGGACAGTGGCAGGATGCCAGGCCTGCAAAAGGTGCCTCCCAAGAACAAGTGGGTCCAGGCCCCTTGGCATGGCTGGGGGCACTGGGGATGGGCCCCCTTTCAGCTCCTGAGGGGCCTGAGCGAAGGTGAGAGCTTGTCTCCCAAGCCGAGTGAACGAAGCTTCTTTCCGCAGCAGGTTTTTTCCCCTCCTTTTCATCACATCCTCTGGAGCTGAAGGAAGAAAAAAGCCCAAGAATAGTGCCATGTGGGAGAGCGCCCTGTGCAGGCCTTTGATCCCCGCTTCTGTCTTACATAACCGTCCTGTTCTCCTTCCGGCGCTCTTCGGCTCAGGCCTCCCGTGTGTCTGTCTGTGCGTTTCTGCCCTGAGCACCGGCCCAGAGGGGCCCCCCGCCCGCGTCACGGCTCCTCCGTGCAAAGTTCCTGACTCATCCCAGCCCCGAGCACTGCACGGCAGCCTGCTGGCTGCCTGGCCCGGTCACTCGGCCGCCTCCAGCGGCCGGCCCCGAATGGCAGGACTGACTTTCTAGCTCCGCTCCGCAGACAGGCCCGGCCACAGACTAGTGGAGACCCCAGACTAGTTTCGCGAAGAAGGCAGAGCAGCAGCGTTGCCCATTCGTGGTACAAATTCTTCATGACTCCCGAATGGGCCAGGGGCTGCCCTGGGTGGAGCAGGTGGAGCTGTGACCCGAACAGACAAGAAACTCTGCGCCCCAGGAATTCACATTCTGGTGCATGAGTGATTGAAGTTAGCCAGGTTCTTAAGAATTCGAGCCTTCGGCCGATGTTACCCTGATGGGCATTCCATCATCCTGTGTCCTGTGTCCCCACCACTGCCTCCTCCCCCAGCCGTGTCCCCCCTCCCGGTCCGGGTCACCGTGGGTGTTGGCACTGATTGCAGGGCGAGGCTAAGGTAATGTTCAGGTCTGTGGGCCCCTGCTACCCCGCGTAAGCTCCCATCATGGCCGGGAAAAGGCACAGGCTTCCCGAGTGTCAGCTTTGGGGCGGGGCTTGCAAGGGGAGACTTGAAGTCTTGTTCGGGCCAGATGGGGACAGAGGTGATTCACAAAGGCCATCCTAGCGATTGCTCAGAGAAAACTCCTACTCAATTGGAACTTTGGTTGGTCCAAAGTGGGGAACCTTGGAAACGTGCGTTTGTGAGCATAGCTTGGCTGGTGGATTTGGAGAAACATTGGAGAAAACATTCTGAAATCCATGATCTTCGCTTCTTCTGCTTATTCTTTGAGCTGCAAGCAGGGGGATGGTCACAGCATGCCACAATGCACCGTAATGTCACATCATCCGGAAAATGCCCTACGTTGTGTCCAGTAAGGACACAAAGCAGGCAGTAAGTGCAGTGGAACTGTACTGGGCATGCCACCTGCCCAATATTCTCTCTTTTGGCCGCAGGGGCATGATATTCCTGTGGGGAAACATGCTTTCTCTCAATTTGGGTGGGCTTGTCAATCAAGCTGCCTGCCTTCAGTGGGCACAGCCACCAGGCTGGCCTATCAGACTGTCTTTCTCTTGAGTAGACATGAGGTCAGCTGGCATGGATTTGTCTCAGTGGGCCTGTTGAAAAGATTCTGCTGCTCAGATCCCAGATGGCTCTGATTCCTATCCTTTTCAAACTTGATTATTCAGTGCTGGAAGCTACCCTCTATCTGTCCAATACATTCGTTTTCTTGCTGAGATTATCCAGAGTTCTTTTCTGTCGCTGGCAACTTTAGACCCCTAAGTATTAAGAAAGCTAATCGGAGGCTTGTCCCCGGACCTGATCCTGCACAGGGAGAGGTTGACATAGAACCAGTGAGGCTGACAGGGACCTTGGAACCTGCTTTCCCCAGTGACAGAGAAGGCCTGGAGAGAGGAGGGTCCAGCTAGCCGAGCGACTTACCTGCACTGTGATGCCTGTCGAGTAGCTGGCCTGCCCCCACCCTTCTGCCGTGTGATCAGTGTTGCCATGAAGAAAATCCCTTCATATTTTGGACTGAAGTTTCCAGAATGTTCTCTTTACCTTGCCCGAGTCCAGAGGGGAAGGGAGGTGGTTCTTCTCAGTATTTGCCTGCATCTAGCCTGGCCTCCCAGGTCTGACTCCTTGTTAGGTCAGACTCCAACTTGGCTGTCTCCTTCCTGGCCTTTCCCCTTTCCTCCAGACCAGCTCGGCCAGGAGCCCTGGAGCTCCATCAGTGCTGGAGACAGAGTGTTCAGCAGAGAGGAAAGAACCAGAACTTTAAGCCTGCCAAACCCAGCGGCTACAGCTCAGCCACTCGTGGCGACGTGGCCAGCTTTTGCTCATGACTGCACCTCCAGTGGAGGCCCCGAGTGAGTGCTCAGAGTGGTGGCTCTCCAATGAGCCTGCTCCTGAGAACAGTGGGCTATGTTCTTCTGGATTGTCATAGCACCCCATCTCTGTACCTTCCTGAATGCTTCACTCATCATTTGGGGTTAAAAAAAATTTTTTTTTACGTTGATTTATTTTTGAGAGGCAGAGAGAGACACAGCGTGAGCGGGGGAGGGGCAGAGAGAGAGGGAGACATGGAATCCGAAGCAGGCTCCAGGCTCCGAGCTGTCAGCACAGATCCTGACGCGGGGCTTGAACCCACGAACCGTGAGATCATGACCTGAGCCGAAGTCAGACACTTAACCAACTGAGCCACCCAGGCGCCCCATCATCATTTTGGTTTTAGAATCTGCTGCTCCAGAGGGTGTCAAACCCAGCTTGGAAGACCATCTAACAGCGACATTTTAAGAAGTTCTAAGTTCAAGATGGGAAGTTCGGCTAAATGAACCCTAAGATCCCTCCTAACACTGATTATTCTTTTTTTTTTTTTAAGTTTATTTATTTTTTGAGAGAGAGCTTGAGCAGGGGAGGGGCAGAGGGAGAGGGAATCCCAAGCAGTCTCCACACTGCTACCACGGAGCGCCATGCAGGGCTTTGAACCCACGAACCATGATGTCACGACCTGAGCCGAAATCATGAGTCAGATGCTTAACTGACTGAGCCACCCAGGCACCCCTATGGTTTGGTTATTCTATATCTATTTCTTGCCTTTGGACTTTTAAAGGATTTTTTATTGTAAATTTTTCAAGCATATGGTAAAGTACAGAAACAATACCGCAAACAACAAATACCTATGTAACTAACACCTAATGGTCAAATTTTAACTTTTTATTCTGGACACAAATAAACCCTGTGCAGACTTGTTTCTTCTTTTTAATTAAATATTTATTGAGATATAATCCACATATAATAAAGTACAGCGATTTGAAATGTACAGTGTGTTAAGTTTTGACCACTGTGTACTTCTGTGTAACCATCACCCCAGATAGGACAAGATATAGAATTTTCTCTCATGTGTCTTTTTCAGTCAATCCCCCCTGCCAGAGGCAACCACTGTCCTGATTTCTCTCACAATAGATTAGTTTTGCCTGTTCTAGAACTTTATATAAATAGAATCGTACAGAATGAACTCTTTTGTGCCCGGCTTCTTTTGCTCATCATAACGTGTTTGGGATTCTTCCATGATGTTGCAAATACCGGTAGTTCATTCCTTTTTATTTCTGAGTAATATTCCATTGGATGACGATACCACAGTTTCTCTATTCACCTGACAGTGGACCTTTGGATGACATATTTACCCAAGATAAATGAAAACATATGTCTATAAAAAGAACTGTATAAATATATTCATAGCAGCTTTTCTCATAATGGTCCCAAACTGGAAACAACCCAAATGGGCATTCTATTTTTGTATGAGCATCTTCTCCCCTAGACAATGAGGACAGGATGCTTACCTAATTCATCTGTGCACCCTGACAGCATTTTGAACATATAGCAGCTGAATCCGGAAGTCTTTGTTGATTGGGTGAAAGGCAAAGGAGGATACAGAGTTCTTCAAACTCGGTTCAAGAGGTGAGGTGTAAGGCAACTTTAGATCCCTAGGAGTAAGGCAGAAGGTTAGCCAGAAAAATGTGGGTGTTAGTTCCTACCAGAGCATCGGTGCTAAGCACAGAGCCCGGCACAGGGCAAGTGTTCAGAACACATATGAATGAAGGAAAAGAAGTAAACAGGCTGTTGGGTCTTCTTGCCGTGGGGTCATCCTACCTTCCACATCATCCTTGCTACCCGGAAAGGTACAGCTTCCAGGCTACAGAGTCAAAGGAACGGTGTCAAACAGGGGAAACCGGTCCAGGGGAGGCCTCCGGAGATAAGGATGAGGGGGTTAAGAGTTTCCAGAGTAAAGTTAGAATCAGATTGGGTTCTTGCTCTTGTCCCCAGGCCCCCTTCCTTGTCTCTTTTATTCTTAGGTACCGGTAGGCTCAAGCACAGGACTCCTCCCTTCGGGATCAAGAAATTCACCTGGAGAACCCCGGGGAAGCCCCCAGGTCTCAGAAGCACTGCCTCTCTCACTTCGACCGCTGCTTCAGGCTGACGCTTTCAGATCTTCATAAAGGCACCGAACAAAGCCAGATGATGGACAGCTGTTCAGTGACCCAAGCCGGGGGCGCTGACCATTCAGCTCTTTAGGAAACCAGATGCTTGGCTGTGGCTTGGAAGCTGGTTTCACAAGGGGGTATAAAATGTGTTTCAGTGTATTTGTTACGATGCAGGGATAAATATATTTCCTTAGATGACAAGTATTAAAAACTTCAAGTCTTTCTCAGGCCGCAACTAAAGGTTTCAAGAGAAGTGTGGAGAAGAGAAGGTTTACTGGGAACTCTGCCCCAGTGTGACTCTTTTATCACAAAAGGATTAGTATAGGGGCACCTGGGTGGCTCAGTCTAAGCGGCCGACTTCGGCTCAGGTCATGATCTCATGGCTCATGAGTTCGAGCCCCGCCTCGGGCTCTGTGCTGACAGCTCGGAGCCTGGAGACTGCTTTGGATTCTGGGTCTCTGTCTCTCTCTGCCCCTCCCCTGCTCACGCTCTGTCTCTGTCTCTGTCTCTCTCTCTCAAAAATAAATAAACATTAAAAAAAATTTTTTAAAGGATTAGTATAAAAGGATCTAGAGATTGTTATGTATGATGCCTCAACTCTAACACTTGGCCTGGAACCCACAGGCACCGAAGTTAAGTAAGTGGATTGGGGGTGGGGGTTGGGGAGGACACTAGGATTCCAAACTCCTTCATTCTTCTGGTTCTACAGCCGGCTGTTCATAGGACCTGAGGTAAGCCTGTTGGCCTCACCACTATAAACGCATTCGGGGGGAACGCTCACAGCAATCTCTTGCAATAAACACATGTGTTTGAAAAACCAAGACGAATGTTTTAAAGACCACGGCTCACTGTTCATTCCCACTGAGGTGACCTTCCTGCTCACAACGTTTTCTTTTTTTGGGTCCGATTCGGAAGTGCTTTCAGTCAACTGTCAGTGCGGATGGAAACAAATCTGGAAGACTTTCTGCTTTCTATCCTTGTTGATAATACTCACAAACAAGGCCCCGACTGCCTTCACAGGATGGTGGACGGATAGGAAATTCTCATCCTTTCAGGTCTAAAAATAAGTATTTGTTGATAATCTGGACAATCTGATTGCTTGAAACAGCAGCAGCCTGGAGTCTTACCACATGAAAGAGAAGAGTGCATTTCCCTGGCCGGGCCCAGGGACACCAGAGTTAAAATAAATTTGACCTTTTGAAAAGGCACACTGAGAAACTTGTGTCCGTGGTTTCCACTCTGCGGCCCTCCTGCTTACGGGCCTGGTACTGAATTTTACATGAGATATTCTAAGTACATCCTTCAGGCCGAACATCATTTATTTCCTGTTAGGGCTTAAAGTGGATTATATATGCAGCTTGACCTTTAAAGAACTTAGGACTCAAGTAGGATTTCTAAGGATTCACTTAATGGAAGATCCTGCAGATTAAAGGTAGTTCAGTCAATAAAGAGGATTTTTTTTTTCCTACTTTGTTGACTGACAGAACTATTGGTATTGAATGGCTGTTTGCTCACGTTGGCCTTCACCCTTTCTTTAAGAGGCAGCTGGCCCGTGGGCTTTGAAGGAGATGGACTTGGCCCCACATTCTGGCCTTGCCCCTCACTCTTTGCGGGACGACGACGGACTGCGCCTAAGCCAGTCCGATCGTGCGGCACGTGGCAGGGACCATCTCGCAGAGCTGGGGTGGGGGGTTCTCTGGAGACCAGAGACGAGCGAGTTGATGTCCCTTTCCCCACAGCGGTGTTCCAAGTGACAGTGAAAGCCAGTCTTAGGCTCAATTCTGCCAGGGGTACAAACGTTTATTAGCATGCCGGTAGCAGGTGTATGACCTGTTCACCCAACCCATTTTGTAGTGCTCTGACAAGGACCTTGCACGGGAGGTCTGCTCAGGAGTTCAGGCCATGCCTTCTGGTAGGTCCGCAGGGAACTGGAGGAGCTCAGGAGCAACTGGGGTGCCCTTCGGCATTAAACTGCTGGATTTGCCCATGTTTTAAGCCTCGTTTATGCAATGGCACTGGAGACTGCACCATATTTCTAACCGATGACCTATTTTAGAATACATCACCTATTCATATCACCAACAGAAATATTTCTGGCATCCCTTATGCTAACTAATAAACTCTTCAGTGTCCAGTGACATACTGCAATTTAAATGCCAAGTAACTGCCTCTGAAGGTATTGATTCTTGGTTAGGGCGCTCAGTCTGTTGACTACTGCTGTCCTGGAATACTCACTCACTAGGTGCTCCCAAGGTATAGATCAGAGGGATCTTGGCCAAGTCTCACACTGTTGCTATTGAAGTGTTTGTAACTTACCCTATAGGCAATGTAGCAGAGATCAAGGGCAAATTACTCCACCTCTCCCAATTTCAGCTTCCTCATCTGTAAAACATTGATAGCAATACCCTCTAGGGGTTTGCTGTGGGGATTAAAGGAGATAATGTGTACAAAATAAACAAAAGTGTGTGTGTGTGTGTGTGTGTGTGTGTGTTCATTTGCTGGCACATAGAGCTTCTAAATGTTAGTCCCCTCACACTTATCTCTGGAGGAATCCAAAGAACGGAAAGAGAGCAACTTGAAAGGGTAGGAAAAGGAAGCAGAGATACCCAATACAAGGAGTTATGGGGAGCTGGGGCATTCCCTAAGTTTTAAGGAAAATGAAGGGAGGTCAAAGTCGCACTGCCACTCTTCCTTCAGAAATGTGCCCTTGTAGGGGCGCCTGGGCGGCTCAGTCAGTTAAGCGTCCGACTCTCGATTTCGGTTAGGGTCACGATCTCACGGTTCATGAGTTTGAGCGTCACTTCAGGCTCTGCACTGACTGTGCTGAGCCTGCTTGGGATTCTTTGTCCCTCTCTCTCTGCCCATCCCCTGCTCTCTCTCTCTCTTTTTTCTCTTTCTCTCTCAATAAATAAAAACTTAAAAAAAAAAAAAAAAAAAGAAATGTGCCCTTGTAGAAAATAACATAAAAAGAAAATTGCAAAAGAGAGACACCAAGTTTTCCTCGGAGATGTTTTCCCAAGGGTTTTTCATCAAAGATGCTCAGATGCCCACCACCCAAGTCCCACAGAGGATGCCATTACCCGTGAAAGATCTTATCTGATGAGGTCACCTTCGGGAAAGAAAGCACTGCCCAGTCTGGGGAAGGAGCCCGTACCCGTGGCCCCAAGGACTGGATAGCAGGTGCATTCCACCCCACACCCTCCTACAGAGACAGAAATGGCAAAGGGGATGCGGAAACAGACTGGCTGGGGAAGCTAGAACCCAGACAAGGGGAAAACAGAAGCTGGAGGGCACAGGTGAGCTCAGAACCACGGGCTGTCACACGTCTGAGCTGCGCCTTCAGAAGGCCGGCCCCCCTTGCACACAACAGGCAACTGAGGTTCAAGAGGCGAAGGGTTCTTTTGAAATGAACGAAAGGATCACTGATTCAAGCAGTGGGTGCACAAGTGAACACGCTGGAGCCTGGAACTTGGGTCACTTACCTCAACATCAGTGGGGACTCTGTCAACCAGCCCTTAAGCCAGCCATGGGCCTAGAACCCATTCTACAGTGGCTCAGGATAAAAGATCCAAGCATTTCAGAACTGACCAAATGTATCTTGAGTGCTAGAGTTTCCTGGATTATTAAGGTGGTTGGAAACATTTGGGGTGGATGACCTTTGGGCTATGCAGCAACCTGGCCCTGATTATGAAATGTCCTTAATGATACACACAGAACCTTGAACTTCTGCTCTTGGATGGACCAGGGGTCTGATCTCTTACATTTGGGGACCTCACCAAAGATATCAGAACACACTGTGGATTTTGGATTTCAACTCAGCTCTAATACTTACTGAGCTGTGTAATCTTGGGTAAGGTACTTAACTTCTCTGAGAGCTAGGCTCTTCCTGTAAAAGTAGGGGACAATAAAAGTTCCATCACAAGAGTGTAGCCTATGGTGGTGCGAATGTTTGGCTTTCATAAGCTGTTAGTTGAAGTTTGTTAAAGCACTTTTTTTTTCTTTTATTTTAGAGACAGAGAGAGAGAGAGAGAGAGCAAATGGGGGAGAGGTGCAGAGGGGAGAGAGAGAGAGGGAGAGAGAGGGAGACTCTCAAGCAGGCTCCTTGCTCCAAACTCGGGGCTCCATCCCCCTGGGATCATGACCTGAGCCAAAATCAAGTGTCAGACACTCAACCGACTGAGCCACCCAGGCACCCCAAACTATATTAAAAAAAACAAACAAACTGAGTTTTAAATTTTGATAAGACAAAGTCACGATTGGGTCAGCTGGCTGGATAAGGCCTCTGGTCAGGCCAGTCATTTAGGGAGGAAGCCATGTTTCCTCAGGTGGTGTGTGGGAACAGGAAGTGGAAATGGCAGGAGAGGAAATCAGGAGTAATAAAACTGGAGCCTCAGACCCCACCTCCACCCCCCACACCCCGACTCAAGAGACGTGAAGGTCTTTAGGTGGCAAGTCCCTGAGGAACCAAAGTGCTGAGAAGTCCCCGAGCTCTGCCAAAGCCTTTAATGCTGTAGCGTCCACGGCCCAGCTCTCCGGGGCTCTGGCCAGACCTGGGCCCACTGCGTCGCCCCTTGCCTTGTTTCAGAAAGAGAACGTCTGAGCACCTGGGTGGCTCAGTTAAGCGTCCGACTTCAGCTCGGGGCATGATCTCACAGTTCGTGAGTTTAAGCCCCGCGTCAGGGTCTCTGCTGTCAGCACAGAGCCCGCTTTGGATCCTCTGTCCCCTTCTCTCTCTGCCCTTCCCCCACTGTTCTCTCTCTCTTTCTCCCTCAAATGAATAAATAATACAAAAAAATTTTTTTAAAGGAGAATCTTGTCTGTGGCAGAGGGTGTGGAGGGCAACTCCATTTCCTTCTTTTCCTCTGTGGAGTCCTGGATGAGTTTTTCTCTTTTCACCCTCGCCAGCTTTCTTCCTGTTCATTCTTTCCCTCCTTTGTCGTCTTTTTTCTCCATGCTTCTCCCCTCCCCCCCTCCCCTCCCCCCAGTCTTTCACCTGCCTGGAGAGGTTGTTATCTGCCTGTCCGGGTCTTTGGGGAAATGACAGAAACCATAACATGTCACCACCAGAGAGAGTCTTAATTGAAACAGCTGGGGGTGGAAAGGACGCAAAAGAAGATGATGGACTCAGAAAATGTCACAAGACATCAGTTTCTCCTCTTCTGTTTGTTTTACCTCAAATAAAGCTTTGTTTTGTCCAAGCTTCGTGCACTGAAACAGAGGTTATCTTCAGATTCTCTCTTTTATCACTCTGAACTTGACCCCAGGAAACAGCCAAACTCAGATTAGTGTATTTGGTGGGGTGGGGGGGGAGGCTTAGTCTGTTTTTCCTTACATGTGGTTTCTCTGACTCATTTGCTGCTTATATTTTCCTCTGAGGAGTGACCAAAATCACAAATCTTCAAGTCTGTTCCGTGAAGCAGCTGGGGACAGTAGCAGAATCCTGGGAACTTCCTTCCAGGCATCAGGAGGGACCCTGGCACATATCATCCTGTGAGCTGGCTTGCACAACACGTGTGCTCCAGAGGACAGATGTGAGGGCCCCACCGACTGCTCGGACAGAGGCCCTTGCTTTCTTTTGAACGAAAATTGATCGTGTTATGTATGTGTTTCATTATAAAGGTTCAGATCATAAAGACACCACCCCCTCCTAGTTACCATTGACATTTCAGTGTGATTTCTTCCTGTCCTTTCTACACAAATAGAGTATATATAAATCATTTGGGGGAAACATTAGATCACACATGTATGTGCCTGTTTTTTAAAACCAAAACATGGAATCTATAACTGCCATTTGCAACTTGCTTTTTTTAAAAAAAATATTTATTTTTAAGAGAGTACAAGCGGGGAGGGGGGTCAGAGAGGGAGACAGAGGATCTGAAGCGGGCTCTGTGCTGACAGCAGAGAGCCTGACGTGGGGCTCGAACTCAACTCACGAACCGCGAGACCGTGACCTGAGCTGAAGTCGGACACTTAAACGACGGAGCCACCCAGGTGCCCCTGCAGCTTGCTTTTTAAACTTACCAGGCTCTAGACATCTGACTGTGTCAAATGTAAATTTACCATGTTGCTTTTACAATGCTTTTAAATGGCTCCATAGCGTTCTGTCCTGTGGATATACCGCACTTTATTTACCTCATGTCCCATTGATACTTTTTTACCTCTTTTTTTTTTGCTATTGTAAATAATGATAAGTTATATACACTTACCCATATATATCTATCCAGTTATTTCGTAGAACAAATTCACAGAAGTGGAATTTCTGGGCTTACCATTATTCTCAGGGCCGTCCCTTCCCCTCATCCCTGACCACCACCTGTTTTCGCAAATTTCGTCTCTTTTTTTTGAGCATTTTGTGTTCCCATACATTTCCCAACTAGTTGAGGGACTGTTACATTGTGAGTAAAACACAGGAGAAAGAGGCAAATACCCTGGATAAACTGCAAGCTTTTCTTTCTTCCAGTGTCCATATTTAAACCTCATCTTCTGGGGCTTCCTGGGTGGTTTAGTCAGTTAAACGTCTGACTTCAGCTCAGGTCATGATCTCGTGGCTGGTGGGTTCGAGCCCCACATCGGGCTCTGTGCTGACCGTGTGGAGTCTGCTTGGGATTCTCTGCTCCTCCCTCATTCACAGTTTTTCTCTCTCTCTAAAATAAATGAACTTAAAAAAAAAATTGTCTTCTTAAAGCTCCTGTACAGGCTACACCAGGTTCCCGTCACTGTGCCTTCTTTTCCTGAGTTAACCCTTTTCTCTCAACACACCCATTGCTTTCCAAACTCCATGGCGTGATTTGTGTGGGGAACGCTGTGATCTGAATTTTCTTCTTCAAATTCCAGGAACAAAGAAGCACCTGTGCTGATCAACTATTCTGATTTCCCGTGTGACTGTCTCTTAGGTCAACTATCTCTGGTCTTGTCCTCCTCACTGTTCTGCTTGTCATTGTTCTGTCTCACCTCTTCAAACCCGACGTAGGGACCTGATAATCTGGGACTGGACACGGTGGACAGGGGAGGGGTGGGAGGCACATTTGGGACCAGGGAAAGACCCACCAGAGAGATCTTGTTTCCTTTCTGTTCCTGCTTCTCCTATCTGCTTGCTCTTTTCTGTTTTTCCTTTTTCTTTTCTTTATTTATTAACGTTTATTTAGTTTTGAGAGGCAGAGAGAGACAGCACCATTAGAGGAAGGGTGGGAGGGGGGACGGGACACAGAATCCGAAGCAGGCTCCAGGCTCCGAGCTGTCAGCACAGAGCCCGACTCGGGGCTCAAACTCACGAACCACGAGATCATGACCTGAGCTTAAGTTGGACACTTAGCAACCGAGCCACCCAGGTGCCCCGTCTGCTCACTCTTTCAACCTGACCAGGGGGGTCAAGGCAGAGAGGGCACAGAGGGCAAAAGGCTTTTGACCTTCAAAGTCGCTCAGCAGCTCCAGGGAATGCACGGAAATGGAATTTGACGCTGTGGATGGGAAAATGGCCCGGAAAATCTCCGTGGGAGGCTGGTGAAAATGTCAACGTTGAATACACAGCAGACCTGAGTCTACAGCACTCCTGTAAGACAGAGCATACCTGGGTTTCTGTTCAGTCTCTTCCACTCAGATGGCTCTTGAGAAGATAATAGGGGTGACGTGTCTTTGCTCTGAAAGTAAGTTGAAGCACCACTCGGACTCAGTACGGTAAGGCTTCACGTCATCAGACCGGGTCTAGTCCTGACTAACATGGGTAATTAGAAAATTGACAAGTGCCGTCAGAAAATTGACTTCTGAACATAAATGGTAGAAATCACATGGTCTCGAGAAGCCACTGTAGACACGTCTAGGACTTGATAACTTTATTCGAAACAACACTGTCCCAATTCTTCCAGTTTATCATATTTGTAGATCTCTTTCCTTAAAAATCAACAAATTCTTCTCCAAAGTACGGCAAAGCTAAGGTTGTGGAGACAGTAAGGGCCAGCAGGAGAGGTGGGGTTGACCGTGACCATCCCCGCTTGGGAGATGGAGGAAGTAAAGTAGAAAAATCTATAATCCCCGACACGAGACTCTAAACCAGACTCGCCTCCCCTCACCCCCACGAGCCTGGGACAGCAGGCACTTTAGGATATAACCAGCACCTTTTCCTATCTCTTTCCCGCCACAAGTGGATTCATGAGGGTCGCCATCACTCACCCCAGAGTGGGGTGAATTCACGGAGAGTCAGCGAGCACTGGCGGGGGGGGGGGGGGGGGGGGCGGGGGAAGACACCTCCCACACGTGGGGGACCATGGAAACAGGGGGCTCTCCTAAAACCCTTCCTTCACTTCAGGCTGGAGACTCCTGTTTTGTAAATTTTTCATCTGACATCGCCTCGGTTTACTCAAACTAGTATGAACCATTTTGCAGGTCTCTACCTCTGGCATCTATCCCTCGGTAGGAACCCCAGTGACAACAGCTGTCTACACCCGGGCCGGCCCACACTGTCAGCTGCTGAACAGTCAGAGCAGCTGAGGCCGGGCTGGGCAGGGGCCACACCTGTGTTTCTGGTGGCAGGAGGGAGCGAGGTGGAGGTGGGGAGGGGGCAGGGAGACAGGGGTTGAAGCTCAGCTTTGCTGTTCCAAACCCCAAGGGTCAATGTGGCCTTTGCTAATCAAGCTGTGAACACACACCAAAGTGCGAACTAAGATTGCTAATTATCAGATGCTAATCCAAGGCCCATTTAAAGTCTGTCAGCATTTCGTAGTCCCTGGGCCTAAAGAGAATAACTAGAGGTGTAAGCTGTGTTTTGAAATGAAATGGGTCGGAGCTTCATTAGTTAAAAGGCTCTGCTGGGCTCGATTGGATTTTGTCTGATGGTTTCTGCTCCCTACCCGCTATCAGCGGCTTGAGAGTCTGAGGCCTTTTTGTTTTCATACCTCGGCTCCTGGGCGGAATGCAGTGCTGTGTGGCTGACCGTCTTAGAACCCTGGCTGGGCCCTGTAAGTCTGAGGGAACTGTGTGTGTGTGTGTGTGTGTCCGTCCTCTTCTCTCTCCCCTTCTTCTCAACCTCTTGCAAACTCCAAGGAAGCAGTCTGGCACTTTAACCTACCAAAGGCTGCTTTTAACATCAGTTATTGGAAGTTCTAGAAGCTTCTGAGTCTGTTTCGTAAGGCCTGCATCTCTTTCCTAATACCATAATTAAGTAGCCTAACACTAAAAGGATCTAAGTCTTTCTTTTTAAGTCTGCATTTTATACCTGGAAGGCTTGAACTATTTTCCTGCTTTGGATCCTCCCCGAGAAAGCTTTGGGGGACGTTTAGAATTGGTTCAGCTGTGTGCGCTCGGTCTCCCGGTAAGTGACTTACAAGGAAACAGGATTTAACAAACACGAGGAAAGTGTTTTACAAACAATTTGCCAGATGGCTCTTCTCCGCTTGTCATATTAGCTTGCTTTTGTGACTTATGAGTAAATTTCCCTGTACAATTCCCACCGGAGCTACAGAGTTAGCGAGAGTGTGTCAGAGGAATATCTAAATAAATCCTAGGCAAAGGGGAGTTTTCAATCATAGAACTTCTTGGTGACTGTAATCACATGGAGGAAGCTCACAGGGCTTTGAAGGATAGCATTTGTGAAATAACCCATAAACCCTGTAGAGCAGGCAAGACTGTCTCGCCACCACGAAACTGAATGGAATCCCATTTGAACACAACTTGTGGTTAAATCTCTCTCCTTGACTTGATATGACTGTATTTTTTTCAGCATTGGGATTAGGTGGACCAAAATAGTATGTTTGACACTGGCTTTTCTCAGGCCGCATGGATCACAGCTAGGAAAAGGAAAATGTCAAGCATTTCTCAAGGCAAAATATTTTCTTCATTTTCCATACAAACAGGTTGGGAATGGTTTTTCAACTCATTCAAGGCGGATAGGTTTTATAATTTTTTTAAATGTTTATTTATTTTTGAGAGAGAGGGAGAGAGAGAGAGAATGGGGTAGGGGCAGAGAGAGAAGGAGACAGAATCTGAAGCAGGCTCCAGGCTCTGAGCTGTCAGTGCAGAGCCCGACATGGGGCTCGAACCCACAAACCATGAGATCATGACCTGAGCGGAAGTTGGACACTTAACCAACGGATCCACCCGGGTGCCCTTAGGCAGATGGGTTTTAATGGCTACTATCACCTGATGAAGAAAAATGGAGGGAATATTACTGTGGGGTAATACTCTTCTTGGATTCCTCTTCAGAATGTCTTCTTAGCTAGGTAGGATTCTTCCTATTCTTAATGCCCCCCCCCCCCCGTAGCCCTTTTTATAATCTTCTGTTTCTACCTTAGGTTATAATGTTGGTATCTTATGTCCCCTAATGATTTTAAACTTTTGGAGGGCAAGGCTTATAGCTTATTTGTCTCTACAGAGCCTGTATAACTCAGCATAGAGGTGGGGATTCAACACACTGAGCCAAATTCAGAATTTACTTATATAAACAAGTTCCCATAGAATCAAAAGCAAGGAGGAAAAAAAAAAACTCACGAGAGAATGATTTATAAATAAGAATACCAATTTATGATAAGGGATTATGCTAATGCTGGCTGGCAAATATTTCTGGTTCTTCCCGCTTCTGGTCACACTTACAGGTTGTACTTCCCTGCCCACCCTCCCCCCTCCTGCCCTCCCCCCCCCCCCAGCCCGCCATGTGGTTAGGAGAAGCCATGTGACTGGTTCTCGACCTTGAGTTGTGAATAACAACGAGATGTGTCACTTCTCAGCTAGGACTGTGACGAACCATACCGATGGGACTGAGACTAAGAGGTTTCCCAGGATGTGGGACTTTCAGAGTTAAACAAGGCCAGTTGTCACTTTAGCTGGAACATTTAATTGCTAGTTTAAGACCCTCCACAGCCCTCTTTTTTACCTTGTGGCAGTGACTGACAACATTTAGGTAGGAGGTACTCTATCTTTCTAGATCCTTGAATCATACAATGAGCAGAATCCACCTATAAACCCATGATGGGCATGGAAACCAGGGCAATAAATAAACTTTTCTTCTTACATAGCACTTAGACTGGGGAGTGTTTGTTATGGCAGCATAACCTAGCTGATACTGAATGCTACATGGATACAGATAACAATTGAGTCTGTATAAACTGATGAATGAGTGCTTCATGTTTTTTTTCTTCGAATAGGATTTGCTTATGAAATCAAAGAATACCACACAGTGGCCTCACGAAATCAGAAGCAGAGCAAAAGGAGTTGGATAATCTTAACATGTTTTCAATTAATCTGTGCCAGGTTAATCAGCCATTTTCTTCTCTGAAGAGGCACATATACTAAGCAGACTTGGTCAGGGACTGTCTTTCATTGCTAGCACCAGAGAAGAACTGCCTGATTCATGCATTCTAATTTTTCCCTTCAAGACTCAACATCGTCTTGTACCTTTAATTTCACAGCAGGCTGCTATTCTAAGTTCATAATGTATACAGAGATATTTCCGTAATAGATAAGCCATTTTCTAGTGGTATCTAGGACGAACCTTTGAGTCTTATTGGCAAATTTTCTGTCATTCATATTTGGGGGGGGGGGTGGTTTTATTCATTAGTTTAACAAATACTTGTTGCTGCCATTTTCTGTCAGGCACAAGCAAAGCAGTAAAGATCCCCAACGTAGTGGTTGGGTCTATTAGTTGGGTCAGGTCTCACTATAATAATACAGGCATAGTGACAGGTCAGTGGTTAAAGAAGATAGAAGTGATTTTTCTCTCACATAACAATCCAAGGGAACATTCTGGTTTGGCGGACAGTTCTCCCCCACACAAACTCCCCGGGACCAAGTTTCCTTCCACTACTCTTTTACACCATCAGCCGGGGTCTTATAATTGCCACCCTGCCGAAGCTTGAATGGTGGGTGGGTTTTCTGGTAGGAAGAACGAAAGAATACAGAGGAGGCACCACCACTTTTTCAGGCTCAAACCGAGAAGTGACACACACCATTTCTATTCACATTCTGTTGAGGGAGAACTTAGTCACAGGGTAATCCTGACTGCAAAGGAGTCTGGGTAATGTGGTCAGCTATGTGCCCAGATGTAAGGATGAAATGGATGTTGGTGGGCAGCTGGCAGCCTCAATTACCATCTTTTTTTTTTTTTAATGTTTATTTATTTATTTATTTGACAGAGAAAGAGAGAGACAGAGAGCAAGGAGGGGAGGGGCAGAGAGAGGGAGACACAGAATGGGAAGCAGGTTCCAGGCCCGAGCTGGCAGCGCAGAGCCCGACGCGGGCTCGAGCTCACAGACCGCGAGATCATGACCGGAGCTAAAGTCCACCGCTCGACCGACTGAGCCACCCAGGCGCCCCCTCAATTACCACCTCCTAATTGGAGATATAAGAATTTATTACTTCTCTCTGTATACCAACCTCTTCTTCTCACCGTGACTTCCTGTCACTGGGTGAGGAAATGAAGAGGAAACAAAGGCATCACCTCTACCTTGAGGAATTTACCTGTGAGTAGAAGAGATAGTCCGTACGTATGACAGGCACACAGCTATAGGATAAGACGGAATGTTATAAAAGACAAACAAGGGTGCAAGTACAAAATACGCAGGGAGTTCGAAGGACAGAGGGTGGCAACATGCTGTAATGTCCCTGAGGGACAGTAGTGCCCTGGACTCCCCTCTGTGCAGTATTAACCCTTCTCTATCGATATTTATTCTCTACAACATCCTCTGTGGAACCTCAATCAACTCACCCAGATTTTGTCTCTACCAAACCAAAACGAGCCTTCCTTATCGTCCCTTGTGGGACATTTAGCGGCTTTATGATGTCTCTCGGTGGTAGGGTGAATGTAAAACTTAGCGTCCCAACAAGGACAGTTTGGAGAGTGAAAGGAGATGCGCCTTCTCCTTGAACTAGTGCTACAGTGATCACAGTGAAACGTGATGACGTCAGGCAAACCGGGAGGTACGGTCGTCCTACCTGCGGATATAAATTACCCTCTCCTGACAGCCAGTGCCCACTCACCCAGCCCTCCCTTCTCCATCCACCACCTTGCCTTCTCAGCAACTGTCCTATAGGTGCCTGACTCCTAGCTTCTAGATTCTGCCTAATTTAGATGAAAAAGCCACTATTCACTAGACTTAGACGTCCGGGAGCGGGGTTTTGGGTTCCTCTTCTTCCTTCTTCATTTCCTCAATGTTGAGAGGCTGGGGGTAGAACTTTCTTTTGGCCCCATAGTTCTTGTTTTATTCATTACAATACAATAGTGCCTTGTATGAACGGTCTGTGTTCCCTCGTCCTGGTTTCCCTACTCATAAGAGAAACAGGATGCAGCCCACTTTTAGGAAAACCTAGCACACAAATGCAAGGCATCTTATTTATTTATTAATTTTTTTTTAGTTATTGTTATTTGGTAAGGGTGGGGTGAGAATGGTAAGAGTGGAATGGGGGTAAAGGGGAAAAGCCGTGGGAGCACAAGACGTATTCTCATAGTCTCCTTTTAGGAACACACTGGAGGAATTTACAGAACGTATCAAGCAAGTTGGAATTAAGCCAATCTACATGGCTCTATCTTTATTTTGGTGGGAAAGTGTTCGTTTTGAACACAAGTGCCTTATATGCTGACATTTGTCACTGCTGTGGGATATAGGAAATGTGCCTTGTTTGTTACGTAAAAAAATTCCAAATTCTGTGACCTTGTGACCGGTCACACAATGATCTGGAAAAGAGTGGTTGGGCACTCCAGAGTCCCCTGAAGTCACTTGCTGGGTCCTTGAGCTGCCGGGATGCTCTCTTCTTGTCTGGGGAAGCCGGAAGCTGATGGCAGCGGACTCTCCGTGTTTTACGTGGGACCGATAGGATTTTGAAACCTCTTTGCCAAGCTTCCCAGACTTTTTGGGATTTTAGGAAAAACCATTGGAAGCCATCTTTTTATTGTTTGGAGTTTCCTTAGAGACAGCTCACCTGTGATCGGGGTTGAATCCTAAATGGGAAAATCCATTCCTTTCTGACGATGTCTTGTTTGCTCAGTCATACAGGGTGGGGTGTGGGGGTGGTGGGGATGAAACTAGATGGAACCCAAGACATCGGTTGTTCCTTCTATGGTTCCTGAAAAGTCAAGGGCTCTAGAACCCAGAAAAATAGAATATGAGAATTTGGGGAAACACGTATGAAATAATGAAAAATTAACTGGCTCTCGGTTATTGCTAGGAAATGACACCAAAGCTCGCAGAGACATTTCATATTCAGAGACGTTTTCAAACCCAATTACACTCAACTGTATGAACCTGATCAAGTAAACCAGATACAAGGGATTGAATTGATTTTTTCCTCTATTCCCACGGACTAGAACAAGTGTCAGAGGCCGGCAACAGCAGAAAGGGACAGGAAACCATGAGCAATGCTGACTCACCTGTGAGACAGGCACTCTTGTTTCCACGCTATGTGAACAATGGGAGCAGATAATACTGACTCAGTGTGTGCCGTGCCTCATGCATTGGGTTAATTTTTAATAGCTTTTTCATTGAACCCTCACAAAAATTCCATGAAGAAGGTATTATCCTGATTTCATAGATAAGGAAATAGAGACTTAAGAGGATAAAAATGCAGTCCAAAGTCCCCATTAAGTAATCAGCAGTACCAGTCAGTGGCTCCTGGTCTGGTTGACTCCAAAGTCCTGCTTTTAATTGCAGTGCTCTATCGCATGCAATGAGCAGGAAAGTGAGTCTGATGTGCACATGATGTGGGACTTGCTCATGTGACACACTGAGGGACTTATACCTCTAAACAGTGTTAAACGACACGCCTCCCATTGCTTCCGCTTGCGGCACCTCAGGATTTGTTTCATGTTAGCCCTCCAAGGGGAGTTTAACTTAAGGCATATAATGAAGCAAACAAACTGAATTTTATTTCTTTGGGGGGACTGTTGGGTGGATGCCAAAGGGGTGGCAAAGGGTTGGAGCTGACCTAGGTTAACACGTCTCTGTCATTGGGGGGCCACGGAGAAGCGTGGTTGATGGTAGCCCACCTCCCCTTTTCTGGGGGAAAAAACCTTAGTGCATCCAGATTGGGGAAAGCCAGAATCTTTCCTGGAGGAATCCTAGAGAATCTTCCATACTGCAGGAATCAGATATTTGATGACCCCAAGAGAGAGAGAGGGGAAAAAAATATTGCCTTATTTGTCCAAAGACTTAAAATGGAAAATATTCAAAACATCAAGCTATGGATTTGGGTTGGCAATTTTTTTTAAGGGATTTCTCCCTCTGGGCCAATTCTACATTGTGGTTTTGTCAGATAGGACCAAAAAGTGGTCTTGTATCTTGACTGTGCTTCCTCTAGGCAGGGCAAGTATTTGAGGTAGTTAATTCTGACTGTGGGAGTAAGTATAATTTTATTTTTAAAAATATTTTTTCAGTATCGTCTACATCTGGCATGTGTTACTTTTACAATTATTAAGATAGAAATGTTAAAGATTTATATATTCTTGAGTCTCAAAACTACAACCTCTTTACCCTGTCATGTATTGAAAATGGTGTGTGTGTGTGTGTATCTGATTGTGGAATGTCCTACTGTGACTCTTATCTAGAAGTGTTTCATTTGCTGATAGGTTCAATTTCCTATAACATAATACTCATTACTTTTCAGATGGGAATCACTGTTTTCTTTTTTTTTTTTAATGTTTTTTATTTTTTTTATTTAAAAAAAATTTTTTTTTCAACGTTTATTTATTTTTTGGGACAGAGAGAGACAGAGCATGAATGGGGGAGGGGCAGAGAGAGAGGGAGACACAGAATCGGAAACAGGCTCCAGGCTCTGAGCCATCAGCCCAGAGCCTGACGCGGGGCTCGAACTCACGGACCGCGAGATCGTGACCTGGCTGAAGTCGGACGCTTAACCGACTGCGCCACCCAGGCGCCCCTTTTTAATGTTTTTTAAAAATTATTTTTGAGAGAGAGAGACAGAGAGACAGAGACAGAGCTTGAGTGGGGGAGGAGCAGAGAGAGAGGGAGACACAGGATCCAAAGCAGGCTCCAGGCTCTGAGCTGTCGGCACAGAGCCTAATGTGGGGCTCGAACTCACCAACTCTGAGATCATGACCTGAGCTGAAGTCAGACACTTTCCTGACTGAGCCACCCAGGTGCCCCAGGAATCACTGTTTTCTTATACCCATTAGTTAAGAAACACTCTGTTGTCTACATATTTTATTGATGTACAGCTTGAATAGGTAATATAGCCACCTCATTCAATGTACAAGGAGTTCCCTTCTGGAAGCAAATGAGGTTATGTTTCTTGTGTATTTTCCCAGAGACTTTTCTTGTTTATATAAGCAAACACGCATGCGTGTGCCCACACAAATGTTCACTGCATCAGTGTGGCCCAAAATGAAAACAAAACAAAGACTGGAAGTAAAAAGGCTTTTAGGTTGCTCTGCTTTGGACTGACCTACCCCCCCCCCCCCCCCCCCACGCTTTATCTTTTTCTTTGGGATTGAGACTCTGGCTTCTCAATCAGATTCTAACCTTTCCCATCCTCTCATCCCTTCCTCTCCTACCTGAGCAAGAAAGTGCCACTCCTATTTATCTCTGATCCCAAACAACTGTTTCTTCTTGCCTTTAGAAACAAATTTACCGGGGTGACTTGGTGGCTCAGTTGTTTGAGTTTCCGACTCTTGAGGTCGGCTCAGGTCATGATCCCAGGGTCATGGATGGAGCCTCACGTTGGAGGCTCAGCACGGAGCCTCCTTGAGATTCTCTCTTTCCCTCTGCCCTCTCCTTGCTGGCACTCTCCCCCTCTCTCTCTCTCTCTCTCTCTCTCTCTCTCAAAAATTCCTATTCGATGATAGAATGGTACCTTCAAGTAAGAAGGAAAAAAGTGGAAGAAATGGGGAGAAGTCAAGAGAAAGGGGTGGCAGCCGGCTGTTACTGCCTCTGGGAAGCCGTCCCGCAGCTGCTTTCATGTGGCTGCCAGACTGTGGAAGGCAAGAGTCCATCAAAGGGGTGACATTGGTCCTCTGAGAGTACAGTGTCCCCATCACTCCTACCTCTGTTGGGATTCACAGAGATCCCTCCTTCCTGTCCCTGGCCCACAGCCCCACACATCACAGGTACCTGTGCGCCTGCGAATAGTCTCCTCATTTCACACTGGGAAAGGTGCTCAATCACAGTGACGGGGAATTTCAAGTAACAAACGGTTGCTGAGCTTTCGGTCTGTCATTAACTTGCACTATGATCAGTGACAGCAGGGATCACAAGCCTGTCGCTTTTTTCCCCGAAAAGTAACGTCGCCCCCTCTCCCACCACGGTTCGTTTTACTCAGAAGTACATGCTGTTCCTCCTACCAGGTTTCCGAGCACGCAGAACCACAGACGTCTGGAGGAGAAGGGGACCCTGGTGACCACGCGGTCTGGTCCACAGAGGCCCACGTCTCTCTCGCTGATCTGACGTGAGACCTTCAGTAGCAGCATTCTCAGGAAACGCACTTAGTTTCCCTGAAAAGAAAAGTCCCCTGGACAAGGTCATCTGTTTCTGATGGTGTTTGTCAAACAGCTTCAAATACGGTGACTCATAGTCACAGGTCGGGATAAACCTACTCGCTATCATTTATTAAAAATGAGTTCTCACCACCTGGGTAGGCTGACGGCCTCCTGTAAATCACGTCTCCGGAGCCCAGGGGGGATGAAATCATTTTTAATGACACAGTCTTTAGATAGCCCTGGCTTCATTTTGTTGTTATTTTGTCTATTTTGGTTCATAACACATCCTCTGCTAATATTTTAGCCCCCGAATGAGTTTACAGAACCATTGCCTGGTGAGAAAAATCCGCATTCTTCCCTGTCCTCCCAGAAATGGCATGGGTTCCATGGGATAGAGGGCTGGATGAAAGGCAGGCAGAAGGAACTTGAGGAGTGGAGGCGGGGAGTGTGGCTGACATAGGCATGGGGCCACTTGGGCAAACTGCTCGTCCTCTGCTCCGGGCATTAGCCACCCACTTAGTGAATGGAGGGTTCCGGACTGACCAGCTGCCAGTCTCTGGGGCAGATCCCCTTACCAGATCTGGTCTTCTGGTTGGAGTTTCAGATGCAGGTGTTCTGATTACACATACAGGAACACAATTATTATACTCAAACTCCCAAGAGTAGATGTTTGAATTAGAGTAAGAAATATAACCATGAGGGGACCAGAGGACAGCTTACTCACTGGGCAGGTCGTTTTCTCTCTGTAGACTTGTGTATATGAGAAGCCAATTATAATTTTAAGAAGGGCCTTGATACAGCTAGAATTAGAGGGAAAAGAGTGAATTTAGAATGTACATCCAATTTTAGCTACCCCTTCATTGTTCTTGTGTGTGCAGCAGATTTGCGAAAGTAAAACAAAACAAAACAGCTTTTCAGATGATCTGCTGTTCTGTCTTTTTATTTACTACTTACTATTATTCTTGGATAATAATAATAATAATAATAATAAACATGCACATGTTAAAAAATTCAAATAAAAAAAGAAGATGCAGTGAAAGCAGAATCACATTCCCACGTATGTTCCCGGTTCAATCAATCCCTACCAATATCTGTGCTTCCTTTGAGACATATTCTATATGTGTAGAGACATATGTGTTTCTGTATTTCTTTCACTCGTATATGAACTTCTGGTAGTACTCTAGACACACCATCATAAGCCTGGTTTTCTCACTTAACATTATACCTTGGATATCTTTCCAAGATGGCTGATTTTTCCATTGTATGGACATACCATAATTTGATGAACATATCTGTTGCTTACCATCTCTTGCTACAACTGCTGAAATAAATGATTTAAGGGCTGTTTTTAGCATGGACTGCTCTAATAAAATATCCATCTCTTCCAATGGAGTAGAACTCTCTTCTGAATGGAATGGTCTTGTTGACCAGATTCGGTGGATTTCTTCCAGGACACTGATAAACACTGGCAAAGTCTGACCCTTCTTTCTTTGTTTTTTTTTTAACTCTCTCCCCTCCACCCTCCTGCCCCACTAAGGTTTCACGATTACCATTTAGACTCCTATTTCACTAAGTGCCTCTTTGAGATATCTAAGCCATAACCAGGTTTTGGCTTTCCCAAAGCTTTTCAGCCATATCTTTACAAAAAACTGTGCTACTTTTAGAGATGTATAATATAGAGATGTAGGGTGTGTGTGTGTGTGTGTGTGTGTGTGCATATCAAGCTTGTTTTTTGGTGTTTTGTTTTTTTTTCCTTTAAAAATTATTTTATTTTTTAGTTTCTTTATTTAAATTGAAGTTGGTTAACATACCATGTAATATTGGTTTCAGGAGAGGAACCCAGTGATTCATCACTTACACATAACGCCCAGTGCTCATCCCAACAAGTGCCCTCCTTAGTACCCATCACCCATTTAGCCCATCCCCCTGCCTACCTCCCCTCCAGCAACCCTCAGTTTGTTCTCTGTATTTAAGAGTCTCTTATGCTTAAACTTGTTTAAGTTTTGAGAAAAGGAGGTTTACATTTCAGCAATGTAAAAATGAATATTTGACATCTCTGGGTTTTGTTTTGTTTTTTGTTTTTGTCTTCCAAGATTTTATTTTTAACTAATCTCTACACCCAGCATGAGGTTCAAACTCACAACCCCAAGATCAAGGGTCACATGCTCCACCGACGGAGCCAGTCAGGCGCCTCCTGACACCTGTGTTTTTAAGAGTCCCTCCAGCACATTGCCACAAGAAATTTCTTACTGACCACACGTCTGCAAACTTCAACCTGTGCCCTGCCCTCTTTCAGAACCTACCCTGTTTCTTATGGTGTGTTATTAAAAGCTTGTATAGCTAACCCTAACATTATCAACTTCTTCTCTCCCTTCCAAAAAGATTAGAGTATACATCTCTGGGTATTTAGTGCCCTAACAAGAACAGACGTGGGGCCTGAAGGCACTATAATGATACTATTATTTATCAGTACCTCTTAGATACATGCTTGACTCTCAGGAGCCATGTCACTGAAAAATAAAACCCATTAGAATAGGCTAACTGCTACCTTATTGGTTATTTGCTACTTGTACCTGCCGTAACAAATAGACTCCCAAGTATGTAATGGTTCTAACACATTCAAAATTTATTTCTTGCTCATAGAACAAGTGGGTGATAGAATAGTTCAGCAGGATAACCCTCCTCCACATCATAAGTCTGGGACCCAAGACTGACACTTTATCCATTGGAAAGAGAAAAAAAATGGAGGAGCCCTGAATGGCAGGGTTTTTTGGGCCGGACCTGGGAGTTTGTGCTGTCTGTTCTGCTCACATTCTCCTGGCCAGAACTCAGTCACGTGGCCACCTACCTGCAAGGGAGCCTGGGAAATACAGTCTCTGGCCGGACAACCACTTTCTAGCAAAGATTCTATACCATGGAGGAGGGAGTGCTGATATTTGTTGTGTATATATATATATACACACACACATATATATATACATACATATATAGTTATATGTATATGTATATGTATATATGTATTGTATATGTATATATATATGGTGTGTGTGTGTATATATATATAATGTAACTCTCTAACAAACAGCTATTTGTTGTAGATATTATCATATTTTACAGCTGAAGAAACCAAAACTCAAAGATTAACTTACTCAAGGTCACACATGTAGTACATTTTGGAAATGACTCAATGATTCAAATCTCAATCTACCTGATTCGAAAACCCCGTGCTTTTAATTTTTATGTTATTACACCGCTTAGGAAGAACTGGCACTTTGAGGCTTTAATGGCTGAAGCAAAAGACAGGGACCAACCCAATGTTCCTCTTTATTTTGCTCATTTCTAGAGGCACCGTAGAGAAGGCCTGATGTTCTTAGCAATCGTGGTTTTCACACCATCCTGTTATCTCTTCTGCCTTCATTGTCTAGAATCTGGGTTATTATTTTTTTTCATGACTTTGACAGTCTTTTTTTTTACTTTTTTTTTAATGTTTATTTATTTTTGAAAAAGACAGAGACACGGAGCATGAGCAGGAGGGCCAGAGAGAGAAGGAGACACAGAATCCAAAGCAGGCTCCAGGCTCTGAGCTGTCAGCACAGAGCCCGACGCAGGGCTCGAACTCACGGCCCGTGAGATCATGACCTGAGCCGCCGTCTGTTGCTTAACCGACTGAGCCACCCAGGTGCCCCTAGAATCTGGACTATTTTTAATCACTCTCAAGGTTTCAATTATTATTCATGTAAGGGTGACTCCCAAATATGTATCGTCAGCCCCAACATTTTCACTTTGGCTTACATTCGCACGTCTGACCACATATTCACCACCTCCATTGGCTTCCCAAATCCAACATGTCCCTGAACATTGTCCTCACACCCTAAGACCTGCCCATTCCTCAGGCTTGTCAGTCAACAGCTCTCTGGCTTTGATTAGCTCCCCAGGGTGGGAGTACTGAATTTGTTTTTCCATCGCTGCTCACCTCGTAAAGATTAAGCAAATGTTCGGCTATTTTGCATGTTTTCTAGACGGTCCAAATGTCATCACTCTTGCCGGGAGGGTCGAGGGACTGTTTCGAGATGGCGATGATGATTATCTCAAGAAAACTTCCTCATGTGCCTCTTCTCAATTTCTGTTTGACACCGAGGAAGTTGGGGATGGCTTCGAAATCATGTGCATCCTCAGCCACTCAGACCTGGCCTGAGTCACGGACGCCCACTCATGCAGACACATTCATTCATACCGATGAAAATGATCATGTAGGCCACATGGGTACCTTCCACTATCTCTAATCCCTCCATGCAACCTGTTCTCTGCGGGCGTCTCTTCTCGCCCTGCCTCTCCTGCCTTTCAGGCGATCCAAATACAGAAAAGATCCCAGTACATCAGAGGTTCACTTTCACACAGGTATTCTTGAGGGCTTGTGGGAAGGTGGTACTTGTCCTTAGCAAGCGGGGCCCATGGAAACACAGAACCCTCTCTGAGGCCTTTCATCTCCAAGGAAACCCAAGCTACTTGCTACTTGATCCTGGAACCAGTTCCAGTTAGGGCTGGAAGGCCAATCACTAAATTAAAAATAAACACACACACACACACACACACACACCCCAAGATACCCTAGAATAAAGAATCATGTGAAAATGGCAATAATGTGAAAATGGTACTCAGAGGATTTAAATTCTTATTTTCTGCTACCTTTTCATTGTTTGCCCAAAGTAATTTTTTATGAAATGTGAAATAAAATATTTATAGCTGTTGTTTAGTTTCCTCTTCAGGGACCAGGCATTGCTGCCAACCTCTATAAAAACCTTGCAGGGTAGGTATTGTGTGCATTTTACAGATGAGGAAACAGACCTCACAGAGGCTAGCTGACAAGCCACTTTCTACTTAAGTGAATGAAGTTTTTATTTCCCCCACATTTTTCTACCTGCAGCCACAGACCTAGGCAAAGGACCATGTGTGCCCTCTGGGCTGCTATTTCCCCAGAGTTAGTCCAATTCCAAGTTCAGAGGAGGGTCTCGGTAGATAAAGGAATAAAGGAATGAATGAAATTCCGAAGTGATTTAAAACGACAACTCCTCCGCCCAGGGGTGGTGTTAATTGAAATGGGCCAGGTTATAGTGCGGTAACAAGCAACCCTGAGGTTTCAGCCGTTCAGAACAGCAAAGGTCTGTTCCTTGTTCTCGCTCTGTGTCCATCGCTGGACGTCTGGGCCCCCGCTCACGGTACTCACACAAACACCCGGGTTGATGGAGCTGCTCCTACCCTAGAGGTTGCTGGTTGCACTGTAATTAACATTTAAACCGGAAGTGACGCACATCTCTTTTGCTCACAACTCCTTGGCGGGACCTATTCACGTGGCAACCAATGAGCTGCAAGGGAGACAGGAAGTGCACTTCTCTTGTGTGACTGGAAGGGGGTAGATCTGGGATTATTTAGAAAATAGCTGTAATGACTACAGGATGTAGGATGTAGGACTCCAGTGATAGGAATGATATAAAAATGCTTTTTATCATGAGGGACAGTTGGTGGTTAGTGGTGATAATTAGGGATAAAAAGGCCTTAAGTCGTTGTGTTAGCTTCCGATTAGGTTTTGCATCAGGAATTCATCCTGGGAGGTGATAAAAAGGGCCTGCGACCTGTAAAAGAGAATATCAAGTCCAATCTTGATCTCTTTAAAAATTTCAGGGCAGTCTTTGATTCACTTTCTTTTTTTCTTAAGCTTATTTTATTTTGAGAGAGGGAGAAAGAAAGCATGAGTGGAGGAGGGGCAATAAGAGAGAGAGAGAGAGAGAGGGAGAGAATCCCAGGCAGGCTTCATGCTATCAGTGCAGAGCCTGACTTAGGGCTTGAACTCATGAACCACCAGATCATGACCTGAGCTGAAGTCGGAGGCTTAACCACTGAGCCACCCAGGCACCAACCCCCCCCCCCCCTCCCGCCCCACCTATGATTAAGTTCCGTTTGTATATGGTGTGAGGGAAGGGTCAGCCTTATGTACCTGTTTATAATTTTACATATGAAAATCAAATTGTTCTAGCACTATCAGTTCAAAAGATTACCTCACTGGATTGCCATGTGTTATTAATCTTCCTACTTACCTGTGTATTGCTTATGTTCCCAACTCAAGATTAAGGCCTCGTTCTTCTTTTTCTTTTCTTTCTGGTTCTTGAACATTTCCTTTACTTTCTGGTATGTCCAACATACATTATCATGATAGCTTTTGTTTGTTGTAAGTTACCAAGGAACTAGTTACATTTCAGTGGGAGCAGGCTCTTCAGAGTGTGTGGTCTACCATACTGCTGTCACCCTCAATTTTCCACCATTCTCTGTCAGTTTGTTTTAACTCGACTTCTTTTAAAACACTATGAAGAATTCCCTTGCACCGTTATCCAGTTTCAACAATTACCAACATATTATCATTCTTACTTCATCTAGTTGCATCTTCCCTCATTCTGCTTGGGTTTTTTCTTTTTGTTTTGAGAATGTGAAAACAAGTAGTTGACATTTTATCATCCCATTCATAAGAATGCTGGTATTGATCTCGCTCCTAACATAACTGCGATACTTACCATACCTTTGTAACAGATGCCCTGACTGTGTAGACATTAATTTTCCACATGCCGTTTCCTTAATCTATTCTCCGAGCCTCTTCTCTTGCCCCCATAATTTTCTTCTCTGTATTCTTTGAGGTGTTCTTGATTTTTGAGGCCATCAATTTAGATAAGAACAGTGAATTCACCTACTAAAATTTTCAGTTTACAAAGCATATTTTTAAGCTGCAGGATTCTGGAGTTTGAGGGTCGTTATTTTATTCCCCCCCCACCTCAGATGTCCAGCTATCACCTGCAATAACTCTGTTTCACTGGCCTGCGTTCTGATAATTTAATCTCATCCTTCCCAGCCGCTCCAGCTTCTCAGGTGGGCAGCTATTTTCTCTCTGGGACATAAGTCTGGTTGATGAAATACCTTTGATGGCAAAAATCTCACAGGCTGTGAAAGCAAAAGTGTCTTAATTAATGCTCGTTGAGTCAGTAATGAATCTATAGCCAAGGATTTGTGTATCTATTACTGTTGTCCTCTGAGTAGACTGAAGAAGTAATACAATTGTCACCTGAACAACTGCTCTGAGTTTTCATTTCTAAAGGCATCCTGTTCCAGGAAAAATGGTCTCCCCTAGATGTGTTTAGTTGTTATATGAGCCGTGCCAAGTTTGGTCTTGAAAATGCCTCTCGGGTCAGAGGAATATTTGTCATATAGGGCAATTAAACTAAGGACGTGGGGATTCTGTAGGGATATATTGTGTGTGTGTACATGTGCATGTGTGTGTGCATGTACTACAGTTGTGAGAGTGACAGGTTGAGGCTGCCAATTGCACAACCAGAGGTTTAAAACAATTATAGGGTTTAAGGGGCACCTGGGTGGCTCAGTCAGTTAAGCATCCAACTCTTGATTTCTGCTCAGGTCATGATCTTGTGGTTCGTGAGATCAAGCCCCACGTTGGGCTTAGCGCTGACAGCACAAAGCCTGCTTGGGATTCTCTCCCTCCCTCTGTCTCTGCCCCTCCCTTGCCTGCATTCTCTCTCTCTCTCTCTCTCTCTCTCTCTCTCTCTCTTTCTCTCTAAATAAATAAATAAGTGAATAAGTAAATAAAATAATTGTAGTGTTTTCAAAGAGTGGTTCTTGGGGTGCCTGGCTGGCTCAGTCAGTAGAGCATGGTGACTCTTGATCTTGGGTTTGTAAGTTTGAGCCCCATGTTGGGTGTAGAGATTACCTAAAGATAATAAATAAATAAATAAATAAATAAATAGGTGGTTCTTAACTTTTAGTTTTCTGTTTTCTGTTAAACTTAAGTCTTTTTTCCCCAGAAAAATAAATGAGTGCAAACAGACATAAACATCTGCATGCAATTGAATGGGGTCATGTTTCCAGAAGTTTCTTCAGAGGTACCAGGGAACAATGCAGTTTGGAGATGAGAAGGGAAACGAAGCACTGTCTTCAGAGTGACAAGCACGGTGTGTGAGAACCAGAGTCCTGGGTATTTGGCCGGGAAATACAGGGCTTTGGAGCATATCTGTCGCCAGCTAGCTGTGCAATCTGGGTGAGTCACTTACTGTGAAATGGATATAATCATACCTACCTCTTAGGTTGTTCTAAGGATTCACTGAGGCATGGCAAATTGCTAAATAAACGTTAACAGAATTCAGTAGTGGGGTCCTAAACACTGTGTGTTTGCTTCTATAAGGCTATAGCTATGTTCTGGGATTTGCCTCCAGTTGTCCCAACACTTCCGGACTTTTGGTGGCAATGGCTTTCCAACCATGCACAGAGCATTCCTGTACAGAATTAACTTGGTGTTAGTAAATAAGTGTTACTTTATATTTAAAAATCCATTTCAATGTTAATGCCCTTTTCTCTTAAATGGGTCTCAGTGGAAAGCCTGTCTTCAGCTGAGTGAATTCACCCTAAGGGGGAAGAGGCATAGTGGGATTCATCACTGTTAATGGAATAATTAATAGACTGTGTTTAAGACTGAGAATCAAATGCTTAAAAAACCCTTGATCCAGGTTACTGAAAATCAGGCCTAGGTTTTCCAGAGAACTGTTTGTGAGTTAGCTTGGTATCATGAGTACCATGTGAGTAGTCCTTGGTAGGTGGGGAGGAGGGTAAGTGAGAAGGAAAGGAGAAATGTGGGCATGGTGTAACAGGAAAGGAAATTGTTAGAGAAAAGGCTGTTTAAAAAT
Source organism: Puma concolor (assembly GCF_028749965.1). Taxonomy (NCBI): domain Eukaryota; kingdom Metazoa; phylum Chordata; class Mammalia; order Carnivora; family Felidae; genus Puma; species Puma concolor. The sequence continues at coordinate 27,517,576 of NC_141670.1, forward strand.
AGAGAAAGAAGGAAGTGAGCTGACCTATTGCTTTTCCCCTTTAAGAGAAAAACCAGGTGCCTTAATCTTCCAGAAATCAGAATGTTATGACTTTTCTACACAGATGGGGTGGAAGGCAGGAATGGACGTGATGATGTACTTTCAATGTGACTCACCCTTCTTTTGAAGCTGGGTGTTCCCAGGAAGTACTTTTCCAGAGGGTCTGGCTGAATGGACAGAGCAGGGCACAAGGATTTGCGGGGGGGAGTGGGGGGTGAGGTTAATAAAGACAGAACCTGGAGAGCTTGCTCAAGAGAGAAACGGATGATACGTACAAAGGAATTGTGGATAATTCTGTTGGGTGTGATAACAGCAGTATGGTTATGGTTTTGTTAGTGACAGCACTAAGGGTTCCGGACGTCTTGCAGCATTACGGCACATAAGCCATGTCCAGATGTTAAAGAGATGCTGGAGAAATGCGGTATCACGATGCCTCTGATTGGCTTTTAAAAACATGAAGTAGACCAAATTTTTAACAGTCATTTTTGTGTAAAAGGCATGGTTAGCCATGGCCTCTCTGCCAGTCAGGAATATAAGGAAAATCAGAAAAAAAACAAGCATGTTTATGTTTTGGCAAATGGAAAAAACAATAATGCCATTTGCAAACTAAAAAATGTCTATGTTTTCATCTCTAGGACCAAGTCCTTCCAATAAAGCTCCGTTGGCTCTGTTGCCACTCAATTAAAAAGCAGAAAATATTTGATTGGGTAGCAAGACCCATCGCTTCCTGTTTGCCTGCCAGTCTGGGAGGAGAAGAGCTGTCACTGTGTAGAATCATCCATGGGGCCATAAAGGGCATTCCCGCATGGCTGTCTGCAGTCCCTGGCTGTTGTTAAATGAGGCATTTGCTTTGTCGTAAATTGAAAAACGTATCTTCCATCATTCCCTCGTTCCGCCCACGAATGCAGCCTCTGCGTTTCTCAGAATGCAGGGAATACACATTCTTTCCACAGATCACCATTCCCGGTGTAGGAGATGCAAACAGTCATTCATCCAACAAATGGTTTGGGCCGTCAACTATGGATTCAGCATGACGGGACAGAGCATGGTGACAGAGAGAAAGCCAGCGAGAGGCTCAGCCCTAGAGAGACTCACCTGCCATCGTAGTGAATTAAAACTTCATCTTTGGCTCAATGGTTCTCATGGCTACTCATTAACATCAGGTGAGGGGAATTTAAACATTAGACCAAACCTTCATTTCCACTGAATCAGAATTTCAGCGACTGGGGCAAGGGCATTGACATTTTTTGAAAGGGGCTCTGGGATGGTTCAGTCTGTTAAGCATCTGACTTCGGCTCAGGTCATGATCTCGAAGACTGTGAGTTCAAGCCCCGCGTCAGGCTCTGTGCTGACAGCTCGGAGCCTGGAGCCTGTTTCGGATTCTGTGTCTCCCTCTTTCTCTGCCCCTCTCCTGCTCGTGCTCTGTCTCTCTCTCTCAAAAAATGAGAAAACATTAAAACGAAATATTTAAAGCAATCCCCATGATTCTCATGTTTAGCCAGGGTCAGAACGGACAGATTTCAGCAAAGGGGGGCCAGGGTGCAGGATGTTACACAAATAAAACCGTTCAGGGTGCACTGGTCACAGCTACACTGTAGGAAGGTCTAAAGGAGCTGGAGGGTGAGCTGCGGACGTGTGGTCATGGGGACAGGAGTGAGGACAGTGCTTCTCGGACGCACATGTGCCCATGAATCACAACTGGAGATCTTGTCGAAAAGCTGACCCTGACTGCACAGGTCTGAGGCAGGGCTTGAGATTCTGCCTTTCCAACAAGCTCCCGGGTGATGCTGGGAATGTTGCTCCTCTGGCCGTACCTTGAGGATCTGGGACAAGAGGCACTCAAGGCTTGATAAGAGGCAGTGTGCATGAGGACGGAGACAACCAGGATATCAACCCCAGATTTCCTGGCTTGGTGGCCCAGTAGAAGTTGTAAAAGCTGTTACTTGGCAACAGCCGGACTTGCCTAAGAAATATCAAAGCCATGTTCCATCGCCACTGACTCTGAACCAAAGAGGACAAGCACCTGGAGCGACACCCATGACCTAACGGAAGTCTGGGGCTGGTTTCTCACTAGTTTTTTTTGATTGCTTTTTATTGAAGTGTAGTTGACACGCAATGTCACGTTAGTTTCAGACGCACAACACAGTGATTTGACAATTCTAGTGTTATGCTGTGCTCACCACAAAGGCAGCCACCTTCTGTAAGGGGCTTGTTTTTAACTGTTGGCAGATTTCCAAATTCACTTTGGCCATTCCAGAGTCATAGTTTTCTTTTCTTTTTCTTTTTTTTTTTTTTTTAAGTTTATTTCTTTCTTTCAAGAGGTGGGGGCAGGGGCAGAGAGAGAATCCCAAGCAGACTCCAAGCTGAATCCTTTGGCGCAGAGCCCGATGCAGGAGTCAACTCAAGAACCCACGAGATCACGACCTGAGTTGAAATCAAGAGGGGGATGCTTAACCAATTGAGCCACCCAGGCGCCCCAACAGTTTTCAATTCTTAATTACAGTAATCATCACAAACTCCCCATCTTCAGCACTTAAAAAGCACGAATTTTTCCCTGGCAGGGAACTACGTTTTTTAAAAGCTCTATTGGTCTTTCACAACATCATACTACTCGGTGGACAGGGAACACAGGCATGGGTGGGGGTGTGTGGAGGGATACGAAAATGAGTTCAGTCTGAGTAGGTTAAAATCTGTGGTGCCTTCTGATGGGCAGGTTCGGGGCACACACGTGGATGCACACAGGGCAAGTGTGGGCTGCAAAAAGGGTTCGAGAGCCATCAGGAGGCACGTGGTAGTGGGACCCACGAGAACGAGTGAGCTCACCCTGGTGGAGGGAGGTGGAGATGGGCTGGCGACGAGCCAGCAATGGAAACCCACGCCCAGTTTGGGAGTGGCTTCTCCTCTATGTGGAATTTTCCCAGATGGCCCCCTTGTCCCTCCTAGAGGAGCTTGTACAGCTCTTCACACACAGTTGCCCACCTGTGGAGGATGCACGCCCATGGGGCAGAACTACCACATGGGTTCCAGAACCACGCTGCCCCTCCTTCCATTAGGTGCTGAGACTGACGGATCTGTCTTCTTCCCTCAAGTTGAATTTTCGTTCAGTCCTAAAGTCCCCTTTTCTAGTTTGGCTTTTGTCTGTTCTGCAATTTTAGTCTCCTAGTATCTAAATGTGTCCAAAAGTGTCTGGGCTCTAAGGGACCCTCGTCCCATGCAAGTCGGTGGAGACACGTGTAGGATCCCAGTGCCAGATGCATTAAAAGCTTAGCTTTGGCCCTGCCAGCCTCCTTGCTTAATAATAAAGCCACTGAAGCCTCTTGCTGTGAGGTGGCAGAGGAAGGGGGACAAGGAAAGAGCTGAATTCTAAGACCACTGGAGTTTATGAGAGGCCGGGAGAACAGAGGATCAGCTAACAGAGTGCCTGAGGTCATGGTCACCAAACTGCCCCCACACTCATTCACCAAGTGAACATTATGGGAGAAAAAAGCAAAGCAAAACAACAGTAATCAACACCCCACCTCAACCCAACATCACCAACCACAAAATCCCAACTGTGGCGTGATCTCCATGGTTATTACGTTAGCCTACATTTTAGCTGCTGGCGGAGGTGGCTGTGTGTTTTCGTGATCCTCAGCCTCGGGGTTACTGGGTGGAAGGGCCACCTAAGAAAGTCTTCTGAGGCACTGTCCCCTGGAGCAGAGAGATTCCTGGCTGAGTCCCTACACCCTTAGATCGTGTAAAGGAAGAACCTGTGGGAGTCTGGCGTGGTGGGGGTGAGGTCAGCACCTTAAATCGTCATTGACTCATGGCAAGGCTGTGGGTTAACAAAAATCTCAAGATTCCGTGCTCTTGACTGGATTTTTACCAACTCATTCCAGAATTCTGTACATCTCGTGTTCATCAAAACATCCGACGGGCACATACTGATATATTCAATGAATATAAGTGGGAAAAGTAAATTGCGAATGAATGCACTTTCCTTGGAAAGAAACTCTTACGAACATGATTTCCATGATGTTGATAGCAGGGCGGGGCGGGGGGTGAAGCTTTTTCTTGGGGACAGGTTAGAACATAGTGTTGAATGGCTGGTGTTCCAGAGCCTCATATGAGTGGCCAATATGATATAACAATTTATGCAGATGGTATTTAATATTCAAGTCAGACAATAACATGCTGGTATCTGCCAATGTAATTGAGGAAGACACGTATCCGTCAGATTAAAAAAAAAAAATCACTTACACTTCTCCAGGGGTTGCTATGAAGCCAGCTCATTTCATGGATGATGCCTCTGAAGAAACACTGAGGTAGGTAAGGGAGGCAGAAAACTGTGGATTTAGTGGTTGTTCACGTAGCCAGAGGGTAATGATGTGGTATCACCCTTTTCACATCACCCTAGACATGGGGAAGGAACGGTTGGCTAAGGAAATTAAATATTCACTCACAGACACATGAGAGGACACCTTCCCCCTCACCCTTTGTTTTTGAAACCCCATGACAAATCGATCAGTTTTTTTCTATATAGTCCAAACCCCCAGATGGGTTGTGTTGTTATACAACTTGTGCTCATGCAGGGAGATTATTTTATGAATTTTGTGTCAGTACGTGTCTCGGTTTAATAAAAATAACCCTCTCTTGGAGACAGCTACGGACATCTGAGCACAGCACGGTCAGGGTGAGGGGTCTCCTGCAGGTACTATTTTGTGTTTCCTTTTATGAGAAAACATTACAAAAAAGTAAATAGCAAATATATCTTGCATACTCGTTAGTGGACATAAACTTTTAGTAAAATGCTAACCATCATTACTTTAAAAAAATTTTTTAATAAAATTAAAAATCAAGAATTTCAAACAGACTAACTGTACATAATCTAAGTTTAAAGGAAAGTAGTTTACAAAAGAGACACCGGGAAAAATAACCGATAAGGGAATTTGGGGCACGGAGAAGTTTTGAGTCACTGTTTTTGGGCTGGCACAAGTAATATAACTGAGTGGACATCATCCACTGATGAGATATTTTTGGTTCCATCTCAATTTGAGCTCAGGCTCAGGCACTACCATTTACTCTCCACTCACATGCCAGCTGGGCTGATAAATCCCTTTCCTAACGTAAGTCCCTATCTGTAAAGAAGAGTAGGTTCCTTTTCAGGGCAGGTCATTTTCCTCTTGCGCATATGGAGGCTGGGACACTGTATGACACTCTGTGCTCCAGGAGATCAGAACTCGCCCAGGGTTTTAAAGAACACGAATATGCAGAACCAGGAGAGCCTTTAGAGATGAGTCACAAAGCTGACTTTCTAATGCTGGAGGCTAAGGAAAAGCCAAATGAACTAGAACTACTCAACCCCAAGAAGACTGGACGTTGAATATAATAAACAATTCATATTTGAATTGAATATTTCAATTTCATATTTGAAAACAGTAACAATTCCCACGGAGACAGGTGCATCGCACGGGAGTTAGGAAGAATTTGCAAATAATTATATAAGAAACAAAAAAGGGAGTTGAGCATTTGGGTGCTAGCGTGGGAGATTACATTATTGTCTGTTAAGATAAAAAGAGCAGACAATCTGACTGATAAAAGGAGGACTTTTTATTCTCCCAACCGATGATGCCACAGCATCGACTATTACTCATGATGAATCACCACCCACGTTTAGTTAACGCCCCACACATGCTGAGGTGATTTCTAGGCAGAAGGGGTACCTCATGGCTAATTAAGAACATTTACTGTTGGTAAAGAGATCCTCAAAGAGGAAGAAGGAAGGTGTATTTTCATTATCCTATCCTTTTAAGGAGGGTGTAGCCATGGGACTCCTCAGATAAAAATAACCCCTTTTGGCAGCCTATGCTACATTTTTAAGGAAGTGATAGTTCTCAAAAAGCCTGCCTGCTGAAAGCATTTCTTACTGATCTCTTCGTGTGTGTGACGTGATTCCCTCTAAGGGACAGAAACTCTCTCGAGGTGTTTGTGTCCAAGAAGAAAATGTCTTGAGTGCAGAGGCGAGGCTGCCCATGGCCAGAGGACCTGCCAGATTCCGAGTCCGGTGAAGGTCGGAGCCGACGCATGCTCACCTCACGTCCATCGTGGACTCTTGCAGCATTCTCTTTGAAGGAAGAACTGCTCAGTTGAGAGGATTTAAACCTTGATTGGATTATAATGGAAAAAAAGAAGCATGATGCCAAGAACGGTATTTTTGTGTTTTCGTTTTGCTGACAATAAACACTAGTGTAGTAATCAGCCATGACAGAAGAATGCTTCAAGCAGCCTCCAGAGGGGGATTTTTTTCCATCAGATTCTAAATTACATTCTTTATCAGAGTAGAAGAAAATGCATTAAATAGCCCTTGGTGCCCGATCAAGTGGATGAGCCTATGCCCTTGTCTTGATTTTCACCTACCGAGAGGCTCTTCATCATTGGGTCAGCAGTAGATGTGAGGGCCTGTGTTCACTGTCCTGATGTTTGTGAGTGATATTCATTATGCATGGGATGATTATGAACACGGAGCTAAAAATCCTTCTCAAGCTCTTTTTACGCCATTAGATTCTCAATGCTTTTCAAGTCTCTCTGTGAGAATAACTGTTTTTGTAGAAAACCAATTGGCGTATGGGCGGTGAAGGAAGCCACGGTTAATGTCATGTAGCAAGAGTACTGTCAGACCTCTCTCGTTGGCCCATGTTTACTCAGGATACAGAGCTGGCTGGAGTGGGTTAAGGGAATGAAGCAAATGGTCCCATTCCAGAAAGGGGAATGAAAATCTATTCTTTTGTGCAAGGCTGGCTGAGCCCCATCTCTGGGCGCCGAATGCGCACCTCTGTAAGGTGGTCTAATGTAGTGGTTATGATCACAGCTTTTGGCACCAAGTAGGCTTGGACACATATCCCCTTTGGCATCACACAATCTGGGTCTGATTACCAGCTTTCTCCTTCCTACTCTGTGGCCTTGGGCAGATTCCTTCACTTCCTTGACCCCATGTTTCGTCATCTGGACAACTGGGTGAATAGCACCTAATTTACGGGGGTGATGTAAGCATTAAGTGGGATAATGTTGAAAAATGAGTTTAGGACTGCCTGGCACATGCTTGTTTGTTAAATATTCCAGTTAATGTCATCAGAGGGGAGGATGAGCAGTGAGAGTCGCCCCGCAGGATTTAGCCAATAGGCACTCCCGTTCATTTCTTTTTTAGGGTGCCCTTAGTGCATAGGGTAGAAGTCCTCAAACTACCACACTTCCCAGATTCTTTCAGTTAGAAATTTGCTTCCTTTCATTAGGTTTACTTGTGTGATATTTGCAAGGAGGAAGTGAGATAGTAACCATTTTCTTGCTGCTTTTCGCTATTTGCTACAGGCAAGCAAGGTCAAGGGATGGTGGAATTTTCTGGAGTACCTGTCCAGCTCTGTGGGTGATCAGAAGCACTGACTTTCTGATCCTAGCTTTCAGATCCCTGTTTCTTCAGCCCTAGATTGCAGCTCTAGTGCCATGTTCTTGAACTCAGTAGATTCTAGAACAGCCTCCTGATTGCCTACTTTCTTGATTTTAGGAGAGGGAGCCACTCACTGGTAATCAGTTCTTTGGCATTCTAGGAGTTTCTCCTGGAAACTCATCTAAAATGCCACTTCTCTGGCTTTCCCACCGCTTCCCTAATTAAATCCCTGTGGATTCTGTTTCGGGCACCAAATCCTAACTTAAAAAGTAAACAAGTCCCATCAGAGAATGAAGATAGAAAGTAAAAGGAAAGGCCATGCTGGGAAAGAGAAGTTTCAAGCAGTAAGAAGAAATTCTTCTTCTCCTTGTCCTTCTCTTCTTCTTCTTTTTTTTTTTTTTAAGTAGGCTCCACAACCAGAGTGCAGCCCAGGATGGGGCCTGAATTCACAATCCTGAGACCAAGACCTGAGCTGAGATCAGGAGTCGGGATGCTTAACAGACTGAGCCACCCAGCTGCCGCAGAAAGAAATACTTTTAATTGATAAAGTAACAACCACAATTGAGGACAGTCCACATGGAACATGAAAACCTTAAGAAGGGAAGAGTAAAACTGCCCGAGGTCAGGGTTTAAGGCCTTAATGTTATTAGGTAGACCATCAAGGATGACACTGATCCCATAGGAACTTGAACAAATTCCAAATGCCTGGTCACCAGATTTGTGTAAACAGTGGAGGTCTCCAAGACTCCCTTTGATTAGAGCCTTTGAGTGATATATAGAATCTTTCCACTGGCCGCTTACTCAACCAAGGAAGTGTTAAGAAACAGCTTCTCTCAGAGAATTATCCCATAAATGGTTTGAATAATGAAGTTTGATGGAAAAAGATCACTTTGGTTGCTGTCTCGATTAGACTGGAAATATATCGACTCTAGAAGCATCCCACGGCTGGGAAGTCATTACTTGTTGGTGCTTTCCTACCTGAGGCTTGATGAGTAAGCTGCATTTCCCCTGGGGCCGTGCTCCTATTTCAGAGGCTGATCTGTCAGGAGCATAAAGGGGATTAAGTATTACAGAGGCATTCTCAGCTATTAAGCATAACATGCTGTTCTGATGATGTTTGCATTCAACCATGGCTTGGAATAATCATGGATCTAAGAGCCCTTAAGAAAAGTCTCTCATTAGCACATTTATCCACAGGTGCCTAGAGATAACAACTCTTAGAGAAATGTCAGCATGCTAACTGGTCTTCAGCTAACACTAGTTTATCAGCAAGGGTTCTGTGAAAAAGGCACTTGAGTATAAAAAAGCAACCATTTCCCTGGCAATCTGTCGTGGGTAGCAAATTGGGACCATTCTGCCTCCTCTTCCTACAAGATACTGGCAACAGAGTTTCCGAAAAGGTCTGATGTGCCTGACCTTATCAACAACCACAAAGACTGTAATGAGGCTACAGCTGCCCCATCACAGCTGGAATCATTTTTGGAAAAGGCTTTCACTCCCATCCTGTTGGACTGGCATCACCAACGGATACAGACAGAAAACTAGGCATCAGTACAAGAAAGGATAAAGTTAGATGGATTTCTTGATGTGGGAGATTAAAAACAGCACAAAGCTATTTGTCCCTTGCAGCTTGTCCCATCAAGGGGTGAAACCTATGGCCCTACCCCTTCCACCTGGGCAGCCTTGGGACTGCCTTTGACTAATAAAGTGTTGGAGAGGGTGATGTTGCACAGTCTCCAAGCCTAGGCTACAGGAGGTCTTGCACCTTCTGTTCTTGTCCCCCCAGAAATGCCACCACTGCTGCGTGAAGAAGCCCAGGCTAGCCCACTAGAGGATGAAACTATGCAGAACAGAGATGAACCAACCTAGCTAGGATCCCCTAGACCACCCAGCCCCCAGCTGACCCCCCAAGACTGCAGCCTCTCTGAGTACTCCAGGCCACACAGGCAAAAGTTACCTACCCTGTTGACCTCAGCCTACATTACTGACCTCCAGAATTATGAGTAAATAAGATGGTTTTTATTTTAAGTCACTAAATTTTGAATTGTTTGCTCTGCAGTAATAAATAACTGACACAATCAGCTATATTGAGACTGACCAAGCCAAGGAGAGAGGGAGGGACGTAGAATGCTGTAGGTCCTGATGGGCAAGCCAAGAGTTAAAATGATTTTATATCTTCAAATTGGACTCTGTAAGAACCGTAATTAGCAATTTTTTGCATGCCTTGGGATGAATATACTTCCCCACATAGAAACATATTCTTAAATGGCGCCTTGGATAATGGTGAATTCAAATACTTTTTTTTCAGTTTATTTATTTTTGGGCAAGGGGGAGGGGCAGAGAGAGAAGGAAAGACAGAGAATCCCAAGCACGTTCTGGGTTGTCAACACAGAGCCCGACACGGGGTTCGATCTCAGGAACGGGAGATCATGACCTGAATCAGATGCTCAACCGAGCCACCCAGGTGCCCCTTAACTACTTATTTCAGACATCTTCCTGGCCTAGGTTTTTCTTCAACATAGATATTTACAGTTTGTGATAAAGTAAAAAATACACTTGGTCTTTATCCCAGTTCTTGGCAGAAAGCTCTTCAATCCTTGGGGTTTCCTCAGTGATAGAGTGTCTTTTGTCATTCATAAGGAACCCTGTTTGAGCTCATATTAATGAAGTGACTTTTGGAAAGCCCCTCAGTAACCTAAGGCTGGAGCTGGTTTTGGGGGGAACAAACCATGTGACTAGAGGGTTGGAAATTTCAGTCCAAACTCTCTGCCTGCCTTCCCCCACTGAAGCTCTCCTTGGAGAGAGAGGGACTGAAGATTGAGTTCAATCACCAATGGCCAATGAGTAAACCAATTGTGCGTATGTAATAAAGCTTCTATAAAACCCCAGAAGGACTGAGTGGGGCCAGGAGAAGGTTTCCAGTGTGTCCAGGCTGGTAAACACGTGGAGATTCAGGGACAGTGGGGCACTCAGAACATGGATGCTCCAGGCCCCTTCTCAGTTACTTGGCCCTGTGCAACTCTTCATCTGGCCGTTCCTGGGTTAGATCCTTTTATAATAACCTGGAAATCTAATAAGTAAAGTATTTCTCTGAGTTCTGTAAGCCACTCTAGCAATTAATTGAACCAAAGGAGGGGGTTGTTGGAACTTTCAATCTGTGGCCAGTCAGAAGCACAGGTGAGAACCTGGAGGGGGCCAGTGTTGTAGGACCGGGCCCTTATCCTGGGGGATCAGATACTATCTCCAGGTGGGAAATGTCAAAATTGAGTTAACTGCTTGACAGTGTTGGAAAAACACACAACAGACAGGTCTTTTTGACTCTTCATTCCTTCTGTGGTCAACTGTTTCCAAACATCTGTATTGCTGGTAATTCAGGTCTCTCATACTCTATTCTTTTGAACTTGAAGATATGTTACATTCATAACCATTATCTTGCTGGTTTGCTCATTATTCTCATCTATTCCATCAGTTAAAAAAAAATTGGTCATGCCTTCCTACTTCATGTTGCATATGCATCTGATGAACACACGTCATGCAAATTATTAACAGTGGAACTGGACAGGTCTGAATGTATCCAGGCAGGAGTGGCCTGTGTATGCACATTGCTAACATGGAGGAGACTTCTGGAAACAATGAATGTTAAGCCCATAGCACAGAACTCCTAAGTTGTGTGATTTTCTTGGTATGGAAACGAAGTGGTAATGAAAGCAGGGAGGAAGACAACGGTGGGGCATTATATTTGTTTTATAGCCCATGAAACAATCACCCACAGGCTTGGTGTCTTAAAACAACACATTCATTATCTCAGAGTTTCTGTGGGTCGGAAGCCCAAGTGCGGCTTGGCTGGTTCTCTGCTCAGCATCACACAAGGCTGTGTGATGAAGAGGTACTCTAATCTGGAGGCTTCACTGGAGGATAATCCTCTTTCAGACTGATTCAGGTTGTCATTGGGATTAATTTCTTGGTGACTATATAACTGAGGGCCCATTCTTCTCCTGGCTGGCTATCAGATGGAGGCTGCTAGCCTCCTGGAGGCCACGAACAAGCAGTTCCTTAACAATCACATTACCTCAACATGGCTACTTATTGCATCAAGCCAGCAAGGAGAAGCTCTCCAGTGCACAGCAGCAAGATGGAGCCTCATCCATGTAGAACCTAATACAATCATGGTAGTGACATCCCATCACCTTTGCCACATCCTATTGGATAGCAGCACCAATGGATTCTGGAGAGAAGCAAGTCCCAGGCACCACCCATATGCAAGGGTAGGGGATTATAAAAGGTATGGACATGGGGGTGACCCCAGTGTCTGTCCATCATAGGCACGGAGTTTTCCAGAAAGACTCTTATAGGACACAGGCCTGTATTTTTTTTATTTTATTATTTTTTTTTCTTTTTTTTTTTTTTTTTAATTTTTTTTTTCAACGTTTTTATTTTTATTTTTGGGACAGAGAGAGACAGAGCATGAACGGGGGAGGGGCAGAGAGAGAGGGAGACACAGAATCGGAAACAGGCTCCAGGCTCTGAGCCATCAGCCCAGAGCCCGACGCGGGGCTCGAACTCACGGACCGCGAGATCGTGACCTGGCTGAAGTCGGACGCTTAACCGACTGCGCCACCCAGGCGCCCCATAAAGATGGAAAATAACGAAAGGGAGATGTGAGACGACCTAGAGCCCCAGACTGAAGAATGATGGGAAATAACCTTGGCTGATGTATTAATTCCTATAGCAACAGGCTTAAACCGAATGGTGTGTTAGACTGGATGCATCCTGGCTCACAAGAACGGAGTACTGAATTTTCAGGAAATTTGCAAGTCAGTTTTAAAATACAGCCATTATTATGATTCATTTTTTATTTTTATTTTTTAGGTTTATTTTTTTTTTGAGAGAGAGAGAGAGAGAGAGCATGTGAATGGGAGAGGGGGCAGAAGGAGAGAGAGAGAGAGAGAGAGAGAGAGAGAGAGAGAATCTCAAGCAGGCATCACACTCAGAGCAGAGCCTGACGCAGGGCTTGATCCCATGACCCTGGGATCATGATCTTACCTGAAACTAAGAGTCAGATGCTCACCAGACTGAGCCCCTAGGCACCTCAATATGACAATTATTAAAATTAAGTGGTATAAATGTACAATTATATTACAAAGATAATAAATATACAAAAATCCTTACATCCTAATTATTTTAGTACATTTGCCATCATCTGTGCTCCCATGATTATTTGCATCTGTTTTATTTTCTAGTTAGAATACTATATACCAGTGTGGTATTATGTATCTCTTCTCATCTTTGCATTCAGGGACATCACATTGGTAGCTTGAAATCAGCTTCAGTGGGAGAACTTATACAACAGAAAATAGCAAATGCTAAAAATCTGGGCTTTTTCTCCCCCGGGGGAGCTGGAAGTTATCATTTACTAATACTCCAAGCCCACAAGTTTGTTTATTTTGATTCCTCATGCATCAAGAAATCTGGGCACAAGTGATGGCTACTGTTAGCTCAATGGCCCAAGGATGTCGGGGCCAAGGTCTCTGCGAACTCTTGGGTTTTCCTTCATAGTTCCAAGAAGCCTCTGCAGTTCTTAACATCATGTCCACATTCTAAGCAGGAAGAAGAAAGGAATAAAGTGGAAGAAATAGTACCCACATTTATGAAAGCAAACATCTCCAAGAAGACTTTTGAGATTCAAGGAGGGATAGGATGTATAGCTTGTTTAGCTGAGCACAATGCCTTTCCCTCCCCAACACACCTGGGTATCTGTTAGTAAATGCAATGGAGACAATAGATTTTAGGTAAATGGCGGTCAGTCTGCCACAGTTGGGTTGTTGAGTGGACAGATCATACTTCACAAGAGTGTAATGCTTTATCATTTACATGTATAAACACATTCTTCCTTGTGCAAGCCCCCCGCTTGCCCCATATTACCACAGAATTTCAGTCCCATATTGTGAAGGATATTGAAATCTAGCGAGAAGAATTTATAATGTGTTCTTAAAAATCTGACAAAAATTAGAAGGACAGACAAAATATCAAAAATGGAAGGGCAGTAGAACGAAGACCAGAGGACATGTATTAACACTTTGCTCTATTTTTGCGCCAATACTTGATATTTATAGCTTACTCTCTCACAGTTACTTCCTGCTGGTAGAATCGAGTCCAGTGGTTTGATGCAATTGCCTCAGGGCTTTCACATTTGCTTCCTGAAATTTGTTCTAGGTAGTTCATAGTTCATGGTAATTACCTAAGTCCTATTTCAATGTTAGCCTTACCGAGTTCTGCTTATTCTGTGGATTAGCTAGGGCTTATTCCTTGGTCACCTGTAATTAGAAACCTAGATACATGAGGAACTGACAACATCAGTTGTCTTCACAAAAACAGCAAGGTGAAAAAAAAAAGTAAATTTTGTTTTCCATGGATACTTACTTTCTCTACTATGAAACAGTATTTTAAGAACTACTTTTAAAGGGGTAAAGCTGTGCTATACCCCTAAAATATTTGGTTTAAGAGCTTAATCTCTTAACCACTGAACTATGTTGCCTTTCAAATTAGTGCATAAAGTGCCAGTTATTTATTAGTATGGCTATGCAATAGTTCATTGAATGAGGGGTACCTGGTTGGCTCAGTTGGTTAAGCGTCCAACTTCGGCTCAAGTCATGATCTCGTGGTCTGTGAGTTCAAGCCCCGCATCCGGCTCTGTGCTGTCATGACAGCTCAAGAGCTGGAGCCTGCTTCATATTCTGTGTCTCGTCTCTCTCTGCCCCTCCCCCACTCGCACTGTCCGTCTCTCTCTCTCTCTCTCAAGAAGTAAATAACTATTAAAAATATTTTAAAAAAAGAGTTCATTGAATGGAACTGAATATATTTACCAGTTCCCTATTGATGGATTTGAGGTTGTTTGCATTTTTGCTAGTGCAAATAATGCTTCAATGAATAAACTTGTATAAGTGTGTATCAACCACAGTTTCTTATTTTCTGTATTCTTGATGCTTGGGCATCTGGGGCCTTACCAACTGGGGAGAGCCCCTCCGGGGCTAGCCAACTCTCGGAGCGAATGGCCCACTTGTGAGTGTGCTTTTCAACTGCAAGCCCAATAGTCCAGAGTCCATGTCTCTCAACCAGGTCCTTTCTTGAGCTTTTGTTCTCCTGGGCTGCTACCCATCTGCCCTAATCATGCCGGGGCCAAGTGTTAGACAACTAGGGGCCATCTTTATGCCCAGAGCCCACAGAAATTATTCACACTAGTTGATCCTAAACCTATCTATCCTACTTACCTTGCCTCACCCACTCTTGCCGTCAAAAACCACAACAGAGGGGCGCCTGGGTGGCTCAGTCGGTTAAGCGTCTAACTTCGGCTCAGGTCATGATCTCGTGGTTCGTGAGTTTGAGCCCCACGTCGGGCTCTGTGCTGATAGCTCAGAGCCTGGACCCTGTTTCGGATTCTGTGTCTCCCTCTCTCTCTGCCCCTCCTCTGCTCACACTCTGTCTCCCTCTCTTTCAAAAAGAAATAAATAAACTTTAAACAAAACAGCAGCCAAAAAATAGCCACAATAGAGACTCTTGCTTATCTTAGCCTTCACTCCTTCTGCCTCCTGGCAGATGCTAGTGCCTCTCCATATGACCCTGCATGGTGTGGTGTGCCTCCTACCCGAAGCCCCCGGGCCTAAAACCCTTCTCCCTGACAGTCATATTCGCGTCTGCACGTCTTAGCATACCTGATAAAAACAACATGCTATTTTGCACACGGGTGAGTAGGATAAATTCCTAGATGTGGAATTTCTGACTCAACAGGTAATGTGCATTTTCAGTGCACATTTGATAGAGAAGAGATATGGCCAAATAGCCCCTCCAAGAAAGTCTATCAGTTTACCATCCTACCAGTAATACATGAGAGGCCTTGCTGACAAAGGGCGATCAACTTACTGATTTGTCCATTACGAGAGGGGTAAGAAAATGGTGTACCTTTATTATTTTAATGTGCATCCTCTCACTTTGAGTGAGACTGAGCATCTTGTCATACGTGTAAGTGCCATTTGTTTTCCTTTTCTGTGAATTTTGTTGCCCTTCTTTGCCCATTTTTTTTCTATTGGGTTGTCTTTTTCTTCATGGTTTGTAAAGACTGTAAAGCAGTCTTTACTGCTGATATGGATAGTGTCCTATCAATTTGTAGCAGCCCTCTGTGATACAGGGTCTAAAGACAAATGCAAAATCTGAAAAAGCAGCCTGGAAAAAGACACAGAGACTAATTCCCCTAAGCAGAGCAACAATTGGACTGACAGCTGGCTTCTTGGCCACAATAATGGAAGCCAGGGGACAATGGAATGATGAATTCAAAGGACAGTAAAACCTTGGTTTGCAAGCATAATTCGATCCAGAAACATGCTTGCAATTCAAAGCACTTGCATATCAAAGTGAATTTTCCCATAAGAAATAATGGAAACTCAGAGGATCCGTTCCACAACCCAAAAATATTCACATAAAAATGATTACAATACTGTAATATAATACAAAATAATAAAGAAAATACAAAATATCAAGAAAAATAAGCAAATGAATCTGCACTTACCTTTGAAAACCTTCGTGGCTGGTGTGAGAGAGACAAGCGAGAGGAGGGTTATCGTGTAGGAGGACTTTCACTATCGCTAATGGAATCACTAGTATCTATTAGCTCAATGGAATCTTTTTCTTTTCGTGCAACTTTCATAAAGAACCTATCCAACGACCTAGAATGAAGCAAAGTTTTTGTAAGCTTACTCTCGTATGGAAAGGCAAAGGCCTGTCCATAGGTGCTTTAAAGTGACAAAAAATACACTGGGTGCCGGCTGTGGGCACCTTCAACATCCTGAAAAACCACTGATTTCTGCCAAACACCATGGCCTGAGATCAAGCATCTCAGCATGAGAGACAATCACCCACAATCCCACAGTGAGAGAGAGAGAGAAGAACCATTGGCTAAGTTGTGATCACGTGACAGTGTCACCTACTACTCCTATTGTAAGACATTGCTCGTTTATCGAGATAAAATTTATTAGAAATGTTTGCTTGTCTTGCAGAACACTCACAGAGCAAGTTACCTGCAATCCAAGGTTTTACTATACAGAAAGTAAATAACTGAACTCGGAATTCCAGACCCAATGCCAATATCATTCAGAAACAAAGAAAAAACAAGCCATTACTTTTAAGAGAAATGGAAACAATCCATCATCAGCAGACCTGAAGGAAATAGGAAAGGGAATTCTTTTAGGCAGAAAGAAAATGATCCTCAGCTTAAAGCTAAGAGATGCAGAAAGAACAACCTGAAAAGTAAATATATGGGTAAATCCAAATAAAAATGGAATATATAAAATAATTATTAAAATGTTTCACAGATTTGTAAGTATGTATAACTCAAAAGGCATGAAACCATGGTACAAAAGCATGAATAATTAAATGGAGTTAAAATGTCCTAAGGTCATTGCCTTGGCCAAGAAGTGACAAAGCAGTGGTTTACATTTGACTTAAGCGAAGGGTAAATGCCTCAATCTCTAGAGTAACTGATGAAAGACTGGTTTTTTGAAAAGTATAATTAGCGAACAAATAGAGCAGAAAACTGGAGTAATGCAAAGCACTTAATACAAAAGAACATATGAAAGAAAAGGAAAGGAACGTAGCATAGGTAGGACCTAGATGCCTGGGTGGCTCAGTTGGTTAAACGTCTAATTTTTTATTTTGGCTCAGGTCATGATCTCACCATTCGCGGAACGGAGCCCTGTGTAGGGCTCTGCGCTGAGAGCGTGGAGCCTGCTTGTGATTCCTCCTCCCTCTCCCTCTGCCCTTTGCCTGCTCACATTCTCTCTCTCTCTCATAAAAATAAATAAACTTAAAAATAAAAAAGAATAGGTAGGACGAATAGAAATTAATGGTAATGTAGTATGTTAAAATAATCAAATGTGTCAGTAATGATAGTAAATGTAAGATTACTCCAATTAAAATACAAAGCTTATCAAGATGGATGAGGAAATACTCAAATTACATGCTGCTTATAAGATACTAAATATAAGGATACTGAGATGTGAGATGTAAAAAAATACAAAAAAAAAAAACACCAAGAAAAACCCACCAGGCAATCCTATTAGACAAAGTGCTGTATCAGACAAAATAGGCTTTAAGGAAAGAAGCATGATTAAATTAGAGGGGATATTTCAGAAAGAGAAATGTGCAGTCAATCATGGAGACATAATAATTCTAAATTTGTAAGCACTAATAACAGTGCACACACACACATACACACACATACATATATATGCAATTGACAGAACCGAAGGGAGAAATTGACAAATAATCATTGTGGAAATTTTAACACTCCTCTCTCAGTAACTGACAGAAGTAGCTAGCAAAACCAAAACCAAAAATTCAGTAATGAAAAATAAGATTTGAACAATATACTGAACAGAATTGACCTAATCAAGATTTCACTCAACAAGTCCAGGAATTATATTCTTTTCAGAAATATCTAGAACATTTACCACAGTTGGGCCATAAAGTCATAACAAATTTAAGAATGAAATGGGAAAGAATTTCAGAACACTGTAGAGAAGAACACTCTTAAGTCACAGGGAGATTTAGTAACAACAACGAGAAAAGAAAATCCCTGAGCACTTGGACATTAAGTGATGTGTGTGTACATAACCCATGGATTTAAGAAAAAAAGCATGTATTTTTTTCTTTTTTAAAAAAAACTTATTTATTGGTGCGCCCGGGGGGCTCAGTCAGTTAAGTATATGACTTTGGCTCAGGTCATGATCTCACAGTTTGTGGGTTTGAACCCAGATTGTGGTTTATAGCTCAGGGCCTGGAGCCTGCTGTGAGTTGTGCGTCTCCTTCTCTCTCTGCCCCTCACAAGCTCGTGCTGTCTCTCGCTCTCTCAGAAATAAACATTAAAAATTTTTAAATTATATATATATATATGTATATGTATATATATACGTATATATATTTGAGAGAGAGAGAGAGAGAGAGAGAGAGAGAGGGACCTCAATCCCATGACCCTGGGATCACGACCTGAGCCGAAATCAAGAGTCAAATGTTCAACCGACTGAGCCACCCAGGTGCCCCAAGAAGAAGGTATATTTATAAGGAAAATAAAAATATTTTGAAAAGAAGTATAATGCAAAATGTATCAACACTTGTGAGATGCACAAAAGCTGTGTTTAAAGGAAAATTCACAGTTTTAAATGTTTATATTAGCTGAAAATCCATGATCTAAGCTGATATACAGGAAGTTAGACAAGTAACAGAAAATTAAAGTGGAAGGAAGGAAGGAAGTAGGGAAGGAAGCAGGTAAAAGGGAATAATAAATGTAAGAGCAGAAATCAGGGCAACAGAAAACAATGTACCTAGGATCAAAAAGCCAAAAGAAGGGTCTTTAGAAAAATCTAATAACGTTAATAACCCCCGGGTGAGACTGATTAAGAAAAAGAAGAGAAGGCAGAGATAAACAATATTAAGAATTTTTCAAAGCAAATTGTAATATTCTACAGAGAAAAATAAAGAGATGAAAAAGAACATCATGGACAACTTTATGCTACACTTTTAGGAATTTAGATGAAAGGAATATTCCCAGAGAAACATCAGTTGGCAAAATAGACACACACAAAAATTGAAAATCTCAATTGTCTTGTAGCCACCAAAGACTGAATCTCTAATTCAAACCTTCCTTCAAAGAAAGCACCAGGCCTGGATGATTTCACCAGTGAATTCTTTCAAGTCTGTTAGGAGTAAGGAAGACCAGGCTTTTTCAGAGAATAGAAAAAAAAGGAAATACTTCCCACCTTAACACCAAAACCTGACCAGGACGTTACAAAAGAACAAAAGAAGTAAGTATTGGTCAATATCTCTTAGAAACAGAGGTGCAAAAATTCTAAGCAATATACTGGAATTTGAAAATGAAATTCAGAAATACACAATATAGCTATCATGACCAAACTGGATTTATCCTAGTAATATAAGGAAAATCAGTGCAATTAACCACATTAGTAAAATAAAGGAGAAAAATCATACGATCATCTTAATAATGCAGAAATAATATATTAAATTTAACACTCATTTAAAATAAAAACTCTTAGCAGAGTAAGTGTAGGTGTATTAATTGTCTCTCTTTTTTTTAATGTTTATTTATTTTTGAGACGGAAAAAGACAGAGTGTGAGCAGGGGAGTGTCAGAGAGAGGGAGACACAGAGTCAGAAGCAGGCTCCAGGCTCAGAGCTGTCAGCACAGAGCCTGATGCGGGGCTCGAACTCACGGAGTGTGAGATCATGACCTGAGCCGAAATGGGATGCTTAACTGAGCCACCCAGGCACCCCTGTATTAATTGCCTTGGCTTGGAATAAACCAAGTACTCCAAAACTCTGTGGCTCAATACAACAATCAACACTTATCCTTACATTTTCAATGGCTTCAGAATGTGGGAACATCTTAAATTGGAATTCTCCCTCTGGATCTTTTTTTTTTTTTAATTTTTTTTTTCAACGTTTATTTATTTTTGGGACAGAGAGAGACAGAGCATGAACGGGCGAGGGGCAGAGAGAGAGGGAGACACAGAATCGGAAACAGGCTCCAGGCTCTGAGCCATCAGCCCAGAGCCCGACGTGGGGCTCAAACTCACGGACCGCGAGATCGTGACCTGGCTGAAGTCGGATGCTTAACCGACTGCGCCACCCAGGCGCCCCTCCCTCTGGATCTTTAATGAGGGCTCAATCAATATGTTGGCTGGGGCTGCAGTCGTATTGAAGAATAGCAGAATATGACACCCCAAAATAAGACTGCAGGGGTTCACGACATGCCACCCCCAGATATGCTGTTTTGGTATAGTGATTACTGTGAGCTGTAGGCACCTGGAAAACAGCAAATGAAGGGAGAGGCTTTCATTGAACTTCCCTTAAATGCCCAACAAGAGATCCTTCAAAACAAGCTCACCTGTTGTAAATCCGCTCCCTGGAAGTATTATCCACCACGGGGGGACTGACTCCTGCCACTGGAGAGGAGACTAGAAGTCAACACCACACCCACACACTTTTCCACAAACTACCACCCCTCCTCTTTATTATTCAAAGGGCCCATTCGTCTTTCCTAAAAATCATTACCTCTCCCCTAAGTGGCCTACATCCCTTCTTTTTCCCTATTAAGATGATATTTAAGCCTGAATTCCAAGCCACCTAGGGGAGTTACTCATTATTTCCTGGGTACCTCTCATATATGCATAAGGAAGACATGATCATACATTTCTACTTGTTTTTCTCTTTTTACTCTGTCTTTTATTAAGGGTCTCAGCTAGGAACTCAGGTTGAGGGAAAATTATTTTTCTTCTCTGTCAATATCAAGACTTGATTGGGAAGCTCTGCTCTCATGGTGTCTCACGTGGTTAAGAAGTTGGTGTTGATTATTAGTGGAAGCATTCTTCTTATCATTGTTATCACATGTAAACCTCTTCACATGGCTGCTTGAGTCTTCTCAGGAAGTAATGATTGGTTTATTCCAGGATGAGTGATCCAAGAGAGATTAAGATTTCCAAGAGGTTAAGTGGAAACTGAAATGCTTTTTTTGTCACTAATTTTGGAAATCACTCATTATTTCTGCCATATCCTATTGAACACACAGGCTAGCCATGATTCTATGTAGGAGAATACTATACAAAGACTGGACTACCAAGAGGGAAGAAGAATTGGGGACCATCTTAGAAGCTGGTTTCTGCAAAAAGGAACTTCCTTAATCTTACAGTGTGTGTCTACAAAAATCCCATAGCAAATATTATACCTGACAGTGAAATTCTGGAACTTCCTCCTGAAATTAGGGCTGAGACAAGAATGCTCAACTGTAACCACTTCTACTATACATTGTCCTGATGCCCTACCCAAAAAAAGAAGAAGGAAAAGATGTAAGAGAGTGACTATATTAGGAATGGTTCAACAGGAAGAAAAAAAATGTGATTAATCATAGGTAATACAATATTACATAGAAATTCCAAGTAATCTACAGATGTACTTTTAATATCAATGAGTGAATTAAGATCACTAGATACAAGATCCATATATAAAAACTAATAGTTTTGCCAGCAGTAAACAATTAATAATAATATTGAGTATTCTCATTTAGAATAGTTAAAAAAAATCAACTACTTAGGAATAAATTTAAGGAAGACATGCAAGACAGCTATACGGAAAACTACATTATTGACAGAGGGGCACCTGGGTGGCTCAGTCAGTTAAAACATCTGACTCCTGATTTCAGCTCAGGTCATGATCTCACAGTTCATGAGTTCAACCCCCACATGGGGCTCTGCTCTGACTGTGCAGAACCTGCATGGGATTCTCTATCTCTCTCTCTCTCTGCCCCTCCCCTGCTCGAGCTCTCTCTCTTGGTCTCAAAAATAAATAAATAAACATCTAAAAAATATTTTAAAAGACATTACTGAGAGAAATTAAGGAAATTTAAGAATACTGGAATAAATGGAGGACATCATATAAAGATGTCAATTCTCCTTGAATTGATACCTAGATTTAGTGCAATCCCAGTAGCCTTCTTTTGTGCGTGACAGAATGGACAAACTGATTCTAAAATTATGTGGAAATGCAAAGGGACAAGAATAGCCAAATAATCTTGAAAAATGAGGTTGGAAAATGTATGCTACTGATATCAAGACTTTATTTAGCTACAGCAATTAATACAGCATGTAACTGGTGCAAGGATAAGTAGGTGAAATTGATGAACGGAGCCCAGAAAGAACTGTACATAAATGGACACTATATTTATGACACAGGAACACTGCAGATCAATAGGGAAATGACAGTCTTTTCAACAAATGGTGTGGGGTCAACTGGATATCCGTGTAGAGAAATTGAAACTTGACCCCTACCTCCTACACATAAAAATCTATTTCAAGTAGACTATATCTTTTAATGTGAATGGTAATGCAACACATTTTCTAGAACACAGCAGAATATCTTCATGACTTCGAAGTGAGCAAAGCTTTCTTAAACAAGACACAAACCAAGTATTAACGGTCAATTGTATTCATCACAGATGTCTCCACAGAAGGGAAGGGCCACTAACACTGTGGGCGAAAGTATTTGCAACACATAAAACTGGCAAATGACTCATATCCAGAATACGCAAATTATTGCTTACATGTCAGTTAGAAGAAAAGACAGATAACACAACAAAGGAGCAAAAGAACTGAAAAGTCACTTTATAAAAGAGAATATCCAAATAATATAAAAATATTATTAACATTTGTATTCATTACGTAAGCCATATATAACCAGAATACATATGAAAAACATCTAGCCTCGTTAGTTATCACTCGTCACCAGGAAAATGCTGGTAATGCTTTATTTTATATATCGATATGGGTGGTGGTTCCATGGGTATGCTCACTCTGTGACAATTTATAAAGATGCATACTTATAACTTATGCATTTGTATATTTGTTGTATTTCAATTAAAACATTATTTTAAAAATCGCTTTCCAGTTGAAGGGGCTTTAGATGGCCTTGGTCCTTTTCAGTACAAGAAGTGACAGAGGTCTCACAAACCCGCCGCGTGCACCTACTTACCTGTGTCATAACAGGAGTGCAGACAAGCAATGTTAGGAGTCTTCTTTTCTTGGTATGTTGCTGACTGTTTTCATGCAAATACACTGCGTCCATGAGCCAGAAGCCTCCCCAGATTCTCAGGAGAATGATCTACACTGGGAGCCCAGGGGAAGCTCCCCCGACTGCTGGTTTGCTGGCTTCAGCCGGAATCATAGCTTGAGTAGTGTTGCAGGGAGACTGTCATCTAGTTCAGGGAGCACCAGGTTGATTTCTTTCTTTCTTTCTTTCTTTCTTTCTTTCTTTCTTTCTTTCTTTCTTTCTTTCTTTCTTTCTTTCCTTCCTTCCTTCCTTCCTTCCTTCCTTCCTTCCTTCCTTCCTTTCTTTCTTGGCTTTGTTGATTGCATTTCCATTTCTCCATCTCACAGTAGTAGTTCCACAACTACTACTTTTTGGGTCTTGGAAAATCCGATGAGCTCTCTGCAACCCATTCCCAAGACAAAAAAGTGCACATCGGTGCTTTCAAAACAATTTTGCCACAGTTTGGCAGATGGGGGTGGGGATAGACCCCAGGAAGTTAAAATAGTAGAGGATTCGTGTAATTGGTTTCTCTGCTAGGCAAAGAACTCTTTGGGATTGCTATTTAAATTCCAGCCATCACTTTTTTTTTTTTTTTTTTTAACCTTTTGGGTTGTAAATGAGGCACTTACAGATCCAGCTAGGCAACACCATGTGGGCCGGGGTGGGGTGGGGTGGGGGAAATGATGAACCGGAAGCTACCTTCCAAACACAAACCCAAAGCCCTGGGTGTGTCCTTTTGCTGCTTTTAGAGAAGAGAGACAATTGCTACTTCTGGCCTCAGAAGCGCACGTTCATTAATCGAGAAACTGAAACAGAGAGCCCTGAGGCTTTTTCGGGTGGAGGCCTTGGGGGTGTTGGTGTCTCAAAACTCGGTAGCTTTCTCAGAGGATGCTCTTCTTTAATAGGATGTGGGAGGAGCATCTCGGTGCTCAGATCTTCCCTTCTGTGAACCCACCCCAGGCTGGCCCTCTGGAGAAGCGTGCCGGCTTTCCAGAACCCAAGAGCTACCTGACCAAAGGCCAGGGGCCCGGCCGGTGCCAAGTAACCATGTGTATTGAGCTGCAGGACCAACCCCCTTCTCCTCTCCCCTAAACCCTTTGTTAGCAAAGGGTAGCTGAGGAGGGATTCATTTGTGTGGTAACTTCGTACTTAAATTTAAGGACTGGTCTGCTTTTTCAATTTTATCCCGTATAGCTAAAGAGGAATTTTAGGAAGGGGGGAAATACTTCACAAATAATTAAAATAACAACACAGTCCTCCCACTTACGTTGTCTCATATTAAAAGATAAACGGAGACATATTAAAAGTTTTAGGAGTGTATTTGAGCCAACATCAAATCGAATCGGAGTTCCAGCCGGAAGTGGGTAGGGGCACGACTTTTATAGAGAAGATGGGAAGCAAAGCAAGGAAATTATTTGATTGGCTACAGTTTAAGCAGTTGCTTGATTTGAAAAAGGCCTAGTAGGCTGTTTGTCCTTGGTTGTCCTTAGATTTAGATTTCTTAACCTTGAGGCATTTACCTACTTCGGTTTTAGTTTGCTTACATGGGCTGCTAAGGTATTAGAACCACCTCAGTCTTACGGTCTCCTTGTTTAATTAATTTAACACCCTGTACTGAGTATTTAATGCGTAAGAGCTTTAGAAAATGCTTTTCCTCACCTCCCTGTTGGAGAGTGAATTATGAGCCTACTTCTAATATCTTGAGGTGCCGCCTTAACAAAATACCCGGATAGAGTTAGTCATGAAACAAATCAACAGTTCCTGATGCTGGTGAGCCAAATTGGTTACAGCATGTTTGCTTTCAAATAGTGTCTGTAATCAGAAGCAGGTTCTCTACCCCAGACAGAGTAAAGGGGTATTTGGGCAATTTAGACACCAATCAAGCAGCTCATTTGGGATGATTCCAGCTGGTTTAGCCTTTTCTCATGATTCTATAACCTGAATACTTGTCTATGTTTGTATGTTTTAAAATCTAGAGAGGCTTGAAATCCAAAGGCATCTTCCAAAATTAGTTTGGGTTTCAAAACACGTGAAGAAAATGCTGTTGTTTTAAAAAATACATTCTTTGAATTGGTCATAAATTCTTAGAATTTGAGATGAGCACACACACTCCCTATTCATATTTGCATTTTATGACCTGAATAATACACTTTGCATGAGGTCGCAGATACATAGGAAGTGGCTGACAAAGATTATGAAAATCAATGGTAATAACAACCAGACCAAAATCCTTAAACATCAAAAAAAAAAAAAAAAAATCTATCAGAATGACTTAGAGACGTTTAATGATACTGGACGGGTAGTTTTCATTTTTAGAGAAATAAAAAAATTTCTTTTGTATAGATGCAAATTTAGACATTCCAGGAATGCAAATGACTTCATCCTTAGTACCTTGTTGACTTAAAAAGTTATTTTCTCTATTTCTGTATAGGAAAGTCCAAAAAGAAGCTATGACATAGTGAGAACTCTCTTTTTAAGCATTAGGAGTTCAGCAGTAACGATATTACTATCTGTGCTTTGTAAAACCAAACCCAAGCAGGGCAGCAGCCCATGGGCTCAGAGGGAAATGGTTGCCTCAGAAAGGCCCTTTGCTGGATCATGTTTTAGGCCAATGCAGATACATTTCTTACTAAAGATACTGCAGACACTAAATGCAGATACTAAACCTCCAGTGTAATGTGCAGTATAGCATGAATCTGAGAAGAAGGAGAGCAAGAAAATTCTTGGTCTAAGGCTATTCCTGTTGTAGGACACTGTAGGAGAGGGGAAAAAATCTTTTTCCTATACCCATCTTAGGTTTCAGGCAGTGGCCCTGCAATTAGACTAACAAACTACAGATGCACAAGAGAAAAAACAAGCCGAAGTTTATTAACAGGTGCATTGATCATAAACGTGGGAGCACCCAGTGGTGAGTAACTCATAGGGCTGGTTAGAAACCTGCTGATACAGCATCTTCACAAAAGAACATTTTCGAGAAGTGACAAGACCAAAGAAAAGGACTTTAAGTTTCTTTAGAGCAACAAATTGTGGGAAGAAAAATACATGAGGAAACTAATGGTGGAGACAAGGGCTAGTTTTACAAAGTTTGTTAGGTGGATTCCTCTGCTGTTGTCTCTGGATGGATCAGGGTCTAGAGCTGTCTCTGGAGATTGACTTCTGCCCTTCCTGGTAGAGAGGGGAGAAGGAACGGACACCTTTGTAAATTTCTGTCCTGCTTATAGGGGAAGAGGGGAGAGCAGAGAGCTTTTCTTGTGTCTGCTTCTTCTCCATTGCCTTCAGCTCAAAATAATCTTTATGCCCACATGGCATGCCACCCTTCACCACTCCCTTGGTTAAAATATTTGTCCGGGGCAGCCATGACAGGGGAAATGGCAAAATAGAGCAGAAGTTTACGTGTGATGAAAGGAAAATAGAGGGCTCTAGTTAAAAAGAAATTACATTTGAATCCCGATGCATATGCTGACCTGGAGCAGGTCAGGTAATCTCTCAGAGGCTCAATTTTCTCACCTCTAAAACTAGGATGTAAATAATATTTACATTATTAACAAAAGATGACCGAGTGGGATAATGTCTGGGAAAAGCCTTCCTAGACCATAAGTGCCGTACGAGTAATAGTACAATGGATTTTTATTTAATTGTATTTTGTAGGGAGGTGGAAGAAAGTTGAAGAGATAGATACGGATGGATTTTCACGTCTGTGTGTGTGTGTGTGTGTGTGTGTGTGTGTGTGTGTGCTCGCGTACACGTGTGCCTCTCTTCATGAGTTTGTAAAATATACACCAAAGAAATTAAATGAGATAATTTGTTTTGTATAATTTTTATTTATAAATGATTGAAAGTAGTCACGTTAGTTTTAGAATCATCCGTCTCTATTCTTTCTGGCAATAATTAGATTGTAGGGCCAGATGTCCATTCAAACTATAGTTAGGAATGTGCATTTGTATACAAATAAGTATATAATGACGCTAAAGGTATTTTTAGCTTTATGGGAACATCCTTTCTTTATCTTCCAGCCGTTTTTTCCCTGTTATTGCCCAGTCCCTCCAAACCCAAGCCTCAGATAACTGCCCTTATTCTGGCACCACGCATGAGACTGATTCCTAGGGGAAAACCTTGATCCAAACCACCATGGAGCAAATAATAATCCAAGTCTGTGGCTTCCATTTTTAGTTACTTTTAGCTTGTACATTTGGATGAATCACTTCACCTACGGTTAACCCTATGGAAGTTTGTCGAAGAATATTTTCGTTATGTTTATAAAAGACATAACTGAGTGTTCTTAGAAAATCTATTTTGGACTCTTGCCCAGCTACATTTCGCATTGCTGCTTGAAAGAAGAATTCTTCTTCTCACATGGCCTGGCATATTCACGGCATCTGGAGGAAATAGTGGGTTTTGGAAGCTCAATGATTCTCTAATATTCACGTACAATAGATTCTGTTTCTTATTTCTGCCCAATAAATTTAGAAAGCTAGGGGAAATTCATAGGTTTTATAATCTGGCACTGCTGTACTGATGAGCCAGCCTCCCCCCCCCCCCCCACTGCCTCCTCTACCCGCAATTAGTCCTGATTTGTGCTACATGCCAATTTCCCTGGTACAAATACTTTCACCATGGCTAATTTCAAGCTGACATCAGGTTAACAATGGACTGTCCAGAGCAGGTACAATCTGGGTTCAGCTTCACCATAACATTTAGTAAGACATCACTTCTCAACAAAGAAAGGCCAGGTGAAGAGGAATGGGAACAGTGGCTGTTTTTGGTCTGAGCTCTTCGGCATAGGCTATATGCATTGGAAAGATGTAAGAGTCACTTTTCACAATAATTAGTTCAGGAAAAGTCAGTGTAGTTCACTCTCTCCAAATTCCCCATTATTTTTCCTTCCCATCACATCTTTTCAAACTTTAAAGAACCTCTAAGAAAGAACTGTTTATTAGAAATGATAATATAGATATGGTTTACTTTTTAAAAAAAAATAAAAAAGCAGACTACTTAACACATAGATGTGTATAAAAATACAAATCCTCAAAATGTGTGCGATGCAGCAAAAGCAGTGGTTAGAGGGAACTGTGTAGCATTGAATGCATATGTTGGAAAAGAAGAAAGATCTAAAATCAATAGTATAAACCTCCACCTAAGGAAATTGGAAGAAGAAGAAATCAAATCCAAAGTAAGCAGAAGAAAATCAATAATAAGAATTACAGCAGAGATGAGTGAAATTGAAAACAGAAACTCAATAGAAAATATAAACAAAACTTAAGTCGGTTCTTTGAAAAGATTAGTAAAATTGATGAACTTCTAGCTGGACTAACCAAAGGAAAAAAGAGAGAGGATACAAATTACTGATATCAGAAGTGAAAGAGGGGCTATCACTACAGATGGACTCTAAAAGAATAAGAAAGAAATACTATGAACAGTTCTATGCCTCAAAATTTGATAACTGAGATGAAATGCACCAATTCTTTGAAAGACATAACTACCAACACTCACACAGGAGAAATAACTTACTGAAAAAGCCTATAGCATTGAAAGAAATTGAACCAACAATCAACAACTTTCCAAAACAGAAAAGATTAGGCCTAAACGGCTTCATTGGTAAATTTATTTTTTTATAAAAAAGATACTAAGTCTGTACAATCTCTTCCAGAAAACAGAAGCAGAGGGGACACTTCCTAACTCATTGAGGAAGTAGACCCCTAATACCAAAACCAGACAAAGACATTACAAGGAAGAAAACTATACACCAATGTCTCTCATGAACATTGATGCAAAACTTCAGCAAAATATTAGCAAATAGCATCCAACAATGAAAAGATATATAAAAACAAATAAAAAAAATTCTCACCATGACCAAATGGGATTTAACCCAGGTATGCATGGCTGGTTCAACATACAAGAATCAATTGATAAAATCTTTTACATCAGCAGGCTAAAGAAGAAAAATTATAAGATGATACCCAATAGATGCAGAAAAAGCATTAGATGAAATCCAATACCCACTCATGATAAAACGTCTCTGCAAACTAGGAACAGGGAAACTACCTTAACTTGAGGAAAAACAGCCATAACAAAACCCTACAGCTAACATCATGCTTCAAAGTGAGATACCAGATACTCTTCCCCTAAGATCACAAACAAGGAAAGGATGTCTCCTTTCACCACTCATGTTCACCATTATACTTCAAGTTCTAATTAACACAATAAGACAAGAAAGTGAAACAAAGGTATACAGATTGGGAAGGAGGAAATAAAACTGTTTTTGTTCATAGATAACATGATTGCTTATGTAGAAGATCTCAAAGCACTAATAAGCATCTTATGATAAGGTTGCTATATATCCTTGTAAATATCCAAGGTTAACATACAAAAACCAACTGCTTTCCTATAGATCAACAATGAACATTTGGGATTTGAAATAAAAAATATGACACCATTTACAATAGCACCAAAAATTAGCTACACAGGTGTAAATATAATGAAATATGTACATAATCTATATGAAGAAAACTAAAACATTCTGATGAAAGAAATAAAAAATAAATAGAAAGATATTCCATGTTCATGGATAAGAAGACTCAATTTTGTTAAGATGTCAGTTCTTCCTAATTTATCTATAGTTTCAACACAATTCCAATCAAAATCCCAGCAAATTATTTTGTGGATATTGACAAACTAATTTTAAAGTTTATATGGGAGGTAAAAGACCCAGGAATAGTCAGCACAATATTGAAGGAGAAAAACAAGGTTGGAGGACAGACAGTACCCAACTTCAAATCTTACTATGAAGCTCCAGTATCTAAGACAGCATGGTGTCGGTGGAAGAATAGACAAATAGATCAGCAGAATAGAACAGAGATCCCTGAAATAGACCCATACAAATATAATTAATCTTTGACAAAGGGGCAAAGGTCATTCAATGGTGAAAGGATGGTCTTTTCTACAAATGGCAGTGCAGCAACTGGACATCCTTAAGCAGAAAAAAGGAACCTAGACACAGAATTTACATCTTTCACAAAAAATATCTCAAAACAGATCATAGACCTAAATATAAAATGCAAAACTACAAACCTTTAGAAGGTAGCATAGATAAAAAATCTAGATTACCTTAGGTTTGGTGATGAGTTTTTAGACACCACACAAAAAAAGCATGATCCATGACACAAAAAATTGATGAATTGGACTTTATTAAAATTAAAAATTTCTGCTCTGTAAAAAATACCATTAAGAGAATGAAAAGACAAATCACAGACTGGGAGAAATACTTGCAAGCACACATCTGATAAAAGACTTGTGTCTAAAATATATAAGAACTCTTAAAACCTGATAATAAGAAAACAACCCAACTTAAAAATGGGCAAAATATTTGAACAGATAGCTCACCAAAGATCTATGAATGGCAAATAAGCATACTCAACATCATATGTCATCAGAAAATTGCAAATTAAAACAATAATGAGATGTTCCTACATACCTTTTAAAGTAGCCAATAGCCAAACACTAACAACATCAAATACAGTGAGGATATAGAACAACTGGAACTCTCATTCACTGCCAGTGGGAAAGCAAAATGGCACAGCTACTTTGGAAGACAGTTTGATAGTTTCTTACAAAGCTAAACATATCTTACCATAGGATCTAGCAATCCTTGGTATTTTCTCAAATGAATTGAAAATTTATGTCCACACAAAAACCTGCACATGAATGTTATAGCATCATTTTTTGTCATTTCCAACACTTGGAAGCAATCAAGATGTCCTTCAATGAGTGAATGGATAAACAAACTGTGGTACATCCATGCAATGGAATACTATTCAGTGATAGAAAGAAATGAGCTATCAAGCCACAACAAGACATGAAGGAATCTTGAATACATATTGCTAAGTGAAAGAAACCAGTCAGAAAAGGTTGCATACTGTATGATTCTAACTATATGACATTCCTGAAAAGGCCAAACTACAGAGACAGTAAAAAGATCAGTGTTTGACAGGTGTTTCGGGAGGCGAAAGGGAGGGGTGGAAAGGTGAAACACAGGAGATTTTTAGGGCAGTGAAACTATGTGCTGTATGATACCCTAACGGTGGATACTTAACACTATGCATTTGTCAAAACTCATGGAACTGTATGACAATAAGAGTGAGTACTAATGTAAATGATGGACTTTAGTTAATAATAATAATATCAATATTGGTTTATCAACTGTAGCAAATTACTACACTAATGCAAAATATTTGTAACAGTGGAAACTGGGAGGGGGAAGCTATGTGGGAACTCTGTACTTTCTGCTCGATTTTTCTGGAAACCTGAAACTGCTCTAAAAAGGTAAAAGCCACTAATTAAAGAAATGTATAAAGTCAACTAACACAGAGACGTGTATTTTTTTCTCCTACAGCAGAGACTGGCACTTTTTCTGTACAAGATCAGATGGTAAATATTTTAGGTTTTGTTGGCCACGTAAGCCTCTATCATTTCCTCTCCTCTTCCTCTTTGTTCTCCTCAACCCTTAAAAAATATAAAAACCATTGTTAGTTTGCAACCTGAATTGGGCCCAGGGACCTTGGTTTACTGGTCTCTGCCCTAGAACACTTTCCCTCTTTCTTTACCTCTATGCTCATCTACATTTGAAGTGGAAACTTGTGATATTTAAATCCTCTCCATGTGATTCCCCCTAGTATTTGCCACGCTTTTAGACAGAGTAATTTTGAAAGCTTTGTAAGAAAAATCAAGAGTGAAGAATTAACTGGAAGTAAAAGAAAGAGCACTTTTTGTTCTCTGGTTTTCAATTCCTCTTACCATGGGTTGGGATATTCATCGAGAGGAAATCTGCTATAGGTATTGGACTTACCCTGTGCTGAGAATATTTTATTCAAAATGTTTTAATTCAAATTATTTTAATAGAAGCACTATGAAAACATGATTAAAGAGTAATTTAGTAGAAATTGTGAAAATGTAATTCCATAATCCTAAAAAAGCTTGTTTTGCATATTAATTTTGAATTGTATACATTGGTTTATTTTCCATGGTGTACATATTTCTTAGTATTTTGTTACTTTTTATTAGTTTATGATACAAAATGTTTCAAATTTTTAAATGTCTTTAAAAATTATTTTCTTTAATAATACATATGATTCTGTCATATTAACATATGATCATATATTAAACAGCTCTCCTCCCTAGGGAATTATTTATGCTGCCATGAATATTTTCATACCTATATCTTTTTGCTTAGCTGAATTAGTTTCTTATGATAAATTGCTAGAAGTAAAACATCCATATTAAATATGACGATTATATTTGTAGTTCATGCTATATATTTCCATTTCTCTTAAGGGACAATCTATGTATCTTTTTTACTAGAAAATTAAGGATTACATTTAGGGAAATGATTTGAATGTAAATTTAAGTTTCATCTCTGAGAATCACTTCTGAGAATTCAATGAGCACTTGTGTACCAAAGATGAATTAACACTTGGTTTCTGCCCTCATAGTATTTACTGTTCAGTGGGAGAACAGAACCAGGGCAAGGATATGATATTTAAAGGGGTACCAAAAAACTCAGTTAGCAAGATAAATAGTATTTTAATGCAATATAAAAAAATCAGTTTGGCAAACCATGGCCCATGGCTGGCTGCCTGTTTTTGTGAATAAAGTTTTATTGGAACAAGGGCCAAGGTTGGTGTAAGACAAGTGAGGCAAGGTTGTACAAGGGACAGGTTGCATCTTGTTATTTAGACTTTCAATATTTTGTTTGTCATGGATTTTTTTTTGCATTGAATTTTATTTTCATGACTATTGCATTAAACTATCATTTATCTTGGTCATTGAGTTTTTGGGTATCATCCTAAATTTTGTTCCCAAGATGAGTGCCTCACTCATTGCACCCTAGTCCTGTTCCTGTTGGGGAGCTCCATGACGCAGTATAGTGAAAGACAGTGGGTATGATGAAACGTGTGTGCGTGGTTGTGTGTGTGTTTTCCAGTGGTGATGGTCTGTATTTCATCACCCACAAAGACTGTGGTGCTAGGCAGCATGTAACAGGAGACATTCACTTGTGAGCATGTTCTGTCAGCTAGAATCATTGAAGAAGGCTCCAGTTCATCCTCAGCATAGCTGGCTGCAGATGTGCTTACCTCTGTGCAGGATCAATTATGCAGACTGAAAATCTAGGCCAACCATTGCCACCTAGTAAGGGCCATTTGTACTTTTTGATTGACTAGTTGGTATAATCTTTATTGTCCCTTAATGCATTAAACATATTATTATGTTCTTTTAAAAGAAATGTAATAGTGAGAACGATTCATGTAGAGTGTATTTGAAAAAGCTAGGTCAAAAAAGCTCTTGCAAGGCTTATCCTTGTCAAAGATTACTACTTGCCAAAGCATTATCAGGAAATCCTTTCTTTTGCTTAAAAATTGTTTTAAGAAATAGTTTCTAAGTTTGCTAGGAAAATGAACGGTTTTTCTCAAAGTCCAAATAGAGCAGACTCTGGGTCCTTAAACATATTTCCCTTTCTAAAGCTCACTTACTTTATGGTAAAATCAATTTCAGGAAATGCTGAAAACTAAATCGTAAGTACAGCTACTGTTCCATTTTTTTGGACTTCTATTAGAGTGTAAGACTACAAATAACCTAGGATGCTACAGAAAGACGTAGACTTTAAGGCTAGTCAAGCCTTTGGAATGAAAAAGATACTTAATATTATATGGTAACCTTAGGAGGGTTCTTGCAATTCTACAATTCAATAATTGTATGAAATTTGGGCTGTGGGTAAACTTTGTCTGAGAAACAGAACTTGGCAGAGAGGCAAAACATTCTGGTAGTCCTTCTACTGGACCGTTATGAAAGAAGAAACATCCTGTGTTTGAATAGATGCAGAAGAAAGTCATTTCAGAACTGTTGTAAGGTTTTGTTGTATTTATATTACACTAATGGTACTCCTCACTTGGGAAAAAACTTCCATCAGATTCCTGTGTGCTTTCTCCTGGCTCAGCAGTTTGACATGAATGGGTAGGGTTGAATATGAAAGTCTGTGGAAGGAGAGTCAGTCTGCCTTTCCCCAGACAGGAAACAGAGAAGATTAAAGATGCACTGGTGTCTGTCCCGGGCTTCCCTTAGGCAATGAAAACAAATAGGGCACAGAATTAATATTCTTTCTGTAGCTTGTGGAAGGCCTTTAGGCAGAACATCAGTGACCGTTTTACTATCTATATTCAGGCTACGTTTTGACGCATGATATTTGGGGAAAGTGGCAAGCATTGTGTAATCTGGGATCATCTGTAAACAAATGTCAGTTTTCTAAACTAGATGAGAGCCAGTTGGGGGTTGCTCTGTAGTCAGGGCCAACCTGTTCAATCTCAGAGATGTGCAGAGAGGAAAAGGAGTGGCGACTGGTGGTGGATAGAGGGAAAGCATCTTGAAGGGGCCGGTTACTGTCAGGGGCCATAGCCTGCCCACCGTCTACTCTGGTCACTTTCACATCAGTTCAATCACTACATCTGGAGCACTTCCTGCATGCCAGGCTCTTTGCTAGTATGAAGATACAAAAATAAATGACACACGATCGTTGATTAGTGCATAGTCTAATGGATGCAAGGTAAGAGGAAGAAGGTTTCTCCGAGATTAATCACATCAGAAGCCCCACCACCAAACTCAAGCTGCAAACTCCTTCCCCCTTGCAATGGCACTTCTGACTCACAGGATTCAAGAAGTTTGTGGGTGACCAGTGACGTCCCATTCCTTCTTACCGTGTGTGCTTTATAAATGCAGTGAGGAAAGCATGGGGTTTGCTTTACCCCCAAAGTCACAGTTAATAACTATGGGAACCAATTTCCTGGTTCCATCTGTGCTCATTAGGGAAGGAAGAAACCAAGAAATGGGCCTTGTTGCTGGGGTCCATGTTCACCCACCCTGGGCCCCCGGCCAGCAGTTCTTTCTTTTCATATGAGGGTGAAAAGTATCCTGGGCTAAATGTCTAGCCCTATTTACATTTTATGAGAAAGATAGATTAACATAAAGGTATAACACTCCGCACGGGCACTGAGGAGGGCACCTGTTGGGATGAGCACTGGGTGTTGTATGGAAACCAACTTGACAATAAATTTCATATTAAAAATAAATAAATAAAACTGTGCACGGAGTTTCCTGATTAGTGCGATTAACAGGATCGAGTACCATGTTAACACAGTGCTTCGCAGTGTGAACTAGAAAGCATGTGTCCAAGGTTTACTGGCTGAGACTTTAGGGCTAGTTAAGCCATGGTGCTTTCCCTTTGCAGTTGTAGGGCAAAGACAATAAAAAAGAACAGCTCCCGGAAATCTCACGAGTCCCGTCTCAGCAGATGGAGAAAGACGTGTTAGGTCTCCCTTTGGCCGATCAGAGGTTGCTTTAGAATTCTGCTGTGTCTGGGTCTGTCATGGTAGATGGTGCCTATTTGACTTCAACTGAACTGGCTACTAAGAATGTGTGTATGTTTGTGTGTGTTTATTGGCATGTCCACACTTCAGATTCAATAGTCCTCCTGGTAGATGATGCTAGATGAGGTTCCTCATCTTATGAAAGGAGTCCTTCCATAGATTAAAGTTCCTTCTAGCTCTCAGATTCTGGGAGCCTATGATTCTATATTAAGTTTCATAGTATGCTCAGCTTTTTTTGTTTGTTTGTTTTCAGGTGTGGGGAAAGGACAGACAGGGAGTAGGTTTATATCATTTATCATCAGGAAGTTTATCAAGAAGAGAGACAAACACATATGAAACACCAATAACAATGCAAGTTAGTGTATAACTAAGTTGGGAATTATTTAAGAGGCTTAAGAATTCCAAAAGGCAGGGTATCCATGGGATCTGGGAGTGACTAGTAGGGGACACTTTGCAGAAGACATGGTCATATAGGACCTTACCTGGGCAGAACTTGATGAATGAAGATATGAGCATTCCCAATAACTAAATATATAGCACCTGAAAACAGAGTTAGATGGACAATATTTATAGATATTCATTTAGTTGTGTGGTTGTTGTCCTTTACCTGTTTATTTATCCAAGGAGATGCAAATGGCATATCAGTTGTAGAATCTTCTTTTGGGCTCACTTTGGTTCATGGCATGAATGAAATAGCGTGTGATATGGTGGCTCCAAGAACAATACAGACCGTGTCCTGAAATATAAGGAGTGCTTCAGACCTGGTTGGTTAGCTTTATGAGTTGAAATAGTATAAAGCTTCTTAAATTTGCTAAGGAAAATTCCAAGACTTTGGTCTGAGATGTTCCCTGTTGAGAATGTCTTTTGTCTCCACCACCTGCCCCAGTGCATAATTTTTCTGCAAGACCTCTAGGCTCTCAAACTCAAGCCTGC
Organism: Puma concolor; assembly: GCF_028749965.1. Taxonomy (NCBI): domain Eukaryota; kingdom Metazoa; phylum Chordata; class Mammalia; order Carnivora; family Felidae; genus Puma; species Puma concolor. The sequence continues at coordinate 27,554,019 of NC_141670.1, forward strand.
ATGGGAGAGCCAATTAGGGCAAAGCTTTCATGTACTGTTTGTTTTGACCCCATGGCCCTTCCTGAAGAGATCCATGTATTTTCTTTTTTTCTTTTTTTAAGCTTATTTATTTATTTTGAGAGAGAGAGAGCAGGGAAGGGGGAGAGAGAGTGGGAGAGAGAGAATCCCAAGAAGACTCCATGCTATCTGCACAGAGCCCGATGTGGGGTTTAATCTCACAAACTCTGAGATCATGACTTGAGCCACAATGAAGAGTTGGATGCTTAACCAACTGAGCCATCCAGGTGCCCTTTTGTATTTTCTTTTTTTAAGAATAATTTTATTTTTAAGTAATCTCTACACCCAATGTGGGGCTCGAGCTAACAACTCTGAGATCAAGAGTTGCACGGGAGGCAGTGGCACCTGGGTGGCTCGGTCGCTTGGGCACCCGACCTCGGCTCAGGTCATGATCTCACCACTGTGGGTTCGAGCCCTGCATTGGGCTCTGTGCTGACAGCTCAGAGCCTGGAGCCTGCTTCGGATTCTGTGTCTGCCTCTCTCTCTGTCCCTCCCCAGCTCACACTCTGTCTCTGTCTCTCTCTTACAAAAACATTTAAAAAAAAAAAAAAAAAAAAAAAAAGGAGTTGCATACTCTTCTAACTGAGACAGCCAGGCGCCTTGAGAGATCCATGTATTTTCCAGACACAACTTTGACCTCCAATAAATTGTAAAAATTATTAAAGCAATGACCACAGATCAAGAATTCGTGCCACCATTTTCTAAATATGTAAGGAATAATATTGTTAGTAACAATAGCAAACACTTATATAGTACTATGTTCAAAGTATTATTCTAAGATTTTTATATCTTTTAACTTGTTGACTCTTCATGAGGACCCTATGGGGTATATGCTATTATTTTTATGTTTCCCATTTTGTAGATGAAAACGTCAAGGCATGGAGAAGTGAAGAAGCGTGCACCTGACCCAGTTTGCAGAGCTGGAATTTGAATCCAAGCAGTCTAACTCCAGAGTCTGTGTTCTGAGTCTCTCTAGTAAAAGGCTGCTGTTTAACATAGAACATTCTTCACTTCTGTTCAAACCAATGAAGTTTTTTCCCCCATCTTTCATAATATTGTCTGTAGTCAGAGAAAAGGGTACTGACCCTGTCACTGGAGTGAGGGCTGGCAGCTGCTTTTCTCTCTGTGCTGGCTGCTTTGTTTCTTGCACAATCCCTCCCATGTCCTAGCTGACACTGAAGGCGTTATGCAGGACCCCCAAGGGGTACCAGGAAGGTGCTGTGGTCCTAGAATCTGCTGTCTATCCGCAACCAGGCCAGATCTTTCCCAATCCTAAGCATCAGAGGTGAAGTCATGCCCACAGGACCTGTTTTTAATTTTAGCAAATGCCACCTATAATTTAACCATCACTGTTGACATTATGGCACTTTTTCACCCAGTCTTTTGTCTGTACATTTCCCCTGACTGTTCCCTTACTATTGAAATTTTAATATGTAAGCAGGTTGATATACTGCTCTTTTGTTTAATACATCACCAGCATTTTCTCCTTGTATTATAAATTATTCACAAATATAATTAAGTTTTTTTGACAAATGAAGGAATTGCATGCCCACGACAAATATTTCAAACTGTACTGAAAGATATTTTGATGCAATACTAGCATATGTGTGAATGAATCATTTTCGTTGACATAAATAGATCATATGATATACACTATTCTATCCGTTGCTTCCCCCTTTCTCTCTCCCTTCCCCCCAAACACAGAGAAATATGCGAATTTGGAACTAACATTCTCCTTTTCCTTTTCATCTAATTTCCTCTCCTGACGGTTTTTGATACAAAAGTTAAGACAAGTTTATTGTAACAATGGCAGTGGTACAAAGATTTATAAAATGAAAGCGAGCCCTCTCTTTTGGCCTCCTCGCCAAGCCCATCCTCTTGAGCTACCAGCACTAACACCTGCTATCTACTTTCCACGATTTTCCCTTGCTCATTCAAACAGATGCAAATACATATTTACATAGAGATAGATTCTTTTCTGGTTTGTTTTTACTTAAATATAATTAAAGTAAATGCATTAGTCTGCAACTTGTTTTTTGGTTTTCTTCCCTTGACAACGTATCAGGAACATTCCTAACAATTTGAGAGATGTGGCTCCGTTATATTTTTAATTATTTTCTAATTGCCCCACCCCCACCCCACGTGTGTGTGTGTGTGTGTGTGTGTGTGTGTGTGCGCGCGTGCGCACGCGTGCATACGTGGTCTCACAATTCTTCTGTGCAATTCAGCTTTGCAGGCACCTCTGCACCCTTGCTAACCGGCCTGTTGAAGTTCCAGGAGGTTCCTGGATCCCAATCCTATCAGTCTGGTAAAAAAGGGCATTGCCTTACTGAATATACTTGAAAGACCCAGTCCAACTGGATCCCTGTTCCTTGAGGGAAAAAGGAACGAGGGTCCCGTGGCCCGCCAGCTTCTGCACACGGAAAGCCTTTGAGCATTTGTTAGGTGAGTCACTGGGTCTATCTCCCCTGTCCTCAAACTCACAGCTTTTGAGGGTGAATGTTATGGTTTTAAGACAGCCAATGAATAAAACCCCTTTCTTCCTGTGAGTTCTGTATCAATCAAAAGATCAAAACAGAAGTCTGATGAAAATATCCTCTGATTAGCCAGACTGAGTCAGCCTAGAACTAGGGCCACAGAGATACTGAATCCGTTTGCCCATCTATCCTCAGACGCGTGCGGGCACATAGTCAGAGCTGGACCGGGTCAGGCGCCTCCTGCAAGGTGTGCACCCACACACCTGACAAGGCAGCCTGGGAGGGTGGCGCTCCAGGCACACCTCTTCTGGGACAGGACCCAGGGGTGGCTCTTCCTTCTTGCCAGTCCGACCACTCAGAGGAGCCAGGCTTCTTATTCTGGTGAGGAGACAGAGAGGTGGGAAATTGGGTAGACATACTGACAGGGAGGGAGTTCTGACTCTAACGGCTGAAGTAGGAAGGCTGGGATGGAGAGGGATGCTCCCACAGATCACATGCTGAAGAGTGAGTCATGCCACGAGAGGTAGGTTTATACCTCAATCTGTTGTTCAACAAACACAGTGTCATCATTTTGTCCAGCCCCGTGCAGGTACCACGTATTTACACTGGGATGACGTACATTGCGGGAACACCTCTCACAGCCTTGGTGGCTGGCCAAACGTCCACAAGCAGGTCCCCTCCCACCCCATACCGAGGTTGCATTAGAAAGACCCAGAAGTTCTGGATGACTGATGAACACCCACATCTCACAGAAGGATGGGGACAGGGTGATGCACACCCAGAGACAGCATCCGCCCACAGCTCCATTTGCTCATCTGTCAAATGAGGAGGTCGATTGCAACCATCTCCCTGGGGACCCTATTGTGCCAACCTTCTGTGGTTCTGAAACAGCACCTCCCCCGTAACTGCTGAAGACCACCTTGTCCATAAATAAACTGGTGGAACTGTGAACTTGCTAAATTTCTAATGGCCAAGAGCACCAGAGAGCTCTTTTAGTCAAATTGGAAGCCCAGGATTTTACTTCTTTAAAAAAATTTTTTTTGATGTTTTTATTTTTGAGAGTAGGGGGAGGGGCAGAGAAAGAGGAGACTCGGAATCTGAAGCAGGCTCCAGGCTCGGAGCTGTCAGCACAGAGCCTGACTCAGGGCTCGAACTCATAAACCACGAGATATGACCTGAGCCGAAGTGGAATGCTTAACCAATTGAATCCCCCAGGCACCCCAGGATTTTACTTCCAAGCCTAATAGGCAAGATAGGGATCTCTCAAGACCTGGAGCAATAACACACTCCACATCCACAACACCACCTCTCTGGGAGGATAGGCTGATACAACCTTTGAAAATATTCATTAAAATACAAAACACACATACACCCCCTGATCTGGCCATTTTACTTCAGGAAATTTACCTTTAGAAATAAACCATGCAACCGTGCACGGATATCTGCACGAGGATAGTTTTGTAGCATTCTTTGCAAAAGCAAAAAACTCAAAATAACTTAAATGTCTATGAATAAAAGATGGATTAAATAAAGATGGTTCATATATAGAACGGACTAACCATGCAGCTATTAAAAACTATAATAAGGGAAATCTGTAAGTGCTGGCAGGAAAGGTGTTCAAGACAGAGTATCGATTGAAATAGCAAAATGCCTATACTATGGGTGGTATGATTACATTTCTTGGTGTGTGTGTGTATGTGTGTGTGTGTGTGTGTGTGTGTGTGTGTCCGTGGGGGCGGGGAGGGGTTCTTCAATATACTTGGAAAATAAAACACGTACCCCAGCCTCTTCACAGAGTCTATTTTTGGGAGTCTGGATCGTCTGCATGGGAGTAAGTTCTGTTGGAAAATAAAGAACTTTTTATATTTTACTTTTATGCATTTCTATAATCTAAGTTGTTGGTTTTTTTTAACAATAAGTACTAATGATTTTTATGGCCCACACAAAGAAAGCCCCCTCAATCCTCAGAGCCTTCCTGCAGAGAAGAGTTAGCATTCGTGTCCCAGAATGTAGGACAGGGCTCTACTGAGTCAGTGGAAAGGAAGCATGCTAAATGTAGAGCACTAAGGTGATATTGTTGTCCAAAGTCTTCAGGGCAATTTTTGGCGATCTTTGGAGGTCCACACCAGAGTGCATTGAACTTGGGTAAACTAGAGGCCAAGGTGGAGGCCCAATAATCTGAGTCCACATATACACAAAAAATGCTGCTCATTTGAATAAGAAGAAATAAAAGCGTGCACACCATACATCACACGATTTAGAATTCCTCTTGGTAGGATGATTTCTGTACCTCCCTGTCCTGTAGCAAACTGCATTTCCCATGGTGGGTTCACATGCCTGCTTGGTTCTTACGATTTACTTCTTTTATGTCTGTATCTATGCCAAATCATGCACAGTGGTTCACAGAGAAATGAAGAGACCCCTCTTCTGTGAATTGTTCAGAGCTGTCTACAAACTCTTTGTGTTGTTAAACTTCACGTTGTCCAACCTTATGACTCTCAAGAAAGGTAAGATCACATGCCTACGCAGGCCCAAATGTGGCTGGATCTTTCCACTTTCTTGACTGCAGGACCCAAGGCCCCTTTCCATGTCAATCTCCTCCCTTCGGTAGAATGTCTGAGTTCACTGGAGGTCTTCAATCTAAATGATCCTCTTGGCAGATTTTCATCTCACCACGCTGTGTTGGTCTCTTGGCAGATCGCCCCTTGGGACCCTCTGGGGCTGCTGTGGCTGCAGACCTGCTCACTGATCTGTAGGGACTGTTTCCTGCAGACCCCTCAGGGCCACCCGAGGGGGGCCGCCCACCCCACGGTTCTCCCCGGGTCTGCCATTCCAGCTGACGGGCACACCCAGCACGAGAGCTCCCTTACCCCAGACTTCTGCTCAGTGCCCCGCCTGCTGCTACATTCCAGACTGCTGATGTTTACTGTTCTTCTGCAAAATACATAGGGACAGGGCTTCTCTGCCTCTGTCTTCCACAAAAGCTGTTGGAGTGGTGGAATGGGCAAAGGATCCCAGGAAACAGTCCCCGTGTTGTTCCAGGGACCACTTCCCTCCACCTCTTACTCAGCTGTTGAGTCAACACTGGCCACCACCTTCCCTGAGGCTAGAGGCTTCCTTGAGTTCTCCTTGTGCAGTTTGGTTTCTGTTCATCTCTTGCCAACTTGCTGAACATGTCTGTGGTTATCTGACCCCTATCCATGGACATGCAGGTTTTCCCCTAGGGTTCTTCTAGCTGATGAAAGCAGCGAGCAGGGTACTAGAAGATGCAACAGACTATCAGCTCTACATGCACAGTGCGTCTGAACCTCTGCTCTGGAAAGCGGAGGTCCACCACTACCCTAGTGAGGCATGGAAAGACCCTACAGGTTAGACAAGCAAGGGAAAAGAGCCATAATGAAGGAGGAGGAATAGGGCTGAAGACTAAGAGGAGATGGCAGGTAAACTGCCAAGAGAATGCTGGAAGAATTTCAGGGCAAGGAGAGAACCTGGGTGGCTTAGTCGGTTAAGCGTCTGACTTCGGCTCAGGTCATGATCTCACAGTTCATGAGTTTGAGTCCCACATCAGGGGAGGTTGTGTCCTGCTTTGGGTGAGCCCTGCTTCTCTTTTTCTCTTTTTCTCTCCCCTTCCCTCTCCCTCTCTCTTTCTCTCTCTCTCCCCCCTTCATGGGATTCTCTCTCTCTCTCTCTGTCCTTGCTCATTTGTGCCCCCCCCCAACAAACAAACAAATCAAATTTGTAAACAAACAAAAAAGAATTTCAGGGCAAGTTGATCAAAGGATTGTTCTTCAGTCTTCAGCCGTGGGCCAAATGAATATCTCTGAGGGATTCCACAGACAGGTCTTGCAGAGCAGATCTTTGATGCTTTGGAAAAACACTAGAGCTCTGGCAATCCTCACATGTACAATACCATTCTAGCATACACTGTCATGTCAGAAGCTGGTGTCAGAAGAAAAAGAATCACGGCCAGTGAAGTAGGAAAGCTCAGTAGGAAGGGCCTAGCTCAGATTGGATACTGAGCTAGGCCCATGCTTTAGCCAAGGGGCTGACTTCTTCACAGTCCCCTCAAAGCATGTGATTCAAACTGGTGTCTCCCCAAAGTTACAGATGAGTATGTCATGGATTGTGGGATTGTGTGTCCACGGCTGAAGCTGAGAACATTAAGCACTAAAGTGCTAAGGGCCAAGGGTCCTGTGCAGGAAGCCATGGCTTAAAGCTTCCCCAACTTGTTTCCCATCGAACTTCATTCACCTGAGAGACTTCCCTACAAAAGCTAGCTCTTCAGTCTACACCCAGTATGGCTGCTTGTTACTCTGGGAACCCTCTAGAGGGGCCCATTTCCTGAAAACTGTTCTCAGCCTCCCCCTGGCTTCAGCCAGGCCTTGAGGAACCAGGGACCAGTTCTGCATTCTTGCAGTTATGGAGAGCCTCTTCCTTGTTCCTTCTTCCTGATGTTCTGTTTTGTTTTGTTTTGTTTTGTTTTGTTTTGTTTTGTTTTGTTAATAGAGGACAGCGGAAGGGAGATTAGGGAAGAAAGTCTGGCAAATGAGATTCAAGTTATTTGGTGGTAGCACTCGGTGGAAAATTCTGGCTATAAGCCCAGTTACTTAAAATGATGTTTCTAGATATTCAAAAATAGAATTCTAAAGACGCTTCTATTTTACAGATGGTCAGCCCCCCAACCTTCACGCGCAAGAGATAGAAATGAAGAACCAGGCCAGTGGTGAGTCACTGAGGTGAGTGCAGAGAAGGATCTGAGGGCATCTAGGAGGTAGGGGGGGTGATGCTGAGTCCTGGCTCACCCAGTGTCAGAAGCTGTGGGTTTCCTTTTAGCTCTGTCTCTAACTGGCTATGTGATCTTGGGCACATTACTTTATTTCTTTCCGCACCTCGGTATTCTCAGTAAAAAGATAGGGAGTTAGATCAGATATTCTAGAAGATTCCTTTTAGTTCAATATACTCATATGGATTATTCATATAGATATGAATCTATAGTTTTGATTGCTCCTCTACTCAGAAGTTCCTTATAGGATGATGGTTTAAGGCAAAGTCACTGATCTGTAGAGATGACTAAATGGTGTCAGATTTAATGGTGGATAATTGATTCAAATTTAATTGACGATTTGTCTTTTGTTACAAGACATTGCACACTAAAGTTGTGATGTTAGCATTAATAAGAATATTTTTAAAATATTATTTATTTATTTACTTATTTATAGAGCACAAGCAGAGAGGGGAGCGGCAGAGAGACAGAGAGATTGAGAGAATCCCAAGCAGGCTCCACACTCAGCGCAAAGCCCTGTGGGGGGCTTGATCCCACAACCCTGGGAACATGACCTGAGCCGAATTCAAGAGTCAGATGCTCAACTGACTGAGCCACCCAGGCTCCCCTAAAAAAATCTTTTAATTCACTTTTCAAAGTGCTTTCACTTGTATAATTTTTAAAAATCCTCTAGTTACAAAGAAGGCATTAAAAGAGGCTGAACTAAGCCCACAAATTTTCATCATATCCTTCCCTGTCTTTGCAACAGAGAGTTCCAAGAAGTGTTCTTTTAGGGCTCGTAAATTCTTTCCAGGTAGCAGGTGGCCACCACAGAGTGCGCCTGGTCATCTTGATCCTATTGTCTTGCTTCGCAAGAGGAGAGGTGGCCCCAGTGACCTCCTCCTCCAGGCCGGCCCCACTGCTTCTGGTTTCCAGACAAAAGTATTGACCCTTAGCAGTACCTAGAAGCCTCAACAATGTACTGGACTTTAGCCTCTTCCTGAGAGGAGTTATTTTTCATGGAACATGTTTCTAGACTAGGTGGAATTCTTAGCAATGGTTTCATCACACACTGAATTCGCTTCTCCGTCAATGGCTTTTTGGCCAGCGGTCTCTGTATAATTGCTTATGAGAGTTTGCTAATAGGCTACACAGGCCCACTTGTTGTGTTGGGTTGTTTGCCCGGGATGTGGCGTCTCTGGCTGACTTCAGGCCCCATGTCTAGCATGCAAGGCAGACCAAGCCATTTCATCTGGTGCTCTAAAGGTTAGGAACCATTTCACACACTGTTGAGACAGTCACTTGCTTCCTTGTGACGACAACTTTTTTATTCCACTGAGTCTGGGTATGTGGAGAAATTGGAGAATGACCAGGAGCTATTTGCTTTTATTTTTCTTCCAAAAGAGTTTCATGGACTAAATTCATTAATTTATAAAAACTTCATCGAACAAAACTTGGTAAAAGAAGCCCTCACATTTATCATCATCATCATCATTACTTTCGTAGACTACCCAATACTAGTGAGGGGCAAATTGCATAGCAACTGAATTTAAAGGGAGAATCTATGTATCTTGTAGCCTAGATTCCTGCTCTACAAATGGGGGCACTGAGTTTCAGAGAGGAGACAAGATTTGCCTGAGGTCAGAGTTGACCGAAGCATAAAATGGGATTAGAACCCAGGTTAAAAATAGCGATTTAGAAATTTTATATCTTTGAAGCCAGCCAGTACATCCCAGAAGTTTTTGAGACAGATAAAGTGACAGGATAATCCTGGAACCCTCAGACAAATTTTGGAGAGTTTTTTTCTTTTTATTATTATTTCTTATTCCACTGGCCCTTAAGGTCCTATCTACAGGCCCCCAAGGAGCCCTCACTTATTGTGGCCCTCGTTCCATCAGAGGCGGCTGGTCATGCATCGCTGGGAATGGTTGTTGCCATTGGGAGTGATAGAGGTCAGCTTTGTTTATTGGAAGCTGGATCCCTCAGCTGGTTGAAGGAAAATCAAGAAAGCTTTTTCTAATTTTTCATGAATTCTTCCCTTTTATGTGACATTATTTTGTGGAAGGCATACATATTTGGTTTCTTAGGGCTGCTGGAACATAGTACCACAAACTAGGCAGCTTAACCAACAGAAATGCATCGCTTCATGTTATGGAAGCTAGAAGTCCAAGATCGAGGTGTTGGAAGAACTGGTTCTCTCTAAGGCCCAGGTAAGAAAATATTTCTATGCCTCTTGCCTACTCTCTAATGGTTTCCTGGTGATTTTCAGGGCTCCTTGGCTTATAGAAGCATCACCCTGATCTCTGCCTTCATGTTTGCCAGGCGTCCTCCCCGTGTGTGTGTCTGTCTCCATATTTCCCCTTTTTATAAGGACATTGGTCATATCGGATTAAGGTCCACTCTAATGACTTCATTTTAACTTGGTTACCTCTGTAATGACTCTGTCTCCGAATCAGGTCACATTCTGAGGTACTGGAGATTAGGACTCTGACATCTGAATTTGGGGAATGGGCACACAACACACTGAATGCTTCAGGCAAGTAGGTATCGTCTGTCTCACATACCACTGAGTGCTCCAGGGTCCGGCACAAAGCATGGTGCCTATCAGACCCTCAGAAATGTGTTGAACTAACGAACACACTTAGCTAGCCTCATCTAATTATACTAGGGCTTTTCAGATTGGCTTTTCATAAGGTGTTAATTTTCCCTCCAAGATGTTGATTATCCTTGGTGATGTGGGGATTGGAAGCTGCATAGGCAGTAATCCCCAATCCTCAGTGGAGCCAATTTAACGTCAGAGTCTTCTCACATGAGCACTTTCAATTGCACTGTTACCAAGTAGAAAACCAACGGACATTGACTTTTGTCTGTCCTGTCCGGAGACTGGGGGAAGGTGTACTGGGCAACAAATCGATCAGAAAGCAGCAGTAGCAGAAGGCAGAGGAAAAATGCCTGAATAACAGAGTTGGCGGACCTCTCTTCCTGTCTGGGAGATCCTATTCTGCCTTTGACTTCTGATGATACCAGGATAGGTTGACACATGAGCATCTGTGTGGCACCAGCCATGGGAACGCTGCCCGGGCAGACGGGGAAGTTCTCACAATGTCACTGGGGCTGGGGGAGAGCCAGTTCTGAGATATCTGTGACCCATCTGCAAGAATAGTAACTCCTTACAAATGAAAGCTGGACTCAGAGGCCCAAGTAGTAAATCCTGTGTCAGTCCTTTATATTTCCCACTAGAATTGTTCATGCACATAAACAACAGATGGAAGAGATTAATGAGACACATTATATTCAAGTAGAATAAATTGGTCTGAAATGTGGATGTACTGCTCTCATTTGGCCGAGTGTAATATCAGCTCAAACGGAAGATTGTAGCACACTTCAAGGCTGCCTGGGCAATTGTGGCACAACCTTCTAGCACCCATGCAAGAGGACTGAGTCAGGAAGCAAACCCATTTAAAATATCTGTGCCCTTTCTGCAAAATATTGGAGCATCCAAAGCCTGTCCCTTGAGTTGCTTCCAAAAATGGATGGCTTTAATAAAAGCAAAAGAGCACATGACACAGGATCTAGTCATTTGTTTATTTTTGTGTGTTTGCTCTGTTATATTTTGAAGTGGGCGAGTTGGCTTGTGAGTGTGTGTCTACATGGCCATCTGGGCAAAAACGAGAACAGATTTGGGTCCCCTTGGTTCTTCTGTTTGATTGGAAATTAGCCTCCTCCTTGGACTCTAATTTGCAATGTTTAATGGAATAGAAATGATTGGAAGCTTGTTGTTGATGGTGCGCGGTAGAGACAAAGCTGTACTTAGTGTCACAAACGAGCTCTTTGCCCATTTATTGGTTAGCTCAATGAATGTAAATAGATCACTGCATCTAATCACTTAGACACAGCACTCCAGGGCTCAGGCCAAGACCAAGACTGATGATCTGAACGGCCACAAGATACCCTGAGTTTGCTCCTGGGCTGCTGTGCCTTTCAGAGGATCTGCTTTGGGACCACAGGGCAGTCAGGGCATCTGTGCCTTTCTGGCAAGGCACAGAAGGCTTGACTCTGTGCAGCTTTACGTGGTGATTCTTTTCACGATGAATCTGGATTGCCAGATCTGCCCTGCAACGAGGGTGAGGCCGAGAACCGAACAGCATTTGTCTCTCATCTGAACTTGTATCCTTTGTGGAATACAAAGTGGTCGCTGGCCAGCTGCCACTTTCTAGGATGACATTCCATGGGCGGCTGGCATGCCCCACTGCTTGTAAAATGTCAGAAAGTCTTTTGACTCCGGGCTAACCATCCCAGGTGCATCCTTCTGTTTTTGCTTTTTTTTTTTCCCCCGACCTAGTTTGTGTTTGTTGACAGGTCTTGGTCACTGCTTACTTACTAGCCAACCACCTGTTCGTCTGTGGTCCAAGTACGCACATGGTACTTCCTAAGGAATCTGCCTAATACAGCTTAGAGTGGGAGCCTTCTTTCCACTACTCTGGTGCCACGTTTCTATTAACACCCTTTAAGATCATAGTAGGTTTAAATATTTTCATCACGAAATATTTCAAACCTACAAAAAAATACAAAAATCACAAATGCTTATGTACCTGCTTCCCAACTCCGTTGAAAGCTTTTTAATTTTTTTTTTTTTTTTTTTTTTTTTTTTTTGCCATAAAATCTTAAGAGCCACACTTGGTGTCTCCTGGGAATCCCATTTCATATCCCTCCCCTACTCCCTGGCTTCCTGACTCACACTCTCCCTCCCCGGAGGTAATCATTATCCCAAGTTTCGTAGGTTTCAATTGTATGTGTGTGTGTGTGTGTGTGTGTTTTTTCTTTTTTTACACTGTTACTATACATGCATATATTCTTAAAAATATACAGTGGTGTTTTGCACATTTTTTTTTAATTTTTTTTTTCAACGTTTATTTATTTTTGGGACAGAGAGAGACAGAGCATGAACGGGGGAGGAGCAGAGAGAGAGGGAGACACAGAATCGGAAACAGGCTCCAGGCTCTGAGCCATCAGCCCAGAGCGTGATGCGGGGCTCGAACTCATGGACCGCGAGATCGTGACCTGGCTGAAGTCGGATGCTTAACTGACTGCGCCACCCAGGCGCCCCTGTTTTGCACATTTTAAAACTTTACATTCATGTTGTCAGTTGGTAGGATCCTTTTCTAACTTGGTTTTCATCTAGCATTTTGTTTTTTGGAGATTGTTCTGTGTTGTTGCATTTTTTGTTATACTGTTATATAGAATTGCATTTTATGAATATAGTGTAATTTGTGTATCCACTCTCCATTTGATATTTATGCTGTTTCCTTTGCCTTTTACAAAACGCTGCAATACATCTTCTAGTGCCTTTTCTCTAGTTTGCAGACGAAACATTTTTTTCCAGCATATACACCTCTTGGAATTGCTGGATCTACAAATATTGCCAAATACACATCTGTGAGTACGCGTATGAGGTCCCATTTCTCCGCAATCTAACCAAATGTTGGTGTTACCCCATCAACATTTCTTTTTTTAAAAATTTTGTAAAGTTTAGAGAGAGACAGAGACAGCATGAGTGAGGGAGGGGCAGAGAGAGAGGGAGACAGAGAACCCCAAGCAGGATCCGTGTTGCCAGTGCAGAGCCTGACATGGGGCTTGAACTCACAAAACCGTGAGATCAGGACCTGAGCCGAAAGCAAGAGTCGGGCGCTTACCTAACTGGGCCACCCGGGTGCCCCCATATTACCATTTCTTAAGACTAATTTTCTTTAGGGCAGTTTTAGGTTTACAACAAAACTAAGAGGAAGGTCAGAGATTTCCCATATACCTCCTGCCCCTACGCATGCATAGCCTTCCCCATCATCAACATCACTCACCAAAATGGTATATTTTTTACGCTGACACCTCATAATGACCCAAATACCTGAGGGTTCACTCGGTGTTGCACACTCTCTGGGACAAATAGGTAAGGAAAAATGTCCAGGATTATAATATCATACAGCATATTTGCACTGCCCTAAAAAAATCCTCTGTGCTCTGCCTCCACATCTCCCATTCCCCACCCCTGACAATCACTGATCTTTTTATTGTCTCCATAGTTTTGCCTTTTCCGGAAGGTCGTGTCGCTGGAATCATACAATATGTAGCCTTCGAAAGGTGGCTTCTTTCACTTAGTGATGAGCCTTTGAGGTTCCTCCACGTTTTCATGGCTCCATGGCTTATTTCTTTCACATTCACATTCTTCACCAATCTGAGGGTATCTCAGGGTTGTTTTAATTTGCATTTCCCTTGGGGCACTTGGGTGGCTCAGTGGGTTGGGCTTCCAACTTCGGCTCAGGTCAAGATCTCACCGTTTGTGAGTTCAAACCCCGTGTAGGGCTCTGCGCTGACAGCTTGCAGGAGCCTGGATTCAGCTTCTGGGTCTTCCTCTGTCTCTGCCCCTCCCCCACTCACATTCTGTCTCTCTTAAAAATGAATAAACTTCAAAAAAAAATTTAATTTGCATTTCCCTAATTATCAGTGCTGGCGAATATGTTTTCCATATGTTTATTTTCAGTGTTCTTCTTCTGCGGTTTGCCTCTTTCTGTACTTCGCCTCTTTTGCCCTGGATATGTTTGTCTTTTTTCTTATTCATTTGTAGGAATCCTTTATAAATTTTGAACATAATCCTCTGTTAGCTTTAAATGTTGCAAATATCTTTTCCCAGACTGTGCCTTGTCTCTAACTTTGTTTATGTGTCTTTTGATGAACACAAAGATTTAAATTTAATGTCGTTAAATGTGTTGTAAAAGGTTTGCCCTCTTTTTTTTTTTTTCCCTGTCTTTTTAAGGAAGTCTTCCTACTACCCACCAGAGGTCATAAATCTATTATTCTATATTTTCTTCATTAAGTGTTATGGGCCTGCCAACCTTAATTTAGGTTTCTAATTGACCTGGAATTGAGTTGTGTGTGTGTGTGGTGCAGGGATTTAATTTTATTATATTTTTCATAAGGCTTACCAGTTGCCCCAGAACATTTTCTTTGCATAACACCCCTTTTCCCTCCTGATCCGGTTCTGCCTCAAGGTGCAAGGATAGGGGATGGTGTTAGAGGAGACTGGGTGATTCCTGGAGCTGAGGAAGAGGGGCCACCCACAAGAATCACAGTATAGACAGACGAAGCCCCTGACAGAGGAGTGCCAGAGTGGGAGGGGGTGTGGGAATAACCTCCTTCTCGCTCTTCTCAGGCCTTCTGTTCTTTGGCCGTTACTTCCCGTTGGTCAAATCCCAAAGGAGGTCAGAGGACATCAGCCAGAGGGCTGGTGCCTCAGCGTATGGGATCGCCTCCCCAGGGGTCAGAGCAGGGCGGCGAAGGGATGTGTCGGTAGTGCAAATGGAGACCAGCCAGGCCGGTCCTCTATGGCACTCATCTACCTCATTTTATTGGTTCTCCCAGAGAGACACCACTCGGTTTCACTAGAGTTTTCCAACCTGTACACATCCCAGTTCAGGACAGTTCAAAAGCAGATTTTCCAAAACTGGGTAGCCAGTCCAAAGCCAGCCGTGCAAAGAAAGAGTAGTATTTCCCCTGCCAGAGAAGACAGGCTAAATAGAATCTTCAAGTTATGCGCGGGCTTCAGATTGCTTGAGAGTTTATGAATCCCTTTGGGAGGACGTGATCCTGGGTACCTGCTCATATTTAACAGTAGAGATCTAAAAGCTGGTTGGAAGTATTGAGAGAAGAGTGAAGCTGGTCAGCATTTATCTTCACTGCAGAGTGATCGAGGGGGGCTGTTGGAGAAACACCGAGGTCCTCTAGGACTGTCAGGCTCCCTAGAGAAAAGTTTTATTTATTTTTTATTTTTTAAAACGTTTATTTCTTTATTTTGAGAAAGAGAGAGAGACAGTAAGAATGAGAATGTGAGGGGGGAGGGGTAGAGAGAGAGAGAGAGAGAGAGAGAGAGAGAGTCCCAAGCAGACTGCACTGTTAGCACAGAGCCCGATGCTGGGCTTGATTTCACGAACCGTGAGATCATGACCTGAGTGAAATCACGAGTCGGATGCTGAACTGACTGAGCCACCCAGGTGCCTTTCTTGGAAAAAAGTTTTAGAATTGCCTGTGTTTACCAAGTGGCAAAAGAGGGCTGGGACCTCAGTGTTCAGTTCCATAGGTCACTTTATCTCTCTTTTTGGGGCAGGAGACCGGATCATTCCCTCCCAGCTGCTATAACAAAATCACCATAAACCGGGAGGTTTATAAACAGCAAACATTATCTCACGGTTCCGGAGGCTGGGAGGTTCAACATCAAGGTACCAGAAGATTCAGTGTCTGGTGAGTGCTTGGCTCCTCATCTTCTTGCTGTGATGTCTCATGGTGGAAAGGGTGAGGGAGCTCTCTCAGGACTCGGTCTGAGGCTCTGCCCTCATTACCTCATCAAGTCCTAGAGGCCCCACTTCCTAATACCATCACCTGGGGGGTTCGGGTTCAACATATGAATTTTGGGAGGGACACAGACATTCAGACCATCCCAAATACCCATGCCTTCCACTGTCTCAGTGGCCCCCAGCCGAGAAGACTTTCTGGTCAACCACCTGCCTGGTCATCTGCAGTGTGGAGAAGAGGAGGAGCTCTAAGGGTTAACTGATTCCCAAACAGCTTTCACCAAATCCTCCTTAATGTAGTCCCCTTTCTTCCCAAGTCCAGGGACCTGGTGCTGCCAGTGTCTGAGCCCATGAGGGTGCTGGCCTGTGAACCAGCCTTGCTCACAGCTCCCCCAACGGCCAGTGGAGGATTTGGGCTGAGGCCGGTCTGCAGAGTCCTTTCTCATTATCCACCTATGTTCCAGCATCCACATCTTAACTGCTGTTCCCACCTCTCCTGTCTCCCTGTGCTTGTGCATTTTTGCCCTTGTAAGCAGTCCTTTCTCTGCACTTTCATAGTGGATCCTCTGGAGGGGGAATAATTAGGTGCATGGGCTCAAATATCATAACCCAGAATCCTTTCTTCCATTTTCTATAAAAGTATTAGCTTTGGGGCGCCTGGGTGGCTCAGTCAGTTAAGCATCTGCCTTCGGTACAGGTCATGATCTCACGGTTCATGGGTTTAAGCCGCACATTGGGCTCTCTGCTGTCCGTGCAGAGCCCGCTTCCGATCCTCTGTTCCCCTCTATCTCTGCCCCACCCCGCTTGCACTCTCTCTCCCTCTCTCTCAAAAATAAATTAAAAAAACCTTAAAAGTATTAGCTTTGAGACGTGAATGGTCTATTCATTTATTTCAGTCTTTCTTGCCTTTTTAAAATAGATGCATTCAAAACTATCAATTTCCCTCTGAATATTCTTCCTACGGGTTTTGATATTTAGTACCGCCCATTGCTGGTGCGTTCCAAATATTTTGTCATTTCTACTGTGATTTCTCCTTAGGTGTGCAACTTACTTTAAAAACAGATTTTTAAACTTCCAAACATTATAAAAGAATCTTTTCATTGCTGATTTCTTATCAACATGTGGTCAGAGAAGATGGCTTATATGACATGGATTCTTTGAAACATGCTGAGATTTCTTCTGTCCCTGTAGTCATGGTCAGTTTCTGTGTATGCTGCCTTCTGTGCTTGGAAAGAATGTGGTCTCCATTTGTTGGTGAACGATTCTATGTCTATTAGCTCACATTTGTTGGTTTTATTCTTCTAATTGTCTACGCCCTTACTAATCTTGTATTGGCACAATCAATTTCTTCTTACGTGGGTAGATTGGCATGAATATACATATTTGCAATTGGTGGATTTTTCCCATTAAATTATATATAATGTCATTCTTCACCCCTAAATTAAGGCTTTTGCCTTAATTTTTGTTTTGTCTGATTTATTCTCCAGCATTCTTTTGTTTTTTACGTAGTTTTTCATAGTATATATTTTCCATCCATTTATTTTCAACATTTCTCTCTCTCTCTCTCTCTGTGCGTGCATGTGTGTATTTTTGGTATGTCTCTTGTAAGTAGTGTAGAGATGCGGGGTTTTTTTTTTTAGTTTAAATTTTATGTATTCTTTAAATATGTAATCCAGCATAAATTACCAAATTCTAAATATACTAAAGAGGAAACAGTAAAAACTCTCCTTCTCATCTTCCCAGATTCTCTCTTCAGAGGCAGCCAAAAAATTATTAGTTTTTTCCAAGTAAGATCACTGTGAATACAAATAAATATAGTAGCTACATTTATTTATTTTACGGTGGCATTATATGTGCTGTTCTGTACCTTGCATTTTCAGATCTCAGAGATCTACCCTTAACATACATAAAGAACTTCCTCATTCTGTTGAGTGACTGCAGTTGATTCACTTTTGAATGTATCCTGGTCTGTTGAACTTATCTCCCATCAGTGGATTTTTAGGTAATTTCCAAATCCTTTACAAACAACGTTGTGATGAATAATCTTGTACAAACATTATTTAAATACGTGCGAGTGTACGTATAGAAGAAATTTCCAGAAGTGGAAATGCTGGAACAAAGGGTGCATGCTTTCATAATCCTGACGGATCTATAGATGTCACCCAATTACCCTCCACAGAATTTTGTCAGTTTACACTCCCGCCAGAAAAGAATGTTCTACCTCGTTCTGACGCCCACCTGCTGGTTTTCCCATTTCGTCACCAAATCAGCCAAGGACCTAGGACCAAGAGGACCAAGTCAGCAAAGAGTCCTCTGTTGGGATTTTAAACATGGTACTGATGAGCCGAGAGATGGAAGAGTGAGCGAAGTCAAACGTGGGGTGGTGAGGCGGGAACCCGTAGCTCCTTGAGGCCTGGCAGGGAGGCAGTGTGACTGGACCCCAGGAGCCGGGCCTTGGAAGCAGCTGGAAGGATGACAGGCCTGCCTAGCAGGAGCTGGGAGGATGGGAGGGGGGGCACTGTCAGGAGAGAGCTGGAGGATAAGTAGCTGCCCGCAGTTAGAAATAACCCCCGGGCAGCCAGGGAAGGGGAGAAATACCCTGGCTTCTCCCTTCCACTGCCTTCCAGACCGCCTGCCAATGCCTCACGTTTCTGAAAAGGACCCGGATTCAGCCAGAGCTTAGGAAATGCATTTTCCCATGAATACAGACCAGAGCAGAGAAAGAAGGGGAGCAGCTCTGAGAGCAAATCAGGCCAGTGACTGGCACAGCCCAATCTTTTTGTGCTCAGTCCCGTTCTCACCGGCCGCCCATATTTAATGGTCATGCGACAATGATGTCCTGTGCAGTGTGACAGAGCTCAATGATCCTTTGTACCAGCACTCAAGCCCTTCCCCCCAAATGAGGATGTATAAAGCCCCTCACTTACCACAGGTGTCTCAAAAGCCTAGATGTTCAGGTCTGGATGTTTCTTCTGATTGTGAACTTAAGTACCATTGGCATCCCTCGTACATAATCATCAGGGAGTGAGAAAGAAAAAGAAAAAAAAAGTTAGCTAATAAATACCTACAAAGGCAGACACAGCTGTTCAGTCTTCATATCTGTAGCTGGCCACGAGGCTGCAGGTGATGTTTATGACTTTCTCCTTCCATGACCCGTTCAACATTCCCTTTGTCCTCTGCCAACACGTGGCTGTTTGGGGAATCTTTACCTGGTAGAGTGGCAGGAATCTTTTCTTTCCCCCAAGAGTCTGATTTCTTAATAGTCCCGCCTTTATTGAGTAAAATGCCTTCCATTTACTACGGGTCATGTGGTACTAAAAGGCACCAAGAGATTGCTTTCTGCTCCAGACATAGCCTTCCCTGCCCATGGTGTATCAGAAAGCCTATTTCCTCTGGGTAAATGAGATTATTCCCCTCCACCAATCTGATAACCTCTTTCCCTGCCCATTGGTTCCAAGTAGCCCAATGGCAATCTCAACTTCCAGTTCTGTGCAACTATTCTTGTGTTGCTGGTGGACACATTCCTCTCTTGGGAGTCAATACTCCTAATTGGGCAGAGCCCAGGGTTGCAAGACTGGAAGCTTTCTGTGATGGGCCATCAGGTATAGTGAGAAGTCATTCCTCTATCTCTGCTCCTGGGCACCATGGGGGAAACCACATATATATGGGTTTCTGGTTCAGACCATGTACTGCATCCTGTCGGGACAGTATCCCAACTGTACAGTCTCAAACTTCCAGAAGGCCGTCCTGCCAGATGCTTCTTGATGATATGGTACATATTAAAACGAGCCAGGAAGGAAAGAGTTGGCAATGGATTTGAGAGTAAAATAGGCGAATGACTGGCAAGCTCACCGATGTGGTGCATTATCCAATGTATTGGATCTTTGCCAGTCTTGTAGATGAAAACCCTTAATGTGTTTTTATTTTTCATTTCTTTTGAATGTCTTTTTATGTATTTAGGAGCCACTTAGATTTTCCTTTTTGTGAACTCTTGATTTTTAAACAATTTATGTTTATTTATTTATTTATTTTTTTTTAGTAAGTAAACTTCACCCCCAACATGGGGCTTGAACTCATGACCCCCAAGATCAAGATTTGCATGCTCCACTGCTCCACTAACTGAGCCATCCAGGCACCCCATGAACTTTTGATATTTGTGCTTGTTTTTCTTTGGAATATTGATGCCTATCTATGTTTTAGTGAAGTCAGCCCCTGTCTATAGATTTTTTCCCCCAGATTTGAAGTGCTACTTTGTCATATACTAAATTAAAAAAAATTATATTGAGTTCTATTTATGGACTTTTAGACCTGTTATCTTGGTCTATCTTCTTATTAATGTATTAATATTACCTTATTTTATTTCTTGTGCCTTTCTATTGTAATGTTTGCAGGGCTAATACCCCCCCCCCCCCAAACCCTTGGTCTCCATTTAAAAAAATTTCTGGATAACCTGGCTTTAAATTTTTACCACATTACCTTCATGATTAGCTTGTCTAGACCCAAAGTAAGTCATGTTATTTTTGTGTTGGGATCACATTCCCAAACACCACTGTCTACTGGGCCCTGTACAACATGGCCCCTGGCTTCCCCTCAACCTCATCTTCTGCCACGGTCCCCATATTTCCTCTCTTCCACTCTGGCCTCCTTGCTGTTGCTCAAACAGGAATTCCTTCATTTGCTGTTTTTACTTCACTCTGTTCGGCGAGTTTGAGAGGCCCCCACAGTGAACCACACTCCCGTCCGCAGTCATCCGGAAGGGAGCTCTGCCTGCCTGGGATTTTAGGGGGTAGCAGGTCCAGCCTCCCAGTCAGTGAGCAGTTACTTCTGTTCCTGGCCTTGGGGCTGAGTCTTAATCCTCTCCAGGCACTAGAGCCACCATTGCCCATGAAGCCACAGCCACAGCCACAGCCCCGGGCAGTGGGCTGCCCCCAAGTTCTCAGCCACGGCACCACTTCTGGTTCAGGCAGGAACCCGTTAGTCCCTGTTTCTCCAGGCAGCTGACCTCTTAGCTTCCACTGCCTGATTCAGACCCCAGAACCCAAGAGGCTCAAGGCTCCAGTTCCACCCGTTGCTTTGGTTCCCATCTGCTTCTGGTCTGTGGAGATGTTTAGTTTGTTTCTGAGGCCAGCTGTGTTTTACTGGATTTCTCTTTCGATATGTTGTTGCTCATTTTTATGTGTTTGGAGCAGAGGGGGTATGACGAACCATGAACTTGCAGCCCCATCTTGAACAGACCATGCACTTAGACTTGCAGCCGCTCAGTTACAACACTCTGAAGTCACTTTCACACAGGCTACTGCTAACATAATACATCATCTACCCTGTACCTGTGGGGTGGTTTGGGGCACAAATGCTGGAGCTTAGATCAACTCCTCGGCAGAGCAGTCGATGTGGAGGAAATGCAGGTCGGCGTGGCTGCAAATCTGAGGTCCCCAACCTTCTGCTGCCCTTATGCTTGGCTGGCTTCCTCTGTTTACTTCAGCCCTTGATCTGGCCCCTTCCCACAGCAAATACTAATAACAAAACCATCACTGTTATTATCATTATGATCCAGGCTGTCAGCTTAATCTCCTGCGGCAACTTTCACTCTTTTAAACAGGACGCATTCTTCCTTCTTTGTGTCTCAGGGGATTCTTTTCTTATCTAAGGCTTATTCTTCACACTGTCGTCATTCCTCCCCCTGGCCACCACCTCAGGTTGCCTGAGTCATCAATTTCCCCTTCATTTTATGCATGAAAACTGTACAATCCATATATCACGCCTGGCTCTTTGATCTCAGTATATTACCACGGGTGAGTGTCTCTCATCTTCAAAACAGTACATGACTCCGCACCCCTTTCAGCTACGACCTACCTTCCCCATCCTCTGTAGATCATGCTCCGCAGACCAATCTCTGCTTGCCACTCCCCAGTCCTCAGGTCCTTCTTTAGGTCGCTGCAATCAGGCAGCGATGGAACTCCCATTGTTCCACTAAAACCATGCAACAAGTACGTCATGAGCTTTAATTGCCGCATCTCCTGGTGCCTGCTTGGGTTTTACTGCTTGGCTTTTCTGCAACATTTGCCACTTCTTCCCTCTTGAAACCCTACGATTCCATGGATTGTATGGTGCTCTCACCTCTTATTCTCAGGACGGGTCTCGAAGAGTTGCATTTTGCCTCCTTTATGTTTGGAATGCCTCCTCCCAGCCCCGGCTCTAGCTTTGATCGTCTTCTTTCCTCACCCTGCACACGCCCTCTAGCTTTCTTGTTATGTGCAACAAGTGTCCTGTGGCATTTGTGTGCACGTGACTCCTGTACTGGATTGCATGGTATTCTCCCAAATTTGTGTTCACCTGGAACCTTAGAACGTGATCTTACTTGGAAATAGGGTCTTCGCAGGTGTAATTAGTTAAGACGAGGCCATCCTGGGTTGAAGTGCTGCAGTTAAGAGCCACCCAGTTTGTGGTGTGTCGATACAGCAGCTGTTAAGAAATAAATGCATCGGTCCTCTCCGCACTTGGGGAGACTTCCCCAGGGTGAGGAGGCTGTGCCCATGCAGGGCAACCCAGTACCTCCTTATAGCCCCTTCGGTCTGCTGGCTCAGCTCTCTCACATTTACAGTTTTAGATCAGAGATCTTCTATTTGACAGAGACAGTAACAGAGGGAAAAAAGACAGGACTTGTCTTAAGTGCTGTGAATCCCCGAGCAAGGTGCAACTCCTTTCATTTTTCAGTGGGAGGCTTTAGTTTCTGTCTTCCTGGGTTTCAAGATTCAGTGAGACGTCTCAGCATATAGTCGAGCCCATAAATGAGCCTTTCTTTGGAAGGCACCTACAGAGCAGCAGTGGATGGGGTTCTGCTTTTTCTTTGTCTTTCATTAACTTGACACCATCAGCCTCAAGCTTCAGTTGGCTCTTGTCACTCACACAACCTTCGAAGAGCCCGTTTGGAATGTGATACATTTGCGGGAGTCCTCTTTCTGGGCTAAAATGCCAAGGCATCTTTTGGGTCCATAACCTTGAGGTTTATGCTAGGTCAAGTGCCCCTGTCATCGCCATTTCCCCCCACCCCTTTCCATCTTCCAACAATTCTAACATTTTCTTAAGAATTCTGAAGTCGTCAAGAGAGCCAGCCTCCTGCTTCTGTAGTGATACTGTTTTCTCCAGATGCTTGCTAGCTCCCTTCTAGCTCTCCACACCTGGTAATTTACTAGCTCGTTTTGCTCCTAGAGTTGAATGACAACAGCTACGAGAACACTGATGACCACACTTGCGTAGCATGTCCTATCTGCCAACATATATGTCATATATGTTCTTACATATATGAACTCACTTGTTAATCTTTTGTGCCTTCTTTATAATCGTCTTTCATGTTAAACATTTTTGGTGTGCCATTTTAGTGCCTCTGTTGGTTCTGTAGGCAATTTTTTTAGTTATTTTCTCACGGTGGCCCCACAGTCTAGGTAAATACCGACTTAATTCTGGCAAAGTAGAGCAACTTTGTCTCACTACATCCCCACCCCAACCCTAAGCTATTATTGTCATATATTGTACATTTATATATATTACAAATGCAGCAACAGTGTTATAAGTATTGCTTTATACAGTCTTGTGTTGTTATAAAAAGCCTAAGACAAAAAATATATTCATTCCTTCCTGTGGATTCAGGTTAGTTTGGTGTCATATTCTTTTAACATGAAGGACAAGGAGAGAAAAAATCCATTTAACTTTTGTTGACCCCAAAATATCTTTATCTTGCTTGTATTCTTGAAGAATAGTTTTGCTGGATATAAAGTTCTTGGTTGACAAGGACAGGCTATTTATTTGTTGCACTTTAAATATGTTGTCTCACTACTTTCTGGCCTCTATTGGTGTGATGTGAAGTCAGACATTAATTGTATTGTTCCCTTGCACACGATGTATCACTTTATTCTTCGTTTCTTTTCTTTTCTTTTCTTTTTTGATTTTTAGCAGTTTGTGGTGTATGTGGGTGTGGCTTTCTTTATGATCATCCTATGTGGGGTTCTTTGCGCTCTTTGGATCTATAGGTTAATATTTAAAATTTTTTTTAGCGTTTATTTTTGAGAGACAGACAGACATACAGAGTGCAAGTGGGGGAGAGGCAGAGAGAGAGAGACGGAGACACAGAATCTGAAGCAGGCTCCAGGCTGTGAGTTGTCAGCACAGAGCCCGATGCAGGGCTTGAACCCACGAACCATGAGATCACGACCTGAGATGAAGTCGGATGTTTAACTGATTGAGCCCCCAGGCAACCCTGTAGATTAATATTTTTAGAATCAAGTTTGGGAACTTTTCAATCATTATTTCTTCAAATGTTTTTTCTGCTTTTTTCTCTCTCTTTTTCTGGAACCCTCATTACATGTATGTTGTCTTTCTGGATGTTTTCTCTCAGATTTCTGAGACTATTTTTTTTTTAATCTTTTCTTCTCTCTGTTCTTCAGATTGGAAAATTTCTATGAATCTGTCTTCAAGTTCAAGTTCACTGATGGTTTCTTCTGTAAGCTCAAATCTGCTTTGAATCCTACTTTCATTTTACACGTGGAGAAACTGAGTACTAAAGAGGTTAGACAATTGCTTAATGCAAAAGTGGGCAAAATGTTACTTAAAGGACAAAATAGTAAATATTTTAGGTTTGCATTCATATGGCCTCTGTACAACCATTCAGCTCTGCCACTGTAGCTCAAAAGCTACATAGACAATATATAGACAAATGATTGCAACTGTGTTAAAAAAAAAAAAAAAAAAAAAAAAAAACTTTTATTTACAAAAACATGGGACCAGCCTGTGGGCTGTAGTTTGCTGACCTTAGGCCTGAGTTTTGCAAATAGCAATTAGCATAGCTGGGATCCAAGTGTCCTTTCTTCAAAGTCTGTGCTCTTTCCATTGTCTCACACTGCCTCCTATGAATGGATTGTTCTAGTCTTTTCAGTGGTGAAATCATCCTGGGGGAACCACAAATACTAGACAGAGCATCAGATTTATTTTTCATCACTTTCTTTACTCAAGGATTTAGAACATCTGTTGTAATAATAGATTCTTTCCCGATCTTTCTTTCTCTCTACCTTCTTTCCTTCTTCCTTGCCATTCTCTCTCTTGCCTTCCTTTTTCCTTCCTTCCTTCCTTCCTTCCTTCCTTCCTTCCTTCCTTCCTTCCACCGTTCCCTCCTCCTTTCTTTTTTACTATCAGTCACCTTTGCAGAGTGGCTGTACTACCTTTCTTTTCTTTTTTTTTTTTTTAAGGATCTTTATTCTCCACTGAAATGTTTTCATTTTTTGCCTGGGGGAATTGCTGGTGACACTCTGTGTTATAATCCTCACATAGAAAAGTAGTAATTAGAAAAGAAAGTAAGGATGTGAATGGTGCTGTTGGCGTTCCCACCTATAAGCTATAAATAGAATAGAAGTAATCTATTTTACTTTGATGATCTTTGATTTTTTTTTCATAGCCTCAAGAAAAATCTCCTAGGGGGCCAGAAAGTAGGGAAGGATGCAAATTTCAATTTCTTCTCAATTTTCTAAGGATGATTCCTTTCTAGAATAATTTCTTTTCCTCAACCTGGCTTTGTCATTCATAACCGGACATGCACTGTTCCGGCCAATCTTGGGCTGTATCAATGGCTGCCCTGGGCTTCTAGGGAAAAACTTCCATCCCTTGTGTTAAAGATCTGGTACCAGCTCCAAAAGGTGAATTGGATCCTAGAGTCATACCTGTCACAGCCCTCCTGTGGCCATGAAACTTGGGTACATCCAATAGAATGTTTTTAACAGAAAGCAGTAGAATACCCAACTGAAAGTAGCTTAAATAATACACTTTTGAAATCATGCATAATAAAAATTTCTTCATTAGGGCATTCCAGGTCACTTCTGTCATTCAACAGTATTACCAGGGACTGTATTTTCCCCATTTTTCTCCTCTACCCTCTTCCCTGTAGTGGCTGCATCCTTAGAATTATCTCCTCAGGGTTAAAAGTTGGTGGCCAAGGTTGAAGGGATCATCTGTAGACAAAACACTTTGACTAAAGAGAAACCCTTTCTAGAATGGGTCAGACACTCAAGCTCTCACTGCAGAGGCGGTTGTTAAGAAAACTGATGCTTTAGCTCTCTAAAATGGAGTTGGTTTCCACTAGAATAGAAGAAGTGGGTGGGAAGCGGAAGGTTAGGCTGATGACACCATCAGTTTTGTAGGAACCTATTTAGTCCAGATGGTTCTGCTCCAGGAATGTTTTCACCAGTGGGTATGGGATACAGCCTTTCCCTGTTAACCACACTCAGCCATATTGTTGGCTGGGCATGAGGTGAAAGGGAGACAGCATCTCCACTGTTCTTTCTGTCCTTTGCCTCCTTAGCAATCCCTGGTGAGGTGTCTTTCCTTTTAGGTTCCTTTTGATCTCTATGAAGTGTTGGCAATATGTTCTCTCTTTGCAGAGAATTTCCTTTTGTTTGTACCAGCAGTAACAACTTAATGTAAGCCCTGCGGTCAGTCTTTCAGAATTTGTTTCTTCATTCAATCATGTACTCAACGTCCGTCACATGCCAGGCACTGTGTCAGCCACTGGGGTTACAAGATGAGTCAAAGAAATGCCTACCCTCAGGGTCACAGTTCTGGGCTTTGAGTGGTGCTAGGTTTTCTTTCTGGGCCCATCACTCTGTGACTCTGAAACTTTTTTTTTCTTTTATGCTCTGGACAAGGGCTGATATCCTTCAGATAGTATTGCAGGAAATCACCACTAGTCAATTCGAACCAGCTCATAAGATGAGAAATATTTGTTCTTCTTGTCCAGTCTCTTTATCTTTCAGTTGGAATGCCTGCACGAGTCTAGTCAGCTCTGAATCTTCCACAGGATATAAGGCGGGACTAGAAATGGCCACAGTCCTCAACATTAGTTGGATTCCGACTGGAAGGTTACGTGAGAGAGGCATTACCTGTCCGGCCATGGCTTGGCCTCCAGGACAGTGGCGTGAAGGATCCTGAAACAGATGCAGTCTGTAGTCCCACCCAGAATACCGACACCAGAACATTTTACAGTAGAAAGGTTACCAAAGCTCTCTGCCTCATCCTGGAATCGGATGTCCTTTCCTCAGACCAGGAACTCAGCTGGGTTGGGACATAGGAGAGAAGAAGCAGGTGACATTGGTGGGAAAGGACCCCCTGCATCTTCCCTCACCACTTCCCTTATCTCAGTGCTCAGAGCAGCACATAAAATGATGTCACAAAGACCCCTTTGGCATCTCAGAACAGAAGCTTCAGGCCATTGGAGGATCTGCTTTGGTTTTTCTTTGTTTCAGCGAAAAGGGAAAATTAAAAAGGCAGCTTGACTTCAGAGATGGCTGAATGTCAACGGACCTGTAATATACATCGTGAAGAATGTTCTATCAAGTATGGGCAAGCAGGGACTCATGTATATGGATTTCATTAGAAAAAGAAATCTGTTACTTAGTTTGGGATTTGGGTCATCTATATTATTTTTCTTGAATTTGAAGTCACTTTCCTAGTGGAATATGTGTTTTGAACTTGCTGGGGAGAGGAGGGCACTTCTTTTATTTAGATTTAAGTGCACTTTGGCTAAGAACAGGGCTGGTGAACTCAACTATGAAATGCTCTTTGGTTCAGACATCTTTATCTCACCCACATGGGGAGATAACATGGAAATTGACCATCTCACGCCTTCTGTCAGAGATTGGCAGCTCCAGTCTGAGGTTTGTGATTTGTGAGGGAACCTGAGTGAAAATGGCACACACGGCTGAGAAGATGATCCCAGGCATGCCACTCACTATACTTTTTTGCCCAAACTTCACCTGATGGTGAAGACAACGTCTATTTCCCCATGCACCAATTCTTACTGAGATTCATGTCTAGAAATATTTATCATCGTACTATTTGTAATTCAAAATAATTTGCAAAGGGCCATAACATGCACTGTTTGGAGAATGGTCAATAAATTATGGTTCAGCCATACGATAGAAGAATTTTACAGCTATTAGAAATATTATTAGGGGCGCCTGGGTGGCTCAGTTGGTTAAGTGTCCAACTTTGGCTCGGGACATGATCTCACAGTTCGTGAGTTCGAGCCCCACATTGGGCTCTATGTTGACATCTCGGAGCCTGGAACCTGCTTTGGATTCTGTGTCTCCCTCTCTCTGCCCCTCCCTTGCTCATACTCTGTCTCTCTCTCAAAAATAAATAAAAACATAAATAAATAAATGAATAAATAAATAAATAAAAGAAATATTGTTATAGGAGCATATTTATTGACAGGGAACAACCTTTTTTAAAAATTTATTTATAATGTTTATTTATTTTTTAGAGAGAGAGAAAGAGCACTAGTGGGGAAGAGGCAGAGAGAGAGGGAGACACAGAATCCAAAGCAGGCTCCAGGCTTTGACCTGACCTGACCTGAGCCGAAGTTGGACACTTAATCGACTAAAGCACCCAGGGGACAATCTTACGCTATAATCTTAAGTGAAGAAAACATTAAGTGAACTATAATGGCATGACTTCAATTTTTGAATATATGTGCATATATACATATTTATGTAGTCATTTATTCAACAAGGATGGATGGAGTGACTTTTATCTGCCAGATACTGTGCTGGATCCTGAGGATATGAGCCAAACAAGGGTAATTAAATCCCTGCCTTCATGGAGTTTATAGTCTCTTATGCATAGGAAATGCCATGGCAGCAAATACATCATATGTTCATGGTAGTTTTTCTGGTTACTGGGTGACTTAAACTTTTTTCTTTATGTATTTCTATATCTTCTAGATTTCCTGATAAAATTAAATATCTTTTATAGATTAAAAAAAGACAACAGATGTCTTTTTATTCAAATGAACAGAACTGAGGGGCACCTGGGTTGGTTGAGCATCCAACTCGTGATATTGGCTCAGGTCATGACCCAGGGTTGTGGAATCAAGCCCTGTGTCGGGCTCTGCACTGAATGTGGAGTCTGCTTAAGATTCTCTCTCTCCCTCTCCCTCTGCCTCTCTCCCCTGCTGGCACTCTAAATACATACATACATACATACATACATGCATGCATATATAAGCAGAGCTGAAAACCTGCCTCCTGGCATGAGACGCTGTCCCTGAGACTGAAAGGTCAGCTCGACAAATTGAAAGAGCTTTGCCTGGGGACCAGGAGACTGTCATTAACCCACTACATGACCGTGGACAAGCGACTTTCCTCTTTGGGTCTCCATTTCTCTTCCCGTATGATGATAGTCTGACCCAGATGATGTTTAAGGTCTTTCCAGCTCTAATGTTCAATGCATGAAACAGTACTTGCAGAGACTTTAGATGGGAGGAGAATTTCCATAGAAGCAAACCTACAGGTCAGTATAGCACCTGCTCTTACCATACCAGCACAATTTTGTTGTGGCTTCTTATCCCACACGCAAATGTTATCTTTAATTTATGTGCAAATCATTTTTTCATGCATTCTAGTCTCTTCCTCCTCTATCCTTTGCCTTTTTCATACCCGGGAGAAACTAGGGGGAAAATGATAATGATGATCCTAATCTTCTCTTTGTCTAATTCTCCGTGTGCTCTAAAGCAAATAGTTTTTCATCCATTACTGACTATCCTTCCTGGTCCCCTCATAGATGCAAGAGACGATACAAAGTGAGAATCAGACATGATTTTGACCCTCGGAGCTTGAAACATCCATGGAGAGACGCGGTGAGGGCTTACGAAGCAAGGTGAGAAGGGCATAGCAGTGCATGCCAGGCTGGCCCGTGTTCCATCACAATATGGCACAGGTATTGACAAAAAGGAGACAATGGCATGAGTGAGACTAGTCAGGAGAAGATTTCTGCAGCAGGCAAAGTGTGAGCTAAGCCTTACAGGATGGGCATGATTTAAATAGATACAAGGAGAGGAGATCATTTCTAGCAGCATAACCACAGTGACCAGGGAGGAAAAGCCATTGACACTAGG
This sequence comes from Puma concolor, assembly GCF_028749965.1. Lineage (NCBI taxonomy): Eukaryota > Metazoa > Chordata > Mammalia > Carnivora > Felidae > Puma > Puma concolor. The sequence goes on from NC_141670.1 coordinate 27,583,590, forward strand.
GTTGTGAGACTGGGCAAATAAAATTATAGGATGCCCAAGTAACTTTGAATTTCAAATAAACAATGAATGATTTTCTAGTATAAGTATGTCCCGTACTTAGCACATACTTACACTAAAAATTATTTATTGTTTATCTGAAATCCTAATATACCAGGTTTCCTGTATACTATCTGGCAACTCTAATTGGCATTTGTTCATGTGAGTATGCATTAACATCTAAGAAAACCTCAACTGTTCTAAGAAGATGATTCAAATTCCTATCCCACCATCTTGGACATTTAGGGACCTGTACTGGCTCTGCCACTGAGTGTCTACTGGGTTCTCTCGAGTGAGTAATTCGTGGACTCCATTCCTTTTTGCACCATTTACAAAATGAAGCGTGTTGTACAGATGTCTGTGTGTTCCGGGCAGGGTATTAGCACGAACATTTTGATATTAGATAAGGGAACCAGATCATGCCTGTCATTGCCCAGATAGGAAAAGCTGATGCCCCTCTCTTTCATTTCTAGCCCGTGGCATTCACTGATCCATGCTAACACTTTGTCTCCTGTCCCTTTGTCTGAGCACAGCTGGAGTCACTCAATTCACTTGCGTTCTCAGAACTGTCTGCATCTTCTATGTGTGATGTGACTGCCTTTTCTTCACATTGTTGTCCCGCCCTTCTCAAATTCCTCCCCAAATGCAATGGTCCCTGTGACCTCTCTTGAATGCCTGCTGGAGAGGAACAGAAAATATTAAGATCCCAGTTCTGTCTTCTCTGTCCCTCAAAAAAAAAAAAAAAAAAAAAAAATTGCCACCACCATAAAAGTCAGCACAAGGGAAGGCAGCAGGGGCAGATAATCATCTGCTCCTTCTCGACAGGATGGAATCAGCCAGATTTTCACTTGTGGAAGTCACCCATTTTCCAGACGTGAGCATCATTTTTCCTTCCACCAGAAAACTGCAGGAAAGGCCACGCCCTGTCCCTGTTCTCTGCAGCACCTGTGTGGTGTTGGCAAAGGACTGTTTTTCCACAGTAACAACAACAGATTTTGAAATGTGTTCCCTCTTCTCAGTTAAGTGCTCATTTACATGAGGCAAATTCTCTTTGTTCAAGAAAACTGGGCCTCCAGAAGAGGTCATTTGCTTCCATGAAGCTGCTCGCCCACTTACAACTCTCGAGCTCTCCCCAGCACTCTTGGCCTTGGTGACCCGATGGCCTGGCAGGACCACCAAAGCCTCTGAAGCGGCCAAAGCACAGGCTCTGCGCCAGGCAGAAACGCGACTTTGATGGGATTTGTTCAAAGTTGGCTCTGGAAACAGGCAAGTCATTTGCTTCCGGGTCAGGATTACTTTACAGTAGATCCAGATGACCCCATCCTATCGTGCATTCTTTTTGGATCACGAGCTCTTTAAAGAGGGCTCTTGAGGTTCTAAGTGGCTGAATTCTGCACCCACCGTTGGAGGTGCTTTAGAGTTCAGCTGGAGCTCAGTTGAACCCCCAGCAGTGAGTATATTTTGCCCACTTTGCTCTGACCCGGGCTTGCATCCTGTAGGAAAAGCGGCCTCCTGAAGCCACCGAACAGCAGACGTCACTGGGCATCCAAGAGCTTGTAGATTGTGGGGAAGGACCTCAGAGTCCATCTAATCCACGTGACTCCTTGCTCAGAAAAGAGATTGCCTCCTCTTTAGACCATTAGGAAAGCTCCACTTTCCCAGACAGACTTACTTTTCACCTACCCAGTCCCCGCGGCCCACGCGTCCAGGTATGTGATAGGGTAGCTGCCTGGAGGAGCGTGGGCCTACTGGCTTTTGAGAGAGGCCTGTGACTTGGCAGGGTGGTGGCACCTGATTTGGCAAAGGCCACGTACTTCTTTTGTCTGTATTGAAGCCACATAGGAGAATTAAGGAACATAAATTCTGAAAGATTAGATTGGATAAGAACAAGGCAGCTGTTGTTTTGCCAGGGCCTGAAGGGTATTGCAAAGTTTGTTGGACCCACTCCTGTTCTATTTAGCAGTTTCCCCCGTCTTAGTCAGCTCTGGCTGCTAAAACACAATACTATAGATGGGGCGTATGAAATACCATAAACAGACACATCTCTGAGTTCTGGAGGCTGGGAGGTCCAAGATGAGGGTACCAGTGCGGCTAGGTTCTTGGTGAGCGCTCTCTTCCTAACTTGCTGTTGACTGCCTCCTTGCTGTGCCCAAACATGATGGAGAGAGACAGAGACAGAGACAGAGACAGAGACAGAGAGAGAGGTTTCTCTGGTATCTCTTCTTACAAGGGCACTGATCCCAACATGGAGACCCCACTCTCATGACCTCATCTAAACCGAATCACCTCTCAAAGTTCCACCGTGTTGGAGAGTAAGTTTCAACACAGGAATTTTTGGAGGGCGTGAACATTCAGTCCATAACACCTCCTTTCTGGTTCAAATATTACTGCTGTTGTCCCTCCCCTGCTGACCAAGTACATGGTGTGGCTCATGAAAAGGGGAGGAAGCTATATCTGAACTTGGCTGAAAGGAGGATGGACGGCTGTTACACTTCTGGGGACTCAGCTGGGCAGTGGTCAGGGGCAGCACCAGAAAGATGGTCTCCCCCTGCTCAGAAGATCCCAAGCCTGTGAGCCTATCTGACTAGTCAAACATGGCTCCAGACTAACTTTCTCTCCCAGATCTCATCTGGACAGTTAGGACATTTCTAGAAAAGGATGGAGTAAAATTTTAGTATCTCCTCTCCCCTTTCTTTTATCTCTAGTGAAATGAGTTGAGGGTGACTAAATGGATGCACTCACTCTTCCAGAAGCTCTCTTAGTATTGACTTAAAATCCATGAATATCACAGAAACTGTCATGGTGTCACCACTCCTGCATATTTCATTGTCTCCCCTTATATTGGTTTCTTCCAGGTGCTGCTGTCTTAGCCTAGATCAGACACCCGAGGCAAGTACCTTCTCTCATTCTGGGTCTTCACCAGAGTCTGAGGCACTCTTCTTCATTCAGTGTTGGAATGTCGCTGGTCTGGAAAGGTCCTTAGAGACATCCAGTCTGTTTCCTTTAAATAAAAAAAAAAAAAAAATGTTTATTTATTTGAGAGGGAGGGAGAGAGAGAGGGCATGAGCAGGGGAGGGACGGAGAGAGAGAGGGAGAGAGAGAATCCCAAGTATGCTCCAGGCTGTCGGTGCAGAGCCCGACGTGGGGCTCAAACCCACGAACTGTAAGATCATGACCTGAGCCGAAGTTGGATGCTTAAACGACTGAGCCATCCAGGCACCCCAAGATCCAACCTGTTTCCTTAATTAATTAATTTTAAAAAAGTCTTAAATGTTTATTTATTTTTGAGAGAGAGAAAAAGAGAGACAGAGACAGAGTGTGAGTGGGGGAGGGGCAGAGAACGAGACACAGAATCCGAAGCAGGCTCTAGGCTCCAAGCTGTCAGCACAGAGCCCCATGTGGGGCTTGAACCCACAAGCAGTGAGATCATGACCTGAGCCGAAGGTGGATGCTTAACTGACTGAGTCACCCAGGTACCCAGGAAATTCAATACTTTATTCTGATTTTCAAATGCCATAAACTTAGTCAGTACCTGGCTACACTGTTTAAATATGACCAATGGGTCAGGGCCTTACCTGGTCTCTCCCTGCGGGGTTTTAGAATATTCTTTGAAGCCAGGAGCAATCTGGATGAAGGGAGTTTGGGCACGTGGGGGTCATGAGTGTCTGTGAGAACAGTGGTTAAGTTTTGACCCTCTTTGAGAGGGCCACGCACACTGCAGGAGGAGGGGGCTTTGGGCTCAGTGCGGTGTACTTCTTTCCTGAATTCTAGGTGTGCAAATCATTCATGGCCAAATGTTTACTGTTCTCTAGGAAAATTCAACCCTGTACTGAGCTCAGGGAAGGTGTCTGTCTGTTTGCTTGTTTGTTTCTTCTTGTAAAATTGTAAATTCCTTCTGTTGCATAGAAAGCTCTCCTAAATCCTCCACATTTTAAAAAGCTTAAATTGTGTGGTTGTGTTTGGAAATCATCTCAGGAAAGCCTCTGCAGGTCTGGATAAAGGATTAGTATAAGACTTTTCATTTAGATGGAACTCATTAAAAGTCAGGCATGCGGGGGCGCCTGGGTGGCGCAGTCGGTTAAGCGTCCGACTTCAGCCAGGTCACGATCTCGCGGTCCGTGAGTTCGAGCCCCGCGTCGGGCTCTGGGCTGATGGCTCGGAGCCTGGAGCCTGTTTCCGATTCTGTGTCTCCCTCTCTCTCTGCCCTTCCCCCGTTCATGCTCTGTCTCTCTCTGTCCCAAAAATAAATAAACGTTGAAAAAAAAAAAAAATTAAAAAAAAAAAAAGTCAGGCATGCGAAGGCTGCTTTCACTATTGCACTGGAATAGTTAACAAGTAAGTCACAACCACAGCAGCAACAGTAAGTCAAACCTACCACTGCAGTCAACATTTATTTAGCCTTTGCTGTGTGCCAGACACTGTGCTAAATGCTCTGCAACCCTTATTTCACTTAATTCTTGAGACCCATCGAGTGGTTATCTTGGCAAAGAGGCAGCCAAGGAATCTTGTCTCTTAGATATTTTCCAACTTCTTAGCCCAAATGGCAGAATTTTAAGTCATGTGGTAGAGTGAGGTGAGTAAGTGAGCCTGCTCCTCACTCTTTTCTCAAAGGAAGAAATCATTTGATTCTCTGGAAAGGGCATTGAAATCCATTTGGCTTGGGTATACAAAAACAGTGCCTTCTGGGCTTCCCGCTCTGGAAAAGGACAAATGGGCATTCAAGGACTGGCCATGTGCTCAGTCATTTCCTGAACAAAATTTATTAGGTGTCCATGGTGCCAGGCATGACGTTGGATACTGATCCATTGTTGTCCATACACCTAGTTTAGAGATGCTCTTGGATTTGGAGCACGAATTGAGTTCTAAGACCTTTATCTAGGGCCATGGAAAACAATAAATGCTTGATAAGGTTTCATGAAAAAGGCTAAAGAATATGGAAAAGGATAAATCAAATGGGCTCAGGGGCCCCGCCCACCCTCAAGAATCTGTTGCTGGAGCTCCACTCCTTTCACCTCCAAAGTGTGATGTTCTTAGGTAATGTCTCTTAGCACAGCACAGATCTATGTAGAAGGCAAAGCTGTCCTGACAGGAGGGACCACTAGGACAAAACAGTGTTGGAAGTTACAGAGACACAAGTTCAGTCACATCAGCTGCAACCCACCTGACTGATGTCCCTTAACGCATTCACCGCATCTCTGTAGTTAGTTTCTCTTCCTCGCTCTGGATTTCCATTTTCCTTTCCTTTCTTTCCCAGATAAAGCCTCTTCTTCCTTTTCCCTGGCCAATAAAGAAGTACGATCCATTCTGGCTGTGTGCTTGGGCCTCACCTTTGAGGTCAGATTACAGCCTAAGTACCTGAGTCTTAATAGTTTCTTGTTTTCCCCTGAGGCATTTCCCGGGATTAGTCTTTGCTTTGCTCACTGCCTCTGCTCTTTCTCTTCTGGTTGTTACTTTTTTTTTTTTTTTTAATACCTGACATTTTAGGTCTTTATTTTATAATGAATATATCTTATGACTGTAAAAATGCCATCACATCATACTTTGGTCTTCTGTAGTTTTCTGAAAAGTTCCTTTCATGCCTATTTTTTTAAAAAAAATGTATACCATTTGAACTTATTTAGGAGGTATGGCACGGTGACCTAGTTTTTGCTGTTGTTTAGGGACAGAGTTGAATTGTCAAAGATAATGCCTTATCATCTGGTTTTTTTGTTTGTTTGTTTTTGTTTTGTTTTGTTTTGTTTAGCCAGTTTCCTAAAAAAAAAAAAGAGCCTAATGCACAGCTACAGTGCTAATACTTTATTAAGAAGTGCAAATCCAGGGTAACCAGAATTGGGGAAAAGAGAAGTGAGGTAGAGAAGCTGCTACGTCATAAGGGATACAGCTAGCTGCTCAGCCACATGGGATGAATCAAGGCAGGTGACACAGAAATATCGTGTTCGGAATAGTCCCCTGGAGGAGGAATGGAGAAGCAGTTTATTTGTTGGCTCCCTTCTATCTTTTGTCTCTCATAGATCAAGGTTTTTCTCGTGGGAAGTTAAGCCCTGCATTTGCAGGTTGCACAGCCCAGCTCCAGGGGAATCCAAAGCTCCTGCCCTGGGTTTGAACTTCAGGCAAATGCAGGCATGGTGGGAGCAGCTCTGGAAGACTCCAAGGCTAGCCTCAGATGGAGCAAATAGTGGGGGTGCCCTAGAGAGGGGAGGCTGATTAAAGGGGGTCTCCTAATTCCATGGTGGGTCCAGCCCAATCAGGAGGTGGGAGATGGCCCAGGTGGGGAGGGAAAAACACTGGCTACCGTGCTGCTTAAAAAATGTTAGGGGTCAGAATTGGCTCTGTCTTCAGGACCTTCAGGACAGCAAGAGTCAGTGAACTTTTTCTTAAAAGGTCAAATGGTAAATATTTTAGGCTGCAGGGATTATGTGTCAACAGATAAAATGAAGGCTATGATGCAGGTACTTATGTAACTATTTAAAATGCCATCATTTAAAAGTGTAAAAATCATCGGTGGCTGGCAGACCTTAAAAAGTAGGCCCAGTTTGGCCGAAGGGCTATGATGTGCTGATCCCTGTTTTAGAGAACAGATGTCTAAGGGTTCCACTCAACCTCCGTAGAAGGTCTCGGATCTTCCCAGGCACCAAACAGAATTAGGTTTTTCTAGGACTTTAGTGAGACCCAGGTCTTGGAGAGGAGAAGTCACCTGGGGTTGGCCTGATGGGCCAGTGTGGTTTGGACTCTGCCTGAAGGCTTCACTGATTGGTTTCAGTTTTGCTGGGGTGTGTGCAATGCTGGGCTGCCATCGGCTCACGCTGGCTTGCCGAAGCTGAATCTGCACATACTTCCCAAGTCCACATCCGGAGGTGGCGCCTCAGTATCTCGACCTTGGCCACAGCACGAAGAGCTATACCACGGAACTCACTGAATGGTCCCGGTCGGGGCTTCCTTGGGAGCAGGAAGAAGAAGCACTTGTAAATATTTACCAGTCCACCACTGGCCATTTGCTTTTCATTCATTTCTCCTGGAGCGTTTTTCAGCGATGGTTAGTCTGTCACTTGGGGGGAAACACGGAAAGCTGACAGGAGGGCTGAACAAACAGGGCTGCTGGTTTAAACTTGTGGGGAGAAGCCAGATGACCTGAAGGAGCTCAGGGCCTGTTAGTCATTTGCCTACTTGACACGGTCCCTTGCGTGTGCCACAGTGCCTCAAACTCAACCAGTCCAAAAGGGTCTCAGAGCTTCCTCACCCTTAATAAATGGCACCGCAGCTACCTGGATCCTCTCTCTCCCTCTCCGTGTCTTTCTAACTCCTGCCCGCCAGTCAAATGAACCCTCACGTCCTGCCGACAACGCTTCTTCTGCATGGTACCCTCATTCCCGCCCTGCCTGACCTGTTAGCTGGTCTCCTCTCACCGGTTATACCCCCTGCTGGCCCATTCTCCTGCCCAGAATAATTCTAGAATGTCAGTGTGCCCTTTCTGGCTTTAAACCTTTCAATTATGCTGCTTCTAGAATCAAGTCGAAACTCCTGATCGTGCTTTACAAGTCCATTTGAGTCAGCGAGGCTGCTGACCCAGCCCCGTCTCTAACTCCTGGGGTTCTCACCATCTTTCTCTATGTTTTGGTCCCGCTGAACTTCTGTCACTGGAATGGACCGCGTTCCTGCTCACACGCTGTTCTCTGCCCACGCCAGTTTATCAGGCGAATTCTTTACACCCTTCCCATTTTAGCTCACTGAATCTGACTTTCTTTGAGAAGTGTCCTTCACCCTTCTGCTCAGGTGGCAGGGCCGGCTGCTTTGTCTCCAGCGGGCAGCAGGTGTCCGGGGCCTGCTACTTAGCTGCCCCCGGAGCCTGTGCCCCCTGAGCTTCCAGCCCAGCTGTGCTCACCGCACGGTTTATTTGCTCGCTCTCTGTGAACCCGAGAGGGAGACCCCAAACTCTTAAAGCTACACCACAGTAAGACATCAGAACACCTTTAGAACTAACCGAGTGGCTCCCGGAGCCCAGCACTTTGTAGCAGGTGGATGTGGCTCTAGTTTTGGGGGATCCCTGGCATTACGACACGGTCCTCAGGCTAAGCAAAGGCAGCCGGAATGGTGTACCGTGCTGTCCGACGGTTTCTGGCCCATGGGAGCTGCTTCCATCCTTCTCCCAGCGGTCTGTGCACTTGGGTTTAACACTCATGACTTTTTGGTGATTGGGGAGGATCAAGATAACAAGGGGCTTCCGTACATGGGACACACGCATAATACATTTGGGGTGTTGCTGTTGCAACTGTAGTTCTAAAAACGGTAGCACTTGAGACCTTTTCAGAGGATCAAGTTTGAATGAAAATGAAAACAGTTCGGGGGCGGGCAGTAGTCTCAAGGGCACAATCCTGCATGTCCCACGACGGTGACTGGGATTAAGGTAGTGTTTGCTAGTCCAGGCTGCCTTCCTCCTCGGTGCCGCTCGCCATCTGTCAGCTCACAGCACTCTCTAGTATTTAAACAATTTCCAATTGCAATCTCTTAAAATAAAGCTTAATATATTCACATCTGGTGGTTTCCTGCTCCAGTTATGCTTAGTTTTGGCCTTCATTTTTAAAAAACTATTCTGTGATTGCTTTGTGTTGCTTTGGGAGGGTTTCTGGATTAGGGATTTGTGACTCTCTTTGATTGCATTGTGATTGCATTTGCAAGTGACAGAACAGAGAGGAAATCTGAAGGCTGTTTTTACCATGCGTCTGTGGGTACCAGCCCTGGCTGCAGATCAAAACCATTAGAGTGATTTTTTTTTTTTTTTAAAGTACAGATTGCTGAGCCCTGCCCCATACATCCTGAACAGAATCGCCAGGCACGGAGCAGGACATTTAGTTTATAAAGCTCCCCAGGTGAGTCCGATGTGCAGCCAGGAATGCTAACCGTAAATACTAGTGATTTTCAAGTCTTATCAGAAATTGTCAGTTTCACAGCTCTCTCTTGAAGAATCCTTTCTTCTGTGTTGACAGTTGACATTTTCATTCTGAGTATTAACAATGTGGAAATATCTGAATTCACTGTCTAAACATCAGGAAAAATGGCTCAATAATGTGAGTCTTCAAGGGGACTATGGAGCAAAGCATTTGAATTGGGACTGCCATTCACATTAATTCCTAAAGGTAGGAACAAGTGGGCTTCCTATGGGAACACTGGTAAGTGACAGTGTACCGAAGGGTATACACTCTCCTCCTCCCACCTTCACGGAGCAAAGGAACACCAGTTGTGGAATCAGATTGAGTTGAGTCTTGGCTATACCAACTTGTCAGTAAAATAGTAGTCTCCACAACTGTAAAATGGGTCTAAAAATACTTTTCTTGAAGGATTACAGTGATTTCTAGAGATATGAAACCTGCCTGGCATTATACTAGTTGCTAAATAAATAATAGTCATTCTCCCCTTGGGTGTAACGAAAATCCCAGAATTTATGGGTAGCTGCGAACACTTAAGTCCACCCATTCTTTCCTGGGGGGGGCTGGTGGCTGAAGTGCTGAATAAGGGTCTTGCCTCTACTGCATTCTGTTTCAACTTTTTTCAGGTCCAGTGTTCCCATTTGGTATTTTCCCCAAGCATTTGAAGATGGAAAGAAACTAGTGTTGTACTTCTGGACAGTAACCTTTTCTGGTGTTCTCTCAAATTTAAAGCTAACAGCCAGCCAATGGGGTGGAACATCTCAGTTTAAAGCAAGCTTTGGCATAAGAGACTCTTAAAAACGGAGAACAAACTGAGGGTTGATGGGGGGTGGGAGGGGGTGGAGGGAGGGTTGATGGGGGTGGGAGGGAGGGGGGGTGGGTGATGGGCATTGAGGAGGGCACCTGTTGGGATGAGCACTGGGTGTTGTATGGAAACCAATTTGACAACAAACTTCATATTAAAAACATAAAAAATAAAATAAATAAAAATAAAGCAAGCTTTGGGGCAAGGCTGTCTGTGTTGCTGTCCCTCCCCTCGACACAGAAAGACAATTTCTGTATCTGGGATTTCTCCGCTAGCCAAGGACTCTCTCCCATCTCCTCTGATCTTCAAAGGCTTTCCTCCCTCACCTGTCTGCCTCACCAGGGAAAATGATCCTCCTCTTGCCTTGCTTAAGCTCCACGGCTTCTTTTAATTGCTCTTCTGAAACTTGGAGCTTTTTTTCTAGCACGGAAGCCTTTTGAACAAAGCAAAAGTTCTTTTTGCAAAAACTCACCGGAGAGGTGTTACAAACCTCAGCAGTTGAGTGAATGGAGCAGATTGCGTATCTTGATAAGACCTGTTCTCTTTCCTTTGACAGGGTAAAGCCCCTTCTGAGGAGGAAGGGAAGAACACATTCCCATTCTTGCATGAATTTACATTCATGAATTATAATGTCAGACTGTTTCTCTGGATCTTATTTTTAAAAGCTGCTACCTGCTGTTATTCACATACTCCACCACCCTAGAGGAAAGGGTGTATTTGTTAAAGCAGAGCAGTGGTGACAATGTTGCAGGGCAGATGGAAATTTTGCAAGATTTTACCAGATGGGGAAGGGGAGGAGGGGAGCGGGTGGGTCTGGGGTAAAAAAATCTCCCATGAAAACACTTTGGATAGGACCTTACAAATGTGGCTGAAATGAACAGATGAAGAAGGAGGAAAAGGCAGAGCTCAGCAGGGCAGCAGCAAAGGGGATGGGGGGCTGGAATTCATGGGTAGCCCAGCAGTGGTTTGGGCTGAGACTAAGAAAAGAGCTCTAACTCATCTAGGAAAGGCAAGTGCATTAGACCTAAGACAGTCTGGCTGGAGAGAGGTAGAGCAAAACGAATGGAAATGGCTTAAGTTGAGGAAGTACCCAGAAATCTACGATGGAAGACAACTTGCTTCTTGCTGACTACAAGATACAGACGTGACCCTGGACGTGACACACTGGGGTGAATTTCCAAAGGACAGGAAGGGAGTCAGAGAGAGACCAAGAGAGACAGAAACAGGTAAAGACAGAGAAAGAGAGGGTTTTTAAAAATTTTTTTCTAAATGTTTATTTATTTATTTTGAGAGAGAGAGAGTTAGCACGAGTAGGGAAGAGGCAGAGAGAGGGAGGGAGAGAATCCCAGAGAGGGAGAGAGAGAATTTTAGAGAGGGAGAGAGAATCCCAAGCAGGCTCCGTGATGTCCACAAAGAGCCTGACTCTGGGCTCAGTCTCACGAACTGCGAGATCATGACCTGAGCTGAAATAAAGACTTGGACACTTAACTGGACCACCCAGGCATCCTGACAGAGAGTTTTGTAGATGCAGTATTTCACAGAAAAACAAGAAATAATGAGATTCGGTATTTGGAAAAACTTAGAGGAGAGAAAGAAAGAGGTATTTACTGACACTAACTTGCATATCTGGGTAACATATACACACTGTTTATAATACAACAATATATTGCACCTGCTGTACAATGTCACAGGAAGAGCAGGGCCATCAGGGATGATTAGATGAGTGACCGTCAATACAGTAGAACAATGTTGACTCAGGGCTAGAAAGGTCCAAACTCCAGCTCAGATCTCCTGGAACTTCAATCTCCCTTGTCTGCCAAATGGGGACAGCAGTTCCCCCCCATCTCAATAAGTTCTGAGAGATGGAGTGAGAGGTTGGTCCTTGGGTCTCAATCAGTGCGCAAAGATGCACTGGTTGTCCAACAGGGCACCAGATATTTGTCAGATTTCCAACAACCAGTTCAACACACAGGGTAATGGGGATTCAATTTGCTACGTGCAAGCTCTTACCAAAAAAAAAAAAAAAAATCATGTTTTTACAGGGACGTGTAAGAACTTTGCCTCCTGAGCTGTAAACAGTTCTTTTCAACAGTGACTCAGAGTTGGAGAGGGTGGGGGTGGGAATCAGACAAATAATGTAAAAGCTAGAGATACTTTCCAAGGCAACGTTGCAATGTTGCAATGATTGACAGCTTGCTTTGTGCTGGTTTCCATCTTTGAGTATCGTCGACTGCTGCATCAAAACATTTGACTGTGAAAACGTTTGACTCTGAACTACCATCTGAGCACTAAGTAATGGTAGCCATATGGCTTCATAAGGTTGCCCCCAGGTCTCATAGATCATCTTAGGGTGCTTTATTCCACTCTGATTTAATTAATGACCTCTTTTGATACAACGTGAATTGATGTTCTACTTTGTTTCTTTACTTTTGACCTTTGACTTCACGTTTATTTCCTGCCGTTTTCAAGATATTTTCGTGTGTGTTAATCTAGAAGGTATGTTCTGCCCATTGTATATCCTTTTTATTTTGGTTTGCTTATGGGACAGGTGGAATAATGGCCCCCCAAAAGAGGTCCATATCCTAACATCTGTGACTCTTATGATACATGGCAAAAGAGAATTAAAATTGCAGATGGAATTAAGGCTGTTCATCAGTTGACCTTAAAACAGATTATTCTGAATTATCTGGGTGGAACCCATGTCAACACAAGGTTCCTACAAGTGGAAGAGAAAAGCAGAAGTGACTCCATTCGAGAAGAACTCCGTCTGTCTGATGGCTTGGAAGATAGAGAAGGGGCCATGAGCCTAGGAGTGTAGGTGGCTTCTAGAAACTGGAAAAGGTAAGGAACAGATCCTGCTGTAGAGCCTCCAGAAGGAACACAGACCGGCTGACTCCTTGGTTTGGGCCCCTGGTAAAACCTGTGCCTGACCTCTGACTTCTAGAACTGTAAGATAATAAATTGTATTGTTCAAGCCACTAAGTTGGTGGTAATTTGTCACAGCAGCCTTAGGAATCCAGTACCATTTGCGTCTCCCACAGTGTTAGCTTGGTCAATGCTGCAGCATCGGAGAAAGGGCAGGAGTCTAAAAATGAGCTCCTGTGGTTACAGAGGTACGAGGAGCAGCTTTATCCAGGACTCTCATAGCTGAGGAGCTGAGGGGGAGAAGACCCTGCTGTGGAGAAGCCGTGGCTGGAAGAGCATGAGCCGTACCCCTAAGGAACCTTCCTCATCTTTCCACACCATTCACACCCTCTGCTTGATTGTCATGGGCTCACTTCCTGTTTCGGTCCTTTATTTACCAGAAGTGGCTCTCCTTTTCTGAGAATAAGTCCACTTGACCATGTAGAGAGAAGCTGTTCAGGAAACACGTACTGAAGTTTCACTTTGAAAATCTTAATGTGAGAGCTGACGTTAGAAACCTCAAAGACCCCCAAGTTTAGTAATGGTTTAGAGAACTGGTAAGTGTGAAATGACCCAAAGGTAGGTACACTTGACTTTTCAGAAACTAGTGATGAAAATGGCTATTCTAGCCTTCACTCTACACGATGGAAGAGTAAATCATTTTGAATAATTTTAGCCTTTTGGCTTGAGGCCAGCCACATTTTTCAGACCTGTTTTTCCTCCTGGGACTTACTTTCACAGAACTGCCCCTCATCAGCGCCTTGTACCTGAAGCTCCCCTGAGGTTTGTTGGAAATGCTGGATCTCTGCCTTAGGGTTCCTGAAGTGTCATGAAGTGGATACTTGAGTCATTTGCTGTAAGTTAGGAATTCCATCAGCCAGAGCGATCTGTGGCTCGTGGCCTCCTAAGGGCCACATAAAAGTGTGAAGGGAGAGATCTCGGCTTCTCCAACAGAAATGGCACCACCCAGTCACACAACGTCAGCCCGGGCCCAGTGATCCGTGGACGGTCCACGGAGAAGTCTCAGAGATACTCTTCCAGAAGGATTAGCCCTGTGAGTCACTTTGGGATGTTATGGCTTTCAGTGACCCATTGATACATGTTAGAATTCAGTGAAAATCGAAATAAAAATAAAAATTAAAAAAGAACACAAACAAACTAAAAAATAATATGAAATAAAAGCCTACAGGGTAGATCCTGGACTGTCTATAAAGGGGAAAGAGCATTACACAAGCCATTATATTACAGTGTGATAAATGCCATGATATGAGACACACGGGCCGCCTCCCTTCCCTCTCTCTCTCTCCCAATTTCCTTTCCTGCTCTTCTTTCTTTCTCCTCTCCCCAGTTTTTCTCTTTTCTCTTCTTTGCAGAGACCCAGAGCTACTTGAGGACAGATGATATTTTAAGGCCTTGCTTCGTAAGTGCTCAGAGTATCGTTTGTCTTTCCCTCCATGGTCTGTCTTTTTAGAAAGTGTTTTATGTTTCCTACTTTAGATGAGGGTGGGTGACTACCTATTCCATTTCATTCTATTCTATTCTATTCTTTCCAGCTTTATTGAGGTCTGACAAATAAAATTGTATACATTTAAAGTATACAACATGATGATTTAATATAGGTACACATTGTGAAATATTTAACACAATCAAGTTAAATAACACATCGATCATTCCACATAATCTCCTGTTGACTACTTGGCATTTTAGAGGGACTCCCAAAAACACTGAAGTAAGTCTTTCACTGAGAAATGTCACATACTTTCACAGGTAGGGGAAGATTTAAGGGCCAGTGTTTTAGGATCTCCTCCGATTATGACCCTAAGCCTATTTATCAATCCAGTGGGAGTATTTCTCCAGGCCAGGGTTAAAAAGAAAGTCCTTTTCTGCTGTGTATTATATGTCACCGAAAATAAAGGACCCAAGTCTGTTTTTTCTTTGGTTGTTGCTATTTGTTTGTATTTGTTGTTTAGATTTCACATATAAGTGACATTGTACTGTATTTATTTGTCTTTCTCTGTCTGACTTATTTCACTTAACAGAATACCCTCTGGGACCATCCATGTTGTCTCAGACAACACAATTTCACTCTTTTTTATGGCTAAGGAAGGTTCCATTACGTACATACATCGCATTTTCTTTATCAAGAAAGAAAGAAAGAAAGAAAGAAAGAAAGAAAGAAAGAAAAAGAAACAGACCCATAAATAAATACAGAGAACAAACTACTGATTGCCAGAAGGGAGGTGGGTGAGGGGATGGGGAGATGGTGAAGGAGATTAAGGGATACAAACTTCCAGTTATAAACTAAGTAAGTCACAGAGATACAAAGTGCGGCATAGGGAACAGAGTCAAAATATTATAATACCTTTGTGTGGTGACAGGTGGTAACTACACTTGTGAGCACAGCATAATGTATGTAGTGGTCAAACGATACGTTGAAACTAATATAACATTATATGTCAGCTATATTTCAATAAGAGATTTAAAAATAAAATAAAATTTTAAAAGTCCCCAATGAAAAAGGAAAGCTCAGAACTTAAGACACGTTCCGTTCCCCAGGGGAGGGTAAGTTCTTTTTTCCTGCGTCAAGCAGTAGCAGGCATCAGCAGGCCGGCAGCAAACATCCGGGAGCTTTGGGATTAGGCAGGATGTCCGTCTGCCAGCTTCATGGAGGAAAGGAACAATGGCTGTTTAATTTGCTTTTTATAGCAAAGCCCATTTGGGAAGAACGAAGACAGGAGGATCTCAGAAGAGCTTCCTTTCCCTGAGGGTTGGCCCATCTGCCTGAGCGTGCTGAGTGCCCCGAGCGTCGCCTCTGCCAGGATGCTGGCCCACACGGCCACTGAACAAATGACGTGCCCTGGGTGCAGGGAGGGCTGTCAGGGGCTCCTGCCTGGGGCTGAGTCAACTGACTTTTGCCCCTCGGGCATTACAGGGACATATGTTCCCTGAACATCATTAGTACTTTTCCTCCTAGAAAGCCTCCTTTGTCGGGTACTGTTGGGGGAATGAACCAGAACTGAAGCTCACCCCTTGCAAAAGATACAACATTTAAGGAAAATGAACCAAAATATTTTTAAATATTGCATATCTTTGAGCCTTTGAAAGCAGAAAACGGAACAAATTATAAACATCCATGAATGCCCTTTGAGGCATTAATATGAATAATAATTTTTAAACGCAATGAATTGGATTATCACAGTTCTTTTATTTTGGTGTTATGAATACCACATTGAGACTCACAGAGGTATGCCAACTAGCTATAAGCTGCTGGACTTTTGGGTTTGCAAATATTTTTCATCATCTTCCCCTTCCTCGAGTTTTGACATCTTTTCAGAGTCTGTTTGGAAGTACTTCCTTGTTTTGTTTTCTTCTCCGCCCTCATTTCTAGCGAAGCTATTAAATTGCTTTGTTGTAGTCATATGTCAAGTCCGAATAAATAAGCTCTGGAAAGAACCTAGTGAGTTTCCTATGAACTAACAGCCCTTCAAGCTGTTGACAGACCCGTTTATTTTATTCTTATATCAAGGTTCCTGCCTGTCTCGCAGTGACCCCACGATAAGGAAGGTATTTCAGACTCTGTGGGTGGGTGAGTCAGGGGTCTTTCCTGAATGGCTCTGACGGGGTTGAGGGTTTAAGGGCACAGGCAAGATCAGAGAAGGACCTCTCTGGTGAGAGGGTGATCCCCACACAGCGAAGTCTGCCCCACTGGACGCTGGTTGTCTTTGTGCGGCCTTCCCCTCCTCAAGGCGGAGACAAAGTCACTTGAGGTGACCTCTCATTGCCTTGTGTTTTTACTTGGATGCAACGCATACCTGAGTCCTGATGCAAGATAATGATCCCTTCAGTACCTCAGGTGACATCATTTGGGGATTCGTTGAGTGACCTCAACTGTGGTTGGCAAAAAAGAGATAACAGAATGAAAATATTTGTCATGTGAATCTTTCACTATCTTTCTGAGTCAGACGTGTTCTGATGTGGTAGTGGCAGTACAGAGCCCTCTTATGACTGCTCTAGACATCAGGGATGGAAAAGTCTTAGGTCATTTAGTTTACCCTTTAAGACTCGTAGAGGATTATGGGTTTCTGTTCATCTTCTGGGCTGACTTAATCTCCACATGCTTTCTTCTCAGGAGAAACCAAGTGGTGGATGAAGATTTTGGTGTTGGGGAGATATTTTCAAAGAGCCATGCCAAATGGTGCCATTCCTATGTCATATGATTATATGCATCTACTGGGAGAGCCCTGCCCGGGCTGTCCGACTCTCCATGGAACTTAGAGCAAGCCACTTACAAATATTCTGGTCCCTCAATTTCTCTTCTTTGCCAGCACTGTCTGATAGAAATAGAGTGTGAGTTGCATATGTAATTTAAAATGTTCTGGAGTTAACATTTAAAGAGTAAAAAGAAAATGGGGCGCCTGGGTGGCTCAATCATCTCAGGTCATGATCTCACGGTCATGAGATTCAGCCTCATGTCGGGCTCCGTGCTGAGCATGGAGCCTGCTTGGGATTCTCTCTCTCCCTCTCTCTCTCTGCTCTTCCCCCACTTGTGTGCTCTCTCTCTTAAAGTAAGTAAATTTTAAAAAAGTAAAAAGAAATGAGTGACATTAATTGAGTAAATTTTATTTAGCCCAATACCTCTACAATATTATAATTCCAGGCTATAATTAATATAAAAATTAATGAGATACCTTATATTCTCATTATTTATACTAAGTCTTTGAAATCTGTTGTGTTTGAGGATTCCACAGCCACATGTGGCCGGTGGACAGAACAGTTCTATATGAGGGAACTGTTCAAAATAGCACAAAACGACATCATACTATAGTAATCTCCAGTCATGGGGGTTACTCTCCAATAAATGATTGGGAACCATTCCCAGAAAAAAAGAAGTTAATGTCTACTGCTTTTTGAAGAGTATTACATAGATTTTGGAACTGAATGAATATCTGCTTTATGACAGATGCAGGTAAGGATATCCAGTGACGCCAAGATAAAATATCGTCTTTTTTCCCTTCGTGGGCTGGAAGTTCAGATAAACTTCAAAGGGTCAGGAGGGGAGCTTGTTGAATCACAAGAGACCATTGAGGCGTGGCCAAGAATAGGTCAGGGCAGTCAGACATGGAAAGATAGATGCCCTAGAATTAGCAAAATCAGCATATTAGGGCTGTGAAAAACTATGAATATGTGCTAGGAGTAATCCATTCTACTTTGAGCCATAGTTTACCAATAAGTCCAAGTAGCCCCCTAGATGTCATTAACTCCTCTCAAAAGATGTCACGAAGATTGAGCTCGTATTTAGAGATGGAGGCCTGTTCAGAAAGACGTTGAGATGAAGAAAGGGGTTGCTGTCGTAACAAGTGCAAACAGGAAGGTGGTGGCTTGAACAAGAATTGACAAATCCTTCATTATCTTTCCAGTCTTGTCCAAGGCGGAGGGTTTTCTGGCCACGCCGTGCACACGTTCCAGGCCACCTGGCAGGCACACTATGCCAGCAGAGAAGGCTGGCTCAAAGGGCAGCCTCCAAACACAAAACAATCCCACGTCCTTGGTTCTGACTGTGGAAGCACAATAGCTAACCCTTTTTAAATACCTACTACGTACCAGGCTTTTCAAGGATTCTTCTGGAAAACAGACTGTATTGGTTTGCTAGGCCTTCCATAACAAGATGCCACCGACTGGGTGACTTTAACAAGAGAACTTTATTTTCTCATGGTTCTGGAGGCTGGAAGTCCAAGATCAAGGTGCCGACAGGGTTGTTTTCCTCTGAGGCCTGTCTCTTCAGTTAGCAGAAGGCTCTCTCCTGTGCACATGTGCCCCTGGTGTCTCTTTTCCTCTTTGTTTTTTTAATGTTTACTTATTTTTGAGTGGGAGGGAGGGGCAGAGAGAAGGAGATACAGAATCCGAAGCAGGCTCCAGGCTCTGAGCTGTCAGCACAGAGCCAGACGCCGGGCACAAATTCATAAACCATGAGATCATGACCTGAGCCGAAGTCAGATGCTCAACTGACTGAGCCACTTAGGCGCCCCTCTTTTTCCTCTAATAAGACATCAGTCATACTGGATGAGGGTAAAGCCTTCATTTTTACCCAGTCACTTCTTTAAAGACCTTATCTTCAAATACACTTCTATTCTGAAGTACTGGGGGTCAGACCTTCAACATATGAATCAGAGGGAACACAGTAGCTGCTGTTACCGTACGTACATTCCAGTTGAGGGAGGAGGCTCAGAGGGGTAAAGTGACTTATCCAAGGTTGCACAGCCAATAAGGCCTAGAGCCAAGACTCAAATCCAGGTCTGTGGATTCCACAACCAGTACAGTTAACCATTTCCAGAACCAGGAATGAGGCCCAGGGTTACAAAATCGCTCGCTTTTCAAGACAGGGAAAATCTGGGTTTTAATGTAACATCTCCAGAGTTTTAAATGCTGATGAATTCGAGTTTCTTTAAAGACACTAAGCAGGCCAGACAAAACAAATGAGGAAACTTCATGTTCACACTGTTTTGCCCCTCACTAGTATATGAGGAGGCTGGACTAGATAAGGCCAGAGTTCTTACCTGTCCTGATAGTTCATGATTCTCTGACACCATTTGGAATTTATGAAATAGATTTTGGTGGGTACAGCCTTTGGGCCTGGATGACTGGACGTGAATCATCTGTACCTTGACGCTTAGTAGCCATATGCAGAGGCAAAAATTCCTTAACCTTTCTGAGCCCGGTTTTCCTGTCTGGAAATTGGAGATTGTACCTCCCACATGGATGTGAAAATTGAGATGTTTGTGCCTGGTGAGCACATAGTAGCTGATGAGCAAATGGCTAGTACTCAACACCACCGGTATCTGTCTCCATGGGATCACGGTCCTACGTGCAGAAGGCCCACGTGGCAATTTGAGGGCATACGAGCAGGGTCACCACCCTGACAAGTCTCCAAGGTTCTGCCATCTTAACTTCAGTTTTGGAATCTTCAAGAGTCTGTGTGTGTGTGTGTGTGTGTGTGTGTGTGTGTGTGTTTATGCCACCCCATAATGAGAGGGATAGGTTAATACCTTAGCAGGAATTAGTTGGTGTTTATTCACTCAACCTGCATTTAGTGAATTCCCAATGTGGTGAAAGAGATGTCATTTTTCAAATTCAAATCTGCGTAAGAAATACCTGGGGAGGTTGTTGATAATATAGGTACTGAGGGGCGCCTGGTTGGCTCAGTCAGTTAGGCATCCGACTCCGGATTTCAGGGCTCAGGTCGTGATCCCAAGGTTGTGGGATGGAGCCCTGCTTTGGATTCTCTCTCTCTCTCTCTCTGCCCTCCCCCCCCCTCAAAAATATATGAATTTTAAAAAACTTTCATAAAAAAATAGAAACATAGATTCTGAGATGCCACTCCCAGAGAGTGGGAACTTAGACTGAATAGAATCTGCATTCTTAACCGCTGTCGGATACTGATGCAGGTGGCTTCCAGCCCATATACTGAGGCACATTCCTGCCTGGAAGGACCTCCGAGCTGCCTCCCCACCCACGGTCTTTCCCCCAGGGTGGCTGCACCTGGCCAAGCTGCCACTCAGGCTGTGCCCCGGCATCAGGCAGCGGGGTGGGGGTGGGGGTGGGGGAAAGGCTGGAGGGAGTCTGTCTGAAGAGGAGCTGAAGTCAGATTCCTTCCAGTGGAACCAGCCAGTTCTTTGTTAATACATTTAAGTTGAAAAAAAAAAAAAAAAAAAAAAAAAGGACCGTTTTTCTGTCCTGAAATAAGCCATGGTTGGCAAGATCAGAATTTGGTGTGTTCTGATCTCCAGGCCTCTAGTTCCATCTGTATAAATAGCCCAGTGTGCAAAAGCTGCCGTGAACGACTGACTTCCTTTTTCACCAGAGACCTTGGGCAGGGCGGCGGTTTTGCCCATAATAAAGTCATCAGTATGTTTGTGGCTGTAACCGGGCCAGTCATTTCTCGGCTTCCCACCCACGCACCTTGGTGCGGCGGATCTGCAGGTATCCCTGGTCGCTCGCTGCGTGGACTGGCTCAGAGATGCAGAGGGTAGTGGAGATCAAGGCAAGGAGCAGGGGCCCGCGCGCCCCGGGCCCGGCACCTGCCTGCCTGGGGTCAGCGCCACGCGCCTGAGCTTCCGCCGCGACACAGGCTGCCCAGGTTTTTTTCCAAGGGCATGTGGAAGAGACTCTGGGAGGGTCCCGACGAACCACGTGGTGATCCCTGGAGGCCGAGCTGAGGCGCGTGGGCGGAAACGACCCCTGGTCTCTGCTTTCTGCTTGAAACGCTCGCTCTGCACATACCACAAGTTTTTTCAGAGGTTAGCCAAATTTGCATCTTTCTCCCCCAAGCTAGAGGAAGTGCTGGAGGAAGTCACGGATTAAAAGAATGGGGCGCAGGCTTAGGTTAGGGGCTCTTCTTGGCAGCTTTCCCTTTTAGCTAGAAACCCCTATTACCTTTACGCTGTTAACCCTCGACGGCACGGGTCAGTGGTGTACCCACTTGGAGTTCCTTATCTCAGAAAGCCCTTTCTCTCCCTTTAAACACGAGCTTTAAACTAATCAGCTGCCGTTGTCCAGTGATTCAGCTCCAGCTCCCTGGGGGGACACCAGCAAATCACAGGACAGCTGCTCTTAACACGGAGAATGTAGAGCTGCGCACAGGGTGTTGGGGGAAGGTCATGGCCGTGGCACTGGAAGGGAGGGCCAGAGGAGAGAGGAGGTCTGGATGGCCCTTTCGCTTTCGCCTTGGGAACGAGGATGAGCCTGTCTTTGATGCCTTGACTGGTTCTGCACTCTTTTCCTCCCGTCCTAAATTCAGCGACGTGATACGTATTTAAGGAGTCGGCCAAACCTCAAATTACACTGTCTGAGAACCGAGCCACTGCAAAGAAGGCAGTTCGGTTATTGGCATGAAACGACAGGACGCTGGCGCGTGGAGAAACCACTAGTAAAAGTGGAAGGAAACGGCTTCGGAAGATACGGTTACCTGTGTAAAGGAAGCTCAAGTTCCTACCATCCATTTCTGATCAAGCCTGAAAGTAAGTCTGCGCGTGTGGGCGGCTGTCAGGAGGGCTCTGCTGGCCCCCTGCTCTATCTAAATGTTCTGCCTCTGTTCAGCCTGGGCCGTGGGATGCTGAGAGCCACCTTTCACGTGGTTTCCATTAGGGACTCTCTTGTGCCAAGCACATCCTGAGTCTTGTCGGGCTTCCTCAAAGTTGGGGGCGTTTGTGGCCATGGTGTCTCACCAAGCAGTGCTGAGCTCTCTGCCATCTCCCCTCTCCTCTGGGGCTCCTCCCGCAAACTCTGGGTCTCATTCACTGCAGCCTGGGTCGGCCCCTAATGGCTCCAAATTTTTCTCCACTAACAGCGCGCATTTCGTGCCCCTTTCCAAAGGGCTTGGTGCCGAGGCCGACATCTCCGCCCTCAGCTTGCTTTCACAAACCAACCCACACGTTTGGCACAAAAAAAGACCTTCCCAGTAACATCTTCTCCCCTCGTTGGAGTGGCTGGGGGAGATGGAAGGCAAAAATGTGTCCTTGCTGTGATAGAGTGCATGGATTCCCAGGTTTTCTCTGCCCCCTGAGACAGTCTGAGCCTCACTCCTGTGACATTGTGGGAAACCCGGCCCCCTTCCCCATATCTTTGGGGCTCCCTCTGGGACAGCTGAGAGCTGCTACCAGCCCACTGGCTCGCTCTAGGAGCCCACTGCTCAGGGCTCCTCCCTGCTCAACTCTGGCCATTTCGCAGTCGCCAGTCTGTGCTGCAGGGGCTCCCTCCAAGTCTGCTTCTCAGGGAAGGAGGGATCCCGGGCCCTCCCTCCCATTCTCCAAGAAATGGTTAACCTAAGGCTCTTGTGTTTAACGAACTTTCCAGAGCTTGAAGATAGTCCAATGGAATTACAATGCAGAAAACAGAAGCAAAATCAATATGAGGTATTTATGGACTGAATGTTTGTGTGCCCCTCAAATCCATATGTTAAAGCCTTAACCCCCAGGGTGGCCAATTTGGAGTTTGAGCTTTGCAGGAAATAATTAAGGCTAAATGAGGCCATAAAGGCGGGACTCTGATCCCATAGGATGAATGTCGTCTTAAGAAGAGGGTCCAGAGAGCTCGCTGTCTCTGCACACGAGTGTGCTCACAGACAGGGAAAGACCATGTGGGTACACAGCGAGAAGGCGTGCCATCCAAAGCCCAAAGGGAAAGCTCTCACCAGGCACCAACCATGCCAGCACCTTTATCTCGGACTTCAGCCTGTGAAAAATAAGCTTCTGTTGTTTAAGCCACCCAGTCTATGGTATTTTGTTATGGCGGCCCCAGCTCTCTGGGTCCCCGCCTGCAGGCTATCCCACACTCCCTCCCTACGGGCCATCGCATGGTCACTCTTGCCTGCCCAGAGCAGCTCACGTGCTGGCTCAGAGACCCTCTGTCTCTTGCTCCTCCCTGTCTCTTGGCCCCAGGCAGAGAGAGGAAAATGCCATAATGCCATAAACGAGCTCTACAAAGACCTCCCTGTCCAAAATGAAGATGGGTTTTTATTTAACATCTCTGTCTGAAGCAGTTTCATCTGGATGACACTGCTGGCTTTTCCAAGAACCAGCCTTGTTGGGGAAAAGGGAGCATCTCTCTATCAGCCTTTTACCCTCGAGTGTAGAAGGCAATGCAGCTTCTTTTTCCTTTAATAATAAGAAAAATTTTAGACATTTACAAAATTGATAGAATAGTACAAGGAATGCTCACATACCCTTTACCTAGCCTGAATAATTGCCAGCATTGGCCTTGTTTGCTTTATCTACATACATGTAGCTCTGTGTGTGTGTGTGTGTGTGTGTGTGTGTATGTATGTGTGTGTGTCTGTGTGTGTCTGTGTATGTGTTTGGCTGGTTCATTTAAAAGTAAGTTTTACAGGAGCACCTGGATGGCTCAGTCGGTTGAGAGGCCGACTTCAGCTCAGGTCATGATCTCACTGTTTGTGAGTTTGAGCCCCATGTTGGGCTCTGTGCTGACAGCTCAGAGCCTGGAGCCTGCTTCAGATTCTGTGTCTCCCTCTCTCTGCTCCTCCCCGCTCAAGCTCTCTCTCTTTTTCTCAAAAATAAACATTAATTTTTTTTAAAGTAAGTTGTACAAATTGTGACACTTTATCCCTAAACATTACAGCTTGCACCCCCTAAGAATAAGGACATTTTACAAATCACTATACAGGGAAAGCAACAGTATTTCCATAATGCACACAACTTTTAAAATAGCCTTTTCATTGTTTCTGCTATTCCGTCCTCACACCTGAGGCCATAAAACAGCAAGAGGTGTCAGTACTTGGGAAGGCCAGTGCCCAATTTCCCCAACCACATTGGGAAATAAAGTTGCTAGGATCTTAGGTGTAGGATTAATTTATGATCAGAGCAGAGATGGGTAAAGTTACCCATCTGCAAGGGCTGCCAGATCTTCAACATATGACTGGGTGGCCAGATGAAAGGTATTAACATATCTAAAGAAAAACCCTTTCTGGTCAGAAAAGGCCAGGATCCGGAGCAAAGACGAGATCCAGAAGCAAACGTTTCAGTGGCCATCACGTGCCGTTAAGACTGCCTGCTCTCTTGGATTGAACCAGACATCTGGCTGTTTCAGCTTTCTGTCTGATAAAACAAAATGCTGCTTTTCAAAGGAAACCTGAAAATGTCTATGAATGTCAAGAGGCTGTGAGTGGGAGCTCGGTGTTTCTGATCCCTGCGTGGTGAGAGAGGCACAGAATGGATATTCCAACTCGCTGGAGATGCTCTCCCTGTGGCTCTAAAGTCAGAAGTAAAACTTGGTTTTCAGGGCAAGCTCTGTTCTGCTGTGCTCTCTGTCGGTCATACGATGTGAGAAAAGTGTATGTTTATGGGGTAGGTGGTAGTGCTGGGTATAGGTGA
Organism: Puma concolor; assembly: GCF_028749965.1. Classification (NCBI taxonomy): domain Eukaryota; kingdom Metazoa; phylum Chordata; class Mammalia; order Carnivora; family Felidae; genus Puma; species Puma concolor. Next base: position 27,608,138 of record NC_141670.1, read on the forward strand.
GGCACCAAATATAAATATTATAGATAGGGCTGTTAGGTGTTCTGAGTTACAGTTTTCTCCCTGGGAGGTTTTTTTTTTTGTTTTTTTGTTTTTTTTTTTTAATTTTTTTTTTCAACGTTTTTTATTTATTTTGGGACAGAGAGAGACAGAGCATGAACGGGGGAGGGGCAGAGAGAGAGGGAGACACAGAATCGGAAACAGGCTCCAGGCTCTGAGCCATCAGCCCAGAGCCCGACGCGGGGCTCGAACCCACGGACTGCGAGATTGTGACCTGGCTGAAGTCGGACGCTTAACCGACTGCGCCACCCAGGCGCCCCATCCCTGGGAGGTTTTGAAGGCAGCTTTTGTGGGGGCCCTGGATGGGAGTCCAGGGACAGCAGGGAGGGGAGAGGCTCTCTGTTCTGAAGATGTCATCTGGATTTAACTGCATGGGTGGTGATGGGTCATAGACGTGGTGGCCGATCAGTCTGGGATTTTTTCACTTTTGGTTGTGCCTCACAAGCAATCACTCCTACCCACCCCTTTTCAGAAGAAGGCCTGCAGGGCTCTTGGTTATTGCCCCCATCATCCCCTCGCCCAGACAGGAGAAGAGATCTAGCTGGCCAGAGGTGGTGGCAGTGAGCATGCATGACTGGAAGGGATGAGAGGAAGGCACTGCCAGGGTTTATGGACGCCTCGGGGAAGCTGGGTGCCCAAAGGGGCCCGTTCGTTGTTTTACCTTCCATTCAAACTCAAAATTCAAACCAATACTTAAATCATTAGGAACAAAATTGTGCAACATGTTTAGTTTGAGGAGTCTACTCATTTGGCCAATGGTCTATTGACCCCTCAAGGAAGTCTCAGAAGCCAGTGAATAAGAGCTGTGGAAGTGAAGCCCAGAAAGATTTTTCTAGGACATTTGCCAGCTACACAGCATTGTCAGAATATGGTTGTATTTCCAGGAAAAAAAAAAAAAAAAAAGCTGGTGGCAGGGAATACCATTAATTAGTTATTCCCGAGTGTCTTTGCATCTTCTGGAGGATTGTACTACACCCTACTTGGTCTGTTTGCTGTTTGGAAATGGGACATGTGCCTCAGTGTGTGGGATTCCTATTAAACATGAAATTTGACCCCGCAAGTACTATTGAATCCCGTAAGTATTGTCCATGTAGGAGTGGGCCTCAGCTAATGGACTTCAAATATCCCAGTCCCATTTGAAAGGCCCTCTCTGTAACAAGAAAGGTGAGCTGGCTCTCGTAGCATGATACCATTCAACGTGGGATTGTTCTGATTTCCCTTCATTCAGATTCCATGCCGGAAAAACAACTCTTTTTAGCTGCCTAGGGCTATTGTAACAAAGTACTACAAACTGGATGGTTTCAAACACTAGAAACTTATTTCTCTCACAGTTCTTGTGGCCGGAAGTCTGAAATCAAGATGTCTGCAGGGCCACACTCCCACCGAAATGTGTAAGAGAGAAGGCTTCCTTGGCTCTTCTAGTTTCTGGTGTTTTCTGGCAATCCTTGGTGTTCCTCGGCTTCTAGATGCATCTCTCCAATCTCTGCCCCTGTTGTCACATGGCTGTGATGTCTGTGTGTCTCTGTGTCTCTTCTTATAAGGACACTAGTCAGAACGGACAGTCACCCTATGACCTCAATATTAACTTAATCAGACCTGCAAAGACCCTAAATCCCAATCAGGTCATGTTTACAATGAATGGGGGTTGGGCCTCAACACATGTCTTTGGGCGGTGGAGGGACTCAGCTAAACCCTTAGCTTATGCTGTTGTGTCCATGGAGACTCCCTTCTGGGAAAGTATGTCTTCGTCATACGTCCTTTAAGTATTCCAATTCCTGTGTCAATGATTTCTTATTGTAAAATTTCTACATTTGACTTAGAGAATGGTTTCGCTTTCCATGTAGCTAGGCTATAGGAAAATAAGGCCCTGACTGACTATATGTGGACTGGGGTTTTCCATTTCCAGAGAGAATAATGTCTCAGTGTAAGCTAATAAACTGGCTTTCCACTTTGATTCATCTCATGATCTGTCTCTGCAAAGAGAGGAGCAGCTACCATCTCTGTGCCAACAAAACCAAATTTCTGAACTTCTAGAAGCTGAGGAATAAACTTTGTGCTAATTTACCAAGATAACGACCAATCATAAGGAGCACAAGGCAGCTGTGGCATCTGGGTATTCCCCGGGCCAACGACCCAGTATTACACTTGCCATGTGGTCCCGTGTGAGGCCTGTTATTTGTCTTGTTTTGGATTTCCAATATATGGGCCTTTGTTCTGTGTGAGGAATAAGTATTCCAAAGAGCGTTTGGTCCCCTTCCTTGGTAAAGCAAACAAAACTCCCAACCACAGACAAAAAGAGTTGATTAAAACCAAGAATGTTTCAGATCTTGTCTCAGATTCAAACTTACTAAGAAAACAGATAATTTTTAAAGAAAATTGGTAGGATTGTTGGTATAATGAAGTAACCCAATGCATCAGTCAAAAGAATCCTGATCATGGCAAAGTCTCAAATCTCTGAGGTTATGAAATCGAATTTCAGCAGATTCATTCTAGAGGACAGTGGGGTTTTCTTTTTCAATTTTAAGTGAATTAACTAGTGAGGAAATGCAGTGCAGATGTATAACGTTTATGACAGGCAGTGAATCTGGCACCTTCCATGGCAACAAAACAGAGACACCTGCACCCTGTTCAACTAAGGCAGAAGACACTGGCATAAACAGTGGTGGTGTGAAGATGAGGACCAGATGACTGATGGGGCTCTTTCAAGGGAATGGCTGAGGTAGGAACCGACCAGAAGTGGGGGAGGTTATTTAGTTGACCAGGGTCCAGATGGCAGGCAGGCTTGCCTAAAGGGTAGCACTGTAGGGCAGCGGGGAGGAAAGGCAGGGTTAAGCTGACCTGGAGCAAATCTCTCAGGACAGTGCTTCTCAGATGCCAGTGTGCCCAAGAGAATCACCGGGAGAGCTTTTTAAAAACACAGATTCTGATTCGGTACATCTGGAGTGAGGCCCATATATCTGCATTTCTATCAAGGTGAGGCAAATGCTGCTGGTCTGTGAACCCCATTTTGAGTAGCACAGTGCTAGAAAACACCTCAAAGCTGGGAGTCGCTACTGGAGTTAATTTTCTGTGGAAACAGCGAGTCCTCAGAGAAAGAGGAGCTTGGGAAAGCAGTGTTAGGCTGTGTATCTGTTAGCACGGTGCAGCTGCTAATGGCAGGCATCTGAGAGCCCAATGTTAATCACACCTAGCGAGTAGAAAGCTTATAAGGGTTTCCCAGGGTTTTTCCAGTTGGGCAATGCCTCCCAGAAGGTAGAAAAGCCAGATGGTTTTAAATAGCTCGCTCTTAAAAAAAAAAAAAGTCTGGGGCACCTGGGTGGCTCAGTCAGTTAGGCGTCTGACTATGGTTCTCGCCATTCGTGAGTTCGGGCCCCGCATCAGGCTCTGTGCTGACAGCTCAGAGCCTGGAACCTGCTTTGGATTCTGTGTCTCCCTCTGTCTGCCTCTCCCCTGCTTGCACTCTCTCCCTCTCTCTCTCTCTCTCTCAAAAATAAAATAAACATTAAAAAATTATATATACAAAAACAATGTCTGAGTTAGTTGGATTCTAAGTTACAAGGACCTATCAGGGAGAATTATTTTATCATCCCCTCATTTGGCATCTCCGAGTCAGTTAGCATTATTAGCATTATTATTATTAAATAATGATGAAAGTTGTAACTACCCTTTACTGCATGCCAACTGTGGGTCACATGAGGTGCCCACCATTTATAGTGGGGCCATTCTCGTTAAACATCTGTGGGCATGTAGTATTGTGCCAGGGTGTTTGGAGAATCACAGGATGACACGGTACCTCTCCTGGGAGTGTGAATACTACTTAAACATGTTGGAGAAAACCAGAATTTTTCATGTTAGAATAAGCATGCAAATATTACAGCATAAAAGGCAGTCTTTCATCCCCTTTGTTCTTACAAGGCGACATTGATACTCTTCCCATCTAGTGGTAGGGTCTATGTCTCTTCTCCATGGACCTAAGTGGGCCTTTATGACTATACTAACAGAGTATGGTAGAAATGACACTGTGTGACTCCCGAGGCTAGGTCATAAGAGTGCCATGTTGGCTTGGGATGCTCACCTTTGGAACCCATCCACCATGATGACAGTAAGTCAAGTAACCGAGGTAGAAGTCCATGTGGAGAGGAACTGAGCCCCCAGCTCTCAGCCCTGACCTCCCATCCTACTGTCAGCACTAACTTTCCAGGCATGAGAATATGGCATCTGGGGAGTGATTCTTCAGTCCCTACTTGAGTCCCCCCAGTTACTACTGTGTGAAGTAGATATGAGTGTTCCCCTGTAAGCCCTGTCCAGGTTATACATGTGTGAGGTAAAGAAATGGTTGTTTTAATCCATTTGGTTTTGGAGAATCCACTTTGCTTGCAGAAATAAGTAACTAGATGGATAGAGGCTGATAGATTGGCAGTTCTGTGAAGTGCCATGGGAGTAGTGATTTACAGGCCAGCCAGGCAGGATCCCAGGCAGCCTGTGACCTTGTCACTCCTCTACCTATGAACTATGGATAGAGGAGTACCGAAGCATGTGCCAGAGCACAGAAGAGGAGTGCACTGGGGTTGGAGGTCACTGAGGCAAAAATAAGGAGAAAGTGTATTCTCTACACTTGAAAGGGTCAAAAGGTCTTTTAATGTTCTTGAAGATCAGTTTTCCCTAGGTAAGAATTAAGTAAAAAAAAAAAATAATAATAATAAGAAAAAAGAGGAAATCCACTTGGATTCACTTGAACTAAAGCTGTCGGGATGAAATCAATGTAAAAACAAGACTTGAGAAATGGTAACCGTGGAGAGAAGAGATCAATCTTGGTAGAGGCTTGCATTGCAATGTGAAAAACATGTTAGAATCTAAATGAAGCAATTGCGGTCATAAGCACTGGATGTTAACTTTGACAGTGGAGGAAGCACACAATTAGGATGATTCTGATCCAAGCAAGGGGGTTGCTGGAGGGCAGAAGGATGGGGAGACCAAGAGTATTTGCCAGAGAAAAACACTGCATGGAGCAGGGAGGGCAGATACTCAGATGGAGACACATTCATTCAGGAACGTGGGAGACACAGCTCACACAAGACATGGTCTGGGGGACATCATCCTTCCATTAGCTGTAGGAACTCTCAGAACAAACCGTTTCATCTCCTGAGCCAACGGCCTTAAAGTTTTAAGTAGCCTGAGTTCAAACTCTAATGTGTAAAACACGATGTCAGATGTGTCCCCTCATTCTCTGGTCCCCTGTCCTTCTGGTATCCCTCTTTGAAGGTCAGAGCCTGTTACTCTTACTGTGCTGTGAGCCCCACTGGAGGCAGGGAGGTATCTCCTCCACACCGCGGATGCTGGGAAACAGCTTGTTGATTGCCTGGATGAGTGCAAGTGTATGGGAAGGAACCCAGCACCCACTGGTGGAGGGGAGCGCCTGCGGAAGGAGAGGGCAATGGGTGTGCTGGGCTGGGATACCAGGGGTGGGGATGCCAGGAGGTCAAGTTTCAGGAAGTCCAAAGCCGTGCTTAAGACCTTCTAAGTCAAGTGCTGATAAGACAGGAAGTCTAACCGGTCTTTTTCAGTTTCCCTCGACCTCCTCTGGGGTGGGGGTGGGGGGTGCCTATGAGCAGGAAAATGACCCACAGAAGAGGAGGAGTTGAAAGAATCCAGGCTCCTAACTGGAGCCTGAAAGGGGCTGGGCCACCATCCTGCAGAACCGCATTCCACACCCTTCTAGGGCTGCCCCTTCCTTTTTGCCAGTCAGGGCTCTGGCCCTCCAGCTAGGCAGCCCTGGGTGAAGGCGGACAGGACAGCCTCTTGATCCTGTGGCCTGCCTGCCACATGCCCAGTCACCTCTGGTGACGCAGAGTCCCCAATGGTGGGGAACCCCAGATGTCGCCCTGAAATCAGAACATTTGCAAGCTAGGGACGACCCAGGCAGTGTAGTTCAACCCTTTCTTTTATAGCCAGGGGAATCCAGGGATCTGAAATGCTAAGCAGCTTATTCGAGGTGGTGGTGAGCGGGGCAGGAGTTAATGTCTCCTCGCCCTGGTTTCCACCACAGCCCATGCCGTCCACGACTGCCTCCCTCCAGAGAGAACTTTGATGGTCGCAGAGCAGGGTTCTCTGCCATCTCCCTGCTTTGTCTCTGTTCACCCTCCCCAAGGTGGAAGGAAGTGGGTTTTCTACCCTCTTCATCCCTGTGTTTATCTCCATCCTCCCCTGCAAAGCAGAGGTGTTTTGGGGGGGGTGCGGGGAGGGGTGGGTATACATAAGTTCCCATCGAAGTTTGGCTATGAGATATCACCTGCATGACAAATAAGACTTGGTACAGTGGAGATCCCTCTCTGTAGAATGTGGGGATTCTGGCTGCTGTGGGTTCAGTTGTGCTCTCCAAAAGATAGATTGAAGTCCTAACCCCAGGTACTTGTGAATGGAAATAGGGTCTTGGCAAACGTAATGAAGATGTAAGTTAAGGGGCACCCAGCTGGCTCAGTCGGTAAAGCATAGGACTCTTGATCTGAGGGTCATGAATTCAAGCCCCACTTTGGGTGTGGAGCCTACTTACTTAAAAAATTAGGGCACATGGGTGGCTCAGTCAGTTAAGTGTCAGAATTTGGCTCAAGTCATGATCTCATGGTTTGTGGGTTCAAGCCCCACTTGGGGCCCTGACAGTTTGGAGCCTGAAGCCTGCTTCGGGTTCTGTGTCTCCCTCTCTGCCCCTCTCCTGCTCATGCTCATGCTCTGTCTCTGTCTCTCTCTCTCAAGAATAAATAAACATTAAAACAAAATTTTTAAAAAAATGTTAACGTCTGTTTAAAAAAAAGGTGTAAGTTAAGATGAGGTTGTGCTGGAGTTGTGTGGGCCAGTGCACAGGCCAATGAATATTTGTCCTTTTTAAAAATTGTTTATTTACTTATTTTGGGGGAAGGGGTAGAAAGCGAGAGCTAGAGTGAGAGAGAGAGAGAGAGAGAGAGAGAGAGAGAATCCTAAGCAGTGTCTGTGCTGTAAGCATGGAGCCCAACGTGGGGCTCAAACCCACAAACCGGAAGATTATGACCTGAGCCGAAATCAAGAGTTGGATGCTTAACCAACTGAGCCTCCCAGGCACCCTAATATTTTTCCTTTTGTAAAATTTATGTTTCTTGGGTGACTTGTAAAAGCAGCTTTATTGAGTTACAATTGACGTATGGTAATGAATTGCACGTGTAAGTAAATACCCAGAAACAGTCACCCCATCAAGACAGTGAGCATATACATCACACTTGGAAATTTCCTCTTGCATCTATATTTTCTTATTAGCTACTGAGACAGAACAGATTGATGAGTTGGGCTGCAGACGTGTAACAAGCTGATTTATACCTTCATGGTTACTTCTCGAGGCATCTCTAGTTTCTAAAAAGCCAGGAGGAAGGTGACAAAATTTAAGGCTTTTCTACTATGAAGTCTTATTAATCACCTAAATTTCTAATGATTAAGTATTTGACCTCAAGGGGCTTTTGATAAGATTAATTGGAAGGTATTTGCCGTAGAAAATTTATTTTGCTACACTGTAAAGCTTCTAGTGTCACAGCATCTGGTCCTGGGAATTTGACTCAAAGAATCAAGGACTCTTGGAAAAAAACAAACAGAACTTCCAAGGAATTTTAGGATTTCCTTTGTTTATGAGCCATAATTCCAGGAGGAAGGAAATGAACACTTATTAAGTGCCTTCTATATGTCAAGCACTTTACATAAAATAAATAATTTAATCCTCACAAATAACCAGAGGCAGAGAGGGGATTACCACCACGTTTACAAAAGGGGAAATAGGATCTGAGAGTCTAAGCGACTTGCCTGAGGTGACATAGCAGGGGGCATGAGCTGGAATTAAAACCCAGAGCTCTACGATTCGAGACCATCCTTTTCATATCATGAATTTACCCTCTGCTCCCCACCCCTGGACAGATTGACTTAGATAGACATAGCTACACACACACATATATGCATACATAGGAGGATGTGCTATATGTTCCATTCTTAAAACCTCCAGAGGCACCCAGCTGACTCAGTTGGAAGACTGTGTGACTCTTGATCTTGGGGTCGTGAGTTTGAGCCCCAGTTGGGTGTAGAGATTCCTAAAGATAAACAAACAAACAAATAAATAAATAAATAAACAAACTAAAAAAAAAAAACAAACCCTTCCAAATGGCTTAGGAAAAAAATACAATGGTCTAAAACAGAACATGGAAGCAAACGGGTCAAAATACATGGATAATTATAATTTGTTATTGATATAAATTTACATACATGGAGTCATTCCCAAGTTTTTTAGTTAATAAGACCTGAGAAGTTACCACGGGCTGAGAATCGTACTCTGCACTTTGGCAGTTGAAAAGTAGCATCGATTGGCAAAGACTGCTTCCTGTGTTTGGAGAAGCGAGACGCTCCGTGGGAGATTGTGTGTGGAGACTGGTAGGGCAGCAGGGTTCTGGAAAGGGCTGACTGGAGGGCGGGGAATCAGAGCATTGGGTGGGTAGTTGGGGATCTGAAGACCCAGAGCTTTAAAAGCCAGACAGTGTAGTTTTGGCAAGGTGCTCATGTTTACACAGAGAGCTAATAAAGAGCTAGCACTGAGCTAGGACTAGGTGTCGGGCGTCCTGCCTGGTATCTACATCTATCCATGTCTGTATTCTCCAAAGATGAAGTCTTCATATTGCAGAGACAACCTCAATTAACTACAAGCGGAGAGGACAAGGACTGTGGCATCCATCGGAGTCCCATAGGGACGCTGTGACACTCAAGGTAGGGGACGGAAGAGTTCCATGGAGGGTCCCTTCGCTGAGGTGGAGCAGATTCAGCACCACGGCAGGAAGTCGTTATCATCCCCAAGTGCAGAGGGCAAGGGTGCAGAGAGGGTGCCGGGGACCGGTGAGAGCAGTAGCCAAAGGTCGGGGAACACAGACCCCATCCTCACTCATCCTGCGTCCTCTGCTGCTCCTGATTCCTCCTATTGGCCCAAAACAGAGGTCACAGGAGTTGTGTGGGGACTATGCTTAGAGATGGGGTCCCGGGGGTACAGGGCAGAGTGGAGAAGGACAGAGAGGGCATTTGGAGGGACAGATGGAGAACATCCAGGGCAAAGCCTGTGCCGGGAGGATCTGGGAAGGCTTTTCTGGGCAGTGCATCAAAGGAGCTATTCCAGGTGCCCTAGAATCTCAGAGTTTTACATTCACTGCCTTTCATAATCCAGTAGCTTGCCCTGGTTCACAGCAGAGGCTCTATAAACCAGGACCTTATTCTTATTGTAGTCATCTGTTCCCTGCAGCCCCAGATACAAGTGCCAGCTGTTTAGCTCAAGCCCTTGCTAAAGAGGCGGTAATGGGTCTATTCTTAGTGATCACATAGTGATGGGTTAGCGACTTCATGTTCAAGGTGGTGGGTGCCCAGATAACCCTGAATGACAGTGTTGTTTATTGGTTCGAAAGAAGTCCTCCTCATTAACTCATTATCTTACTGGAGAGGCAGTTGCATTTGGGCTCCAGCTTTTCAATGAGAATGGCTCTATTTCCGACTTGCTTGGAAACTATTATTAACTATTATTCCAAACAATACGTTTGCATATTTGACAATCCGGAAACCAAATTTAGCTGTGCAAATTATAGACAACTGCTCTCTTGTAATGTCACTGTGATGTCCCAATTTTTAAGAAATGGAAGATTAACAAAGCTGGCTTTAAGTGCTTAAAACAATATTTTATGTAAAAAACCATTTCCCTTCGAAGATTCATGGATCTCTAAAATATTCCCAGAACGCTCTGGAAGAAGATAACTATGAAATGTTTCTTTGAAAGGAAGGGGAAGCTGTACAACATCGAATAGAGGCCCAAACCCTTCAAAGCAATAAATGACATCAACTAACGAAGGAATTATTTTGAAACTAAGAGAGACTTAAGAGGTAATTTAAATGATTTAAACACCACCCTTTTCCCCTCCTCAAAAACCCCCCAAGACAATGCTCATAATGTTAGACTGACCTTTAGCATATGTGATTTTAATGAAAGACAAGACATTTTTCAGGCACTGAATATATCTCAAACTTCCCTTTAAAGCAGTGATTTCTTGTACAAGCCCTTATACCAATTTGTGCAGAAGGGACATCTGACTTTGAAGAATATTCCACGAGTCTGAATCATCTAAATATATTATAGTTTCATTCTTGCATATAAGAGAAACCAACCACAGTTGGATAATGGAGAGGTTAGTATCACAGTTCGAATGGCACTTACTGGGATCCCTCTGTGCAATTTTAGGCAAGCTACTTACCCTCTCTGAATCTGTCTTTTCATCTTTAAAATAAGGATGATAATACTATCCTGCATGTTTACTGTAAATGGTGAATGGATTTGTGTGTGAGCACAGAGCACAGCGTTCAATACATGAGCATTAAGGCATTTTTCCTATGGGAACTTGTTACATGGAGCACAGTGAGAAAAAGCCAACTGCGTAATGTGAGAATTCTTAGAGCTTGGGGCTCTTACTGAGAATGCAGTGGACCTAGGAGATGAAAGGACAGGGTCATATACATGGAATATGAAAAAAATACCATGGTTTCTGACAAACCCATCAACCATATGCCAACTTAAAGGTGTCGTGCTGTTAATTTCAAGCTCATCTGTTGGGGTATCACAACCAACTTGCTTTTCTTGGGGTTTCCTAACCAGGTAGCTGAGGAACCATGATAATTGGGACAATGATGATATACCTACACTTCCTGCCAAATGATTAGTATATTTGGGCTTTTGCCCGCAGGGTGGGAAATGATACTTCTAGACCTAGGGAGGATGTTGATATGAAATTGTGGCTTTGCTCTGATGGTAATGTTTCAAGATTTAAATAGCTTCAAACTTAAACAGCCCCAATAGGTCAGAAGCTCTACAAACCCAGGGTTTTTGTAGATCAGTAGCCTTCAAACCGCTCTGCCCTGGTCTAGAGATCTGCCAAACTTGAAACTTCAGGGGAAAGAGTAACAACCTCTTCCATGAAGAAGAGATTTTTATAAATCATACATGATGGGTTATCCTCAGTTTATGATTTATACAACTTGTAGTCTTCAAAATGCTTACTTTTTACAATCATTGTCAATAAATATGAAGTTTTTGGAATATTTTTAAAAGTTGAAATTTATTTTTTTATTTAAAAAATTTGTTTAATGTTTATTTATTTTTGAGAGAGAGAGAGGGAGGGAAAGAGACAGTGTGTGAGTAGGGGAGGGGCTGAGAGAGAGAGAGACACAGAATCTGAAACAGGCTCCAGGCTCCGAGCTGTCAGCACAGAGCTTGATGTGGGACTCAAACTCATGGACCGTGAGATCATGACCTGAGCCAAAGTTGGATGCTTAACTGACTGAGCCACCCAGATATCCCAAAATTTATTTTAATACATCTATGTGCACTCTAATCATTGAAACTAAATAGAGCATAGACTAGAAGAAAGGGGGACGACAGAAGAAATCTCAGGAGTCTGCTGTAATATCTCCCCTCAGGGGCAATTAGTAGTAAATTGCATGGGCAGATAGGGAGTATGACTTAATTCTTAGCTATATTTATTACCTCACTCGGAGTCATTCTCTAGAATATTTCTGATGGGTGACAATTCGGTCTTTATTTTATTGTACGTCTTTAGTTTTAACTACTATTCAAATTTATCAAAATTGTACATAACCTGGTTAAAAATCAGGCTGTATGTAAAGGGTAATAATGAAGTTTTTAAATGTTTTTGTTTATTTTTGAAGCAGAGAGAGAGACAGAGACAGATTACGAGCAGGGGAGGGGCAGAGACAGAAGGAGACACAGAATCCCAACAGACTCCAGGCTCTGAGCTGTCAGCAGACAGCCCAATGAGGGACTCAAACCCACAAACCGTGAGATCATGACCCAAGCGGAAGTTAGACGCTTAACTGACTGAGCCACCCAGGCGCCCCTAAAGGTTAATAATGAAAAACAGCTTTCCCCATCTCTACAACAAATCTGGGATCTTGCTGTCTGGCAGTGGTCATTTCCAATCTATTCTTTTAGCTGGTTATTTTGGTATTTATCTCCTTGGTGCTAAATAATACACATATACTGCTATTTCTCGATTTACCAATTTTAGACATTATTAATTTCTATTGTAGCAGTCAAGTTTACTTTGGTATACTCTTCTATTTCTCTAATTCTCCCAAAGACTGAAGGGTTAAATCATATTCGGTGTTTACTCTGTTACTGTTGTATGTATATTGTTCACCTCTGAACCCAGGGATGTGCCATAGTTACAGTTTGCTTTAGAGAGTTTTGTCTGTGTTGGAGACAATTGATTGCCTTGGTCTTTTTTATTTCCTTAAACTTCTTTGACCCTCACCCCCCCCACACACACACATAGACACACACACACACACACACACACACACACACACACACACACAGACACCACACACAGGATCGTTCAGGTCTGTCAAACACCTCCTGTTTCACTTTCAAATGGTCAAATATCTGATACTCAGTCAGCTGCAGAGGCATCCCTCCACGAGCCCTTTATTCTCCTCCTCCAGCCTGGGTTGGTTTTAAGCCACGCCTGCTGCCCAGCTATGTGTAGGATTTTCCTCACACCTTTCCTGTGCATGACGTCAGCATGTCATTTCACTCCCTTATTTCCCTGAAGCACATTCCCCAGGAGCTTCTTAAGAAAGGGTGCATCAGAGGTAAAATTCTTGACTCCCTGCATATTTGAAAATATCTTTCCTCTATCTTTACACTTGGTTGTCCATTTGGCTGGTAATAGAACTCCAGCTGAAAATAATTTCCCTCAGAATTTTGAAGCTGGTGTTGGCGTGATGTGTTCTAGCTTCCAGTGTTACCCTAGAGCATTCGGACGCCTTTCTGATCTCATTTCTTTTGTATGCGACTGTTTTTGTTCTCTCTCAAGGCTTTTAGTATCTTCCTTTTTATGCCTGGCATCCCTTTTTCATTATTTATTCATTCATTGTGTTGAGTACTTTGTGGTTACTTTCAATCTGGAGACTCAGATTATTGAGTTCTGGAAAGTTTTCTATTCTTTCTTTGACAATTTCCTCTCTTCCGTTGTCTTCATTCTTTTTTTAGAACAGCCATTAGTTGATGTCAGACTTCTTGAATTGATTCTCTACATTTCTTACCTCTGTTCTGTTTTTCTTCTCTTTTCCTTTTGTTGTACTTTGGAGTGATTTCCTCACATTTATCAATCAGTCCCATTACTAAGCACTTAAAAATGAATGTGAATAATATATGCCTATGCTAAAGGTTCAAAATTGTAAAAGAGAATGTAGGAGTAAGCTTCCTCTGGACCTCGTTCTTCAAACACCCAGCTCACCATGTTGGTAGGGACATTTGGCATAGGAGAGGATGGGGCTGGAAAACAGGAGCATTCTATAAAAGTTTGCATACTGAATAATGGAAGTCTCAGCTCTCTTTCTTCACCCTGCTCCTAGAATGCAACCATCAGGGCATATATTCTCCTGGATAGAAACTGGCTAAGAGGTTTGCTGGAGAATAGAGCCTTGGCTATCAGCATCTTTGGGTCTTTCCTCCCTGGTTGGTAAGATTCCCTAACATAGTACATTCTAATGTCCTGTTTCGAGAGTATAAGCCTGAAGCCCAGCTGCTAACATTTTGAGAAAAGAGAGTGGGTGTGGGATGGGGTGTGGGGGGCTGGGGCTGTTAGGGGAGCTGCCTCAGTATGTAAATTTCTACCTCATCCTCTTTCTGTTTTCCATATTGTGCCACCACCCCTCAACCATGCCTGGTCTCTCAACCCAGAGACCTTTTGTTTCGCCCTCTCTGGAGCATAAACTCTTAATCTTCCACTGGGGAAAGGGAGCAGAAGTCATCTGGCTGAGTTGAGTAAGGGAAGGTTTCTGTAGTTCTAACCGCTTTTTCTGATCTTTAGATTGGATGATTTCTATTGATCTAGTTTCTTGCTTACTGATGTTTTCCTTTGTTTTCTCTACCCTACTCTTACTTGTCTACCTAGTGAATATTTTATTTCAGATAATACTATTCTGCTTCAGAATTTCCATTTTATTTTTTTTAGTAGTTTCCATATCTCTGCTGAGATTTCCTACCTGTTCATATATTATGAATATATTTTATTTTATTGAATATAGTTATAATAGATGCTTTGAAATCCTTGTCTGCATCTTCACAATATTAATTCATGAACATAGCATGCCTCTCCATTTCAGTATTTTAACATTTCTTTTTAACAGTGTTTTGTAGGTTTTGGTGTGCATATATTACACATCGTATCAGATCTATTCCTAAATATTTCACATTTCTTCATGTTACTTATTATACATGATGCTTTTCAAGTTTCAATTTCCAATTATTTGTTGGTAGTGATAGAAATAAAATGGATTTTTTTGTAGAAATGACTTCACCCCTTGTAAACATGCTAATTAGCTTTAGTAGCTTATCTATAGATTCCACTGGATTTTCTATATATGCAATTATGTTGTGTCAATAAATAAAGAGGGTTTACTTCTCTCTTTGCAATATGAGTATTTTTTTTCCTTTGTCGTGCCTGATTGCACTGACCAGATCTTCTACTACAATGTTGACTAGAACTTCCCTTGTTCCTGATGTTAGGGGGCAAATTTCAATCTGTAACATTAACTGTTAAACATTAAATGATGACAGTATTTCATGTTGAGAAACTTGTGTTACTAGTTTGCTGAGAAGTTTTTTAAAAATCTGGAATAGGTATTTGATTTTATCAAATACCTTTTCTATTAAGATGATTATATAGTTTTTCTTTCAAAATTTGTTTAGATGGCAAGCTACATTGTTTTTCAGTGTTAAAGCATTCCTCAGATGAACCCCATTTGGTCATTTGGATGAATTGCTCTTTTTGTACATTGATGAGTTAGATTTGTTAAATATTATTAAAATTTTTGTATTTCTGGTCAAATAAAATAAAATCCTTGTCTGCCACTTTATTTTATTTTATTTTTTAAAAAAATGTTTACTTATTTATTTTTGAGAAAGAGAGAGAGAGGGAGAGAGAGCAGGGAAGGGGAAGAGGGAAAGGGAGAGAGAGAATCCCAAGCAGGCTTTACACTGTCAGCATAGAGCCCGATGTGGGACTTGAACTCACAAACTGTGAGATCGTGACCTGAGCCGAAACCAAGAGTCAGATGCTTGACTGACTGAGCCACACAGGCTCCCCCTTTTCTGCTACTTTAAACACTTGGATCATGTCAAGGCCAGTTTCTGTTGATTACTTTTTCCCTTGAGTATGGGTCACATTTAAAAAACATTTTTTTAAACGGCCAACTAATATTTGACCAAGCAGGAAAGAATATCCAATGGAATAAAGACAGTCTCTTCAGCAAGTGGTGCTGGGAAAACTGGACAGTGACATGCAGAAAAATGAACCTGGACCACTTTCTTACACTATACACAAAAATAAATTCAAAATGGATGAAAGACCTAAATGTAAGACAGAAAGCCATCAAAATCCTCGAGGAGAAAACAGGCAAAAACCTCTTTGACCTTGGCTGCAGCAACTTCTTACTCAACATTTCCAGAGTCAAGGGAAACAAAAGCAAAAATGAACTACTGGGACCTCGTCAAAATAAAAAGCTTCTGCACAGCGAAGGAAACAATCAGCAAAACTAAAAGGCAATCGATGGGATGGGAGAAGATATTTGCAAACGACATATCAGATAAAGGGTTAGTATCCAAAATCTATAAAAAATTTATCAAACTCAACATCAAAACAACAAATAATCCAGTGAAGAAATGGGCAAAAGACATGAATAGACACTTCTCCAAAGAAGACATCCAGATGGCCAACCTACACATGAAGAAATGGTCCACATCACTCATCATCAGGGAAATACAAATCAAAACCACAATGAGATATCACCTCACATCTGTCAGAATGGCTAACATTAACAACTCAGGCAAAAACAGATGTTGGCGAGGATGCGGAGAAAGAGGATCTCTTTTGTACTGCTGGTGGGAATGCAAACTGGTGCAGCCACTCTGGAAAACAGTATGGAGGGTCCTCAAAAAATTAAAAATAGAACTACCCTATGACTTGGCAACTGCACTACTAGGTATTTATCCAAGGGATATAGGTATGCTGTTTCAAAGGGACACATGCACCCCCATGTTTATAGCAGCACTATCAACAATAGCCAAAGTATGGAAAGAGCTCAAATGTCCATCGATGGATGAATGGATAAAGAAGATGTGGCATATATATGTGTGTGTGTGTGTGTGTGTGTGTGTGTGTGTGTGTGTGTGTGTTGGAGTATTACTCAGCAATCAAAAAGAATGAAATCTTGCCATTTGCAACTACATGGATGGAACTAGAGGGTATTATGCTAAGCAAAATTAGAGAAAGACAAATATCATATGACTTCACTCATATGAGGACTTAAAGACACAGAACAGATGAACACAAGGGAAGGGAAGCAAAAATAATATAAAAACAGGGAGGGGGACAAAATACAAGAGACTCTTAAATATGGAGAATAAACAGAGGGTTACTGGAGGGGTTGTGGGATGAGGGATGGACACAATGGGTAAGGGGTATTAAGGAATCTACTCCTGAAATCATTGTTGCACTATATGCTAACTAACTTGGATGTAAATTAAAAAAAGAAAATTAAATTTAAAAAATAATAATAAATAAATAAATATTTTTATTAATGTTTATTCATTTTTAGAGAGAAAGAGACAGAGCATGAGTGGGGGAGGGGCAGAGAGAGAGGGAGACATAGAATCCGAAACAGGCTCTAGGCTCTGAGCTGTCAGCACAGAGCCCTACACGGGGCTCGACCTCATGAACCAGAGACCATGACCTGGCCAAAGTTGGACGCTTAACCGACTGAGCCACCCAGGCGCCTTGAGTATGAGTCACATTTTAAAATTTCTTCATACATTGAATAATTTTGGATTATATTCTGGAAATTGTGAATATTATGTTGTAGATAATCTGGAAAAGTGTTGTCGTTTTCCAAGCAAATACCTCAGTTGCACTCAAACTGAAAACTCTGATTTTTAGGTGATAGTTCAGATCTCATTCTAGTTCTTGTACCTTTATTTGGGCTGTTTGCACTTTTCCCTGTGATGTGTATCTTGAAAGTCACCTAGATATTTGGTCAGAGTTTATGCATATCATTTGTGGTTCCTTGTCACTGGCCTTCACCTTTCCAAAATTACAACTTCACTTTCCAGGGGTTATGGTTGCCCTATGCTCTGCCCTCTGGTTCTTTAAGCCTGGAAGACTAGATTTTCTGCTGGAGTTTTAACTGTGCACCTGATCACCTTCCCTTCGTCTAAGAAATAAAAAGGGATGGGGGAGCTTGCCCAGCCATCCTGTGCCATCCTCTTCTTCCAAATGTCAACTCCCCTCTCTAGAACCTGTTTGCTTTTGCTCACTGGACAGTGCCTTCGGAGAGGTTATTTCTTCTAATCTTTACGGTTATAGCCTGTGGGAGGGCAGGTCTAGTAGGAACTTACTCTACTAAATCAGAAGTAGACTGTAACTGCTTCTCAAACAACTTTTTAAACAATTCTATCATCAGTCACTAACTCTGCTTCCAAAATAACTGGGTACCACCAGCTTCTGGGATTTTGGAGTTGATGTGCACGAATGACAATACCACTGCTACTATATTCATCCGTAGAAAATCTTTTAGTGAGCATTAATGATTATTTGTTTTAGAGAGAGAGAGACAGAGACAGAGACAGAGAGCAGGGGAGGGGCAGAGAGAGACACACACACACACACACACACACACACACACACACACATACACACAGAACCCAAAGCAGGCTCCAGGCTCTGAGCTCTCAGCACCATGAATGGTGAGATCATGACCTGAGCTGAAGTCAGACGCCACCCCCCCCCACCAACTTAGCCACCCAGGTACCCCGACTTTTAGTGAGCATGAGATAGCATACAAATAAAGTAGGAGATAACGGAAAATTGTGTCGTGGAACATTCTAAATCGGACATAACCTATTTAGCCTCATGTGGCAGAGGTTAGGTTTTTCAGCCTCAGGTGGGCCAGAATAGGAGCATTCCTTTAAATCGGTATTTTTAAAAACGTGGCTAAGGACTTGTAACATCAGAATTACCTGGGGTGCACTTAAAAATGAGTATTTTTAGGCCCACCTGAATCTTCCCAAAACAGAATATAGGGGTGGAGGCTAATCATTTGTAGACAGTGCTCCATAAGGGCTGCCCGTCATTCCGATGGTCTTAGGCTGTATAATCAACAAATAGCCTCCTGATGTGTGGGTGACCTTCCAGGGGCCAGGCGGCCGGAGAGTTACTGCCAATCACAAGTCTGACTGTTACCAGCAGCACCTGACTTCAAGGAAGTCAACGCGTTCAGGATGGTAAACACAAATAGTTTGGAAGCATATTGTATGATAGGTAACGGTTTGTTTGTTTTTTCTTTTTATAGCATCCGTTCGATGTGAGGTTTTAGAATAAGACTTCAGGGCTTAAATTTGGAGGTGCTGTTAACATTTATGTTCTGTAACTTCCTGTCAAGAAGTCACTCTAATGGAGAACAAATACGACCCCTTTGCTAGAAAGACGTGACCTTGTCACTGTTCTCTCTGACTTCCTCTGACCTTCATTCAGTCAGACAATATCAAAGGTTTACTCTATCATAATAATCTCATAGCACCAGTCACTGTAGAACACTACATACATACTGGAAAGCTTTATGAAGGTTATCTCATTAATTTCTGGAAGTAATTTTTATTTTTACCTTGCTATCAACCCAAGGGCACAGAGAAAGTGTAATTGGTTTTCTAGGTCCATTTAATTAGGAATTGGCCTAATTCTTAATTCATTGGCTACTCTAGTCAATCAACTTAGGTCCCAGTAAACTTGTTCTAGAGAAGTTAGTGTACTTTTTATTTTTTTTAAGTTTATTTATTTATTTTGAGAGAGGCAGAGAGAGCAAGCAGGGGAGGGACAGAGAGAAGGAGAGACAGGGAATCCTAAGCAGGCTCCATGCTGTTACAAAGAGCCTGATGCAGAGCTGGAACTCACGAACCACAAAATCATGACCTGAGCTGAAGCCACGAGTTGGACACTGAACCAACTGGGCCACTCGGGCGCCTCTAGTGTACTTTTTACAGGATCCCTTTATCTATTGAGGTACAAACTGTTTCCTGAGAAAAGCCCCCCCCACCCCCACCCCCCCGACAGCTATACCTTAAACTGCAGAAGAAGATTTGGACATAATCCAGCAAGTCTTTACTTTCAATTGAAATAAAATTTGAATCTCTTTAGGGCCTGAGTCAAAACTTTTGGCTTCATTCACTGGTTCAGAATTCAAAATAATTTCCCCCTCTGATCTTGTACTCCTTTCCTGAATATTATTGAATTCAAATCCCCTGAAATGGAGCTAATCTGGTCTAGTTGAAGTTTTAGAATTCTTTAAATCCTCAAACAGGTTGAGTTTATCTGGGGCTCGGAAGTGGTGAACCTCAACATTACAAGGTTTTCTCTGAACTCAGACCACCCAATGATTCTTCTCCTGCAGAACTGTTGTTTAGCCCTGAGGTGCAGATTTTCAATTCCTTCCTCCTTCCTTTCCTCTCTCCCTCCCTTGCTTCCTCCCTTCCTTCTTTTTGTTTGTTATTCCCACTTTTCAGACAGGGAAATTGAAACACTAGAAAGATAAACACTGTGCTCATGTCTCGGTTACACACACCTTTTTTTGGGAGGTAGAAAAAGGAATAAAAGGCAGGTCTCCCTCTCCAAGGCTATATAACCTCTCTCTCTGGGCCCTTTACAAGGTCCCAAGTCATATACCCTTGGGGTATATGAACCCTTAGAGGGCCTTTGGAGAAAACAAGAGAGATTTTTGGATTATCTTAATATTTCAAATAATCTAACAGAAATTGCACATGTCTCAAAATAAAACTACATGAATTAACTAGAATGTCATGGTATTTTTGCTTTTGATGAGGGTTAAATTAATTCAGTTTGATAACATTGATTATCATGCTGATCTGAAGCTGTGATTACAGTTATATACGTCTTAGATGATTAAAATGTGAAAATAGGCTAATTATGTCTTAATAAATGCAGTTTATTTGATAGGCAGAATCATAAAATCTGAAACTAACGAGAAAAAAATGTGACAAATTCTGGGAACTCTTTACATATATCTAGAACAGGTAGAGTTCCAACAAATATAAAACTCCAAAACATATCTGTTTCAAAATTCTTTCAGAATCACAAAACCCCATATACTTGTTCTTTCTGCTTGCCTTAACACGAACAGTGTAAGGTCAAATTGCCCATTCTTACACTTTGGACAATGGGATGACTATGGTCCATTGACCAGCTAATGCCCATAAATGACAGCTATTTCATCTTAAGTACGTGTGTGTTAACTTATCTAATTTCAGATTATTGGGGTGATGTCTATGGATGCTACTGGTACATTAAAGGAAGGGTTTTGAGGGGCACCTGGGTGGCTCAGTGGGTTAAGCATCTGACTTCAGCTCAGGTCATGATCTCATGGTTGGTGGGTTCGAGCCCTGCATCAGGCTCTGTACTGACATCCCACAGCCTGGAGCCTGCTTCAGATTCTGTGTCTCCCTCTCTCTCTGCCCCTTCCCCACTCATGCTGTCTTTCTCTCTCTCTTTCTCTTTCCCTCTTCAAAAATAAAAACGTTAAAAAAATTAACATCAATCGATCAATAAATAAAAGAAGGTATTTGAAATCAACAACACAATTATTATATTGAGAAACAAACAGGTAAGTTTAATTTATCATTCTGCTAAAGCTCAATAGATCTCTTTCCCATGTGCTAACAACTCGTGGCAGTTGTTCAGGGCAGTTACGCTAGTTTGCAAAGTATAAATAGACGCAGAACATATTTTCTGATCTCTTATGAATCATTAGACTAGTCAAAAGACATTTCTTTGAGGAAATACTCAACTCGCTTCCCTGAGCTAATTCTATAGACTGAGGTTTTCATAATCATGTTACAATCACTGTGGCTTTGGGCGTCACTTTTGTGACTCACCTGGCTCAGGCTGCCTTGGACACATGGTCTGGAGTTCACGATGCTGAAGGGCATCTCAGCAATGGCTGAGATCATTGTTTCCCCAGGGCATGGCCTTTAAAGGTTAAATCAGTGGGGAGATGGTACAGGCTCCGGGGCTTAGGAACATGTGGCTTGCTAAGTGTAGGCTGCGTTCTTGCCTGGTATGTTCTGGTTCCAGAGATCTTTCTGGAGTGTTTCTTGGCCTTGAGGAAAGGTCAGACAACATTGCCGTCTCCAGGCAGGTGCCTATGAATTTCGACCTAACACCGGAAGAGGCTAGCTGTCAGTCACAGGGGGTTATTTGTGTGATCACTGCATGTCTGTTGGAAAACAATACGCAAGAACAACAACATGTGACGTAACAGAAGCTTAATCTATCTGGGTTCCTCGTATGTAAAGGAGGGGAGGTGCAGATGGTCCCTGGGGGGGACCTCCCAGGCTCTGACCAACTTTCTATATGTCTAAGCTACCTTAATAGCAAATCTCAGAATAAAGATTGCCCTGCACAACACTCTTGGACAAATTAAACCAGACAGGTGGTAGTTCACATGTGTGCGAGACTCTCATTTCCGGGTAGGGGAAGCTAGGTTGAGACAAAGCTATGCCTCAAAGTACATACTTTAATCTAAAAAAAAAAAAAAAAAAAAAAAAAAAAAAAAGGAAATTCCTCCTGTGGAGGGTGACTCTTTTCCTTTGGTTTCTTCATGCGAATACAGAAAACAACCAGCTTGTGACACTTGTAAGCATCCGCATCGGAACATTTCATCCCAGGATTCGAAGGGTTAATGATTATAAAATTTTTAATTGTGCAATTTTCTATGATCTCAGATGTGCCTTTAAAGTTCTTCCTTTCCTGGGCACCTGGGTGGCTCAGTCAGTTAAGTGTCTGACTTCGGCTCAGGTCATAATCTCACAGTTTGTGAGTTCAAGCCCTGCGTCGGGCTCTGTGTGGACAGCACAGGGCCTGGAGCCTGCTTCGGATTCTGTGTCTCCCTCTCCTCAGCTCCTCCCCTGCTCACACTCTGTCCCTCTCTCAAAATAAATAATGATTAAAAAATTTTTTTTAAATTCTTACTTTCCATTTGTCTTTCATCCTGAGCTCCCTCCCCTGCATGAGATGTGTGGGGCTTGGCATCTGTGAGCACTCTAATAAGTATTTCTTATTAATTTGGCTGTCATTTATTTGGACTTCAGTCTATGCTAAATGCCATTGTTCTAAGCCTATATCATCTAAGCCTCACAATAACCTAATGATTTGTTCTTGTCTTTATTTTACAGATGAAGAAATGGAGATTTTTGAGGGACTGAGTAACTTGCCTAAAGTCATATAACGTGAAAAGACAGGATTCAGACTAAAGCATGTTTGACTTGAGAGCCTGTGTTCTTAATCACTATGCCATACTGTTTCCCTAGTTTTTGTTGAAAGAATGAATAATATGTGCTCTCTCACACTAGGGAGAATGTAGTATGAAAAAGATCTCTGCTTGAAGACGTCCTCTGTGATGGAGAGGAAGGGTCTTGGGGTGGGGGTTCTCTTGCCAGTTTCCCCAGCAAAACCAGACATAATGACTCAATACTACTTACAGAAATTCAGAAATACGTACACACAAAGCAAAAGTCCACACTTCACAAGAGCACATTCAAGCAAATGACATATATTAAACCCATTACAATGGTTGTTCTTGGGGGTGAGGAATAGCAGTAGGAAATAAGGCTAAAAGGCAACAAATAAATACAGAAGACAAGAGGAGGGACCCTGTGAGGGCCCAGCGATGACCATGGGGTGTGACTGACAAGTATCACAGATGCAATCCTTTGCACTTGAGCATCTCCCCTCCCCCCTAAAACAGAGTAAGAGCCAGGACAAGGGGAAAGTAGATTATGTTAGGAAAAGATTTGGAATGGGAAAGAAAACATGAGTGAGTGTCTCCTTCCTCACATTCAGAAATCATTCATTTAGTCTTAGAACGGAACGGCTTTGGGGGCGCCTGGGTGGCGCAGTCGGTTGAGCGTCCGACTTCGGCCAGGTCACGATCTTGCGGTCCGTGAGTTTGAGCCCCCGCGTCAGGCTCTGGGCTGATGGCCCGGAGCCTGGAGCCTGTTTCGGATTCTGTGTCTCCCTCTCTCTCTGCCCCTCCCCCGTTCATGCTCTGTCTCTCTCTGTCCCAAAAATAAATAAACGTTGAAAAAAAAATTAAAAAAAAAAGAACGGAACGGCTTTGAACATCAGCTACACACAGGCATGAGGTTGGCTCCATCAGACATGTAATTTTTGACAGAGAATAAAAGGTTTGAGGTCCTATCATTTATATATTGAAGGGGAAACAGTCTCAGAATGTGCAAGCCACAGGGATGGTCAGAGTTATTTCACAAATAAGAAAGCCAAAGTTCAGAATGGTTGAAGGACTAGTCCAAGATGTTACTGTTGCTAGGGTCAGATCCCCATGCTTCTTCTCAAGGCCTCTCTGCCTCAGCTGGTCTCTGGCCATCCCCTGCATGGTGATATCTCTCTGCTTCTCTTGCTGAACTAGGGATGGGTTTTCTTGGCCAATTTTCCTCCTCTTCATTACCTTGACTCAGAAATGCCTTGACTTTGGGATAGATAGATGTAATTGAATATGGGCCGAAAAGCTCAGTAAATGCTGATGATAATGATCATTGATATTAAATATTAAGGAAGACGTTCTTTGACTCTTCAAATGTTTCAGTGAGGAAATGAGTTTTGTACTACTTGTTCTGGATTGTTGTGGCTGTTCATTTTATTCTAGTTTCAGCCCTCGTGTTAACTAACTGTATGAATGTGAAACTATCACATTGATCTTGGCTTTTGTATCTTCATTTGTCCAAAGGAGGACGGTTTTATATTCCCCAAATAGCCTTCTAGCCAAGGCTTCTATGGTCAAGGCTCCTTTGGGGCCCCAGAACTAACATGCCTCACCAAGACATGCACGGGAGAGCTCGTGCTCACAGGATAATCTTTACGTAGGTCTTCTACATGTCAGCTCTTCCGCTGGGCGGGAGTCCTGTGTCGTTTCACCCATAAACGAGCAGTGAGGTGCTCGTGAAGAGCCAGGTGCCAGTAGAGACAGACAGTCCTTGCCTTCCAGGCACTGTCATCTTATTGGAGGAAGAATGACAGATAGACAAAAGCACACTAAGAGCCAAACCATGACAGGGAGAACAGGTGTCATGGTGCTTGTCCTACATCCAATCTGGCTGTGAGCAGTGAGGGAGAACTTCTCAGAGGAAGAGGATTTTTGCTGGATTTTGAATGGAGGTAGGCCTCTGAGAGCAAAGGCATCAAAGTACAACAATTGACGGTGATGTCATAAACAGACGAAAGACACAGTCAAGGGGGCCCAAGGCATTCTGGGGCATCTGCAAGGAACTGTCTAGAGCAGAAGACAATAGTGTTCAGATCTCAGCTCCCAGATGAGTGTAAACTAGGAAGGTGACCAACTAAAAGGCATTCTTTACAGCATGTTTTAGTGAGTAGGCATTGGAGTGTGTATCCGAGATTAAAAGTAGAAGAATGTGAGTTAACAAAGGTGGTTGTGAACCCCCAAGCAGAGTGTGGCTGTGTGGAGAGAATCAGCACCAGCCGGGCACTTCCTGGGGGAGCCTGGAACCAGCTGACCGTTTGAATATGGACAGGACACAAACTCACCAGGAGTTAACACAAAGACAAAGAGGACGTCTAACCTACTGAGACATAACACAAAACTGTGAATAACGGATACGTATTGAAAAATACGAGGTGAGTGGAGGTCATTGCAAGTCAGAATGATTTTAAAAGGTAGCTTAAAACTCAACTTTTCTTAACAAGAAAGAGTGACTCTATGAGAAGACAATGCTGCCAAGAGCTTTTTCTGCCCACATTGAAAATGTACGCATGCCACCTGAACAATTTTGGTTTGCATCTGAATAAGTTCAAGTGCCTATCAGAGTCAATAAATCTATAAATCAATATGCTGTTTCAGATACAATGTACATCAGCATGTCCCCCTGGAACCTGGAATAATTCCCTCCTATATAATTATTTACACATGTGTACAGGTAGATAGATGATAGATAGGTAGATAGATAGATAGATAGATAGATAGATAAGGATAGATAGATGTAATTGAATATGGGCTGAAAAGCCAGATTGGGAGTGAATTGTGAGGGGCCTTGCATGCCTGTCTATGGAACTGGGAGTTTCTCTTTGGACAATAGAAAACCATTAGTGTTTCTATTGAGAAAGTATGGAGTATGGAGTTCAGATGAGGACTTTATGGATTGAGCTTCTGTCTGCTTTTTGGAAACTAAGGGTGAGTTAATAAACTATAAACTAGGAGGCATATAGTTGCTGAAAGCCATCTGTAAGGCCAAATGGACCTGTTCCCATAACAGCCATCAGCTTTGCTCCAGGGAGTGGGGATCCTGAGTGCAGGACAAGGCATACAGGGATAGTAGTTGTTTAGGTACAGCTTCCTCTAAGGGCTCTCCATGACATCAATGTGGCAATGCTGGGACACACTTAAGCTTTGGGCTTCCTTCTCTGACTTCACAGATCTTCCCTCCTGAAGGTCTCTCTACCTCCAGTAGAAGAAAAGAAGACAGATTTTTGGAAAGAATAAGAATTGAGTTCAGGCTGCGGTAAGCAGTTTGCCTAAGGTTAACTGGTATTTATATGACATGAGATGGAAGCAGGATGCTTAAATTCTTAATAGAATTCACAAATAATTGCCTGTCTCTCTTTGTTGGGCATGCTTCTGTTTAGTAGTCACCCCTTTTTTTTTTTTAAGTTTCTTTATTTATTTTGAGAGAGAGACAGAATGTCCAGGAGACGGCCAGAGAGAGGAGAGAGAGAATCCCAAGCAGGCTCCACGCTGTCAGCACAGAACATGACTTGGGGCTTGATCTCATGAACCATGAGATCATGACCTGAGCTGAAATCAAGAGTTGGACACTTAGCTGACTGAGCCACCCAGGTGCCCGTAGGTAGTCACCCTATACTCATACATAGAGGAGATGGTAGGAGACAAACAGAATGACAACTAGACTACTTGGCTTTTCTAAATATATTGTTCTGGAGACTTATCTGAGATTATTAGACCAATACTGATGGCCACCTCTAATTTTTTTTAAAAAAAATTTATTTTAGAGAGAGAGAAGGAGCACATGAGTGGGGGACAGGGACAGAAGGAGAGTAGAATCTTAAGCGAGTTTCACGCTCAGCACAGAGCCTGACATGGGGCTCCATCCCACGACCCTGGGATGAACCACGACCTGAGCCTGAATCAAGAGTCAGATGCTCAACTGACTGAGCCACCCAGGCACTCCAGGAATCTCTAATAATTTTGGTGCGTTAGGCAGCCCACAGCACAGTTTCAAATATGTCTTTAGAATCTCACAGCACTGCTTTGTCATCATCAGAGCTGGTGCCGTTACCACCCACTTCCGTTTGACGACAGGAAAACTGAGGCTCAGAAAACTTACGAAAATTCCCTGGGAACTCCCAGCAAGTGAGCTGCAGATCTATGATTTAGATTTAAACCTTCTGACCCCCAGTCCATTGTCCTTCACTTTCTGCCACATGAAAAAGCAGTCTCGATTTTGATTCTGCATCAGTAAAGTTCCTTTCTACTAGCTCATTCTGCTTCTCAGGCCTTGAGACGTTGCTGACCTCCAATAGAACAGTGGTCAAGGGCCGAGGCCCTACCCGACTCCCAGGACAAAGGTTTCGGTGAAGGAGCACACCGCCCAATCACACATTCTTATTTGCTCAGAGAGGATCATATTACAGGGTCATCTCTGTTCCACTCCATGCTTCCGTGTTCATTTACGTACACAGAGAAAACTGTGTTTGGGATTTTCAAAGTCTAGCAGAACATTTCCCTATTTCATCACTGACAGGTTTTATTTTGTTTTGTTTTGTTTTGTTTTGTTTTGTTTTTGACCCATTGATATAATCTGTTCTTTACAGCTTGAATATAAGAGCAGAACTGTGAATGAGTATGAAAAATGTTAAGGATATAGAAGGGTCCAGACTGGTGTTTCCAATAGAGGAAAATACCCCAATGATGTCACTATATCAGCTCCTTTGTTTATTGAGAAGGGTAGCTGTTTCAAAGGGGGAGAGAGGGAGAGATCGATTTTCACTTGAAGGCACGGACCTTGAGTTATTTACCTTTGCATCTTGCCCCTGTCCTTAGCTCAGCTTCCAGAAAGGTGCTATCTCTAGAAGATATGCTAAGTATGAATGACTAAGGACCCCGGTGACCACCTGCTCATCCCCTACATTACTTGTTTCCATTCCTATTCGTGGTTTAGGACTTTAAATAGCTTTGAATAATCCCTCTAGTTTAAAATTAGATATGCCAAATAGAGCCATGGAATGGGGTCTCCTCTGAACCAGCTCTGGGGGAGGTGTAAAAATAGTTATATTTAGAAATACAGCTATTAATAGCTTCATTTGCTCGACTCCTGGGTGGCTCAGTTGGTTAAGCTTCTGAATCTTGATTTCGGCTCAAATGAAGACCTCATGATTTGTGGGATTGAGCCCTGAATCGGGGTGTGTGCTGACAGCGTGAAGCCTGTTTGGGATTCTCTGTCTCCCTCTCTCTCCTTCCCTACCCCTGCTTGCTCTCTTTCTCTCTCAAAAATAAATAAATAAACATTTTTCAAAAATAGCTTCATTTTCTTCTAAGGCTCCTCTGCTCATAGAAAATAAAAAAAGAGTGTCAGATATTCTCAACCCTATGCCCCCTCTTCAGGGTTTTGGCAACTATTTCCTGGCTTGGCCTGTGAAGTGACAATGGTGGTCTTACAGGTGAGGTGCTGCTAGAAGGAGCGGCTGCGGTGTGGACGGAGGACACTAGTGTTCAAGAAGCCAGAAAGCCAGCCACCTGCATTCTTCCAGCCAACATTCATTCCAGTTTCCTGTGACTTTTCCAGAATCCTGACTCCTCCACTGAGAAGCCCCCTGGAGCAGCGCTTCCCAAAGTATAATCAGCAGTGTGACAAAGGCTGCTCTTGATCTGTCAAAACTTCGGTTTTCTCACCCATAAATCATGGACTATGGGAACCAATAAGGCTATGTGAGGATTAAATGAAATAATACCTGGGCTTTCCTGCCGGGAATATTGGTTCCCTTTGCCATCCTCCCTTGTCTTCTCAATGGCCAGAAGATACAACACATCCTTGAGTCCCTGTAATATCTTTCTACCTTCTTTTCTACCTATGTGGCTCCTTGGCCTCAAAATCCCATTCAAGTCCCACTTCATCTGTGAGACTTCTGTGCAATGTCTGCCTAGCCTTGTGAACTTCTTGCGTTTCTTAGAGCAGAGTGGTCCTGGTTGAGCCAACATTCGGAACAGGCATGTGGGGCTCCCACATGTCCCTAGGTGAGTTGCTTTGCATGGGAGGAGGACCCACAGGGGATCCCTGAGTAGAAAAATCTAGGTGCCAAGACACCTTGGGGGGGACAGAAGAAAGAAATGGTGCCAATAGTGTGTACGTTGGTGGGAGGGGCAGCCCAGTACCTTTGGAAACGGGTGGCATCCTCCCCATATCTATATTTCCACAGGAATCAGGCTGGCTCTAATATAGTGAAGGATGGGGGTATACAGCTCACATGGGCAGTGTTGGGGGGGCAGATGTGGGGACACAGGAACACAGGCTCTGGGCAGGCAGCCTTTCCCCAGCAGAGCCCAGTGAGAGAAAAGCAAGCCTAGAACTGTTCATAGACATGAAAGCCGTTCCCAGAGGGCTCTGAGAACTACCTGGGGACGATTTTGAAAGGATTTTACGTAGACAAAAGGGATGAGGAGACAGTAGAATTTATGACTCATTCATACTCACCAGCTGATTATGCTCCTAAATAATGCAGACCCTCCCACTGCATAATGTCAACTTCCCAGGTAGCAGAGTAGATGCCACACAGCGATGTGGGTGCTTCCTGTTCAATATGGATTGCCTAATATAGCATTTGGTGTCTGGAACTCCTTCGCCTGCCAGACTTTGAGCTACTTACTGTTGCTTGAGATTCAGAGTAAGAAGGAAGGAAGAGAACAATTTACTATTTGTTGGAACTTCATCATTACCAACAGATCCTGTTCGGTAACTCTATCCCCTAAGCCCAACCCCCATGGCCTAGGCCATGTGTTTTTTTTCTTTACTTCCTGAGATATTTATTTATTTTTTTTAAATTTATTTTATTTTATTTTATTTTTTAATATATGAAATTTATTGTCAAATTGGTTTCCATACAACACCCAGTGCTCATCCCAAAAGATGCCCTCTTCAGTACCCATCACCGATATTTAATGATCACAAGGACTTCTGCAGAAATGGGTCAATTCAGAATTGAGTTGAGAAACACACTGAAACAACTTCATGGCTCTACTGCATTGAGGAGAGGGTTTTAACTTGTCTCAGTCTAACTGAACAGAACTGAAACTGTGATCAAGGATTATTCATTTTAGCCATATTTGCACTTGGCTCCCTTTTTAAAATAATAATAACTTATTTATTTATTTATTTATTTATTTATTTATTTATTTATTTATTTATTTGTTTGGAGAGCAATTCAGGGAGAGGGGCAGAGAGAGAGGGAAAGAGAAAAAGAGAAAGAGAAAGAGATAATCTTAAGCAGGCTCCATACTCAGCTTGAAGCACGATGTGGGGCTTGAGCCCACTACCCTGGAATCATGACCTGAGCTGAAATCAAGAACTGGAGGATCAACCAACCAAGCCATGCAGGTGCCCCTGCACTTGGCTGTTTTCAGAATGGACATGTTCTTGGGGCACGTGGGTACTCAGTCGGTTAAGTGTCCAATTTCGGCTCAGGTCATGATCTCATGGTTTGCGGGTTCGAGCCCCGCTTTGGGCTCTGTGCTGACAGCTCAGAGCCGGGAGCCTGCTTCAGATTTTGTGTGTCCCTCTCTCTGCCCCTCCCCCACTCACACTCTGTCTCTCTCTCTCTCTCTCTCTCTCTCAAAAATAAAACATTAAAAATAAAAATAAAAAAGAAAGAATTGACACATTGAGTTACTGAAACCATTACTACTAACATAAGAGATAAGGGCCCTGAAATTCACAGAATTTCTGAATGATGCCTTGAATGTCTTTAGGTTTTTTTTCATAGGATGCTCAAGGACCAGGTCATCATTTTCTGAGTTAATTCACTGAACTTGGGGGTTATCCAGCTGCCTCCTTGAGGTCCTTGCTGGCCAAGGAGTCAGCTGTGATGTCTGGGTGAGCCTTCGGGTTGGCAGTGTCTGTCATTAAACAGCCTTTGCTGATGGCTTGGAGAGCTCACATTTTGGCCACAGAGAATGGACAGTGTTTACTCTGTAGTGGTGGGATATGCTCCCAGGATGGATGGTTGCCTGACAAGTGTCCACTCCAGTTCCCAAGCAAGTGGCTGGCAGTGCACTTCCTTCCCACTAAACACAGGAGAGGCTGTCCCTTCCTTCTCTCTCCCAAGGTGATTACCATTGCTTCCCCTAACCCACAGCTCACCTAATTCTCTTCCAAATCTTATAAATGCAAATGACATGGAGGATGCTAGGGTCGTGGGGACAGTACTCGTTGCCCGTAGTGTTGTCACCTTCTGTCACCCAGGTGCATGGCCTGGCTTTCATTCAATGCCCCATGTTCCTGGCACACGAAGAAGCTTAGTGTGGTCTGGCGGGGCATGCTGGCTTCCTGCTTGTGTCAGTGCTGCCTCCACTGCCCAGGAGGCAGCCAATGCCCCCCACTCCCCGCTGGCTGAGGCTTGAGATGCCTTTTTGTTCCTTACCACTTGGCCCTGAAAACAGTTGTCTTCTGACAGGCTCATCATGCAGTGGGTTCCCATTGTTCTGTAGCTCTTGCCAGAGAAATAAGAGTGACCTGTTCTTTCCTGATCTTTCTCTCTCCAGGGTGCCTGTGAGAGGCTCACAGGGGGCAATCAATAAATATTTGTTGAGTGAATTGGATAAATGGAACAGCTTCTGGATCACTTACCCACTCATAAAAATTCTTCATGTGGCCATAAGTCTGACTTACATAGAAACTACACTGAAAGTGAACTGCAATGCCTAGAAATCTTTATTTGTTGCCCCAGTGCAGCGGATGGATGACTGGATGGTTGCTTGGGATGGAGCCATATAGCGGAGCACTGCCGGGTCAGGGGATGTTGGGGAAGTTGGCAGGTAACATTTCTTTTCAAAAGTTGCCATGTGCTAGTCACTGAACAAGGCACATTAAAATGCCTTATTTCACTTTATCTGCACATCAGCCTCCTAAGGAGGAAGTATTGTCCTGCTTCAGTGATGAGGAAACTGAAGCTCAGGGAGAGGAAGTCACCTGCTTGAGCATACAGGTAGTAAAGGGCAGAGCCAAAGTTAGGAGTTATGTCAGAGCTTCTGCTGTTCCCATCGTCCCACAGCTGAGTGGCTACCGCGCTCAGGGGGACATCAGAGCGATCCAGGTTTTGGGATGCATCGCTCTGGACTCTTCAGAGAAAGATTCAAGTCACAATATGCCGGAAGTCTTATATTTGCATAGCACTTGAGCGTTTAGAGGATGATTCTACATCCGCTATTTCGTTTGCCCCTCACAGTAATTTAGTCTGTTATTAGCAACATGTCACCAATGAGAAACTGAGGTAGGAAGATACAGAGAAGCTTTGATGTCGCACTTAGGGTATCTGATTATGAATCTAGAACTCTTTTCATTAGGTTTCAGAGAAAAGAAAGCACTTTTACAAAATATAGTTCACCCTTGAACAAAACAGGTTTGAATTGTGTGGGTCCGTTTCTATGCAGATTTTTAAAAGCAAATATATTGGAAAAAATTTTTGAAGGTTATGATTTGAAAAAACTCTCAGATGAACTGCATAACTTAGAAATACTGAAAAAAATTAAGAGAAATTTAGGTATTATAAGAATACACTAGGGGCGCCTGGGTGGCTCAGTTGGTTAAGCATCCGACTTCGGCTCAGGTCATGATCTCACGGTCCGTGAGTTCGAGCCCCACGTCGGGCTCTGTGCTGACAGCTAGGAGCCTGGAGCCTGCTTCAGATTCTGTGTCTCCCTCTCTCTCTGACCCTCCCCCGTTCATGCTTTGTCTCTCTCTGTCTCAAAAATAAATAAATGGTAAAAAAAAAAAAAAAAAAAAAACCTTTTAAGAATACACTATATAATATATATACAAAATATGTGTTAATCAACCGTTTATATCAATGATAAGGCTTCTGGTCAACAGTAAGATATTATTATTACTACTTAAGTTTTGGAGGAGTCAGAAGTTACACACAGATCTTCAATTGTGTGGGTGGTGGCCACTCTTAACACCCACGTTGTTCAAGCATTAACTATGTTGTGAACAATGTCCAAAATGGGTTTAATTTTACTTTTTTAAAGCTTTATTTTTTTAATTTTTACTTATTTATTTTATTTTTAGAGAGAGAGAGCAAGCAAGCACGGGAGGGGGCAGAGGGAAAGAGAGAATCCCAAGCAGGCTCCATGCTGTCAGAGCAAAGCCTGATGTGGGGTTCAATCTCACGACCCTGGGATCAAGACCTGAGCTGAAATCAAGAGTCTCACAATCAACTGAGTGAGCCACCCAGGTGCCCCCAGGTTTGATTTTAAGTACAAAATACTAGGCTAAAGCTCCTTAAGCCAGGAATTATATATGATTTGCCTTTGTGTCCCCAGCACCTAGCCTGGTGTGGGGCTTATTATGGGTAATCAACACGTACTGAAGGAATCAAGGTCATTGGTAATTGTGATGCATCTATGCATCTATAAAGCAATGAGCCTCACAGTCCTTGTTTCAGAGTCATTCCTTCACCATAGCTGAGTGTCACCTTCATGTTCAGTGCAGCAATTAGTGACTAGGGCAGTGGCTTAAAAATGTCTTAGTGGTAGCACTCTCTTTTTCAAAGCAAATCTGAGGCAGAATCTTGACGTAGTAATTGTTTTTTAACAAATGGTGTATTGGACAATTTATGTCTTTGGCATTTGATGGAAATTTCCTTCAGTGGAAAACTCCTGCAAGGTGTCTGTGTTCTCCTGGGTTTCCAAGGAGAGTCTGAAGATCTCTAAATGAAATGAGTAGATTGACCACAATACTGATCATTTCCTGACTGTCAAACATGAAGGCACTATGGGGGTAGAAGCGACGAGGAACAGAACAGTTGAGGGGAAAACAGCAGGTGCCCTTCTTCTGGATGTCAGAGTCACATACGCTGTGGATGGAAAGAGTTGGGGAACACAGGGTCAGAACTCAGGGTTGAGTGACAGATAGACTATATATTAGTTAGACTTCTTAGATGCAAACAACAGAGCCCACCTGGGCTAGTTTAAGCACTGAGAGTTTTATTAAAGTGTATGCTTAGCTCATAGAACCATTGAGAGGTCTGCTGAAATCCTTTAGTGTAGGCAGCACTTTCAGGAACAATTCCCTAAACCACACTGCAGAACTAGACTGCCAAAGGGCCTGTTGCCTCTGCATGGTGTGATGATGTTCATTCTAGAATTACATTGTCCTTGATATGACTAAGGAGTCACCAGACTCAGAAGCCAAATCCAAGGGACCATGCCTCTCTATCCTGATGCACATCAGAAAAATTAAAGTCTTGCCATTGGCCTTTCTTCCTACTTAATTCAATTTGCAAATGAAGACGAATACAAGTGCAATTTGATGGTAGAGCCTATATCACATCCAGAATCTTTACTACTAGGGCATCTGAGAAATCTAACATCCACAGGAAGGTTGGGATGGATGTTGAGCGAATCCCCAGTAATGTTGGCACCTGCCACCCTGGTACTCAAGGTGCACACACATCTTCCCCTTCACTTGCATTTCCAAACAATGATGGCAATGACAGATGCTCCTGACCAACCAAAGCTATTAGGTTGGATATAACGAAATTGCTATTTTTAAAAATTTTTTTGATCTAGAAATAGCAAACCTGTGCGGTTTAATAATAACTGGCTCAGGCGTGGTCAATCACGTACACATGTTTACCCTCGTCCCAAAAGCCTTCTTGGTTAGGGCATCCACCTCTGAGTAATACTCATTTTCCCTTTAGTTCAATTACAATCCAGTCATTGTCTGCTAACTTATGGACTAACTTAGAAAGATAGTCATCACAACCTCACAGTAGAAGAAAAAAGAGAGGGATAAAAGAAATGAGAGAGAGAGAGAGAGAGAGGAGAGGAGAGGGATAAAAGCAGAGGAGGCAGAAAGAGAAAGAGAAAAAAAATGAAAGAAAATACGGGCAGCTATTACAGTTCTCTTTTCTACAAATGGCCAAGCAAGGTTATAGTTGGTATTTATAATTTCCCTTCCTCTACTACCAAATCCTTTCCAAAGTCAGTACTTCAACAGGTCAGGGCTCTTCACTGTAGGATGCCCCAAACAGTTATTCCTGGGGACTGAAGCCCATGATAATCTTGCCTGTACAGGGTTGCTACAGACTTGATAATTTGTTACCATAGATATGACCATTTTGGGAGGTGCCCCAGAGGATCCCCTGCATTCCAGACATATTTATCCCTGCCCCTAATGTGTAAACAATGTGCTTTTTTCACCTTGATCACCAAGACCAGTCACCCTGGCTACAAAATGATTCCTTGTTTTTGGTTTTTTGGCCTACTGTCTCAGTGGCACCAAGAACCCAAAGTAGCTAGATGGCAGTCTCAACGTCCACTTCGATGGCACAATTATTGTGTCTTCTGGTAAATTAAGAGCTCCAAAGCTGAAAAGCTCAAAGTCTGAGGAGTAGGAAGCAGATATTTCACCAATGGGTCATCAGATATAGGAGTGAGAGACATTTTGCTGCTTAATTCCTGTGGCCATGCACTCCGGCTTTGGGAGAAACATCACCATTTATTTGTTGCTGATTTGGAACATATACCACGTCCCACAACCTTGCTCACCATTGTTTCCAACTAGCTCTGTAACTGGGCCTTAGTGAGCCATTCCCCCATTCTATGAGGCCATCTGTTTCTGGATGAAGGGCATATGGTAAGACCAGTAAATCCTCTGAGCATGAGCATGAAGCCTTACTTCTTTTCCCATGAAATAACTTTCTTTGACAGAAGCAATACTGTGTGGGATACAATGATGATGAATAAGGCATTGAGAAAGTCCATAGAGAATACTGAGTAAGCCCATAGATGCAGAAGCATAGCAGACAGGGAAGACAGATTCATGTCTAGAACAAGCATACATTACAGTGAGCACAAATTCTGTTCAACAATCCAACAAGTAAACTCCCCAAATTATTTCTCTACTCCTAAATATGGCATGGAGAAGTTGCTGATTACAGCTACAGAAACTCAAGACAGCCTTGCATACAGTTTATGATTGGGAGACACACTGTCTCAGTGGGGCCTTGAATAGATGGACTGATAATTCTGTTCTTGTCCTCAGCCAACCCTTCTTCTATTCCCTTATGCTTTTTCAAACCATCACCACTTTCCCCAAACTCACAACTCGCCCCTTTCCTTCTCATTCCCAGAAGATGACCTTTCTTCCTTCTTCAGGAAAGATGCTGAAGCTCTTAGGCAAGAACTCTCACATGTCAAGTTATCCTGGGCTGCTTGTCTTCAAGGTTCAGAGAAGTAGGAGGCTAAACATTCCACCCAAATTCTAAATTCCCTTGTCTTTCACACTCCTGCTCCATCAACTATCCCCTTTGGGATTGTCACCCTTACCATGTCTACAGGCTTCTGCCTCCCATATTGTTAATATGCTCAGAATTAACCCATCTTAAGCAAGAGGAACACTCAGATGGGGAGCCTCCCTTAATACTACATGGCCCTCTAGTCACCACCTGACTCCTTCTTTCTGGGTAAAACTTTTCAAAAGAAGGGTCTATAGCCGTGTCTGGCCTTCTCACTTTTCTTTCACTCCTCAGTCTATAGAATTAGATTCTTGATTCCCCTCTTCTCTGAAACTGCTTAGGTCACAAATTTCAGCCCCACAATGTAGTGTCCAAACTCAGGGGCCACTACCATGCTTATCTCATTTACTGTCTCTGCAGTGGCTGACCGTATTTAATTCTCCCTTCTCTTTCCTTCCATGACTTCCCTGACTCCTTAGCCATCTGGTTTTCCTCTTGTTTCTTTCAATCCAAGTAGCTTCTCTTCTACCTACCCACCTCTTAAATGTGTTTGTGTTCCTCAGAATTGCCACTCTCAGCCCTTTTCTCTTCTTCTTCTTGCAGTCCCGAAGCAATCTCCATTCACTCCAGAGTTGTTTTGTTGTTGTTGTTGTTGTTGTTGTTTTTTAACTGTCCCTACATGTCGATGACTCTCAGGTCGATGCTTTTGGCACTGACTTCATTCATGAAGCTCAGATCCACATATCTAATTGCCTATGAATCATCTCCATAGGCATCCCAACCTTAACAAGGCTCAAACTGAAATCATCTCCCTTAAATCTGCTTCCTACCTGACTAATGACTGATGATGTTGTCAGAGAAAGTAAAGTGCAGGCTGGAGAACAGTCTAGGGGACGTAGGCATAAGAACACAGAACTGATAGAAGAATTCAAGACAACACTTCTAGAGAAGCAGGAATCCTAGGGCACAGCTGAGTCTGAGAACCAAGGAAAGGGGCAGAGACCTCATGTCTACAGCAGTGCTTGCTGATTTAATGGACTGAAGGGGCAGAAGCCAGGAGGCCATCTGGCAGAACGAGGTGTGGAGTGTCTGGGGAGGGGTTGGGACTGTGCAGTGCTCCCATCAGTGTATAGAATAACCAGCCCCAAGCTTCTGATGAGATTCAGTGGTAGAAACACCAAAGATTCAGGATGTTCGGCCCTCTTTACTGAAACTTTCTGAGAGGGACCAGGCCAATGGAAAGGGCTTTGAAACTCAGCAGGTGCTATAGTTGCTTTCTGCACCAGAGCCTTGAATCTTGCATTTCTTGCAACTCCTTTAGCACTGAATGATGTGCCAGACACACTGAGGAGCCTCAGTAAATAATATTTGGAAAGAGCTGTGTATGTTTTATCCCTAACACCTGCTTTCTATCATCTCTGTTCTTTTCACTGAGCCAATAACATTTGCCATCAGAACTGGGGAATGGCTGGGAGTGGGAACTTGGTAAGAAGGAGGAGAAAAGAAGAGAAAATATACTATTACATGCTTGTGAATTTCTCTTTTGTGAACTTATTTGAAAGTTATGGATTTTTATTGGAAAACATAAAAAATGGGAAAGCACACATGTTCTAGTGTTTTCTTTATAGTGCTAGATACATACAACAGGCAAAGCCATCACAGAAAATTCCAGCACCTCCACCCAGTGTCAGGTTATCAGCCCATGATCATGTGAATGGAGTCAGCCATACTCACAAGGAATTTAGTGCATCTCGAATCACCTTGTCACCATTTGAATGGGGCATCTGCCTCCATGGAGCACAGATGGCATTTGCCCCTACATCAACAGCACAGAATTTCATTTTGCTCATTCCCTATTACTACGTTGGCTTCATTTTATCACAACCCTCTTTTGTCCTGCCCAAAGCAATCTGCATAACTCTGTCAAAGGTATGATAGGTTTCTGATTTTTATCTCTAAATTGTGAAAGGAGAGTTGGCATTTAAGAGCTGTAAGTCCTTCCTTTAAATGTGTGTTAAATGCACAGCAAGGAGAGAAGTGATTTCATCTTCTGCACTATGGGGCAATGGACTTAAACAATAGGACTTATGGGAGAATGGTGTAAAGTGAGTTGCAAATTAATTGCATAGTTAAGAATTAACTTCTCTCTTATCTTCTCTGTAGCCCATTTCCTTCCTCCAAACCTTGCCCCTGGTCAGTGGTCTATGCTTCTGTCCCCATCCCTGACCATGGCTGGGCTGCTTCTGGGGAACCGTGGTAATGGAGCTGATACCCTGTACAACTCATGTCATGAACACAGCGTGTCTTGCCCGAGAATGTTTGGCTGCTTGGGGTCTTCATGACCCTCTACCACTCCTGGGATGGGCAGCCTTAAAAGGAACCCAAATGGAACCCCATCCCAGGAGAGCTGCCCTGTGACACAATCTAACCTTTAAGCCTAAAGAGACCAAGCCTTTCTATGCAATTACCTTGCCTGGTCAGAGGTTAAGAAAAAATTGGGGGGACGAAAAAATCTTCCAGCCTTCTGAAGTCACACTATGTAGTTTTAACCTTGTTTACTCAGGTTTCTACCTGTGAGATCTCTTCAGTTCAATTAAGCGAGCATTTTTTTAAAGCCCTAATATGTGCCAGACCCTAAGCAAAGAGCTAGGGACACAAAGCCTCAGCTTTTTTAGGGAAAGAAAGCAAATGTGTAACTAAGAAATCATGACACTACTTACGGATAATCAGTATCATTGTAAGACCGGTAAATGAGAAGGCTAGTTTGGCAGGTACCACAGAGGCTGTGGCATTCAAAGGATGAATAGGATCCTTAAGCAAACAGTGGGGACAGGGTGTCTTTTAAACAAAGGCAATAACAGAACAAAGTATCAAGGAGTTTGCAGTCTGTAGCAGGACACATACACACATACACACATACACACACATATGCACATTCACACGGACATGTTTATTATTCTAAAAAGCAGAAAATGGCCCTCAGCTACGGGTAAACTTTAACAGAGGGCTGCATACCAGACAAGTGGATGTAATGCTGGTCATCCAAAGAAGGAGAAGGACAATTCCAAGTGCAGACTGAATATGATCTTCCCACCAAGAGGAGGGCACCAAGACTATGAGGGCAGAAGGGTAGGGTGGGGAGTAATGTTTTAATTTAGAGAAGAAGCTCTCTCTTTGGATGGGATGGTCAAGGATAAGTAAGACTTCAGAAATCAAAGAAGAGGGAAGGATAGCCACTCTTCCATGCATGCTTGCCAGGGACGCCTCATCCTCTTGGAGTCTGTCCCTTGTACTCAAGGTAGCACAGATCTGAACATTCCCTTACCATCAACAAGAGAGACTATGCCAATGGCAAGGGCAAGTCTACACTGGGAAGAGTACCCCTCCTCCACAACGGCCCCCTTCTCTCCAACTTTCAGAGACCTGCCCTGCTCTCCTACCTACCTTGGCTTTTGCTGGTTGTCTGCATTGCTCAGACTCATTAAAAATCTCCTTTGAAATGTCAGGAAGACACAAAACTCCAAGCCATAAGCAGGGACTCTGGGGTAAAACTCACAAGTAATGCTCTCTGTATATATACCAATGCAGTTTCTTAAGAGTAGGAGTCTTTATTGGAAGCATAAAGTAACTGTAACAAAACTGAGGCAGTCCCGGAGTTTATGGATTGGGATCAGACCAGTATTATCAACCACCAAATGTTTATTGTGCAGCATGGGTATACAAAGGACAACCTTCTCTCCAGGAGCTCATAAGTAGGTTCCAGGTGAAGATGTTAAGTACCTAAAAATGCAAATAGCAATATAAGTATAAACTGATGCTGTAGACTGAATATTTGTATGGCCCTCAATTTCACATGTTGAAACCTATTCCCCCAATGTGATGGTATTTGCAGTGGGGCCTTTAGAAGGTGATTAGGTCATGAAGGTAGAGCCCTACAGAATAGGATTGGTGTCCTTATTAATGTCCCAGAGAGCTAGCTCCCTTGCCCTTCTCCACGTGAGGACATATTGAGAAGACTGCCATCTATGAACCAGGAAGTGGCAGGCCTTCACCAGACCCTGCATCTTCTGGTTTCTTTTAATCTTGGACTTAACCTCCAGAACTGTGAGAAATAAATTTCTGTCATTTGTAAGCCACCCAATCTATGGCATTTTGTTAGAGCAGCCCAAAGGAACCAGGACAACTGAGATTTCCCAAGGTGATGTGTGGTTAAGTATTGTATGAGTGGTAGAGTCTCTGAAATGGAAAAAGGAAGCCTTGGATTACCCTGTTTTTAGATCCATCATTGTATAAATCTGACACAAGTGCTTTGAGGTCAGAGTTTTATCATCCAAACTGGTTTTCTTCTTTCCCTCTGTTTGCATTAACATCAGAAAATAATTCAGAAGAGCAACAGTTATGTGGAGTGAAAGATTAGTTATCTGCAATAATAGCTATGTTATATTATATTTGCATTTTATAATGCAGGACAGACGTTGAGGATATTGACTAGCGAATTTATGGAGTATATCCAATCTTCTTTACTTGCAAACAGGTTGTGCGCTCAAGGTCATTTTTTTAAATCTTATTTTATTATGGTAAGAAAATGTAACACATTTTTAAGTGTACGATGTTGTACAGCAGATTCTTCTGTATTCACGTGTATTCAGATCCCTCAACTGAAACTTTGTGCCCTTTGATTAGGAATCCCCATTTCCCCCTCCCCAGCAGCCCCTGAAAACCACCAGTCCACTTTGACTTAAGGCCATCCTTACATCTAGTTGTTTGCAAGATCAGGTGTCTCCAGACAAGCAACATCGGACATCTTCTCACCATTCTTAA
The DNA here is from genome assembly GCF_028749965.1 of Puma concolor. NCBI lineage: Eukaryota > Metazoa > Chordata > Mammalia > Carnivora > Felidae > Puma > Puma concolor. Next base: position 27,648,694 of record NC_141670.1, read on the forward strand.
TATATTCTTCCTTCTATATTTATTTGATTAGAGATTCTGTCTCATCTTACTAGGACCTTTAACACTGGTAATATTTCTGGGTATGTCAGAAATGATGGGGTTAATGTTATTCGCAAAATTTCTGAAAAGCAATAAGTCTGACCACTGACAGAGGTCAACAGGAGACTAGGTCTTAGAGTAACACCCAACTTTCTCAAATGTATGTAACTTTATCTACAAGGCTCAAAGGGGAGAAGGGAATACACACCACCAGGGCTTACTTGTAGGTATTGAGGATGCCTTCTGAGCTCAGGAATGAAGACCTTGTCTCCCTAGGCCTTCTATCCCAGCAATTTTGGGGCCTGAGGTACCCACTTCTCCTACCTTTTAATACTTGAAGCTTCACCAGCAATACTTGTTTGGAGTTCAGTGGGACCAGTTTCACTATGGTGTCTCCTGGTTTATCCTAAGAAGGCGCAGCCTCTCAGGTCGCACCTAACTCCCATCCTCTAATCCCTATAGGCTCTGTATACTCACTATTCTATCCCCATCTCTTTCCCAGTCCTAACTCCTGAACGTCTCCTGCCATGTTTTTACCACTCCTGGTCCATCATCAGCAACATCCACATATCTTAATCCCTTATCTTTGCCTGAATCTTCCCTGAGGACAGTGCAGTCCCCCCAGGGGTAACTATTATTCTCCAGTAGTCTTTGTACCACTGGGCCTGGAGGAGAGCTACATGTCTTCCATGAATCCTGTTGCCCCTTGAGGTCCTTTCCTCACCTTCCCAAACTCAGATGTCACCGCAGTAGATTATACCACTCAGTACCCTTAATTGTTGCTGCCATGTAGGAAGGGGGGTCACTCCCCATGGTTTCTTCAAGATCTTAGCTCTTAATTTGTGGTCATGCTCTCCCATTTCTCTCTTGTCTTAATGTTGGGTGACTTCAGGATTCTCTTAGGTGGTCTTTCCAATGCCCTAGCCTCTCAGTTCCTTGACCTCCAGTGCTTTCATCCTCTGTTCTACTCCTGTGACTCATTCCCCTGTCATATGCCACACTTGGTCATCACCAACAAATGTGAGCCCTCTGTATTTTGGGTTCATGCATCCCAATCTCAGACCACCACCTCCTATCTGCCCAACTCAGTCTCTCTAGCAGCCTGATTCCAAGAGTTCACAGCCCCCTGGAACCTCCAATCACCTTATCTTACCATTTTTTCACTGTTCTGCACCCCCTTGGTGTCTTCTTTTCCTTGCTTATTCACTTATGTCCCAAGGTTAATCATTACTAATCATGGCCCTGCAAAAACCCTCCACACCCTTGGCCTCTCTTACAAAGTATTTGTCTGAGAAAACCATAACCCTGAGAACACCTGCTCTTCATCTACCCCACATCTGCACCTGTTCCAGGGCTGGAGAAACCCTCAGCCCCACTGGCCTCACATTACAATCATGACTACAGTCCTCAGGGTGGCCTTCAATGCTGTTGGGGAGATAGATTACAGCACACATCCATGTACTTTCCCAGGATTATAGACAATTCCTTCATGATTTCTCTTCTCTCCCTAACCTTCCTATTTCGTCTCTGCTCAGCTGATGACCTTGCTTCTATTGCCTGAGAAAACTGTAGCAATCAAAAGAGATGACTAGTGACCCCATCACCCCATCCAGCTCCTCCACATCTGCCCTGTGTCCCCTGCCTTCCCATCTGCACAGATGGGCTCTGTGCTCCCGTCTGAAGATGACCCCTTAGTGGGTGGACTAGCTCTTACAGCCCACTGAGGTCTCAAGATCATTATTCTAGAACTTTCCCCCTCTTTCGCATCACCATTTTTCTCTCTTAAGAAACTAAAGTCTTCTTTCAACCACTTTGCAGAATTCCTGCAAGAAGTGTCTATACTTATTGTATCCAATCTCTCCCTGCCCCATTCTCTAACTCTCTCTAGGTGGGCTTTCTTGCCCATGATTCATCAGAAGGGGCTCTCACTGAGGTCACATCACTGAGGCTGACAATGGTCAGTGCTGCTCCTCATCTCAGTGACTATCCACCGCATGTGACTCAGCTGATCACACCGTCCTTCAGGGAGCAATCTCCTCAGTCAGCTGCTGGTACCCACACACTCTTGCCTTTCCTCCTAAGTTACCAGATGCTCCTTCTTGCTCTCTTGTCCTTTGCAGGCTCCTCCTTTTACTCCTGACACTGGCTAACTTCCTGTCCCTCTTACCTATCCACATTCCCTCCCTTGGTGATCTTATCAAGTATCAAAGTTTTAAATATCATCTACATGTCCAGGACTCCCAATTTTGTAAATCTATCCCAAACCCTGCTCTGGGACTTCATACTGAAAAACCAATTGCCCCTTCTTAGCACCTCCACTTGGGACTTTGTGGGGCACATTCCATACTTGAGCTCTTGATCTTTCTGTCAAGCCAGCTTTGCTCTACTGTCCCTAATTTCAGTTGGAGCAACCCAATCTTTCTGCTTGTTCAGACGCCAAAACTTCACGTTTTTACTCAAATTATGCCTTCCCACAGGGCCTATCTTGACAATGTTTTTCAAAATTGCATGTCATTGTCCCCTTGCTCATCCCACTCTCCTTACATGTTCTATTTTATTTCCATAGCCCATATCTCCTTTAACATATTCTATAATTTAGTTATTTATCATGTCAATTGTTTATTATCTGTCTCCCCACTCCCACCCTCACTTCTGCCTAAATTATAACCCTCATGAGGGCAGGGCTTTTTTTCTGGGCTGTTTCTTGATGTATCCTGTGTATCTAAAATACTGCCTGGCTGCGGGGTGCCTGGGTGGCTCAGTCGGTTGGGCGTCCGACTTCAGCTCAGGTCATGATCTCACGGATTGTGAGCTCGAGACCCGCACCGGGATCTGTGCTGATGGCTCAGAGCTTGGAGCCTGCTTCAGATTCTGTGTCTCCCTCTCTCTGCGCCCCTCCCCTGCTAATGCTCTATCTCTCTCTGTCTCTCAAAAATAAATAAATGTTAAAAAAAAAGGTTTTTTTAATACTGCCTGGCCTGTAGTCTGTGCCCAGTACAGTATTGCATTTGTTGAATGAATGAAAATGAGCAAATTAAGTCACAATGGACTGAGCCAACGGCAGGGAATGAAATGACCTCGCGTGATCACTGATGTTGTCTGTTGGCAGCACACAGAGTGACATGATGTTGTCAAGCATGACACTCTGTCCATGAGAATTTGGATGTTGAAGTTTGCAAGTAGGGAAGCTTCTCTGATTCCTTCAGATGAAGTTGAATAAATTCAACTTCAAACTCAGTGATAACGGGAGGGCTTAGCTCTCTTTACGTTCATTGAAAATAATGGACACATGTTCTTGAGCCTTGTAACCCTTGCAGGCATTTATGAGACTATTACTGCATACCAAGTAGGCTGCCGAGCACCAGGCTATGGGTTTATTGCTCTACCACTAGCCCAGGGGCAATTGATGCTGATTGCTACCCACCTCCCTGCCCTTTCCAGGTATAGAATCCATGGCTATTATGATAGTTTGTGAGAAGTGGGCTAAAGGTCTGCCTGAACCTCATGGGCTGCTAAAGGAACGACAGAGTGGAGCCAGTCTGTCACCTCCCACGCGTGTTGTTTATGGTCTGTTTCAGGCTGCAGCTCTGAGCCGGTAACTGAACCCGTTCTGGTGGTCTGAACATGGGACCTCTGGAGAACCTCAGATAAATGATTTACCTCTGATTGTGACTCCTCTAAGCCACTCCTCTGGGTCTGGCCGTGGTGGTAGATGGAAATGATTTGCTCAAACAGGTGACCTGGCTAGATGAACCCACAGAATTCTTTGGGTTTGGTTACAATTACCCTCTTGATAAAATCCAAAACGCACAAAGTCAGTCTTTTGGGAGCAAGAGAATCAACTGATATTCCCAGCACTGTCCACTGTGGACAGGAGGTTGGGCGTTGGGCACACCCAGCTAGGGGCCCGGCTTTGCTTGAGAAGCAGGCAGCCGGTACCGTGAGACTAGAGCAGCCGAGGGGAGGGGCAGATGGCACTGCCAGCCAGTGCCTACAATCAACTCATCAGCTGAGGCACATACAATGGGACCAGCAGAGAAAGTGGAGAGGTGGAAGAGGGCAGAGAGGGACTGGAGATTTGGCACATTACTCCCTATTCTTTGACCCCAGAGTTTCTTAAACTGCAGCTTTTGGACTATCTGCAAAAACATCACTTGGAAGGGTGCCTAGGTGGCTAAGTTGATCAAGCGTCCAACTCTTGGTTTCATCATGGTCATGATCTCATAGTTTTGTGGGTTCGAGCCCTGCGTTGGGCTCCACACTGACTGCAGAGCCTGCCTGGGATTTTCTTTCCCTCTCCCTCTCTGCGACTCCCCGACTTGCACTGTCTCTGTCTCTCTCAAAATAAATACATAAACTTTTTTTTTTTTAAAAAAGAAAAGTATCACTTGGAGGTTGTGTTCAAGATGTTGAGTCTTAAGCCTTAGGTTCTGACTCGGTATGAGGTCTGAACTTATACCATCTCCTTGGGTGATCCTGTCCTGGGTGAAGTTTGAGAACGCTTGTCTGGGGGATGGTCTACACTTCTTCCCCTGCAGGCTGCCCTGGTGGGCTCACCACAACGTTGGACAGGGCTGTGTTCCAGGAGATGGCTCCCGGATCTGTCCTTGGCAGCTCTCAGCCCATCTGCCTGGCCCCAAACCACCTATACCCAGGGCATCTGAAGCAACATGCCTAATCCGTCTCTCCCAACCTGGCTTCCCTTCCTGATATGCTCATTCCTTTTCCTCCACAACCTGGCTCACAGACTCTGAAATATTCTCAAATCCTTCTTGCCCTTTACACTTCTCTCCACCTAACCAGTCCCCAAAGTAGGGTAGATTATTCCCACACTGTGTCCCTCGTCTTGATGAAATTCATCCCTCTCCATTTCCCATAGCCAAGTTTAGGGTGCCCTTCTCTCATGCGGACAGGGTGACCAAGGTGACCAACCATCCTGACTTGCCTCGACTGACGGATGCAGGACTTGACATGCTGTAGCTGGGAAAGTCCCGGGAAAAGTGGGATGACTTGGTCACCCTGTGCCTGGCCCACTGCAGCAAGGGGGTGGTCTCCCTCTGCCCCCACTGTCTCTCCATACATCACCACTGCACTGAATTCCCCCATGCATTGTTGCTCCTGACCCCCAAATCTTCAACCTTCAAGCATATAACTTGCTTTTTAATTAGTTTAGATGAATTACTGTGCCATTCAAGGCTCCCAAGTATCTGGCTCTACCTGCCTTACTAGTGTCATCTTTCCCTACATATAACCTTTATTCAACAGAGCTACTTGCCATGGAAGATCTCACTTGTCAGCCTTTATGTTGTTTTCTGGCTCCAGCCCCTTTTTTGCCCATTCTCACCCTTTTGAAATCTTACTGGTCATTTAATTCCCGGCTCAAATGCCTCCACCCCTGGGACACCACACATCTGATCAGCCAACCAGAAGCAATGTCTGTCCTCTCAGCTCTCATCATGACTCCCTAACACCACCCCAGTGGCATTTGTCATGCACTGCCTTGATATATACCTACTCGTTAGCTGTCCTTCCCCCTGACTTGACACTAAGTGTCTCCATACAGGGACCTTCCATATTCATTTCTTATACTTCGAAGCTCACCGAACTTTGTATATGGTAGATGATTAGAGAGCATACATTCAGGTTGAAGGACAAATAGGCAAACTCTCATTATACTTTATTAGGCTGGAAGTGTTGGCTCATGAAGGGGGAAGGCATCAAGGTCACATATCACTGTGGGGATGGCCCTGCTCCCAGGTATACATGTCAAGTTCACTGTGACTTATAGGGTACACAAATGACACTTACGTTTCCCTGAAATTAGGAACAATAAATGCCAACATTTATTGAACATGTATGCTGTTCCAGGTGTTTCAAATGCACTGAATCAGTTAGCCTCAGAGCAACCCCATAAGACAGTCCAGGGGGACCTGGAGACAGACTGATTGGGTTTGAAACTCAGTTCCACCGCTTACGAGATGGTGTCCTTGGGAAAGTGGCTTAACCTGTGTACCGCAGTTTCCTGATTTGTAAAACGGGAGTTAAAATGGCAGCTAATTCAGTGAACTGTTGCAAGGACTATTATACTTCATTGAATCCAAGATGTCATCCATTGTAAGATGAGCCATTACTTTATGTACCATGAACACAAGAAAAACATCTGTCGATTAAACTCTGAACACCAGAGATTGTCAGATGTGGCCTCTTTTGTATGTTCAAATGTAGGAAAACATGTGTCTTAAAATCAGTGAAATGTGGTAAATAATTTAAATGAATGATGATACTGTTATAGGCTGCACTGCATCTCCCCCAAATTCCTATGTTGAAATCTTAACCCCCAGTACCTCAGAATGTGGCTGTATTTGGAGATAAGGTCTTTCCAGAGGTGACTGAGTAACATTAGTCATGTAAGTGTGTCCTAATCTAATATGACTGGTTTCCTTATAAGAAGAGGAGATTAGGGGACACCTGGGGTCTCAGTCAGTTAAGCACCTGACTGTGGCTCAGGTCATGGTCTCACGGTCTGTGAGTTCGAGCCTCCCTTTGGGCTCTGTGCTGACAGCGTGGAGCCTGCTTCAGATCCTCTGTCCCCCTTTCTCTGCCCCTTCCCCCAACACGTGCTCTCTCTCTCTCTTTCAATCTCTCTCTCTCAAAAATCAATATTTAAAAAAGGAAAGAAAGAAGAGATTAGGACACAGACACACACAGAGGGAAGACCACACGAAGATACAAGGAGGTGGCAACCATCTGCAAGCCCAGAAGAGAGGCCTCCCAAGAAACCAATTCTGATAATACCTTGATATTGGACTTTCAGCCTCCAGGACAGTGAGGGAATACATTTCTTTAATTTAGGCCACTCAGGCTGTGGCCCTTTGTTATGGCAGCCTCAGCAAACTAATGCATACCCCTCAATAAATCTTTCTAAGACCATGGGACAAGGAACCGAGATATGGAACAGTCCTGTTCTAGCAGGAGACCTTCCAGCCCAACCTCCACGGGTCCATCATATTCAATTAACCCAGTATCAGCTTAGACCTTCCCTTCCACTTGGGTCTCAATGCACTGAGAAGTCAGCCATTCGCTTGGGACATAAGAGCTTTATGTGAACTACCACCATTAGGAATTGGCCTCTTATTATTATTTCTTTTACTTCCACTTACGAGGGCATAAGGGGGAAAGTGTGAGGAGTTTCTGAGTATCAACACACTATTAGCAGGATCCTGACTAAAATACACAGCCATGCTTAGCTCAGATCATCTTTAGCAAAACTGGCAGTGGGTACTTGACATTAAAAATGTTTATAACAGCAGTCATCTAGATTAGTTAGATCTTCAGATAGGACCGACACCCCTTCTCTCTTTTTTTTTTTTTTTCTAGAGTGGGTTGACATTTGTGCTTAATATGAAGACAGATCAATAAGACTGCAATGTGGCTGCTAAGAGGCTTCAGCTCATCTTTGCTAATCTCCTGTATGGTGAAACACTGGCACCCAGACAGACCCTCATTCACATCAGAACAAAGCGCTAGTTATGTGTGTTGAAATTCCTTGGAGAAAATGTCTTGCAGGCTGTTGGGTTGTTCATGAATGCTGGAAATACTTCCCCAAGTGTTGCTCAATGTCCTGGGAAGGCAGTCTGCTGGCATCTGGACGCTCACCCCGGAGAGGGGTTGCAGTACTCTGGGGCATGCGGGTCTGGTGAGGACAGAAGGAGCATGGGTGGATGGGTGGGTGGAGATTGGGTTGGATGTTTTCTCTGTAATCATCCCAGACCTGGTTGGAGCCAGCTCCGGACTGCCCACTTTCTTGGTCTATTGAGAGTATCTCAAGCCAGCCCTGTCACCAAGGCTGCCACCTCCCTTGCTTGGGACTAGATTTTCCTGTTTTTGTTTTTGTTTTTAAATCATAAGTCCTAGTTACTTGGGTTTCCTCAGCTTTGACGTAGAGAAGTAAGAGGGTAGAGGAATGGAGGAAAGGTTTTTGATTAGCATCAAAGGTTTGAAATGGTTAGGTGGGAAGTCTATGGGTATAAGATGGAAACTAAATCAACTATGGGCCCAGGTGTTTGGAGGTAATGCCAACAGACAGGACTGAGTTGGTGACCATAGGGGAAAGGGAAGGCAGATGTGGTAATGGGGTGATAGTAATAAGTGAACACCACTAGAAGAGGGAGGAGAATGGTACTGAGCTAGAGCAGGGCTTCTCGTGTGGCCCCTGGACCAGCAGTATGTGCGCCACCTGGATTGAAAATGCCAATTCTTAGCCCCACTGCAGAGCCAGGAGCTATGGGAGTAGAGCCTAGCCAGTCGTGCTCCAACAAGACCTCCTGGTGATCCTGATCCATGCTAAAATTTGGTAGGAGCACATCTGGAACTAGGGAGAGACAGTCCTGGTAGCACTGGATTGGGGGAGGATAGTGGCGGGGAGGAAGTACTCCAGAAAAAGGAAAAATAATGAGGGCTGTCAGAATCAAAGAAGAATGTGAGTCAAGATTGTAGCAGTTCAAGGTTGTCTGGATTCTTAGTTAGCACATGCCTACCACTGACATCATGCAGAAGTTTTAAGGAGAGTCTCAGCTAACAAGGGTAAAAGAACAAATATGGATGCAAATTACTCTCAGAAATTAGAAAAAGGGAATTGCCTTGCTGAGATTAACCTGCAGATTGTAGAGGGGTTCATTTCTTCTCTTTTCACCCTAGTCTGGTATGGGTTGAATATGGGCCCCAAAAGATATGTTCATGTCCTAACCTTCAGAACCTATGAATGTGACCTTATTTGAAAACAGAGTCTTTGCAGATGTAATCAAATTAAGAATCTCAAGATAAGGTCACCCTGAATTATTTAGGTGAGCCCTAAATTGAATGGTATTATCTTTATAAGACACAGAAGAGGAGATAGACACTCAGAGGTGGGGATGAGAAGATGGAGTTAGAGATTGGAGTTATACAGCCATAAGTCCAAGGACACCTGGGGCCACCACAAGTGTGAAGAAGTGAGGAAGGATTCTCCTTTAGAGCCTTCAGAGGAAGCATAGCCCTGCTGACACCTTGATTTTGGACTTCTGGCCTTCAGAACTGTGAGATAATACATTTCTGTTGCTTTCAACTACCAAGTTTGTGTAATTTGTTATGGCAACTCTAGGAAATGAATACACCCAGCCTAAGGGGAAAAGTCATGGGATATGGAGTCAGAAGAACTTGTGTTTTAAATTTTTAAAACTTGCATTCCCTTGGATTGGGTATCAATTCTCTGGGTCATGGCGGTCCCCACCTGGCTTGCATCACTCATTGCTTGACCTACCTGTCTCCTGTGAGCATTTGCGTTTTCGTCCTCTAGGCTAGATGCTCTCTCAGGTCTTCTCCATTTTTGACACCCTAGTATTCTAGCAAAGGCTGGGAGTGGTTGGGTTGATAATCTAAATCTTTGGAGAGTATCAGGAGAGAATGCTATCTACCATTCTTTGAACACCTTGGTTGATTCACCAGAGAGGATGAAGGAAACTTCTTCCCAAAGTGTATCATAATGCCTTTTTCAGAACAGGGCATTCAGTGATGTTTTTATGAAAAACTGAAAGGGAATGCTTCCTGGCTGGGTTTCAGTCATTTCTTCCAGAGGGTAGGAGGGTGTGACTTTGGAAAATTAGTGTCAGGTGACTGTGGATGAGAAGGGCGTTCCTGCAGAACAGAAGAAACAAACAGAGAGCTGCAGTGAAGATGTTGTATCATTGGGTCACCATTACCCATATGTGAGGCATGTGTGGTTGTTTGGAATTGCCCTCATATTCCCCACCCTTCAAAAATACAAAACCTGAAGTCAGTCTTTCCCAGAGGCTGTGTATTTTTCAAGGAGATCTCTAGCATTAGCTACTCTAGCAGGCAATTACAGATTAGATGGACCAATGCTAGCCCCATCCAAAGGGAATTATTTCTGGAGTACCAGAAAACACTCCAGCTAATAGCAGTTTGTGGCCAATAAGGTCCCAGGCTATGCTTCTGATGCTGGTTGGCATCACGGGCTTCTGCTGTGCTGGGTTTTCTACCAACAATGCCTCTCTCTTCTGTGATGTGTCAGTGAGAGAGACTGTGGAGGAGATGACTTATGTGTCAATGTTCCTCTTTGGCTTTGCAGTTGGGGTGAGGAGACGTGGCTCCAAGTGGGTCAGTGAGGGACAAAATTGGTCTTTGGTGACCTCTTTTCCTCCCTAGCCCCAAACCTCATTTCCATTTCAGTGTGCCTCTGTGACAACACTCAGATTTCACACTTTCTTCTCCTACTTTTTCTCATCCTCCTCTTCCTCCTCTTCCTCCAAGGACTCTTCTTCCTCCTCCTCTTTTTCCTCCTCTTCTTCTTCTTCTTCTTCTTCTTCTTCTTCTTCTTCTTCTTCTTCTTCTTCCTCCTCCTCCTCCTCCTCCTCCTTCTCCTCCTCCTCTTCCTCCTCCTCCTCCTCCTCCTCCTCCTCCTCATTCTTCTCTATGAGCCCTGCTGTCCTTTGCCTCAACCCTGTAATGTTTGGATCTGTTAATGAACAAAAGCCCTAACAGCTATTAGCATCCTACCACTTCCAGGTAAGACAGTTGCATTTTAGTGACTTTCTTGAATCATGGTGAGGATTTCAGAGCCATGGTAGACTGGGCAGTGGGGAAGTGTCCCTCGGAAGCCCTTGAATCACAAGACAATAATGACTGTTGACTGTACCTGTGGACTCAACAGCCCCAAGACCAACACAGAAAGTGAACTTACTTATTTGGGTGCTCAAAGGTTTTCAGCTTCACCTCAGAAGTCAGTCCCAGGGAAAGAAATGTTTGCTCAAACTTCTCCTGAAGAAGGCCTCTCTCAGACAGCAGGCAGGACAATGGGTGTAGGGGAGGCTGAGATAGCCAGGGGCTGGCTCAGCCACCAACCGGTCATGTGATCCTAGGCCCTGGGTCACTGTGTGGCCAGAAAATTCAGTAAAAATCCAGCTCATAACTCACAACCAACCACCTGAATCTGACCCTCCATGGAGAGAGGTGGGCATCTCTATTTCTGATAAGCACTGCTGTGATCTAAAGGATCTGGCAGTATGGGAAATAGATGCCTATGATTTCTCAGTGGCCTTCTGAGCCTCTGCTGTGACATTCTCCAGGAGGGCAGTAGGGCAAAGGCTACCACAAGGGCCCAGGAGGCTGAATGCCTAAGTTCAAATCCTGCCCCTGTGATTTACCAGTAGGGTGACCTTGATAATCATGCCTTCTATGACTCCATTTTCTCATCTGTATAATAGACATACTAAGGATATCAATCATGTAGGCTTATTGATAAATAAATGTTAAATGAGCAAAGGGTTCAGAATGGTGCTTGAGCAAGGGTTCAGGAATATGTTAGTTGTGTTAAAACCGTGAAGGACAGGGTGGAGAAAGGCATCTGATGGATCTTCAGAACTCAGCTCAGTGTCTCCTCCCTTCTCTGGAGCTCTGAACCAGGGGGCTCAGTCCCTTACTTCTGCTTTCTTGACCATCCTTGGCTTACCGATTACATGGCATTGTTTTGACTTTGTTTGTGTATGAGTCCAAATGCCCAGTAGATTTTAAGTGCCTCAAGGGCAGGGTAGGGGCTCGTTTGTGTTTTTACCTTCTGTAGAGCAGAGCTGGCAAATGACAAGCCCCGAGTCAACGCTGGCTGAGCCAAATCGATCTCTTGGGCCTCTGTCTGTCTGTCTGTGTGTCTCCTCTTGTCTCTGAGTCCACCTCCCTGGATTGGAATGCCACAGTGCTCTGAGACATAAAGCTGGCCTACAATGAAGATGTACAACTTTTTTCTCCATCCACTTTCCTCGGTGGAAGATATGTATGGCGGGGCGGCGGGGGGGGGGGGGGGGGGGCGGGGTTGAGGGTACAGCATCAGAGGAAGGGCCGCACTTCTTCACTTGCTCAGAGGCAAGCAGGAGTTTTTAGAAGCGAAGGTGGGGACCCAGCTCCAGGCCCACATCCTCACTCCCACAGGGCAACGGTCACTGAACAGTAGCTCCAACAGCAGTGTTGTTTTGTTTCACATCCTGACTCTGGTGCCATCCATCTGTTCAGCATGTGTCAGGTCAGAGTCAGGTCAGGTGGCCTAGAGGTTGACCCAACTGCCAGGGGGAAAGGGGGCCAGGTTGTAGCAGGTGAGAAACTGCTCAGGGACCAGCTCAGGCCAAGAGGTGGTCGCCGACCTGCCTCCAGCTTTCTTGGACCTTTGGACTCTGAGCTTCTCTGTGCTACACCAGCAAGGATGACATTAGTGAAAGAGAACCAGGCAGAAGTTGTGTCACCTCTTATGACCCAGGCTTGGCAGTCACATCGAGTCATTTCTTCTGCAGTCACAATCCCACCCATGGTCAAGGGGAGGGAACATAGGCTCCACCTCTTTTTTTTTTTTTTAATTTTTTTTTTCAACATTTATTTATTTTTGGGACAGAGAGAGACAGAGCATGAACGGGGGAGGGGCAGAGAGAGAGGGAGACACAGAATCGGAAACAGGCTCCAGGCTCTGAGCCATCAGCCCAGAACCTGACGCGGGGCTCGAACTCACGGACCGCGAGATCGTGACCTGGCTGAAGTCGGACGCTTAACCGACTGCGCCACCCAGGCGCCCCTTCACCTCTTGATGAGGGAGTATAAAAGCTGCCCAATAAGAAGAAAGAGCACAATGGGATCTATTGTTGCAGTCACATATTAGTTAGGACTCTCCAGGAAATGGAACAAATTGATGATTGTATGCACATACACACATATATACACATACATGTATATGTATGTAGGTTATTAAAGAATTGGCCATATGATTATAGAGGCTGAGAAGTCCCAAGATCTGCAGTCCCAAGCTGGAGACCCAGGAGAACCAATGGTGTAAGTTCTAGTCCAGGGACAGGAAAAGACTGTTGTCTCAGGTCAACAGGCAGGCAGAATTCTTTATTTTGCAAGGTTTTTTGTTCTATTCAGGTTTTCAATGGACAAGACCCACCCACACTGGGAGGGCAACCTGCTTTACTTAGTCTACTGATTCAAATGTTAAGCTCATCCAGGCCAACCCTCACAGACGCACCCAGATACTGGCAAGCATATGCCCAAATATGAGGGGACCCCATGGCCTAGTCAAGTTGACACATAAAATTGACCCTCCCAAGCCATCTCTGAAGAACACAACTGCCACATTCTCAGAACACCAGAGCACCACCGTTTTGGACCCCAGGTAGGCTCTAGGCTCTGAGGGATGTTGTTGCTGGTGGATGTGGGAACAGGATTCAGGCAAAGACACTTCCTCTTCAGGGTCCCCATTCCTTTGTTTATCAGGCCTCTGTAAGTAAGGGAGCCCGGAGATGAGAAAGATGACTTAACAAAATTGCTATTTCAAAGGGAAGTCCAGATGCTGTGAGTCACTTGGGCTTTTCGCGACAGGCCAGCTTATAGGTTGGGGTATGCGGGGCACGCTGGCAGTGAGGGAAAGAGTAAGGCCACCTGGTGGTGGTGTCAGGGTGAGACCAGGAGTGAGGTGTGGTGGGGCCGCTGAAGGGTGTCCTCCCTTCTCGTCATCTTTATCCTTCCTCTTCGCCCCAGCTTGGGCCCTGGGGCTTAGCGACAACAACAATAAGCCAACATAGACTGGAATAAGCAGTCAAATAAAGGAATTGGGTATATTGTTAAATTGGTATGTTAGTATAGGGTTAGTATGTCACATACATGCAAAACTTCTAAGAGCAGGAGATTATCAGTTTCAAAGCCTAAGTGGAGACATCGAGACAGAGAGGTTAAATAACATGCTATGGTCACGCAGTCAGCGAATGATGTCGGCAATGTCCGTTCGACTCCAATCGTTCATTCCACTCTACACTCATTGCACTCTTGTCAGATTCCCTCTAACTGGGAGGCATGAGAAAGGACGAGGAAGTGAGGCTGATACGAGGCAGCAGCAATAAGAAGGAAGTGGGGGAAATAGAAATCAGACTTCTCAGGGGCGCCTGGGTGGCTCATTCGGTTGAGCATACGACTTCAGCTCAGGTCACGTTCTGACAGTTCGTGAGTTCAGCCCCCCAGCATCAGGCTCCCTACTGTCAGCACAGAGCCCGATTCGGATCCTCTGTCCCCCTCTCTCTGCCCCTCCCCCGCTTGCACTCTCTCAAAAATAAATAAATATTAAAAAATAAAAGAAAGAAAGAAAACTTTCTTCCTGCATTTCATAGAGGCTGTTCACCTTTAAAGGACAAGCAGGTTGGGGAGTCTGCCCAATTCTAGGAGTATCAGTGGATTTGGGCAGGAGGTGGTCTTGCAGAGAAAACGGGGGGATGGTTGTGTTGGATGAGAAAGGGTAGGGTCATGGCCAAGGATGGCTCGCCTCTGCTCGTGGACACGCTCAACCTGCACAGGCCCAAGAATCATAGCACGACATTAGGCATTTTTTCTCTCCTGCTTTCAATTTTGGGGCTTCCTGAAAAAACATTTTATTGATTATAAAATAATATCCTGGGAGAAGGCCAGGTGGAGTGGATGGTGAAGAGAAACAGGAAAAAGGAAGTCTGATCTGGCTCAGTCATGACTAGTTGGTGTTCTAGGAAAGTCACCTCACTTCTTGGGGCCCCCAATGAGTAGATGGTCTCCAGACTTTCTCCAGACTTCTTCCAGCTCCGAGGTATGTGGCTCTCCTCCAACACTGTGCCCGGTACGAAATCAGCATTCAAACATGCTGAATTATTGAATATATTGGCCTGAATTTCCCATTGCTCTATAGCAAAGTCAGGGCTCTCTTCTGTGACTGAGCAATCCGCCCCCATCCCCCACCTCCGCCAGGTGAACTTAACACCACTTTCTCTGCACACCTTGACCCCAGGGTTTGGGTTTACCTTTGGGCGGGTCACACCAGAGTTCTGAGAGCCTGTGTATCTCTCGGGTAACTGTGACTACCAAAGTCACTTTTGTGTAACTTCCTGAGGCCAAGTCATCCCTGTATGGCTGCATTAGAAGGTTCTCCCTCTGGCTTTGCCTTTGTTCCAGATCCCAATGCCACTGTGGGAATGCACACAATGAATCACAGGAAGGAGCCTACCAAGATGTTCTGGGTGTTTTGAAGAGGCCCCAGTGGAGACTGAAGGATGCTCGTACCATCTCATATACTCAAGGTTTAGTCAGGCTGCCGTCCACTCCTTGCTCTGGCTCTTCTTGACTTTGTCAGCCCCTCCCTTCCTCTTCCAGACCCTCTTCCAGGCATTCCTGCAACAGCTTTACACCTCTTCTTCATCAAGTGTCTGGCTGTGGGCTCCCTCATCCTTCGGGAGTGTGTCTCCTCTGATAAGCTTCCCCTCTGCTCCTCACTCCAGTTCCGTCAGCCCTCGAGGGTGTAGGAGGTGGGAGGACCTAGGACACAGCTAACAGCAGGTGAGTCACCTTCCCAGGTTGATGTGGGGACAAGAGAATGAGTGGATATGCTGGTAGGAAAAAACTGACATTCAAGTGAAGAGTATAGCTGAATCAAGCCTTAGTCACTGAGCCAGGGGAGAAGGATGTCCTGTCTGAGAGGGGCCATGTGTGTGTGAGGGCATCGGTGTGGGTTTGGATGGGGAGAAGGGGTCTGGGAGAACAATGACACCTCTCACCTCAGGGGACCATTTACTGACTGTAATCTCAGAGTGAACTGTGGGTCATTCAGATTCCTGAGAGATGACCAGTCTGCATCAGGGAGGGCCTACTATGTGGACAACCCTGGGTTTTTTGTCCCACAGTTGGTTTACAGTACTTTTGCCTTTGAGAAGGACACATGGGAAGAAGTTAACATTGGCAGCCAGGGGGAGTGGTATTAGACCTCCTGGTAGAAGGTGCATCTACTTTTCTGGAACATTTTTCAGAAAAAGCATGGCCACTCGCTATGTCTAAATGGTCAAGGACTAATCTGAAGGTCAGAGGGGGTGCTAATTTGTCTGGTACAGCCCTTGAAGATCTGTAGACCTATGGCCTCTCCATTTGTTATCTGAGGACAGGAGGGTGTAGTCCTGAGGGACTGAGGTCTCAGTCCTGGGAGAACATTAGTTAAGTTAGCATTAATCTCTTCCATCGGAATTCCCTCTTGCTGCTTTTGCAGGACACTTGGTCTCTCACCTCATTATCTTTCTTTTCTCCAGACCAGCTCCCTCAAGCTAACATTGACCATCCACATTTCTGTCCCATGTGCCATCTCTCTCTGGTCTCTGAGGTCACAGACGCTGGAGTCACCTTGTTTAGTAAATTCGCTGAGGACTCTTTCATCTGCTTCCTCACATCAATCCTGCTCCCCTGCCCTTCCCCTTCTTTTCCTATGCAGCCTACTGTTGTCAGACAGCTTTGGGCCCTCATAACTATGAGGTTATGGGGAAAGCTACAGGGAACAACGTGAAAAAGTAACTGACCTTCAGCATATATGTCAGAATATGAGACTCTTGTTTGATGATGTCTCTGTCCTGGTTAGTCCCTGAGGTTGCTGATGTATTTTCACTTTCCCCCTAATCTTTTGTCCCCTGTCAACCTTGTATCTCCAACACTGAACCCTGAGGCTGAACACAATCAGGGATGGACAGAGCAGGACCCCTAGAACAGAGGAGGGGATCCCACTTGAACTCAAGTCTCACAATGGACTCTCTTTGTCTGTTCACCAGGACAATAGTCTTGAAAGTCAGGATTTGTAGAGAGAGGGACATTCTTCCTAAATCCCCAATATTTCCCTTTGGCATGATGAGAACCAAGATATACTGTGCCCCTATCAAAGAGTAGTGGAGAGAGCACACACCCCCTTAGCCCTTCCCAATCCACTCCCCAGAATGGCATAGATTTGGGGCAGAGGATGTCCTTGCCAAAGAGGGTGACAGAGTGAATGCCACCATCTTCTGGCTGTCCGGAATGTGGGTCTCGGAACAGTATGCCTGGCCTTCCCACTCTAGGAGAGGGAAGATGTTAAGTTGAGAGGAAGGCCTGAATGAAAGGAGCCTTTGCCCACTTCTTGTCGGAACCCGTCAAAGGTACTCTCCCCATTATCATGGAGATGCTGGAACAGCATTTCCACTAGTGCAGGGATCTTTGTTCACTGGTCTTATGAACCTAAGACAGTGCCTAGAACATGGTAGGCGCTCAATAACATAGGGGTGACTATATCAGCATAAAGTTGATTGGATGCTGTCTCTGGACAGAGCTCCCCCGTGTGGCTGGGAGGTATCCAAGAGATACGGATGAGTGGAGGGGGCTGGCTGGTGGGCTTATGGGGGGTGTTGCCACAGTGTAGGCTGGAAAGAAGCCCTTTCGACTAGAGGGGCAATAGCGTTCTCAGCCAGTGTCAGGGGGAACTCAGCACCAGTGAGAGCTGGGTGGGGCTGAGTCAGCAGGGCAATGCTGGCCTGGCTGACCTAGAACATCCACAGCCTCCTTGCCACAGCCTTGGCAGCGTCAGGTAAACTGGGGCACCATGCCCCATAGGACAGAGTAGCATTGGGGCACCACAGGCATCAGAGGCCACCTCTTCAACCACAAGGGCTCAGAGACTCCCCCGATACTACTCAGAGGCCACCATGGGGAGGAGGATGGAGCGGGGCAGAACTATGAGCTTTTCCTTGAAAAGGATAGTTTTCAACTGAAGAGACTCACATGTTGTTAACCAGCATCTTTGAGTTTCCTTTCTGCTCTTTTTTTTTTTTTTTTTTTTTTTAAATTTTTTTTTCAACGTTTATTTATTTTTGGGACAGAGAGAGACAGAGCATGAACGGGCGAGGGGCAGAGAGAGAGGGACACACAGAATCGGAAACAGGCTCCAGGCTCCGAGCCATCGGCCCAGAGCCCGACGCGGGGCTCGAACTCACGGACCGCGAGATCGTGACCCGGCTGAAGTCGGACGCTTAACCGACTGCGCCACCCAGGCGCCCCTCCTTTCTGCTCTTTAAATTGGAGCTGGCACTGGCCCCCGCTTCCCAGGGGTTACTGTGAGAATTACATAAGTAGTCAAGAGTACTTGCAATCTGACAGGTTGTAATCAATGTCCTGGCTGTCACTCGTTGTTCCCTAGACGTGAGGTGCTCCTGGGGACGACCAGGTCAGTTATGAAGAGTGTTACATTTATTTTGCACATCAGAGTGTAGCGTGAACAAAATTTTTTTCTTTTTTGCTACCATAACACTTAATGACAGCACATGAGTAGGGATTTGTGGTTTACAAAGCACTTTCAAATATTGCCCCTTGAATCCTCTCAACAATGCCACAGCAGGGAAGATCATTTCTATTCTTACTTTACAGAGCTAGAAACTAAAAGCTCAGTGAGTTTGACAGGCTCACCCAAGGTCATGCTTCTAGCAAATGCTGGAGGCAATGCTGAAATCCAGGACTCCTGACTCCAAATCTCCTTCTCTTTCAACACCACTCCTGTAAATGGGCCCCATGCCACCAGAGAGGGCAGGACCCTCCACCTACTTCTAGGGTCATGAGACTTCCCTCCTACAAGGAGGCTTTTGTTTAGTTGGACCGGGGTGCTGAGAGAGGAACAGGATTACATGTAGTGGTGAAAGAAGAGATTCTATGGCTGACTCCACAGGCGCTGGCTCATTCGTACAACAGCCCTGCCCAGATGCAACATGTGTTTCCATGATCCTGAATCTTCCCAAGTGTTCCCACCGGCTCTGTGCAGCAATTGAGTCGTCTGCGATCTTACAGGCTCAGAAGGGGAGGGGCCAGGCGGCCTTCCCAGGTGGCCGGTAGGGGTGGCCAATGTCATGAACAAGGGACGTGAAGTCAGACACACATGGGTACGCTGCCCAGATAAAAGAAGGACTTTTGCATCTGAGTTAAGACCCTTCTGGTGAAAAACAACAGAAGCCCAGGTCAAATTCATTTTAAGACTCAATAGGGATTATTTAATTGGATTTTTTTTTAATGTATATTACCTAAAATGGTGGGGGGTGTTTCAGGGGTGTGTCACAGAATCCAGGCCAGAGTGTCACCTGGAGCCAAGGGCTGGGAGGTCCTTGGGGGCTCTGCCTGAGCAGTGTGGTCTTTAGGTCAGGACTGCCTCCCGCCCTCTCTGTGTGGACGGGCTGGCATTCTCTAGCCCCCTGGCTGCGTCCATGGCTAACTGCTCCTGTTTGCAATTCCAGATTCCCAGGGCAGGGGATTTGATCCGCCTGGGCTGGGGGTCTCCACACTCACTGTGGTGGGATTGGCTCTGGATGTTCTGAAGTGCACACATGTGCCTTCACTGGGCCTGGTCTCTGGACTGCACGGAGCAGTGGTCGGACACAGGCCAGGCTTTTGGGCCACAATGCAGAAGAAAAGTGTTCGCGATGTAAAAGAGACTTAGTTTATTCTGCCTTGTATTTTTTTTTTTATCTCAGAAGGACTAAGTTTTTCTTTCCATTTCAGCCTTTTCCTTGCAATCTTCCCTGAGGACAGCTCTCACCCCAGGCATAGTGGTGGCGGCTTTATGTAAAAGGCAAAAGTCATTTTTTGATGGAACCACCTACCTAGTGCTCTAAAGTGTCCAATTTCCTCCATGTGTCAAAAAGCCACTCCTTTGCATCCATTAAGGGGAGGCTTGGGCATGGGACAAAAGATGAGACCAGCAAGTGACAGAGGCCCCTCGGCCTCCAGACACAGTTAGAACTCTGCAGTTTGTATTCTTTGCCTCCTCTTAGCCCATTTTTCTCATCTGGTAGTAACCTCACAGGTTCTCGTCCTGGGGTTCACCTGCAGAAGGAACCAAGTCAGAGAGGCAGGGCCCCACTTCCTGTGACATCTTGGCCGGTTGGGAGTTTTACTTTCCTGTTTGGATGGTTTCTGGTATGCAAGAAAAATGTGAGGGTTTGTCTCTTTCCAATTTCAAGGCCCCCAACATTTAACTTGGGGAATAACAAAACAGTAACCCTAATGGGAGCTCATTTCACAGGGAAGTTATAAGACTGTTTATGCATGGCTTTGAGAAGACTTTTCCAAGGAGTATAAGCCCAGGGTTTCTCAGGTAAGACCAGCCTGATGTGAGGGTGAGAGTTGCTCAGTGGAGCCTCTGTCTTGAGCTGGTCTTGGAATTGCCTCACAGTTCCTTCTACGAGAACATTCTTGTGCTCACACCCTCTCTGCTCCTTTGTACCCCAGTCACTGTGTCGACTTGTGTCTCCCCTTCTGGCCATCGCCAGTGGGGTCCTCCTCCTCTGCACTAAGGCCATCCTCTGACCTGGTCCTGGCTGTTATCAGCCTCAGCACAGGGAGGACCCGAAGGAAAACTTCCTCCTTCCTGTGTCTAACAGTCTATTACTCAAATTCAAAATGGGACAAGGTCCAAAATACCTACCACTTCACTCGGAACCCCTAGTGATTCTCCTCTTTGAATAAACTCAGACTTTGCATTAGTTATACTTTTCCCTCATAAGAAAAGTTACATAGAAAGAAAATAGGGATGTTTACAATCTTTTGCTAGAGATTTGTCATCACATGGAAGGTGGCTATGGGGATTGCCCTTGCTGAGTACCTTTTGGTGCCACCATCATAAACAAGACCAGACCAAGGTCAGATGTAGCCTGACCCAAAGCATGTGTTTTGTCTGTTCAGTCATTTATTTCTGGTCTTCCCCAGAAACCTTCTGGACAGTGTGGTAAGACAATAGGGAAACATGAAGGTGGGACTTAGGATTGACCCCCCACTTCAGATGACCTGACTTGCCCAACAGAGTTTTTATCACAGTCTCTATCATGTTAGGTAGCAATGAAAGGAACAAAAAACCCAAAAAACACAACACAACACAACAAAACAAAACAAAACAAAAACCCAGCCGTTTTCTAATACTCCTGTATTCTGTAGAAATTATCCCAAGCTGGCCCCACACGAACACTGAGGTATACAATCTGAGGAACTCCAAAGGAACCCAACAGACGCATGCACAAAGACAGGGTGGCCCTGAATTACCCAAGAACACCCGCATCCACAAAATAAGAGTTAGGCAAATCCTTCCCTCCCGCATCCTTATACAAGGGGAGGGCAAGGCAATCAGCATTTATGTACCTGGCATGGGGCTAGGAATCTTATGCGTGTTATTGAATGCCTTCCATGCCTTTCTTGTGAAGCGGGTTTCATTTCCATCGTAGCAAGGAAGACATCAAGGCTCACACCTATGAAAAAGTATCCAGGTTTTCCTGGCACCAAAGATTGCTGTGAGCTCTTGTATCAAGCCCCCAGCCATCACCAGAGGTATGAACCTTCCTCACTAAGGTTGGATAAACCTCTAGGGCTCCAGGGAAGGTTGGAGAGCCTCAAAAAACACCGTGAAACGAATGAAGTTTGTATTTGGTTTCTCACAGCAACCTTCTTCCCACCTGACAGCCAGCAACCAGTGCTTTTCCCAGCCTTTCTCCGTCTCCTCCCAAACCCACAGGGCTGCAGTCAGCTACTCCCCGAGAGCCAAAAAGGTGAGTCTCTGGGGGAGGACACTCAAAGAACAAAAAGTCTCAGATCTCAAATGAGCCTCTCCTCGAGGAATTTCAGGCTCCAAGACAGGCAGTGTCCGCATGTCCCTTAAATAACTCTTAGTCCCGTCCCTTGTCCAAAGCCAACAGGAAACTCTCTGAAAAGCTACACACATGTATGGCGCTGTGCCTCTGTAATTGACCGACCCTGTCCAAGGTCCAATGCTGAAGCCTGAGGCTTTTCGATCGGCCCTTCTAATTTGTTTTCTGAGTGAAACTAGGGTCTTCAGTTTCATTTGCACAGTGCAATTTTGCCTCGTGTCTGTCTCACAACCCATAAGTTCATTGTAGCCATTAGAAGCCATGCCAAATAGTGATATACTAGAAGCGTGGCCTTCCAGAACAGGGACAAGACAATGTCCCAGGTACCGCTTCTTTATGTGATGTTGTTCTGAAAGTGTCAGCCAATACAATTAGACAACAGAATGAAGAAATGTAATATAAATATTTTAAAAGAGGAAAAAATATTATTTATAGATGATCTGATCACATAGTTGAAAAATTTGATAAAATAAAATCATTGGAAATAATGAGTTCAAGAAGGTGGCCAGACTTTTTTTTATAAGGCAAAATCAATGTCCTTAGAGGTAATAATGACCCATTAGAAAATAAAATGTAATAGATCCCATTCACAAAAACAATCACAATAATAAAATAAAATAAGATAAAAATGAAAAGCCTTGGATAAACTTTAAAAATACGTAGAAGACAGATGAAGAGAGGCATATGCCATCCAAGAGGCATAAAAGAGGGCCTGAATAAACAATGAGCTATCTTGTTCTCAGATGGGCAACTTAATATTGTTTGATTTCTAAATATTTGGGGATTTTTCCAGATATTTTGATACTGATTTCTAGTTTAATTGCATTGTAGGCAGCAAACATAATTTGCATGATTTCAGTTTCCTTAAATTCGTTAAGGTTTAATTCATGGCATAGGAAAGAGTCTATGGGAATGTGCTCTGTGCACTTGAAAATTATGTGCATCTGGCTCTTATTGGATAGAATATTCTATAAATTTAATTAGATCAAATTGTTCAAGTTCTCTATAGCTTTGCTGATTTTCTGACTACCTGTTCTATCAATTATTGGAAGAGGAATATTGAAATCTCCAACTATAACTGTGGATCTATTTATCTTTTCAATGTTGTCACTTTTTGCCTTGCATATTTTGAAGCTCTGTTGTTTGGTGCATTCATTCAAGGAGATAAAACAATCCTACATATGCATGTGCCTAACAACAGAGCTTCAAACATACATAACTTCTGGGTGACTTGACCTCTCTATCCTAAGTAATGTCCCTGTTCATCTCTAAGAATATTCTTTATTCTGAAATCTACTTTCTGGAAAAGTCTTTACTGTACTTTAATTTTTGAAAGATATTTTTGCAAAATAAAGAATTTTAGGTTAACAATTTGAGTTACAACTTCAGGGGCACCTGGGTGGCTCAGTTGGTTGAGCATCTGACTTCGGCTCAGGTCATGATCTCATGGTCTGTGAGTTTGAGCCCTGCGTCGGGCTCTGTGCTGACAGCTCAGAGCCTGGAGCCTGCTTCAGATTCTGTGTCTCCTCCTCTCTCTCTCTGCCCTTCCTCCACTCGTGATCTGTCTCTCTCTCTCTCTCTCTCTCTCAAAAACTAAATAAATGTAAAAAAAATTTTTTTAAAAAGCAACTTCAAATTGATATTTGAAGATGTCCCTCTAGTGTCTTTATGGCTTGCATAGTTTCTTATGAAAAGCCTTCTGTAATTCTTATTTTTGTTCCTTTTTATACAGTGTGTCTTTTTTCTTTGCTTATCTTCATAATTTTCTTTTTCTTTTATATAAGTTGACATTTGGTCAGCTGTCTTGCAATTTTGTAATAAAATAAAGCTTACTCTTTGCTTCCCTCTTTACATCAACATCAATTCTATCTAGATAGATAAAAGAGTAAATAAAAAAAACATGGAACTGTAAAAACACTAGAAGAAAATATGGATAAAATTTTTTTTAATTTTGGGGTGGGAAAAATATTTATGCGCATTCTATAAAATTCAACAATCATAATAACATTGAAAAATTTTAATATGTTGGGCTTTAAACTTCTATGAGCCAATGTCAAAACAGATGGCCAATGAACAAGATGAAAAATTGAGGACAACATATGGCAAATTTTGTCACTTAAATGCCAAACAAAAGATTTGTTTATATATTACAGGTTAACAATATAAATATCAATAAAGAAAATATGAACAATGAAATAAAAGATAGAATATATGAAGAGGCAATCCCAGAAATAAAATAAAGCAAATACACTTTGCTTTGAAATATACTTTGGAAAAGTATTTGTTTTTGTTATAGAGAATGCTAATAAAATATATGCTTTTGGCATCAGATTGGCAAAGATTAAACAATAACACAGTACTCAATGTTGAAGAGGGCTTAGGAAAACAGACCCTCACAAACACCTCTTGTGAGTTTTTAGACTGATAAAATCTTCCTGAAGGGCCAGTTGGCAAAATGAATAAAAATTTAAAATTCTGCATATCTCCCTTTGACCCAACATGTTGAGAGGCAGCACAAAGCAGTAGTGAAGCCATGGGATTTAGCATCCCACTACCCGGATTCTAATCCTGGTTCTGTCACATGCCTGCTGTGTGATGTTGGGCAA
Organism: Puma concolor; assembly: GCF_028749965.1. Lineage (NCBI taxonomy): Eukaryota > Metazoa > Chordata > Mammalia > Carnivora > Felidae > Puma > Puma concolor. Next base: position 27,672,848 of record NC_141670.1, read on the forward strand.
TTTATATAATCTCTCTGTTTTACTTTTATCGTCTTTCAGTTGAAGATATTAAATACCAACCTCATCAGATCATCATGGGGATTTAATAAGTTAATATCTATAAAGCAATTAAAATGATGAATGGCACATGTTTAATTTACATCAATATGAGTGTTTACTATTAATATGTCAATATTCATGAAAATCCTCCCTGAAATCCTTGGGCCATCCAAGCAAAAATCACCTCGTAAGATTTTTTTCTGTTGACCATCAGATAATAGCTTAGCTGTACCTGTAGGTCCCAAATTATAAGTGAGATGCTGTGACTTTGTGATAGTTTAGCAGTTTGAATTTAGGTGCAAAATTGTATGAATTTTATCAGTGCACTTGATATTTTGAGGATTGATGGTTTACTTGTATCTCAGCCCACAAACGCCTGGGCACTTTCTTAAGAGCCATAATAATGTTCTTAAAGCCCAGTTCCACAGGGGATGAAAGAGACATCTGGTCTTGCCACAGGGTCAACCCAGTGTGATAGGCCATACCTTCCACTGTGTGCCATCACTGTTACATCTGCTGAAACAGGCTGATAGAATTGCTGTCCCTCCTCTGAATTATGGAGACACAAGACTCTTTAGGGACCTGCAGGTAAGAAGCCATGTGACTAGATAAAAAGAATTTGCCCTTGGTAGCACTTTTGAAACTAAGAAATTATGATTTTTTTCTTTCTACCACTGAAACAGCCAACAATTCCACTTTTAGGAATTATCTAAAGGTGATAATAACAAGTGCACAAAAATGCTCATGGGAATAAAAACAACTCAAGTGTTCATTAATGGCCAGGTGTTTAAATATACCGTGGTTCATCTATACAATGAAATGCACAGCCATTACAAGTTTTGCTGTGGATCTATATTGAGCACTAGGGAAAGAGTCCCATATCTTTGGATAGATTACATTGGTCGCATGTATAGTAGGAGCATTCATTTATTTTCTTCATGGAACTTTTATCCACTTAAAATTTTATATTTTTTGTTTGCTTATTATCTGTTGCCCTCACTAACATAAGATAGGGGAATTCAAGCTCACTAATATGCTGAGAATCTCATAGACATTCAGAAATGCTTATTGAATGAACAAATGAATAAACGAATTCTACTTCTCTATATTATGTATCTCTATTTCTATATGTATATGTGTTAGAGAGAAACGTCTGGAATCACAGTTCATCCAAAGGCTGGCAGTGGTTGGCTCTATGTGATAGATGCTGTCTCTCCCTCCTCCACAACTCCTTCCTCTCCAGCTACATATCCATAAATAAAAAATGATGTATGAATACATTCTCAGTGTATAAACTTCCAACAATATGGAAAAAATGATACAGATAAAAAACAAAATTTCCTTTTCATTCTGTCTTCCTCCCATCCCACTAAATCCTGCCTTTATTCCCAGAGATCACCCTTGTCAGTTTTGTGTGTGTTTCCAGACTTGCCCAAACATGCACATACATATAGACAGACACAGTTTTATTGGTGTGTATTTTTAAAACAAAATGAAACTAGTCTGTGTATGTTGTTCTGCAATTTTCTTTTTTCATTTAACAATGTATATTGAAGTGTTTTCCATATCACTACATATGATTCTTTCTTGTTATTTTTAGCTGCTATGCAATAATCTATAATAAGCATGTGGTACCTCATATGGCTGTATTCTGGCTTTTTTGGTACTCTCCACTGATGGGCATTTAGGTTGGGTCCACCCTTTCGCTATCTCAAACTACAGTGTTGCAATGAGATAGCAAATTGGGGTGCCTTTGTATCCACTGTGTGTATTCTTGGGATAAATGTTTTGAAGTAAATTTTCCGGATGAAAGAATGTACATATTTTAAATATTGATAGTTTCTGCCAAACTGTCTTTCCCAAAGGTGACACTAACTTACTCCACTGTTAATATTAAGTATGAATGCCATTTCCCTACTTTCTTGTCAACCTTGAATCATATTACTAATCTTTTAATGTTTTGCTGGTTTGACAGGGAAGAAAATATATCTTTATATTGTTTTCATTTACATTTCTCTGATAACTGGCAAGATAGAGCTCTTTGAACTATCAGACTTTTATTTTTCTTCTAGGAAATCTGTGTTTATATTCTTTGTTCATTTTCTTCTTGGATTGCTTGTCTTTTAGTCAAAGATTTATAAGATTTTAACAACAGAGATTCTGGTTATTGATTTTTTGTTATGTATTTAAGAACTTCTCTTTCTCCAGGTCAGAAAAATAGGTCCCTCTCTCTGTGTTCCCCTAATAGTTTTTATGGTTTTGCCTTTCATATCTAGCACTCTAATAATATATATGGTATTCTTTGTGTTTATGGTGTGAGATAAAGATTTAATTTTAAAAACTCCCAGGTGAATAGCCAATTGCTATTCATTAACTGAATACACTGTGCTTCTTTCTATCTAGAATGCCACCACGGCCTAGTGCCAGTTGATTATGCCATGATTTTTACTGGAATTTAGTATACATGTTTTTATTTTTAAATTTTTCCCCCAAAAGCAGGCATTATTTTTAAAATTGGAAAAGGCAGTTATTTTCAACTTGAATACATACTTGCAAATAATTTTTTAACACCATGCAAAATTATTAATGGCATATTAATTTAAAAATTCAAGCGACAGAACTTAATGCATAATTTAACCTCAATTAGGTAAAGACATCTATATCTACCTGGAGGCAGCAGAAAGAAAAGGAGTAAAATGCTAACAACCCTATATTATAGAATTCAGAATGATTTTAACTTTCTTCATGGTCCTTTTATTTTGTGTATGTGTTTTCCAAATTTTAAGCAGTTAACATGAATTATCTTTACTCTACAAGAAAAGCTAAGTTATTTTAGTCACACTTAACCATTCACTGTAAGTTTTTCTTGGTCCTCAAAATCAGGAATATAGACATCTTGCCTCTGGGAGCAATTGATCACAGCCAGTAGAAAATCAAAGTGCCGATTTTATAGTTGTCATTTTTCTTAGGCTGATGTTTTATTATTTCTTTCAGGTCTCATGCTTGCTGTTTTCATTCCCAGGCTCATGCACTTGTGCTAATTTTTAAGTTCGCTTTACCCTTAACTACACTTTGTTTCTTTTCCCCTTGAAACGCGTTTATCACCCAAGTGTCACCCAAGACCTAACCAGGCTTGCCTTTACTTTCACATGCTCTGTTTCCTAAGCCAGAAAAACAATGAAGCCACGATTTCCCCTGAACCATGCCGCCTTCCTAGCATTTCTCATTAGGTAGTAGGAAGGAGGGGATGAACTCTTGAAAGAGTTACAGCCCGGGAGTCCCAACCTTGGGTTATGGATAAACAACTCGGTGACTGATCAGAACCTCCCGGGCTCCAGCAGTTCATGGGAAAACAGCAGTCTCAACGTCGGCAACTTTGTAATCAACGTGCTAGCAGAATACTCGGGTACTGACCAGCTGGGCAACATGGCAAAAGCAAAGAGGTGGCCAGCCACCTCCCTCTCCCGCTGAGGTTCCGCCCCTTTTGAGAAGGAGGCTTTCGTTACAGGGGACGCTGGCTCCAGCTTCAGAACTTTCTCACGGTGGGCGGGGCCAAGAGGTTGGTGGATGGAGGGAGGGGCAAGATGATTGTTTTTGAGGTTCTGCCTCATACCAGCCACCGCACTCATGCTTCATTCTCTGAGGGCCCATGGCAGTTCTGTTTGGAATGGTACCAGCAAGTCCTTTGAGAAATTGATATAAGGTGGCTGCCTCGGACTGCCTCTTCCCACTTGGCAACCAGCCCCGAGCCTCTTAGGTGTTTGTCAGGATGTGTGTTGTCAATAGCCAGTCCCTCTCCTGATGAATCGGGCAACCCATCCCTCTCCTTGGCTGGTGCTTGATGAAGGAGTTGGCAAGTTCAGGGTCTATGTGGGAACATCCTGTGGGCCGGTGGCATTGCTTCAGCAGACAGGTAATGCTGGAACTTTGAGCTCAGGAGGCCTGAATACTTTCCTCCTTTGTCTTCAGGACGTCCTTTAAACTGAATACCTTTCTCTCCCAGTGTTTCCTGCCACCGCCTCAGACGGGCTCCAATTTCAGTTTTATTTTTAGCACTTTGTTCCAGTTCTTTTCTCCTTTACAAGGATTGAGTCTCTGTTTTTGCAGGTTGCCTTCTTGTTGAACTATAGGAGGAGTGGATATGCTATGTGCACTCACAATGTCCAGTGTTACAAGAATGTGGGTGAATCTGTCAAGGAAGAGAGACAAGGGATTGGAGAGTCTTCCTGAACATCTAGGAACCATCAGGAACCGTAGCAGACTTCGCATCACTGCATTGGATTCTCCCAAATGTCCTCTTAGGCAAAATGTTATAATCTCCATTTTCCATGTGAGCATACCAAGATGCACTCAAGTTAGATAACTTCCCCTGGGTCACACAGCTAGTATGGAATACGGGAGGATTTGCACTAAGGTCTTTCTAGAGCCAAAGCTCCCAACCTCCTCCTCTTCACCAGGCAGGCACCTTGGGATGGAGATGACAACCCCAAGGAGCTGACATCTGGACTGGCTTATATTCAAATTTGAACTATTTGTGGCACCACCAGACCCCCTCCCCTGCATTCCACTAGAGCCCATGGGCCTGAGCCAGAGTCTGGTGTTCACGTCAAAAGAAGCTATAGCCTCTACCCACATCACCCTTGAAGAGAAGGCTCCAGAACTACACACATCACCCTTGAAGAGAAGGCTCCAGAACTACCCACATCACCCTTGAAGAGAAGGGTCCAGAACCTTGGCAGCCTTATTCATTTGTCCTAACTCAGCTTCGGGGGGATCATGTGCCTGTTCTTCAGGCTTTCTGGCTTTTAATCATGGTCCCAATTCAGCAGATGGATATGAAGCAATCAAGAATCAGTTAAAGGAAATATCACACCGTTTCTTCAAGCCTAGTACTTTGCGCTGTTACTTGGTGAGCCATCCCATTGCTCATGAAGAGTAATGCCATTATGATTTAGTTGCTTTTAAAGCCTCATGATTCCCTTTTAGCAATGGAAGAGATCTTACTTTTGAAATAGAGTTGGTTTTTTCTTAAGAAAGGGAGCACATCCCTGGCCTCCCAGAACTGCTGCTTTCTTTGTTCTAACTATAAAAATAAACGTGGTATGTTTGCCCCTCCCTATACATCAGGATATATCAACCTTGAGGTTCTGGAGCATGGTTAACCCTACTGCTGGTCCATGCCTTGACAGGATATGATTTGGGCTGCACTACGTACAATGGCCCCAATGTAGGTTTGCTTCTATCAAACCTGGGCCTTCTTTTCAATTCAATTAGTCAGCCAAGGATTGGGATAGAAAGAATTAATAGAAATCATGGAAATTGAAGTTTAAAAAGCTAGACTCTCAACCAATGTTTGTCCCTCATACTTGGCCCTTTCCTTTATTCAGGCCTTTTATTCTGACAAGTTATTCTTTCTGAACCTGAACTCGTGCTAAGGCTGTAGGACTATTGTTGGCTTACCAGGAAACAATAGTTCCAAGCATGCTAGACTCCCTGCCTTCACACTGTTTACTTTGTCCGGAATGTGCTTCCTTCCATGTCTGCGTATTCCAAAGCCACCCACCCTCTTCAAGGCTATGTGTAAATATCATCGCCTTCGTGAAAGCTCCCTTGGGTCTCTCCAGCTGCCAGTTGTAAGACAGCAGGGTGGTGGCAGAAAGCAAGGATTCCAGGACCAGACCTCAATGGTGCACATCTCAGCCCTGCCACTTTCTGGCTACAGGACTTTGGTAAAATTTCTTAATATGTCTGTGCCTTAGTTTCCCTATCTGTAAAACAGGGATAATAGTACCTACCTCATAAATTATTAGGAATATTAAGTGGGCTAATATATATTAAGTGCTTAAAATACTACCCAGTATATAGTAAGTACTGTATAAGTGTTTGCTGTATAAGATACATAATATTCCCTCCTCTGAGCTATTAATGGCATTTCAGTGATATCTTCTGTAGCGCATACCAGTTTCTACTTTCATTTCTACAAATTATCGTCTCTCCTTTCTTAGACTGAAAGTCCCTGGAAAGAAACTTGTGCCTGCTTTCTGCTCTATATCCTTCACACTACCTTGTACGTGGTAGGCCCTGCATAAATATCTACTGAGTTCCACGGTGATTGCTGTAGCTTGGTGCTCTTATTACAAATGATGAAACCTATAACTCACAGAGAGCATCATGGTATCATCTCTCCTATGCATAGGGACTTCAGTTCTTTCTCAGCCATCCCCTTGGATAATCTTCTGTAAAATGTACTTCCTCTCAGAGAAAACACATTGGAATGTACATCCTGCCAAGGGTCCATTCATCCCATGGCCACTGGAAGCTTGGTGTTGCAATGAGGAAGTGTGTCAAGGCTGACTTCCCAGGATGCCTGCTTCCTGGTGCCATCGCCACAAGATTCAGAAACTTTCGTCAGCCTACGTAGGGATAATCTATTTGCTCATGGGGGCCTGGTTCTGTCATGCCCAACTTCCAAGATGTTATGCAACAGACCAAAATGGCAAATCATCAGTTTTCATCATTGAGAAATAGATCTCCCTAGGAGGTTCTTAAAAGTTCTTGTTGACAGGTTAGCACATTCTCTTTCCAACATGGAAATTAATTTGAAAAGCCAAATCAGTATCAGAATGTTGCCCAGTGGGTATAGAATTGAATAAAGAAATTAGACATTCAAGTTGCAGGTGCTTCGTGTTCCCATTTTCACCAGAGGGAGTGCAGACCAGGAGGGGCGGGGTGCTTTGCTCTCCACAGCATTGGTGACACATGAACAGCTTCTGGCAATTCCTCTACCCCTTTCCAATATTCTTGGCCACTCATTAAAACTTCCATTGCGACATTATTCTCTAATAGCAGATATGTTTCAGTGTCCAAGATTACAATTTATCTTTCCTAAGATAAGACCTTCTGAGGGAAGGCCTTCCTTTTGGTGAGGTAGTCTAAGTCGTTGGCTAATATTTAGAAAATATTCTAAATATTTAGAAAATATGCTCTAGCTTCATTAGCAACACATTAAGATTGGTGTTTTGTGTGTAATTTTTGGAGGGAAGATGGGAAATCTTGTTAGTCTCAAGTCCTGCTGGTGATATAATCTAACCTTCATCTCATGTTCTAGAGGCACCCTGTGTGGATGTAAGAACTTCAAAAACCTGAACATAGCAGGTGCCTTAATTTCACCAGGAGGACAATGTTTCCCATTCAACTAATAGCTTCCATCTGTCAAATCTAGTCCTAACATCAAATATCTAGTGCTAACATCATAGGCTCTATAGCTAAAGAGGTCACGTCTGTAGTTTTGGCACGTGCAATGGCACTTTCCCCAATAAGTGGGAGTCATTGTGCGGTTACATAGTGGTGTTTTGGTTTTGTTTGTTTTGTTTCAAATATAAATGAACTCCTTGGGTGATAGTGGAGTTGAGTGAATTGAACGTGCTTTGGGTCTAGAGTTTGCCAGTCGGCTGTGCTCTCCGCACCACCCTCAGTACCACACTGTTGTGATTCCCAAGGTCCCAGGAAACGGAATGGCATGATCACAAATGTCCCTCTGCTCTCAGTTAATCAAGTAATCTCTACCACTTCCGTTCTCTCCACATCCTCAGCCATGCCACGTAACTCTCTAAGAATGAGTCCTGAGTTCTTAGAGAATTGGCCTCAATATGAAGCTTTTATTTGAAAGGCAAAAAGAAAGCTAATGTTTTAGGGAGGTGTTTCAAAAGAGAAGATTCTTAAAGTGTTGGTGGTCGAACATGATTTCAGTTGCATTAAAAATTCTGGATGCAGGGGCGCCTGGGTGGCGCAGTCGGTTAAGCGTCCAACTTCAGCCAGGTCACGATCTCGCGGTCCATGAGTTCGAGCCCCGCGTCGGGCTCTGGGCTGACAGCTCAGAGCCTGGAGCCTGTTTCGGATTCTGTGTCTCCCTCTCTCTCTGCCCCTCCCCCGTTCATGCTCTGTCTCTCTCTGTCCCAAAAATAAATAAATGTTGAAAAAAAAAATTAAAAAAAAAAAATTCTGGATGCAGGTGTTGCCTTGGACTTCAGTAAACAAGTGAAGAGTCATGGGTGAGGATGGGAATAAGCTTTGAACACAATTCTGAAGCCTTTCGTTTGGCAGAGGAGGAAAATGGGTTACAGAGAAGGGAGGTGTCTTTAAGGTTATAGATCCCCTTAGTGACCAAGACAGGACTTGCTCCTAGGACTTGTGTCCTGAGACCCCTGTTTTTCCAACTAGATCTCACATAGCAGAAATTACAAATGCTTGCTACTGTAGCTTGCATTTAGGCACTAACTTCTTGAGCACACTGCAGAATTTTTTCCTGCTTCTATTGGAAAACAGATATGATGTGATTTCTGTAGAAATTTTGGTTTAATCATATAACATATTTCTTGAGAGATTACTGCACACCGTGTTCCATATGTCAATGTGCTTGGCACTCGGGCTAACAGTATGGGCAAGACACACAGTGGTTTGTCTTCATGCAGCTTATAACAATGGAAAGCACAGACCATGTTCATTGCAGCATTGTTCACATGGCCAACACTCAACCTAAGTGTCTATCAACAGATGAATGGAAAAAAGAAGGTGTGGTATTTATATATTTTATTCAGCCATAAAAAAGAAGGAAGTCCTGCCATTTGTGACATGGATGGACCTTGAGGACATTATCCTAAGTGAAATAGGTCAGACAGAGAAAGATAAATACCATCCTGCCTCACTTATATGTGGAATCTGAAGAAAAAAACCCACTGATAGATACAGAAAACAGATTGGTGGTTCCCAGAGGCAGGGGTGACTATGGGCGAGATGGTGAAGGGGTCAAAATGAATAAATTTTGCATTATAATACAAGTCTTGGGGATGTAATGCACAGCATGACAACTGTAGTTAACAACACTGTGATGTGTGTTCAAAAGTTACTAAGAAAGTAGTCTTAAAATTTCTTGTCACAAGGAAAAAATTTGTAACAGTGTGATTATGAATATTAACCAGACTTATTATGACGACCATGTTGCGACATATACGTATATGAAATCATTATGTTGTATACCTGAAACGAATACAGCTTTAATATGTCACGTATATCTCATTTGTTTAATGTTTACTTATTTTGAGAGAGAACCTGAGCGGAGGGAGGGGCAGAGAGAAAGAGGGAGAGAGAGAATCCCAATGGAGCCCAATGCGGGGCTCAGTCTCACGAACAATGAGGTCGTGATCTGACCCAAAATTAAGAGTCCAACGCTTAACCAACTGAGCCACCCAGGTGCCCCGCTATATCTCAGTTTTTAACAAAAATCTCTGCAGGTGGGGAGGGGATGGTCAGAAAGGTGTCTCAGAGGAACTGTTTTCTGAACCAAAATCTGAGCCAGCTGGGGAGAAGGAGGGGGAAGAGAACTCACGTGCTTTCACATCTTGCCACTGTGGGTTAGCGTGTGCTGAGTCCTTGCGGGGAATGCCCTCCACAACCTGCTCTGCCCACACCTCACCCCCTCTGCCTGCCCAACTCTTTTTATTTATTTATTTATTTATTTATTTATTTATTTATTTATTTATTTTTCAACGTTTTTTATTTATTTTTGGGACAGAGAGAGACAGAGCATGAATGGGGGAGGGGCAGAGAGAGAGGGAGACACAGAATCGGAAACAGGCTCCAGGCTCCGAGCCATCAGCCCAGAGCCTGACGCAGGGCTCGAACTCACGGACTGCGAGATCGTGACCTGGCTGAAGTCGGACGCTTAACCGACTGCGCCACCCAGGCGCCCCGTGCCTGCCCAACTCTTAGCCATTCTCTCATACTGGGGGCAGTTCCAGGTCCTTCAGACACGCTCCCTCACCCGGAGCAGGAAAGAGGTCTTTCCTCTGTGTCCCTATAATGTTTTTTATTCTTTATAACTGCAATTATCATATGCTAGAAGTGCCTGCTTGTCTGTCTTCACCACTAGATTTCAAACTCTTAGAGAGCAGGGGACCTTTCCTACTCACAGGCTCATATGCACAGTGCCTGGTATGGGGCAGGTGCTGAATACACGTTGATACTTAAGTAAGTGACTGGCATCAGGGTTAGCCTCCAGATCTCCTAAAGCACTGCTTCAAAAGCACTCGAGCCCCATGTGCTTCTTTGGATTATATTTGAAGGCTTGCATTTGTAAAATCAGTATTACTGCAAACCTTAGGGTGGCCTTTGGAGAGAGTGAGAATGTAAAGCTAGTCAGGAGGACAGTCGGTCACCACCAGTGAGGGCGTGCGGGCTGAGGTGGAGGCCTAGGGCTCAGCTCCAACTGCCCCCTCTTCCCGCCCAAGCTGAAGGATGGAAGGATGCCCCCTCTTCCCACCCAAGGTGAAGGATGGAAGCTTCAGGTTCCCCATAGCGTGTCCCGGAGCTCACATCCCTGCCGTGGAGAAGCCTAACGGCCCCAAGCAGCTTGCCGAGGGGATGGACAGTGAGAACCACTTCTCCTGTACTTCTGGTGATTTTTCTTAGGCTGGGTTCTTCTTCCTCGGGAAATGAGAAGCTAGAAAAGTCTGGAGCCAAACAAACATTTGTAGATACAGAAGAGAGAGGTGAACCGTCTGTGTGGGAGCAAGGAGAATGTACCTACCGTGCTGACTTTGGAGGGGCAAAGGTATGATGGTGATGCCATCTTTAGAATGAAGGAAATTTCCTGGGAGCCTCTGCGTTCTTGATCAGACTGTTCTATTAACTATGTTACAAGATTTTTTTCAAGCTGGTTTTTAACACTTAACTGGTATAGGGGCGCCTGGGTGCCTCAGTCGAAGCATCCGACTTCAGCCCGGGTCATGACCTCGTGGTTCATGAATTCAAGCCCTGCGTCGGGCTCTGTGCTGACAGCTCAGAGCCTGGAGCCTTCTTCAGATTCTGTGTCTCCCTCCCTCTCTGCCCCTCCCCCGCTCGCAATCTGTCTCTCAAAAATAAATAAACATTAAAAAAATAAAAAATAAAATATTACCTGGTACATTAGAACTAGTTTTATTCATCTAGAAATTTTGCTGGTTTCCAAAGGGCCATAGTCACCTGCATTGTCCTTGTTGGAAGGGGCCAGTTTTCCCTGCTTATTCATTTCCCACTCACACGTAAAGAGTTATCATTTCCGTTTGAAAAATATCTGCATTCACGGCAACTGCCCAGGACGTTGATTTTGGTTTAATCATACAAATGATATGATAAACTCCACTGGCAGACGGAGAGTGTCTAAAGCAAGAATTAGCTTAATTGGCTGCCCTTGTTCACATGCTCTCAATTATAATCTGCTTTTGTCCACCGCATTTTATCTGTGGTGGAGACAGACGTCTCCCCTCCTGCGCCGGGCTCCTATCTGTGCTAGATAATTTTTTACACTGCTCCACCTAGACCCCCAGTCATCTCAACAAATCTGTTCACTATGATTTTTTTTTTTTTTTTAAACAGACCTAGATGCAGCAACCGAGCATGGGTCGAAAAGCACGTGACTGTCAGGTGAATGGTTGCATGAAATGTTGCAAGTGCATTTTCTTTCCCAACCGTTCTGGGCCTCAATTTCCTCATCTACCAAATGAAATCCTTGAAGGAGGCACTTTCCAGAGTTCTTTCCAGGTAGTTTATGGTTTTGAATTGACCTAAACTTTGTATCACCACCGTTGGAATGGATGAGGTTCTTGCTGAAGGTACTGTAAGTTCCCCAGAGCCCCGTGCCCATTCAGGAGGCAGGGAAATGGCTGTCCTGACTCAGACCTAGGAAACAGCGCCTTGCTTAGATGACACGCCCAGTGGAGCCGGGGATGGGGCCGTGGGGAGGGAGGCCAGAAAGATTCTCCAGCGTTTCCTGCGCCTGCCCCTCCGTGACTCTCCCCACTCCTGGAGGCCTGAGGAACCATCACTAGGGGTGGGCTGCCCCCTCCCCCTCTAGCCCCCTTCTTCCTCCCCCTGCTCCCCTTAAGGATGAGCAATCTTGCGGTGGGGGTGAGCCAGCGAAGCTGCAGGGCAGACGATAGCCTGCTCTGAGCAGAGAGGAGGTTCCATAAGGGGAAACCGAGCACAGCCCCCTTTTGGGTATTCCCGTTGTGGAAGCCGTTTACTGCGTGCAGTGTCTGGGACACAGATGAGAGACGGAAGAGAGGGCTGACTGGGGGAGTGTGGGGCATTTCACAGAGAGAGCTTGAACTCAAGAGGGGAAAATAGGGGCGCCTGGGTGGCGCCGTCAGTTGAATGTCCATCTTTGGCTCAGGTTGTGATCTCACAGTTCGAGAGTTCGAGCCCCACATCGGGCTCGCTGTCAGCGTGGAGCCCGCTTCCGATCCTCTGTCCCCCTCTCTCTCGGCCCCTCCCCCACCTGTGCTCTTTCCAAAATAAAAATAAACATTTTTTAAAAAAGAGGGGAAAACATAGGTTCTTGATAGTCCTTCTGCCCCTCCCTCATGGTGCATTGGGGATGGGTCAGAGCAAGTGGCTTGCCCCCAGTTTGTCTCCCCTGACAGAATGAGATTCAAGAAAAGCAAGTGGGCTCAGAGGAGAGGTGTGTGAGTGGCTAGCGGTTCTTGGCTGTGGTCTCCCCTCTACGTGTGGCAGGACCCCAGGAAGCTGAGGGGACCAGTCAGTCTCTGAGAGCCGTGTGCTTACCTGAAGCTTATGCTGGGCTTTAAAAAAGGCATAAATGAGGGGCGCCTGGGTGGCGCAGTCGGTCAAGCGTCCGGCTTCAGCCAGGTCACGATCTCGCGGTCCGTGAGTTCGAGCCCCGCGTCAGGCTCTGGGCTGATGGCTCGGAGCCTGGAGCCTGTTTCCGATTCTGTGTCTCCCTCTCTCTCTGCCCCTCCCCCATTCATGCTCTGTCTCTGTCTGTCCCATAAATAAATAAAAAACGTTGAAAAAAAATTTTTTAAAAAAATAAAAAAATAAAAAAAAAAATAAAAAAGGCATAAATGAGATGATTAAGCAAAACAAGGAGGACATTTTTAGTGTATTTCCCAAATCCTCAGAAGAGGAGACACTTTAGCCATGGCTATCGCCAAAGGTCTCTGTTACTCCACAAAACAAATTAATTCTCAAAAATCCTTCACAAGTGCCTTCTGTGTGCTTGGAGAATCAACCAAGATGCTTCCGAAAAAGCTTTGCTATGAGTCCTAAAGCATGCTTTCTGGCTCTGCCTGCCTGACCCTACCTCATTAAAATTCCAGATGTCGGAAGGAGGCTACGCTCCATTCCATGATTTAAGGCCCCTTTTGTTAGTTCAAAGCGACCTCGGCTGCCCTAATGCAAAGGGCCAGGTTCATGCCTTCTAGCTGCAGTCCATTGAGAGGGATGCCAGGTGGGCCTGTCTCCAGAGCATAGTGAGTTTTCTTAAGACAAAGCGTTCTTTGGAGTAATTGGGCCCCCAAAGTACGTGTAAATCCCCAGAAAATGTGTTGGGTTTTATTTCCTACAGGGCCTGTAACTTTTATCGTATTCTTTTTTTTAATATGAAATTTATTGTCAAATTGGTTTCCATACAACCCCCAGTGCTCATCCCAACAGGTGCCCTCCTCGATGCCCATCACCCACTTTCCCCTCCCTCCCACCCCCCATCAACCCTCAGTTTATTCTGTTTTTAAGAGTCTCTTATGGTTTGGCTACCTCCCTCTCTAACTTTTTTTTCTTTTTCCTTCTCCTCCCCCGTGGTCTTCTGTTAAGTTTCTTAGGATCCACATAAGAGTGATGTGGAGAAATGGGAACTCTCTTGCACTGTTGGTGGGAATGCAAACTGGTGAAGCCGCCCTGGAAAACAGAGTGGAGGTTCCTCAAGAAATTAAAAATAGATCTACCCTATGACCCAGCAATAGCACTGTTAGGAATTTATCCAAGGGATACGGGAGTGCTGATGCATAGGGGCACATGTACCCCAATGTTTATAGCAGCACTTTCAACGATAGCCAAATTATGCAAAGAACCTAAGTGCCCATCAACTGATGAATGGATAAAGAAATTGTGGTTTATATACACAGTGGAGTACTACTTGGCAATGAGAAAGAATGAAATATGGCCTTTTGTAGCAACGTGGAGGGAACTGGAGAGTGTTATGCTAAGTGAAATAAGTCATACAGAGAAAGACAGATATCATATTGTTAAAAAATAAGAAAGAAGAGGAGGAGAGCAATGCCAAGCCCCCTCCCCCCAGGCCCACTTGTGACTCAGCTCAGGAGCCGAGGCAGGCCATTCCTCATTCTGTCTCTGTTCTGTCACTGTCCCTACTGTGTTCTGTCACATGCCCCCTTACTCATGTGAAGGCTCTCTCTTGGCTGCACAGCCATCCATTGCCAGGCTGGGGAATTCTGGAAGAATAAAGCAGCAGAGGCCTTCAGAGAAATACATGCCCACCTTGAACCAAGCACGTCCCAGAACGACCACGAAGGGAAGTCCCAACAGACATGCGAGTCTGGACTCCCCGCCCCCACAAGCGTGCATGCACTTTGATCAGCTCAGCTCCTGAGAGCGGAGAATAGGGGGAAGCCATTGTGGGGTTTGGAATGGGGTGAGGCCCCCTCCCCGGGGTGAGGAAGTGGGGGTGAGGGCTGGGAAGCTGGTGATGCCAGAATCCTGATGATAGAAATATCAAGCCCTGTCGCGGTTGCGTTGCCTTTCTGCCGCCAGTTCTATTCTTTTTCCTATTTTTGTAAAATCTAAACCCAACGATTTTTTTTCTTTTTTACCACTGATGGATATATTTGCTAATTTGCTCATACTATTGCCTCCAACTGACAGGAAGGAACTTGTATTTGGTTACTTGATATTGTTTTAGATGCCAGACCCGTGGGAGGTGGGGGTGTCTTGACATTGATTAATGGAACATTTTCTTGCTAAAGAGTGGGACTCCTCATTTATTTCTGGGCTTTCTCTTTTGTTTACTCACTGCCCACCTCTCAAGACTTTCCTCAGAGACTGAGAGGGGCTACCTTGGTGTTTAGAGACAACTAAGCAAGGTGCTTTTCCTTACTGGCTGGGCTGGTCTATGCCCCCATTCTCCATGGAACCTCAAAGGTCTATGCTATTTCCAAATGCCTCAGTGTTGTGACCTGACTAGTTGAAGGAAAAAACAAGTGAGCAAAAAAAAAAAGAGAGAGTTCTCTTTGGATATATGCTGGCTTTATTGGATTTAAATTGTGGTTGGGGGGCACCTGGGTGGCTCGCTCAGTTGAGTGTCCAACTCTTGATTTTGGCTCAGGTCATGATCTCACGGTTATGAGATGGAGTCACGTGACAGAGTCCTCACACTGAGTTGGAACCTGCTTGGGCAGGACTCTCTCTCTCTCTCTCTCTCTCTCTCTCTCTCTCTCTCCCTCTGCCCCTCCCCCACTTGCATGATAGATAGATAGATAGATAGATAGATAGATAGATAGATAGATAGATAAATGAAATAGTGATTGGATGGGGCACCTGGGTGGCTCAGTCGGTTAAGCATCCGACTTCGGCTCAGGTCATGATCTCACAGTCTGTGAGTTTGAGCCCCGCATCAGGCTCTGTGCTGACAGCTCAGAGCCTGGAGCCTGCTTCGGATTCTGTGTCTCCCTCTCACTCTGACCCTCCCCGATTCATGCTCTGTCTCTCTCTGTCTCAAAAATAAATAAACGTTAAAAAAAACTTTTAATGAAATAGTGATTAGAAAGACTAAGACTTAGGATGGTGCTGAAACTTGAGATGTAGAAACAATGTGTGAACCTGGGGGTTCCTTTGTAGCAATGAGGAGAGTTGCTATTAGCGACTTGGTAGCAATAGGGGAGAGTTGCTAAGATGGGAGTGATTTTTTCCTAGGAAAGTAAAGGTGTTCTTCACCAGTTAGGATGAGGCAAAGATAAATTGGGTGAGACAGTTTGTATAATGTAGTAAGTGCTGAATTTGGTGCTAAAGGATTGGATTTTAAATCTCAACTCTGCCGTGAACTAGCTTTGTGACCTCTGGGAATAACTTTCTTGAATCTCAGGTTGGCATCTATCCAATAGGAATAATAATGTATCAGGATGGTTGTACTTGCAAATACCTGAAAACCCAATTCAAAATGACTTACCTACTAGAGGAAATGGTTTAGCTCATAGCTACTAAAATGCCCATGAGTGGCAAAACCTTCAGGCATGGTTTGATCAGGGTTCCAGATGCATTTCTCTTTGAGTCTTGTGTTTCTGCCCTTCTTCATTTGCTTTCCTCTGGAGAGAAAAATGGCAGCAATACTTCCAGGCCTCTCAGTTTGCACATCCCAGTGCCCAGAATAAAGTAGAAAATCTCTCTTCCTCTGTCATTGAGCAAAATTATTGGACCTCACTTTGACTGGGTTCACATACAACATTGCTTCTAATTGTCTTAGGCCTAGGCCATACACCCCTCCCTACAGCAACCACCACAGCAAGAGGGGTTGAATTGCTGTTTGATTTAGACTGGTTGCTCTAAAGATACTATCCAAACAGCGTAATTTCTTCAGGTTGGAGGAGTATGTAGCTGATGTCAACTAAAAGTGGCATTATCCTTGAAGGATTAAAGGGAGAATTAAATCATTTAGCATATATGAACATTCCCAACACCACCCAGCACACAGAAGATGCTCTCTCCTTAGTCAAGTCTGGATTTGTGGTGAAATGTCCTATATCAGTTTTCTGTTGCTGTGTAACAATTTATCACAAACTCAACAGCTTAAAACAACACCCAGGTATTTATTAGCTTCCAGTTCTATGGGTCAGAAGTCTTGGCATGGAGTGCCTGGTCTGTGTATGGTGACTGATCGCAACACCACAAGACCAAAATCAAGACCAAGAGTATTCTCATCTGAAGCTTGGGGTCCCATTCCAAGACCATACACGTTGTTGACAGATTTATTTCCTTGGGATGACAGGTCTGAGGTCCCTGTGTCCTTGTTGGCTACCAGGGGCGAGCCACTCTCAGCTCCTACAGACTACTTTTACGGTCCCCTCCATATTCAAAGCCAGCAATAGAGAAGCTTGCATGAACCCTTTTCATGTACCAAATCTCTGGGGTCTCTAGACTCAGATTTCGTGGACTCGTGTGATTATGCAGGTACTGCCAGATAATTTCCCTTCTGATGAATTCAGAGTTAACTGATTAGCAGTCCTAATTACATCTGCAAAATCTCTTTAGCCATGTAACATAATGTAATCAATCACACGAGGGTGCTACCTCTCATATTCCCAGGCTTTGCCCACACTGAAGGGAACAGAAGGTGAAAGTCTTGGGAGCCATTTCAGATTCTGCCTACCACTTGGTCTCAAAACAAAGACCCAGTTGTCATGACATGTTATTGGTGATGGTGTATGGTGTTATAGAAGCACAATAGTTATCTGTTGAATGAATGAATGAATGAATGAATGAACATGGTTTCCAAGGCCCTTCAGGATTTGGCCCATTCTTATCTCCCACCAGCTAACCCCAAACACACACACACACACACACACACACACACACACACACACACACACACCTGTCTACATTGCTAGGCCAACCGGGCTAGGCCTTCAAGCCTGGATTAGGTACCCTGAGCCGAATGTTCCCATAAGCACCCTTATCACAGCATTTATTGCAGGGTAGCATATTAACTCCCACACAAGACACTGAGAGCAAGGAAAGCAGGAACTCCTATATACAGGCTGGTTTGGAATGTGACTGGCCATAAATTTTGACACATATTTTTCCAAAGGTTCAGACTTTTTTGAGAGAGGGAGAGAGAGAGAGAGAGAGAGAGAGAGAGAGAGAGAGAGAGAGAGCAGGGGAGAGGGGCACTGGGGGAGAGAGAGAGAACCCCAAGCAGTCTCCATACTCAGCACAGAGACTGATACAGGGCTTGATCCCACAACCCTGAGATCATGACCCAAACTGAAATCAAGAGTTGGATGCTCAACTGACTAAGCCACCTTGGCACCCCCCAAGACTCAGACTTTTTGTTTTAATGTTTTATTTATTTTTGAGAGACAGAGCATGAGTGGGGAAGGGACAGAGAGGGAAGGAGACGCAGAATCCGAAGCAGGCTCCAGGCTCTGAGCTGTCAGCATGGAGCCCAATATGGCGCTTGAACCCACAAACTGTGAGATCATGACCTAAGCCAAAGTCGGACGCTTAACTGACTGAGCCACCCAGGCATCCCAAGACTCGGGTTTTTTTTTTGTTTTTTTGTTTTTTTGTTTTTTTTTTTTATTTATATATGAAATTTATTGTCAAATTGGTTTCCATACAACACCCAGTGCTCATCCCAAAAGGTGCCCTCCTCAATACCCATCACCCACCCTCTCCTCCCTCCCACCCCCCATCAACCCTTAGTTTGTTCTCAGTTCTCAACAGTCTCTTATGCTTTGGCTCTCTCCCACTCTAACCTCTTTTTTTTTTTTTCCTTCCCCTCCCCCATGGGTTTCTCTTAAGTTTCTCAGGATCCACATAAGAGTGAAACCATATGGTATCTGTCTTTCTCTGTATGGCTTATTTCACTTAGCATCACACTCTCCAGTTCCATCCACATTGCTACACAAGGCCATATTTCATTTTTTCTCATTGCCATGTAGTATTCCATTGTGTATATAAACCACAATTTCTTTATCCATTCATCAGTTGATGGACATTTAGGCTCTTTCCATAATTTGGCTATTGTTGAGAGTGCTGCTATGAACATTGGGGTACAAGTGCCCCTATGCATCAGTACTCCTGTGTCCCTTGGATAAATTCCTAGCAGTGCTATTGCTGGGTCATAGGGTAGGTCTATTTTTAATTTTCTGAGGAACCTCCACACTGCTTTCCAGAGCGGCTGCACCAATTTGCATTCCCACCAACAGTGCAAGAGGGTTCCCGTTTCTCCACATCCTCTCCAGCATCTATAGTCTCCTGATTTGTTCATTTTGGCCACTCTGACTGGCGTGAGGTGATACCTGAGTGTGGTTTTGATTTGTATTTCCCTGATAAGGAGCGACGCTGAACATCTTTTCATGTGCCTGTTGGCCATCCGGATGTCTTCTTTAGAGAAGTGTCTATTCATGTTTTCTGCCCATTTCTTCACTGGGTTATTTGTTTTTCGGGTGTGGAGTTTGGTGAGCTCTTTATAGATTTTGGATACTAGCCCTTTGTCCGATATGTCATTTGCAAATATCTTTTCCCATTCCGTTGGTTGCCTTTGAGTTTTGTTGGTTGTTTCCTTTGCTGTGCAGAAGCTTTTTATCTTCATAAGGTCCCAGGAATTCACTTTTGCTTTTAATTCCCTTGCCTTTGGGGATGTGTCGAGTAAGAGATTGCTACGGCTGAGGTCAGAGAGGTCTTTTCCTGCTTTCTCCTCTAAGGTTTTGATGGTTTCCTGTCTCACATTCAGGTCCTTTATCCATTTTGAGTTTATTTTTGTGAATGGTGTGAGAAAGTGGTCTAGTTTCAACCTTCTGCATGTTGCTGTCCAGTTCTCCCAGCACCATTTGTTAAAGAGACTGCCAAGAGTCGGGTTTTTTTGACAACAGCCACACCCCTTAGAGTCCCTTAACACTAAGCCAAGTCACTTGCCTTTAGATCCTATTTGGCTTCAGAATTCTGTTCTCATCTGCTTTCTCATGAAATGAGAAGAGCCTGAGGTAAAGCACATAGTAAACTGCAAAGTGCCATACGGCGGGTAGAAGCAGGATGCCGTATGGCTGGTAGATGTAGGTTGCGGTAGTAGGGTTTGATATGGAGCAGTGGCATAGGCGAGAGCTTCTCGTCTTTCAGCCAAGTTTTAAGTGTACTAAATGAATATTCACCTTCCCTTTTACTATGCCACCTGCAAATTTCCCTGCAACACAGGTAGCTAGCTGGTGGGGCAGCAACGAAGCAAAGTGCGCATCTTCAGGAAGCAATGTGCCATTGGTGTTGAGAGCCAGTGTGGTAGGATACGATTAGCAAGGTTACGACTTAGCAAGAAATCCTGACCTGGACTCTGTTTCAGTTGTTTTGCAAACTTGGATGAGATCCTTAATCTTAGACATGCTGCTAAGCTCTGGAGAGAAAATTTTTAAAAATGACGAAAAGCTCCTGCCTTATGTGGAGCTGCCAGTCTTGGGGTAGAGATTGAAATGGAAGCAGAAAAAAATGACACATGTGTTGATATGTATTAGAACAGAGGTGATGAAGCACAGAGAGAGGAGCCGGTGAAGACAGCTGACTTTCATCTTAAATCTGAGTGCAAGTTTGCCAGTAGGAGTAGGAGAAGGAGGCATCCAGGTAGTGAAAGCAGCTCTGAGCCAAGGTACAGAGGCACCCAGAGGAGAGGGAAGAGGGAAGAGAGTGCCACTGGTGGAGACTTTGCACAGACATGAGTGCTGCTCTGAGAGCCAGGGCAGAGTACTGAGGACAGGAGCACAGGAGGGTGATGGAACCATGGAAGGAAGAGCTCCACCCTCTCAGCCAAACCCAGGTGGAGAAGAGAAACAACTGGTGAAGGAACACAATGGGAGTTGCTGTGGTAACAACACAAGAGTCCTTCAGATGTCCCAGCCTTAGTTATTTTCTCCCAGTATCCACTTCCTTAGCACACTCTCTCCTTCTTGGGGTGACACACATTCACCCTGGCTAGATAGAGCTGACAAGGTGTCACAAGGAACATCAGGGACCTTTGAGAGTGGCTTTGAGGGTTTAGAAAAATGTCTATCAAACTAGTCTGCCCCAGACCTCCACCCAGAGGAGACAGCTCTAGAAGTCCTAGGGTTGTGACAGTCCTCTGGTGGGAATAAATTAGTTGGCTTCAGTGGGAAGGCTTTTTAGAAGCTCAGCCTCAGACTTCCTACAGAAAGGTCAGAGAGTGGGGCCACCCATCGGGAAGACTTGTTTTGGTTCACAGTTGTGGTGGTGCATAGCATCACTACTCCCCTGAGTAGTCTGACTTTATGTGTAATGGTCTCTGAATATTTCTTGCTCTTTGAGAAGAACGCTTTGGGATGGATATACCATCGCCAACACCATACTTGATTCCTTACCAAGTGAAATGTCAAACCTGTGCACAAAAATGTATACTGATAATGCCAGCCAAGATCTAAGGGTTTTACAAATCATCTTTGGGTGGAGGGATATGCGCTACTCTGTAAAGTACAGATTCTTCGTTGATGTTCACTTTCAACTAACACTCATCAAGCTCCCACTCTGATCCAGTTTCTGTATCTGGGGCCTGGGAAAAGCTTTTCCTTTCAATAAGCCAAGGAAAAATGACTTAGAAAGGTTAAATAATTCACTTCAGTTTACACAGAGAGCAGAGGCAGGATTGGAACTCACATTTCTAGATTTTAAGTCTAATATGTTTTTCCTTCATGAATTCTCATAGAAATTGAGTCACTCAAGTGATCATGTCATTCATGGCCATCAGTAAAGTTGTTTTATTCATTAAATGCCACGAGCTCTTGATTGGTATTTGATTCTTTACATAAGATCTCATTCTTTTTTTCTCCTTTAGAAAATAGAATACCATTCCTACCTATGACCATCAGCTACGTCAGGGCACATGGCTGCCTGGCTAAAGGCTATATTTCCTAACCCTCTTTGCAATAAATTGGGAGTGAAAGTGATCTATGCAACTTTTGGAGTTTTCTCTTTTTAAAAAACTTATTAGGCAAGTGCACACACACACACACACACACACACACACACACACACACACCCCTCCCTTGGTGTCTCCTTCTTCCCTCTAGATGAAAAATATTGGTGAGTGGAAGAACGTCCTTGAACTCCATGACAGAACCCATGTTTTGATGACAGCAGAGCCATATTCACCCATGGACTACTAACCTCCGGACTGCTATGTACGAATGTATCCATTGCTTATTGCTGCATAACCAACCATTCCAAAACTTAGTGGTGTAAAATAAAATGACAACCATCTTCTATTTCCCATGGGGAGGTCTGCTAATCTGGAGTAAGTTCATATGATCTTGGCTAGCTAAGCATGTTGCCACATTTGTGACCAGCTAGAAAATCAGCTGGGAGTAGGGATGATGTGGCTCTACTCCAGAGAGTCTCTTAACCTCCAACAGGCCGGTTCAGGCTTGTTCTCATAGCTAAGGCAGCAAATCAAGAGAAGAGAGAGAGAGAGAGAGAGAGAGAGAGAGAGAGAGAGAGAGAGAGAGAGAGAGAGATCTAGCAAACCATTGCTTCCACCATAGTATGTCAGCTAAAACAAATCATAAGGCCAACAAGGGATCTTGGGTTGGAGAAATAGATTCCACCTCTCAATGAATGGAGCTGCATAGTCCACATTTGGTACAAGGATGGGTAGAGAATTGGGGCCAGTTTTGCAATCAGTATACGCCATTTCAGCATCTGACTATAAGTGTTCACATGCAAGATATACTCATACCCTGCCAAAGATCCCCAAATCTACATGTCATTATGGAATTGAATATTTCTCTAAGTCCAGGACATTGTGACTAACATCAGGTGCAAATGTGGTTCTTCTTGATCCAAAGACCTATGAACTAAAAACACAATTTATCTGCCTCCCACACACCCAACATACAATGATGAAACAGGTACAGGAGAAACATTCCCATTTAAAGTGGGGAAAGATTGGAAGGCACCAGTCTTTGACTATTCTGAAATCCCCTGGTGCACATATTCACATTTCCCACACTGTGGAGTTGGGCAGCGCTCATGGCAGTGGCTTGTCACTCCACTGTTCTCCATGGCTCTGCCCTTTGAGACACCCTTCCTTTCCCGTCACCCTCCTTAGACGCTTCTGAAGAGGACATAGGAAAATGTGCACGTGAAGCACTGGGGACCTGCCTGTGACGAACTGGGAGCCCAGAAGCCTTTGAAATTTTTGAACAATTTTAATTCAGAACCTTTTAATCCAAGCTCATGACACTTTTGCCTTTACAATTCCTTTAAAATTTTTCATCGGATTACATTAGATCTGACTTGAATCCCCTCTATTTGATGAATTCTTTCTGAGACATGCCTGGCTCTCTAGACTTATGCTCAGCTACTTTTGGCATTCAGAATGCAACGGGTGGCATCTTTCAGGTGCCTAATAGCCCTATTGTCCAGCTGAGAGAGTGTACTAAGCACTGCCTTCATTCTTTCCAAGGTCTCAACGAAGTGCCTTATAACCACAATCTTGATTAGTGGTTTACTCTAAGCTTACATTTTTCTGGCAGTGACTTGGGTTTGATTTTTTTTTTACTGGTTTGAGTCACTAAAGATGAGCAAGTTTTATTTCCCATCCTATCTTGTTCTGTACCCTCTATATCCCCCTCTAAATTCAGCTTGCAAACTGCTCAGTTCTTTCTTTAGCAGCAGACAATTTCAAATTCTGTCTGGAATTCTCATTGCTTGAATCTAAAATTTATGAGGTACATTGTCTCTCTTCCAAACTACCACAGGCAATGGTTTCACCAATTGTATTGCACTATTTGATATGGGCCATCATTTTTCCAGACTCCTATAGTTTTCAGGCCTCTGTTTATTGTCTGGCCCCAAAGCCAATGCCACATGTTTTAGGATTTTGTTGCTGCAGGTCCTCAGTTATATATATCAATTATTGTTTCAGTTAACTATTGCTGTGTAACAACCATCCCAAAACTTAGATGCCAAAAACAGCAACTATTTTTGAAGCTCATGATTCTGCATATCAGCAGTTTGAGCTGGGCTCAGCTAAATGGTTCTTCTTTTCTTTTCAGGTCTCATTCATTTGTCTGTGGTCAGTTGTGGATTGACCTAGATGGCTCTGCTTCTGGAGATTAATCTGACTGTTGTCTGGGTACTGTGACCCTTCTTCACATGTCTCATTCTCTAGGTTTCTTTCACTTCCCTCCAGCATGCTGGGATTATTTTTATGGTAATGCCAAAGTTCAAGGGCAATCAGCCCAATTGTTCAAGAGAGCAAATAGAAGCATACAAAGCCTCTCAAAGTGTAGGCTCAAAACAGGCATTCTGCCACTTCTGCTGCATTCGATTGGACAGAACAAGTCACAAGCCTGATGTTTTCAGAGTAAACTATGAAGTTATAAGGCAAAGGACACAGATACAGGGGACTACTAATTGGGGCCATTAACATAGTCAACTCCAGGGAAAGAATCTACTTTATTTAAGTTTCCGTGCTTTGTTATAGCAACATAGTTTCTCATCTAATATACTTACTAGGTGCCCAGCAGCATATATGTGCTCTTATTTTCAAACTTAAAAGGAAGAAGCATGGTCCATCGGCAAACATATACCCACTTCTGTCCAGCTTGTGCTTTTCTCCATTCTGGACTTGGCTTTTGGTGGAGAAAAGGATCTTAGCAAACATGATTTTTATTATGATGTACATAAAGTGATTAACCTGTAGCCCTAGGGAAGTGTGGCATGCCAGAGATTCCAAAATAAAAATGCAAACAAAAACCATTATAGTTCCTGTTAAAGATATCATTTTTTAAAAAGCAATAGTTTGTCTTCATAAGATCCTCAAATTAGTTTTCCACTCAAAGCCAAACGAAGGTGCTCTAAAATGCCTTCAATGGAGAAAATTTAAAACACTAAATATTTTTAGAAAAAATTTACTGATGTCCTCTGCTTTGGGATGAATTGCATCCTTCAAATCGGTGCACTGAAGTCTCAACCCCCAATACTTTCTTTAGAGAGAGGGTCTTTAAAGAAGTAATTAAGATGCGGACATTACAGTGGTCTCTAATTTAATATGACTGATGTCCTCATAAGAAGAGAAGATTAGGACATAGACACATACAGAAGGAAGGCCATGTGAAGATACAGAGAGAAGATGGCCATCTACAAGCCCAGGAGAGACCCCAGAAGAAACCAATTTTGCCAACACCTTGATCTCAGACTTCCAGCCTCCAGAAAGAATTGTGAAGAAATAAATTTCTTTTGTTTAAGCCACTCAGTCGGTGGTACTTTGTTATGGCAGCCCCAGCAAACGACTACACTCTCTAAGATGTTGATAAATCCGGGGTCTTTTTTGGCTAGAGTAGAGCACTTTGAGTGGACATCAGTTTCCTTGTCCAAGTAGATCGCAAAGCTTGCTAAAATTAATAACAAAATTTTATTTGGCACTTACTATTTGCCAGGCGCTGTGCCAAGTACTGTGTTTATGTGCATTTTCTCCTTTTGTCCTCAAAATAAACCTGTAAGATAAGTACTATATTATGCCTGTGGTTTTAGATGAGGAAACTAAGGCTTACATGACTAAGGGGTTAAGTGATGTGTCTAGAGTCTCCCAACTGGCAGAACTGGATTTCACCCCTCTTCCCTGGAAAAGGCGAGGCTTTGAAGTCAGATGGATTTGAGGTCAAATCCATGTTTTGCAAATCACTAACTATGATGCCTTGAGTAGTTCACTTAGTTACCCTGAGTCTTAAGTGTGCACGTCTAAAAAATGGTCATAATAATGCACAGGTCATTGTGATAGTTGAATGATAAAACTCATACCTACTAAAATGTTTTAAGAAGCCTAGCACAATTCCTCTTACATATCAAGGGCTCCGTGAATGTTAGCCTTTGTGTTTTAAGACAACATCAGGCCCAGTTGCCCTGTAAGCATCTCTAATCCAGCCAGTCTGTGTGTCAGGGCCAGAGGTCAAGGCTGTTTCCTGCATTACATTTTTTCCAGTTCCTTGTCCCATCTGCTCTTACATTCCCTCAAAGGATATGACCTTTACCCATGACCTCACATTGTAGATGGGGAGGTCACAAAAGGTCTCACGCACACTGAGAAGCTCAAAATTCAAACAAACCATTGCACAAAGAAATTAAAGGCCACCATGTATGTCTTCTGAACAAATGGTGGAACCCACATGCACAGTAAAAAGGTTGCTATGTGAAAAGCAGGTTACTTTTGAAGCTGTGATTTGGAGGGAGTTGCTTTCGTTCAATGAAGTTTTATTGATCATGAGTGTGAGGATCGCATCATGCTGAGCACATCAGGGAAGGTAAACTCTGAAGACACACAGCACCAGACCCAATGTGATAAGTGCCTTTAAAAGGCTGAAACACACTGAGTGTTTAGGGGAGGGAGAAGTAATTTTGGGTTTGGAAACGGACAACGCTCCTGTGGAGAGGATGACATTCAGGTCGGACTTGAAGAGAGAGAGGAGAGAGGTAGCTTTTCATCCAGGTACACCGCCCCTCAGCTTGGCTGTATGTTAAAGCTCATGGTCTATGTTTAATTGACAGTGTTAGATAAGCAGAATTCCAACTATTTGTAAGGAAGTACAGTTTACGGCTAATTGTTAATACACTCCAAAAATTTGGCAGGAAGAGTGCATTCTAGGGACAATTGTTTGAAGGACAAGCAGTACTTCAGTTCTTTTGGCTATTTTAAGACCTTTCTTGGGATTAGGTCACATGAACAGAGTGGGGCTCCCGGAGGATGTTGGCAGGCCACCGACCGAATTGTTTTCAAGAGGGGTGCGTTCGGGTGATGGACAGACATCGTGTCATGTGGATGCTTCAAGGCTGCCTGTTAGTGGAGTCCCATGACCTGCTTAGTTAGGGTCCATGGGCCTCTGTGGTCCAAGGCTGCCCTTCCCCTAAGGATGTCTCGTCTGGAGAAGCCACCAGCTTTTCCTTTTGGGGTTGATTCCTAGAAAACTTAGAGTCAAATTAGTGGCTCCCTTGTGACAAGCATACACATCATTATGGAATGCAGTCTTTAAAGTCTTATTCTTGGCTCCATTCAAAAATCCCTATCCTTGTTTTTATTCCTCTTTTGGATTTATGCCTTCTTGTTCCAGCTTTTATATCCTGTGAGTGCTGTTGGTCTTTTCTGGAAGGAGGTGTGGTTGAGCCATGCCATCCCTGCTTTTCCTTCCAGCCTAAGATCTTCCACACATAAGATTTCCTTTGCCTAGAAAGCTCTTTCTTTCCTTTCCCCTTTCCTCTTTTCACTTTTCCACTCTTTCCCCTTGGTGTCCCTGAAACACTGACCTCACTTGTGTCTGTTTCTGTATCACTTCCTCTGTGTCTGAGCGGCCCTTCCACGTGTGTTCCCATAGTGCACAGGGCTCCCCATGCTGCACTCCTACTCTCCGCACAATGGCTGCTCCCTCATCTGTATCCCTGGTGAGAGCATACACTTTGTGGGGGGTCGAGAATGTATCTCTCCTCAAACTGCCTAGAATGTATCTCTCCTCAAACTGCCTCCCTGGGACCTAGTATTTTGCCTGGCACATGTTAGACATGCAGCAAACATTCGTTATATGGATGAGAAAAGTTACTTTTATGCCCCTCAGTTTTCTGATATGCCAAGAAGACCCTAGATGTCACACAGGATTGCTGTGAGCATTGGAGAGAATGATGTATGTAATATTCTCAATATTGCATATGCCAATCCCAATTGCAAATGCCATATCCCAATATGCGAAATATGGAGGTGTCCTCTCACCTGCAACCCCACACTCTGTAAGTGATTTCTTAGTACACAATTCATTATGAGCCATATCCTTCTTGGAAGCAGTGCACAGTTTGTCTCCAGGAAGAAACGATATAGATACAGAGAAAGTGATGAGGGAGGCTTCCTGTCGAAGTAGAGTGTTGTGGAAGCATTTGAAGGAGTTAAGACTTCAGACAATGGCCAGTCTCACAGAGCAGTGGTAGAGGTGTGCTGAGGGTAGGAACCCAACCTGGGGGCCAGGGAGCAGCCCCAACTCTGCCTTTCTAGGTCACTAGTCTGATTTTCATGATGCAGCCTTGACCAATGCAGCAGGCTTGGGGCTCGGCATTAGGGGACCTCTGGTGAGCATTTCCTGGGGGTTGTATATTTTCCATGCGTATATTTCGTCTTTGTGGTTCAGAATCTAACATATTTCCCTGCCCCAAAGCCTGTTGAACATGATTCTCTAAGCCATCTCTCAGCCAAGAATACAGTGCATTGTCTATTTTGTGCCCAAACACCTTTCTCTCTCTGTGGTTCTCAGAGCAACAGAGCATCCAGGGAGCACAGAGACCATCTCTGTGCACACATATCTCTGAAAACACTGCATGGTGGATGAGAGAAATGCTACTTCTTTACTCCTGGGAACCATGATTCCTTCCACAAATGTGCTCTGAGCTCTTACTGAGTGCCAGGCACTGAAAACAGAGGTACCCAAGGATGGATAGTTTGGTGCCTTATCCCGCAGCCAGCAGGGGATCTGCAGGGAGCTGTTCTAAGAGGTGGCCCAGCCCCTTTTAGGACCTTCATATTCTGTTACACCTCTCTGGCCCTATCAGGTCCCCACAAACGAATGATTCTGTGGTTCACTATGCCACTGAAGCTTCAAAACACATCTCTCTACTGAGAACTACTGTAGGGCCCCTGCTGGAAAACTCTGGAGCTGCAGCTTGAGGACCTGGGAAGAGAAAGTATTCAATGCCAGTCTTGGGAGAGGATGGGGGCGGATCCTTTCTGGGATCTTCCTCCATTTTAAAGGCTGGCCTTCCCCATAGGCCAGTAGAAGTCAGGATGAGGGATTAGCCACCATGTGTCTTCCACCAGCTTTGCCTTCCTGCCTCCTTTTAATACAATACAGATCTGAATATTTAAATATGGCGATTTATAATGCTAGTTCAAGTGAAAAACAATACTATGTTAATACAGCTCTAGCTCAGGGTTAGGGACAAAGCAAAGCCTTAATAAATAAATACGTGCTGTTCACTTGGTTGTAAGTCCTTGATCACTGGAGCAAATGTGAGGAGAACTGGGGTCCTCACGTGTTTCTTGTTTTATATGAAACAGAGAGGCTCTGAGCAGCAGATCTTAGAAAAACGAGCAATCTCTTCTATGGCCAATGTGAACCCGAAAAGAGCATTGGGAGGTTGTTCTTACAGTGTCTTTACAGTGTCCAAGATTTGAGTTTTCCGTGTTGAAAAGGAGAACAGGCAGACACCAGAAAATTATACTACGAATTCACTGCCAAAGATCACCTGAACAAGCATAGTACCGGCTGGAAAGCTCTTGCTACATTTATTGAAACCATAGTTCCTCAGGACACTATAGAATTTCACTAATAACTGGCTGGATATATGTTTAAGCCGAGTAATAATGGCTAGCAAACTAAGAGGTACTTACACTTAATTATACCTCTAACGTGTAGGTTGGCACAGAGGGAGATCTTAATTACCAATGTGTTATGCCCCTGCTTTACATATAACAAATGACTTTAATGTGGCTATTCATGTTATAGTTTAAACATCTTGGTAATTAGAAAATGGAAAATAGGTGTAGCAGAGGGAGCTGTTGTCTCCTGAACTCTATATGTGACCTTTTGTGCTCCATACCTCTGAAACTCTCTGCTGAAGGAGGCAGGACCAGCCCTGAGCCAGAGGACCACATAACGCAGACTTCCCGGGGCATAGGATGAGGCTAAGGAGAAAGCTACTGACAGAATCACATCCACTTATTTACCAAATCTTTACTGAGTCCCTACCACCTGCTGGGCACTCTTCTAATCACATGGGATGTCAGCAAACAAAACAGGGTGAGATCCTGCTTCTGTGGAGCTTCTATTTGAAGCTGGTTCAGTTATGGGATCCAAAGAGTTGATCCCTGGCTCAGAGAGGGTCACCGGAAGAGGGTCTGCCATTGGCCTGTCCTGTCCAGTGTTTCTTTCAACAACTTGATTGAGGACTTAAAGGCGTGTGATCAATTCTGCAGTTTTCTGACTCGATTTCTCCTCCTCCTCACAATATTGCAAGGCAGCTATGATCATCACTTTCATGTTAGAACACAGAAGACTGTAACGTACTCAGATCACACATCCAAGTTGGCTCCCCTCCCTCTGAAGACACGAGGCTGAAGATGGCGTAATTAATACTGGGTGATAGAATAAGGATTCCAGAAGTCTTTATTATCTGAATAAATGAGCTTAAACTACGAGTTTGCATTGGGGGGGGTACTATAAAGCAGTAAGACACAACATTTAGAGATTTGAATTCTCTTGGCACTATTTTTGATGTATTATCTATTTCTGTGATTACTTCCTGTAGTTTATGAGATCTCTGCTTTTCCCTGGTACTCTGGAGGAAGTTGTCATTGAAATGCAAGATTAATAAATTTAATAGCCAAGTTTAAGGAGTAAGGGAAGTTAGTGCTAATGTTACTATTGGGCAGAAGCTGCGATGGCCAAAGTGATTTAGGGTTTGAAGTCTATTCCAGCTATCTCTTGCTGTGAAGTAAACCAACCCCAAACCCAATGATGTGAAAAAACAACTGTTTTATTATACTCACAGATTATGAGAGTCAGGAATTTGAGCAAGTCATGTCAGAAACAATTTATCTCTACTGCATAATGTGTAGGGCCTCATTTGGTAGGACTGGAATGGCTGAGGGTGACTCAGATTTCTGGGGATCAGAAGCACCTGGAGATTTCTTCACTCACATGTCTAGTGTCTGGATGGGGAGGACTTAAAGGCTGGGCCCAGCTGGAACTATCTATTGGAGATTTTCCTTGTGATTTGGGCTTCCTCACAGAATGGCAGGTGAGGATAGTTGGATTTCTTATACGGCAGCTGGAAGCTCCAAGATCAAGTTCTAGCAAACAAGGTGAAAGGTACAAGGCATCACTTTACCATATTCTATTGGTCAAAGCAGTCACAGTCCTGCCTGGATAGACCCTATCTTAGGATAAGAGATATGTCAATAAATTTGTGACCATATTTTAAAGGTATTACATCCCCCCAAAACACATCCTCCCTGTGGGTTTTTGGCTCAATTCGCTTTGCCAGAATAACTTCTAGTTTGTAGTAGAAACAATTGGGGAGCAGGGATGTAACTGTTGCATTCGGCTTTTTGAAAGACTGTCACATGCAAGAGAGAGCAGATTTAACCCACAAGACTTCAAGCACAGAACTAAGAACCAGTGAGTGTCAGAGGAGAACTCATCAATATGTAGGGATGACTCTCAATGGCTGGCCTGGCTAGTAAGATAGTGAATTCTCTGAGTTTTACACTATTGACTAAACACAATTCAGGAATGCTCTAGAAGAACTTCAGGCATTTTCCTGGGAAGCTGGATTAGATTATTTCTTTAGGAAAGCAAGGGCTATAAGTGACTGCAGGTCAGGAACATCACCACAGGTACGAGGCATGATGAATAATAGTGCAAGACTTTGATTCTCTTTTTCCAAGTCACCTCCTGAGTCCAGAACTTTAGGGATATTGGGAAGGCTGGATGGTTCCACCCCTTCAATACTCCTCTCCTATATCACAGCTGAAATCCCCCAATGAGAAATTAATTTTTGAATGTTTTTATTTTTGACAGAGAAAGCACAAGTAGGGGAGGGGCAGAGAAGGGGGTGGGGACAGAGGATCTGAAGCAGGCTCCTCGTTGACAGCAGTGATCCTGATGCGGGGCTCCAACTCATGAACTGTGAGATCGTGACCTGAGCTGAAGTCGGACGCCCAACTGACTGAGCCACCCAGGTGCTCTGAGAAATTAATTTTTTAAATTTCAGCCTTTGTTCCTTATTAAAACGTAATACCCCGGGAGAGGTGAGAGCAGAAGGAAGCTCTTTCGGGTAATTTATAATTTAATGTGAACATGTTTCAAGTCCTATTCTGTGAAAATAGTGTGACAAGAAAAGGCAGGGCAATGAGTATCTGAGAAGGACGGAGGGGAAATGCAAAAGGAGAGAAGGGAAGGGGTGAGGAGAGTGGGGAGACGCGCAAAGATCTGGAAGAACTGAAGGCTTTGGGGGGCAGCCCAAAGCTGGAGGCTGTTTTCCTTTAGCTTAATTTAAATGGAGGAGAAACCAGTTTTCTGAGCAAACTGGTAGAGAGTAGCTGCCCTGTTCACTTGAGAAATGCAACAACGAACTTACCCAGAGACTACAGACCCCTCTTCCTGGCTTGGAGCCCTGCAGAAGGTTCACCCCTCCTCCTTTACTCCCGGCCCCACCCTCTGCTAGAACTGGACCTCCTGAGAAGTCATGCTGGCCCTCAGTCTACACAAACAGGGTAAAAATGCCAGCCTTCAATTTCCACAGCAGGTGCAATCCCAGGGGTGGATAGAAGTGGTGCAGGAGGCGGATACTATCCGAGGGGAGAAACTTCAGGTTGTGCTCGTTCGATCTGGTCATTTAAAAATGACCTCTTCAGGGGCGCCTGGGTGGCGCAGTCGGTTAAGCGTCCGACTTCAGCCAGGTCACGATCTCGCGGTCCGTGAGTTCGAGCCCCGCGTCAGGCTCTGGGCTGATGGCTCAGAGCCTGGAGCCTGTTTCCGATTCTGTGTCTCCCTCTCTCTCTGCCCCTCCCCCGTTAATGCTCTGTCTCTCTCTGTCCCAAAAATAAATAAACGTTGAAAAAAAAAATTAAAAAAAAAAATGACCTCTTCAGGAGGGCAAGGGATAGCAGAAGTTCACGCGGAGGCTATAAAATTTGTGGCAGAAGCAGAGCGTCTGATACAGGGAAGAATAAGTCACCGATGGACGCCTACACCTTACCTCACCCGGCACTACCCACACGCTTCAAAGAATTTCTGAACACAGAGGGAACGCTTCATGTTTCAACCTCTGTGGAGGACCTTGACTCGCACTTCTGCGTTTTCGTTCCCTCCCACAGCCCAGAGTGCACCCGGCAAAACCAGCTGTCAGGAAAGCATTTGATGCCAGCCATTTGCATCTTAATGTGGTGCAAAGACAATGGGCTGCCTCCCTCAGCATATTTCAATTTTAAGGCGAATTTCCAAGGGTAGCATGAAAGATTGTCCTCCAACGGAATTCGAGCTGGAGAGGAGAGATGGGGCAGATGCTGGGGAAGGGCTTGTGGCCACAGGAAGTTGAGCAGGTGGCCCCCACTTGCACTTCCTGGTACCAGCGAGGCCCTGTTGGTTCCAGAAAGTTGAGGCTTTGGTCTGGATGCTGCCCTCCTGGGGAGCACCCGGAGAGTGGAAGCCCAGACTCTGGTCCAGGGGGAGTTGATTATGTCGCTCTATCTCAGCCTTTCTTCCTGTGGCCCATGGAGGAGCCAGCTCACTGGGGCTCCACCTTACCTCAGCAGCCAGCCTGGGGGAGCTAAGGGCGCAGGTCCCCTCCCAGCGGCGGGAATTTTCATTGGTTTGTAAATAGACAACCACCACAAGACCAAGGAAGAAATCTTCCAAATGGAAACTCTGTATGGTCATAGTATTATAGACCCGCGGAGATCTCAGGATGAAAAGTCCCGAGTAACCTCAAGTGCTATTTATTTTCACCAGCATGTGAAAAACTGAGCCCCGATTCTGTTGTACAGAATAAGCAGCTCTACAGGATCACAGACACATCAGTGGCCCCTAAGGCCTCATAAGGCTATTTTCCTAGCATTACACATTCTCCAAGTCATAGATGTCACAGCACTGTTCTAGTGGAGACTGAATGATGGAATAGCATCCCATTATCAAAAGACAGAAAATAAGTTCACTATACAAGATCTTTTTGTCTTTTCTTCCTTCCTTCCTTCCTTCCTTCCTTCCTTCCTTCCTTCCTTCCTTCCTCCCTCCCTCCCTCCCTCCCTCCCTCCTCCCTCCCTTCCTTTTGTTCTCTCTCTCTCCTTTTATTTCTTCTCCCTCCCTCCCTCCCTCCCCATTCTCCCTCCTTCTCTTCCTTCTTCCTCCCTCCCTTCCTCCCTCCCCCATCTCCCCCCTTCCTTCCCTTCTTCCTCCTTTCTTTTTTTTTCTTTCTTTCTTTCTTTCTTTCTTTCTTTCTTTCTTTCTTTCTTTCTTTCTTTCTTTCTTTCTTTCTTTTCTTTTTCCCTTCCTTTGTTCCTTCCTTCGTTCCTTCGTTCCTTCCTTCCTTCTTCCTTCTTCCCTTCCTCCATCTCTCTTTCTATCTTTCTTCCTTTCCTTCCTTCTTTCTTTCTTGCCAGTTACTGATCCCAGATCATGACTGTGAGGAGCTTTAAAAAGCTCACAAGCACAGTAGTTAGAATGTAATGCTCAGCAAATCCATTTTAAAGGGACAGTTTGATAGAGTTAGGGAGAAAGGATCAGTGGCTCTAAAGATTCATTTAGTATAGATCTTGTCCAAGGAAAGGAAAAGTTTTGGAACTCAATATGAATAAATTTAAATATGACTCAGGAGAGAAGGCCTTTTTTTTATACATGAATTTGAGCTGTGTGAAACCAGCAGCAATAAACAGGACTTATAATACTACGGATGGACAATAAGCTAGAATGAAAGTCTGAAATAACATCACACTCTAGGCACCAACTCAGACAGCCAATATCCCACTCAGTCAGATAATAACTCTTTATTGGTCCACACGCATAGGAATTCAAACTGGCTATACTGGGTGCAGCTGAGAAATTCTGCAAGGGCATATTCGTGTGGGCTTGGACTGCCCTGACATTGAGAAAATAAAACTTCTTACTCATTCTTGGAGAAAAGACTCAGAGACTCAGATTTGCATCAGATAATCATAAACTGTATTAGCCAGACAATTTTTCTCTTAAGAATTGTCATAAATGTTTTGCATAAAAAAAAAAATAGGACCACAACTCCAGCCTGAGTTCAGAAGAATGTTTAGTGTGTCTATAATCTCAGTATTTCAGCTGTGCACTCTGGATATAGAGATCTCCAGTACCTTAAATGTTCTTTTTCCTTATAGTAACTGGAGAAAAGATTGGCCAGTCTGACAGGGAGTAGCCGTGTTTGGCTTCCAAGGGAGGGCAGCACCAGTGCTGTTTATAGGAATCACACTTGTCACTGGAAAATTTCCTCTACACAATGGTAGCTTACCAGGCAAGCTATCCCAGAGGTCATAGAACAGAAGGGCTCACACCAAACTAATATGCTTGAAACAGTTTTTGAATTCTTTTAAATACACAGCTAGAAGCAAGATCATCGGGGCACCTGGGTAGCTTGGTCAGTTGAGCGTCCGACTTCAGCTCAGGTCATGTCACAGTTTGTGGGTTCAAGCCCCACGTCAGGCTCTGTGCTGACAGCTTGGAGCCTGGAGCCTGCTTTGGATTCTGTGTCTCCCTCTCTCTCTCTGCCCTTCCCCTGCTCATACTCTGTCTCTGTCTCTCTCAAAAATAAACATTAAAAAAAAAATAATGAAGTGACATGTAAAAACAAATACCATCATGAAGTGTCACGGGTTTTGTAATAAACCTTTGTGTAGAGCATTGTGAGACAAAAGGACCCATGGTCAGGTGTACAGGGTGTGCAGGTCGGAGAGACAGTGACACGGCTTCTCAGATGATGTGGTGCTGGGACTGAGTCTTGAGAGGAATATGCTTCCCAGGCAGGAGGGGAGAAGAAGGGCATTGCACACAGAGGGAGGGGTGTGAGCACAGCTGTGGAGCCTCTGTGGCACATGTTAAGTGTCGTGGGCTAGAAATGGTGGCAGATGCAAGAGGCCGGATAGTGGGATACCTGGAGTTCTTTCTTTCTTTTTTTTTTTTTTTTAAGTTTTTTTTTTCTCCAAAGTTTATTTGTTTTGAAAGAGAGAGAGAGAGTGTGTGTGTGTGCATGAGTGGGGGAAGGGCAGAGAGAGAGAGGGGGATAGAGAATCTCAGGCTCCATACTGTCAGAGCAGAGCCCAACGTGGGGCTCTAACCCACAAACTGTGCGATCATGACCTGAGTGGAAGTCAAGAGCCGGACGTTTAACCCACTGAGTCACCCAGGCACCCCTCCCAACCCCACTTTTAAGGATACCTTGGATTCTAAGAGAATGTGAGAATAGTCCATTCCTTTAACTGCCTGATCCCAAATTCTTCACAGTGTGAGGGTAAAATTCCATTTGGTCTATAAATTGTATGATTTATTATTTGGGAGGCCTTCACTTCTCAGAACCCTTTCTTCCTCAGCGGTGACATAGAAATAATCACCCCATGCTTAAAAGGTTGTTGTGGGGATTGGGAGATTATTGGTAGAAGGGCTTAGTCCAATGTCTGGCACCTAGAAAGCCTCCAATGAAAGGTATTGATCATTAATATAATCTTCATGGTGATGATCCCAGCTTCCCAAAGGGTTGAGTGAGATATAATGGGGTTTCGATTTATCAGACACCATGACCATTTAGGGAATGCCTAGTGACATTCAGATAGTAGCATGTGTCCCCATTAGAACAAAGGGAACTTACAATTGTAACCTGGACAGATAGCCATTCCTAAGCCATACCTCAAAGTTCCCTGGGAATAGTAATGATGGTAATGTCCTGTGACATCATTACTCTGTCCAAAATGTAGAAAGATACAATCTGTTTAATTTTATGACATTTGGGACAGCAGGGAAACTTGAAACCTCCATATTTCTAAATTAACATCAAGTCATACTGGAAATGAATATCCCAAAAAGATTATTTGCAACAAGGTGTTGGGGAAAAATGCTGTGAGGTCCCAACTGCCCGGCTGGGTCAAGGCTGGGGAGATGGGGCCTTGTCTTGGTTTTGGGCTGACAGAGAGACAATGGGAAATGTCTGGAGATGATTTGTGCTGCCAGCATCTTCAAAAATGAGAGACGATGGAGGGAAAAATATTTCCTGAGGCAGGGCTGGTACTGCGAGGAAATGATGATTCAGTTCATCGCGTTGACCCGTGTGGTGCTTTGTTTCAAATTGTGCTGGGCAGTTCCTTCAGCCTCAGGAAGAGAAATAACTCTTGTCAATAAATTATAGCGGATGTGGGGAAATCACTCCCAGGGTGAGGTCTGGGACTGAATGAGTCCTGTGAGGTCAGTACCCACAAAGGCAGCTGCCAAAATTTACATTTTTCTGTTTGCCCTCTGGTTCTGAGTGGATATAAATCCACATAATGCAGCCATGGAGCCCCCTGTCTGCTGGCCTTGTGCTGGGATAAAGAGTGGGGGAGGAGAACGTATGACCCTGACAAATGCAGGCTCCAGCTTCCTAATTACCCGGCTGCTCTTGGCATCTTTTTTAGATTTCTGGAATCTCCCAGAAAATGTCAGTCCCCTCATTACAAATAATTAATTTGGACTTAATACCCCAACTATACTGAGAGCAAAAATGTTGAAATCGATGGAGATATATTTTTAATTATAAAAACTATATGTATATGTACATTGTAAAAAATTTGGAAGTATTTAAGTATAGACAAAACAAAGTCAAAGTCTTTCTCTTCCTGTTTCCCACCTAAACCCAATTTCCCAGAGGCAACTGCTAATAATTTGATGTGTATTCTTTTGAAGCTTTTATTATGCATAAACTGTAGTGGCAAAAGCTCTGAAATCAGACTATCTAGATTCAAATCTGTCACCCAATAGCCATGTTACCTTAGACAAATTCCACAACCTTTCTGCACCTCAGTTTTGCCATCCTTAAAGTGGGGGTGATAATGGTATCTGCCTCATAGATTGGCATGAGGGTTAAGTAGACTTATACACATGCACAATTTATGCCTGACACTTAATAAGCACTCAATAAATGTTTGCAAAAATGGGGCTGTACTGAAGGTGGTCTTGAAAGAAAAAAAAAATCCTTAGGGGCTTTGTTTCTAAGGGCAATAAAGTAGAAAAGTATGTTAGTTTGTTGAGCCAGGATGAGTTGGATTCTAAGCTCTCCTGTGTTTCTTTATCTTCCCCAGTAAATATAATTACCTTAAGAACATAGGCTATGAGGTCAGGCAAGAATCACAAACCAGGCCCCTTACTTACTGGTGTTATGTTAATGGCATGTTACCTAACTTCTCTGAGCCTCAGTGCCTTTGCCTGTGTAAAAGAATCAATAGTTTTATTTCAAGGATTATGTGAGTAATGTATGTTAATTTTTTCCCGTGGCTCAGAGTCAGCACGAAGTGGTAGCTATGTTAGCAGAAGCAAAGATCTTGATGTTTCTTTTTCTTATGTCTCCAACAGAGGTGTGGAGTACAGGGCTGGCACCATTTCCTGAGGAGAGGAAACGGACAAAGACTTGACTTTGGTCATGCTGGGGATGGCTGATTCATACCCCAGTTGTTGTCTACGACCTTTGGCAATCCATCTTTCTTATGCTGGAATAGAGTTTTCCAGCTGGCAAAGCACTTTCAAAATGCATTCAATACCCTATAAAGCAGGAGGAATCCATATCATAGCATTAGACTAGCATTGGTTTCCAGATAACAAAACTGAGACTCAGAGAGCACAAAGTACTTGGCCAAGGTCACCTAGCACAACTCAGAGTCGGAACTGGCCTCCATCCTACGACAGGCCTATCCCTCCAGGTTCCCAACAACGCCAATTAGAGGCCAGCTTGTAGCATGTGGGGTGCTACAAGCTGCACAGATAAGGGCTTTGGGGCCAGGATCTGGCTCAGGGGTAGGCCCCAACGAACAGGTCACCATTATTATCAAAGCATCTTTGGGTATCATCTACCTGTCTTCTACCTCTACCCCCATGACTCAATCTAGATTTGTTTTTCTGGGCCTGGTACAGCTGATGAAGCTAATAATACTGACCTAAAATGACTATAAAAGCCCAGACAAAAAAAAATTTTTCCCCCTTTCCAAGATGATCTATATTTAGAGAAGTGTGGCTCTTCTCCTCCTATATCCCTTTCATATATTTTGAGTCAGGAGTGATTTTGCTTGAGAAACATGGTCAGGACAATTTCGTCTATAACTGCACTGGGAGGAAGAGGATAATGGAAATTTTAATGAAGACGCCAACGCAATGAGAATAGGAATCAGTTCTTTTGCAAGAGGAAGCAGCTTCTTTGCTCAACAGGCAACAAAACCTTTAGTTTGTGTTCATGAAAATTATGATCATCTCCGGCTCCACTGAGATTTAACCAAGGGGAAAAAAAAAAGAATTTAAAAAGTTCAGATGCAGTTCACTCGGAAGTTTGTCCCAGAACTTCGAGAACATTCCAGTTTTTCAAAAGGGCACGCAAATAAAGAGGCTGGATTCTGGTACAAAAGAACACAGATTCTCTAGATCATAAGGACCATGTGAGGCAGTGTGTTGCTAGTTGTCTGTGCTTTTGTATCTCATGACTGTGAAACAGCAGGATTAACAATAACATGCTGGCCCCACCATTCTCAGCCTCGGGGTCTGTGCCACGAATGTGCCAAGGATGTGCCCTGCACTTGTACATGGCGGATACTAGCTGTGGGAGGGGGAGGTAGACATTGGACCTGTGTGGTGTGCATTGGGGGACAGACAGACCAAACTCCATCAACCGCAATGCCTGAACCTGTCTGGTGAGCCAAATACTAGAGGCCCACGTCAGAGGTGCACAGTCACAAAGCCTTTGCCACTGAGTAGTAGGAGAAGCTACAGTGTCTGTCCACCACCCAGCCTTCCATGGAAAACAGAATGGAAATGCAAGTTCCCAGAAGTACCGCCATTACAGCTCCTCATATTATGTGTGGCAGGCACCGCCAATGTCCAACTGTGTAGAAAAAACACACTGTGCTCCTTTTCTCACTCACACAGAAGAAAACTTCTGCAACCAAATGTATGGGTTTTCCATACCAAGCAATTCTGAAACTGCCTGGAATCAGCGCAGACCCCACAGGTTAAGGACTGAGTCCCACAAGACTGTCCTCCAACTCAGACACCAGTTGCATAATAGGTCTCCAGATTACCCACAACTTCGGCCTGACTTCTACAAATGGAGGGTTCCCATGACCCCCTCCTGGGTTCAATCACTTGCTATAATGGCTTACAGTACTCAGGGAAACCCTTACATAATGTTTTCTGCTTTATTACATAATTAAGAATATAATAATAATATATATAATAATAAAGAACATGACAAAGGATACAAATGAACAGCCAGATGAAGCAATACATAGGGTTGAGTCTGGAAGTGTCCCCAGTGCAGGGTGCTTCTGTCCTCATGGAGTTGGGGTGCACCACCCTCCCAACACCCAGATGCGTTCATCAAACACATGTCCACATCAAACACATTTGGAAGCTCTCCAAGCTATGGACTTATGGGATTTTTATGGAGGCTCCAACACGTAGGCATGATTGATTATTAAGTCATTTTCCAGCCCCTCTCCCATCTCCGGAAGATGGGAGACAGGGCTGAAAGTTCCAAGCTTCTAATGATGCCTTGGTCTTTTTAGTGACCAGATCTCATCTAGGAGCTCAACAAGAGTTGCCTCATTTGAAAAAAAGACATGCCATTCACCCAGGAAATTCCAAGGGATTTAAGAGCTCTGTGTCAGACACTTCTATTACTAGGGGAATTGTAAGGTTTTAGGCACTCATTGTCAGGAATCAGGGCCAAAGACAAAATATTAGCAGGAACCAGAGGTGTGTGTGTATGTATGTATGTGTATATATACATATCGTATATACACATGTATGTGTATACATACATATCGTGTATACACATGTATGTGTATATATACATATCATGTATACACATATATACATGTGTATACACATATATACATATATATTTATATATGATTACTATTTCACACCAACCCAATTTCCATTCTCATACCTTTTATTGCTCAGAGAAGTACAGTTTTGTTCCAGGAGGAGGAACAGCCCAGACAAATTACATTCACAGCATCCCTTGTTGTTAGGGATGACCATATGACAAATCAAAGTTCTGACCAGTGAGAAGCAGGTAGACATCAGCTAGGGATTTGGGGAAAGTCCTGGTCTCCTGATTTGGTACCTCTCCATGGTTTTTTGCAAGAACCTCCACAATTCTTTCCATTGCTATACCCTTCAAATTGGCTTTGCAACTCTTTCTCAAGAGGTAGAGACTATTTCTCCACTTCTTGACTCTGAGCTTGGTCTGTGACTTGCTTTGGCAAGTGTGCAATAGCCAACAAGACGCAAACCAAAACAGAAATGTGATTGCACAATGGAGCTTGCCCTCTCTTGCTACTCTGGGAAACTTGAGACTGCCATGAAAAGACACCCTTCTTTCCATAATTAAGCATTTGGGTAACAGCAGCGGCAACCACAGTGTGTGTCTACCTAATGTTTTTAAACCAATGAAAGTGCACTTACTCTCTCTCCAAAAGGGAAGACTCAAAGTCTCACTGGTTAGTGCCTCTACCTCTGCATGATATTTATTCCTTGTCTAGTGCAGGCACAATCCCATCTAGAAATCCAGTAGCCTGGGGCCTAAGTAAATAGTTGTGTGGGGGGGTGCGGGTTGTAAATGCAACTCATACACACACGTACGCACACACATATCCAAGAAAGGAAGAACTTATAGGCAGCTACTCTAGTCAATTTCTGCAGCTAGTAAGGAGCAGGAACAGAGGGTATGGCAGTGCCCAGTAGAAGCGCCAGTGATGCCAGGCAGGTGTGATGGTGCCAGATGGACATGGTACCATCTATGGAGGCCTGGAGCAGAGAAAGAAGAAAAAGAAGGCTGAAGAACAGATTATATAGAAGAACATTTGAGACCATCCGGGGTTTCTGGAAATACCAGAGGGAGAGTCTTTGTAGGAGTCTGGGTTTCGGCATTTTATGGAAGACAATGCTTACAGATGAGGAAAAGGAAAACGCATGCTAATGATATAAAAAGACACAGTCATCTTACACACACACCCCACCTTTAATGTCCAATTGGGAAGACAATTACTCAATGCACAAAATACCTACCCAAATCCCCACATGATATGAGATTAAGGATGTCCTAGCTCTGTAAGAAGAACCAAGACAAGGGGCGCCTGTGTGGCTCAGCTGGTTAAGTGTCCGACTTCAGCTCAGGTCACAATCTCACAGTTTGTGAGTTTGAGACCTGTGTTGAGCTCTATGCTAACAGCTCAGAGCCTGGAGCCTGCTTCGGGTTCTGTGTCTCCCTCTCTCTCTGCCCCTCCTCCACTTGCACTCCGTCTCTCTCTCTCAAAAATAAATAAACATTTATAAAAATTAAAAAAAGAAGAAGAACCAAGATAAGGGAAGAAAGGAGAGAAGGAGGATGACAGGGAGGGAGGGGGGAAGGGAGGGTAGACTGTTCTTGGTTGCATTTCTCTGGAAAAGACAGCTGATCATCATGGTGTCCAATTGCCTGCACAGTGCCCTTGCTGTGTTTTCAGAGGTGAAAAGAGCTATACTAAGGCCCAGAGAAGTTAAGTGCCTTGCTCTAAGTCACACAGGTAGT
The DNA here is from genome assembly GCF_028749965.1 of Puma concolor. Lineage (NCBI taxonomy): Eukaryota > Metazoa > Chordata > Mammalia > Carnivora > Felidae > Puma > Puma concolor. The sequence goes on from NC_141670.1 coordinate 27,714,803, forward strand.
GAGTATCAGGGCATCCTTCAGTATAGCACACCATGGCAAATTATAATGGAATAACTTGTAGGAAACGATATTCATGCTGGTTTTCCCCTTGCGTTTTTCATTCTCCTTGCAGTGAAAGAGAAGAGCTATTGTCTATTTTTGATTAAGTCATTTGATGTCCTCGTGCCTTTAGTAGGCAAACTTCCCCCAGCCAGTCATCTGTTTCTCAGATGAACTTCTCTGCCTAATAATAAGGGGGGAAAAAAAGTAGTTTCTGTTATAATAGTATCTTATGTGCTGAGTGATGGAAAGGGTACATAACTGGAAGTCCAGAAACCTGAATCTTTCTTTTGGCTCCATCAGCGAGGATGGGGGGATTTTGAGCATGTCACTTCATCGCTGTGGCCTCCTGTTGTTTCATCTGCAAAATGAAGGTCTTGGCCTAGATCAGCGGTTCCAGTTGCTTCTTGGAACCCTAAGAGTACATGGTAGAACCCAAAGAGAAGATGGGGGGAGGGGGAGTCCCAATGAGCAAGACTTCGGTTGCCCCATTCCACCTCAGTTTTATATATTGGGGTTCCTAAGCTAAAAAAAATCATCTAGAGAATTGCCCAGGAGCCAATAATCTGTGTTTCCAAGGCGTTTGGTTGGTGGTTCTAAAGATAGCTCTGTGCCCACTTGCCTCAAGTGAGTAAAATTTTGGATGGACTAAAAATAAAGAATGCTGGTTGGATTTCCAGATTTTTTTTCAGAATGGCACAGAGAGAGTAGACTGAGAAAAATACTTTGTGAGTAGGGAATTATTTTGTTTTTCTGCCAAGATTTATTACATAAGCACGTTTTGTCCTTAGAAGCACCAATCCCAGTGTGAACATTATCTCACTGTGTGTACATCTGCCTTGAGGACATATACTGGAAGATCCATATAGGCTGAGGCCACACTGTGTCCAGCCTGGAGCTTTCTAAAAAAGGTCAGTGGGCAAGATGAGAAAGTTCCATGTTCCTTGCTTCTTCCTCTAGAATCTTAGCTATATTAGGAATTTATATAGCCATATTATAAATACCCTATTCCTATGACGATGAAGACAATTACACTACAAATTAACATTTAAAGAGAATTTCAAGACAAGTAAATATACCCACCTTTAGTCCAGAACAGCTGTTAAACGGTCTGTTAATAGAAGAACCATAAGAAAACAGAGATTCTCAAATTATGTTGCTTTGACTAAAGAAAAATTGTTGCAGCTGCTTAGACTTTTAGCTAACGAAGTAAAAACTGTGATACATGGGACACAAAGTAAAATTTAAGGAATGATGTATGGGAATTAAGATAATTGGAATTTTGTTTGTTTACAGACGAGCAAATTGGAAGGTACCATTAGGACTGTCTTCAAGCGAATGAAGATCTTATGTGAGGTAAAACCATCCTGATCATTTCCTGTATTACTAAAAGAACAAGGAGGAAAGGGACTTACATTTAAGAGAAAAGATCTTGATTTGTTAACAAAAGTGAATTGAGATTTTTTTTGTAATAAAACACTGAGGTGGCCAAAATAAGGTCACCCTCAGATCTCTTGCCATCCAGCCATCTGTCTTGGACATTTGCCTATTGAAAGGCAAATGGTTGGAAAAAGGGATTTTTTTGATCTTTATATTTGTATATGGAGCATGTATAGAAATGTGAGCTGGTAGAACTATTATTAGTATATCACATCTCTGAAATGTTTGATGCTTTTAAAAATCTTTTTCTTCTATGTGATTTCATCTGGGGTGTGTGTGGGACAGGTTCAGAGGCAGCATCGCCCCTGCACGGGGAGAACTGAGTCACACACGGGGCCTTTAGAAAAAAACAGCAATAAAGAGGTGAAGAGCTTTACCCATGGCCTCAGAGAAGTGAGTGACAAGGTCAGGACCAGCTCCGTTCCCCATTTGGGGACATCCTTGTGGCCCCATATTGTGAGAGAGCAGCCAGCAGGAGGTAGCTTTGGGTGGGGGTTGGGGGGGGAGGGGAATTTTGAACTCCAGAAAGGCACAGGGCGAGGTGGAGGAGAGGCATCATCTGGTGAAGAATGACTGGCGACCCAGAGGTCTTTTTTCCTTTCAGTTTATTTATTTATTTTGAGAGAGAAAGAGAGAGAAAGCATGCACAAGCAAGCAGGGGAGGGGGGGGAAGATAGAGAAGATCCCAAGCAGGCTCTGTGCTGTTAGCGCAGAGTCTGATGCAGGGCTCAAACCCAAAAACTGTGAGACCTGAGCTGAAACCAAGGGCTGGAGGCTCAACCGACTGAACCACAGGCACGCCATTGGTCCAGAGGTCTTTAAGATGGGGTTGTTTCCTCAGAGAATCAACAGCCTTTGGGGCCTGGCCCTCATCTATCATCAGGTCCACAGACCTGGGAAGGCTTTGGTGGACAAAAGGCCACCAGCAGTTTACTTGCTTATAACAAGAGTGATATAAGTGATATTACTTGCCCCGGTGATTGGAATGCTCATGTCCACACAGAGCTGATGATTGTGTGTGCAAGGGTAGATGCTGGGGACAAATGACTGGGGCCACCAGGCTAGGAAGGAGATCTGGGCCTGATCAGGTTTCAAATCCATATAAAACTCCTGTGAAGATTTTTAGCCGTCTGCCCTTGCCGAGGCCCTCAAAATTGTTTTCTTCCCTGAGGCTCAAACCACTTCTCAGCACTGCTGTGTACGTGCCCATATTCCATTCTTAGATCAAGGTATGTGGTCACTGAAGTATTTATAAGAAGTTTGGTGACCATAGAATCGGATCAAGCACAGAGAAACATTTCATAGAAAACCGTACGAAATAGATCAACATCCCGGCCCTATTTCTCTGGTGATTAGCTCTACCAGCATCCCTCAGATACCATATCCCTCCCCACATCCAGCTGAACGGACTAGACAATTTGGCCCTTAGAATTACATATTTTAATGTAAAGCATACTACCCTCCCGCTTCCAATGGCCCATTCTTTCTTTAAGCTCATTAACATTATTCTGATTCCTCTTCTGGATATTTGGTGATCTTATTGGTGACAGTGTCAGTTTTAAGGGGACTATAAGTGACAGCAATGTGTCTGAGGATCGGGGGGGGGGGTGGTCCCAAGTATGAAGGAAGGGGCTCCAAACAGCCAAATCAAGTCTTGGAGACAACAATAACTGACTCTGTGTTCCTCAACATCTCATCTTCTGGAACTTCTTGTGAATTTTCCTTCAAACAAAGCAAGAGCCATGTTCCCAGATAGCTCCTCTCCCACCCACCTCCCTTCTTCTTCACCAGCAGCACATTTCTCCCAGTGGCTTAAGGGTCCAAGAGGGTGGCTGCTGTAGGACATAGTTATATCTTCTCTTCTCTCCATTCCTGCTCATGGCTCACTTGGTTTGACCTTGCTTTGACTTTGACATGACTACTTTGGGCCTCACTATCCCATATGCAGAAGGGGGTCTTAGACATAAGAATATCAAAAATCTTTGCCAACTCTAGATTTTCAGAAGGATTCTCTCAGACAAAAGAATCCAAAATTAAGTAAACTGTCATTGACTTGTTTCTGTTCTTCCTCTTTATTCTGTAGCTGCCAAGTCATTTTCAAGGTATTTGAAACTGAAAAGATTTCCCCATGGGTTTAATTTCAGTTACTCTCTGTGTAATTTTTATTATGAACTTACCCAAGGATCAGTCTCAATAACTGTCCCCCAGGCACAAGTGTCCTTTTAATTCTCAGGAGCTTGGCAACCCACCTATAGTACTCTAATTAAAAACATGCATTTCGAGAAAAATTTGAAGTCACATCCTTGTACAGTGGAAGAAAGGACCTTTTTAAACTCTCCATAGACATGAGAATGAATCTCACTGTTATAAAGAGATTTTCTTTCTTTTTTTAATGTTTATGTATTTACAGAGAGAGAGCAAGTGGGGAGGGACAAGGAGAGAGGAAGAGAGAGAATCCCAAGCAGGCACTGTGCTGTTGGCGCAGAGCCTGATGTGGGGCTCAAACTCACAAACCATGAGATCATGACCTTAGACAAAATTTAGAGTCGGATGATTAACTAACTGAGCAGCCCAGGTATCCCAGAAAGAGATTTTCTATTTACCATGTCAGAATCTATCCCGCACATTAGAGCTTTGGAGTATTAGCCCCATGGGTACTAAGTTCTGACCTCCACCTATCATCTGTTAGATCCTTCATGAAGGGGCTCAAGTCAGGAAACACCCTCTGAAGACCTACTTTGTATCTGGTCCAAGTCATCAAGGAGCCAAAGACAGTATATTGCAAGGGCTCAGGGCTTAGGCTCTGGGTGAGTCAAATGCGATTTAGGTCCAAGTCTTAGAGTGTACTAACTCCATGACCTCTTTGAGGTTCAGTGTCCTCTACAAAAATAGATGACACCCACTACATGGGGTTTTAATGAGAGTCAGTGGAGTTAATGCATGCAAAATAGACACAAAGTCTAGCCCCTAATAAGTCTTAATCAGTGCTATCTACTATAAAATTAAAAAAGGGAAAATGGCAGATTCAATCATTCAACAGGCATTAACCAAGTGTCTTTTATGTTCCAGGCACTGCACTAGGACTCTGGATATGTGCTGGTAAACAAAGCAGGTAGAGTGGCTGTTCTCATGGATTTGTAATCTGGTGGGAGCTACAGTCTGTATAAAATAAACAGACTTATAAATATACAATGACATGCTGTGGTAGATGTTATGAAAGAAATGAACTGGTGCCTTAAAGCACTTGGGAAGATAATGTGGGTAGAACCATGTGGACTTGCAAGAGAAGAAAGGGGGTTCCAGTATTGGAACTACTGGGTTTTATGGGGTGGGGCAATTGGGCAATCTTCACAGGAGAGAAGAGCCCAGGAGAGGGAAATACACTTATGAGAAGAAACTTGATTTTTGTCCCATTGTTGACTCACATTGTTTTATTTTTTCTTTCTTTCTTTCTTTCTTTCTTTCTTTCTTTCTTTCTTTCTTTCTTTCTTTCTTTCTTTCTTCCTTCCTTCCTTCCTTCCTTCCTTCCTTCCTTCCTTCCTTCCTTCCTTTCTTTCTTTCTTTCTTTCTTTCTTTCTTTCTTTCTTTCTTTCTTTCTTTCTTTCTTTCTTTCTTTCTTTCTTTCTGAAAGAGAGAGCAGAGGAGGAGCAGAGGGAGAAGGAGAGAGAGAATCCCAAGCAGGCTCCACACTGTCAGCACAGAGCCCCACATGGGCTCGATCCCACTCACCATGAGGTGAAGACCTGAGCCAAAATCAGGAGTCATACACTTAACCAACTGAGCCATCCACGTGGCTCTGACTCACAACATTTTAAAGTTTGAGCATTTATCAAAAATTATCCAGCCCAAATCTTGTACAGATGGGTAAACTGAGGTATGGGAAGTAAACCGCCTCTAGTCATAAAGCTAGTTAATAAAAGAACAGGCTTTTCCTGGGATATTTTTATCACTAACTCTTACTTCTTAAATATATCAGAACATCCAGGACTTCGTAAAAGGATGTTAAAAGTAGTACCTATGCACCTTCTTCTTCCATCACTAATAAAAGTCCCTTTTTCTTGATATTTCTGGGGGAAAATGGATGCATGACTGAGACCCTCTGAGAATCCTGCAAATGTGTTTTTTATGTTAATGCTTTTTAAAAAATTCCAGTGTAGTTAACATACAGTGTTATATTAGTTTCAGGTGTACAATATAGTGATTTACCAGTTCCATATATTACTCACTGCTCATTAAGATAAGTGTACACTTAATCCCCTTCACCTAGTTCATCCATCACCCCACCCACCTCCCCTCTGGTAACCATCTGTTTGTTCTCTGTTGTTAAGTCTGTTTTTTTGGTTTGTTTCTCTTTTTTTTTCTTTGTCCATTTGTTTTGTTTCTTAAATTCCACATATGAATGAAATCACATGGCATTTGTTTTTCTCTGACTGGCTTATTTCACTTAACATTATACTCTCTAGCTCCATCCATGTTGTTGCAAATGGCAAGATTTCATTATTTTTTTATGGCTGAATAATATTCCATTATATATATATTTATGCCACTTCTTCATCCATTCATCTATCAATGAATGCTTCAATTGTTTCCATAGTTTGGCTACTGTAAATAATGCTGTTATAAACATAGGGGTTCATGTAACCCTTTGAATTGGTGTTTTCATATTCTTTGGATAAATACCCAGTAGTGTCATTACTGGATTGTAGGGTAATTGTATTTTTAATTTTGCGAGGAGCCTTCATACTGTTTTCCAGAGTGACTGCAGCACTTTGCATTCCCACCAATGGTGCAAGAGGCTTCCTTTTGCTCCACATCCTCACCAACCCTTGTTGTTTCTTGAGTTTTTTATTTTAGCCATTCTGGCAGTTGTGAAGTGATATCTCATTGTAGTTTTAATTTGCAGTTCCCTGATGATAAGTGTATTGAGCATCATTTCATGTGTCTGTTGGTCATCTGTATGTCTTCTCTGGAGAAATGTCTGTTCATGTCTTCTGCCCATTTTTTAATTGGATTATTTGGTTTTTAGGTGTTGTAATGTATAAACTCTTTATATATTTTGGATACTAACCCTTTATCAGATATGTCATTGGCAAATATCCTCTCTCATTCAGTAGGCTGTCTTTTAGTTTTGTTGGTTGTTTCCTTTGAGAATCCTGTTAATCTTAAACTATTTAAACTTGAGTACTCTCCTACTTCCTCCATCAATACCCACTTTCCTTTTGAGTGCTCCTCTCTTTGGCAATTGGGTTATGTTGGAATCATATTCTCATCAAATCCCAGGGGTAATGGCTCTGAAGCCTAGAGCTTGCGTCTGGCTGTGTAGGTCTAAGGACACCACCAGCTAACCCCCCCTACCCTATTTTCCACACCACAATAGGACACTGTGATAACTTCCATGCATGCCCTCCAACCCCAAGTCTGAAGGGGTTCCCATCATGAAGGTCAGAGACAAGCTGCTTTCATCACTACCCAGATGTGAGACAGAAATATGTAAGATGCTAGCCAGCAATGAGTTTCCCCTAATGGAAACTTTATGGGCTTGGATGGATCTGGTTCAAGTCCAGCTCTGCCACTTATTAGCCATGTAACCTTGGACAAGCAACTTATCTCTGAGATACTCAGTTTCTCTAAGTATAATACAAAGAGTTTGGATCTAACTTTCAGGATTGTTGTGAGGCAATTAAATAGATATTTAAGATAGTACATGTCACATGGCATGTAATAAATACATGTTCCCTTTTTTTTATTTGATAAGCATGTAATAGGCGCTACTCTAAAGGCTTTACGAATGTTTTAACTCAATCTTTGTCTCTCTTCCCAGTGAGGAAGAACCCACTACTGACAGTGGAGGGTGGGGAGTTCCACATGGCATTGGGCTGCACCATAAGGTCTTTGAAAATAGAAATAGCTTATCCTGCCTAAAAATCATCTACCCAGTCTTTCAAGAAGGAACCAGGGTATTTTCCTAGACTGTAGCTAGTAGATGCTCCCCATACTGTGATGATTAATAATATTGATAATTTTGCTATATATACCTGCTGGCCTCTTATTCTCTAGCATCATCTCTTGCTTTACTTTCTTGACCCATTTCTTTACAGCAGGCATACACTTGGCTCAGGTCAGTCACACAAAGTTACTTGTAGTTCCTGGAGGCCCCACTATCTCCACACTTCTTTTCTTTGCCTACACTGCCACTCTTCATGTGTTTGCCTGGCAACAGCCTTTTAGATCTCATTCTAGTCATTACTTCTGCTTGGCCTTCCCTGACCTCTCTCCTATGGGTGCCTCTGTACCCTGTCCATGGCTAGACTGTAGAGTTTTGTAAGGGCAGGGGCTGTGTCTTACTTAACTTTATACCTCTAGCAACTAGTCCAGTATTCCATAGTAAGGAAGAAAGGCTGAAGGAAGGAAGAAAAAAAGAGAGGGATAAGGAAGGAAGGAAGGAAGGAAGGAAGGAAGGAAGGAAGGAAGGAAGGAAGGGCAGGAGGGAGGGAGACATCAGGTAATTAACTAGTGGTAACATTAAGGCAACTTTTCTCACTGCTGGTTATTGTTGCTTGCTCTCACTGTCCCTGTCAGGTAGAAATTGGAGATGTGCAAAGGGCAAATGCCAGACTCAAAATGGTTGTCATGTCTTGACATTAAATGGCCATTTTTCAGGTGTTAGAAGGTAAATCCTCTCCTCTAACATGAAACTCTTTTTCCTATCTTACTCTCTTGAAAAATCAACAAGACAGGACTTTCCCAGGGCTGGAGGCAGGACTGATGAGGTTGGAGATCAGGACCAAGAGCCAGTTTCACTAGCTTGGGGCACCCTGGCTCACTCTTCCATTGAAAAGAGGCAGGAGCAGCAGGGAAGAAGGGGTGATGGTCTCCAAGACAGAAAATGTACCAGGCAGGGCTTCTGGAAGTGCAGGTCACTGTGACCTGGGATCTCTGCTTTCCTGTACCACCATTAAATGTATCTGATCTCTATTCCTGAGGTCACTTGCTTGACATCCAACAACCCTTCACTAAGCTGGAGAGACCAAAGGAGAGTTGTAGGGATGAGGTGAGGGTATAAGTACACTGAGAGCAGAGAGCTTTCTCTCATTCATTGGTATATTCATTCATTCGTTTATTTATCTATCCACCCATCCATCCATTCTATAAATGTTCCTTTGGTGACTAATGTGTGTTGAACATACACTGATGACAGGCAAAGGCTTTGCTGATGAGAAGTTCAAAGTTTCTCCCCATCTCTGTGTTTCAAGTTCTCATCTATTGATGAGACATTTGGATACTTTGAGGGTCATAGTTTCCCCATGACTACTATTCATATTTCAATGAATCCTCCTCTCCCTAAAAATAAGGAAACCTACACAATTTTGCATGTTGGTTCAAGAAACTCATAGACACACTGAAGCCCATTCATGAACTCCAAGTTAAAAAACCTTTGAACTACAATATTTCTCTAGTGTCTTCCTACCCCAAATTCACTTCTTGATTCTATAATACAGCTGCCCTAACAGAGACTCCTTTTAAATATGGTACTTTCTAACATTAAACAAAAGTTTTAGTCTTTGACTGAGGCAGGCACTTTATTTGAAAGCAAAGCAAGGGAAACCGGGGAGGAGGACAATGGAGGAGGAGGAATAGTGAGTACCATGGTCTACCCAGCTCATCCCCTTTTGCACTCAGCCCAGCTTTGCCTTGGCAAGGGGAACCAGAAGTCCTAGGTCTGTAGCTCATTTGGCTTAACAGGGAGTTGACTTGGCTGCTGATCCTTCTCTGACTGTCATAGCTCAGTTCCCAGGATCTAGGGTCCTGCCTTCAGGGATTCAGGATTTGCTCTTCCCAGCTACATCAAACTTCCTGGGGGCTGTTTGTCTTCCCACCCAGACTGGTTCCTCCCCCTGGCTTACCACTATTCACCCAGATCTCAGACTTCAGCTAAAGGCACCCACAGCCTGGCCTCATCATCCCTTTGGGCCTTGATCTCCTGGTGGCGGACAAGCAGAAGTCCCTACACCCTTGATGCCAGTCACTAATGCTGGCTATTTGAGTGTCAGGTGTCCCAACAGGTACCCCATTCATGTTTCTTTGTCTAAAATGTCCCCCTCTGTCATGCCACCCTGTCTCCTGCCATCCGCATCTAGAACCCTTGCAAGTCAAACAGTAAATGAAGGATGGAGGAGACAGGACAGAACAGGACTAGATTGAGGCACCTAGGGCAGGAAATTTAGGGAGGCCCTTGTTTTCAGTGAACCTTGATATTGCATAACCCAGAAAGGGAGTTCCTCTTGAAATTTTGTACCCTAAACACCTATCTTGCTACAATCCTGATGAGGTCTCCTAAGCCTAGAATAGACTTAAGGCATTCTCTAGATTAGAGTTTCTTTAATTTCTGGAAGGAAATATTATTTAATTATATATAAGAAATTCTTCTGCCAGTGGGGGGGAATTCATTGGGAAGAGGAAAATACTTTTATACCAAGTGCAGCAGGGTTCATGGCTGGTGATTAATCTCTTTGTGGAAAATGGCAATTTTAACAGTGATGTGAGTAATCACACCTTTTCTTCCCATAGTAGTTTAGAATTTCCTGCTATAATAATTCAGGCCCTAATGCTTCATTCAAGGAAGCAGAAGTGTCAGCACACTATTAGTTTTCTCTGCGTTGACCCATTTGTTTCCTCATAACCTCGATCTGAATCTGCCACCATGCTGGCATACAGTAGTGATTCATGATGGACATCGACTGAAGCTCTAAAGCGCCTCACCAGGAAGGACCTCCACACAAAGAATGATTCCTCAACTAGGTGACAGCTCAATGGGCTAGCAATGCAGTCGTGAGTCTCTTGAGTTGTGAGGTCCCCTGCTCTTGGATGTTCAAGGCCATGGTCTAGGGAAAGAAAAAGTCCCTGGACTAAAGGTCAGGTCTCTTGGGTCCCAATCCCAGTTCTGTTGTCTAACTTTGCTCAAGTTCTTGACTTCTCTGGGCTTTAATTTCCTCATCTGTATAAAGAGAAGACTGGCTGAGCGCTAGATCAACAAAGCCAGCTTTGGCTTAAAAATGCTATAGTGCAACTTGGTGTGAATCTCGGGGCTTTAAGCTATTCTTAAGAGTTCCTGGAACTCTTTCCTGTCTCTGTTCTCTGAAAGACTTTGACAACAGCTGTGGGCGGGGGGTGGGGGGTGGGGGTGGGGTCTAGGTTCATGCCCACATTGACATTCTGGTTTGCCAAGGTGGTTGATAAATGTGGAAACAGGCTCTGCCTCAGTTTCATCTCTTCACCTGGACTTAAAGCCTTTCCTTTGCTCCCTCAGGGCGCCTTCAGGACGTTCTTGCCAGCTTCTCCTCCACTGAGCTGCCAACTCATGCCTCCCTAAAGGAGGCCTCTTAACCAGCCCACCAGTACCATCTCCTTCCCACTGAGCTTTCTGACTCATAGCTGCAGGGTAGCGTGTAGCACCCTCAGACAAGAATACATCTTGCAAACTGCATTGGGGGCTGCTTCTCTGGGCTGCACCTTCTGGATACCAGAACCAAGATGACAACGAGAGTTGAATTCTTCACAGATTAGGGAGTATCTAATTATACCTGGAAGAGCTTTTTAATTCAGAGGGTTTTAAAAATATGCATATATTTTATATGTACGTATGTATGTATATTTCATAATAGTCAAACATGACTAATACTTGCTGTATTGTTTCAATTCTGTCAGTGCAATTGGTTCACTCATATATGAGTATCTAAATATCATTAAGATTCTAGACTTTGAAGAACAGATTAAGAATAAAGTCTGACACTTTTCTCTGAACATGATTTTTCTAAAGGCTTTTGGAAAACAACAAAGTAAGATAGGACTGGGTGGCAAATAGGTTTTCTCCCATCTACCAATACCAATCAATTTTGGGTGACTTCCTTGTGGTTATGTGGGAAAGGATCGTGAGACAGTAACTTGGCAGGAAGAAGCACCTAATGGATAAGCAATGTCTGCTCTGAGTAAGGAAGGAGCTGGGCAACATGTGTGGAATTTCTGTGCTATCCATGGAAGATATCTTTCCAGCTGCTGCTCACCTCGTCCTTCCGTTCGAAACCAGAGGGTGAGACATGATGTTCAAGGAACATAAGTGTTGTCCCTGATGTAGGAATGCCACACAAAGCATGATCATTTCAGTGATAAACGTCAGATTGGGAAATAAGTCATTACAGCCTTAATTCTGCAGCCTCACATCCACATCAACATACCTGGTGAATCCAGTTGGAACTGAAGTCATTTTAGTGGGGGGATTAAAAAAATGTAAGTGGGACTTTCTAATGATGACAAGCAAGTTAACAGAGAAGGAAACAGATCCCATACAGTTTGCTACACAATTGTGATGCAAATAACTGTAGACATTGCAAGTAACAGATAACCTCTTATAGGAGCCTAATACTAACTGCCACTTACTCCTTACTAAGAAAATGGCAAGCTCTCAGCCAGCCAGCCATTCACTACAGTGAATCTCCCTGGCTAATTCCCTGTGTGTCCTATTTAGATTTAGTTATCTTGGTTTACCAGCCCTCTCCCTCTTTGCCTCCCAGGACTTTCCCCCATGTCTCTTTCTGCTAGAATGGGCTCTTCCTTCCATAAGGGCCTGGAGCGTCCCAAATGGTGAAAGCTCTGTTTCTCCATCTGCTCTTACTTTGGACTTTAAAGAAAGAGTCATCAGTTATATCCCTACAGCGCTAGATATCTGTCTTTTTAACTGAAAGTTGTTTGAAAAAAAGAGGTTTCTTTCTCCTCTGACACAGGCAAATATCTCCTTTCCATCCACCTCTCCATCTCCCCCAAATCTTGGGACTCTTTCCACCTTGCACATCAGTGTGCTTTGCTTTCTGTCTCTCTGCTCTGATCACTGAGTGACTGGCTGATGGTGTGGCTCTAGGAGGGATTTCAATGGGTGAGAGAGAGACCATAGTTTAAGTTGAATAGGGACCAACAAAGAAATGATCGAATTTATAGATTCAATGGTATTTTCTGGGGGTCCAAACCAAATGTGCTGCTCTCTCCAGTACAGCAGTGACATGTTCAACTGTAGGGAAAACTGAAGCCCTCACGGTTCTCATGGTCTCACTTTCATGGAAAAAACTGGGGTGAGCACCTGAGTAGAGGTGCCACGTTGCTCTGCCTGGGGAGGACAATCCCCAGTTTTGGTCTGTCCCTTAACTAGGCTTGTTGCAGACTGTAAGAAATAGATCCATGCTCACAGGAGGAAGTAAGAGAGAACAGGAATATGTTTCAGCAAGCCTCATGGAAAACTGAATGCTCGTTGAGTATTCAATGCATTTCTAACAATGTGGAACTCCCATGCCCGCTCAGACTTTGCTGTTGGGTGACATATGTCAGCCAGCAGTGCACTGTCTCTGAGGAATTAATGTAATTCCCCACAGTTACCCTCCTCCTTTTGTTTTCCCATCTCTTGGTGCTTTCTCTGAAATGCATCCTGTTTTGCACTTCACCGCATCGCCCAGTGGTGTCACAGAAGCGGCAGCTGAAACTTCCCCTGGGGAGTGTCTGATGTACGATGCTGTGTGAATCCACAGGCTAGCATTTTCTAGCTTTAACCCTTCCTAAGAATATTTGTTTGCTATTTTCTTCCTATTCCCCTCTTTGTCATTGTTCCCTGCTTTGGTTTATTTAATACCTGTTCCCTTTCAGTTTGGATTGGTCAATTCTCTCTCCCATATGCTGAATTGATTAGTCAAGAAATGAAGGTAACATCATCTATGAACTCTATTATTGAACACCTTTCTGAGTGCATTGGGGGGTAAACTGCATAAAACATGGCCCTCACTTCCGCTGTCACCCCCTCCACGAGCTTTGCACCTGTGAGATAACAGGGAGAGATGTATTTCCGAATATTTGCCAATGCTTGGCACATGTTAGACGCTGCACGACACATACTTGTTGGACGAAATAAATGAATGCTTGATCACGTGGTTAAGCATGCAGAGGCTATGGGATTCTAGACAAGGTGTGATGACGTAGGCTGGAGAAGCAGGGAGGGCTCCACTAAAAGGCAGGACAGGGAAGTACTAGAAGGTGTGTTAGGTAGGATCTACCTAGGCAGTCTGAAGGGGGGCAGGAGTAAGGAGCTAAATGGGAGCCCTCAGTTCTCTGGATGAAAGCTGCTTCTTTGAGTTAGCTATTATGGTGATAACTGCTACTGTCATTATGGGTAAATGTGCTCTAAATAGAAATCTATAATGATCTCAATGAGCACTAAAGAGCGGCTTAGTCATCATGGCCACCAAATGTCGTCACATACATTAAGTGCACCTATGTGTCCAGAAATGTCCCAGCCACCCTGTTAAGTGCACAGCCTCTGGTTAACTCCCATCATATGGGCTTGTGGATTTGAAAACAGACATACAAAGGAAGCAATCTGACCTTAGAATAAAAGGATAATTTACTCTCTACATCTTTCTAAATTGGATTTTTGCTATTACATATCATAGAGACTTTTAGATGTGAACTGACATTTCATTCACTTGACAATGATATAATATTAAACCGATGGGCATAAAGCAGGAAGGCAAAATTAATAAGTAATTACAATTATTTATCTGATTATAATTGCACAAAAGTGCACAAAAGAACAGGACAGGGTACTAAGGAGCATAGAATGAGGGAACTGACTTAGTTTTGGGGCCAAGAAGCTTTCCTTTAAGTACTTGATTATTTAGAAGGATGAGAAAGAGCTGGGTGGGGATGATCTGGGATGAAACTGGGAAAAGACCTTTTCCCATGCCGTGAAGTGCATGTTTTGCTAGGTTAGAATTTACTGCACTGCACAAACTCTTTGGACTATTTCTGACCCTCAAGAGGTTGGCTAAGCAGATGGCATTGTGACCACAACAGCTGCTTCTGACGTGACAGGCAAAACGTAACTCAGTATCTCCATGCCCCACCTTATGCCTTGGCTTTGACTCTTGGAGTTAGGTTGGGCAGAGAACACAGACACTCACAGACACACACAGCACAGGGCATTAGGTATTCACATCTTCTCCATAGCTGTGTTTTCAACCTTTGCATGCTCAAGCTTCTGAATGTGCCTGAATATTCCACGCACTGACTTACCTCAAAGCAACCTCACCTCTTGCCTCTCTAGCACCCCAAGTTCCCAGGTACCCCTATTCTTTCCTTCCAAGCAGCTTCAGGCTGAGTTTGTCCCTCCACCCACCCTCTGACTTTGCAACACAGAGACACTGAGATCTTTGACGTTTCTGCTTCACTCTATAATGTGTGATGAAGCTACTGGAGCCAACAACGGAAACAGCATTTCTACTTTGCCAAAGCTGGGGGCCTGACTGTGAACAAAGAAGCTTTCGTTGCAGCCATCTTGAACTTGAACTTGAACTTCAGAAGAATTGAGAAACCAAGAGGTCTGAAATGCATTTATAACTGGCTTTCCGAGAACAAAGGGATGAAGGTTGCTTCTTAACTGGCTCTACCCCAGGCTTTGCAGGCTCCATTCTGAGGGTCTCAGGCTGTCGCTGACACAGTCTAGAACTGCGGCAGGGGGCAAGTAGTGAGTGGGAGTCAGGGAAATTTTGCCACAGTAATGCTCTCTCAGGCTTGGGTCCCTTACCACTTCCTTCAGGAAGCCTTCTTTGGTTCTCACAGGGCAGAGTTAGTTGTTTCCCCTCTGTCCTCACAGTACATCTGTTATTGTACTGCAGTCTACACTGGTGTGGCTGCTTTACATTCATGAGGAGCCACATCTAATTCACTCCCTTATCTCCACTGCCCAGCATGGCGCCTGGCACAATAGTAGCTCCTCAATGAACGTCTGCTGAATGCACCAGGAACTCTTTCTTTGACGCTGAGCAAAATATGAAAAAGGTGAAATCCTTTCTGAGCGGTCGTCTGATGGCAAACTGATCCCAGAGCCAACTGATAGCGGGGATGGGGGCTCCTGAGTGGACCGGGGAGCCCCTGCCAGGAGCAGCTGCAGCTGGCCCCGGAGGGCGGTGCAGGTGATCAGCATCCTGACTACAACCCTCCCACAGCGCCCCAGTCAGCAAGGCCAGGAGCAGTGGAAGGCTCCGGAGCCTATGTCACGGCACCTCAAGGACACCTGCCTTGTAGCCTTACCCTTACACAGTGACAGGGTCACTCCTTTAGACTTCTCCCTGCTCTCCACCTGTTTGGGCTGCGAGGGCCAGCAATATGGACATTTATAACAAGTGGCCACCCCCGCCAACCCTCAGCCTTTTTCACTTGGCTCACCCGGCTGTGAGCTCTGACTTCAGGAGCTCTGACCACTCCTTTCTGTGTCTGCAGCACCCTGAGGGGTCCCTCGCTGTGTTCTCCCTGCGCAACCCTGGGCAGCCGTCGCTCCGTTAGGCTGCCAGCCCCCCAGGACAGGAAACATGTCTCGTCCTGAGTCTTGGTGCCTGTCACACAGGCCCAGTAGATGGTCATTGAAAGAATGGGTAGATGGCTTGTGAATTCTTCCTTCCGCATGTCAGACCCGAGCATGTGGGGCCAGGTGCAACACAGCACAGGTCACAACCTCTGACGGCCACAAAGAGAGGCAGGTAGGGTCAGAAAGGAGAGAATTTCACCTTGTCTCCTTCAACTCTCAGGGGACAGGAATAAATATAACTCCTAGATGTTTGCAGTGTCAACCTGCCTGGGGGAGAAGCTAAGAGGGCTACATTTCTCTTTAAGACTTCAAGAGGTCTCCCTGCTCCAGAATTTTGTGTCGCCAAGACACTTACTTGTCAGACAATACTCTTCACCAAAAGTTTTCGCAGGTACCTCAGGGGACAGAGATGCCAGAGAGAAATCGGGGGTGCCCCGGCCACAGTTCACTGGTGCTGTAAGTGTGTGAATTCCCCAGAGGGTGGGCAAAGGTCCGGGGGTAAGTCGGTAAGTCACCGAGGCAGCACACAGGGCTGGGATGAGGGCTCAGAAAGCAGCTCGGAATTCAGCCTCAGCCCAACTCTCACCCAGAGTGGAAGAAAGGAAGCCTTCTCCTTCTGCCCTTCCTTCTTTTAGTCCAGTGGAGATTAACAAGGTTTGATATGACTCATTCTGTGAGTCAGACAGGGGAGGAAAAACAAGCCCATCAAAGTCTAACTTTCAGATGTGTAAAGATTTAGCAGTCTGATCTGTGACCAAAATTGTTGATTTGGAGAACTGGAAACAAAACTACAAAGTTCTCTCCCCTTCCATTGTCCCAGGGCTGTGCCCGCTGTGGACTGGCTGAGCCAAGGCCCAGCTGAGAGGAAGGAGAATCCAGAGAACTGCTCAGAACAGGAAGTATCAGGGAAGAAGATGACTGTCTGAGACCTGGAACTAGGGTGTGAAGTCTGTCTGTTTTTCTGGGATCCCCTTCACACCCCCTTCCCCTTTGCTCTTCAGCCAATAATGGTCCCTGTCCATTTCCAGGTGTGGCTTACAGTCTTGACTTCTGCCTCCCTCATTTTGTGGTTCTCAAACTTGACCACACATTGGAATCTCCTGGAGAGACCAAGACCTGTTGAAACCTGGTCCTACTCCCAGGGCCTGGGCATCTAGCGTTTTCCAAGCTCTCCAGGTGATTCTAATGTGCAACCAAGCTTATGCATCATTTCCCTCATCGAGTGCAAGAATTCTCCATGGGAATTTGCTTGTCAGTGTTTTATCTGTAATAGTCAAATGACATGCTCTGCCCCAAATTTTAAAACTTCATGCCTTGGGGAGATATTCCCATGAGCTGTGAAGCCTTCTGAAGTCAATTGCAGCAGATATCAGTGCTAAAGATAAACGAGTTATGGTTGATTTAGGGTGTTTTAGGTCTGAAAGTAGAGTGAAGGGCCCAGGAAGGCATACTCCTTTTATAGCTTTCTTCTCTTAATTATCAATTTATCCCCCCAGTTCTTCTTCCCTAACTCCCAAAAACCAAGGGAGCCAGGCCCTATTCTAACCAGTCCCTCCTCCCTTCCCTGCACACTCCCTCAACGTTCTGCTGCTTGCTGTCCCTGAAACCCCAAAGGAAGTCTTGGTGGGATATTCCCCCAGGGACTTCAACCTCATGATCCAGAAAATTCCTTCCAAACCATCCACTCTACAGGGCACCAGTTGTTCAAGGGCCTGTAGTCCTAGAGCAGCAGTAAGGGTAGGGAGGGCACTGCCGAGGTTGGGGGTCGAGTAGCAGTTCCCAGGCCTTTTGGTCTCCAGCCCCCTTTATGGCCTTCAAAATTATTGAGGACCCCAGAGAGCTTTCGGTTATGTGGGTTACATCTATTGATATGGACATTATTAGAAATTAAAACTGAGAAAAATTAAAAAAAAATTTTATATAATAATTTACTCAAAAATAACAATAGCAAACCCATTCCAAGTTAGCATAGATGATATGTTTTATGAAAAACAGCTATTTTTTCAAAATAAAAAAAATGCAGTGAGAAGAGTGGCATTGTTCTACTTGCTGTGAATCTTTTATGTCTGCCTTAATAGAAGACAGCTGGGTTCTCATGGCTTCTGTATTCAGCCTGTTTTGATTCACACATTATGCAGCCGCCTCTGGCAAATGATACTGGAAACTGATGAAAGAATCAGAATAGAAAAGGCAAACAATGTCTTCATATTATGAAAATTGTTTAGATCTAGTGGATTCCCTAAAAAGGGTCTCGGGGACCTCCAAGGGTATTTGAGTCACACTTAGAGAACGACTCGTGTAGACTAGCATCTACGGTCAAGAGAGGCAGTGCTGGTGATGAAACAGTGCGCTGGGCCAGGAATAAGCAATAATAACCTGATGCCTAAGTATAGATCTCAGAGGACTTGCAACATGAGAGAAAATAAGGTAAAAGCTGATTTGACCGAATACAAGTTACAGTGGCTAATGTCATGTCTATGCCTTTCTTGTCAATTTTCACATTCCTGTGCAGTATACTCCATTTCAAGTCAACCTGGGTGCAATGCCAGTTTGTTGCTCGAGTGGCCTGTTGAACAGCATGACACTGAGGACGCAGGGCTGGGACAGGTGTTCTGGGACACCTGGCTACTCAAACAGAGATAAACCGTTTTGGTTTTGGTTTCCATCTCCATAGCAAGTTGGCCTCCAAAGACTTTGTCTAGTTTCAGCATCCTATGGTTGTCGGTCTGCAACTTTTAAAAAAGGTTGGGGAGGCCACAGCATTCTTGAAAACATTCCAGCTGAATTAAGAAAGTGAATACTTAGTTGGGTGATAGAAAAATAAAAAGGAAATAAAACAGAACATTTTCTGAACTCTGGAAAGCAGGTAACTTTTAAAACACTGTGAAACATTTATATGATGCAAAAACTATCAAGAAGATGATAAAATTGATCTAGTATATGTCTGGTATATTTCCTTGTGAACCTAGTTTTCCAGATCATACTGTACATAGAATTTAATGTTCTGATTCTTTTCAGTAAATGTTTTTACTAAGCATTTATGTAAATTCTTTGTAATTCCCATTTAAACAAATAAAATTCCATTGTATGGTTATACTATATTTTACTTAATCAAATTAGGGTTATGGAATTATGGGTAATTCTGTTTCTTTTTTTAATGTTTATTTATTATTTCTGAGAGAGAGAGAGAGAGAGAGAGAGAACATGAGCAGGGGAGGTACAGAGAGGGCAGGGGGGACAGAGGATCCAAAGTGGGTTCTGTGCTGAGAGCACAAAGCTCAAACCCACAAACTGTGAGATCATGACCTGAGCCTAAGTTGGGTGCTCAACTGACTGAGACACCCAGGCGCCCCAAGGGTGATATTGTTTCCATTTCATTTTACTTTTTGATTTTCTCTAGTGTGGTTCAATGTTATTCTTGGTATCAAAAAAAAGTTTATTATTATTACTTTTTTAAGTTTATTGTGAGAGAGAGAGAGCAAGGGAGGGGCAGAGAGAGAGGGGGAGAGAGAGAGAGAGAGAGAGAGAGAGAATCCCAAACAGACTCCTCACTGTCTGTCAGCCCAGAGCCCAACACAGGGCTCAGTCTCACGAACCAAGATATCATGACCTGAGCTGAAATCAAGAGACAGACCTTCAACCAACTGTGCCCCCCAAAATATATTTAAGGAAAGGACATACTGTTTGAAGAGTGGGAGGAATAGTGATTGCCCATACCAAGGAATCCCATTCTTTGTAGAATCTCAATGCTGATTTTTCTGGGCTCTCATCAGAATCTCTGACTTCCCAGGACTGCAGTCCCAAAGGGGTGGCTAGAATCCTGCACATAACCATCAGTGGTCTGATCCTACCTGCAGTGACTCATGCTGCGTTCGGGAAAGATCTCATTCTCATTCAGATATCAGCTTGCCACTTCAATGCACACAACCCCCAACGTGCAGCAGTGTCACTGGAATTGACTTTTCTTGTTTGTTTGTCCCCCGCCCCCCCAGCCCAGTTCCAGGAAGGTATTAAGGAAATCACTATTTGCCTCATCCTACAGCACCGAAGAACAGGGCCTATAAAAAACAGCCAAATCCCAAAGGAACCAGGGAAGGCCAGAGACCTGGCCCCTCTTTCCCACTCGTCCCTGTGTCACAGGACAATCCTGTCTGCCCCTCCGAGGCTGTGAGGATGAGCTGCCGAAAAGTGAACGCATTACAGAACTAAATGTCCTACACGATGGAGATTTATCCATTAACGTGGAAAAGAGCATGGTCATGGAGGGGTGACTGTATAAAGTGCCCACAGCCACATTCCGTCCAAGGGCACCCACTTCAAGCAAGCGTGTTTCTTTGGTCCCTCTTCCCTTTCCAGGATGCATGCAACCCCCGTAATTGTCTTTGGAACTTACATACCCTGATTGAACTGAGTCTCTCCTATGACAGTCAGCTGGAGTGAGAAAATGCTCTATGTGTTTTGAGGCTGCTATAAAAAGTACCATGAACTGGGTGGCTTAGAACAGCAGAAATGTATTGTCTCACAGTTGTAGAGGCCAGAAGTCCAAAATCAAGGTGTGTGCAATGGCCACACCTGCCCCCCACGAAAGGTGCTAGGGAAGGGTCTGCCCCAGGCTCCTGGTGACCTTGGTATTCTTCCTGGAAGGTGGCCCCTTCTCCCTGTGCCTCACACACAGACATCCCTCTGCTCATGTCTGTCATGTACAAACTCCCCCTTCTTATAAGAATCCCATCAGATTAGATTATTAGATAATTGTCCATCCCAATGACCTCATTTTAACTTGACTAACTCTGTAAAGACCTGGTTTCCAGATAAGGCCACCTTCTGAGGTACTGGGGATCAGGATTTGCACATATCTTTATGGGGGCACAGTTCAGCCTGTAACAATACACAAACCCTGGTGAGCAGAGATGCATCTCAGACCTGCCGCCATGGCTTTCTCAGACCCATTCTCCCTCAGAGGAATTACGAGGTCTGGGATTAGTGGTGTTCTCTGGCCGCAGGTCTTCCCTCACAGTGATAACAATGTGCAGTGGTAGGTTTAACTCTAAATTAAGAGCATTTCTTAGCCAAGAATTTTATTGGAGTTTGCAAGTGTGGCCTGCAGAAAGAGCCTGCGGTCCGAGCACATTATCCCTTACAGACCCTAGAACAGCAGGCTGAGTTTTCCTCTCTGAGTCCTAGGAAAGGCAGTGCTTGTGCATGGACCAGGGTCTCCTGGCCCAGATGCAAACAGCCTGCCTGGATCGGGGCTGTGAGTTGCGGCACGCTGTGACTGCATGAAGCAGTGACAGTATCCTTGGCGGGGTGTGGATGACAGAGACCTCAGTCCCTACCATGCTTTTGGCAAGCTGGCCGGTGAACATGGCATCACATTTCTGACATCTATTTGAGTCTAAGTGGGTCTAACTAGTGACCAAAGGGCGCTTAACATGGGATTAAAATAATATTTCTGCATGACTGGAAAGCCCTCATTTGACATTCTGCTGTGATGTGATTATCACAGACCTATTGCTTCCTTTAGACCAGGACTATCTCAATAAAACATTATTCTAATTCTTTATTTTTTCTAGGTTAAAAGTAATTCACACTCGGTGTAGAAAATGTGAGAGATGTACTATTCCTTATTTTCACCAGCATCACCATCCACAGATGATAACAAATGCAGGTGGCATAAAATAATGCAGGGAAGAGAATCTGGTATTCACTGATGCCTCCTGTGTGCCTGGGCGCGTCCTAGGAAATGGATTAATGTTATTGCGCATCGGGCTTCCATGGTCTCTGTGGCCTATGTCCCTTCTACTCACTCTCTGATGAGGCAAGGGACTCAGGGGAGTTTGGTGGCTGGCCTGCCTGATCACACTCTGCAGTCTTTCAAAACCTGATTCTAAGCTTATCCCTTCTGGGAACTCTTCCCTGGTATGGGTGCCTGGGTGAATCAGTAGGTTAAGCATCTGATTCTTGGTTTTGGCTCAGGTCATGATCTCACGGTTCATGAGTTCCAGCCCCACATCAGGCTCTGTGCTGACAGTGTGGAGCCTGCATGGGATTCTCTCTCTACCTCTCTCTGCCCCTCCCTTGTTCGCTCTCCCTGTCTCTCTCTCTCTCTCAAAATAAATGAATAAACTTCTAAAAAAAATAAATAAGTAAACAAAACTCTTCTCTGGTAAACTCTTCTTCTGGTAAAACTTCTCCAAGGGTTTACCTTTCCAGGGGTCCCTCTGCCTTCATAGGCACCATTTCTACATGTCTGCTGTACAATTTAAATGAGTTTTTTAATAGCTATTATAATATATTTATTCATGTCCCCTCCTGAACTGAAAATTTTCAAATGCAGGGATATAGCATTTACTTTACTACATTATGAATACAGGAAGGTGATAAAATCAATGTTGAAAAAACCAACCAGCTGACTACTCAGGAGGTGTTTATCTTGGAACATGTGTGTCAGATTTCTCTGTATCCGACTTGAGGGTTTGGAGGCACTAAATGGGTTAATTTCTTGACCCTCCTGCTCATGGACTTGCCAAACCTTGGGGAAGAAAGTTCTTTCAGTAAGGAAGCTCCTGTAATTGGGGGGTGGGGCATGTGAGTCCTTCTTTTCTATATATATAAAATCGGGGGAATTTTCATTATGTTCAAAAGGGACGAGTGAGTGGGGGTGCAGCTCTTCCTTGACAGAAATCTGGGCATTCTGGAGTGTGATGAGCTGGCCCCTTGCTTCCCTGGCACATCTCTTCACCTGGCGTGCAGGGGGCATTAGTTCAGTCAGGCTTCTCAGTTGACAGGGAGTTCCTCATAGGAAGGGGCTGCACCCATTTCCTCTCTGTTCCCAGTGACTGGGAAGCGCCTGGCACACAACAGGTGTTCAATAAATATTTGGTGAATAAATGGGTCAGTTGGGTTTTTTTTTTTAACTTCTTGTGAAGCATTATCCACAGACGCAACCAAGATTGTCTATTTTATGACATGCCCCCACCTTTGATTTCGTCTGCTGGGCCTGTGTTCCTTTGCTTGACTAGTTTAACCATCAGACATGCCCACTATGGGGGATTTAGATCCAGAAAAAAAAGCACAGAGCACTTCTCTAAAGAAAGTGGGATCTCATTTTCTCAGTTATTTTGCCATGAGTTTCCGTTGAAGTCTAATTAAGTAGGTGTTCGTGTATATCTGTTGAACGAATTGATGTATAATTGCAGAGTTAGCCATCAGAGGTTCATGCTTCAAATTTTACATTTTAAGGTGTACAGTAACTTCATAAAAGGTCAGAGTACAAAGTCAAAGATGAACGTCTCCTCCCCACATCCTTCCCTCGGTCCATATCCAAAGAAGAATGTGAATAATTACAAATGTCTCCCCACCCATAGCCCCATTATTTCTCCATATTTCTCTGTCCCACCCACTCCCAGTCAGACACAAATCAAAGAACTGGAATTTGCAAACCCTTCAAGGCCTCATTTGTTTCCCATCTGTTTCCTGCATATGTCTGAACCCCTTAGACTCTTACAAATGTCCGCCTCTCTACCCAAGAGGTGAGTGACAACCTCAGATAAAGCCATTGTGACTTTCCTTTTTCATGCGGCATCTGTCCCATGACTGGATACAGTTGATTTACCTGTAGTAAAAGGGACAGTAACCAGAAAAGAGGATTACAGTACATTCAGAGGCAATCAAGGGAGGAAAATAAACCAAGTGCCAAGAGGGTATTGAATAACAGAGCTATCCACAGGAGTCGAATAAGCTTAGAGAGGACAAAAAGGAGAAAAAAAAACACACAAATTTTCTAGGACAATCCCTATACTTCATAAGTCTCAAACTTCGTCAGGCACTTGATAATTGATTCTCTATTTTAAGTAATTTAACAGATAGACACAGTTTAGTGGGTTTTGTTTATAATTTTGCTCAGGGAGTCCCTGAAAGACTTTTTTATTGACAAAGTCATTCTTTCTTAAGCAACCTAAGCTATGAAAAATGCATATTCTTAATTCCTTCTATTACATATGAATCAGAGTGTAGGTGTATAGGGGGCATTGGAGGAGGGTTGTATAAAGCCACAGGAAATAGGGAATTGCTTTGAACATAAATTGTACTTGAAAATCTGGGGAAGACATTATCTTTTTGTATGAAATAAATGTGCGTTTGTCATATAATATATGAGCATTTTTTGCACAAATATGAAAGATGAACAAGAGACATCGAGTTGTCAACCCTAGTGGCAGCTGCCTGAGATCAACAGATTTCCCCCTCTTTCCCCACCCTAGGAGTCCCCTTTGGTGGTGGGCCTCTAGGCAAAGAGCTGGACAAGGAGCCTCTGCCTTATGTATTGGTACATGGTCAAAAGACTAATTTTTCAATCCTCACCCTTTGTAGTTATCACTTCTATTGTGGAATTTCTTTTTTTTTTTAAGTTTATTTATTTATTTTGAGAGAGACAGAGATAGAGCGTGAAAGGGAGGGGCAGAGAAAGAGCGAGAGAGACAATCCCAAGCAGGCTCTGTACTGTCAGTGCAGAGCCCAATGAGGGGCTCAAACTCATGAAACTGCGAGATTATGACCTGAGCTGAAACCAAGAATCAGACGCTTAACCAACTGAGCCACGCAGTCACCCCTCACTGTGGAATTTCAAAGGGATCTTTTCTTGGGTCCTGCCTCTCTTCTGGCCAACTGTCCAAGCCGGTGATTCTGCTGGTCACCAAGAAAAGCTGATCTAATAAAGCAAATAAAATCAAATGTGTGGTACCTGACTCATTTCTCTTTCTACTTTCCAATTTTTATAGCGCTCCCCCAAAGGATTGCATTCTCTGTAATGAGTCATGGGTGGTAGGTCTGAGAAATTACCATGGCCCAGCTCAAGATGAGCTGGAGAAATGAGACCAGATCCTAAGCAAGTGGTAGTAGAAGGCAGGAAAAGATCAAAATTTAACTTGTAGTATCTTTGTGAAAATTTCATAAAAAGGGTAAACTAAAACTACTTTGAAAGTTTGGGTATGATTGGACCATATGAATGTGAACAACTGGGAAGTTTTCTTTCCCTTCTTCTGCCTTAGTAAAGACCATGTAAAACCATGTAAAATGAAA
Source organism: Puma concolor (assembly GCF_028749965.1). NCBI lineage: Eukaryota > Metazoa > Chordata > Mammalia > Carnivora > Felidae > Puma > Puma concolor. The sequence goes on from NC_141670.1 coordinate 27,739,758, forward strand.
ACTCAGTCTTCAATTTTGAGGCAGAATGGCTTGTTGAAAAGAAGTCAGTTTTGGAGCTAGACACATCTGAGTTCAAATCCTGCCTGTGTCACATACTAACCATGACCAGGGCAAAGTTACTTAGTCTTTCGGATCAACTATGTCCTCATCTGTAAAGCAGGGATAACATATTATCTTTAGGTAAAGGGTTAAAGCAAGTATTTGTAAACTCTCTGGCACATGTTCATCAATTTACTTTGTATTAGTCATCTACTTCTGTGTAACAAATTACCCAAAACATAGTGGCTAAGCATTAATTATCTCATGGTTTTTATGGGTCAGGAATCTGGGTGCTCTGGTTCAGGGTCTCCCCGAGGTTGCAATGAAAGTATTGGCCAGAGCAGTCTCATTTGAAGGCTCAAGCAGGAGAAGATCTGCTTTTAAGCCCACTCATGGGTTGTTGCAGGCTTGGGTTTCTCACTGACTATTGGCCAGAGGTGTCATTTCATTGCCATGTGGGCCTCTCTATATAGGGAAGCTCATAACATGACAAACAAAAGAGCAAGAGAAGGCACGAGAGATGAAGCCATGGTGATTTTGAATTCTAGTCTTAAAACCTTTTTGCAACCTAGTCTTGAAAGTGGTAGCGAGGGGCACCTGGGTGGCTCAGTCGGTTGAGCGTCCGACTTCAGCTCAGGTCATGGTCTCACAGTTCGTGAGTTCAAGCCCCGCGTCAGGCTCTGTGCTAACAAACAGCTCAGAGCCTGGAGCCTACTTCTGATTCTGTATCTCTCTCTCTCCCTCCCCCTCCCCTGCTCATGCTCTGCCTCTCTCTGTCTCTCAAAAATAAATAAATGTTAAAAAAAAAATTAAAAAAGAAAGAGGTAGCTCATTACTTTTGTCCTGGTCTATTCATTAGAAGGGAGTCACAACATCCAGCCTACCCTCAAAGGGAGAGGATTTACACATGAGCATGAATACCAGGAAGCGTGGATCATTAAGGGCTATCTTAAGAGGCTATCCTACTACACTACTGCACTCAACAGATATTTATTTAGAGTTTACTGTTTTCCAGACCACGTCCCTGTGGTATGTACTTTCTTAGCAGCATGAACTGCAATTTTACATGAATTCATGCCTGCCTCCTCTTTTGTAAGCTGCTTGGAAGCAGGTACCATGTCTCATTTTACTCACTTTCACGTTTTGTCACCTAAGCACAATGCCTGGCCAATAGTAGACTCTCAGTAAATATTGGGACTGTGTCCTTTTTGTTCTAAGTGACATACGAAAAAAACCCTGAAAGATCTTGAATGCAGTCTGAGGGTTAGAAGGTAGTGATGCACCAGTGTTAATTTCCTGACTTTGGTGGTTGTACTGTGGTTTTGTAGGGAAATATCCTCGAGTGTAAGAAATATACTACCATTCATGGTTGATGGGACATCATGTTGACAACCTACTCAAGTGATTTAGGGGAAAAGATAAATTTGCAACTTATCTGCGAGTCTCAGATTGTTTCAAAAATCAAGCAAGCAAACAAACAAAAAACTAAAACAAAAACAATGACGCGCATCAATGTGTCTTGAGAGACACAAAGCAATGTACACAAGGCCGGTGGGATGACGTCACCCTCTGCTCCTCCATCTGCTGTTTGCCCCATGTAAAATCATCATCACATCCTTCCTTTTCTACTCACAGACTGTTCCTGGGCTTTGTCTCCTCCGTCACTTTCAATATCACCACATGGTTTAGGTTCTCACTGTCGCTCAACACAACCGAGGCAATGGCCTCCGAGTTGTCCTTCCTGCCTCTGGCGTCCGCTTCTCTTTCTGCTCCACCCTGCCCTCCCTCCCACACCTAACCTGTCACCCATACTGCTGAATAAAGGATTTTTCTAAAACCCAGACCTGCTTGTGCCCTGCTTAAATTCCTGAGTCCTGTCTCCCTCACAGCCAGGGTGCATGGGAGTGGTACAGAGAGAACCAGCTGGGGTGGGTGCTACTTAGCCCTGCCTGTGAGGGATGCCAGCATGTGGAATGAGTGAAGCCTGAAGAAAGTGAAGTCCCAGCTCCTTGTACATCCTTTATTCTGCTTACAGCCTGCCCTTCCACTTCTCCTTCTGCTTACTCCTTTCCTCAGGTATTGAGCGACACTGACCCATTCACCTTCCTGGGAACCCACCAGTCCTTTCCTGCCTCCCTGACTCAGTATCCTTTCTTCAGCTTTCTTCTCTTTGAAAGATTTCTACTCACTCTTTGGGATCCAGCTCAGACGTCACTTCTTCTGAGAATCCTTCCCTGAGGCCCATCACCTACCCCATCAAAGTGAATGTTGCCTGCCTTTGTGCTCATTTGGTATAGTCACTCTCATAATAGCTGTCATCGTTAGGGAATGGTTTGCTTTGTTATATTTGTCCTTCACCAGACTGTGAACTCCTTGAGGGCAGAGAGTGTGTCTTAATGTAGTTTTCACCAGCACAGTGCCTGGCACCTTACTGGTATTCAATAAACATTTGTTGAACAACGAAGTTGATGTTGTGGGGGTTGAGGGGAGCATGCTGTTTGGATGCTCATTGGGCACTTGGTGGTCATTGATGTTAAGACTCTTCCCTCCTGGATGGGAGATTCTGCAACAGCTAGAGATTTGGTGGGTTTGGGACATGCACTGTTATAAGCAAAGTAAGGAAGTTAAAAGCAGGAAATTTTCCTCCCCAGCATTGAGGTTTGCTTTCTTTTCTGAGCAGTTCCGAAGCACCAAAAAACAGCACACTCTTTTTATGCTTTCTCCACATGAAGAAAGACTCTGATAAAGTCTGCTCCAGTTCCCCAACCTCCGCAGAGTCGGAGGAGTCTGTCCAGCTGGGGCCTCAGCTGGGCGGCCAGGGTGTGCACGAGTGGTACAGAGGGAACAAGGTAGGGTGGGAGCTACTTAGCCTGTGGGGGATGCCAGCATATGGAACAAGTGAAGCCAGAAGCTGCGAAGGGGGCCAAAGTCCAAAATGCTGATTGCAGAGACAGGTCCTGAGTCAAACCCAGGGGGAGTGGGGTGATGTTGAACAGCAGCGGAGAGGAGGGAGGGGTGTTAGGAAAGGTTAGCCTCATGATGCAGCTGGCATAGGCCTGGCATGTGAGGGCCAGTGGGGTTGCAGGCATACAAGGGTGGGTTGGTGGATTTGCCTAAGGATTTAGAGTAAGTCCAATGACAGTGAACTGTAAGTAATCAATATGGCCTCTCATACTATCACAAGTATTTATTTTCCCTTGTTTCAAAGCCTCTTTGCTTTTCATGGCATTTCAGTTAGCAGAGAGATGAATCTCAAGGGGGAAAACCTAATGTCATTCTTGGGCTAGAGTAATCAAGTGTATTAGGAACTAAAGCCCTGTTGAACCATGCTAAAAACAGGACTGAAGGTAACACCTAAAGCATTGAGTCAGCCGGCTGAGGACCACTGAGAGTCACCACATAGTCAAAGTCAAATTAATTTCAAAGTTTGTCTAATATAAATGTATGCAATTCAGGTATATCTGTCTTTAAGCTAGCCCAGAAGAAATCAGGGAATGAGTCATTCCATTTACAAAAAAAAAAAAAAAAAAAAAAAGATTCACAATAGAAAATTCTTTTATAGAGCAAGCTGCCCACATGTATTTAAAAAGAGCTGAGAGTTAGAAAAACTGTAATAAACCCCCGAATGACTAGGAGCACATCTATAGAAGTCAATTATACCCATCCCACATGTCCAGGAAAGAGAGGTGAGCCACTCACAGAACCAAACAAGTCAACGATTGAATCTCACAAAGCTAGAGAAGCATTGATTCCAAGCTTATGATTCAAGAGTATAGTTTGACATTTTTAAAAGAAGTCTTCATTTTCTCATTAATTCAATGTTTACTGAGCACCAATGACCTTGTTTTGCACTAAATATATAATTGTGAACAAAATGGAAATAATCCTTACTCTTAACCAAATGTTGTTCTAGTAAGAAAAACAAAATACAAATAAATGGACAAGTGATTTAAAAAGCTGTCAATTGCGATGTATTGTGCAGGAAACAGCAACTTAGCTGAGACTGTGTGTTGGGAAGGTGGTTTGGAGGAGGGAATGGCTTTAGATGGGGTGGCTGGGAAGGCCTCTCTGAGAGGGGTAACATTTGAATGGAAACATGGTTGCTGGTAGAAGGCAGCCGGGTGATGCACAGGAGAGTTCCAGACACAATGAATAGGTCAAAGAAAGGCTTGGCCAGTGTGAACAACAGAAAGGTAACAGAAGAAAGTAGGCCTGGAGCTTAGTGAGTAAGAAGGTATCCTGAGATGTGGTTGAATCAATAGGCCAAAAGGCTAATCATGCAGGATGCTGGGGTTCACTCTAAAGGGTAATGGGGAGCCATTGAAGAGAGTTAAGCAAATGAATGATATGTTTCCATTTAAGAAGGTTACTCCTGATGGCCACAATCAACTGGATCTGGGGAGACCATTTGCACACTATACCAGTTATACAGGCAAGGAATAATGATAACCTGGATCAAGATGGTGGCATTGAACAGGTGGATGAACTTGAGATATGTTTTGGGAACTTAATTGACAAAGTCTTCTCTGGGTTAGGGGTGGGCCTGAGATAAAGGAAAAATCAAGAATGACTTCCAGGCTTCTAAGCTTCTAGACGAGTACCTGGCTGGTGCCATCTCCTGAGATGGGGAAGACGTACAAGAACTACAGCTTTGGGAAAATCAAGAACTCATATGAGATGTTAGATGTTTCTGATATATGCAAGTTGAGATGTCAAATAGACAGATGGATAAATGCATCTGGAGTTTGAAGGTGAGGTCAGCTCTGAAAAGAAAAAAAAATCTGTATATATAACCACATAGACGGTGGTTGGCCTACTTCAGGGCCAATTCACTTACTCTTCAAATATTTGTACATCTTTCTCAAGACAGAATATTAGAGGTGACTTATCTTGACTGCATTGTGAATTATTTTTTTTTTTTTATTTATATATGAAATTTATTGTCAAATTGGTTTCCATACAACACCCAGTGCTCATCCCAAAACGTGCCCTCCTCAGTACCCATCACCCACCCTCTCCTCCCTCCCACCCCCCATCAACCCTCAGTTTGTTCTCAGTTCTCAACAGTCTCTTATGCTTTGGCTCTCTCCCACTCTAACCTCTTTTTTTTTTTTTTTTTTTTTGTTCCCCTCCCCCATGGGTTTCTCCTAAGCTTCTCAGGATCCACATAAGAGTGAAACCATATGGTATCTGTCTTTCTCTGTATGGCTTATTTCACTTAGCATCACACTCTCCAGTTCCATCCACGTTGCTACAAAAGGCCATATTTCATTTTTTCTCATTGCCACGTAGTACTCCATTGTGTATATAAACCACAATTTCTTTATCCATTCATCAGTTGATGGACATTTAGGCTCTTTCCATAATTTGGCTATTGTTGAGAGTGCTGCTATGAACATTGGGGTACAAGTGCCCCTATGCATCAGTACTCCTGTGTCCCTTGGATAAATTCCTAGCAGTGCTATTGCTGGGTCATAGGGTAGGTCTATTTTTAATTTTCTGAGGAACCTCCACACTGCTTTCCAGAGTGGCTGCACCAATTTGCATTCCCACCAACAGTGCAAGAGGGTTCCCGTTTCTCCACATCCTCTCCAGCATCTATAGTCTCCTGATTTGTTCATTTTGGCCACTCTGACTGGCGTGAGGTGATATCTGAGTGTGGTTTTGATTTGTATTTCCCTGATAAGGAGCGACGCTGAACATCTTTTCATGTGCCTGTTGGCCATCCGGATGTCTTCTTTAGAGAAGTGTCTATTCATGTTTTCTGCCCATTTCTTCACTGGGTTATTTGCTTTTCGGGTGTGGAGTTTGGTGAGCTCTTTATAGATTTTGGATACTAGCCCTTTGTCCGATATGTCATTTGCAAATATCTTTTCCCATTCCGTTGGTTGCCTTTTAGTTTTGTTGGTTGTTTCCTTTGCTGTGCAGAAGCTTTTTATCTTCATAAGGTCCCAGGAATTCACTTTTGCTTTTAATTCCCTTGCCTTTGGGGATGTGTCGAGTAAGAGATTGCTACGGCTGAGGTCAGAGAGGTCTTTTCCTGCTTTCTCCTCTAAGGTTTTGATGGTTTCCTGTCTCACATTCAGGTCCTTTATCCATTTTGAGTTTATTTTTGTGAATGGTGTGAGAAAGTGGTCTAGTTTCAACCTTCTGCATGTTGCTGTCCAGTTCTCCCAGCACCATTTGTTAAAGAGACTGTCTTTTTTCCATTGGATGTTCTTTCCTGCTTTGTCAAAGATGAGTTGGCCGTACGTTTGTGGGTCTAGTTCTGGGGTTTCTATTCTATTCCATTGGTCTATGTGTCTGTTTTGGTGCCAATACCATGCTGTCTTGATGATGACAGCTTTGTAGTAGAGGCTAAAGTCTGGGATTGTGATGCCTCCTGCTTTGGTCTTCTTCTTCAAAATTACTTTGGCTATTCGGGGCCTTTTGTGGTTCCATATGAATTTTAGGATTGCTTGTTCTAGTTTCGAGAAGAATGCTGGTGCAATTTTGATTGGGATTGCATTGAATGTGTAGATAGCTTTGGGTAGTATTGACATTTTGACAATATTTATTCTTCCAATCCATGAGCAGGGAATGTCTTTCCATTTCTTTAAATCTTCTTCAATTACCTTCATAAGCTTTCTATAGTTTTCAGCATACAGATCCTTTACATCTTTGGTTAGATTGATTCCTAGGTATTTTATGCTTCTTGGTGCAATTGTGAATGGGATCAGTTTCTTTATTTGTCTTTCTGTTGCTTCATTGTTAGTGTATAAGAATGCAACTGATTTCTGTACATTGATTTTGTATCCTGCAACTTTGCTGAATTCATGTATCAGTTCTAGCAGACTTTTGGTGGAGTCTATCGGATTTTCCATGTATAATATCATGTCATCTGCAAAGAGCGAAAGCTTGACTTCATCTTTGCCAATTTTGATGCCTTTGATTTCCTTTTCTTGTCTGATTGCTGATGCTAGAACTTCCAGCACTATGTTAAACAACAGCGGTGAGAGTGGGCATCCCTGTCGTGTTCCTGATCTCAGGGAAAAAGCTCTCAGTTTTTCCCCGTTGAGGATGATGTTAGCTGTGGGCTTTTCATAAATGGCTTTTATGATCTTTAAGTATGTTCCTTCTATCCCGACTTTCTCAAGAGTTTTTATTAAGAAAGGGTGCTGGATTTTGTCAAAGGCCTTTTCTGCATCGATTGACAGGATCATATGGTTCTTCTCTTTTTTTTTGTTAATGTGATGTATCACGTTGATTGATTTGCGAATGTTGAACCAGCCCTGCATCCCAGGAATGAATCCCACTTGATCATGGTGAATAATTCTTTTTATATGCCGTTGAATTCGATTTGCTAGTATCTTATTGAGAATTTTTGCATCCATATTCATCAGGGATATTGGCCTGTAGTTCTCTTTTTTTACTGGGTCTCTGTCTGGTTTAGGAATCAAAGTAATACTGGCTTCATAGAATGAGTCTGGAAGTTTTCCTTCCCTTTCTATTTCTTGGAATAGCTTGAGAAGGATAGGTATTATCTCTGCTTTAAACGTCTGGTAGAACTCCCCTGGGAAGCCATCTGGTCCTGGACTCTTATTTGTTGGGAGATTTTTGATAACCGATTCAATTTCTTCGCTGGTGATGGGTCTGTTCAAGCTTTCTATTTCCTCCTGATTGAGTTTTGGAAGAGTGTGGGTGTTCAGGAATTTGTCCATTTCTTCCAGGTTGTCCAATTTGTTGGCATATAATTTTTCATAGTATTCCCTGATAATTGTTTGTATCTCTGAGGGATTGGTTGTAATCATTCCATTTTCATTCATGATTTTATCTATTTGGGTCATCTCCCTTTTCTTTTTGAGAAGCCTGGCTAGAGGTTTGTCAATTTTGTTTATTTTTTCAAAAAACCAACTCTTGGTTTCATTGATCTGCTCTACAGTTTTTTTAGATTCTATATTGTTTATTTCTGCTCTGATCTTTATTATTTCTCTTCTTCTGCTGGGTTTAGGCTGCCTTTGCTGTTCTGCTTCTATTTCCTTTAGGTGTGCTGTTAGATTTTGTATTTGGGATTTTTCTTGTTTCTGGAGATAGGCCTGGATTACAATGTATTTTCCTCTCAGGACTGCCTTTGCTGCGTCCCAAAGCGTTTGGATTGTTGTATTTTCATTTTCGTTTGTTTCCATATATTTTTTAATTTCTTCTCTAATTGCCTGGTTGACCCACTCATTCGTGAGTAGGGTGTTCTTTAACCTCCATGCTTTTGGAGGTTTTCCAGACTTTTTTCTGTGGTTGATTTCAAGCTTCATAGTGTTGTGGTCTGAAAGTATGCATGGTATGATTTCAATTCTTGTAAACTTATGAAGGGCTGTTTTGTGACCCAGTATATGATCTATCTTGGAGAATGTTCCATGTGCACTCGAGAAGAAAGTATATTCTGTTGCTTTGGGATGCAGAGTTCTAAATATATCTGTCAAGTCCATCTGATCCAATGTCTCATTCAGGGCCCTTGTTTCTTTATTGATCGTGTGTCTAGATGATCTATCCATTTCTGTAAGTGGGGTGTTAAAGTCCCCTGCAATTACCACATTCTTATCAATAAGGTTGCTTGTGTTTATGAGTAATTGTTTTATATATTTGGGCGCTCCGGTATTCAGCGCATAGACATTTATAATTGTTAGCTCTTCCTGATGGATAGACCCTGTCACTATTATATAATGTCCTTCTTCATCTCTTGTTACAGCCTTTAATTTAAAGTCTAGTTTGTCTGATATAAGGATGGCTACTCCAGCTTTCTTTTGGCTTCCAGTAGCATGATAAATAGTTCTCCATCCCCTCACTCTCAATCTAAAGGTGTCCTCAGGTCTAAAATGAGTCTCTTGTAGACAGCAAATAGATGGGTCTTGTTTTTTTATCCATTCTGATACCCTATGTCTTTTGGTTGGCGCATTTAATCCATTTACATTCAGTGTTATTATAGAAAGATATGGGTTTAGAGTCATTGTGATGTCTGTATGTTTTATGCTTGTAGTGATGTCTCTGGTACTTTGTCTCACAGGGTCCCCCTTAGGATCTCTTGTAGGGCTGGTTTAGTGGTGACAAATTCCTTCAGTTTTTGTTTGTTTGGGAAGACCTTTATCTCTCCTTCGATTCTAAATGACAGACTTGCTGGATAAAGGATTCTCGGCTGCATATTTTTTCTGTCTAGCACACTGAAAATCTCGTGCCAATTCTTTCTGGCCTGCCAAGTTTCAAAAGAGAGATCAGTCACGAGTCTTATAGGTCTCCCTTTATATGTGAGGGCACGTTTACCCCTTGCTGCTTTCAGAATTTTCTCTTTATCCTTGTATTTTGCCAGTTTCACTATGATATGTCGTGCAGAAGATCGATTCAAGTTACGTCTGAAGGGAGTTCTCTGTGCCTCTTGGATTTCAATGCCTTTTTCCTTCCCCACTTCAGGGAAGTTCTCAGCTATTATTTCTTCAAGTACCCCTTCAGCACCTTTCCCTCTCTCTTCCTCCTCTGGGATACCAATGATGCGTATATTATTTCTTTTTAGTGTATCACTTAGTTCTCTAATTTTCCCCTCATATTCCTGGATTTTTTTATCCCTCTTTTTCTCAGCTTCCTCTTTTTCCATAACTTTATCTTCTAGTTCACCTATTCTCTCCTCTGCCTCTTCAATCCGAGCCGTGGTGGTTTCCATTTTGTTATGCATTTCGTTTAAAGCGTTTTTCAGCTCCTCGTGACTGTTCCTTAGTCCCTTGATCTCTGTAGCAAGAGATTCTCTGCTGTCAGCTATACTGTTTTCAAGCCCAGCGATTAATTTTATGACTATTATTCTAAATTCACTTTCTGTTATATTATTTAAATCCTTTTTGATCAGCTCATTAGCTGTTGTTATTTCCTGGAGATTCTTCTGAGGGGAATTCTTCCGCTTGGTCATTTTGGATAGTCCCTGGCGTGGTGAGGACCTGCAGGGCACTTCCCCTGTGCTGTGGTGTATAACTGGAGTTGGTGGGCGGAGCCGCAGTCAGACCTGATGTCTGCTCCCAGCCCACCGCTGGGGCCACAGTCAGACTGGTGCGTGCCTTCTCTTCCCCTCTCCTAGGGGCGGGATTCACTGTGGGGTGGGGTGGTCTGTCTGGGCTACTTGCACACTGCCAGGCTTGTGATGCTGGGGATCTGGCGTCTTAGCTGGGGTGGGTAGGCAAGGTGCACAGGGGCAGGAGGGGCAGGCTTAGCTTGCTTCTCCTTAGGTGATCCACTTCAGGAGGGGCCCTGTGGCAGCAAGAGGGAGTCAGATCCGCTGCCGGAGGTTTGGCTCCGCAGAAGCGCAGAGTTGGGTGTTTGCGCGGAGCGAGCAAGTTCCCTGGCAGGAACTGGTTCTCTTTGGGATTTTGGCTGCGGGATGGGCGGGGGAGATGGCGCTGGCGAGCGCCTTTGTTCCCCACCAAACTGAGCTCTGTCGTCCGGGGGCTCAGCAGCTCTCCTTCCCTTTGTCCTCCAGCCTTCCCGCTTTCCGAGCAGAGCTGTTAACTTATGACTTCCCAGACGCTAAGTCGCGCTTGCTGTCGGAACACAGTCCGTCAGGCCCCTCCGCTTTTTGCAAGCCAGACTCGGGGGCTCTGCTTGGCCGGCGAGCCGCCCCTCCGCCCCGGCTCCCTCCCGCCAGTCCGTGGAGCGCGCACCGCCTCGCCGCCCTTCCTACCCTCTTCCGTGGGCCTCTCGTCTGCGCTTGGCTCCGGCGACTCCGTTCTGCTAATCCTCTGGTGGTTTTCTGGGTTATTTAGGCAGGTGTAGGTGGAATCTAAGTGATCAGCAGGACGCGCGGTGAGCCCAGCGTCCTCCTACGCCGCCATCTTCCTCTTCTACTCCGACTGCATTGTGAATTAAACTGTTTATTGCTTGCAAGGCCTCTTATCTTAGAAAGTACACATTGGTTAGCAATTACTGATTGTGTTCGAAGTGGTAGGAACTCTAGTTAATGTTATCTCATTTAATCCCGGCAATTGTATGAGGCATAGAGGGCAGATATGAATACACTTCAAGGGAAGATTAGGCAGCAGAAGTTGAGAGATGAAGTGGCTTCCCCACAGACACACAGCTGGTGTGTGGCTAAACAGGGAGTGGAACCCAAGCCTCCTGACTCTAGGATCATGTTCCTGCCTTCGTGACTCCTCTCCTCTCCATAACAGTCTCTTCTCTACCATCACTGGACAGCAATTGCTACAGTACTATAATGGTACAGTAGCTGTGAGTTGTAACTTGGTGCAAGTCACTGGACCCCTCCAAGCCTCCATTTCTTTAACTATTGGTGATGGTTAATTTTATGTGTCAAGTTGGTTGAGCCATGTCACTCAGGTATTTGGTCAAACATTATTCTAGATGTAGCTGTGAGGGTGTTTTGGGGGATTAACACTTAAACTGGTCGACTTTGAGTACAACAGCTTTCCCTCCATAAGGCGGGTGGGTCTCATTGAATCAGTTGAAGGCCTGAACAGAACCAAGGATGGATCTCCCCCAAGTAAGAAAAAGCAGCAGACAGCTTGAGCTATAATATCAGCTCTTCCTGGGTCTTCAGTCTGTCAGCCCACCTTGTAAATTTTGAACTTGCAAGCCTCCATAACCAGGTGAGCCAACTCTTCAAAATAAATCTCCTTACATGTGATACATATCCACATGGCATATATGTGTGAATGTGTGTGTGTATCTGTATGTATACTACATGGCATTTCTTTTCCCTTTCTTTTAAAACTGTAGCCATTTTGACTGCTTTTCCCCAGGTCCTCACGTTTGTTAGCCTGCCCCAGTTTTAGGGTTGGTCAGACAACTCAGTCAGAAGGAGGGGTCTAAGGAGGGGTCTTTGAAAGGCCTCCATGCCTCGCCAGCAAATGCCTACGTGGCAAAGAGAGTGCTTTCTCATTTCTGGTTATTTTTCTGTGAAAATGGGTGTTTTGATTATTTATCATGGCATGATGACCCCCAAACTTAGAGGCTTGAAATAACCATTTTATCACCTTTCAGAATGGTGCTGTGGTTGGATTCTTGAGCTCAGCAGTTCTTCTGGTCTCCCTTGGGGTCTCTTGTGCAGATTCAGTCAGATGGAAGCTGGGGCTGGAGTCATGGAAGATTTGGCTGGGATGCTGAGACTGTTGGGTCTCTCTCCCTCTACATGAAACCTCAGGGCCTCTCCCGTCCACATGGCACCTCCAGGTGGTCTGTACATGTGGTTTCTCCAGCAGCATAGCCAAACATCCTACGTGACTCCAGGGTTCCAAAAGTATCAAGAAGGAAGCTGCCAGGTATCCTGAAGGCTTAGGTCCAGAGCTTGTGCAAGGTCACTTCTGCCAAGTTCCATAATTTTGGGTGAGTCCCAGGCCTGGCCCAGATGCCACGTGGGAGGATTTACATGAGGGCGTGAACACTGGGAGATGTAGTTCTTCGGGCACCATCTTTGAAAGTTTACCACAGTGGGAAAACTTAGAACAGACCTCATCTCACCCCCTAAACATCCTTCCTATAAAGATTCTTCTTAATGACTCAGTGCTTTTCTAATATACTTTAGGGGATTTTTAAACAACACTACGGCAAGACAAATAAGAGATCAAATTGACAATAACACCAACAGTCATAGACTGTTAGAGTTAGCCAATTTAGGAAACCAGAATTCTCAACAAAATATTTCTCCCTCTCTCAACCTGCTCAACTCCTTGCTTTGACCACTGTAGAAACTTTCTCTAGAAGTTTCCTCAAGGGTTACTTTTATTCCAGGCTTTGGTGCCCATGCCACCAGATGATAGCCATGCAAATACCAGAACTCTCCTTCAAAACTGGATTCCAATCATTCAAAAATAACTGATATTTACTTTTAGACTTTAGGATGGGCCGTGTATCCCACCTTCTTTAAAAAAAAAAAAATCAACACAAAAATAAGTGAGCAGAAATCTTTTTTTGTCATCATAGGAAATATTTTTAGCTCTTTTAAATCCACAGCAGGGATGTTTTTTGCAAATTTAAACTTAGCATACTTTTATAATAAGTAACAGAGTCACATAGTCATAGTCAAAATTTAACAGTTTCAAAGGGAATTGACTAAGAAATCTCCTTTCCCCAGCCCTGTCCCCCAGATAGATAGTTTCTCTTTTGTCCTTGTTTTTTTCCCCAGAGATAGGCTATATTTCTTCTTCCAGAGACATTATCTGCACATACAAGCAAAGATTCACTCATAGTCTTTTTCTAGTGTTGACACAAATGGAATCACACTCTACACACTACTCTGCATCTTGCTTTTCTTAATAAACAATCTTAAGCATTAGTCTACATCAGTATGTAATTTCCTTATTCTTTCTTTTTTGATAGCTGCCATGAACATTCACTTGTGTGCATGTACAGTAATGTATTTAAATAGTTCCCTTTTTTTCAACGTTTTTATTTTTTTTTATTTTTATTTTTGGGACAGAGAGAGACAGAGCATGAACGGGGGAGGGGCAGAGAGAGAGGGAGACACAGAATCGGAAACAGGCTCCAGGCTCCGAGCCACCAGCCCAGAGCCTGACGCGGGGCTCGAACTCACGGACCGCGAGATCGTGACCTGGCTGAAGTCGGACGCTTAACCGACTGCGCCACCCAGGCGCCCCAAATAGTTCCCTTTTGATGGGCGCTGAATTCTTTCCAATATTTTTCTATTAACAAGGGTACAATACATGAAATTGCATATGCACCATTTCACACCTATGTGAACTTATCTGTGGGATAAATTACTGGAGTTGGGATTTCTGAGCCGAAATCTAATTCGTAACTTGGTAGGTAGCACCAAGTGCTTAAACCATCAGTGCTTAAAGATGCACTGATGTACATTCTCACCAGTGATGCATGATTTGCCTACTATTCCACCCCTGCTAGCTTTTTCTCTTATTTCAGTGTGATTTCATTTTTAATGTCTCTTGTTATGAATGAAATTGATGACCCATTTTTACGCTCAGGTGTCATCTGTATTTTATTTTCTGTGTCTATGTATTTAAATCCTTTCGGTTATGTTAGTTTTCATTTGCAAGAGTTTTTTTATATGCAGGAAGCTAGCCCTTTGACTCTAATACAAGGTGCAATTCTTTCCCCCACACAATCATTTGTCTTTTTACTTTACTTAAAACAGTTTTGCCAGGCAGAAAATTTTATCTTTATTTTTATGTGATCAAATTCATCAGTGTCTGGCTTTCATATATATATATATATATATATTTTTTTTTTTCTTTCTTTTTTTTTTTTTTTAAGTAGGCTTCACACACAGTGTGGAGCCCAACACAGTGCTTGAACTCATGACCCTGGGATCAAGACCTGAGCTGAGATCAAGAGTCAGACACTTAACTAAGTCACCCAGTCAGCCTGCTTTCATACCATTTTTAAAATGATTTCCCACTCTGAAGAGGAAAAACCAATTTGCTTCTTACGTAATTTTATAATTTCATTTGTTACATTTAAGCCTTTGATTTATATTGAATTTATTTTGGTGCAAAATGTGAGGCATAGAATAAACTTAATATTTCTTTTCCAAATACATACCCAGTTGTCTTAACACCATTTAATAAATAACTTCTCTTTACCCCACTTAATTTTGATGACACTACATCTTCATACTTGGCATAGATTGTGTTTTTTTATTGTTGTTTAATTCTTTGATATTTTCTCAAAAGTGTTTTAATATATTTCTTCTTATAGAGCCTACAAGATTCTTATTAAGTTTACTTCCCAATATTTTTCTTTTCTTGGTCATTGTTATTATTGTAAATGGTTAACTTTGCTCCTATTAGAATTTATTGGCAATCTGATGACCTGATCTTCTCATTTGTTTGTTTGCTATTGATTTCTGCACATAAATGTTACACATGTTTCTGGAGGAATGTACTTTCATCCTAATCTTCAGAGAATTCTCGCAATTTTCCAAGGAAAATAAGCAGTTCAAAGTAAAAAATTACCATATGCACATCAGGAAACAAGGTACCAGGAGCATAAACTAGCAGACATAACAGATTACAGGAATAAACCATCAAACTCTTCAGAAATTGAAATTATTAGACACTATATAGAATACTGGGGCACCCGGATGACTCAGTTATCTGAGCATTGGACTTCAGCTCAGGCCATGATCTCGCAATCTGTGAGTTTGGGCCCTGTGGGGGGTTCTATGCTGAAATATGGAAACTGCTTCAGATTATGTGTCTCCCTTTCTCTCTGCCCCTCCCCTGTTCATGCTCTGTATCTCAAAAATAAATAGATGTTTTTTTAAAAAAAAGAATAGTTTATGCTTAATACATTTAGAAAAATAGAAGACACATTTGTAAATATCTGGAGGAGGCAGAAGCTACAAAAACTAACCAAGCAGTTTGGAAAATGAACCAAATATAACCAGAAAAGAAATGAAAATGTAATAATTATAATGCAAAGTGCAATAGATAGATTTAATAATAAATTAGATTCAGCTGAAGAAAAAACTAGCAAACTGGAAAACAGGTCAGCAGAAATTATCCAGAATGCAGGCCAGAAAGACAAAGAGATGAAAAATAATATGTGAGTGGTTAAGAGGTATGAAGGATAGAAAGAAAAAAAGTTAACCTACCTATAACCAGAGTTCCAGAAAAAGAGAAGAGACAGACTAGGGATTGAGGTCATATTTAAAGAGGGGACTGAAAATTTCCCAGAACCAATGAGATAGTAAACTATAGAGTGAAGAATTCCAAAATCCAAAGCAGGTTAGAAAAAATTTTTAAAAAACAAACAAGTTAGATACATCATAGTAAAAAATGCAGTAGAGCAAATGCAAAGAAAAAATACTAAAGGCTTTCAAAGGTGGGGGGGAGATTGCTTTTGAAGGAACAACAATTAAACTGACAGCTAACTTCTCAACAGCAAAAACAGAAGCCTGTAAACAAGTGACTAATATCTTCAGTGTGGTGAAAGACAATAACTGTCAATTCAGAATTCTATACAAGATGAAACTATCTTTCACAGATGAGGGCAAAAGTAAAGACATTTCCAGAAATGAAGTGGAAAGAGTTTGCCACCAGTCATACTTCTCTAAAGGAAACACTAAAGGAGGAACTTTAGGCTGAAAGAAAGTGATCATAATTGGAAGGTCTAAGATGTAAGAAGGAATGAAATATAGATGAGACACATGAATAGATATTTTCGGAAGAAATGTAGCCAACAAAGTTATGAGAAGATATTCAGTATCCTCAAAGATCAGAGAAATAAAAATCAAGACCACAATGAGATAAGATTTTCCACTCATTCCATTGTCAAATATTAGAAAGTGCAGGGCATAACCAAGTGTTGGGGGAGATGTAAATCCTCAGGCTTTATTTTACATTGCTGATGGCACCATCAATGAGAAAACTTCTTAGCAGTATCTCCTAAATTGAACGTTAACCAATTTATGATCCAATAATTCATCCTAGGTTTATACTGAAGAGAAATTCTTGCACATTAACAGGAGACATAGATAGACAATGCTTAAAGAAGCATTATTTAGCAAAAACATGAAAACAGTCTCAAATTCCATTAATAGGAGAATAAACTGTGAGATAGCCACATAAACAGATATTATGTAGCAAGAAAAACAAATAAACTGCAATAATATGTAGCTAATTGGTAAGTTAGGTCTTAAAGGACTACATGCAGGATAACATTCTTTTATAAAAGTTATAAGCAATTGAAATTATATATATATGTGGAATGCATATAGATGCAATAAAACTGTCTACAAAAGAATGACAAACCTGGGATCCAAGGTGATGGCTACCTTGGGTGAGGGGAGACAGGAAGATGAGACGGGGGGAAACTAATGTGGATAGATAAGGCTATAGTCAAGATTCTGGTGTTTGTTTTAGAGAGTAGGTTACAGGTGCTAATTACCTTATTAAAAAATAACCAATTAATTAAGTTAAAGAGCATCACAAAAGGACCGATATGGAGAGAATGCCATGAACCAAAGATTATGTTTAATCCAATTCTGTACACCTAAGGTCCACAGAAAGAAAAGTTAAATTAAAACACAGGCTAAGGGTCAGAGAGTGGAAAGCAAAGTTAGGGTTTTGTAAGGACAGCAACAGAGTGTGTGTCTTCCCAGCTAGTAGAAAAAAAGCAGTATGATGAAAAGAGAATCAAACACGAAAGGGCAGAAATGAAACGTCGCAAGAAGGAAGGCTATTATGGCAAACGGACAGAAATCCAAACACATCAATAGTTACATGAAGTGTGAAGGAAAAAATGCATTAGTTAAAAAAAAAAAATTGTAGAGTGGATAAAGTAAAATGGGGTCACTACTCAGAATTTAAAAACTGCTGAAACTAGACAAGATGGTAACAGAAAAGAATGATCCATGTATAAACTAATGAGGAAGGAAACTGTGCAATTGGCAACACATCTTACCTCTAGACTTCACTTTGAAAAGTCCCACCCTATATAAAGTCTCTGCACATCTACCTGTGGTTGCATCCCAGCCCCCGCCCCAGCCATAGGAACAGCTTCATGGGTCTTGGCTGACTGCACACACTTATGCCTGGCTTGGCAAGTGAGAAAAACTTGCAACAATCATAAACATTTTTTTAAAAACAATTTTTTTTATGTTTATTTATTTTTGAGAGAGAGAGAGACAGAGCTCAAGCGGGAGAGGGGTAGAGAGAGAGGGAGGCACAGAATCTGAAGCGGGCTCTAGGCTCTGAGCTGTCAGTGCAGAGCCCCTGACATGGGGCTTGGACTTGGTGAACCATGAGATCATGACCTGAGCCGAACTCAGACGCTTAACCCGATTGAGCCACACAGGCACCCCTCATACACATTCTTTCTGAGCAGAGTTTAGTTCAGCATCCTTTGATAAGGAGAGCAAGGGAAGGTGTTGGCTTATTTCAGACTATGGGGGAAAATTGTATGTGTGTAGATGCTTAACAATCCAAGCACAAATGTTCAGTACGCGGACAGTTGTATATGACTGAGTAGGTATATACTGGATGCTGTGGTTACCCCCCGACGCCCTCTTCAGGATCAAGGCACTTATTTCCCCAGATTCCATGCACATGAGATGCTGTTGGCTTACAGCTGAGTCCCTCCCCAAACCTTGTCCTCTGCCAATGGTTGTCCGGCTCCCTGGGGGTCAAAGTGCAGGCATCAAGGGGCCAGCCCTCTTGCCTCAATCCAGGATCCCTCTGAAGAGCCATGCAAGTTTCAGAGTTCCTTGTGGCATCAGCTGAGCCCCCTCGTGCAAGAAAATTGCCGTTCAACTTTCCCCTCTGCCCAATCCAGCTCCCTCCCTCTCTTATGGGCATTGCTGAGAGCACTCCTACTCTCTTAAGACTCCAAATGGTCTAACACCAACTGCAGTGTAATTCCAATGCTAGCCACTTGGAGTTAATAGAGACCCCAACAGGTTGAGGCCAAACTCCTCCCCATGACTCCCTCACTGCAAGCCTCCCATGATGCAGCTCTTGGAGTCTCTAGGCCATCCACACTTCTGATCAGCTGGCCACAAACTCGGGGTTCTCATGAACACCTCAGTTTTGGTCATTTACTAGAATGACTCCCAGAACCCAGGAAGTCACTCTTATTATTACAGTTTCCTTATAAAAAATACACCTGAGGAGGACCAGCCAAATGAAGAGACGCATGGGGTTAGGTCTGGGAGGGAACACAATTTCTTTGCCCTCTCCTCATGAAATCAGGGTGCATCACCCTCCCGGCATATGGATGTATGATTTATAATGGATGATTACCAATCAGGAAGCTCTACTGAGCCTCAGGGCCAGAGTATTGTTAGGGAGTTTCATTACATTGCCCTGATTGATGAAATCCTTGGGCAGGAAATCATTCCCACCCCCACCCCCCCTCCTTGGAGGTCTGGCTAGCTCAGAATCCCAGCCTCCCAATCCTGTGGTTGGTCTTTCTGGTGACCATCCAGAAGCTAGCTAGGGGCCCATCCAGAGTCACCTTATTAGCATAACAAAGACAGTTCTATCACTCCGGAAATTCCAAGCGTTTTTGAAGCTTTGTGCCAAGAATCTGGGGCAAAGACCAGATAAATTTCTATAACAACTCCCTAAAAACACTCGTGCACACAAATCGCTTGTCTTAGAGCCCGTTTCCAGAAAACCTAACCTAAGAGAGTTTTTGCCAGGATTGGTTCTAGAAAATGCAAGAGCTCTTTGAGTTCCTGACATGTGCTATGGAAAGATGGAGCACCCAAGGACTGGGTTAGGCTCCCCCCACACAGCCAGGGTTAGTATCTGGGCTACCTGATGTAGTACCTGCTGCTGGTGGCCTGGGGGCACTGTTCCAGCTTGGGGTTACTTCCACGTAAAATAGCTTCTGGACCTGGGATGGTCCTGAGTGCTTTTGTTTCAACTCTAACTATAATACTAAAGGAAAGGAGTACTGGGCTTTTGTCCCTGTCTGTTTATATATGAGGAAAGGGGCACCTGGGAGGCTCAGTCGGTTAAGCATCCAACTTCGGCTCAGGTCATGATCTCATGGTTCGTGAGTTCGGGCCCCGTGTTGGGCCCTGTGCTGACAGTTCGGAGCCCAGGGCCTGCTTCAGCTTCTGTGTGTGTGTGTGTGTGTGTGTGTGTGTGTGTGTGTCTCTTTCTCTCTCTCTCTCTGCCCCTCCCCCGCTCACACTCTGTCTCTCAAGAATAAATAAATATTAAAAAATTATATATGAGGAAAAACAGAGAAGCAGGTAAGGTAGTTTCTGATTCGTGCCCCTTCTTCCCCCCCCCCCCCCCCCACCTTACCAGCAGCCACTTATCTGAGGGTGTCTGGAAATCCTGTAAATTCAGTTTTGGTATGTGAGCATGTTTCAGATTCCGGTCCCATTGAATGTGTATTACTCTTCACCCAGCTCTCCAAGCCAGACTTCCCTACATTGCCACCTGGGGCACCCAACTCACACTGTACCCAAATGTCCAGACATCTCAGTCTCAACATGTCCAAAAAAGCTACACCTTCTCCACAGAAAAGTCCTTCCCTTTTCTCTACTATCATCTACACAATTGTCTCAGCCAGAACCCTGGTGTAGCTTTGGTGTCACTCTTGGCTTCTATCTCTCTCACCTCCTGTGTCCATCCATCACCCTGACTTGTCAGTTTCACCTCCTGAGTATGCTTCTCCCATCTCAGCCACCACTGCTGTAATGGTAGCCTTCCTCATCGCTCCCTCTCAGGCTGGAAGAAAACACCTCACGTGTGTGCCTTCCACAACGTTTGTCTTCTTAAATCCTTTCTCTATACAGACTTCAGAGTGAGGCACTTAAATTACAGATCCAACAGTTTCCCATTCACCTTTATTTTCTCCATTAAAAAATTATAAAATAGTGAATGCTTTCCCAAAGAGTCAAATAATAAAGGTATAATAAAGAGATATATAGATATAGATATAGACATATACCTTTATATATTATATATATACACCTTCATATATAATAATTTCATCCCCTATATATATAATAAAGGTATATATATTCTTATATAATAAGAAAAGTCTGTAATATTTTCCCCCTTTAAAAAAATTTTTTTTTAGTGTTTATTTTTAAAAGAGAGAGAGAAACAGAGCACGAGGTAGGGAGGAGCAGAGAGAGAGGAAGATACAGAATCCGAAGCAGGCTCTAGGCTCCGAGCTATCAGCACAGAGCCTGATACGGGGCTCAAACCCACTTGCTATGAGATCATCACCTGAGCCGAAGTTGGCCACTTAACCGACTGAGCCACCAGGAGCCCCATATTTTCCCCCTTTTCTATCCAGCACCCATCTCCTCTCTTTTCTTCTAAGAATTGCCCTCCCTCCAACACCCTGAATAAAGTTGGCACCCCCTCCCAGGAGCTGCCATTTTCTCAGGCCATAGTTAATTGGTTCCCATTGAGAGTTTTGTCCTATAGTTTTAGACTCAGGGTCCAAATATCTTGTTGACCTCTCTCTATGGCTGGAGATATAAGATGTCAAATTTGTTAAATTTGATGGCCACACATCTTGCTTTGATGAGAAGCTGATGCAGCCAGTAAGAAGAGAAAGAAATAAAGATGAAGTGATACATACAAAGATAAGCAAAATGGAAAGAAAGAATTCTGTGTTGTCATTGTTTCCTCACACAAATGGATCATGCCATACAAGTTTTTCTACCATTTCTTTTTTGTTTCACAATATATCTTGGAGATCTTTCCATTTCATTTGTCATGACGGTACTTTGTTCTTTTAATGGCTGCCTGATATGTAATAGTCTCAATGTTCCACGGGTTAGTTACCTATTTCTAACCAATATGTGGGTTGTTCTCGATCTCTTGCTGTTACACAGAATGCTATAATAAATGTCCTCGTACAAATACATTGTTTTTAGAAGAGAATCTTAAAAAGGGAATAATTACACCCATTTTCTCAAACTCCCTAGTATTTCCAAGATAAAACTCATAGTTCCTAAAAGGGCAGACCCTACTACGACCTCCATTTCTCACCCCTCCCCTATTCTCTAGCAATGCAAATCACTTGAGGCTTGTAGCTCATATACCATGCTTTTTCTTACTCTGTGCCTTTCTTTGTTCTTGCTGTACCTGGAATGCCCTCTCCATCTCTCTCTGCTTAGTTCATTCCTATTCATTCTTTTTTTTTTTTTTTTTAATTTTTTTTTTCAACGTTTATTTATTTTTGGGACAGAGAGAGACAGAGCATGAACGGGCGAGGGGCAGAGAGAGAGGGAGACACAGAATCGGAAACAGGCTCCAGGCTCTGAGCCATCAGCCCAGAGCCTGACGCGGGGCTCGAACTCACGGACTGCGAGATCATGACCTGGCTGAAGTCGGACGCTTAACCGACTGCGCCACCCAGGCGCCCCTCATTCCTATTCATTCTTTATCACTCAGTTCAGGTGTCAGTCCCTCCAGGGAACTATTCCACACCACTTTCATCATTGCATGTGCCACATGGTATCTGATTTATTTATTAATATACCTGTGTTGGATACTGGATTATGAATTCCTCCAGGTCAGTGCCTTATAGTTTTTAGATCTGAGGTGCTGAGCACAGTGTCTAGAACACAGCATGTGGTCAGTTTCAATGGAATGAATGAAGGTCTACATTCATAGATTTATCAAGCTCCTACACACTCACTTAACATAGATGTTTGCTCCTCTTGAAAGGTAATGGATCTAGTAGGTTTCTTTTTCTGTAATCAATAATCCCAACACCACAAACACACATATACTTACACACACACATACACCTAGATTACTGCACTGTTCTAGTTGTGTATTTTCTTCTGGTTGTTTAGTTAATTGCCTTAGTTAAGGTGTTCATTCTTAAAGACCATAATAATGGTAATGATAGCTATCATTTATGGTGTCCCTTACTTGTTTGAAGCCCTGTAATAAATGATTTCTCAGGATATCTCCAAACTTTGTGGTTCTGAAGGGTAGGCACTATTATATCCAACTCACAAATACTGAGAGCAAGAGGTTAATATCTCACCCAGAATCATATAGGATAAAAAAATCCAGTCCTGGAAACTGTATCTGTAAGAACTGAAAGTTCATTCTCTTTTCCTAACCAGGCTCTTTCAGAGTGGTTTTAATCGGTAAAAGGGGCTGTTGACTCAGGCTCCCTGGTGTCAGATCAAGACTCACAAATTTAAACCTACCTGGGAATTGCAAACACACTTTCGTTTATTGCTGCTATCATCAAAAAAGAAGCTTTTACTTAAATATTAAGGTTTGGGGTAGAAACATAAATAAAAACAGCTAATGAATATTCCAATTGTTCTTCTGACCCCCTCTTACATTAACCTGCATTAAATTTTTAGCTGGATCATGTTCCCCAAGTGCTCTCATTACACTTTACATATGTTACTTCTAATTTCAATAATAAGCTATTTCCAACAATAACTGCCTATGGTTATATGTTACCCCTAAGGAATGCCTAATGTTCAGTATCAGCAAAATGCACACAAAGTCACCCCTGGGATTGCTTGGATTTTTCTTTCCACAATTAAGATTTAATAAGTTGCAGTGATACACTAAATGACACCCATTTCAAAAGGGATTTTGAAAGTATATGAATCCAAGAAGTGTATTTTGAGGTGGTACAAAATGATTTCAATGATTAGGCATCCTGGCTTTGGAGGTGAGCAAAGGTGCCATCTAGCAAGTTCTGTGATCTTGAGCAAATTACTTAACTTCTCTGAGTCTCAGTTTCTCTTCTGAATCAATGTGAGGGATTTTGTTTGTTAATATAAGGGCAACTTCTCAGGTTCAGAAAAGTCTACTTTTTGCTATTTGAAATTTTAATTAATAATTTATTTATAATGCATATTTGAAAACCTAGCTTTCCTTAGTCCTTGAATTTAACTTAAAATTATAATTTTATATCCAAATATGGAAAATTTCAGCAATCACTTTTAAGATGGCCTTCGATTAATGTTTAATCAACTCCAAGTTGAACAGACAAAACTTCTTCAATCAGTACCATTTACAACTTAGTTAATTAAACACCTTAAACTCTATTTTATAAATTTAATATATTGAGTCTTCTTTTTAAGACCTTCAAGTATCTGCCTTTCTAGCCAAAATCTTTCTAAGAACTCAATTCTTGTAAATTTAATAAGTAAAATATAATGAATTTCAAGTTATGTTAAACATTGTAAACACTAAACACACAAAGATTTCAATTTTCTTAAACCTAACATGAAGGTAATAGTACTATGGATTTTTTAATTTCATCCCCTCTAAACTCAATTCTAAACCTTCCTGGAGTTAAAAGATTCTTGGCCTCATGAGTAAGAGTCCCAGACAAATGTAGTAACTGTCATAAGAGAATTGAGGTTACTCTCTCCAGCAAGTAAAAGACCAACAACTAGAGATCCAAGACCAGGAAAAGAAATCTGGCAGTTTTGTATATCCAGGAAAGCTCTCCCCAACAGACACATGCATTCATTTCTATGGTTGCAACATTAAAGGACGCAAAGTCCTTACTCCTCAAGTAGAGTTGATTTTACCAATGTCTTCTGAGGGCAAAGTACACTGTCACCTAATTATTTCATCTACATTCACCTAAACTGTTTGGGTCTAACTTCTTTCAATAATCTTTACTGTTAATCTCTATAATAATCTCTTTACTATATGCTTGAATTCTGCTTTCATTTTTATTTTTATTTATTTATTTATTTTATCTTAGCCATCCTGTTTGACAGGGCACAAGGCCTTTGGTTGGATGCTACATATCTCCCATACTTTTTTCTGGTTCTTTAGTCATGACACCAAAGTCATGCTAATAGTAATCTGATAATTTCAGCACCCCCTCCATAAGGCTATTGTGAGGATGAAATAAACTCAGTGAATACTAAAAGACTCAGCACATTGTCCAGAACATTGTGCAGAATAGCACTTAACAAGCTATTATTATTTGGGGGTGTTTCACTACAAAAGCTTTTATCCAGTTGTTGAATTTTAGTTAAAACAGCATATAATGAGTATAATGCTAAATGAAATAAGTCCATCAGAGAAAGATAAATAACATATGATTTCACTCATATGTGGAATTTAAGAAAAAACAAACAAGCAAAGGGCGGGGGGGACAGAGAGAGACAAACCAAGAAACAGACTCATAACTACAGAAAACAAACTGATGGTTACCAGAGAGAACATGGGTGGGGGGGGGGGGGGTGAAACAGGTGATGGGGATTCAGGAGTGTACTTGTGGTGATGAGCACCGGGTGATGTATGGAGGTGTTGAATCACTAAGTTGTACACCTGAAACTAATGTAATACTGTATGTTAACTACACTGGAATTAAAATTAAAAACTTAATAAAAGAACATATAATAGAATGACATATCATTGTAGTTGGAAAAAATCATATCATCCATTTCCTGCCAGAGTCTCCTAAAGCAGTAGTAAAAAGATGCTTACAACAGCATAATCTTATAAGCACAGAATTTTTTTTAAGTAGAAGAGATAATAGTTCAGGAATTGAGAAAAAACAAGCAAGCAAACAAAAACCTGAATACTAAGCAAGTGTTGGTAAAACCTGAGAAGCAATTCAATTTGCACTAAAGATCCCTGAAAAGGCTCAAGAACTGGTAGCGATAGTTTTCTCTAGAAGTTGGAGTGGGGGGGGGGGGGGGTTGGAAGAAGGATTAATTGAAAATCCTCTTTGAGAAACACTTAGACCCTTAGGTCATCTCCTATTCTATACAGATGGATAAAAGTCTTCTCCTTTCTCCCTCCTTCTCCTGACAGAAGACCAACTGATTATTCTCTCAAGAGGTAAAACACAGGGCTGCTGAATGGGAGTATCAGCTACAGTTGAAGGAATGGGTGCCTTATTGAAATAGAGAGATTAACAAAATGTACATACAATATGATACAAATAACGAGAGCCTGTCTTAGACATCTTACCCTCCTACCTTCTCTGGGGAAACCGACCAACTCAAAAACAGGCCTAAAGATTTTTACATCTGAGATTGATAACACCCACTCAACAAGCATAGAGCTTCTAATCAGCTCTTAGTGCTGAGTGGGCAGTCATTTAAAGAAAACCTCTAATCTGAAGTTCAAAGACCAGCATAACAGAAAAAAATTCTGCAGGCAGAGGAAAATATCAGAAAAATATCATTAATATCTTCATAGGAAAACATCTTTTAAACAATCAGAATGAAATTGTTTCTGTCAAAAAAAAAAAAGGGAATAGCATAAAGAACTTGTGGACTGCCTCGGTGGCCCAGTCAGTGAACATCCAGCTCTTGGTTTTGGCTCTGTTCGTGACCTCACATTTCGTGAGACTGAGTCCCATGTCAGGCTCTGCGCTGGCAGTGTGGAGCCTGCTTGGGATTCTCTCTCTCTCTGCCCTCCCCCCTCTCAAAATAAATAAATAAACATTTTTAAGAAAGATTCTCTCTTTCCTCCTACCTTCCCCCTTACTTATGCGTGTACACACACTCTCTCTCTCTCTAAAACATTTTTTAAAAAAAAGAAAAGAAAGAAAAGAAAAGAACTTGTAAAGGTTAAAAATAGGAAAATGTACAACCCAATAGAAGTTTGGAAGATAAAAGTGAAAAAAACCTAGGGATTAGTTCTCATAAAAATAAAGGAATAAACCAGTGAATTGGAAGCAATAGAATTCAGGTAAAAGAGGAGCCAACAGAAAAGACATGATGGAAATCCCTAAGATGATACCGAAAATATCCCAACACAACAGTTATGCAGCAGGCTTGGAAGGCAGCCAGTTGAGATTCAAGCAGATCAAATTGCTCACAAGAGGTTTTTTTTCCAGAAACAAAAAATGAAAATTAATGAAATATCAAATGTTCTGAACATATGGTGAGGAGATTTGCACAAATGGGATATAGAGTTGGGGCAAGTATTTAGAAAATAAAGCACTTGTCACTTCAAGGAAGATGGAAATCTCTACAGAAAAGACAAAGCTGTCCTGATATATATACTATAAAACACAGCTATGAAAAGCAAGGTAATATTCTCATCAGAACACAAGAGAGCTGAAGAACTAGAGGTATGGGTGGGTTCTGAAAGTCAGGATGAGACACGAGTAGACGTGAAAATGACTGGTTTAAGGTTAGGTCTCCAGATCCGCTCACTCATCCTGTGTATTCAGGTAGCATCCCTTCTCCCAACCCGGCCTGTGCTGGAGGTGCATCCTGAGAAAGTGATCCAGAGAGACTAAACTTCGGGTCATCAAGACAGCCGAGAGGAAGAGCAAGGAAAGGAGCGAAACAAAGGGTCAGCCAAAAGTCCCTATACTGAATGGTGAGACACTCAACCCCAAGTCCCTCCACCACCCACCTCTCTTGATCAGTTCCCGGATGCTGGCAGCCAGGTCTATATCCACACCACATAGGAGATTAGCTATTTCTCCTCTGAGAAGGAAATACATAGAGATATTGACATGTCTACATTCCCTTAAGAAATGGGTAGTGTGCCCAAGAGCAAAACCCACTAGTCAGCAAGCTACACCAACACAGCATTTGTATGCCTTGTTCTTTTCTTTTTTTAAGTTTATTTATTTATTTTTAGAGAGTGTGAGCAGGGGAGGGACAAAGAGACAGAAGGGGAGAGAGAACCCCATGTAGGCTCTGCAATGTAAGCATGTAGCCTGATGTGCAGCTCGAACCCACAAACCGTGAGATTATGACCTGAGCTGAAACCAAGAGTTGGACACTTAAGTGACTGAGCCACGACAGGTACTCCTTTATGCCTTGTTCTAATTACGAATCAACTAAGAACTAAGAACAGCTAGGAACAAAACAGACATTTGATGAAAACTTGTACCTGAAAAGAGACCAAAATATTTTAAGCCAGAAAAATAGAACTTGGAATAAAAGAGGCACTTTTGAAAGACAAAACAAAACAAAGAAAAAAAACCAGAGAGAAACTCAAAGGAATTGAAAAAAAGACCCTAAAATACCCATTAAGAAAGAAAGATATTTCATCCATTAAAAGGAAAAAATACTATTAAAGTTATCATTTCTTTTTATATTAAAAATATGATAGCAAAATTAAAAAGAGAGAGAAAGAGAAGGTTTGGAAGATAAAGTTGATGAAAACTCCCAGCAAGTAGATCGCAAAGACCAAGAGAGGTAAAAGAAGGGAAATGAAAAGAGAAAACCTGGTCAAACAACCAAATACACAAAGTGCTATAGAAAGGAGAACAGAAAAAAATGAAACAGAAAAGTATGAAGAAAATAAGAGAAGAAACCCAGAAATTCAAATTGCCCATGGAAATAGTTCATCAGAGCATTTCATCACAAAACTTCAGAAATTTGCAGATAAAGAGGATCCTGAAAGCTTCAAAACAGGAAAAAAGAAAAATAGGTCTTAGCATAGAATAGGGCTTTTCCACACCAATATTTCTAGGTCTGCTAGGGAGCAGAGAGGAAATTTCTTCAAAATTCAGAGAGATACTGATTTCTAAATTAGAATTCTATAGTCAGGCAAGCTATCAGCCAACAACATTTTCAAATATGCAAGGACTGAAAAAATTGACCTCCCACACTCTGTTTCTCAGACAGTGATTGGGGCCATGTGACACCAAAACAAGAGAATGAACCAAGAAAAAAGAAGACAAAGAACTGAGGCAAAAGATTGAGTGTGGGAAGAGGTGAACTAAAGTCCCTGGCTGTCAGCTGTGCCCCAGAGATGGCATAACCATTCCAGAGCGGAACAGTAGAGAGGGCTCCATGAGGAAAGGAGCCAATAGGATTCTTGATGTGTTCTGCATGTAGAAAATACTAAGATTGGGTAGGTTTTTGTAATTCTGATAATGAGTTCATTAGACCCTATGAAAATCTGGGCTCTTGGTTTTCATTTACTAAACTTTCTATATTCCTATCACTAACCATTAAGTCCAGGAGAAACAAAAAGGTGTAAAAGGAGGGAACTGTGATTCAGTAATGAACAAAGGTTATATAGTTAACATGATGTGAGCAAGCATAAATATCAACAAAAATTGATAGACCTATGTCAGAAAGATAGAGGGAGGTATGAATGTAAGAGCAGTGAGAGCTTCAAGGACAACAGGGAAATAGGAGAGCTTGGTTTCCTCCTTCCATAAAAACAATTCAGGCTTTGACCTCTCATTAGGATGTAGAAAGCTGTAAGAGACCACTACATCAACCTACCAGTGAATAAGTTGGATAAGCTACAAAATCATAGTTTCACTGAACACATTAGAAGGCTGAGGGAATCTAAAGTAAAAATCAGAAAGTAATAAGACCTTTGGAGGACTGAAGAGACTCATGCTTGCTTTCGTTCCCGATGGAGCATCAGGAGACACAACCCACCATAAACAAGAGGAGGAAAAAGTAGGATGAATTGTTAGCAATTAATGGTCATGGATGGGTTGCTGTAATAGATTTGAAACGTGATGATCCATCCCCAGTTGAAGGCAAGGCGGGAGCTCTGAAAGAAATTGCCTCAGAGGCATGTAAGTCTTCTCTAAGGGCAAAGAAGCAGCTGCTGAAGGCTGGGGCTGGGGAATGAGAAACCCACTTTAAATGTAATGACCCGCAAAGGCTAATAATAAAAGGCTGAGAAAAGATACCCTGCTAATGCAAAACAAAAGAAAGCTGGAGTTGTCATATTAATATCAGATGAAATAGATTTCAGAACAAAGAATTATTCCCCAGGGATTTAAAAAGCCATATGATAATGATTAAGGAGTGAATCTGTCAAGATACTATACCATTCCTAAATGTTTATGTGCTTAAAAACAGAGCTGCACATGAAGCAAAAACTAACACAATTTCCACTTACAGGGGGAACAGACAAGCCCATAACTATAGTCAGCGATTTCAACACCTGTCTCTCAAAAAGTGATAGAACAAGTAGAGACAAAGTCAGTAAGGATAGAAAACATCTGAACAGCAACATCAACCAACTTGACCTAATTGACATTTACAAAACACTCTACTACTAAATAGCAGAATATGCGTTGTGTTCAAATACACGTGGAACTTTTCCCAGGATAGACCTTATTTAGGGCCGTTAACATATCTCAGTAAATATAAGAGATTTAAACTATCCAGGTCTCTTCTCTAACCACAAAATAATTAAATTAGAAATCAATAATGAAAAAATGTCTGGAAAAATCCCCAATTGTTTGGAAACAATAACATACCTCAAAATAACCTATACACCAAAAATAAATAAAAAAGGAAATTCAGAGGTATTTTGTAATATAATGGAAACATAATACAACAAAATTTGTGGGGTACACCTAAAACAGTGTTTTTTAAAAACTTTTATAGCTTTAGATGCTTATATTAGAAAAATAGAAACTCAGTGTTCTGAGCTTCTACCATAAAAAAATAAAATAAGAAGAACAAATTAAGCCTAAAGAAAGAAGAGGGGAAATAATATGCAGAAATCAATGAAATAGAAAATAGACAATAGAGAAAACCCAACAAAGTAGTTTTAAGTTAATACAGTTGATAAACTCATAGCTAGACTAATCAAGAAAAAAAGTGAAAATTACCTATATCAGGAATGAAAAAGAGGATATTTAAAGGCTAATAAGTAGATATTAGGAATAATTTCATACCAATAATTTCAGTAATTAGAGGAAAATAATAAATTTCTTGAAAACCACAGCTTACCAAAGGGATACTAGAAGAAATAAAAACTATAAAGAATTCTATACCTGCTAAAGAAATTGGATTGATAATAAAATATCTCCTCACAGACAACATCTGGACTCAAATGGCTTCACTGGTAAATTCTATCATTTATGGAAGAAATAATTATACAACTTATTTCAGAAATTAAAGGAAATGGGAGAATACTCCCCAACACAGTTTAGGAGGCCAGTAGAATACTGATAGCAACACCTGACAAAGCTATTACGTGGAATGAAAACCAAAGACCAATATTATATGGATATAAACACAAAAAAAATCTTTCAGAATATTAACAGTTCAAGTCCAGAATATTTTAAAACAATCATACATTATGGCCCAAGGGTTAGTTTAATATTCTAAAATTAATAATGTAATTCACCATATCAACAGACCAAAAATAGAGAAACCATAAGATCATCTTAATAGATACAGGGAAAAAATTGACAAAATTTAATACCCATTGTTAAAACAAATAAACAGGGGCGCCTGGGTGGCTCAGTCGATTAAGCATCCGACTTCAGCTCAGGTCATGATCTCACAGTCTGTGAGTTCGAGCCCCGCGTTGGGCTCTGTGCAGACAGCTCAGAGCCTGGAGCCTGCCACGGATTCTGTGTCTCCTTCTCTCTCTGCCCCTCCCCTGCTCATGCTCTGTCTCTCTCTGTCTCAAAAATAAATAAAAACATTAAAAGAAACAAATAAACAAATACAGTTCAGCAAACTAGGAATAGAGGGAAACTTCCTCAGCTTGCTAAAGGGAATCTATAAAGCTCTGCAATTAACATTATATTTCATGATTCAGGAAAGAACATAATTGTACCCCAAAGAGCAAGAATAAGGCAAAGTCCTTTCAACATCATAGAGGAAGCCCTAACCAGTGAAATAAGCCAGGAATAAAAGAAAAAGGTGTAAAGATTGTAAAGGAAGAAGCAAATCTGTCTTTACTGTGATATCAATAGATAATTCCTAAAATTAAAAAAAAAAAAAATACTGTATTCCTGAAAAATACAGATATAAATTCAGGGAAAAGTTAAGACATGAAATGATTCAGGAGTGGGGAATATGTTGGGAATAATGTACTGCTTTTTGCTTTATATGCTTTGTAGTGTTTTTGATTTTTTAAAACTCTATTTTACTTTTATAAAAAACATAAATTAAATTAAAAAGAAAAAGAGAAAAAAGCATCAGTAAGCATTGAGTACATTTATTCAACTCCAACTATTTCTTCAAAGATAATTTCTTTATTTAATAAAGACTTTTCCCCGGACTATTCCCTTAGTAAATTAAAGTGTTGGCTGAGCTTTCCCCTCTTTGAAAACAAAAGCTTGTGAAATCCAGAAGTACTTAAAAATGCAAGCATATTTTCATTTATTAATAGACTGCAATCAAGGCTTGAAATAAAAATAAAAATGTAAATTTCAGGCATAATTAATGAGCTTTAAAATTGTTTTTCCCATGACAAGAATTATTTTTGGCTCTCAGCCCAAGGGCAAGCATCTATGC
Source organism: Puma concolor (assembly GCF_028749965.1). Lineage (NCBI taxonomy): Eukaryota > Metazoa > Chordata > Mammalia > Carnivora > Felidae > Puma > Puma concolor. The sequence continues at coordinate 27,771,433 of NC_141670.1, forward strand.
TACCATGAAGTTTGTCAATAGTGCCTACGTACGTATATGAACATATGTTTTCCTGGTTATTTGAATAAATATCTACATATCTATATGTATATATTTATGCCCATCAGCTAAACATTTGGCAAAAAGACAATTTGCTGCTATTTACAGTTTTTGCAATTTATTATGTTTTTAATTTTTTTAAATGTTTACTCATTTTTGAAAGAGAGAGACAGAATGCAAGCCAGGGAGGGACAGAGAGGGAGGGAGACACAGAATCCAAAGCAGGCTTCAGGCTCTGACTTGTCAGCACAGAGCCAGATGTGGGGCTCCAACCCATGAACTGTGAGATCATGACCTGAGCCGAAGTCGGACGCTTAACTGATTGAGCCATCCAAGTGCCCCGAAGTTTGTTTTAAAAACTTCATCCAACCAGAAAAATAAGACATTGGCTTTACATTTATGCACTTTTTGTATCCATCCATTCTCTCTTTTCATTCACGCATGTCAAATGGACAGAGACAGTTCAAGCATCTTTCTGGGCACAGACATTAAGTTCATTCAATATCAGGCCAGAGGCAAAGTCAAGGAAAAAGAAGAAATGACATATTTTAATTGAGAGACACCAGACCCCTTGGGTCCACTTGCTCAGTTCCTTTGACCTGCTCAGCTACTTACATTATGAACAAATCTATTGCTGCATTCAGTGTACAAAGCCCATGGCCTGTATTTTTTCTTTCTATCTACATAGACTGAAAAGTTGTTCCCAAATTAATTCATAATTAACATTTTATACAAGAAGTCAGTAGGTGGCAGTTTCTCAATAACTACCCATATTTCCAGTGAAGCTTCCTATTAACAGGGAGAAAAGTTATAACCTCCCTCACCTGCCAGGGAAGTGTATATAAAACTATGGACTGTTTCTCAAGAGAGAAAGGCAGAAAAGCAATAAAGCAGAATAGACACATTTTGGAAGCCCAGCACCCTCTGCAGAGTGTTGATTGGTGTCCAATGGGACCATCATGAGTGGAAGATGTGTGATGTTAGGTCTAACTCGTGCCACTGAAGCAGAACTTTAAAAGGTCAAACATGATGTCCCCTGTGACCCATTTGAAAATGGAGCCCTTCAACTTAAAGTTCTCCTCCTCGGAGACCACTCAATCTAAAACAGGTCCCCTGTTATTTTGGATCCCAACACCCTTTTAGGTTCTTCCCTGGAATTCATCACAGCCTATGACTATTTACTTCCTTTTGGTTTGTCTGCTTCCCTAGGATAGAAGTTCCATGAGGTCAGAGCCACTGTGTGTCTTGTTCATCACTTTACGTCCAGAGCCTGGTAAAAGACCTGGCAGGCATCAGGCTCTGCCTCATCCAGAGGATGTGATTTATACAGTCTGGCCTGGAAGTTGATTATTCAGAACGTGTTGTTGTTTCTGTTTTTGCTTTTTATTCAAGGTATAGACCTATTCTCAAACTTTCAATGTAAGGTTCATAAAGAAGCCAATTGCTGTAAAAATGCAGTACACAGTGCCTGACAGGGAATTGATGTCCAAGTCCGCAGTTGTTTGTTTGGTAATCTTGTCTAATATACTTCAAAAAGCACCCTCTGGGCCTGAAATGATTTGTTCTTAAACACAGAAATTGGAAGCTACAATAGGCAAATGCATACAGCATGTGATTCATGCATTTGGCCATTACTTCACTGAGGCATTCATTCATTCTGTCCTAGTCATTTACTTATTCATATATACATGCCATTTATTTGTTTGATTTACATTAACAAAATCCTCATAAATGTGTGGTGCCGTTATACAGATGAGACATAAATTGCGCAAGAAAAGGAATATCTAATGGAAACTGGTGTGATGGAATAAAATAGTTCAATAGTCCCCCCAAAAAGGCTTAATGAATAGTCACTCTAAAATATCTTTTCCATGAGTTAAGGTTTCAGTGTGTTGAGTGTTCCAAAACCGAAACCAGCTCTTAAAGTAATACTTTATTAGCTATCAGGATTTTTTAGGCTTAAAACATATTATTGATGACACCTGGGCTGCCCTTCTAATCAGCCCATTAATAATGAGGATCTTGGTTTGAGGCATCCCTGTCAGAAAGAGGCCTTGAGTGCCTTACACACACACTGACAAGCTAAGAGTCAAGGTAAGGAGCACTGGGTGGCTCAGTAGGTTAAGCATCCAACTCTTGATTTTGGTTCGGGTCATGATCTCACAGTTTGTAACTTCAAGCCCTGCATCAGGCTGACAGTGCAGAGCCTGCTTGGGACTCTCTCTTTCTCTCTCTCTCTCTCTCAAAATAAATAAATAAATAAATAAATAAATAAATAAATAAATAAATAAATAAATAAATAAATAAGCAAGCTTTAAAAAAAAGAGTCGGGGCGCCTGGGTGGCGCAGTCAGTTAAGCGTCCGACTTCAGCCAGGTCACGGTCTCGCGGTCCGTGAGTTCGGGCCCCGCGTCGGGCTCTGGGCTGATGGCTCAGAGCCTGGAGCCTGTTTCCGATTCTGTGTCTCCCTCTCTCTCTGCCCCTCGCCCGTTCATGCTATGTCTCTCTCTGTCCCAAAAATAAATAAACGTTGGAAAAAAAAATTAAATAAAAAAAAGAGTCAAGGTAAGTACACGCTGTTTAGATATTATTTTGAAAACTCTGCTCAGCTATAAGATAGGGATCTAACTAGAAGAATACTATCAGTAAACCATCATGAAATTTACTGAAACCTGGGACAACCTAAATGATAGGATATTATAACAGTGAGGCTTCCAGGGGCAGATAGTAACTGAAATGCCTAATCAGAGAGAAAATGTATTATATTTCTAAATGGAAAAACTCAAAGAAATAAATAGTAGCATGAAGCTTTGAAGCCATAGCCATACACTGCCTCCTCTGGCCACGTAGTTAGAGGATCCACAAAAGCAAGAGGAAGAGAAAGAATATGGGCAGTGAGGGCTAAGGCTCTCCCTGTAGAGTCCAGTTCTTACTTGGGCTGTTAAAGTAAGAAGAACTTGGGGCACCTGGGTGGCTCAGTAGGTTGTGTCCAACTTCAGCTCAGGTCATGATCTCACAGTTCATGAGTTTGAGCCCCATGTTGGACTCTGTGCTACAGCTTGGAGCCTGGAGCCTGCTTTGGATTCTGTGTCTCCTTCTCTCTCTCTCTCTCTCTCTCTCTCTCTCTCTCTCTCTCTCTCCACTCCTCTCCAGCTTGCACTCTGTCTCTCTCTCTCTCTTTCTCAAAATAAATAAACATTTAAAATTTTTTAGAAAAATAATAAAGTAAGAAGAATTCAAGTCAGTGGTGGTGGTTCATAGTCATAAAGGAAGTTAAGAGAATTAAATTCTGAGCAAAGCTGAAGATGGTTGTGAACAAGTCTAAAGTAAGTGAGATAAGAGTTGAAGATTTTTATCTCTGAGACTGAAGAGAAAATGTAGAAAAGGCTAAGGATCTTTATATGAATGATAAGTATTCAAAAATGGTACCTTCAAATATTTGTGTAAAAGCATGTACTGTAAGATCATAAATTCTTCGATTCAATTTCAGTTCAACACGGGTAGATAGAAGGACACAGGAAGATCCTACAATAGGTCAGCTACAGTGGTTAACCCAGTAGGCATTGTTTCTGTCCTCATGGCAATTACCATCCTATCAGAATGGCTAAAACCAAAATCATGTCAAAACCAAATGATGCTGAGGATCAACTACACAATGCTGATAGGAATGTAAAATGGTACAGCCACTCTTGAAAATGGTCTAGCAGCTTCTCTAAAAACTAAACATGCAGTTACCATACAACCCCAAAATTGCCCTCCTGGGCACTTATCCTAGAGAACTGATAACTTATGTTCACATGAAAACCTATACACTAATGTTTATGGCACCTCTACGCTAGTCCAAACCTGGAAACAACCTAGATGTCCTTCAACAGGGGAAGAGTTAAACTGTGGTACATCCATAACATGGAATACTATTCAGCAATAAAAATGAACCAACTATTGATACACACAACAACCTGAATGACTCTTTGGAGAATGATGAGGTTAGAAAAAAAGGCGATCCCAAAGGGATATATATAATGTATAATTCCGTTTATATAACAATCTCTTTTTTTGCATTTTTAATTGAAATATATTTGACATATAACATTGTGTAAATTTAAGTTGTATAATCTGTTAATAGGATACATTTATATATCGTAGAATGGCTGCCATTGCAGTGATAGTACCTCTATCACATCACATGATTATCATTCCTTTTTTCTAGTGGGAATAATTCAGGTCTAGTCTCTTAGCACATTCAACAGTTACAATGCAATGTTGTTGTCTATATCCACTATACTGTGCATTAGATGTCTAGGACTTATTATCTACTGGTTGCAAGTTATATAGCATTCCTGAAATGAAAATTTATAGATGGAGATAGTGATTGCAGGGATTAAGGAAGGAAGTGGATATACCTATAGAGGGAAACACAAAGGATCCTTATGGGGGTAGAAATCTCCTGTATCTTGACAGTATCAAAGTCAACGGTCTGGAGTGAAATAACGTGATTATTTGGCAAGGCGTTACCAGTGGTGTGAGGAGAGGTACAAAGATCTCTCTGCATTTCTTACAATCACATAACAATTGCAATGATCTCAAAATAAAATTTCATAAACACAAAACAAAAGAAAGCAAAACTGAACAAAAATACCATTTCCAGACAATTAGGAAATCTTATAGAGGCATACCTCAGAGATATCGTGGGTTTGGTATCAAACCACCACAATAAAGCAAGTCGAATGAATTTTTTGGATTCCCAGTGCATATAAAAATTATGCTTCCATTATACTGTAGTCTATTAAGTGTGCAATAGCATTGTGTCTAAAAAGACAATGTGCATGCCTTAATTTAAAAACACTGGATTGCTAAAAAAATGCCATCATTTGAGTTTTCAGTGAGTCAATCTTTTTTGCTGGTGGATGGTCCTGCCTCGATGTTGATGGCTGCTGACTGCCCAGGGTCACGGTTGCTGACGGTTGAGTGGCCATGGCAATTTCTTAAAATAGACAACAATGAAGTTTGCCTCATAAATCGACTCTTTCTTTCACAATTTGTCTGTAGTGTGAAATGCTGCTTGATAGCATTTTACCCACAGTAGATCTTCTTCCAAAATTGGAGACAATCTCAAACCCTGCTGCTGCTTAATCAACTGGGCTTATCTAATATTCTAAATCCTTTGTTGTCACTTCAACAATCTTCACAGCCTGTTCACCAGCAGTAGATTCCATCTCAAGAAACCACATTCTTTGCTCATCCATAAGATGCAACCCCTTGTCCGTTCAAGTTTGATCATGACATTTGCAGTGATTCAGTCCCATCTTCAGCTCCACTTCCAATCTTAGTTCTCTTGCTGTTTCTACCACATCTGCAGTGACTTCCTCCACTGCAGTCTAGAACCTCTCAAAAGTCATCCATGGGGGTTCGAATCCACTTCTTCCAAACTCCTGTTCATGTTGATATTTTGACCTCTTTCCATGAATTGCAAATGTTCTTAATGACATGTAGAATGATGAATCCTTACTAGAAAGTTTTCAATCTACTTTGCCCAGATCCATCAGAGGAATCACTATCTATGGCAGCTATAGCCTTACAAAATGTATTTCTTTTTTTTCCCCTGATACCCAAAATAATTTTATTTTAAGCATTTACTAAGTTTAAGTTGTGCTAACTTCTGATACACAGCAATGTATATCCATGTAACTGTACATAGATACATACATACGTATATAGATACATACAAACATAATTCATATCCATGGTAATATTTTGAGCTTTACCTATGAAATTCATTTCAGTTTGGGTCAAATATTTCACTTTTTGCAGTACACCTAATCTGTTCATGAGAATCTTCAATCTATCCGAGGTAAGGAATATAATCCTGGGTAGGGCTGGGATATGAAATTGGATGCTCAGAACTGCCCATAGTCATACAAGGTACCTTGGTACAACTTAGAAAACGGAGCCACATTGTCTGAGTAGACATAGCCAAATACCAATAAGCTTGCCTTGGTGAGTGGAGCCTGGCAGGATTTCAGCCCTCACTCACTGTCTCAGCCAGGTGTCCTTGCACAGGACATGACCTGCATGTGGGTGACAGTCCTGGACGGAGCTGCTCAGTGGTGGTGTGAGCAGAAAGAGGGGCTCAGTCCAACCTTGTACAGCTCTACTCCTTGCTCCAAAAGACTGATTTAATTTGTGTGGCTGAGTGTGGTCAGATAGGGCAGGGTAGCGGGCGGAGCGGGTCCCTTCTTCTTTTCACTACTTCTTTAGACTACTTTAGCTAAAGAGGGGGCTCTCCTTGATGGGAGAAGATGATTTTCACGTTCAAGTGTGCACATGAACATGCCACATCCAAGTGGACTTCTGAGGGTAACCCAACGTTGATTCTTGATTCCTAAAAATTATGCTGTCAAGCTGGCTATAGGTGAGCTATGCAATTTCCCTCTTTTACATGCCCTTAGTCTTGAAGTATAAACCATAAGGAAGGCCTGTTCTAAAACTACTAAGATGAATTTATCACTTGAAGTGGGGACTGAAACCATTGCTCTGGGAGCCTCAGCTCAGCTGCCTTTGGCCTGGAGTAGTATGGAGGGACTGAAGGAAGGACAGAGGAACCAGTGGGAAATATCTGGGCCATGCCCTTGCCCTTGGATGGTGGTCCAGAGGACCAGGGCGGTGGACATCCTGGCAAGGAGGGTGTGCTTGGCTTGGTCCTGCACTCTCGAGGCTGACTACAAGGGCTCCCCAAAATGTATTTCTTAAATAATAAGCCTTGAAAGTTGAAATGATGGGGTGCCTGGGTGGCTCAGTCAGTTAAGCATCTGACTCTTGATTTTCGCTCAGGTCATGATCTCATAGTTTGCGGGTTTGAGCCCTGCACTGGGATTCTCTCTTGTCAGCACAGAGCCTGCTTGGGATTCTCTCTCTCCCTCTCTTTGCTTCTCCCCTGCTCGATCTCTCTTGCTCTCTCAAAATAAATAAATAAACATTAAAAAAAAAAAAAAAGAATTGATTCTCTAAAAAAAAAAAAAAAGAAAGAAAGCCACAACGACTGCTTGATCTATAGGCTATAGAATGGATGTTGTGTTAGAAAGCATGAAAACAACATTCCAATAATAACATCACAGATCACTGATCACAGGTCATCATGACAAATACAGTAATTATGAAAAAGTTTAATATATTGCAAGAACTACCAAAATGTGACACAGAGACACGAAGTGAGCAAATGCTGATGGAAAAATAATACCATGGATAGACTTGATCAACGCAGAAATGCCACAAACCTTTGATTTGGAAAAAAATGCAGTATCTGTGAAGTGCAATGAAATAAGGTATGCCTGTAGTTCCTATAAATACTTTTAAAGGAAATCAGCTCTAAATTCAATCCATCTCTTCCTTCAAATTCTAGTGTGCTAGAGCAGATGTTAGAGCCTAGGCTCTACATTGAAATGAGTTGTGACTTAGCATCTAGCAGGTTCATATGTCCACAGCAGAGTGCCGGGCACTGTACCTGGCCCAGGCACTGCTCCTGTCCTCAGGTAGGCTACAGTCCAGATAGACAGGAAGGCTCAGGGTCTGCATGTAGAGAATCAGGAGGAGCCTCCTTTGTCCTCAGGTCCAAACCACCTTTTCCAGTCTAGATTCCCCAGAAAGCCCTCCCTATATATCAGGGGTTAGCTGACATCCACCCATTAATAACACTGACAGTTGGATTTCCACTTGACTCTCAACTTTTTGTGACTGTGCACTATCCTTAAGTGTGAAGGTCAGCCCCTCCCATTGCACACTTAATCTCCATTAAGAGATACTGAAGTTGGAACAGTGTTCTCTCCCAAGAGGGGTTCTGGGATCCTAAATTCCCACAGGGAGGCCAGAGCAGTAGCACATGAGGGTACTTACACTGCCTGCATGAGGAAAGTTGTAGGGACACTCAGAAATAATTGGAAAGCTATCTGGGGTTTCATATCCAGCAGAAATTATACATTTCAGCTGATGTATCTATACATATTTCCCCATAATTCTCCTTTTGAATAAAGGCATGGGGGCGCCTGGGTGGCGCAGTCGGTTAAGCGTCCGACTTCAGCCAGGTCACGATCTCGCGGTCCGTGAGTTCGAGCCCCGCGTCAGGCTCTGGGCTGATGGCTCGGAGCCTGGAGCCTGTTTCCGATTCTGTGTCTCCCTCTCTCTCTGCCCCTCCCCCGTTCATGCTCTGTCTCTCTCTGTCCCAAAAATAAATAAACGTTGAAAAAAAAATTTTTAAAAAAATAAAAAATAAAAATAAAGGCATGAACTTGTTATCAGATTGTCCAGAGTTTGTGGTCCTTCAGCAAAAGAAACATAAATGAGAATCATGCCATTGGATCTTCCCTAATCCCTAGCTCAGTGGGGTCAAGACTATTTAAGGGCATTCCAAATGTCAGGTTCTGACTCCCCCTTCTCAACCATACACATCTCTGTCTGACATATGGATTTGCTTCCAGACCCTTGGTGACACCTGTTTTCACTCTGATGAGGCTGCCTGTCTCTTGGATCTCAGCTAGATTGCTTGGATATTTTCATTTCCACACCCTTCAGCTGCTTTCGGCTTCCCCACCATTGACTCCCAACTGGCACCATCTCAATGAAACCCTTGGCTTGGCATGCCACAGTGAGGTGACTACTGGAATCTTGGGCCTGTGGTGCTTAGACATGACCTGAGTAAACACAAGTGGATTTTTCTGGGAAGATGGCCTTTAAAAATACTGGACTCTTTCCTAGCCAGTAAGCCCTTGTGATTCAGCTGAACATTCCAGTTGCTTCAGTGTCAGTGCATTTTCTGCTGTCTACCAGGAGCTCTGCTTGTCCACTCTCTATGACCACAGCCTACCTTGCTTCCTCACTTAACTCTAAAGGCACCGCTTCCCAAATTGCAAGGGATCAGACACATTAACACCTCTCCCTGCTCCAGTTGTCTGCAAACTTTTTGATAACAATATTCTACCAGCAAAGCAATTTTGATCATATGTCCCCCAATAAATAAACTGCTATACTAACCTTTACATTATAAAAGTATCAAAAATGGAAATTTAGAGGCACCTGGGTGGCTCAGTTGGTTAAGTGTCCTACTTCAGTTCAGGTCATGATCTCGTGGTTCATGGGTTCGAGCCCCACATCAGGCTCTGTGCTGACAGCTCAGAGCCTGGAGCCCTCTTTAGATTGTACAACTCCCTCTCTGTCTGCCCTTCCCCCACTCACGCTCTGTCTCTCAGTCTCTCTCTGTCTCTCTCTCTCAAAAATAAACATTAAAAAATATTTTTTAAAAAATGGAAATTTAAAAAGGACAGGACAAGGATGAGAGGAGAAATCTGAATACATTCTTCTTTCACCCAGGTGGATCATTCTGTGTTACTCACTTGGGAGGCCATGGCTCTAACCTGCAAAGCCCAGCAGTCAAACATAGAAGTCTTCTAACAAGGGTAGCAAGCAAGTGTCACATGGATATTGATCTTTACTCCAAAGAATGTTTACAGTAAAAGGAGTGCAGGCCCCCACCTTCAGGGTGTTGTGAACCCCAGTCTTCTGATGTAAAATCACCATTAGGATTGCACGCTTTTGAGGACACTCTACGTCTATTCTCATTATGGTTCCGCATGTTTATCAATGGAGACTTCAGAGTTTGGGGCAAAGAAAAACAGTGTTGTGGGAAAATTGTGGAGTTTAAGAATCTGGATACAACTCTTTACCAAAGGAGAACTTAAAAAATAAAGACAACTGTGGACTTGCACAATTTTCACAGAAAAGCTAGGACAGTGCCTCTGTGGATCATGGGGTCAGCTTCACAGATCGTGGTATTGATGGGGGTTGGGGGAAGCAGAGTGTGATGACAGACAGGGAGCTCAAAGGAAGGTCCTGTTCCCAGAGAGTTCGACAATATTAGCTCTTAGCTCATAGTTGCACCTTAAAGCATATAAGGCTATTGTTAGGGCGTTTTTTTTAAATATATTTGGATTTCATACATATCTTCCAGGAACCTGTTACCCAAAAGCAAGGACTGGTTTTGCTATAATTTTTTTAAATACTAATTTGATGAGCAGCCACAGTATGTCATTGTCGCTATAGTTTGGACTTCTTTTATTATTTGCATGTTGAGTATTTTTTCATATGATTTTTTTGCCAATTGTATTTCCTGCTTTATGAATCATCTGTTTATATCCTCTGCTCAACTGTGTGTTGGAACCTCAGAATTTTTTTCTTGTCAATTTTTGTTGATTGAGATTTTAGATAATGAGGATATTAAGGGGTGTGTGGTGTGTGTGTGTGTGTGTGTGTGTGTGTGTGTGTGTGTGTGTGTGTGTTTTGTTAACCAGTTGATATGGGCTCCCATGAATTTTCAAGCTAAACAGCTATTCTATTTTGGTTTGAGGGGGGAATAAAGTCAAACCAAGATAAGCTTTTCAACTCAGCTTCATTTCCAGCAGAAAAGGAAAGCAGGATTTGTAAAGCTGCTGAACAAGAGCAATTTTCATTCTCTCTTGGTTTAAATGAGATTCTTTTCTCTTTCTCATGAAATAGGAACGTCTTTTCTGTTTATTCATACACTTGTGGTTATCAGCACTAATAACAAACCTCTACTGAGAACGCACTGTGGACCAGAAGCTGAAGCACTTCAAATCGGGACATTAAGGCCAATACAGCAGTCTGATTTTAGACCGGGCCCCTCAATTCTGTTTAGAAATACATTCTCAATCATTTTGATGAAAAGGGTGACAGCAGCAGTGGGATCTTCAGAGACTCAACATGTCGCCGCCTGTAAGCTCCATTGTCTTTACTTGATTAAACTGGGCTGGTTCAGAATTATATTCCTGCACGCTTGGTTCCGCCGCAGTGAACACAGGCAACGAGCAAGTCTTCCTGAATTCCTAAGCAAGCCACAGCCGGCGCACCAGAAAGCAAGCTTCTGTTAGGCTCCTCTGCTTTGCCCGCTCCACTATGTATGAACCAGAGGGTGGAGCAGGAGGACAGGGCCTTCCCAGTAAGGAAACCAAGAGGCAGGAGGAAGGAACAAAAGAATCCCGAGCTCAGGCTGGAAAGATTAGGGGTGGGCCGCGTGGAAGCTGGAGATCCTGTGGCAGCATCCAGAGCCAGGAAAAGGAATTCGGATTTCAGGCCAAGAGCCAGAGAATGCAGCATGAGAGGACCGAAGGCTGGAATTTCTCCCAACCCCTCATGTTTCAGTTGAGGAAACAGCCTCTTCGAGGGGAAGTGACCTGCTTAAAATCACGCAGAATGTGTGGGAGAGAGGGGACGTGAACTCATGTCCCCTGAGAACACAATGCTGTCACTCAAATATCGTACCATTTTTCTTGAACCATTTCCTTTTCACATTCTTCCGTGGTTTGAAATGAGCATGTCGAGTTCTACAGCCAACAAGAACTGCTAAGCACACAGAAGGTTCATGAGGGGATATTTATTGAGTGAAGACCTCTTTCTGTGCCTAAGTAAAGGCTTCTAAACCAAAAAGATCCAGGCCCAATTTCTAGGGTCTTGGGCAAATTACTTGGCCTCTCTGAGTTTCAGTTACCTTTTCTGTAAAGTGGGGATGATAATAGTGCCTCAGAGGGCTATTTTGAGGAGTAAGATAATTCACACAAAGTCTCTGGCTCACTAAACATTGCTTTGTCACCAACTAGACCTTACAGAAAAGGAAATGAAGGCCAGAAGATTAAGCAATTTGGCCCAAAGTAACTCATCCTATAAGATATAGCTAGGACTGGGGCGCCTGGGTGCCTCAGTCGGTTAAGCGTCCGACTTCAGCTCAGGTCATGATCTCACAGTTCATGAGTTGGAGCCCTGTGTCTGGCTCTGTGCTGGAAACTCAGAGCCTGGAGGCTGCTTCAGATTCTGTGTCTCCCTCTCTCTCTGCCCCTCCCCCGCTCATTCTCTCTCTGTCTCTGTCTCTCTCTCTCTCTCTCTCAAAACTAAATAAACATTAAAAAAAAAAAAGATATAGCTAGGACTAAAACCTGACTCTTTGGATGCTGGGACAGTCCCTCTCATTCATCAATATTATCTCCTATTCTTACTTGTTTTTCCAGGGCCCAAGAAAGGCATCCATTAGAATTCGATATCTTGGAGTATTAAAGAAAAATTTTCAATACCTCAGGTATCTATGAGCTACTGTAACTCAATGTCAGTAGAAAAATATTACAAGGCTTGAGTTATAGTGAACCCTGTGAGGTCAAAAAAGACAAAATCCTGTTGACAAAAGACACCATTGAAAGCTACAAGAGGGCATTTGTAAGAAAGACAGATGATAAGGACTAAAGAAATTCAAGACACTGTCTCAGAAGATCTTCCTGTTGCCCCCACCAAGAGCTGTGTGGTCTAAACAAAGTGTTTCATCTTCCTGTGCCTGGGTCCTCCCTGTGTGGGGTTAGGAGTAAGTAATGGCTGAGATCTTACCTGGCTTAAAACAAATTAAAACAAACCTGGGATGGATCCTATAAAGATCAGAGGTCCAGGCAGTACTTTGTGATATTACTGAGAAGAATCCTTTGGCTCCAGTTTAAGTTTAAGGAAAAAAATTTGCTAGCTGACAACTGGAATAGAAAAGGATCTCGTGGAAGTCCCTATATTAGGAATGTCATAGCTACCCCCAGCTGCACTGTTAATTGATATTATGTCTACGATTGGGTGAATTTGCTGGTAAACCAAGTGTTCTCTTTGCAAGTGGCCTCATATCCTTAATGTTCTCTTACCCAAATTTGTGTTCAGGAGCAACTATTTTCAAAAGGAAACCCACATTGTTGTTACTATTGCAGAACTTTTGTCATCTAAAGGGAAGAGTGCCCCCTAGTGGAAGTATAACCCAATCAGGCAGCCAGGCCCACCATTAAAAGCTGTTAGACAGTGTTCGTGTTCGGGAAATGTTTCCCAAAACTCTCTTCCAAAAATCATTTGTACTGGAAAAAAAAATGCATATCAGATTTAAGTTTCTAACAAGGAAATGTGCTTTATAATAAACATTTTTTCAAAAACGGAAACCAGATTCATAATTTGGGGTTGGAATAAAGAGAAGACAAAGTAAAAAAAAGGGCCAAGATTTAAGAATACACAAGAGATGTGGCACGAAAAAAGAGGCAAAGGCGAGAACACGGACAAAGAAAGAAAGATGACATGAAAATACATATTACTTCTTGGTATTTTTTTCCCCCTTAATTTTATTTGAACTTTATTCTTGAAACAAAATGCTTTAGATGGGGGGAAATGTCTTATTCTAGAATAATCTCCAGGAAAGACTGTTTTAAGAGAAGCACGTTGTATTACCAGAGATGGACGATGACCCCATTCCTAATCATGAAGCAAAACACCCAACACAACACCCGATCTAACAGAGAACAGACGTTCTAATTCCCATTCGTGTTGTGCTTGAGGGCTTCCAAGAGAAAAAAATTGTGTCAGTGCCAAATGACAGCTTTAACAAGTGAGTGAGGAAGAGGCATGGTTGAATGACGGACGTCCAAAGCCCGGGGCTTCATTCTGAGTGATGTCTGTGTCCAGGGAAACCATATGCCCATCAGGGTGCAGTATAGTGGCCTGCCCAGTGACGTCAGGGGCAGATGAATGAAGAGTTTCTTTTAATAGTCATGTGTGTGTATAGCAATGTGTAAAGTGGCATATTGAATCCACGATTTTAAGGATGCTACTTTTAACATGAAGCTCAGGTGTTTTTTAATGAGTTAAAGATTAAATATGGAATAAATAAATGGAACAGGTGGAAAGGAGAGGTGGCACAAACCGAGTAGTCCACATCACTGAGGTTCAGAAAACACTGCCACCAGTAAGTGGATATTATTCAAATATTTCTTCTCCCCTCTCTACAGAGACAATAGACTAATCCCTTCTCCTGTCTGATAGTCTGTCTGGCTTCTTTACTTTGCCCTGCTCTTGTCTTTATCTGACACGTCCCTGCTGCTCTGGGTCAATTGCAGTATTAATGTGCAGGATAGCCCTCCTTCTCTGGCCCTATTTGGTGGTTGTTCCTAAATTGAGGTCCAGCTAAGGAGGCATCTCTAGCCTATCCCCAGCAGCTTATGATGAAGGAATAGACTCCAAATCAGACATTCTCCCTGGATCTTCCTGCCTCTCCACCAGCACCCCCTTGTCTAGTCCTCACCCATGAGAAGGGCTAGGTGCCAGTGACATGGTACATGGCCCCCAGCAGTGGGAAAGATGGATTCCTGCCCTCAGGACGTGCAGAAAGCAGCCGCTACAATCTTTTTTTTTTTTTTTAATGTTTATTTTTGAAAGGGAAAGAGCAAGTGGGGGAGGGGCAGAGACAGAGGCGGACAGAGAATCCCAAGCGGGCTCTGCACGGACAGCAAGAAGCCCAATGTGGGGCTCGAACTCATGAACCTGAGCTGAAATCAGACGCGGAACCGACTGAGCCACCCAGGCACCCAAAGCTGCTACAATCTTGAAGCCTCCTTTTCTCAGGCAGGATCCCTGAGAGGACTCTGCAGTCAACACCATAGTCAGGCAGAGGGGGAAAGGGCTACACTGAGAAATTCCTCAGACCTGCAATGAGAAGGGCCTTTCATCTCAGCGCCCTCGCGGCGTTTCCCCGCCAGCACCCTGACAGTGTGTGCTTGGGCCTGTCCTCCAGGGCTCATTCTAATTCAGTGAAAAAGCATTCCACATTCTATGAGGTGACTTAAGAGTGGGTTCTTGTGTCATTTTCCCTTCAAAATGTCATTACGGGAAGGCAACTGGATACCTAATCTACAGCATCTCATAACCAATAAGAGCCCCTTTGTGCGCGGCTGACCTTTCCACAGTTTATGTTTTGACTGGCCGCCATTCTTCCACTCTGGTGCCAGGGCGAGCCTCTGATGAGTCAGCCCATCAAACCCCCAAATACTGAAAAGGTCAGCTAGAGCTTCCTAGCCCTGCCTCCCTATCAGACTGGACAAGTCTCACGACCGAGGATAGATTAGCCACTTGGGATAACATATAGACTGGTCATTAATGCTTTCATTCACTCCTCTTGGCATGAGAGCCGGAGGGCATATACTCAGTGGTATGCTGGTAAATGACTGACAGTTGGTTCTGGGTGGGATGAGTCCTGGTTTGGAGACTTGGCCAATTTCTGTGGTTTAAATACTCCCACCAGAGTCAATTTTAAGCTACCAGCATGATGACAACAGACTTGCAAAATTCCTGAAAATCGCACAGTCAGCTCTTGCAGGTGTGTTCAAGTGTATATACTACTGCATGTACCTCTTATGTGTGTGCACTACAGAGGTCCTGAACAGCCCATGGCACTGCACGTTGGGAACACTTCTTCTTTTGGCTGGTGCTAGCGTCTCTGACCTATTCCCTCATCTTCTTCTGAATCCTTCCTTTTCTTATCCACTTCTTCAGTTTTTTTGGAAACTCCTCACATTCTCTCTGCTTTCTCTATGGGTGCTCATCTTGTACATACCTTCAGGCCAAGGGGAACTGAAATGACACATTTCTATGACATTATGTCACTCACTCTGTGATAGCAGAAATTTGGACAGAGCTGGGAACAAGCAAGTCGGGGATTCCACAGTTGCTACAGGCACAGTTCAACTATAAAAAAATTATTGGAGGGTAGGGGCATCTGGGTAGCTCAGTCGGTTAAGCGTCTGACTCTTGATTTCAGCTCAGGTCATGATCCCGGGGTTGTGGGATCGATCCCTGCCTCAGGCTCCATGCTGAGCATTGAGGCTGCTTGGAATTCTCTCTCTGTCTCTCTCTCTGTCTCTCTCTCTCTCTCTATTTAACTCTGCCCCTCTCCTGCTTGCATTTTCTCTCTCTCTCTTTCTTAAAAAATACAAATTATGAAAAAAAAAATTTTTTAAAAATAAAAATAAAAATAAAAATAAATAAATAAATAAATAAATAAATAAATAAATAAAAAAGGGGCGCCTGGGTGGCGCAGTCGGTTAAGCGTCCGACTTCAGCCAGGTCACGATCTCGCGGTCCGTGAGTTCGAGCCCCGCGTCGGGCTCTGGGCTGATGGCTCAGAGCCTGGAGCCTGTTTCCGATTCTGTGTCTCCCTCTCTCTCTCTGCCCCTCCCCCGTTCATGCTCTGTCTCTCTCTGTCCCAAAAATAAATAAACGTTGAAAAAAAAAATTTAAAAATAAAAAAAATTTAAAAAAAAATACAAATTATGTTTAAAAATAATTTAAGGGGCGCCTGGGTGGCGCAGTCGGTTAAGCGTCCGACTTCAGCCAGGTCACGATCTTGCGGTCCGTGAGTTCGAGGCCCGCGTCAGGCTCTGGGCTGATGGCTCAGAGCCTGGAGCCTGTTTCCGATTCTGTGTCTTCCTCTCTCTCTGCCCCTCCCCCGTTCATGCTCTGTCTCTCTCTGTCCCAAAAATAAATAAACGTTGAAAAAAAAATTAAAAAAAAAATAAAATAAAAAAAAATAAAAATAATTTAAAATTTAAAAAATAAAAGTTTGGATCTCTAATAACCAGAGATCCAAAGCTGAATAAGACATAGTCACAGCCTTCTAAAAACTAATGGATACATGAGAAGATGGTAAATAATGTCTCTATGGCAGACATTAACAACTGCAGAGTTCACATGCAGTTTTTAAAAAAATCTGTCTCAACAGAGTGGCCAGTCAGTACCTACTAAGTAATCAGAGTTGGCCCTCAGAATGTATTTGCTCTCTCTGACTTAGTAGTATGAAAGTAGTATGAAAGAGAAAAAAGACAGGAAAGGTGTAAAATAAGTGAAGTGCAAATGGAGGTGTCATCTTTATGCCCAAAGCTGGCCCTGCCTATCTCAGTGTCACCATGAGAAACTGCTCTTGTGTCCCTGAGCACTGTTCATAACAGGAGCCATTGAGAAGGCACGGGCATGGCTGAGTCCATGGGTGTGAGCGTGGTGGATCGGGCTGGGCTTATTGCCAAAGGAACAGAAGACTGGTATTTGTGATGGAAAGGGGGTCACAGGAATGATAGAAGCCAAGCTGTGCATTTAGAGAGGGTTCCAAGCATAGGGTTCCAGCCATGGTCCACTTCCTTCAAAGGTGGGTGGCTGCCTGCCCTGGGGCCCCTGAGGAAGGGGGTCACATTCAGTCTCCATAGAATCTGGTTACCTCCCACTTCTTTGGGAACCTGGAATTTTATGTTTAAATGTGGTCTGATGATCTACAGTTGGTGAGTTCTTTTCAATGGAAGAGAAAGGGATTGATTTTTAATGCACACTCTGTCATGAGTGCCCTAATCCTGAATACCAATCCTCCATGAAGTAAAACAGTGGCTCAGGGACAAACGAGCGATATGAGCAAGACAGCAGGCACTCTTGAGACTGGAACTCTTGCAGTCACATGCAGATTTCGTGGATTCTGGATTTTTCTTACCTCAAACTCTAGAATCTAATTGCTCCCTAAGCTTTCTGACCCCCATACCTCTGACCTGGAGTAAGATAGCCTTGTTGTGAATCTGTGCAACCCTTTCTATAACTTTATGTTCTTTTTAAAGAGCTTTGGAAAGTACCTCAGTGAGAGGCATCCAATAAATGGATCTTTATTGGTGAAATCCAGGCACTGTAGTTCACCTCCACCCCTTCCTCCATAACACTGCCTTAACCACCCCTTTGCTAAAAGTTGGATCTTGTTCACAGGACTGATGTGTAGCAAAGGTCCAAGAGATAGAAAGCAAAACTCAACATGAAACAACCCCACTGAAAATGTTGGGCCAAACAGGTCCTCCTGAGCCCTTAACCCCATGGGTGGAATGAAGCAAAGTTCAGAGAACTGATAACTCACATTGCTCATGCTCCATGGTGAGGTGCTACCTTTTCCAGATTCTGATTAAAAGGGAACAAACTGGCTGCTTCAATATTTTTCTGGTAAAGCCATCACTCAATCACATCATCCCCAAGGAACAGGAGAAAAATAGGGATCTAACCCTTGCTATTTTTATTTTTGGAGACACGAATGAGGCAGTTGGTTCTGGAGGAAGTCACGAAAGAATCTCTGAATCAGATGGTATTTCACCCACCATCACAGGCCAGATGACTTATGTTATCATCTACCAAATCAAAGAGCGCTCCAGGCTTGCTAAGTGGGACACGAAATGGCCTCATACAGCTCAAGCACAGAAAATGTAAGGACTATTGGTACAAGCGAAGTCACAGACACAGGCTCACCCTATCTAGAGCCTCAGCTTTCTCAAAGGGAGGTGGGGAGCGCAAGAAGTAGGGTCTGTCACTATCAGCCACTATCAGCCAATGTCCCAAAGGGCCAAGGCCTTGGCACCAATAGGAGAGAAGATGGATGTGATATGCTTTCCTTTCAGAGTTAGCATTGGGCCTGGTGAACCTAATCTGTCCATGAACCAAAGCCGCTGATGTCAGCCCTCACCCCCGGCCCACCTCTTTATTCTCTGTGACTCTCTGTTTCCTGTCTCCTCACATAAAAGCCCAAATTCTCCTCCCATCTCTTCCTCTAACTCTCTACCCTCTAGCAGGTAGTTTCTCAATATCACCATATTAGAAACAAGGAGCGGGGTCTTGACCTCTCAATTCCCAACGTCCCCACTAGCTATAAGATCTTCTGGGTGTACTGGCTCTGCCTTATACCACTTTATTTTCCCTCAGCATCTAGCCTTGTACTTGGAATATACTATGTGTTAGATGAAGATCTTTTGAACCAATCCCCTCACAGATGATTAACTCTAACCTTAAAACCAATCTCCCCCTACAACCCTGTGTGGATTCCGCATGATTCCTGTCACGAACTAGGTGTTTGGAAAACTTGAAAATTTTATGGCAGATTTTTTTTCAGTTTTATTGTGATATAACTGATAAACTATAAGATATTTGACAATTTGTAAGACAATTTGACAATTGTAAGATATTTAAAGTGTGCAGTTGTGGTGATTTAATGTGTGTATACATTGTGAAAGAGACCCCCTATTGAATTAATTAACACATCCACCACCTCACATATTTACATCTTTTTTTTTTCCATTTTGGCAAGAATATTTATGTTCTACTCTCTTAGCGAATTTTCAATTATACGAGAAATATCAACTATAGTCATCGTGTTATGTGTTAGATCCTCAGACTTTATTCATCGTATAGCTGTGCCCTTTACCAGCCCCTCCCTATTTCCCCCAATCTTCAGCCCATTCAATCACTTTTCTACTATTTCTGAGTTTGACTTTTTTTTAGATTCCACAGATAAGTGATACCATGCAGTGCTGTCTTTCACTGTCTAGCTTGTTTCACTTAGCATTATGCCCTCAAGATCCTTCCTTGTTGCTGCAGATGACAGGATTTCCTTCTTTCTCAAAGCCGAATAATATTCCTGTGTGTGTGTGTGTGTGTGTGTGTGTGTGTGTGTGTGACATCTTCTTGTCATCCATCAACAGACACTTAGGTTGATTCCATCTCTTGGCTATTGTGAATAATGTTGCAATATACATGGGAGCACAGATACCTCTTTGATATCCTGTTTTCATCTCATTGGCTATATGCCCAGAAGTAGGATTGCTACTGGTAGTTCTACCTCTAATATTTTGAGGAACCTCCATACTATTTTCCATAGTGACTGCACCTATTTACATTCCCACCAACAGTGCACAATGGCTTTCTTTCTCCACATCCTTGTATGGCAGATATTTTGAAAACACCAGAGAGAATGCTCAGTATTTTGAGAGGTGCCTATTTCATTATTAAAAAGTTCTTAATTTTTACATGGCAATTACAGCTGAACCCTCTCTACATGAAGTGGTAACCCTGCTTAGCTGAAACCTCATGAGGCAACCCACTTCTCTCTTTCTCTCTTTCTCTTTCTTTCTTTCTCTTTCTTTCTTTCTTTCTTTCTTTCTTTCTTTCTTTCTTTCTTTCTTTCTTTCTCTTTCTTTCTTTCATGCCTCTAGAAACTTCTACTTATCAACGGCTGAAATATATTTTTATAGCATATTTCTATTGGTATTACTGCACTCCTTTGGGGGTTATTTCAGACAAGCAGATTCTTCTACATCATAGCACTTCAAATATTATAATGTGAGATATGGGAGGGGTCGCTTTCCCCCCTCACCTCACTTTCCTCAGAGAAGGAGCTTCTGCCCCTCTCTCTTAGCTGATCTTACTAGTGAGACCCTACCTTATTCAGTGCATTTTACTTGTGGGCCTCATTACCAAGCTTCCAAAGCAGGTATGGGGATGCCAGTTTCCTCTGTCACTCCTCAGAGTTGTGGGACTTTTGCTTGCCCGTGTCACCTCCTGGGCTCCCTTGTGCTGAGCGGCTAGTGGTCTGTGCCTCCACTTGGGAAGCAGTTCAGGTGGGGCTTTGGGATGGCAGCACATCAGCCATTCTCTACCTGTTCTTTTGGGAACTGCCTATGTAGGTGCCAGTTCAGCCATGCAGGTGCGTGAGTACCTAGAGTTAGACTTTGGTTTGTAGACCCACCTACACCCTCTCAATCTCTCTCTCTCTCTTCCTTTCTCTGGCCCTTTTTCCCCCTCACACAATCTCCCTCTCCCATCCCTTCCTTCCCTCTTTTTCTCTTTCCCTCTTCATGACTAAATGTGTGACGTGGGGAGCACTACAGATCCACAACCTATAGCTTCAATTCTGAAATCAAAAAGGCTTTGAGGGGCACCTAGGGGGCCCAGTCAGTTAAGCATCCACTTTTGGCTCAGGTCATGATCTCGCAGTTCAGGGGTTTGAGCCCCATGTCAGGCTCCACGCTGATGGTGCAGAGCCTGCTTGGGATTCTCTCTCTCCCTCTCTCTATGACCCATCTCAAAATAAATAAATACACTTAAAGAAAAAGGCTTTGAAAACAGTTCATAACTCATTTGGCAGTGACACTTGATGTAAACTGACATGAAACTACCCAATAGTCTTTATCCCATTTAGTGTGAATATCCAGGCATTTTTGCTGCAGAAATCTTAATATAGTTAATTATAGGATGTGCCTTCTAACCCATAAAGGGTTATGTGCACCTTTCTAAAATTAAAAAATACCTGAATTCCACCCTTATGCCATGTTTTCCAAGACAGTTTTTTTTCAATTCTACCTTTGAATGCTGTTGATGAAAAATGTGTTGTGCTTTTTCTCACTTGGCCAGGAACTTTTATCTTTATACTTCATCTGCAAGAAGCCTACAGGATGTGGGGACCCACACCCTAAACGCAGTCGTGTTGCCCTTAGAGTCTTCCTTTTGGTAACCATTCATCTTGACTCTCTGCACAGATCATGGTCTGGCAGCATCCAGAACTTCACCCCGCAGTGTCTGTGTGCCCCAGAGGCACAAAGTACCCGAGGACAAGGCTCACCCATGTCACAGGGAGACTGCAGTGAGAGGAGGTTCAGCTCCCCCAGTGCATTCGTTTCCCTCAGCCCGTTGGCTGCCACTGAACTCCCATGCAAAGCATACCCCACTGTGTTGTGCCCAGCTACTCCCCTACAATCCTCCTAAAATAGTTGAGGTTTGGATTAGGGTTCAGGATTCAACATTTATTCCTTCCAAATTCCTTCTCATTGAATTAGTATTTTCATTCAGATTAAGGTATTTTTGAATCCTGGTTCTGTCATTCAGTTTATTTAGTGTCTTTCCCTGGCTTTGTCATGTGCAGATCTGACCACTGGTCTTCCATTTTTTCATTTAAATCAGGAGTGAACACGTTAAACAAAGACAGGGCCAACCTCCAAGTACAGCGAAGTACCTGCCAAAATCTCCCTTTACCTGGCCTGAAATCTGCCCATGAATTAGAGCCTTTGATTTATGATCATTTAATGAATTAATTCACATAATTTGATGTGAGGAAAGTTTATCAAAGGCTTTGCTACAACTCACACACAGTATTTTTCCCATGTTTGTGGATGTATCAGTCTAATAACCTCCAGACAAGGATGTGGCTTTAACACGATCCCCAGTGAATTGGGTTCCGTTCTCCCATCACAGTTTCATGGGTGATGCAGTCACATGATCAGGGACTCCTGGCTGATGCGGTCACATGATCGGGGTTTCCTGTGTGACATAGTCAGGAACTGACTCCATGCTCTGTCACCAGCGTCGTTTACCCTTCTGTCCTTTATGCAGCACATTTTAAGTGCAGTGTTTTCTACATTGAAGATAGCCGGCAAGTCCTTCATATTCTCCAATTCAAATTCCTTTTCTTGGGAATTTAGGGGGACAAAAAAGATAGATGAATGTAAATGCATAGTTAAAATCTTTGATTCTTTAGTCACCTCCAGGTCCAGTGATGACTCTTCACAGCACTGAATTTTCTGATTCTTCACTTTTGTTATTCCTTCTGAACCAGATAGGTATTTATGAGTAGTAAGTAAATGTATAGTGTTATAGGTGAATTTTTCTTTCTTCTTTTTGTTTATCTGAATAATCTATACATTTCTTTATAAGGTATAGTTATTTTGAGGCGCTTGGGTGGCTCAGTCGGTTGAGCGTCCAACTCTTGATTTCAGTTCAGGTCATGATCCCAGGGTCATGGGATCAAGCCCCACATCAGGCTCTGTGTTAAGCATGGAAACTGCTTAGGATTAATTTTCTCTCTCTCTCCCTCTGCCCCCTCCCTTACTCATGCATGCTCTCTCTCTCTAAAAAAAAAAAAAAAAGTTTTAAAAAAAGAATATTTATTTTGAGTGAAGAAAAAAATAATACAGGTCCTAACAACCCCTCTCCCCCAAGCCTTGCAAAGATATCAAGAGGCCAGAGAGAGAAAGGAACATGGCCCCAATCCTCCTAAGAATCAGCACTGACCCAACTGAGTGTGAACTTGGGGACTGAGGGCAAGGGACCACCTGGACACGGGCAAGTGTTGTGAGGACTCCAAGTGTAAGGAGACATTTAGGGAGACCGGATTAGAGTCTCCCAGTGTGGCCCTTTAGCTAAAAAGACCAGCTGTGTTTCAAGGGGTAGAACAGGATCTTCTGACCATGATGAGATACTGCACATGCACCCCGCAGCCAACATGGTTTGACATAAGATGAGCTAGGTCAGGGAAGGTTCTGGAGATTCTACCACCATCTGAGTTATGGATGTACAAGGGAACTTGGAACAAACTGATACTTAATTTTTCATTTCAAGTTTTTCATTAATAAAAAGAGATAATAACTTGTTACCTGGTGGTCTCTGAAGTGTCTAAGGAAATTGATGTCAGGCTCTCAGGTTACTCTAAGAAGGAAGGCTGAATTACAATCAGAATTACGGACCCTCAAAGAGCCAATGTGGGGACATTGTGTGAGACTGAGCTAATTGCCTATAAATAATAAGAACTGATTAGCAGTTCATATTTTAAATTTTTACTGTGTTCCAGGCACTGCTCTAAGCACTTGACATGAATTATAGCATTTTCTTCTCAAAATAACCCTATAAAGCAGGTACTTTTATTTTCTTCATTCCACAACTAGGAAACCAAGGCATAAAGAGGCTAAGACAATCACCACGATGCATATCTAAAGAATGTTAAAGCCAGATTATCTTACCATCTGGTTCTACAGTCTATGCCCCCAAGACCTCTACTGCCCTGGCAAAGTAGTCATGCAGAATACTCTAGAAGATTCACAGCCTGTCAAGTTCATAAGCTTGCACACAAATGGGTACATATATATTGACACTGGTCATTTTATCTTTTTAATCTGATTTACCCTCTGCTACTGATCATTCACAACCATAAGGATTAAAATAGCAAGGACAGATTAGGGAAACTGAATAATGACCTCCTGTCCCCCATGGGAGATGCAGGCTGAAAATATGCTAAAGAATGTTCCAAATAGGGGGCGCCTGGGTGGTGCAGTCGGTTAAGCGTCCGACTTCAGCCAGGTCACGATCTCGCAGTCCGTGAGTTCGAGCCCCGCGTCAGGCTCTGGGCTGATGGCTTAGAGCCTGGAGCCTGTTTCCGATTCTGTGTCTCCCTCTCTCTCTGCCCCTCCCCCGTTCATGCTCTGTCTCTCTCTGTCCCAAAAATAAATAAACGTTGAAAAAAAAAATTAAAAAAAAAAAAAGAATGTTCCAAATAGTAAGCTCACTGGACAGAAGGTGGTGCTGGCTTTAAAATAATTCTCCCAATAAGCAATCTGGTTGGAATCCTAATACCCTCTCCTTTGTCCCCACCTCCCCATAATCTCTGAAACACAGAGGCAAATCATCTCCACAGTCAACTCTCTAACTACATCTGCTGGAGAAAACTAGTGTCTCATCTCTTGCCCAAGACTTCTGCATCTAGAGGCTCCCACATCCTAGACCTATTTAGAGCCCAGGCAAAGGTTCCAATGTTTCTCGTGTGACAGAACAGGAGGATGAAGAGACCTAGGCACAGA
This sequence comes from Puma concolor, assembly GCF_028749965.1. NCBI lineage: Eukaryota > Metazoa > Chordata > Mammalia > Carnivora > Felidae > Puma > Puma concolor. The sequence continues at coordinate 27,795,779 of NC_141670.1, forward strand.
ATCCTAATGTGTGAAATGTAAGAACCTAGTGAATCGCAGAGTGGAATCCCCCTCTTTTTAAAAGGGACAAAACTGAAGCCAGATTGGTAAAGTCGTTTACATCAGATCACACAGCTAGTTAATGTGATCAAAGGTCTTATACATCTTTGTTTCCCTGGAAGTTGAGCACAGAAGGTGCTCGGTAAATGTTTAATTAATTGTGTGAGTTTAGGGAAGTCACTTAACCTCTCTGGTCTGAGTTTTATCAACTATGAAAATGGAGAATAATACTTACTGTATTATAATAATACTTGCAGAATTATTGCGAGATGAGGGTCGAATAAAAATTATCCTCCCCTCCCTCTACAAACCACATAAACTTTCCTCTAAATGAAATCACTAGCAGGGGAGGAAAGAGGCATATTGTCATTCCTCTCTCTTCTCCCTCCTCTGTCTTAAAGATTTTTTTAAAACAGGGCAGCCTGGTGACTTTGCCAAGAGCAGATGTTGACTTAAGCTGGGGTAGGAAACCAGAGAGGACCGTCTGTTAAGGGATGTGGTGAGGTTTTGGTTTTGATGTCTTTTTTTTAATCAATTGAATTTTGTTCCTACAACAGGGAGGAAATTAAGTGTAAAATAGTCTTGTTCTATCATAGCACCGTAGAGATCACTTGGCTCAACTATTTATTTTAGATGCAAGACCCTGAACGTCAAGATGAACTGCCCCAGTCACACGGCTTGTTAGGACCATGTCTCCTGACTCCTGCTCCTCTCATTACACAGTCACCAGTATGCGTGGCTTCCAGAAGGGAGGGCATTGTCCTTGGCAAGGCTCAGGCCTGCTCTGAGCTGCTGGTAGCTATAGCCCTTTCATGTTTACTCACATCTGGAAAGTGATGAACATCTGGTCCCAGGTCTCCACCCCACCCTTTACCCACCCTTGCATTTTTTTTTTAGTTTGTTTCAGGGTTCCTGAGGGACTCCTCATTACAGATCCAGCAGCCTTGACTCTCTCCTCCCTGACTCATAGCAAGGGACTGCGTGACTGACCGGTTCAAGCCTGTCTAAATGCTCATGCCCTTTGACCTCTGTGATGCTCTACCCTCCCCTTTCTTGTGCCGCTCTGACCACCCTTCCCCTGGAGCATCTTGTCGCGCCCACCCTGGATATGGGCAGAGAGGCCAGTGGCTTTGCCAGTAATCCTGGGGCAGAGGATTCCTTTACCTGACTTCAAGCTCTGCCTGCTCTTCTGAGCTCCGTAAGCACTTCCACGTTAATACACTTCTGCCAACCCCACCCCAAATCCAACTAGTCCAAATGAACACATGCCTTCCCATTCCCAGCATTCCCTCCCTGGCTCCCCATTTCCACACCAGCATCATCCTTTCGTAGTACCTGACCTTGAAACCCCATGCTCCTCTTCACTTCTTCCTCTGTTCTGGCCCCAGCTCCAGTCAGTTCAAAGCCCTTCCTGTAGGTCTTACCTTTGTCATATTTCTCAATGGATCCCATGTTCTGTTCTTGCTGCCACAGTTTGACTTCTGGCATTGTGGTCATAATCTTCCTATATCCAGACATCTTTCCACTCAAACTATTCTGCATACTATTGTAGAATGGTTTTCCTAAAGCCCAAGTAACTATTAGGAACTCCACCGCTCAGTAATCATCCATGGCTCCACAGTGCTCATCAAAGTCATTCCAGATTTCTGAGCCTTGTTGTATTAATCAGTGTTCTCCAGAGAAACAGAACCAACAGGATTTAGAGAGAGAGGGAAAAAGAGAGGATTTGTGTAGGATTTATATTTATTTAGAGTGTGTGTGTGTGTATATGTATTTATATTGATGTATAATATTTATGTGTGTATATCTACATCTCTATCTATATAGAGAGATTTATTGTAAGGAATTGTCTCACATGATTATGGAAATGGGCGAGTATCAAGATCCGCAGGGTGATTTGGCAAGTTGGAGACCCAGGAGAGCAGATGGATGGTCTAGTTCCAGTCTGAATCTGAAGGCCTGAGAACCAAGAGAGCTGATGGTATAGTTCCCATGTCAAGGTCATCAGCCTCAAGACCCTGGAAGTGCCGATGTTTCCGTTCAAGTCTGAAGGTAGGAAAAAAGCCAGTGTCCCAGTTCAAAAGCAGTCAGGCGGGAAGAGATTCCCTCTTACTTATAGGAAGGTCAGTGTTTTTGTTCTACTCAGGCCTTCCACTGATTCAATGAGATTCATCTACATTAGGGAGGGCAATCTGCTTTACATAGTCTTCCTATTTAAATGTTAATCCCATCCCAAAACACCCTCAGAGAAATACCCAAAATAATATTTGACCAAATATCTGAGCACCTTAAGTCCCAGTCAAGTTGACACATAAAATTAACCATCACACTGGTATTATAGACATTGTACAACATGCCTTCATCAATCTGTGATAGGTTTCTAGAACATTCACTGTGTGCTAGACACTGTGCTAGATGCCTAACACATTATAGTTGACCCTCAAACAGCATGGTTTGAACTGCATGGATCCACTTACATATGGATTTTTTATGGTACAGTACTGTGAATGTATTTTCTCTTCCTTATGATTATCTTAATAACATATCCTTTTCTCTAGCTTACCTTATGGTAATAATACAGTATATAATACATATAACATACAAAATACTTGTTAAGCAACTGCTTACATTCTCAGTAAGGCTTCCAGTCAACAGAAGACTATTAGTAATTAAGTCTTTGGGGAGTCAAAAGTTATACACAGATTTTTTACTGCATTGGGGGTCAGCACCCCTAACTTCCACATTGTTCAGGGTCACCTATGTTATTACACGTATACTAAGTACTACAATTTGAAGTCAGAAATGATATTGTGTGCGTGTATGTTCTAATACTTTCAACATATGGCAAAAGGAAATCAGAACCAAGTGGATTTTAAGTTCCATATTTGAAAGAAACATTAAGTGATTAGGAAATATAAACTGATTATGGAAACTATTCATAGCTAACTTTGGAGCACTTACTGTGTACCATTTAGTGGGTTAAGTGTTTATGTGAGTTGGCTTACTTAAATGTCATAAGAAACCCATGAGTCATTATCATGGCTCATTTACAAATGTCATTTTATGGGGACAAAATTGAGAACTAAAGAAGTTAAGCGACTTGCTTAATGTGGGACTAGGAAGTCGAGAAGTGCAACGGGAACCCAGGTGTGTCTGATTTGCGAACTCCTGCATTTAACCTTTACATGCCACTGCCTTGTTAGTAACAGCTTGCAAGAGGTGCCATTACTCTACCTCCTCCTACCTTACAACTTCATTCTCCTGTTTTCATGACACCAAGGGACTAAATGTTTCATACCTTAAGTATAAAGCGTGGGATCCTTATACGGAATTCCAAAATTTGTTTTGATAGTGTTCATGGAAAACATTGTAAGTCACATGACAAAACAATGCCAACGTCCAGTGTTTTGATGTCCTTGTGCTGGCAGGGATTCAAATCTAGTCTAAAACAATGGTATTAACCTCTGTTGGAATGCCACATCTCAGATCGCAAAGCACTTTCCCACACCCTGAACTCTCACTGTGACCCTGAAAGGTATTACTGTCCTTATTATTAAAAATAAATATACTGAGGTTCATTGAGTTAGAGACTTGCTCAAGGTCACACCGCTTGTAAGTGGTCGATTTTTTGACAGGTCCGTGCTGCCTCTTAGTAACACCACTTATTCTCGGATACAAGCCATCCTTTGACAAAATTCAGCATACAGAGCTTTGTATGCTATCGGTGACAGTTACTGGACTAGAACCATATGAAACGGTCACTGCACAGGATCATTAATTGCAGAGGACTTGCTGAATCCAGAGGTTTTCCCAGGGTATAGAATAGGTTTGCTGAGGCATTTCTGTGTGAAAGAACTTGCTGTAACGTGATTTCACCTGAAGGTTTAACCATTACTGTAAATTCTGCTTCAAAGAGAGGGTCTACCTTAAGCTATGTTGTAGTTGTTTCTCTGCAGCTGGCATTCCAGAGCAAACCAGAGATCAGAGGAGTTTGTCTTTGGATTTAGAGACAGAGAAGACAGGCTAGGAGCCTGCACATCAATCTGCCCATCTTTCCCTAGCGGGTAGTGCTGGGGTGAGACAGGCAGCTTCTGCTATTCTTGATCAAATGTGCCCACCTGGCTGTCATAACACAGGGCCACTGTCACAGACTGGGAGGACAGACCAGACTTTCCAAGAACCAAAACCACCCTGGGCTGCCGAGGCCTCATGGAATGGGCTGAACTACAGTTCCCATCAGGAGAGCTGGGGAGGGGACTGAGAAAGGCTCCCAGAGCCTCTAATCACACTCTAGATGCCCTTGGGCAAACTGACAGATGCCCCATCCATCAAAACTGCTCACCCAGAGAAAATGGCCAATGACAAGCAGCCCATGGTCCGACCACATGACAGTGAAATGAGTCCAGGTGCAAAAGGGCTATGGCTGTGCACGCAGGGTCAGCTCTCAGCCCTCACAGGAGGAGGCACAGGATGGAGGTGCGAAAGGATTCCCCACCAACACTCTCTCTCTCTCTCTCTCTCTCTCTGTCTCTCAAGCCTTATGTCATGGTTACCAAGGCAACACAACATGAGTCATCAAATCTCAAGGTGGATTAGCAGAGCAGGAAAAAGCCTTTTGTTTGTTTAAAGCTTTTTCCCTTCTTTCCTCTTAACAGCTTGGTCTGATGTTAATACCCAAGTACCTCTTTTACCCTCAGAAATCCTAAAAGCAGTGTGTTTAGCTTGTTTAATCTTAGAAAGCAATCAACATTTTTTTTCACATTGGGGCAGGGCAGGGAAGCCAGGGCTTAGCAGTCATGCTGCAACTGACAGATTTGAAATGATTGCCACAACTATTGGGGTGGTAAGTCAGAATTGGGTGCCCTCTCCACTGAGGGTCAGCAGCACTCTCCTGGAGGCCCACCTTTGAGAGATGTCTGGTCTTCTCCAAGAAGCCCACCCCCCACCCCCACAGCATCTGAGCAAGCAGGCTCTTGTCAAGCACAAAATGGCCCCTTGGGGTGCAGCGTGCCTGCAGACTTTCTATTTTGGGCCCTGAAAATGCTGCACAGCTCATTGGCTGTGCATGCAGGACAGGAAAGTCTTTCCAGAACCGTATACTGGAGGACTTTAGCGAGAACAGAGAAAATGAGACGACCAGTCACATGGGCAATGCACAACACAGGAGAATAAGTCCACTCTCCTGGCCTCAGCTTAGAACACTCTCCTCACAGGAGATTCTGCCTGGACCTCCTACCATCCTGGAGAGGCATCCCATGACTGATTTGGATATGGGCCCTTTGCCAAATGAGAAGACCAGTACCAGTCGCTGGACCTACCTTGTATTAAGTAAAGTAGGCACGGCCATGGTTCAAATTGTGATTAATTCCTAGGCAAAAGCAAGTGCTTTGAACCCAGTGAAGGACAAAAGATGATGTTCTGGGTGCCAATAAACTCAGCCTGTGCCCTTCCTTCCTCCTTAACTCAAAGTCCCCCAAGTCCTTCCACATGGGCCTTGATTCAGGGCCTGAGTTAGTTTTTGTTAAAGTAAGGTCCCTGAGCTGGGAAAGTTCAGCTGAAGGTAACTGGTATTTGATGGCGAGACAGAAGAAACACAAACAATTCCATTTCAGTTCACCTCTCCCCACCTACAATGTAAACAGCAGCTGTCAAGACTTTTCATCACTGACTGTTGCGAAAATCCTAATAGGAACCAGGAAAAGTACTTTGTGAGCAGAATGATTTCTGGTGTAAAATCTGTAGTCACTAGAGCAGCAAAGTGTTATTTCCAGAGTGTTGGGATGAGGAGTGGGCTTTGTTTTAGAGAGTATCTTTGAAATACTACTCATTTTCATAATCTTTTATCTCTAGCTTCCAATTGACCCCATGTTGAGCAGAGCTACCTCTCAGGGCACATGATGACAGAGGACAAAAGTTTTGCTTATATCAACGTCCCTGACGTCTAGAATGCTTGCTTCCAATCACATTCCAAGGCAATCTGGGCCAGAGTGGTGGGCCCTATCATGTTTCTCATTCGCTTCCCCTGCCTCATTCACTGGCCCTGCCCTAGTTGAAGGGCAACTCTGAAGCCATGCTAACTGACATACTTGGCTTTACCCACAGGTAACTCACAAGTAGCATTTGGAAGACTTTTAAGGGGATTTTTAGAGATCATGCCTTTGCCCTACTTGTAGATGCAGAAAATGAGACCTTGAAAGGTGAAGTGACTTGCCCAAGATCACACAGCATCCTGGTGGCAGAAACCAGAAGTCCAGCTTCCTGCCTTCAAATTCAGTTAGCTCTCTAACTCAGAGAGGTTTGAAGGGAGAGAGAAGTCTCCCTCAAATCCCCCCCTGATATAAGCATTTTCTTCTCTACCTGATTATTATTAACCATGACAACGAAGATACCTCAGGGATGGAAGCGCAATATTTTACACCAGCAACACTTTAGTATAAATTAATGGATTTTATCTATTAATTAAGTCAACTCCATGAATGGAGGCCCTTGTGAGTGGGAGAGCACAGTGTCCCGAGATAGGGGCCAAAAAAGAAAGGGCAAAGAACCCTGAAGACAAATGTCACTTATATCATAGCTAGCCCCCAATCTCAAGTAAAGGGAGTAGTGGTAAACAGCCAGAACTCAGGGCTTGACTGTACTCATGGATCCAGTTACTCAGCAGTGAGGACATTTTGTGATCAGTCTCCATCTTGCCTCCAGTTGGCCAGTGTAACCTTGACTGGGCCTCTGGAAGTGTGAGCTGCAGGGCCTCTGGTCTGCTGAAAAGCAATCTCACATCCCTGCGCAGGGAAATTAGCTGACCTTAAGCCTTTTGAAATTACCTGCTGCTGCTCTTGGCTCAGTGCTGTTTCACCTGCACTGCCTCCCAGCATCCTGACATTTCCATTCACAGTTGCTCTCACCAGCCTCATTTCCTGCCTCTTTGAAAAGGTCTCTATGACCACCTCTGAATCAAAAATAAAGATGCTCAATTATACTTATCCTAACATGGTGAAAATCTCAATTAATCTGTGCCTGATCATCTGAAGGCTTAGACGAGTGGATTTTTGTGGCTGTTAACACACTCCATTTTCCAAAGGGGAATAATTCCATCTTGTGGAATTATTTGAAACTATTTGCTTGGTAAAAACCCCACAAAGTTGCAAAGCAATGTCAACAATACGTTCTCATCTCTCGCCACCCATGTCAGAATCATAGCTGAGGTGTTATCACTAAGTTTCTAAACTTACTGGCAATGCCCTTGACACTGGTGCAACTGGAATAATTCTAGCAAGAAGGGTCCCTGGTTGGGAAACTTGCTTCTCATTGCAGTGGGTGTGATCTGCTTTCCCAGCCTTTCTCTCCAACTTCCCCCCATCCAGATCTCCAAATGCGATGCTCAGAATCTATACCCGGTACAGATATTCTTAGCTTTGCACCAGGCCCTAACCCAATCGGTTCCACCCGCTTTACACGACTCATGTCATTTTGGTGGATTCCTGTCACTTCCAACCAGTTTTCTCTTCTCTATGTACCTTGAAGTGCATTTTTTCCTCCTGAAGCTGCCTGCAGGCTGCTTCTGGAATTATCTATTTCTTTTTCAACTCTGCCCATCAGCATGCTGCTAAGTGGTTCCTCTCTGAACGGCAGCTTGGCTATGGGCTCCCTTTTGAACACTTCCCTCTCAAAGCCAAAGTGGGTTTAAACATTCCCAGGGATTTGGGGAGCAGTGAGGAGCCTCTAGTGCTTGGCAGAGCCTATAAGGAAGGGTTGACTGAAGCTCAGTAGGTTCCTGAAGGGAGGCTGTGGTACTGGGTGCTGGGTTGAGAAATAATTGTAGTTTACATGATTGCTGATGACCTGACATTATAGGTTCCACTCTGCTCCTCAGCATCTGCTTCTTGAAAATTCTCTAGCAGCCTGGGTTTGTATCTACCTGCAGCCTGCATTCCAGAAAGAATGCCCTGTGCATCAGACCATCAGACCATGTACATGTAGCTTTATGAATTATCTATGATTTTTAAAAGATATAAATTCAACTTTTGAGGAAATAGAAGGCAACGGAGCATACAGGAAAATGGGCAGGCCTCAGAGTCAGGTTAAATGGGGTTCAAATTCTGGTTTACACACATAACAGATATTTGTGTGGCCTTGAACAAATTAATTTAATTGTATAAAATCTCAATTTCCTCATTGGTAAAATGTGAATAAAAATAGACATTTTATAGACTTGTATAGATTTCTTAAAAGTTAGAAACAACAGTATTACAAACAATAATAAGAGAATCTTATGAGCAATTATATGCCAACAAATTGGGCAGTCTGGATGAAATGGATAAATTCCTAGAAACATATAAACTACCAAAACTGAAACAGGAAGAAATAGAAAATTTGAACAGTCCCATAACCAGAAAAATAATCGAATCAGTAATCAAAAATCTCCCAACAAACAAGAATACAGGGCCAGATGGCTTCCCAGGGGAATTCTACCAAACATTTTATTTTTATTTTTTTTTTGTAACGTTTATTTATTTTTGAGACAGAGAGAGACAGAGCATGAACGGGGGAGGGGCAGAGAGAGAAGGAGACACAGAATCAAAAGCAGGCTCCAGGCCCTGAGCCATCAGCCCAGAGCCCGACAGGGCTCGAACTCACGGACCGCGAGATCGTGACCTGAGCTGAAGTCGAAGGCTTAACCGACTGAGCCACCCAGGCGCCCCCTACCAAACATTTAAAGAGGAATTAATACCTATTGTTTTTAATAATAGAAATAGAATTATTTAGAAATAATAGAAATAGAAGAATAGAAATAGAAGGAAAACTTCCAAACTCATTCCAAAACCAGACAGAGACTGCACTAAAAAGGAGAATTACAGACCAATTTCCCTGATGAACATGGATGCAAAAATTCTGAGTAAGATACTAGTAAATTGAATCCAACAATACATTAAAAGAATTATTCACCATGATCAAGTAGGATTTATTCCTGGGCTGCAGGGGTGGTTCAATATCCACAAATCAATCAACGTGATACATTACATTAATAAAAGAAAGGAAAGAACCACATGGTCCTCTCAATAGATGCAGAAAAAGCATTTGACAAAATACGGCATTCTTTCTTGATAAAATCCCTCAAGAAAGTAGGGATAGAAGGAACATGATTCAACGTCATAAAGGCCATATATGAAAGACCCACAAACAATATCATTCCCATTGGGAAAAACTGAGAGCTTTCCTCCTAAGGTCAGGAACACGACAGGGATGTCTACTCTCACCACTGTTGTTCAACACAGTACTGAAGTCTTAGCCTCAGCAATCAGACAACAAAAAGAAACACAAGGCATACAAATTGGCAAAGAAGAAGTCAAACTTTCACTCTGCCAACAAAATGATACTCTACATGGAAAGCCCTTAAGACTCCACCAAAAAACTGCTAGAACTGATAATATGAATTCAGCAAAGCCGCAGGATATAAAATCAACATACAGAAATTGGTTGCATTTCTATACACCAATAATAAAGCAGCAGAAAGAGAAATCAAGGAACTGATCCTATTTACAATTGTACCAAAATGCATAAAATACCAAGGAATAAACCTAACCAAAGAGGTAAAAGATCTTTACACTGGAAACTATGGAAAGTTTATGAAATAAATTGAAGAAGACACAAAGAAATGGAAAAATATTCCATGATCATGGATTGGAGGAACAAATATTGTTAAAATGTCAATACTACCCAAAGCAATCTACACATTCAATGCAATCTCTATCAAAATAACACCAGCATTCTTCACAGAGCTAGCACAATTCTAAAATTTGTATGCAACCAGAAAAGACCCTGAATAGCCAAAGTAATGTTGAAAAAGAAATCCAAAGCTGGAGGCATCACAATTCTAGACTTCAAGCTATATTACAAAGCTGTAATCATCAACACAGTATGGTACTGGCACAAACACAGACACATAGATCAATGGAACAGAATAGAGAACCCAGAAATGGACCCACAAACGTATGCCAAACTAATCTTTGACAAAGCAGGAAAGACTATCCAATGCAAAAAAAAAAAAAAAAAGACAGTCTCTTCAGCAAATGGTGTTAGGGAAACTGGACAGCGACATTAAGAAGAATGAAATTGGACCACTTTCTAATACCATACACAAAAATAAACTCAAAATGGATGAAAGACCTAAATGTAAGACAGGAAACCATCAAAATCCTAGAGGATAAAACAGTCAGCAACCTCTTACTAGACATGTCTCCGGAGGCAAGGGAAACAAAAGCAAAAATGAACTCTTGGGACCTCATCAAGATAAAAACTTCTTACAGTGAGGGAAATAATCAGCAAAACTATTACGCAACCAACAGAATGGGAGAAAATATTTGCAAACAACATATCAGATAAAGGGTTAGTATCCAAAATCTATAAAGAACTTATCAAACTCAACACCCAAAAGACAAATAATCCAGTGAAGATAGGGCAGAAGACATGAATAGACATTTTTCCAAACAAGACATCCAGATAGCTAACAGACACATGAAAATATGGTCAACGTCACTCATCACCAGAGAAATACAAATCAAAACCACAATGAGACACCACCTCACACCTGTCAGAGTGGCTAAAAATGAACAACTCAGTATATAACCGATGTTGGCGAGAGAATGCGGAGAAAGGGCAACCCTCTTACACTGTTGGTGGCAATGCAAACTGATACAGCCACTGTGGAAAACATTATGGAGTTTCTTCTAAAGGCTAAAATAGAATTACCCTATGACCCAGCAATTGCTCTACTATGTATTTATCCAAAGGATATAAAAATGCTGATTCGAAGGGATACATGCACCCCAATGTTTATAGTAGCACTATCAACATTACCCAAATTATGGAAAGAGCCCAAATGTCCATTAATTGCTAAATGGATAAAGAAGAAGTGGTATATATGTACAATGGAATATTACTCGGCGGTCAAAAAGAATGAAATCTTGCCATTTGCAACAATGTGGATGGAACTAAAGTGTATTATGCTAAGCGAAATAAGTCAATCAGAGAAAGACAAATATCATATGATTTCACTCATATGTGGAATTTAAGAAACACAATAAATGATCATAGGGGAAGGGAAGCAAATATAAGATAAAAACAGAGAGAGAGGCAACCCATAAGAGACTCTTAAATACAGAGAACAAACTGAGGGCTGCTGGAGGGGTGTTGGGTGAAAGGATGGGCTAACTGGGTGATGGACATTAAGGAGGGTACATGCTGGGATGAGCACTGGGTGTTATATGTAAGTGAGGAATGACTAAATTCTACTCCTGAAACCAATGCTACACTATATGTTAACTAACTTGAATTTAAATAAAATAAATTAAAAAATAAATAAAAATAAAAACAACAACAAAAGAGTTAATATCTGAAGAGAATTCATTTTGTTGCCAGCCTCCACTTCCAGGCATTTTACATATATTCAATCATTCTGTCCTTCTCCTTACCCTACGAGCCTTGCTCTTCATTAATACCGGCACTATTATCACTTTCATCTTACAGATGAGGAAACTGAGACATGGAGAGATTAAGTAACGTATCCAACGTCCGGCAACACCCTCAGGTGCTAGCAACCTGGGGGAGGTGGGGCTGGGGAACAGTGAAGACCTGTCCGGCTCCCGGCCCTAGACCCTCCCGTACCCAAGAGGCAGTGTACCCAGCAGGGGCCTCAGTCTTTCTTTCTCTCCACTTCTTAATTTAACGCCCTTGTTGGGGGAGATCAGAGGCCCACCCTGCTCAGACATAGGGTTGTCCCAGAGCCCTGGGCTAGGTCCAGATTCAACAGGGTGTCCCACTGAGCGGGCCCTGCCTGCTGGCCAGCAGGGTAGCTCTTTCACATGTCGACACCATTCCAGATGCCCCAAATTTTTGTATAGAGATGAGGCACTGCAGAAATTTTTGCCCAGGGCCACACGCCCTGGGCAGCCTTGCAAGGTCCCACTGCTAAGAAGCAGAGGGTCTGGGACAGGAACTAGACAGTCTGCCTCTAGCCCCTGGCTCTCCAGGTGCAGGACTGGCTCACAGGGAACGTACAACACAGTGGAGTTATTATAAGATTTTAAATGCCTTGAGGAATTTGAGCTTAACGGAATCTGCGGTAAAGCAAATTTATAAAATAAACGTGATTTTGCCTCTGTTCTTAAGTCTTAATTCAGGCTTTGTAAAAGGAAGTCTACTTGTAAATGATTAGGGATGACCGCTGATGACTGAGCCCAGGGTACTACTTCCCAGGCTGTTGGACTCTCAGTGAGAGGAGAAAGGCAGGTGATGTATGATAAAGAATTTGTCTGGTCTTTGCCTGGATTCCTGGTGGGGCACTTCCCTATGACAGGAGTGTCTGTTACCATGGTGGGGCTCTGGGACCACACCAAGCTTATGCTAATGAGGTGACTCCTGGGGAGTTCCTGGATAGTCTCAGGATAGTGTCTGGCCATGTCAGAAAGACCACCCATGTGATTTGAACACTGGGGCAAATGGAGGGGAGAATATTAATCAAATTAAAATTATTACCATCATGTGCATTTATACTCTCTTCCAAGGACCTTAAATATTTGATACAGGTGTCCTCAAGACATTTAAAATAGGGTGAAGCTTTTTTTTCCCCTGAGTATACATTAGGCTGGGGGACTTCCTCTCAATGAGTCTATGGTTCTCAGTGGCTCATGATGCAGCAGAAAGAGCATCAAATTGGAAACAAATGTCTGAGTCTCTGTCATCTCAGGAGCTGCGTGCCCCTTAGGGATGAGTCAGGCAAGTAGGGCCCTGGCTTATTGGGTGCCACCCTAATCATCTGAAGTTCAAAACAGGGCTTCAAGCCCAAAGGGAAAATGAGTGGAGTGTAAAACTGGAATTAAAGGAGAAACCCAATCAAACAGATCTGATGAGTTCACCATTGTCAAGGCTCACTCTAGGTGCCCGGGCCAGCCAATGATGTCAGATCCTATTGTTCTGGGCTTCTCACATACAACCCCAATGAATGCTCCTAGACCAGGGAGGGAAGAGATGCCAAGGGCTTCAGCATATCCCGCTGGGAAAGCCTGTGGCAGACAAGGTCTAACAGGAAAGTCCTCACACTAGAATGTGTCTCAAACAAGTCACACATCTGCCAGTCGCCACCTCTTGTGATGTGACACTTCACACTTACCCATTGACTTTAATCAGCTGAGGGTACATGAATAAACCTACAAGGTATGGGAACACACAAGGCACAGGGGCATATCTAAGGAAGAAAGCCATAATGATGCCTCCTAGTTCTCAGCTGATGAGGGAAAAGGTAATAAAGAGGGAAAAACATTGTGTCTCTTTCACCTCCTTCCTCCTTCCCTTAACACCATCCTGTCCTGTCCACTGGCTATTATAGCTCTTTTTAAAAAACTATCTATATCGTTTTCCAATAAACCAAACACTTTAGAGATCTGCAGTCCGAATGTTCACTCAAAGCCTGCTCTGTCCCTACATTTCCCAAAATTCATGATGCCAGCAAATGTTAACTCAACTGAAGCAGGTTTTGGTCAGTCCTATAAATTAAGATTCACAATGAGCAAATCTCATTAAAATGTTACCACAGCACGAAAATCAAGCCAAGTGGGCACATGCCCAATATCCTTGTTGTACAAATCTAAGTCTTTTGTGGAAGCAAACATCTATTTCATCAGAAATTAGGGAGGAGGGGCGTCTGGGAGGTTCAGTCGTTAAGCATCAGACTCTTGATTTCAGCTCAAGTCATGATCTCACAGTTCTGCACTGTCTGCACCGAGCCTGCTTGGGATTCTCTCTCTCTCCCTCTAACCCTCTCCCGCTCACTCTTTCTTTCTCAAAAATAAATAAATAAGCATTAAAAAAAGAAAGTAGGGAGTAAAAAAATGAATGGGAACTATGGGATGCACATCAGAGGCATTTCCAAGTATCCATGATGGCCATTGGCTACATCTATTGGATAATAACAAGATTTGGTTTGAGTCCAAATGAGAAGCCACTCAGAGGAGGCAGAAGGCAAAAGGAGGACTTAATTTTTATGAACCTGTTGGCTGGTGCTTGGTGTTAATATTTCTGCTGTCAATCTTGTCTTCTTTTTTAAACTCAAAATGAAGGGCTATGACTGGCTCTGGACTATCATCCCGGTAACAGCAGGCAGCAGGAAGCCCCTCCTCCATACTAGCCTAGATCATGACAGCACAGTATTTGTTGAACAGTCTTCTGATCCCGTCAAGCTGTTATGAGTTGCATTTTGGAAACATGTAATAATTTCAAGGATTAAAACAAATCACCCCACTGCTAAATATTAGTTTTCTCTTCTTAGGCAACAGCATGTGGGGGTCTCACTTAGGGACCACGAATAAATCTGGACAATGACCCTGCACAAAGCAATCTTGTTCTTTTCCCCTCTATCTTTCCTCACCATCCCAGTTTCTCAGTTGAGCTTATGATCTGGTTGCTAGGTCAGCAGAAGGTGAATGGTTTCCTGTGTGGGTGAGACAAAGTGGTTGCAAAATGCGTATCTTGCCTTAACTCACCAAATGGTGCCCCAGCTGTCAGGGGTACGCAGCATATTGGAGGCTATAATTCAGGAAGGAGTACCAGGTGAATTGCATTGTCAAGAACAGTACTAAATGGCTGAGGTTGATCAACATCTCCTTTCCCATCTGTTTTTCTTTTTCCTTCAAAGTGAACCTATTGTATTGGCAAGCACTGGACTGAGGGTTTGCTAATAGAATCACAGAGTCTTAAGATGAAAGGGGTCATTTGAACCAGCCTGTACTCTTTAAAATTTTTTTTTACATTTATCTGAGAGACAGAGACAGAGCACAAGTGGGGGAGGGGCGGAGAGAGAACGAGACACATAATCCAAAGCAGGCTCCAGGCTCCCAGCTGTCAGCGCAGAGCCCAATGTGGGGCTCGAACTCACAAACTGTGAGATCGTGACCTGAGCCGAAGTCAGACACTTAGCCGACTGAGCCACCCAGGCACCCCCAGCCCTTACTCTTTAGAGATGAGGGCAATGTGGGATTTTCTTGGTTGAGGGGGGGCATGAAGAGGACACTAATATGGCCAGTAAACTAGTGCTGACATTTTCCGAGAAAAATGGCTGATTAAATCACGAACACAAATAGTTCTTACTGTACACAAGAAGGAAAGATTCAAACCTGACAGTCCTAATATTAGAAAAATGCACAGTATTGAAATGATTTGGATTAGTTCTCGAACAATGCCAATGAGCTGCTCCAGTCATAAAGCAATGCACCGAGGTTGGGGACAATATTTGGTAGCTCCCCCTCTACCGAGAAGCCTATATAGCTTTAACTCATCTTGAACCACCACAATCATTAATTCACCTGATGAAAAAAATATTAACTACCTACTGTGTAACAGTCTAAGGAAAATAGTATGAGTAAAGCATTTTATCTACCTTCAGAAACTTCCAAACACCCCAACATTGTTTCTCCATGTGAGGAACCTGAACAAATTTATTGCAAAGAGGCAATTTCACCTACAAGGCAATGTGTGGCTGCCATACATAGCCCAGTTTCTGCTTTCCTGCTGGTAAGAGCTGCTAGCCATCAAAGTCACATAAAATTATTATAAACGGTAGGCATTTATTTTCAGACATTAAATGATGGGAAGTAGTAGTAGGTATCAGTCATGTAACATTTTATGTGTGCAAAGTGCTTTGCTGTCATATTTTATGGCTTGTTGGACGTAATAGCCATGTGTGAGGTGGGCTGGGACAGCCTCTGTATCAGAATCAGGAAATGGCAGTAATCACCATACACATCAATATCCTCTTTGCATGCTATTCGCCTTGGGACTTGAGAAAAGGTTATCACATTTTTTTTTATTTCTTGGAATTTGCATCTGCATGTTTCGCTTTGGTTCGCCCGGTTTTTTTATAATGGTTCAGATTCAAAACTCAAATTCTAAACTGCACAGGTCACATCTGTGTGCAGCTGCCAAGATGAGCCATGGCAGTCCTGACCCAACCCTCTTAGTCTGCATCATGATCAATAGCTATTACCACACTTTCACTGGAACTCCATTTCATTCTCTCCATCACTTATCGTCCAAGGTCAGGGAAATGATCCCTCTTGTCTCCATCCCCCTCCATCGCTTTCTTCCAGGTAAGTGATCATTGGGGTCCTTGTTTGCCTGTCGCCACTCACCCTTCTGGTCCAGCTTCCTTGGGCACTGTAGTCACAGTGGAGCCACCAGGAACCAAAGAGTGATCAGTTCCACCCCCAACCCCCATTTCCTTCTAACAATCTGTGAGTGGAACCTTTGACAGGCAGGAGTAAAGGTCTTGAAAACTCTCATTAACTCTTTTGTTTCCTCTTTCCATCCCTTCAGCAAGTGTTCCTGAGCACCGTGATCACTCTGGGGGTGACCTGGTGATCAAGAGGGACTGGCCCCTTCCCAGGAGAAGCACACATCCTATTAGGGAACTCAGAAAGGTCAATGGACAACTATCAGTCAAGGCTGTTGGTTCCATGACAGTGATGGCAGCTACAGAGCAGAGGAGATGGATACCTGCATCATGTCTGGTGTTTCAAGGAGGGCTGCGCATTGGAGTTAGATGGGAAAGGCTAGTGTACCTTTAGCTTGAAGAGCACTTAAGTCCCTCCAAGGAAGGCCAAGGGTGTGGCCCCAGGAGAAAAAGTGGACATGGTCTTTACACTTTGGGCATCAAGGAGGGAAGGGGGAGCTAGGCTTTCTTTTGACTTGTCATGAATCAGGCATAAGTCATGTTCAAGGATAAGACACAACTTTGGTTGACCCCTATAGGATGTCTCTGGACATAGTATGGGCCGTTAGGCAAGGTTTAGACCCCGCAAAAATTATCTCCCCACAAAAAACCTAAAAGGACAGATGAGTTCCTTTACAAAATCACTGCTAACAAACTCCACAGGTAGTCTCTGTGTTGAAAGGGGAGTGAGCTCAGCAAAAAGGGAATCAGGAAACAGCTCTTTGTTTAATTAGGTGTGTGGCTTTAGCCAGGCATTTGACCACTCTGGGCCTCACTGCCTAATTTAACTTATAGGATTAATAGTACCTGCCCTATTCACTCAACAAGTTTGTTGGGAGGAAAAAATCAAGTAATAAATATGAAAAGTTTAAGATACATAAAAGTAAAGTCGATGCCTGTGGCCAGTGTTGTTTCACTATTGAGTTGCTTCTAACTTCTAGGCTAGTATACTCCTCACCCACTGCTGAGTAGCTGGGGTGCCCCCTCAGTTAGCCCACACACTGTCAGACATGGCCCTCTCACTCACCATTCCACATCCCTTGATCAACAGTTGCTGATCATATGGCCGTGGCTGAGTCATTGCCAAGACTTAACCATGTTATCACTAACACCATCAAAATATTCAAATTTCCCATTCACTTTAAGGTCCGTAAACCATATTCCCCAAGTTTATCATGAGCCTAAGGCCAGTGGAGCATTCCCAAAGAGGAAAGCTTTGTCTCTGGACACCACAGGCCTGAATTATTTCCCTGCGCCTGGTACCATTCTTCTAGCTGAAGCATATCTGTCATTCTTCCTGATGACCTTGTGATGCTCCCACTGCGTGTGCTTGGGGCTGGTTCAGCAATAGTGGAGGCAGCACTACAGCCATTGCTTCCTCACTCTTGTCTGTCCTTGGGCAGGGATATGCACAGAATCTAAACCAACTGACCCATTAACATGACAATATGACCTTGATTGTGCCCTGGCCAGCTGAGCGCACTGCCTAACACTTAGATTAGTGCTCAGTAAATGCTTGTCAAATGAATGATTTGACCTTGTAATAGGCTGAATGATGTCTCTCCCCAAATGTATATGTTCAAGGCCTAATCTCCAGGACCTCAGAATGTAACCAAATTTGGTGTAAGGTCTTTAGACTTAATCAAGTGAAAATGAGATCTTTAGGGTGGGCCCTCATCCAGTAGGACTGGTATCTTCATAAGAGGAGATTTGGACACAGGCAGTGCATGCAAGCATAGAGGTAAAACGATGTGAAGATACAGGGAGAGGACAGTTGTCTGCAAGCAAAGGAGATGTCTCAGAAGAAACCAAACCTGCCAAAACCTTGATCTTGGACTTCCCAGCCTTCAGAACTGTAAGAAAATACACTTTTGTTGTTGAAGCCACTCAGCCTGTAGTAGTTTGTTATGGCAGCACCAGCAAACAAATACAAACCTATGTAAGAATATGTGAAAATAGTAATCACCCACAGAGCAGCAGTCAGCGGTGGTTTAAGAACTTACAGCCTCATCAGTAAGTACATGATTTGCCTGAAGTGGGGAAAGTGTTTGGAGTCCATCCTTCTTTCTTGGACAACAGGAAGCCCTGAGAAATGAATAACCAATCATATAGAAAACAGACTTTCCTAACGCTAAGGCAGGGGCTGCTGTCTGGGTACGTAAGAGACCTCTCTGTGTTAGCTTAGGAACAGATATTATTTTTCCATTTTACAGAAAGGGGGCTTGGATTATACAATGGATCTGTAGAATATTTAGGATGGAATCACAGCCACACATTTTCCAACCACGACGTACCCTATCTGATCTTTGCTCCCTCTCCTTTCTCATTTCTGCTCACATTTCAGCAAACCTTAGAGCGTACACCTAACTAAATGCATATTTGGGAAGTGTGGGAGAATTGCAGGGGAAAGCCAATATTTAGCAATAGAAAAGAATTGCAAAAAGCATCGCTGCCAACGTAGCCTTGGCAGCTAGGGCAAAAACTGAGAGCTCAACTGATGAGTTACACCATGCCTTCTCCTTCTTCCTTCTGAAGCTGGACTAACACAGGTAAACTACAATGAGTATCAGACAGACCGTCCCCAGGGGTACAGATGACAGAACGAGGCACGTGTGTTGGGCAAATGATCAGAAGAGACACTCAGACCCCAGAGGAGACAAAGGCTCTGCCCTTTACTGAAATTCAGCCTCTGCAGGCTGCCCACCCTCCGTCCCACACAGGGAGTCTGGTGCCTGTGTTTGCCGTCTGCCCCCACTCCTGGTTTCTCTCCTAGGGTGAGCACTCCAAACTGCTCCTTGCAGCATCCGCCCAACACTGCCCCGACCAGTGGCCTCTGTCACCAGGATCCTTCTTATTCTCCTGTTGGTCCCCCATTCATCTACAAGACTTGCTGAGCATCTGCTTTGTTGCATGGCTATAAAGAGCTGAAGCCCCATTCTCCAAAGCTGGAGGTGAGGGAGAATTTCCATGTGGGCTGGGAAGACTGGACCCTGTAGGTCCACACTCGTCCCTGGAGAGTCAGCTTCCTCAGTGGCTCCTCTCTGTGATCACTATTGCCACTCCCAACCCTCACCTCCCCACTGTGTCCCTGCTTCTTTAGAGCACCCAAGTTCTCACACAGCTCCCAGGGCCACCCTGAGTCAGATCCTGGACTCCTCTGTCCAAAATCTTTCTGAGTTTTCCCAAATCACTCAGTAGCTGACAAGACTCTACCCAGTTTGCCCTCCCTGTTTTCTTTGATTTCATCCCCTGCACCTCTCTTCCTTTCTCTCTGATTCCAGAATGCCTTTCTGCCCCTTGAATGCTCCAGGCATGCTCTGCCTCAGGACCTTTTCACCTGCCCTTCCCTCCACTGTAACACCTCTTGCCAGGTGTTCCCATGACTCACTCCTTTACCCCTCGGGGCTTTGCTCAAATTCACATTCTCAATGAGGCCTTTTCTGACCCCCAATAGTTAAAACTTCACCCTTCACCACCAGCACTCCTAATCTCCTTCTCTACTTAATTTTTTCCATTATGCTCTTAACCATCCAGCATACCAAATATTTATTTATTCTTTGCCTCCCTGACAAGTAGATAAACTCAGAGAGGGTAGGAAATGTTTCTGCTCTGTTACAGTGGCACAACACCTAGCAGCATCTGCCGTTTGTTGAATGAATGAAATGTACTCAAAGGACAGATCATTTACTGGAAAACTAATCCAAGATGGTAGAGGGAATACGGGCATGAATTCATGTGTTCTTTCCCAAGTGACTCATTTGTATTCTAAATATTTTAAAGCAGGGGCACCTGGGGGCTCAGTCAGTTAAGCATCCAGCTCTTGATTTCGGCTCAAGTCATGGTCTCACAGTTCGTGAGTTCAAGTCCCAAGTTGAGCTCTGCACAGACAGTGTAGAGCCTGCTTGGTATTCTCCCTCTGTCCCTGCCTCTCCCCCTACTCTCTTTCACACTCTGTCTCTCAAAGAAATAAACTTTATATATATATATATATATACACACACATATATATATGTGTGTATATATACATGTATATATACATATATATATATATGTATGTATACACACACACACACACACACACACACACACACACACACATATATATGTATAAAAGCAACCACAGGTCTGTTGCCCTCTCCCTGCTGTGGATGGCTAATTCCTGCAGTGCCTGTATTGAGTCCACTACTCTGATCACCTCTTTCTTCTTTCTCAGGTCTCAGGAGGAGTGGTTTCCAGCGGGCAGCTGTGGACACAGGAGACACTTGCGTGGCTTTCTGCAGGTTCAGCAAGCCAGTGAGCAGGATAGCAGAAACAGATTTCCTTACAGAGAGATACCTTCCTTCGCCTCTCTCATCCCCAATAACTGGTATATCTTAGTATATGGCAATTATTATCTTTGCAGAAAAGTGTTTTTTGAAAACATATTCTATTTTTATTGGTTTTACCAAAGAGAGATCATATTCTTAGAATCCTTGAATTTATACTGTTTCAGGTTACCAATCAGAATGTGCACTGGAATCCTATTTGTATAGTGTTCATGTGTCTGTGTATATATACTTATGTGTTCATATATTTATAAATATTTAAATAATATTATATTATAAATATATATGAATATATCATATTTAAATTTATAAAATATATTCATATATTTAAGTATTTGTTTTATTTATTATATATTTAAAATATGAATATATTAACATATCAATATATGAATATATGTTTTTGATATTTATATGTGGATATATACATATTTATAAAGAATAAAATATACCAATATGCTGATATTTGAGGGTGGTGAAAATAATATGATTTTTCTTTAACTATATTTTCCACAGTGCATATATATTGTGCATATAAGAAAAACATCAGTACATTTTCTTATTTTTTAAAGAAAAAGTACTTGTATTACTTGGGCACATGCTTGCTGCTAAAGGTCACTCTTCAGATACAGGAAAACACCAAAATTATCCCCTTGAGGTGTGACTGTTCCTTCTACTTTGTGATTTTGGCTTTTGCATCTGCCCTAATAAACTCAATAAAGGCAAACGGAAATAGCTGTACCGGCTTCTCATGTTTCTATTTACCCTGAACGCAAGCCAAGCCGCAGGCTAATGTGGGCATGCTTGGTCAATGATGCCAGTTTGCCCCATCGCTTCCTTGAGACATTGTGGCATCAAAGCTGGCCAGTGAGTCTTAGAACTCTTGTCCCACTGGATCCCCTCCCTCGGTGCAGCCACAGTTCCCTTCATTGCCCTCTCTCCTCGCTCCTCTGGGCAGAGGGCAATGTCTGTGACTGCCATCCGCCCCTTATTCTGCCTCTGAACACTAGGGCAACATGCTCCATGCTGCTCTATAAGCAACCTCTCCTTCATCCCCAAACCAGCAGTAAAATTCTTGAGATCCAGACCTAACAGTTTCCTTTATTAAGTTTTTAATTATTTTGAGAGAGACAGAGACAGTGAGAGTGAGAGGGGTAGAAAGAGAGGGAAAGAGAAAATCCCAAGCCAGCTCCAGGCTGTCAGTGCAGAACCTACATGGGGCTCAAACTCATGTACCATGAGATCATGACCTGAGCCAAGATCAAGTATCTGACGCTTAGCCAACTGAGCCACCCAGGCACCCCATATCCACCACATACTTCTTAAATCTTCATCTTTTTGTTCTAAAAGGTCTATGTTTTCCTGTCTTGCACTGTGTGTTTGTACACTGGCTGATACATTCATTTAAGAAATGGATTACAAACACCACAACATGCAGGGGCCAGCTCTCCAGCAGGTGCCCTGACCTGGCCCTCCCTATAAGCAGTAAGACAGGTTCTTCCCTTTGTAGACTTCTCCCAGTCTTTCTGGAACACATCTTTCAACAAGTGAAATCTCTGCTCTGTGATTTATAGAACACAAAACAATCCCCCTTCCTTGATGTTCAGGACCCATGATCGTTGGTCCCTACCTGCCTTTCCAAACTAATCTACCATGAATGCCCTCTATGAGTGGCCTCAGAAACAAAACCTTTCTCTTTGCTGTGCTCAGACTCCAGCTGGTGCATTTGCATTTCTATGCTTTTGCCCAGCTCAAGAATCTCCTCCGTAATCTGCTCTACCCATTTGGATCCCATCCATCCTGCAAGTCCTCACTTGGATATGACTTAGCTTGTGATGCCCTGTGTCCATCCATCCCAGCTCACGGTGACCTTTCCCACTCATTCGGAAATTCTTGCATAATTTGAAGATATGGGTGAATACAAAATAATGATCTCACAATGCCAGATAAGAAGAGAAGAACCCAGATGTCTGCCAGTCTGCTTTCTATGTTCCAATAAAATGAAGAAAGGGAATATAAAAATAGGAAGAAATTTTTATTGGGACTGGAACCTAGGAATAGATGCTATGTACATGCCAGAAGCTATATATGACTACAATGTTGTTGGCTTACCCATCAGACATAGTGCAGGTATAGAGCCAAACCAAAGAAAGACGTCCTCACATCTTTCCCTCACAAGTCAGAGAGGAGCCTTGGAGAAGTTAGCGGGGGAGATGTCAGCAGAAACTCGTACTATAAAGAGTAAGAGCTGGTAATAATATACATTTATATCAACCATCTCTCATATGTAAGAAATGAAAGGAGTGTCTGACAGTAAACAGATGGAGATCATTTACCCACCTTCTTCTGGAGGGAAAAACATAAAAATAAATTTTAGTCAAGGAAAGGATTCTGCAACAAAGAAGAAGTAGACCATAGCCCTCAAAAGAGACATCAAGATGATAACAATTGGAAAGAGTCATCACAAGAAACAGAATATTTCAGAAACAACCTGCTAGCACCCACACAGCCACACCACCTTCCCCAGACAATCTGTGGGGAAAAGAAGCTCCTATGGCCCCCAGGTATAAGCATGCGGCCTCAGGCTTTTCCCCTGTGGAGTTTTGGGAAGGACGCAGGAGCTATCTGTGTTCCACAGAAGAACTTCAGCTAATCCTGTTTTCAGCCCCAGTTCCTACCCCACTTTCTGACATATTTGCCCTTTCCTGGTCCAGGGTTTCTCCAGGCCATGTCACTTCCATCCTTGACACATAGTGAGGCTGTAGCCTCCTTCTGCTTCCCATCCTGCAGGAATTTAGTGCAATTTCATGTCTTTGGATTCCCCTTTCCATCACCTGAATTGCTCTAGGCTCTAATTTTACTATTATTCTATCATCATTTATTGAGGCATCAAAAGTGAAAATAGGGGTGACTGGGTGGCTCAGTCAGTTGAATGTCTGAGTCTTGATTTCGACTCAGGTTATGATCCCAAGGTCATGGGATTGAGCCCCACATTGGGCTCCATGCTGAGCACGAAGTCTGCTTAAGATTCTCTCCCTCTGCCTCTCTCCCCTGTACACAGACACTCTCTCTAAAATAAAACTTAAAAATTAAAAAAATGGTGGAAATAGATGTGTCTGTTTGGTCTGTCAATTTCATCCAAAAGTCTCTCAAAGTTTTACTCAATTCTTCCCAAGTCTGATTTAATAACATTTTAATCAAATTACAAATGTAATATTTTAACAAAACAATGTAAAGTTTATTTGGAAGACTATATGGTAGATTAAATAAGAAAATTCTGAAACACAAGAATTATAAGAAAATGGGCCCATAGGCCCATTAGAATATTTGGCTACATCTCTATGCTAACTAATTTGGATGTAAATTTTAAAAAATAAAAAATAAAATTAAAAAAATAATAATGCTTTTTTAAAAAGAATGTTTGGCTACAAAAAATAGAGTGGAATGATTTTAGTAGACTGGCAGGTCAGTGGAACAGAAAAGAAAAAAACAAAACGCAGGCTTAACTATACACATGAGTTTAATTTGTGATTAAGAGACTATTTCAATCTAGCCAGGGGAAAAAAATTAAGGCTTGTGATGACAAACTGGGTGAATCATTTGAAATGAAGATAAAACAAGACTTTACTCTTTGTATGATACCATAGAATACATTCCAAA
The DNA here is from genome assembly GCF_028749965.1 of Puma concolor. Classification (NCBI taxonomy): domain Eukaryota; kingdom Metazoa; phylum Chordata; class Mammalia; order Carnivora; family Felidae; genus Puma; species Puma concolor. Next base: position 27,820,058 of record NC_141670.1, read on the forward strand.
TAAAGAGTTCGATGTATAAGAGAGAATGAGAAACAATAACAGAACAAGATAAATTAAAACTTCATCAATCTTGGAGTGGCAAAGCCATTAATAACACAAAAGAGGAGAAGCAATCTCAAAGGAAAAGAATTGATAGTAGTGATGACATAAAAATGGAAAATTTCTATAAGCTTTTAATTTTTTTTTTAACGTTTATTCACTTTTTGAGAGACAGAGACAGAGTGTGAGCAGGGCAGGGGCAGAGAGAGAGGGAGACACAGAATCTGAAGCGGGCTCCAGGCTCCAAGCTGTCAGCACAGAGCCCAATGCCGGACTTGAACTCACGAGCCATGAGATCATGACCTGAACCGAAGTCAGACGCTTAACCGACTGAGCCATAGAGGCACCCCTAAAATGAAAGCTTTTAAAAGAAATAGACAAACCAGATAAAATATCTTCAACCTACGTGACACATAAAGGAATAATAATATTGATACACACAGACCTTTTAAAATCAATAAGAAAATTATGAACACCCTATGAGAACAAGAAAGTAAAGACACAAAAACACAATTTACAAAAGAAGAAACAGAAATGACCAATTAATAAGAAACCATGTTCAACCTCTCTACTAAGCAAAGAAACAAAAATCACAAGACACTTTTAACCACCAAATTGAAAAGCATTTTTAAAACAATAACACCCAGGATTGGTTACAGAGGAAGCAAATAGGTGCCCTCACACATGGTTGGTGTGTGTGTGTACACTTCAACAGCTTTTTTGAAGAGAAAGAAACATACGGCTCTAACCCTACATTTGTAATTTTTTAATCCTTTAATATGTTAATATTTTTCCATCCATTAAGCCTACATCTAGGAAATTCTCCTTGGGAGATTTTTATAGATGTGGCCCAAAATGTATGCACAGAAATATATATACACTGAATATTATTTGTAATAGCCAATGGTTTCCATCCACATAATGCCTAAAAAGGATTTGTTAAATTAATTATTGTGCATCCGAGTGATGGAATACCTCACATTCATCAGATAATTTTAAATATTATTTCATGACTTTGGGAATGTTATCAGTAGAGTAGATGAAAAGGCACATTTAAATGTGTATAATATGATCCTGACTTTGTAAAAGAAATTTAAACACATACACGTTAAAAAAAAGAAACTATACCAAATGTTAATGGTGATTATCTCTGGGTGGTAGCATATGGGTGATTTAAATTTTCCTCCTTATATTTTTATATATTTTCAAAGTTTCCCACAATAAACATATGTCATCTTTATAAACAGAAACTTTTTTTAATATAATGATTTTCTTAACCAGATTTTAAATTCCTCAAGGGCATTTTTTTTAATTGAACACAACATCCACAGTTCTGTAATTCCTGTGGCATTTAGACCCATGACGTTATTTCAAATGTTGTGGATAATAAAGAAAGATTTATCTGGTTAACAAGCCTCCTTCTTCGGTTTTTGCTTTCCTTTTTTTTTAAAAAAAAATGTGTGGCATATCTCTATAATATTGGACCATCATCTGTTTTTCACGTGGGCATCTGATAAATAACTGCTGTCCACTCTGTGGGCAGCAGAGAGAAAACCCATTGCCTGAAAGGGTTAATTTCAGGCACCTTGGCCACCTGTCCAGCATCTGCCATGCAGCCTTCATTTCAAAGGCCTCCGAGGCTCACCAGCTCAGGAAAGAGATTTTTGCTTTACAGTGGATATTTACACAAAGGCAGAGCCAATGCAAATAAGAAATTCCCGGTCCACAAATAAACATTTCTTAAGCAACTCAGACAATGAAATGGATGATAGCCTTTTCTCCCAGAACTTTTTTGTAATTACATTTTTATTGACTTTTCAGAGGAAATGAAAAAGGCTACCATACAACTGAGTAAAAGAAATAGGAGTAATAAACCAAACCAGAAAAAGTCTCAAGGAAATGGGTACGTCAGGAAAAATAACTCTAATAGGAAAATCTATTATATTATGTTGAAGTTATATAATTACCTACACACGCTGTTTGGGTTGTGGAAAGAGCTGGGTGCAGTGCTGGGATATGGAGCTAATAGGAGGGCTCAGGTCTCTTTCCAAATTTGTACTTCTTCTGGGCATTTTAAATGCTAAATTTCAGAAGCAGTTATCAGTACTGAATTCTGAATTCTGAATTCCACATGAAAGAAATGTGGAGAAGGGTGGAGCATGTGTGTGTGTGTGTGCGCACATGTGTGTGCGTGCGTGTGTGTCTGTGTGTGTGTGTGTGTCAGTAGATGGAGGCCACACTGGAGTGAAGTGGTCACATATCACTGTATTTTCAAAATAATCATTATTGTACTTTGAGCAACTCTAAGTGACTAACCAGAATTATCAGTGGAGGTCAGAGAGGAAGATGGTGGGCCTTCAACTCACATATATCCTGCCCCCTAATATTTAAGTGGTCCTGCTCCTCACCCCCCTATACACCTATGCTTTGAGGAATAGGACAGTGTTCTTGATGGGAGAGTATCATACCCCTCAGATACTGGAGTCAAAGAAATGTTAAGACCTGCTGACATTGATAAACATAGAAAAGGCCAGCTCATCCCATCTGTGCATAAATTACAGCTAATATTTTGATGACAGAATCATGCGTAAGCTGATCTTGACAGGATGAAATGAAGAGATGAATGTAACGAGAAGATATCTAATAGGGATCAAAGTGAGGTCCTGACTCTGAGCCCAAGGATCAATGGCACAAACACAAGGTGGGGAGCGGATATAGTGAAGTAGCGGTTCCTGTGAAAAGTGCCCAGGGGGCTCAGGTACTGTGGTGCCAACCAGAAATTCAGTCCTAAGCTCCATACATGAACTTAGGATTTAGAATGAACAGGTTGGCATATTCTCTTTTGCCCTGGTCAGAGCACACCCAGAGGGCTGCATCTGGTTCTCTGGGTGCCATCTTTCAAGGGGATTCAGATCAACATGACTGGTTCAGAAGAGAGTGAGGGAATGCAGACAGGTCTTAAACCACAGCATAGGAGGAAAGTAATGACCTGGGAGGAGGAGGGAGGGCATGGGTTGTATTCATATTTAGAAGACTCCCCATCTAGACTGGTTAGGCCCCATCCTCTGAACTTTTATATCACGGTGTGCAAGTTTCTACATGTTTCTAATATGGTAGAAATGTATCTTTATATTAATTTCCTCCCATAGGATTGTAAGCTCTGTGAGGACAGAGACTGTGCCTTACTTTCTTTGTCTCAGCATGTAATAGATTCTCAAAAACATGTTTGTTGACCAGGGATAAGAGGAATTAGACTTTTGTCTGGCTTCTAGAGGTAGGTAGTACTACCATTAATAGTTGGAAGCTATAACAAGATAGATCGCAGCTCAATATAAGGAGCTGTTAGGTGATGGGTTGAATAAGATGGAATAGCCAACCTCAGGAAGGAATACTTTCAACCTCAGACTGAATGACCACTTAGCAAGCAAAGTGGACTTCAATATTCAGATGGATAGTTGGAGCAGATGATCTTTAAGGTGGTACCTTCCAACCCTGTGACTTGTGATTCCACCCAAGACTGCACCCCATTCTTCTTGAAAAAGGCAACGTGCTTCCAAAAAGAGTTGAAGTGCTCTCAGAGACATATGGGGGCCCATTTGGGTTTCTTTTGCCAGAACCTCATGGAGAAGCTATAGGTCCAAGTCCTAAGGGGCAAGGTCAGATGAAGAAGGACCACCATATAATTAAAAGCCTACAATGACACATCCTTTTCTCTGAAGACAGATCTTCATTCAACCCGGTAGTTATCCTAACTTTCCCTTTGACCTCATGCGTTCCCAACTCTGATTGCCTAACTTGAGCTAATCTCCTTTCTCTTCCCTTCCTTGGGCCTCAGTCACAAAATTTCCAAACTGGGCTGGTAACTCTATCTTGACCTGTGATTCTTCCATGCCTGCCAGCTTCAAGTTTCCATTCTGGTTGCTTCATAGGGCCTTATGGACTGGGTCTCAGCCGGAAGAACCACAAAGAGGCTACTTTACTTAGCATCCTGGCCTCAAGTGTGTGGGGGCTGGAGGTACAGGAAATGGCCCTAGCCAGGGGGAGGTGCATCCTGGCTTGTAGTTCTCAGCAAACTCGTGGCTGTGGCAGTGGCACTGTCTCCTCTGTGGGGGCACCACAGCGCACAACTGCAGAGGTGCTTCTGTGTGCACAGCCTGTGTGGTCTCGTGTGGGGCAGTAGCTCAAGGGGCAGAATCCAAGTGGCGGGCCAACAGATAGCACAAGGAGCTTCCCAGGCAGTGGCTGGATTCCTAGCGTTCCCTTCAGGGACATGCCTATATTTCCTCAGTGGGCTTATGGTTTTAGGAGTCTCCCTGGGCTGCTTCCAATGCCCCCAAGAGAAGAGAAAAGTTGTCAAGAACCTTAGCAATTATAGGAATCCTTCTCCATGGGTGCAGGGCCCAAGAGAGCCAACAACTATAACTACTTCCCATCTACTCCCTTGCCAGTTCCATTCTTGCCTTGGGATTTAGATAAGAAACGTCCGGAAAGCAGTTGTCAGTTACCCAAGGGTACAGCCAAGTCAGGGTCCCTCTCAGAGACTTGAGAGGAGCTTATGTGCTCTGTGTCAGGCAGGCTTTTGCATTTGCAAGGGACACTGAAACCTTCTACATGCAGTAATGGATTAGTTCTGGCTGACAGAAAAATGTATAGATGAGCTGCAAGGAGAGTTGATAGGCCAGACATCCAAATAAGAAGTAAATTAATTGCCGGGTTCTCACACTGTAGGTCCATCATGAACTTCTAAGCACATCTATTCTCTCTGCACAGACCTATTTCAAAATATCCCATTACCTGATTCCTGAATGGCTTGAAAGCTTCTTGGCCAGTTCACAGACCTCTCTCTCCCTCTCTCTATCAAGAGAGAAAAGTGCCCCCTGAGTGAGCTGCTTCAGGATTAGGTGAAAGGCAGAGATAAACCCTGACTCATTTTAAATAGGATGCGGGGCGGGGGGGGGGGGGGGGCGCCTAGGTGGCTCAGTCAGTTAAGTGTCCAACTTCAGCTCAGGTCATGATCTCACAGTTCGTGAGTTCAAGCCCCACGTCAGACTCTGTGCTCAGAGCCTGGAGCCTGCTTCCGATTCTGTGTCTCCCTCTCTCTCTACCCCTCCCTAGCTCACACTCGCACTCTCTCAATCTCTCTCTCTCTCTCTCTGTCAGAAATAAATAAACCTTAAAAAAATTTTAAATAGGATGCAGGGATAGTCACAGACTTATAGCAGCCAGACACAAGAGCTGTGTGTGTGTGTGTGTGTGTGTGTGTGTGTGTGTGTGTGTGTGTGTGTGTGTATTGGGATGGAAGATTAGCCAGAAAGGCAGCCTGTGGGGATCAGGAGGGTTTGAGAATTTCTGAAATAATATATACTGAATTATTTACTGGGATTCCATGTGGCCCCCCCAACAGCCGCTGGAGCCAGCCCACCTTCCATCCTCAGGCTGCCTCACCACCCAGAACCACCTTTCCATTGAGGTTCAGGGAATAGTTACAGGGCTAAGAGACACCGTGCTGCTCTTTGTCACCAAAGGAAGGAGACTGTGTCTTCTTCATTGATTAATGAAGATGCTGCGTCTCTAAAAGAAGTCACCTGATGGGAGCCATCCTCTACCCCCAGCACACACATGCAGGCCCACACATGTCCTGGAGGCACCATACTGGTCTCAAGAGAACTTGGGCTTTGGATTTTTAGAGATCCAGCTCTGTGACTTCTGTGAAGTTGTCATTGTACCTCATAATATGGCTGTGTACATGAGATAACATTTATACCACCTAGCACGTATTGAGCACTCCACAATATTTCCTTCCCCTTCAGGATGGAGGCAGCAGGTGTCTAAGATCCTATAGACTCACACTTTCCTCTCTATTCCCATTTTTGGAATAATTCCTCCTTTGGGACCTTAGGCCTTGAACCTGGGAAAATCTGATTATCCTTTGTCTCGGCTCCTCCCAAATTTAAATGAAGTGTGCTCCATCTCTGCCTGAGCACCAATATAATCTCTATAATATATACTTAGTCCTAGAGTGTAATGACTAATGATTGCTGAATGCATTTTTAGTTGCTGGGATTATTTTATGTACTTCCACATATGTTCTCTTCTTTAGATTCACAGTACTAAAAATCCATATGGATTTACCTCAACTATGCATTTCCCTTTCCTACTTGCAAATCAAACTTCATTCTATGTTAATCTCAGGGAAAGAATTGTTCATTCATTCGTCTACTTGCTCACTCACTCATTAAACCAACACCCACCTACTGAGCACCTATCCTTTGCCAGAAGTGGGTCAAGCACTGGAGATACAAAGGCAAATCAGCTATGGTCACTGCTCCTCAGTGGGTAAGGGAAGATGCACACCTTTACCAGTGCTTGACTACTGCTCTGGCAGAGGTATGGGAGGGGTCACCAGAAAAGGAAGGAGTCCTGAGTTCTTCCCAGAGGTGTCGGGGAAAGCTGCCATTAAGAGATATGAAAGCTAAACCATGAAGGTCAAAGTTGGAGGCAACCAAGAACACAGATTTGGTAAAAAGCATTTCAGATTGTCAGGATTTCCTGAGGAAAATCAAGGAGGCATGGAAGCGCAGTAGAGACAGAGAACATTCCATGCCTTTGCAGGAATGAACAACAGGGGGCTTCCAAATTCATTTCCAAAAATCTGGAATGGCCAACAGTGTGAGCTTCCTTAAGAAATAGTACAGATGGTATACCTATCTTTATGGGCCTTTGAATAGATTTTATATATTTGTACCCAAATATATATTGGGCAGCCACCACATTATAGCCACTTACATGTGTCATGAACATACTGGACCATTTAGACCCCACAACAAACCCACTAAATAGATATTAGCCTCCCATTTACAGCTGAGTTTCCTCTGGCCACCCAGATAGTAAGTAGTGAGGCCAGGCTCTTCTATACTCAAAAATCCAAGCTTCAGAACCTTGCACCACATCCCTGTTAAAAAGCAGATGCCCACCATTTGCCTTTGTACTGTGTTTGAACCACAGGTTTTTCTGCTTATGTAAGCTGATGCCAGAACAGACAAGCTTCAAGCAAAATACCATTGTGGTTCTGCTCAACAATGCTAAGGTGAAATCAACAGCATTCAATTTGCTCAGAAGAAAAAAAAGAAAAAAGAAAAAAAGAAAAAAAAAGATTAGAGCAGGATTTTTATGGGCAGAGGGAAATGTGCAACTTTCAATAATTAACCCCAAAGAGCAAACTTTGGATGACAATTAAATCCTCATTCAAAACAACACATTTCTTATGAAAATAGAAACTTCCTCTTAGGTTTCTACAAAGCAAACTGGTTATGGAACACAAATGTCAGAGTTCTTTTTTTTTTTTTTTTTTTTTTTTAATTTTTTTTTTCAATGTTTATTTATTTTTGGGACAGAGAGAGACAGAGCATGAGCGGGGGAGGGGCAGAGAGAGAGGGAGACACAGAATCGGAAACAGGCTCCAGGCTCTGAGCCATCAGCCCAGAGCCTGACGCGGGGCTCGAACTCACGGACCGCGAGATCGTGACCTGGCTGAAGTCGGACGCTTAACCGACTGCGTCACCCAGGCGCCCCTGAGTTCTTTAAAAATATTAATGGCAGGGCACCTGGGTGGCTCAGTCAGTTAAATGTTCCACCTCAACTCAGGTCATGATCTCGGCAGTTCATGAGTTTGAGCCCCGCATCCGGCTCTGTGCTGACAACTGGGAGTCAGTTTGGGATTTCTCTCTCCCTCTCTATCTGTCCCTCCCCAGCTTGTGCTCGCTTCTCACTTCTCTCTCTCTCAAAAATAAACAAACAAACAAACAAACAAACATTAATAGCAACTCTGAAATCAACCAGGTCAACTTTAAAATACCCACTTGCATGGGAAAGCCTACATGCCTCTGAAGGTTACTGTCAGATAAGATGTTTTACCTGTACTTCTGATGGGTATTGATAGAACAGGTGTGGGCATATTTATTTAGTATACAAATACTGGCCATAGAACTGAAAAGATAAATAGGCATCTAGATGGATGATGCATATGAATATGGTCCAGGGGCAGGCAGGATGATGAAAGTTTATGAGGGACCCAGAAGGTCATATCTTAGGACCTGTAAGGAACAGTTGGCTGTTCAGCCATAACAAGTTCAGAGGCTAAGGGCCAGGAAAGGACACTCCATGTACCAGCTTTTAAGAATCAGTATTGGGAGGTGGGCTTGACTGTTAATGAAGGCCCAACACAGCATGGAGACCAAGGGGTAGAGAAAATTCCAGCCACAGCTTAAGAAAACTCTCAGGGGCAGGGGTTTCAAGAAGAAATGGTGTTTTAGGCAAAGCCAATAGATGGGAAATTGGAGTTTTAACACTTCCTTTATTTTTATTTTCTTAAAACATTTATTTATTTTTGAGAGAGAGAGAGAGAGACAGAATGTGAGCAGAGGAGGGACAGAGAGAAAGGGAGACACAGAATCTGAAGCAGGCTCCAGGCTCTGAGCTGTCAGCACAAAACCCGACCCAGGGCTCAGACCCACAAACCGTGAGATCATGACCTGGGCTGAAGTCGGACATTTAACTGACTGAGCCACCCAGGTGCCCCTTAACACTTTCCTAACTCAAGCTCACCTGGGGTTTTCCCAACCCCACTAGAACTAAATAATTTTGGTTTGAACCCTATCCTATTGAGCATGAAAGCCATCCCAAATATTGTAGGGAATTCCTAAGAGGTTCTCAGGTTTCAGGGGCCCCCTGCTTCCATTAGGCATACTAGATATTCTTTAACAGTCCCTCCAGATCAATGTTCCCTGATTCTGCATCTGTCCCTTGTCCTGCATATCTGACATGCACGGGCAACATCAATAGGCTCCCTTGTCCTTTGGCTTCCAGTTGGGTTTGGCCAATGGGAGTGGTTAGCAGGAGATCAGAGAGTGAGAGAAGGATGACGTCAGGGCAGTTATTCCCCCTCCTCCTTGGGGAGCCCTCTCCCAGGGGCTGCTAACCTATAGCTCCAGCTACAACCTTCTGGTTCTAGGAATTGCTCCCTCCCCTTACCCCTTTAGGCTTTGGGGTGAAAACTGCTCCCCACTGTTGCTAGTTCCAGGGTCTGCCACCATCCAGTGTCGATTTCCCTTCACTCTGCCCATTCCTTTTCTTAAACTCTTCTCTATTACCTAGTTTGAGTGGGCATCTGTTTCTGCTTAGACCTTAAGGATAGATGTGGTGTTGCCTCTGTTTGTAAAACTCAGTCCTTCCTTGATTTCTGTAAGAAAACTGTACTCACTCACAAACAACAGTTATCTGTTCAGTAAACTTCATGGGTCTGACTTGAGGGAAAACTCATAACACTGCATAAAAAAGAACACAAAGTCACCTGCCTCTGGGGTTCCTCATCAATGCACACACCAGCCAGAAATTTAGCCGTGGCCCCTCCTCCACCTCTCCCCTCTGCCCACCACCCCACCAGCACCTTATACAGACCAGCTTACCTACACTCTTTGGTTCTTGGGCTCCTGGTGACATTTGTCTCTCTCCTTTCTATCTGCTATTCCAAGTAATTTATCAAGGAATTTTCCCTTAACAAAGATATTTCTCTCCCTAGGAGAAAATTTAGCACCACCCCTTAAAATAATAAGATCTTTTGAAGTGTGAAAAAGTGGATATACAGGACTTAACAGGTCAACTCACAGGTGACCTAGACCAGTGCACAGATAGGCTCTGAGGAGGAGGAGTGAGAGGAGCTCCTAACTTAAGCATCAGACCAAGCAGGAGCTTAATCACAGGCTCAGATTTGAAAACCAAGGCATAGGTGAGACCCAAGTCCTGGGAAGTACTGCTGAGGGGGGATAGAAGATGCAACTGTCAAACCCAGGAGAGGTCATTGGCCAGCATGACGAACTGTAGGTAACATGGCACTGAGGCCAGCCCCCAGTCAAGTAATCAACATGGAGAAAGTGCAGGTGAGGCTGACTCACGGCCCCCTTCCATGGAGGCATGAAATATGTGTGTTATCAAAGAAACTAAATTATGCCATCCAAGACTGAAGAAAGAATAAGTCATGACCAAAATATATTTAACATAAACAAGCAAGAAGTGTGGGGGCAGGTGGGGGGAAATGCTTTGATATTAATAAACTACCATACATTTCCCAGGTTTCCCATTTTAATATTACTATCAAATACAAAAGAAACAAAATAAGGTAAATGCATTCATTCCTTTGAAAACTGTAATTGAAGAAAAACTTCCTGTGGGTGTTAATCTCAAAAATGACAAAAATAAATACCTGCATAGCCCCTTACTTTTTCCAAAATACTTTCAGCTATATTACCTCATTTCAGATATGCAGTAAAACCTTGGATTGCGAGTAACTGGTTCTGCGAGTGTTCTGCAAGATAAGCAAACATTTCTAGTACATTTGAACTTGAAAAGTGAGTGATGTCTTACAGTATGAGTAGTATGTGACGCCAAATGTCACATGATCACAACTGAGCCAATGGTTCTTGAAATTTACTTTGATATACAAGCACATGTTTCCGGAATGAATTATGCTCACAAACCAACGTTTTACTCTATTACAGAGGCAAAACTGAGGATTGACTAGGTTATGTGATTCACTTAAAACAAAGAAATAAGAAGCCATGTCATGAGGGCAAACATCACAGTCTAACATCAAGTTTACGATTTTACCCCTGTGTCGTGTGCCATCCACCCTATGTGGAGATGAAAGCCCAAAAAACTGAGCACTCACTGAATCTTGATTTGGCAGTTAAGAAAGAAACAAGATAGGGCTATCTCCCACTCCCTACCATCTCATGCCATCCAATCCTTTTTGGCCTTTCTCAGGTGTTCCACCCACAGTTATGGAGGAAAGTCATCCCAAATTAGAAAGGACTGGAATTGGTAATGTATCACATGTGATTAACTTACTGGCTAAAGACATTACCATTTACTTATCAAATTTACCACACAAAGACAACAGATTTGTATAAATCATCTAATTATTTGCCAGCAAATATCAGTCTTCAGAATTAACTAAGCCAAATGAATTGTTGTAGTCATGCATCTAAGTAATGTCTTACTCTGCTCAATCTTTCCAAATTTAAATTAAATCAGTGATAGACTCTTGGTAACCACAGGGAATAACTATGTACTCATTAATCTCTAGCTTAATCACAGAAAATTAAATATAATAATGTTATACAGTTTAAAAGTCATCTTTTACATTGGTCAACTCTCCAAACATCATGGCTGGCAAACAGTCAGATAATGAACATGGTCAAGTTGCCATAATTTTTATTCCTCTATAATTAGTTCAACTCCATATGAATTAACCAGCACACAAACAAATAAAAAATATATTTTTGGTGGGTGAGCAGCAAAGTGGTAAAATAATTGGATATTTTGAGACTCTGCTCAAATAAAGAGGAAGAGCTTGGATCATCAAGATAATACCTCTCCTGATCTATACTCCCTTTTCATGCATGGCCTTTGCTGAACCAGACCTGAACTTCAGTGTGGTAGGCAATTAGTGATGCATAGCTTACAACCAACAGGGGTGTTGGTATTAAGGAGCTTAGAATTTGCTGAGGAGTGGTTAGACACAATAATCTCCTAGGTTGTACTTAGGAGAAGAGCAGACTCCTAGGAAGAGACCTGAGATCCCTTTTTCTTTTAGGATTCAAAATTACCAGACTGCCAGACACTGTGGGGTAACATTCACCAAGGTAGAAATTAGGAAAAGGTTGTATGAAGTCACCTGGGGTGCTGGTTTGAATTTTGTTCAGTCAAGATTTACTTCCTACCCTTCACCCCATAAGAGTAACATACTTCCCTTTGCCATTGCTGTGGGCATGGTCATGTGACTTTCTTTGGTCAATGGAAGCTGGAAATATGCTTGCCCACTTGGGCTTGCATCTTGTACTTCTGCATGAGAAGGCCATGCCTTCTGGTGGTTTACAGACTCCAAAAGAATGAGAGCTGTGTGGAGCAGGCCTGAAACCAACCTGGATCCTGGAACTAAACCCAGCAGAGCCAACTTACATCAGTCAAACCACAGTTGATCTGTAGATTTAAGAGCAATAAATAAATGCTGGTATTGTATGTCACCAACATTTTGTGGTTGTTAGTTATATATCAATAGTTGTCTGAAAAATAAATAATTCACCATGTGGAGGAAAAGGGCATATGAATACTGAGGGCCAAGCATTGAGGAGGAATGGAGGTTCTGGGGTTTAAGGCCCCCAGCACCTGAATCTGTCCTCAATGGTAAGTCATCATGAAGACAGGCTTACACTCCCCAGGAATTGGCTGAGTAAGCGAGAGGCAAGAGCTGCATCCCTAAAGAGATGTAACACTGGGAGCTCACACCTTTGTGAGGTTCACCCTTGGCCAACCATCACACATGACCTTATAGATTTAGAAAGAGTACTGAAACTGGTCAGGATGGCTGCCGGGGGGAAAGGGAACAAGCCACATCTCTTCAAAGACTAGGGCAGCAGCACCTTCCAAAGGTGAAATAGAGTTCTGAGCACCAGTTGCAAAGTCAGAATAATTAGCACTAATCTTTGGATATGGGCACAATACAAGAATTCTAGAATATGCCATGGGAGGGAGTTCTAAGAATGGGGTGTTGCATGATGGGTCTCCTGCTAATCTGGGAGGTTTAGACCTCTTGTTCTGTTTTGAGATGTTACTTGGGAATGACATCGTTTACGCTCCATGTTGGTGATGTGTGGCTTATCAGTAATCCTAATCAAAAGGGATATGATGGCCTGGGCTCTGAAGGAAATCTGGGTAGACCACACATCCACACCACAATCACTAATTCTCGGCTCTTACCATTCCCCTTGAGGAGTTCCTTTTCCAGAACCCGCTATTTTCCTATTTCTATTGTGGAAAAACTGTTTATGAGTTCATGTACTTAGTAGATTTACTTCTGAGGTACTGTGTGTGTGTGTGTGTGTGTGTGTGTGTGTGTGGTGTGTGCCTTCATCAAATACTGGGAGATAGGGTTTCCTTTTTGAAAATTAACTATACTGTAATTTAGGGCTTTGAGTTTTAGCTAATCATTAGAAACCTTGTCTTGATGTAGTTCTAATTCAAATATTGTCAGCAGGTAGAAAAGAACTTCTTGCAAATTTTCCTTTTGAATAGGACTTCCAAGTCCTGAGAGAACACATTTTTTGAGAAATAGAAATAACTTTTTCACAATGAATCTACTACCCAAAATTTGATAAAATGATTTACAAAATTTTTTCTTCAATTCCCTTGGCAAATACCACTATGGAAATAACTCTAGTGCCATCAATAATCTATTATGGACAGTTGAACCCAAAATATTATTGCTTAGACACAAAGAAATGAACTTTGTGTTTCTTTAATACATTCTTTACTTGGCTGTAGGCTCTACTGGGGTTCTCCAGAGGTAAGGAACCAATAGAATGTGTATGTATAGAGAGAGGTATATTTTAAGGAATTGACTCATAGGATTATGAGGCTGGCAAGTCTGAAATCTGCAAGGTAGGCCAGCAGGTTGGAGACCTAGGGAAGAGTTGACGTTGTAGCTCTCATCCAAAGGTAGTCTGGATCAGAATTCCTTATTCCTTGGTGGGGGGGGGGGGGGTCTCCATCTTTTTTCCTTAAATTGTTCAACTGCTTGGAAGCTTTCTCAAAGTCTATTGATTTAAATGTTAATCACATCTAAAAGAAATACCTTCACAGTAACATCTAGGCTTATGTTTGCCCAAAAACTTGATACCATGGTTTAGCCGAATTGACTCACAAAACTAACCATCAGAGAAGTGAAAGATAACTTTTGAAAAAATGACAAAATTGGCAAAAGCTGTATGTAACATACATTGTAACAAACAAACTTCCCATATCATGTACAGATTTTTGTGGCTGGCAATGCTTTTTATCAAAAGTATCCAGCTTTTTGTTGAAATAATTTGGTAATCCTAAAAAATATTCTTCACACTGGAAAATGTATATGTTCTCACATATACAAGTTTGCTAATATTAGTCAATCCATAAATCTCCCATGTTACAAAATGTTGACTTAAAGAAGTCGTGGCAATGCAAAAATGAGGCCTGCCCCTTGACGGCATCAAGAAAAACATTTCTTACAGGATCGATAAATCCCTGGGAAGACAATCAAACTGTTCAACATCCTGGACATTCCTGGGACAGAAATGGCTCTAACCTAATTTAACAAGCTTTAAATTTGGGTGGAAATGTAATCATCTTACCAAATGGTTAAAAAAAAATGGTACAATGTTGATTAAGAAGTAGCTATTAGTGGGGCGCCTGGGTGGCTCAGTCGGTTAAGCCTCCCACTTTGGCTTGGGTCATGATTTCGCGGTTCATGAGTTCGAGCCCTGTGTGGGGCTCTGTGCTGACAGCTTGGAGCCTGGAGACTGCTTCGGATTCTGTGTCTCCTTCTCTCTGCCCATCTCCCGCTTGTGCTCTGTCTCTCTCTGTCTCTCAAACATAAATAAATAAATGTAAAAAAAAATTTTTTTTTAAAGAAGTAGCCATTAGAAACTATGGTAGGCAGGGGTGCTTGGGTGGCTCAGCCAGTTAAGCATCCAACTTCATCTCAGGTCATGATCTTGGGGTTCATGAGTTCAAGCCCTGCATTGGGCTCACTGCTGTCAGCATCAAGCCTACTTTGGATCCTCTGTCCCCCTTCTTTCTCTGCCCCTCCCCGTATTCTCTCTGTCAAATATAAATAAACATAAGAAAGAGAGAAAGAAAGAAAGAAAGAAAGAAAGAAAGAAAGAAAGAAAGAAAGAAAGAAAGAAAGAAAGAAACTATGGCAGGCAAAGGACAACTTTTGATTTAAGCACAACCTGAAAATTCTCCCTTGCTTGTTAAAGCTACTCTGCCAGGTTCTGGAATCTGGCCAGATGCAGGTCAGAATCTGAGCCCCATCATTTGTCTGCTCTCTGACCTTAAGCAATGACTTCACATTTTCTTAGTCTCTCTCTTCTGCAAAATTGAAATGATAATGCCTACTTCACAGTGGTCTTGAAGAGTTAAATGAGATACTACCTGAAAGTGACTAACACACTCCAGATACATAATAAGTATTCAATAAATGCTAGCTATCTTTGGGTTCATTTTGTTCTCATATGATTTTAATTTCTTGAAGGTAAAACCAAGTAGGAGAGAAAAGTCATTTTCATCTTGCCGACCACACTGATAGTGCAAAACCAAATAACACTGATGCTATTAATTGGAGATGAGTCACATGGACTGCATCTGTTAGCAACTGGCAATTTCCTCTCAGGTACTTTGTCCGCAGTTGGGACTTACAGGCACTACGTAAGCAGTGCCTTGCTGATGACCATGCAGCTTACGTGGCAGTTCTTCAGTAGTTAAGGGAAGAAAATAATAATCACTTGCTTTTCTATCCAATTATACTTTTACAAACAGAATTAGAATATTTAAACATAAGATCGTAAAAACAGTGGAATTAATTGTTCCACTAAAGAATATATTGAAACAACAAAAGCAGATTGAGATTTTTTTTTTTTTAAATAAGCACATAAGAACAAGTTTTTACCTGTCTTACCAATCTTTACTCTTAGTCTCTTTAATCTCAGTTTTCCATCTGATCTGATTAGAATGTGCCTTTCTAGCTCACCTGAACACTTATGGCATCCGAGGCTTTAAGGAGGACTCTGGGATTTCCAGCCAGCTGCCCTCGACCTTTTGGGACTGTGGTTTATGGACACTGTAATCACTGTGTGTCCTATCAGCTGCTAAAGCTAAGCAAAGGGGAGTTTTATTCTGCTTGTTTTGCTTATCCTTCTGGCCACCTATCCTTCTTTTTCACATGACAGAGCAGAGAGAAGGAAGAAAAAGTTGCACAACACAACCCTAACTGTGGTAATGACTTTTCTTCATTCAGAAGGAAAACATTTTCCAGTTTCCAAAGGAGTCAAGAAACCTCTCCAAACAAGACGAACATGCTGATAGTTTTTTTCTGTAGGGACTGAGAAGTGGTGCACGGGGATAGATCAGCCGTACTTTTATTTCCATAGGATCTAAAGAGCCTCTGGTGGCTGGGGAGCTATAGCCGTCCTCAGCCTCTGGGGCAAGAGACCAAACAGGAAGACACTTCACCTGCAGGCACTGAGAGTCAATGGGCCTAAGCTTGGCCTGGGACACTGGCCCCGGTTCTGAGGGAGGAACAGTGATGCAAGAACAAAGCCCAGAGACCTTCGAGTCCTCCCTGGGCCATCCACTCAGAGGCTTGTGCCAGAAACCTCAGCCAGAAACAAGGGAGGAGGGGATGAAAGGTGGGAAAAGGCTGGTTCCCCCACAGGCATTTGGTTTTGTGGCTTAGGGTTCAGGTGTGCTCTGGGGAAGAAGAGTTTCCCCCATCCAGCACAACGTCTGCTGGAGAAACTCTAAAAGCAGCTGTCGCCTCAGAAACATCAGGCAGGAGGAGCACCCCCCACATCCGGGAGGCCCAGGGGAGTGGGCACATCGCAGCTCTGAGGCCAAGAGAGGGGTGCTGGGAGCAGCAGAGGGCTAGGGAGGGAGAAGAGCCTCCAGGAAAACTGCCATTGGAACCCATGAGGCCCCCAAGCAAACACCAAGAACCTCACCCACTAGAATGGGGTTTTGCTGTTGGGAGCTAAGCCAGACACCAATGCCATGCTTCTGTTCATTCTACTCAGATTCCTGGATTGCTGCCCCAGGCCAGTGGCGCTTGTGGACAAAGGTAACTGTGACCAACAAGAAACTGCCTGGGAGTCATGGGAGGACGTTAGGAGAGAAAGGGCTGGGCAAAGCAAATGTTTTATTTCAACATTCCCTCACTAGAGTGTGTCTACACTGCCAAAGTTACTAAACTCTGGGACCCTGGGTCTCCTGGGAAATATCCACACATACAAATAACCTGGAACATTCCTGATAGGATTGTGGCAAGAAAAACAAATGACCAAACCACTGAAAGTTGGGACAGTAGACATTCTGTTTTCTAAGATAGTCCCTTATCTCATGCCTCGTCCCGTTGTCCTGCACCCCTATTTCCTGGCTCAGCAGACAAGGGAGTCAGTCTCTACAACTGAACTGGAAAGGAGGCAGTTGGCAAGACATTCAGTCTGGCCATGGCTACTGTGGGGTTCTTCCCGCCACCCATTCTCCCCCTCTACCCCCCTTTGAAGCTCAGAGTAAATGTCAGGTGGTGGAACATGCACAAGACAAGGCAGCTGGGACAGCTGTCCCTGGCCTCTGGGCAGGCCCCATCCATCTGTTCCCCTGCTTGTCTTGTGAGACAGAAGAGGGGCATCTCCATGGTGGGCAGTCACAGAGCAGGTGGTCAGATATGCAGGGTCAGTGATGTGGGTCCAGGAAGATGGGGTCCAAGCAGAGAAAGGATATGGGAACCAGAGTCTCTGCTCCAGAGGAAAGAGGCTCCCAGCTGGAGCCGGTCGCACCAATGTCACAGTGGGCAGGGCTGACACCCCTGGGTTAGCTCAGCATGTCCTACCAAAGACACTGCTCCTCCAGGGGCTTCAGAGGGTGAAGCTGAGTGACTCTTACTTTTGAAAGAAGGGTGGTTGAAAAACTGGCAAGCAAATCTGAGAAGTTTGTACAATATCCCTCTCTTAAACGCGTTTTCTGTGCTCTAGGCTCCTTTTCTACCACCAACTGCCAATTTATAGCCGGTACCTAAAGCCCCTCCCCTCCCCATCCTACAGTATCTAGAAAGTATCCACGTTGCAGAATGTCTTCCTGTTCAACCATGTCTCCATTCAACCTCCCTGGGTGTCAGTGTTGGGAAAGCTGTCAGACAGTGGTTATGCCAAGCACATCCCTCTGTTTTAGGTTATATTCAAACTAGTTTCCCTCCCCCAGGCCCCAGTCAGCTGCTTCACCCTGGTGCTAAGCCCTTACATTTGCCCTCTCTAGCTGTTTATTCTGCCAGCAGGAAGTATCACCTGTCCATTTGCCTGCTAATGAACTGTACAATCATAACAGCCAACCCACTCTAGCTCTGAGAGAGGAAAGGAAAAGGAACGTTTGTGGCCCAGGCCATACATCCAGATTGATGTTTGGGGTGGGGGAGGGGGGGGGAGTTTAAGCCACTTGCAATAGAACATAAAATGCACAAAAAACAATTCTAAAAATTCATTCGTTCCTAATCATTAAGAATATATGTATGTATATATTTCAACAGTAAGTTCTGCTCCAGTTTGTGGACCACACAGCATGGTCAACAACTTAACACTTTAGAAATTAGGAGCACAGGTGCCTAGGTGGCTCAGTTGGTTAAGCATCTGACTCTTGATTTCAGCTCAGGTCATGATCTTGCAGTCATGGGATCCAGCTCTGCATCGGGCTCTGTGCTGGCAGCAGGGAGCCTGGTTGGGATTCTCTCTCTCCCTCTCCCTGCCCCTCCCCTACTCACATACACGCTCTCTAAATAGATAAACAAACAAACAAACAAACATTTAAAAAAACCACGGGCACAGAATATGAATGGGGTGGACAGGGGAGCAGGGTCCAGAATAAGCAAGGAGGACACCAGGGCATGAGGGCATTCAAGAGCCTAGGCAGAGACATTCCAGATGCGAAAGTCAAACAGGAAAGGAAAACAAGAGGCTGAAGGAATAGGCTTACAAAGAGGTTCACAGAGTGGGAGAGAGAGAGGGATAGAGGGAGAGAGAGGGAGGGAGGGAGGGAGGGAGGGAGAGAGAGAGAGGGAGAATGGAATCTCCTGTCACACTACATGGGAAGAAGTGTGGCTCTTTAGAAACGGAGGGCCATGGGTTCTTAGGCCCACCTATATGATTACTAGGGTGAGGCTGTCTGGTGGGCAGTTTGAGGTTGGCTAACCTTGACAATACAATCAGGAACTAAAAAAACTCAGAGGCTCTATTGGCCCTGGGTATGTTCCGGGCCATGTGTCAGCCAGTCTGAGCACAGGCCTGTGAGGAAGCCAGGAGACCTGGGCCTGTGGGTACGGCTCAGTCAGGCCCATTCCTGCATCGCCAATGTGCATCCCTGTGTGTGGGGAGGTTCTCTGAGGGTCATCAGCTGGCAAGCCAGCATCTTGGCCTCACCCATTCTATTTTTCTGTTCCCAGGTCCTAGTCCCAGGGCATGTGAGGTCCATTTACTCCACAAACCTCAGGAACCAACAGTTAGTGCCTTCCTGGATGAGCATGGGACAGTGGACCGGTCCACCACTCCCACATCAAAATTGATTTACTAAGAAGACATCAGTCATAAAGGGCAAAGAGAAGGAACCTCTTAAACAGCACTTCATAAAAGCAAGCTGCAAAAGACAAGGCTTAGATCTCCCTGGATCTATCCCTGTCCTCAGTTCTTGGGGTAGAAGTTTGAGAAGAAGGAAGGTTTAATATCTTTGTTTTTAAAATGGGATTTTTGCCCATTTTTGGTGAGACTCGCTTTAAGAAAGTGGCACAGAAAAGTCTAAGCTTAGCAAAATGGACATATCGGACATTACTTATTAACTTTAGGAAAAGATCTTTTACTTTACACCAGTCTTTATGGCACCATTTGAGAGAGTCCTTCTGAATACTAGTCCTTCTGGCTGGTATTAAGCCAGCTCTGGAATGCAAAGTAGTGCATCCTTTCATCAAAAAGGGGAAGAGAAGAACTAGATATCAGCTGAGGTCATCCTGTCCGTGGAGAGTTACACAAAATTAGCTTCAGCCCCCGGGGCCATGTTCAGTAGGCAGCCCTATGCCCACATAAGCTTCCGCATATTTCCAAAGCTCTTTGTCTTAAAGGTTCCTTCTAGCTTACATGGAACCCTTAGCTACACTTGCAACCCACTCCCCCACCCTCAAGCTATTCTCTTTGGGTAGCACTGACCCACCCAAATGTTTGGGGTAAATGCTTCTGCTATGAAAAAAAATCTATTGCTTAGGATTTATTTTTCTCTCAAGTAATAGTTTAACGTGGATGTTTCTGGCTGGCAGACAGCTTTCCTTCACATGATGATCAAGGACTCTTCCCTTCCTCCAGGCTCAGGGAAACTTCCACATCCAGTTGGCAGATGGGGTAGTGGAATAGAGAAGTTACACCTGCTTTTTAGCTGCCTTCTGGGAATTGACACACATCATTTTTGCTCACATTCTGAACCTTGGTGAAAACCAGCCAACCATATGGTCCCACCTAGATGCAAGAGTTGCTGAGAAATATATTCTTGGTTGGGCAACTGCTTACCAGCATTAGCTCTCTGCTATGGAAAGGAGACAGGAGATTTATTGGATAGTTCACCATCTTTGCCATAAGGATATCATCACTTTTCCTCCCTTTCCCCTCTCACACTTGGACTTTGAGTGGTAGAAGCTTTTACAGAAGGTTGGTGGATGGTAAAGGGGTTTTGCCACCACCTAAACTCATGGTTTGTTATGCAAAGCAAAACTTTTTGAGTCTGTCGTACTAAAAATGGCAAAAAGCTTCCAACTAAATTTTAGATATATCTATTCTCAACAATCCTTTGTCTGTTGAGCCATCAAGAATTTCTTGCTGGGCAACTTTCATGGCAGGTTTTTCTAATCTCTTCAGCCCCCAAATTCTCGTTAACTTGTGTTCAGCAGTCAGGGGTCAGATCTATGCATGTGCAGTTCAGGGCTGAGTCAGGAGTTCATACACAACTTTATGGGATCACTGCTTTGATCTCCATGGAACTTTTCAGCTCCCAGGCACCCCCTCTCCTGATCCACTGGCTAGAAATCCAGAGCTTTAATTACGCCATTCTGTTGTGTTCTTCCTGTGACTACATCTGCTGTTCTGTGGTACTTGAAGTTCTGTTTTCTTTTCCCCAATCTGCTCACTATCATTTTACTTTGCTGTGTCCTCCAGGAACAACTCTACACACTTCCTCCAGGGATGTTAGCTGCAATTAGTGGAGACACAGAGTCTTGTGTGCTTAATCCATCTTTATAAGAACCAGAACCCACTGAAGGTTTTTAAGCGGTCAAATGGCAGGTAGCTTTCTATTCCAGAAAGCTCTGTCTGGCTGGAGCAAGAAGAGATTGAAAGCAACGATTCTATGAGCAGGGAATGCAGGGGGAGGGTGGGAGAGAGCTGGTCCAGCAAACTAAGAAGTGGATGCCACAGGCCAGGTGTGAGGCCACGGCAGGTGAGGCAGAAAGGAGAGGGAAAATTCCAGAACCACTGAGAGGTGGGCTCTACAGGATCTGATGGCCAATTAGATGCAGAGACCGAGGCATATGGTGGTATCCAGAATGGCTTCCCAAGAAGGGAATAGGAAGAGGAACAATTTGCTCTGTGAATGTCAGTCTTTGATCAAATTCATGGGCAGATGCTTCTTTCATAAACTGGAACAGACAGACTTGAAACCTCTCTCCATGTTCTTTCTCAGCCCTCTGGGATCATTGGCCTTTGTGTTATCAGCCGTGCCAAGATATTCTCTATTCTGACAAAATGTATTTGAGCCAGCCTGAAGATCTGGAAAGTTCACTATTGACCTATTTGCCATTTTTAATAGGACAAACTCAAAATAGATTTTATTTGCACAACAAGCCACCAACTTAAGTTATAAAGTAGTCATAGTTAGAGCTTTTATTCTGTATATGTTGCATCACGGTACTTACTTTTTTGGATTCATGTTTAAGAATTTCACCATTTGTTTCTATGCTTTGTTCGCAAATACTGTGGAATGACATTAAAATCTGTGAAATATTTTAAAAGAATCCAAGAAAACCTGAGTTTGCCTGAACTGTTTGTTAAAGAAGCTAATAACTGGGATGCTAATGTAACTGCATTTAGTATAATGTTGTCCTGGTTTATTTTTGCAGAGGTAGCTATATCTTTCTATGCTTCACATGTACACCACACACAGACACACCATGGAGATATATTCATGTTTCCCAGGCTTCCACCTCAACTGCTAACAATTCATTCAGTCTTTGGGCTCCCGAAAAATTCGGCACCCTACCCCCATTATTTTTCCCAGCTAAGAGGTGATTAATCACTCCAACTGTGGAAAATTTGCCTCTTCAACTAGAATAACTACATTTTCCTCTGCTGAGTGTGGTTGCAAAAGCACCGACATAGTGGTCTGTTTCACACCCCAGTACACTCTTCCTCTCGTGGAAAGCCCTGTGCTTAACTTGGGGCAGGGGAGAAAAAAAAAAAAAAAAAAACCCTAAAACCGGAAAGAAATTACCAAGATAAACAGTACAAAGGACTGAGAATGAAAGCCCTTACATTTGAGACAAAATTGGATTATTTCTTGGAAAGGCTTTTGAGACAGGAATCTGTGGGCAGCAGGAGAAAGAAGTTCCTTTTATGTAGCTTGCTGCAAGTAGGCAGAAGAAATAGAGGGAGGAAAGGCTCTGGCAATCTGTTGCTAACAAAGTCCTTAATTTGGGTTGAATCTTCTAGGGTTTGGGAGCATCAGAGAGCATTATTGTACTATAGAGAACATCACTGTAAGACTCTGCCCACCATCCCTGTTCCCTGGGTGGGCAATTGTTTCTTTGCTGAACCTGGGATAATGCTGAGTCAGAAGGCTTTGTCTGAACAGTTAGAAAAGACGAGTGAGTGGGGGGTTGATGTGCTTTTTTTTGTTCACGCTCGGGCATAAGGAAATCAGATCCACTGCCTCTGTGTTGCTTGACAAGAGATATTCTTTAATCAGGACAGAAAGACAAGGCTTTGGGCTAAAAAAAAAAAAAATTTAAAAAAAAATAAAAAAAAAATAAAACCTACGTTGCTCAAACTCTGGGCAATGCTTTTAATCATGTACATTTCTGCTGTATTCCTCCAATTAAAATTTTCAGAGAGTTCACTTTCTGGCATCCACATTTTATTTTTGCGACTCACCCACTAATAGAGGCCTGCTGCTGTCTGTGGTATCTGGTGATCCTGAACTGGGTTTGCTCTTTGGTCAAAGTTTTGCAAAAGGTGTGGTCAGCACAGCCCAGGCTGGAGATTATGCTGAAATGGGGACTGAGATGGAGAGTCAGCTGGATTTAAGTGCTTTGGAAAGCACATGCAAGGATTTAATACATTACAGTTGGTCAATTGAAAACATTTTCAAATACTCCTGGGTGCTGGTGTAAGAGCTAAATATAGGAATAAATTCCACATGTGAGAGAATTCAAAATAGCATCAAACAACAGACTCAGAAATATTTGGAGTAGGCCCTGTCTGCAAATCTCACCAAAAGACAAGTAAAAATCCCCAGCGGACCTTGGATTAGTTTCAAGATTCAGACACCTCAGTCAGTTGCTACAATGAATGTATTCCCTGAGATATTTTAGATTGGCCCATTCATTCATTCACAAATGCTCAACGGCTAGTTTATCTCTAGATTTATCATTCAAAACACCGCGAAAACAATTTTCCATGGAAAGACATTAAGTAGCTATGGGGAAGGTTGGTGATGAGTTTTGTGAGAAAGAAATCAGATTTCTCATGTCAAATAAATAACCAAGGACAAGCTGAAATGGCAAGAAGACTAAAGTCAAAAGATGTATGTCAGAGCCAGAAATGTGGAATTACAGCCACAAACGTAGGTCAGCCCCCAATTAAGACAAGAATACTAGTGGGGCGCCAGGGTGGCTCAGTTGGGAAAGCATCTGACTCTTGATATTGGCTCAGGTCATCTCCTCATGGTTCGTGAGATTGAGCCCCATACTGGGCTCTGTGCTGACGGCACAGAGCCTGCTTGGGATTCTCTCCCTCTCTCTCTGCCCCTCCCCCATTGGCACTCACACTCTCTCTCAAAATATATAAACTTTAAAAATAAATAAATAAATATTTAAAAAAAAAAAAAGACAAGAAGACTAGAGCAGTAAGAGTAATGATCAATTAGCTAAATGTTTATTGAATACTTATATTTAATTTGTCAAAGGCCCCATAGCTGAGAAGTGGCACAACCTCAATTCACACTAAGAGTCTCTGATCTAAAGCCCTGGCTCTTAACCATGACTCCACCAGCCAGGTTGGTGGGGATCTTGGGTTTCCTTGGCTAGAGTGAGAACTCATGGCCAAATTTTGCACTTAGCATTTTGGTACCAAGTGGGTCATTGCTAGAGCCATTTTGTATGGATGTGCAGGTATGTGTTGTACAACTCTAGGAAATGCTATCCACATCACAGTCTAGGTGACTACCACAGTAGATTGACTGCCAGTTGTATACTCTGGCTCTGTCACTTCTATTCTTCCACTTTACAAGTGTGACACCTACACTAATGAAAGACACAGGACTCTGGCCCAAGCCATAGCTGGTGGAGAAAAGTCAGAACTGGACTACAGAGGACATGCCTCTCCCCTTGCAATGATTTCTGCCCAGTGTCCTGCTTCACAGGCTCTACTCACAGCTAGTAAGTAAAGCAAACATGCATACAGTGTTCTGGGAAGGGATAGGAACAGGTAAGAAGGCTTTCTTAAAAAAAAAAAAAAAAAAAAGAGGTCTACCCCAAAGAAGGTTGCCATTGACTTGGATGAGAGATTCCTGAAGGGCCTGGGGATCTCAGAAGAAAGGGGCATCAACCTTCAAGATCCCAGGAACTTATTGTGGTTTCTCATTTTAAATAAATACTCACGTTGGTACCTAATTTTGTATTGGCAGTTTTATATCAATTCTTAAAGTAGGTTCCCCAAATTGTATAAATGTCAAAGCCTGGATCTGACCCTGATTGTGTATCTGTTCTGTTAACCACAGTTCATTGGACTAGGGAGAAACCTCTGAGCCAGGCTGGGCAGTCAGATCTTCACTTCCAGAAAGTTGTCCTTGGAGTCACCAAGGTGAGCCAAGGCCACCATTCATCTCTGTTGGGCACTGACTTGGGAGGGCACACAGGGCACAGGGTTGGCATCTCCCATCATGCTCAGGGAGAATTCAGTCTGCTGAGAAAAGGGAGGTAGAAACAGACAAGCAGAGAAGCAAATATGAGAGACCATGGGGAAAAAGAGAAAGAATGAAAATAAGAAACCTCAGTTTCTGAAGGTTGTAAGATCCTGGGTCTAGCCCTTCTGAAGCCCTTTTGTACTTCCTGCCCTGAGGCCTTAACCCTAACCTTGTCCAAATGGGTTTCTCTTAAGTGCAACCAAATCATCCCAGATAACCCTTATCTCAAGGTGACTTTGTGTGACTCTTATCTCTTGGCGCCTCTGTTTTCTCATCTGTAAAATGTTTTAGCCAGCACATGTATGTCAAAGTATCTTTTCTAGCTGCCTGATTATGTGAATGGATTTTGTAAAACAAAGTAGGATTAAGTCACAGTGACTCCACTCCATTCTCCCAATTAACCAGCTCCAGGCCATAACCAAGCCATGTCAGCCAATGCAAGCAGCTCCGATAGTTGTTGTTACAGCAGGAAGCTACTGTCCCTTCCAGAAGCCAGGAGTGCACAAGGGAAATATGGACCTCAGGCTTCCATGGTACAAATTCAATATTCTAGGACTCAGTCCTGCCAAAAAATGAGGCAGGGAGCTGGCCCAGGCAGAGCACGCCTGCACCCACGCGGCTCCTATCCACCTGAGCTGTTACTGCAGTTATTTATAGCTCCTGTGTGCCTGTTGGGAAATGATGCAGAGGCTTTTTCTTATGCACCCCTCTTCCAGCCCCCTTAAAGTAGGTAGAATGTTAGTGATTATGTGCAGTTTCGGCTGGAGTCTCCATTGCACAGGGATTCTCAGACAATCTGTGCCTGTTTCTAATGCATGTGGCATTTCACAAGTGCCATTGTCAGCCACAAAGGAATGCTGTATGGGTGGCCGGGTAGTGTCTCTTTATAGCCACTGAAATACAAGGAAAAACAGAACAAAATGCAGCTGTAAGGAATTAGATTAGACAAAAGAAGAAAAGAAAAAAAAAAAAAAAACCTTCCCTAGAGTGGTAGTAAGACAGTGGTGTGTATTAAAAGGGACAACGTGTTAACGAAATCTCAAGATATTTTTAGAAAGAGCAGACAGCTTCCTCCTGGGGACGGCTGTCTGATTGTAAACGCAGTCGTGCTTAGAGGCCTTGGAATAGATTTGATGAAGTCTGTGTCCCTACCAAGTCTAGACTGACCACCGAATCCATCACAGGGTCTCTCTGCCCCTATCACACCACATTCCTATCAATTCCATCAAGTTATTATCCACTCTGTTATAGCAGCTTAAAGAGGCCCCCTTTTTTTTTAATGTTTATTTATCTTTGAGATAGAG
Organism: Puma concolor; assembly: GCF_028749965.1. Lineage (NCBI taxonomy): Eukaryota > Metazoa > Chordata > Mammalia > Carnivora > Felidae > Puma > Puma concolor. The sequence goes on from NC_141670.1 coordinate 27,846,250, forward strand.
AGACAGAGCATGAGCAGAGGAGAGGCAAAGAGAGAGGGAAACACGGAATCTGAAGCAGGCTCTAGGCTCTGAGCTGTCAGCACAGAGCCCAACGCGGGGCTCAAACTCACAAAGGGTGAGATCATGACCTGAGTGAAAGTTCCAGATGCTTAAGCAACTGAGCCACACAGGCGCCCTTGAAGAGGCCCATTTTTTTAGCCAACTATAACTATAACTTTAGCCAACTATAATTTCTTTATAGTTGTCTATAAAGCATAGCCAGCTTATTCTTTCCCATCCAGTCCTCACTACCAACCCACCTCACCATCAATCCCTACCCTTCACTGAGGAGGTGAGGCCTAACAGCAAGCGTACAGATACTATGAACAAATGCATGAAGTCTTCCAGAGACCGAACAACAGCCTGCCCTCTGAATAACTGATGGTGTATGACCCCATGTTCCTCATTCAAAGTGTCTATGTTACTGACCCTCCCTAACTACGTTCAACTATCTCTAAAGGAAGACAGCAAGCAAGGCTTCTAGAGAAGTCGTCCCTCCTATCCACAGGAATAGGAAATCTTTGACTAGTGGATCCAGCTGGTAAATGAATCTGGAGCCTTTGAATCCTGAGGAAACTTGGCCTTTCTGCTCAATACCCATGTAGGTTCTGGCTTCGCTCACAAAGCAGCAGCTCATTGCACTGTCCTCTGGTGGCTGCCTGTATTTTAAAGAGCTTTTGGTGGGAGGAGCAGACATGGGGCAAATTTACTTGGTAAACTTTTGTCTCATCATGGGGGGCATTTAACACTCAGACATCCAGTATTCCCAGAATATCCTGCATCATTTATTCAATGTTTATTCATCAAGTATTTATAGCTCCAAAATGCCTCTTTTGTATGCTTACCTTCTCTACCTTCTCCACATTCCCACTGCCATTCCCTTCATCCAGGGAAGAAGAGCCAAATGGCACTAACATTTCCAAGTGCCAGAGGTATGGTGTGCTTTATGTACATTACCTGTATGAGTCTTCCCTAGATTCCTGAAGCGACCTTCTAGATGGCCTCCTAGACTCAACACTATCTTCTTCATCCAGACTCCACATAGTTGCCAGAATATCCTTCTAAGGGTTACTTTCCACTTCGGAAACTTGATAGCTCCTCATTGCCTTCTGGAAGTACTGAGGTGATGCAGCCCTCTAGAGCTTGCTCTGTCCTCCTCGGCATCCTCTTTCAACTACCTCCTACAGAAATCCCAGAGTCGAGCTTTGCCACACACTCTGAACATAGAATGTATTCCCACGTCCCTTGGACTTTACCCCATACTGGACCACTTACTTAAACTGCCCCCATCCTTCCCACTTGGCAAACTCCTCTTTGTTTGCCAAGACTCTGCTTAAATATCATCTCCTCTCTCTGCCCTTCCCTAAACTTCCTAGGTAGAATTAATTGGGCCTTTGTCTCTTCTTATAACACTTTATATAAATTTCACTTGTAGCACAGCTCACATTGTATTAAAGATTCACTGTGTGTTACTCAGAATAGGTGAAATACTATGACAACTCAAGAATTTCTATGACTTGCCACAACAAAAATCTATTTCTTGCTCATGCAACAGTCCAATGAGAATGTTTCTCATGGAGGCTCCTGGCCAAGCAGTGACTTAGGGATCCAGGCTGAACCCCTAAGACCATGGAGTTCTTCACTCACAACCACATAGACAGTAAAAAAAAAAAAAAGAAAAAAAATGGAGAATAAAATGGGAGATTTCTAGAGGCCAGGCTAGCCCCATCTCCTTCACCAGTCTAAGACAACAGGACGTCAATCAATCATAGCCACTAGCTATGCTTCTCACAGGACTCTCAGTCTACCATACCGCTGATTGGGGGCCTAAAAATATCTTCAAGAGGAAAAGACCAGGTATCCATTGTCTGGTCAATAGTAATATTAGAGCCTTTGTATTTTTTTGTGGAACTATTCCTCTGAGGGAGGCCACTGTAAGGTTTTGGGTACTAGAAAAAAATTTTTAATGTTTTTATGTTTATTTATTTCTGAGAGAGAGGGAGGGAGAGAGAGAGACAGAGTGTGAGTGGGGGAGGGCAGAAAGAGAGAGAGAGAGACACGGAACCCAAAGCAGTCTCCAGGCTCTGAGCTGTCAGCACAGAGCCTAACATGAGGCTCAAACTCTCAAACCGTGAGATCATGACCTGAGCTGAAGTCAGATACTTAACTGACTGAGCCACCCAGGCACCCCTGGCTACTAGCAAGAATTTTTATATTATGGGCCAGCTAATATGAGACAACTGGCATGTGTCCACAGCTTCCATTTTTGTCTCCTAACCCTCAGTTATTCATCACTGTGGCAATCTGGGAAATTTAGTTAATAGAGAAATAAAAAGGTAAATATAAGTTTATCATATTTACCATTAAACATATAGAATGAGTCACATTGTCAGCACTTTTTTTTAAGTGTGCTTCACACCCAGCACAAAGCCCAACACAGGGTGGGAACTCACAACCCTGAGATCAAGAGCTGAGATCAAGGGTCAGATGTTTATCCTACTGAGACACCCAGGTGCCCCACATTGCCAGCATTTCTAAAACTCTAAGGGATTTTTGGATGCCTCCTTCAGTTCTGTGTCATACTTGTTGAAAGATAATCCTCTCTAGTGCACCTAGTGTTTGCTAAAATAAATAAATAAAAATAAACAAATCAAACCAGAATTTTCTCCTCTTCCACATAAGCCTCAGGATTATTCAAAGAATACAGTTCATCGGAATAAATAAATAAGTTCCCAGCTGATATATGGGACATTTGACATCATCTCCTAGACCACGCTTGAAGAGAAGATCGGTAGGAACTTTCTATTTTTTAACCACATTTAAAGGGAATAACTCAAGCTTTGATTTCCAAAGCTCTTCCATCTCTCATTAGCTCTGGTGATGGCCCGTGGCACTGATGAAGGAAATTGAGGCCAGGAAGGGTTGAATGGTTTGGCCGTGGTCATACTGTAAATCATAGGTTTCTCTGAGACTTGTTCCTGCCTCCTCGCCCAGGGCATAGTCCATGAACTGACACACAAATCACGAGTCTCTCACACGTTTTGATCACCTCCTACTCATTCTTCATCTCACTCCCAGGTGATTTCCCCTCCTAACTCTCCACCAGTGTACCTTTCGCCAAGCCTACTCAGTGATTTTATGTCATTAAATCCAGTGGATCTTTTCAGTCCTCATCTTGCATCATCCTCAAGCAAGGTTTGACTCAGAAGCCCACTGCTTTCCTTCTGAAATACTATCCACCTTCATGGCCCCTCCTTCCTCTCTGGCTGCTCCTTCTCTGCCTCCTTCACCTACTCACCTGCTCTACCCAGGCCATCAAACATTTGTATTACTCAAGACTTGATCATACACCCTTCTCTTTTTTATTTCTATACTTTCTTTCTCATCCATGCTCATGGCTTCAGTAACCACTTATTCATAAATGAACTCCAAATTGTATGTTTCCAGCTAATATTCTCCTTTGAGTTCCAGGCCTATACCATATGTCCACCTCTACTTACAAATTGACTCTGTAATTTTAAATGCCTCAAATTTACTTTGAGATCTAAGACCAAATCTTCTTCCCTACATTGGATTTAGTCTTCTTCCAAGGTCTATGCCAGCAAATGACACTGCCATCACTCCAGTTGTGCAGTTCAAGAGACTTAGAGTCATCCTTGATGCTCCCCTTTCCTTTACTCTCCACATTTAATTCATTACCAAATCTAGTTTCATTTTACCTCCTGAACATCTCTCAAATATATCTGCTTCCCTTCTTCTATAGCCACATATCCCTAATGCAAACCACCATCGTGTCCTGACTGAGAGACTTCAGCAAGTGTTTAAGTGGTCTCCTTGCACCCACTCTTACCATATTCCAGTCTATCCTCCCCACTGATGCCAAAGAGATATTTTCAAAATGGTAACCTGATGATGGCTCCCATCATGTCTTCTCCTTGCCCTATCCAAGTCCTTCAATGGCTTTTAAATGCTCTTAGGAAAAAAGACCAAATCCTTATCATCAATAAAAAAATATCTGTGCACTCTATCTCCTACCCACCTTACAGCCTCATTTCATACCATGCGTCCCCCTGCTCTCTGAATTCCAACTACACTGGTCTTTCAACTCCTTGACTTTCCCCAACGCCATCCTACCACAGGAAATACTTTAACCCCCACAAATTCAGGGTGCTCTCTTCTGTTAAATCCCCTCACACCACCACATACTTCTCCTTCACAGAACTTATCAGAGCAGGAATTTTACATTTAATTATGCATTCATCTGGTTGATATCTGTGATACCCATCAAGCTATAAGCTTCATGATGATGAAACCATGTTTATATTTGCTCATCATTGTATCTGCAGCACCATTCACTGTGCCTGGCACATACTAACACTCAATAATAATCTGTCCAATGAATAATAAAGTTAAATTCATCAATTGAGTAATTAATCAATATTAGGTTTTGGGGGGGTTCCTTCTGGTTTTGATATTATATTTATGTATTAATCACATTAGATGGTCTGTTAAATGAGACAGCCCTTCCTCTATTTCCACTAAACTCATTCTGCTCAGATTTAAAGGACTTCATTTATTAAAAAAAAATTCATAATTTCAAATTTGGTGAACAAGTCTATGTTCACATTTTTTAAAATTTCTTTTATGTGTATTCATTTTTGAAAGACAGAGAGACAGAGCACAAGCAGGGGTGGGGTGGAGAGAGAGGGGGACACAGAATCTGAAGCAGGCTCCAGGCTCTGAGCTGTCAGCACAGAGCCCGACGCAGGGCTGGGACCCACGAACCACAAGATCATGACCCAAGCCGAAGTCAGACGCTCAACCAAACTGAGCCACCCAGGCACCCCTACGTTCATATATATATATATTTTTTTTTTTTTAATTCAAGATGCCTGGGGATTCATCTTCATGTCTAAAAATAATGGTAGCATATTTGCTGAAATGAAGATGCCAGAGAAGTTGGCCATGAAGCAAGAATCTACCCTGGACCTACCCTTGGACCTATCCTTGGACCTCGGGTTGTTCATCTTAGAAATGACAGCACTGTTCTAAATGGGGAACCTTCTGCTTTAGGCATCTGATATGATTAATGAGAATAACTGTCCGCCCCATTGCCTGCCATCTCCCTATAAAGCCAGAGTTCTCCTTGTGGGGAGAAGGTCTTTCAGAACCCAAGGTCTTTCCTTCCCCATGGCTAAAGTTTTTCTGGTAGCTCTTGACTTGCCACTTATAACAGGAATGTACTGAGAAAAATTGCACTCAGTCATTGAAGGGTACATATTTATGGTTCTGCCTGACATTCATCTCTCCATGATCAAGGAGGAGAAGACTGCATCTAATCCACCAATATCCCATTTCTAGAAACAGCTGAAGTCAGAGTATGATGCCATACTCTGGCTCTGCATATTGTAAAAGGAAACCCTCAGGATTAGCAGTCAGGACCCATGTTCCATATCCTCCACTGACTGGCTGGGAGCTTTGGGCATGATCACTCAATTTCTGTGCACCTTGGGATTTAATTTAAAAAATATATACCTAACTGACTTACTTCATTGGATGGTCATGAAGGCCATATGAGACAACATCTTTGAAAACAATTTGAAAAATTTTAAGTGCAATAAGCATGGGTTTGGGGATGACCAAAAGATGCCCCCAAGGAATAAAGGCATGTGGAGTCACCATGACATTAATATCATAGAGAGTATACTTTCTTGCAGCCATTTGGTGCCAACTCCCAGTGGACCAAGATGTTAGCTGCTCATTGACTCCTTTTCCTCCACAGTGCAGCTCCACAACCTTCCAAAAGTTCTAGCCACCCCCCCAAGTGCTCATTTGAGAAATTCCGGATTATTTATTTAAGTCACAGTTTACCTTGCAGGGTGATAAAGGATTTAAATTCACATGATTAGGAAAATGATAGTACCATCAAGTTAAGTATCAGTAAGATGGATAAAAGTTTGTTAGAGATAATCTCATTCAGAGTATTAAGTAGACTGAAAAAAATAGTATTACCCAAGAAAATCTACTCACTGTTCTAGCTGAGTAGTAACTTTTTCAGAGCTATTAGAATAATTTCTCCAAATCACCAATGCTCTAAAATAGAATGTGGGGGATTCAGTCAGTTAAGCATCTGAGTCCTGATTACAGCTCAGGTCACAATTTCACAGTTCATGAGTTTGAGTCCCGCATCAGGCTCCGCATTGATGGTGTGGAAACTGCTTGGGATTCTCTCTCCCTCTCTCTCTGCCCTTCCCCTGTTCATCCTCCCTCTCTCAAAATAAATAAATAAACATCAAAAACATATATGATGGAAGCTCTTGCTTATATGGTCAATTGATTTTCCACAAGGGTGCTAAGACCATTCTATGGGGAAAGGAGAGTCTTTTCCACAAATCATGCTAGGAAAACTGGAAATCTACGTGTAAAAGAATTAATTTGAGTCCTTACATTGCACTAAACATAAAATTAACTCAAAATTGAACAAAGAACTGAAGCTATTAAAGTCTTAAGAGAAAACATAGGGTAGAACTTCGTGACATTGCATTTGGCAGTGATTTCTTGGATATGACACCAAAAGCACAGGCAGCAAAAGAAAAAATAAATTGGACTTCCTCAAAATGAAAATCTTTTGTGTATCAAAGAACACAATTAAGATAATGAAAAGGCTTGAAAATGTTCACAAACATATATCGGATAAGTGATTAATATCCAGAAATATATAAAGAACTCCTAAAGTCCAAAAACAACAACAGCAACAAAAAGCGCAAACAACCCAATTCAAAAATGAGCAAGGGGCTTAATAGCCATTGCTCCAAAGAAGATAGACAAATGACCAATAAGCACACGAAAAGATGCTTAACATCTCTAATCATCAGGAAAGAGCAAATCAAAACTACAGTGGAATAGCACTTTTCACTCTTTAGGATGACCATGATTTTTTAAAAACAACAACAAAGGAAAATAACAAGTGTTGGTGAAGATGTGGAGAAAAGAACATTTACATACTGCTGGTGGGAAGGTAAAACAGTGCAGCCACTGTGGAAAACACTTTGTCAGTTCCTCAAAAAATTAAAACAAAGAAGAACCATATGACCCAGCAATTTCACTCATAGGTAATAGACCAAAAAAACTGAAAGGAGAGACTCAGACACCAATGTTCATGACAGCATTATCCGCAATAGCCAAAAGGTAGAAACAACCCAAATATCCATCATCTACGATCAGTGGATAAACCAAATGTGCTATATACATACAATGGAATATTATTCAGCCTTAAAAAGGAATGAAATTGTGACACATGCCGCAACATGGATGAGCCTTGAAGCCATTAAGCTAAATTTAAATGTCAGATACAAAAGGACAAATATTATATAAATCCATTTATATGAGATACCCAGAATGGACAAATTCAGAGAGAAAATAGACTAGATATTACCAGGAGCTGGCAGGAGGAGGGAATGAGAAGTTAACTAAGTAGAGTTTCTATTTGGGATGATAAAAAATTTTGGAGATGGACACTGGTGATGGTTGCACAACATTGTGAGTATACACTGAATTAAATACTTAAAAATGTTTAAAATGGCAAATTTTATGTTATATATATATATATTTTTTACCACAACTGAAATAATAGAATAGAGGTGGCTCAGTTGGTTAAGGCATCCGACTCTTGATTTCAGCTCAGGTCATGGTTTCACAGTTCATGGGTTCGAGCTCCATGTCTGCCTCTGTGCTGAGCATACAGCCTGCTTAAGATTCTCTCTCTCCCTCTCTCTCTGCCCCTCCCCAGCTCACATGCACATGTTCTCTCATTCTCTCTCTCTCTCTCTCTCAAAATAAATCAATAAACTAAAAAAAAAATTTTTTTAATAGAATGGAAGTCCTGACATTGTGGACAATTGTTCTCCATCCGTTATAGACAGTAGGTATGCTCTATTTTTTTAAGGAGCTTAAAACCCAGGAAAGGAAGGGGAAAATGATGGAAAAGAGCCAGCACCTGAATTTTCCAGGGCCTCCTGCAGCCCCCACTCAAACTCATCAATCTGAGGTTCTCAGCAATCAATCAACTTTCTTCTTTCCTCCTTTCAAATATAGTAAAACCTTGATTTGTGAGCATAATTCGTTCTGGAAACATGCTTATAATCCAAAGCACTTGCATATCAAAGTGAATTTCCCCAAAAGAAATAATGGAAACTCAGATGATTCGTTCCACAACCCAAAAACATTCATATAAAAATGACTACAATACTGTAATATAATAAAAATAATAAAATACAAAACATAAAGAAAAATAAACAAATTAACTTGCACTTACCTTTGAAAACCTTTGTGGCTGGTGTTAGGGAGACATGAGAGGAGGGTGATTGTGTAAGAGGACTTTCACTTTCACTAATGGAATCACTGCTATCTAATGGCTCAATGGAATCTTTTTCTGCATGGGAGCCATTGTATATGCTCACACAGATGTTGACTATAGTACAGTATAAATAAACTCTTATCATACTGTATTTAACATAACTGGCAATAAGGCAGGAGAGGAAAGGGTCTATATCTGTAGGCAGCCTGACCTAGAATGAAGCAAAGCATTCCTTTTTTATTTTAGCAACTTTATTTTTTTTATTTTTTTCAATATATATGAAGTTTATTGTCAAATTGGTTTCCATACAACACCCAGTGCTCATCCCAAAAGGTGCCCTCCTCAATACCCATCACCTATCCTCCCCTCCCTCCCACCCCCCATCAACCCTCAGTTGGTTCTCAGTTTTTAAGAGTCTCTTATGCTTTGGCTCTCTTCCACCCTAACCTCTTTTTTTCCTTCCCCTCGCCCATGGGTTTCTGTTAAGTTTCTCAGGACCCACATAAGAGTGAAACCATATGGTATCTGTCTTTCTCTGTATGGCTTATTTCACTTAGCATAACACTCTCCAGTTCCAGCCACATTGCTACAAAGGGCCATCTTTCATTCTTTCTCATTGCCATGTAGTACTCCATTGTGTATATAAACCACAATTTCTTTATCCATTCATCAGTTGATGGACATTTAGCCTCCTTCCATAATTTGGCTATTGTTGAGAGTGCTGCTATAAACATTGGGGTACAAGTGCCCCTATGCATCAGTACTCCTGTATCCCTTGGGTAAATTCCTAGCAGTGCTATTGCTGGGTCATAGGGTAGGTCTATTTTTAATTTTTTGAGCAAGCTCCACACTGTTTTCCAGAGTGGCTGCACCAATTTGCATTCCCACCAACAGTGCAAGAGGGATCCTGTTTCTCCACATCCTCTCCAGCATCTATAGTCTCCTGATTTGTTCATTTTGGCCACTCTGACTGGTGTGAGGTGATATCTGAGTGTGGTTTTGATTTGTATTTCCCTGATGAGGAGCGACGTTGAGCATCTTTTCATGTGCCTGTTGGCCGTCCAGATGTCTTATTTAGAGAAGTGTCTATTCATGTTTTCTGCCCATTTCTTCACTGGGTTATTTGTTTTTCGAGTGTGGAGTTTGGTGAGCTCTTTATAGATTTTGGATACTAGCCCTTTGTCCGATATGTCATTTGCAAATATCTTTTCCCATTCCGTTGGTTGCCTTTTAGTTTTGTTGGTTGTTTCCTTTGCTGTGCAGAAGCTTTTGATCTTCATAAGGTCCCAGTAGTTCATTTTTGCTTTTAATTCCCTTGCCTTTGGGGATGTGTCGAGTAAGAGATTGCCACGGCTGAGGTCAGAGAGGTCTTTTCCTGCTTTCTCCTCTAGGGTTTTGATGGTTTCCTGTCTCACATTCAGGTCCTCTATCCATTTTGAGTTTATTTTTGTGAATGGTGTGAGAAAGTTGTCTAGTTTCAATCTTCTGCATGTTGCTGTCCAGTTCTCCCAGCACCATTTGTTGAAGAGACTGTCTTTTTTCCATTGGATGTTCTTTCCTGCTTTGTCAAAGACTAGTTGGCCATACATTTGTGAGTCTAGTTCTGGGGTTTCTATTCTATCCCATTGGTCTATGTGTCTGTTTTTGTGCCAATACCATGCTGTGTTGATGATGACAGCTTTGTAGTAGAGGCTAAAGTCTGGGATTGTGATGCCTCCTGCTTTGGTCTTCTTCTTCAAAATTACTTTGGCTATTCGGGGCCTTTTGTGGTTCCATATGAATTTTAGGATTGCTTGTTCTAGTTTCAAGAAGAATGCTGGTGCAATTCTGATTGGGATTGCATTGAATGTGTAGATAGCTTTGGGTAGTATTGACATTTTGACAATATTTATTCTTCCAATCCATGAGCACGGAATGTTTTTCCATTTCTTTATATCTTCTTCAATTTCCTTCATAAGAAGCAAAGCATTCCTAAGCTTACTCTTGTGCAGGTGCTTTGAAGTGACAAAAAATACACTAGTGCCAGTTATGGGCATCTTCCAGTGTTCTGAAAAATCACTGATTTCTGCCTAACACCGAGGCCTCAGACAGAGCATCCAAACACAGGAGACAATCACCCACAATCCCGCAGTGAGCATGCGCACGCGCGTGAGAGAGAAGAACCACTAGTTCAGTGGTGATCATGTGATATTTGGTGTCACGTACTACTCGCATTGCAAGACATCGCTCGTTTATCAAGTTAAAATTCGTTAGAAATGTTTGCTCATCTTGCAGAACACTCGCAGAACAAGTTACTTGCAATCCAAGGTTTTACTGTACTTTTCATGATGGCAAATATGATGTCAAACCTCAGCACCCTCATATCTCTGGATGAATGAGGTGTCACCTCAGCCTGCAGCCATTGTTCAGATCTGCACAGCACAGAGCAGAGCAGAAAGCTGATGCAATGTGTTGGATGAGGTTGGAATGCCACAGCCTGTTCAGATCCAGTACAGTCTTCAAGAATGAGTTGGGGGAGGGGTGACAGCTCAGAGAGGGGAGCCAGAATGTGAACACCCAGAACTCCAGTAATGGCCATTTCCCTCTGCCTTCCCACAGGAGAGACCTTTGAAACACACAGGCTCAAATGTGACAGACATGAAATACCTAGGAGACATAGAACTAGGAGGTTAAGAGTTAGGGGACTGGGGTCCAAGGGCCCAGGCACTGATCTTCCCTTTGCCACTCCCACATGAGACCACGGCAAGCTGACTCACCTCACTGTGCATTTCTTTCTCTATGGAACTAGAGGTAACCGTACTGTAGAACCTAATCTACTGGGTTGTGAAGATTTTGAAGTATTAATCGACATCAGCTATTATTATCAATCAATGTCAGCTATTATTATCAGAGAACATGGTAAAGATCCAAACTAAGAGTCATAGTATTGAGCAAACAGAAGAAAAGATTGCTTTGGGGATATACTGTGTGCGTGTAAGCATATATTGTGACTGTGTGTGGTTCGTTTATGACTTTCAGGTGGGGTTATGTTAATATTAGCCTGAAATCTTTTACCAGCTGCTTCCTAACCTCCACATGAAATGCTCCTCCAGAAACAGAGCTACTGAGCAAGCAGAAAGGCTCAATGATTTTAAAATCAGAGTTGGGGGGGGGGTGCCCGGATGGTTCCGTCGGTTGAGTGCCCTACTTCAACTCAGGTCATGATCTCACAGTCCATGAGTTCGAGCACCATGTTGGGTCCCGTGCTGACAGCTCAGAGCCTGGAGCCTGCTTCAGATTTTGTGTCTTCCTCTCTCTCTGCCCCTCCCCCACTCATGCTCTGTCTGTCAAATAAACATAAATTTTTTTTTAATAAATAAATAAAATCAGAGTTAGTGGAGTGTTTTTTTTTTCCTTACCAGCTTCCTCGAGTGATGCAATCACAGCTGCACCTAAGCTGGCTAGGCTCAAGTTATAGGAGCTGGAACTTCATTCTTCCTAGCTATTCCCTGCCCTCCTCCTGTGGTACAGGGGGTACCCCATGCCCCCTTGACTCCAGCTACCATGGACTCTTCTTTCATGATTCTACATCTCATGCCTGACACCAAGATAGCTTATGTACTTGTCTTTGGGTTTACTCCCCTCTTTAGGAAGTACCTTACTGCAAGGGGGCCCCCTACATCTCCTCAGGAGTGCACCTGCTGCTGTCTGCTTCCTTGATCAAGGCAACTGAAACTTTGTCCAATAACTACAATTTCATGCTAAGCAAAGAGACCAGAGGTTCCCTATAATGGTTCCTAAAGGGCCAGGAAGTCTATCATCAAAGGAAAACGTGAACTAGGAGCCATTAATATCCCCTAGAATCATATAGAAAATAGATAAGGAGAAAAACAGTGAGAGAAAGCAGATGTAAAGAAGGCCCATGTTTATGATAATGCAGCCACCCACAAAGAGACACTACTTCATCGGTTCTACTGTTTATCACCATCCACCTCAGAGGAAAGAAGAAATCTAAGCCTGGAGGCTAGCAGTTTTACCAGCCAAGAATTCTCATCTTCCAACTGAGGAGCACAACTGCCATTCTCCATGGCAGAATGACAGCCACAGCAGATACGAGGCAGGGGTGCATTCCAGAGTTCCGCCAACAATGGGTTGATTCCCAACATCTGTGATCATGACCAGGGCAGATCCAAGAGACCCACCAATTCCATGACAAACTTCTGTTTTCAAAGAAACTCATCAGTCTAGGGACATACATAATGCTGCAAACCAGAAAGAATTAAGTGTTACATCCTTCACTCGCCTAATTATGCAATGATCTTTTCTAATTAACCAAGGCTATCTTTATTTAAGCTTCTTTTCATTCCCCCACAGTGTGTGTTGGGGGTCTGGTAGTGAGGAGAAAAAGGATGGCTGTGGGGAAGAGGACACGCTGAGAAGTTAGTGCTGTATGTATAAGAAAAACGCAGCAGAGACAAAAGCTGTTTCTTCTGAATTGTTCCATTTGCTTACCCTCCCTGGTCATGTAGACTCCCAAGAGTTAGAACCCTGGTTTCCAAACTTTACCAACACACTGTTCATGTTCAACTGATGAACGTGGTACAGTGGATTGTAAAAAGGGAAACTGAATATTTTAATTCAATTATAATTAAAGTGTCAAAGGATATTCTTTGGGAATAAAGCAGTTCTGAAGTTCATCTGCAAAAATAAATAATTATACTGAAGAACATTTTGACAAAGTAAAGGCCAACGAGGGGACACTATCCCCATCAGATATTAAAATACATTTTAAAGTTCTAATATGTAGACTACTATGGTACTGGCCCCAGAACTGACAGATCAACTGAAGTAAGTAGACACTCAAGAAGTAAATCTTGTATAAAATAGAATCCATTTAAAAGATGGTTTCAAAAATAAGGTGGGAAAGATAAGATTGGTCAAAAACTGGTTTTGGTGCAATTGGTTACATTTTCATAAAGAAACTAGACCATCTCTTACTAGATATTGCTCTTAGGTCTCCACCCCTTGAGTGTCCCAGTTCTGCCTGAGTTTGCCAAATCTGCGTCCCCAGGGCTTGGGAACTGTTGCCTTGCTTTCTCCCACTCTGGCCCTCTCATCTGGCCTCTCCCCATGGTCTCTGCTGCCTTCAACCTTCCTGAGATCACAGTTCTGCTGGCATCATTACCTCCCACTGTTGGCACCACTCATAGGGTGAGCAACACACACACACACACACACACACACACACACACACACACACACCACCCATTCACTTCCGAGACAAAGTGTGATCACGGGTCCCCTTAATTCCCACAGAACATCCAGAACCAAGACATCTTTGAAGATTTGGAGTTAATAAAAAAGAACTATTCAGTGGTTGCCAGGGGAGGGAGGGATGAGAAGGCAGAGCACAGAGGATTTTTAGGGCAGTGAAATTATTCTATATGGTGCTATAAAGGTAAATACATGTCATTATACCTTTGTCAAAACCCATTAGGGTGCCTGGGTGGCTCAGTCAGTTGAGTGGCTGACTCTTGATTCTGGCTCAGATCATGATCTCACAGTTCATGGGTTTGAGCCCTTGCTGGACTCTGCACTGACAGCACAGAGCCTGCTTGGGATTCTCTCTCTCCCTCTCTCTGCCCCTCCCCTCCTCACTCTCACATGCTCTCTCTCTCTCTCTCAAAATAGATACACATTTTTTAAAAATCATAAAATGTACTGTTAAAGAACAAATTATTCAAACACTTGTTAAAATGGTAAGGAAGACTTCATTCAGTAGTATTGCAACAGTGTCGAGACTATCACAATAGGGGAGAGAGGTCAGGCTGAACTCCAAACACAACAAAGACAGCTGGGGATTTATAGCCAAAGAGCAGAGTGAGGGATCAGTGGATAGAAAATCACTAAGAAGAGACATCAAGGGTAGGGGGATTCTTGTTAAACTGGCTTAACAGGATTTTTGATGAAGGCAGGCCTGGATGATCAGATATCAAGGATGGGAGAAGAATTTGCTCAGATATCAAGTGTGATCAGATATCAAGGGTGGGGGTTCTTACCAAATGGACTTGGCAGAATTCTTGCTAAGACTGGGGGACTCAGGCCTGGCAAGGACAGGACAAGGGCCAACATTGAGACTTGGTCAAGAAACAGGTTTAGAGGAACCTAATTAAAGCATGGTTGAGGAGAGTCTTTATCAGTCCAACACCAGGAATGAACCCTAAGATAAACTGTGGACTGGGTGATGATGAAGTATAATGTAGGTTCATCAGTTGTAACAAATGTACCACTGTGATGCGGGATGTTGATAGTGGGGAGTGGTAAGGGTGGAGGGGACAGGAGGTGTATGAGAACTCTATGTACCTTCTGCTATGAATCAAAAACTGCTCTAAAAAATAGTTTATTAAAATATTTTTCTAAATAAATATGAAATTGAATAACTCCTGACTATGTCACAGGTAGCAGGACCAGTCCTGGGCCCTTCATTAGGCAAGAAGTTTCCAGGCAGATTACCAGCTGTGACACCCAGTTGATCTCTGGGAGATTTAGTCATCTCCGCCATGCCAAACAGCAAGAGTGCCCACTGTTTCATGCAGGTCCCCTCTATTCTATCAACTCTCTCCACTTCTCTGTTCTTGGTGTGGACACTGTGGATTGGCTATCCAAGAGCCACTCACAACACCCTCTCACTGCTCTAAGGAGCTGTAGGGAGGGGACACTGGGAATGCTTTTAAGGCAATAGACTGAGCTGGTATAACTCCTTTAGCCTATTTCCCTTTTATCATTCATCCTGCCCAGAATGCAGACATTAGGTCTAGTGCAACCATCTTGTAACTATGAGGATAACAGCCACAAGCCATAGTAAAGTGAAAAGAGAGAAAGAGGATATTGATGTCCTTGTGAACCCTGGATTGCCTGTATCCGAAAATTTTTTGCCTGAGACAAATCCTTTATTTCCTCAAGCCCCTGATAGTTGGGTTTGTGTTACTTCTAACCAAACATAATGTCACCTGACAAAATTCCCTATGCCCAAAATAAGCAGAAGGGGCAGATCAGCCAACCTATTGCATAAACAAATATCCAACTGTAGGGACCCCTATTTTTCAAAGGTGATTTTACTTGGAAAAGCATTATCTCTCTCCATAGCACTTTCCATTCATGATTGAAATGATTCTGTCCTCTTCTTCCGCCCTAGGGTTCTACCTTTATGGATAGTGAGTAGTGGGAAAAGGTGTTAACTGTGATAAGATTTATTATGTGATTTCTATCTCATTAAAATCTGTTTTTAAAATATTTAAGAAAAAAGAATGTAAGATATTGCATCTGAAGAAACACTACTCTGTAACCATAGTTTAAACTAGTGGTGATCTGTGTGGGCTCTAGAAGTGATCATTTTAGCATAAAAAGCAGTTCACTCCTCTAGTAAAAAAACTTCCTGTAGTAGTTTGTATTACTTCCTTGTCCATTGATATTGTGCTGGGTCAAATGACTTGCTTTGGCCCGTGGAATGTAGTAGGTATGATGTGAGCAGAGCTTTTAAACATGTTTGCTGATTTGGCTTTCCCTCTTGTCTTTCTGTTATCTGTCATAAGAAAATACTGTCTCAGATTGAAGAGGCAATCAAAGCAGTCAAGAATCTGATCTGTAGCTTGAAACAGAGCCTCCACAACAGACCCACAGGCTCATGAGTGAAAAATAAAGTTTGTTCTCATAAACCATTGAAAATTTGAAATTGTTTGTTACACAGCATTAGGAAATTATAGCAGACTAATACACTTCCAAAAGTTTTCCAGCTCACTGAGTAAAATTCCAAAGTCATCATAGTAATTTAAAAGAATCCTCATAAACTGGATCCCTTTACCCCTCTGACTTCATCTTCAATTACTTTCCTCCTTTCTTGCTCTGCTCCAGATACACCAGCCTCTGTTCCTCCTCTAACATGTTAGATATGTTTCTGCCTCAGGACTTTGCACTTGCTGCTCCTCCTGCCTATAACTGTTTATCTAAATTCCTATCTGGTTCATTTGTTAATTTCCCTCAGTTCTATAAGAAATTATTTCAGTGTACTTATCTCACCATCTGATTTTAAACTGCATTCCCTAGTACTCCCTCACTCCTTCTTTGGTTTTTCTTTCCTATATCTATATGTCCTCCTCCCACCACCTCTCTGTTTTGTTCACTACAGAGTCAAGCTAGAGCATTGCCTGGCACATAGTAGGCACTTCATAATTATTCGTAAATGAAAAAATGGATAAATGAATGAATGAAAATCTCAAAATAAAAGTGTGTAAATAGTAAAAATTTATTATTTAATAAAATAAATACTAAATTTTCATTTTATAAATAAATAAAAATATATAGACAGCATCTAATAAAAGAAGAAAGCTAGATTGTTAAGGAAAGAAACACAGGTGGCCCTCATTTGTAATTAAGGGCTTAGGAATTAACATTACAGAAAGCTATCCTGTCTCCTTTCAAATTAGCAAATGTTTCAAAGAATTATAATATTCCTGTTGGTAAGAATTATCTTTTGCCAGCAGAGGTATTCTTATACACTATAGGTGGAAATATGTACAGATTCATTTTGGGGAGAAAGTAATCAATATCTTTAAAGTACCCATTTGTAGTTTGGTAATTTCCCTTCTAGGAATGTTTCCCAAAGAAGAAATTAGTGCTTGATGCAAGGAATTACATACCAAAAGGTTCCTTATAACATTATTCAGAGTGACACAAATTTAGAAACAAGCTAAGCAATCAACAATGGGAGAACAGTTCAATGAATCATAGTATGTTCATAGTTTAGTATATGACGTTTGCCAATATCATTTTAATAATATGGGAAATTGCTCACAACATTATGTTAAGTAAAAAAGGCAGAACATGAAATTGCATACATAGTGCAATCCCAGTTATGTAAAAACAAGAACATGCACAAGAGTGAAAAGCCTAGAAGGAAAGCAGTATAGAAAATGTCAACAGTGGCTATCTCTATGACATAGAATTGTGAATTATTTTCACCTTTTTAATTCTTTCCTGCATTTTCAAGACATTCTAGGATAATCATATATTGCTATTACAAATGCTTTTCTTTTAACTTAAAAGGAAATAAAATGCGAATGTTAGACCAACATCTCTGCTAGCAGAAAGTCCACCCATGGTATCAGGATATGATGCTGCAGAATGCCAAAGCCTCTCTTGCCCATATTTGAGTTGGGAAACATATTTGGTTTTTTTTGTTTGTTTGTTTGTTTGTTTGTTTTTAATTTTTTTTTCAACGTTTATTTATTTTTGGGACAGAGAGAGACAGAGCATGAATGGGGGAGGGGCAGAGAGAGAGGGAGACACAGAATCGGAAACAGGCTCCAGGCTCTGGGCCATCAGCTCAGAGCCTGACGCGGGGCTCGAACTCACAGACCGCAAGATCGTGACCTGGCTGAAGTCGGAGGCTTAACCGACTGCGCCACCCAGGCGCCCCTAGTTGGGAAACATATTTGAATCCTAAGATGGCACAAGGGAAGAAGATGGAGAAAGAAGACAGAAAGTCTCTATTGGCTTCAATTTTCACATGTTTCATATAGCACTATTTTTTTTCTCTACTAGTTTGTAATTCCTTCAAGACAGAGACCATACTTTCTCTTTAGTGTCCTGCAGCTTCATCCTAGGCTTGGCACACCACATGGGGAGGACAGGGGAACACAGAACCGAAATGCAGGTGAGGAAACAGAAACATGGGAGGAAAGAAAGGTGCTGAGGGGCAGCAGAATGAAGGCATGGAACATAGTGGGAGATGGGAGATTATGCTAAAAAGAGAAATGGAAATCAAAGACACAAATGAAAAGGGGGCATAGGATGGAAGGAGAGAACAGGTGAGGAGGATGGTGAAGACAAGTGCCAATGTCACACTGCGTGATGACTGGATTCTGGCCCCATCCTCTAGGAAGGCATTGGGCTAAATCCACTCCAGAGCTTAAAAGGGAAGTTCTCACTGGTTATACATCAGTCTGAGATGACTCCTGAGAAGATTATGACCAGCCATTGCAGAAGTCCTTGACCTTGTAGCCAGGTCTGCTCAGCAGTAGGATCAACATCAGTACCGAGTAACTCACCAGCCACTACATAATTTGGAAAAACACAGAGACACCAAAGCCTTCCTTGGGGTCACTTGCAGCATCTGAGGCCCATTGTGATCCCACTCTGGTTAAGAGAAATGTAGGGAGTGGATATGTGGGTGGTGAGAGACTGTAAATAATAAATCTGGGCATAAAAGGTGGGGAAAGTAGGTCAGCCCAAATGGCAATCTCAATTTCTCTAATCCCCTTGGTGCAAAGAAGGCACATTTTTTACCTAGAAAAGGGGGATGTTGTGGAGTAAGAAAATATGGCTGTCGGTTAAATAGACTTGATATTATCATTTCCTCCCTCAACACCTCCAAACGCCCACATAGTCCCCACCTCTCCTCTGATCACTGGGTGACCGAACCTGCCTGTGTGTACTTCACAGTTCTCTTCCCTAGCTCCCTCCATTCATGTAGATATTTCCTGAGCAAGAAGCCTTGAGCTGAACTCGACACTCTTCTTCCTCCTTTCCAGTGGCTTTTCAGGGGGTTATGACCATGGCATGCTGGATTAGGATACTAAACATCTTTTCTCCTTCCCAGGTTAGAGGGTAAAGATGTCATCCCAGAGACTTAAGGGAGCTCCAGAGAGGGGCCCCAATTTCCAAACCTGCTCAGAGTTTCATAAGCTGCCAAAGAACTGGGACAAGATGACCAATAATGTGAACGGAGCTCAAATACTCTGGGACATTCTCTTAGGTGAGCATGCCTTGACTCCAGGGTTATAAATGGAGACTGCTTGGCAAAACATCACCAATGAGGGAGACCCAGTATAAAGATCCAGGTCATGGTTATTACTGAGGATTGATTCTTACACTCGACCAGAGGTTTAGAAACACATGTGCTATCATTCTCCATTGGAAATACCAGCCCACATTCTCAAAAGCATGGTCAATAGTAACAATAGATACCTATTCTTCCAAGTGTGGTGTAGGTGTGCCCAGCCTCTCGCATAACACAATCCCATATGAGCTCCCTGTTTGTGGATTTGGAGGAGTCACTTAACTTGTATGAGACTGGCTTCCTAATCTTGCCTGGTGAATATGAGAATTTGAGTTTATTTAAGGCTTCTAGCACAAAATGGAAACTCAGAAGTGGTTGTTGCTGTAATTAACATGCTATTTCAAACGCCAAAGTTTACAAAGATTGGTAAGATATTTCCTGCCTTTAACATCTATAATGCAAACATAGAGGCTAAGATGAATGCACAATAACCATCATACAAGATAGGATTATAAGAAAGTTATAAATTTCTGTGCAAATTCAGAAGGGGAAAGATCACAACCCCTGGTGGTTTGGGTGGGGAGGGGGGCAGTAGGAAAGACTTCCTGGAAGAGGGAGGTTTCTGTAGAAGCAGGTATTTGGTATGAGTGGCAATTGTTCAGGAGGAGCAGCAGAGAGACCCCAAGGCCGGAAGACAAGGGCTGTCAAGAAACATCAAGTCATAAAGTTCAAGTATGGGAGGGGGAGAGACGATATTAGAAGGATGTTCTGGGACTAGGCTGTGGAAAGCCCAAATGCCAGGCTAAGGAGTTCGTACTTAATTCAGTGGTCAGCAGGGAGTCATTGGAAGCTGTTGAACAGGAGAGTTGCTTTCTTTATAGCTGTGCCAGGCTAAATTAAGCATAAACAGTACTTTATAATTGGAAAGGGGAGGCTCAGAAATAGCTCTTGACTCAGAAACAGGCATAGGGAAAGGTAATGAGAAAACACAGCTCTGATCAAAGCCAGGAGGTTAATTAAATTTCTAATTATTGTGAAAGGCCATTAAAAATCCCTAGTTCACTGGGGATAACCACTGTGGAAGGGCTTGAAAGAATGATACTCTTCTTAACCCTGAACAGGTGCAACAAAGTTGGACGTTTGCTTTTCTGTGGAAGAGGAATGTTTAAGGTGCTTGGTAAAGGGTAGGTAAACATGTACACATGGTTGTTCTTTATGATTTAACATATCCCAAATATCCATGTACACTGCTCTGTAATATCAGGTCAGTAACTCATTAAAAGAAATCAACATGGTAATTATGGGTCTCTAATTTGACCTCTTATCCATAGGCCATGCTGAGATAAGTCAACCTGTTCCATATTGCCAAGCTTTACCATTAATTGTTAAAAATCTAGTCCTATGACAAAGTGTCCCATAGTTATTTGAATAACTAGTAATCTACTAATAGGTCAGTTTACCGTGGACCACTGGGGAGTAGTGGAGAGCTGTCCACGGACATCATTGGTGGAATTGGTCCTGAATACCATCAGCATCTTGAGTCACCATGGTGTACACAGCATGGTAATCTGTGCTGAAGTAGGATAATTATACCATTTCAGTATTGTACATGACTTTGTGGTTTATAAAATATTTTCACAACTCCTGTCTCATAGAAGATACAACCTGTATTCCCCTTAAGCAATTGAGAACACTGAGGCTCAGAAAGATTACGAAGTGCACCTGGATTTATTCCTGGGCTGCAAGGGTGGTTCAATATTCACAAATCAGTCAACATGATACACCACATTAATAAAAGAAAGGATAAAAACCATATGATCCTGTCAATAGATATAAAAAAAAAAAGCATTTGACAAAGTATAACATCCATTCATGATAAAAGTCCTCAACAAAGTAAGATTAGAGGGAACATACCAACATAATAAAGGCCATATATGAAAAACCTACAGATAATATCATCCTCAATGGGGAAAAACTGAGAGCTTTTCCTCTACGGTTAAGAATGAGACAGGGATGTCCATTCTCACCACTTTTATTTAACATAGCATTATGGGAATGCAAGCTGGTGCAGCCACTCTGGAAAACAGTATGGAGGTTTCTCAAAAAACTAAAAATAGAACTACCCTATGACCCAGAAATTGCACTACTAGGCATTTATCTAAGGGATACATTTCGAAGGGAATGCTGTTTCTAAGGGACACATGCACCCCCATGTTTATAGCAGCACTATCAACAATAGCCAAAATATGGAAAGAGCCCAAATGTCCATCGATGGATGAATGAATAAAGAATATGTGGTATATATATGCAATGTAGTATTACTCAGCAATCAAAAAGAATGAAATCTTGCCATTTGCAACTACATGGATGGAACTGGAAGATATTATGCTAAGTGAAATGAGTCAGTCAGAGAAAGACAAAAACTCATATGACTTCACTCATATGAGGACTTTAAGAGACAAAAACAGATGAACATAAGGGAAGGAAACAAAAATAATATAAAAACAGGGAGGGGGACAAAACATAAGACATTCATAAATATGGAGAACAAACTGAGGGTTACTGGAGGGTCTGTGGGGGGGGGGATGGGCTAAATGGATAAGGAGCACTAAGGAATCTACTCCTGAAATCATTGTTGCACTATATGCTAACTAATTTGGATGTAAATTTTTTAAAAAATAAAAAGAAAAACATGCTGAATAAAAGAAGAGAGGAAAAAAAAAACATAGAGTTGGAAGTCCTAGCCACAGCAATCAGACAACACAAAGAAATAAAAGACATTCAAATGGGCAAGGAAGAAGTCAAACTTTCACTATTTGCAGATGATGTAATACTCTATATAGGAAACCCAAAAGACTTCACCAAAAAAATTGCTAGAGCTGATACACAAATTCAGTAAAGCCACAGGATACCAAATCAATGTACATAAATCTGTTGCATTTCTATACACCAATAACAAAGCAGCAGAAAGAGAAATCAAGGCATCAATCTCATTTACAATTGCACCAAAAACCATAGGATACCTAGGAATAAACCTAACCAAAGACGTAAAAGCTCTGTGCTCTGAAAACTATAAAACACTGATGAAAGAAATTGAAGATGACACAAAGAAATGGAAAAACATTCCATGTTAATGGATGGGAAGAATAAATATTATTAAAGTGTCTATATTCCCCAAAGCAATCTACACATTTAATGCAATCCTTATCAAAATACCAACAGCACTTTTCACAGAACTAGAACAAACAATCCTAAAATTTGTATAGAACCACAAAAGATCCTGAATAGCCAAAGTAATATTGAAAAAGAAAACCAAAGCTGGAGGCATCACAATTGCAGACTTCAAGTTATATTACAAAGCTGTAGGGATAAAGACAATACAGCACTGGCACAAAAATAGTACATGGGTCAATGGAACAGAATAGAAAACCCAGAAATAAGCTCACAACTATATGGACAATTAATCATTGACAAATCAGGAAAGAATATCCAGTGGAAAAAAGATTGTCCCTTCAACAGTGTTGAGAAAACTGGACAGTGACATGCAGAAGGATGAAACTGGACCACTTTCTTACACCATACACAAAAATAAATTCAAAAGGGGCCAAAGACCTAAGGGTGAGACAGGAAACCATTAAAATCCTAGAAGAGAATATAAGCAGTAACCTCTTCGACATTGGCCATAGCAACTCCTTACTAGATGTCTCCTGAGGCAAGGGAAACAGAAGTAAAAATAAACTGTTAGGATTTTATCACATAAAAAGGTACTTCACAGTGAAGGAAACAATCAACAAAATTACAGAATGGGAGAAGATATTTGTAAATGACATATTTGATAAAGGGTTAGTGTCCAATAATCCAGTTAAAAAATGGGCAGAAGACATGAATAGACATTTTTCTAAAGAAGACATACAGATAAACAGCAGACATTTGAAAAGATGCTCAACATCACTCATCATCAGGGAAATGCACATAGTAGATACTCAATAAATATCTGTTGAATGAATGACCGAGTATGTGAGTAAATAAGAAAAATGTAGGCACAGAATGCATTGGGTACTGCACCCAACAAGGGCCATTAAATTCTTCTGGGAAAAGACAGCTATCACACATTCAGGACTTTACACAAAAAAAGAGACTTAGATGGAATGTTTTCTGCAAACTGTCATAGCAACAGTAGCAATTTGTGACATTGTAGAGTGAAGTGGCACATTAAAATATTCTCTTTGCCAAACTATTTCTTCGGATCAAACCCATAGAAGAAATAGCAGATACCAACCATGCCTGGTTATATATATTCTCATCCTTGTTTCCTTTCATTTATGTGCCCAGATTTTTTGAACTAGCTAGATGTGGGTAGCTCCAGTTCAACCATTATTTCTGGCTCTTTCTTATATATTCCAACTTCTATTCCATGAATGAATCAAAAGGAGGTTGCCTTGACAACAATCACCTCTCTCTAATTAAGCCTTGAGTGCTTCATTGAGATAAAAGCCTACAGAGTACCCAGATTCAGGACCTCAGACAATGCACAGACTCTGAAAGGCTAAACGGAGAGGTGCCACTCTAGATAAAAGCCTGAGAAACACTTCCTTCTCATCACCTGCCACCCCAGCTCCTGCCGCCATTCAAACTGATGGATAAGCACTAGATGCAATCCTGCAAACAGGAACCACATGAAGAGACTCTTTTGAAATGGGCCCATGAGCCACTGTTTTCCAGGTAATAAAGACATTGAGTGATTAGGTGACAGACTCATCAAATCCCTTCTGTACCTTTCACTTGGGCAGTATCTTGTTGGAGGAGCCAGAGAGCTCTTATTTCAGAAGACTTGGATGTTCTGTTCTGGCCCAAGACAGAATGCTAGGATTCCCATCAGAGCCACATGTACAGGTTTGAATCCAGGATTATAACTAAAACACCAGGATACAAAGCCCAAACCAAGCTCTAACCTTAATTTTCTTCAAAAAAAATCCACAAGATAAGCCCAAATAAAATCTGTGTATTTATAAAATAATTAAACCAGAATAAAACTGGATGAAAATACTCTCTAAACCAAAGTAATATTTTATATCATTCAACTATTCCCAAGACCTGAAAGACAGAGGCATAGTATTAGTATTGCCAAAATTTCCTAGAGTTGGGGTATCTCTTTCAAGAAGCATGGAATTTGTGGGGGGGGGGGTGTGTGGAATGTTTAAGATATTTTCATCATTATTATGAAGTCATTTATTCTGCAGTTAGTATATCCCAAACCCTGCACCTTAAACACTTCTCACACATAATTTTGTCTAATCCTCATCACTACTAGGTAGTCCTATTACCCCAATATTATAGATGAAGAAATGGTTAAGGGGCCTATGTAGACTTCTCAAGGTTCTATACCAAGTCATGCAGGGATTTGAACCAAGATTATAATTTTACCTTCATGCCCAACCCCTCTTAGGTGAAAAGAAGAGAGAGATAGAGACAAGGAGGAAGAGGTGGAGGAGGGGTGGGAGGAGGAGGTGAAGAAGAGAAGGAGAAAAAGAAGAAAGAAATAAGGTTAAAAGGAGAGGAGGAGGGGTGCCTGGGTAGCTCAGTGGGTTGAGCACCCGACTCTTGATTTTGGCTCAGGTCATGACCCAGGGTTGTGGGAGCAAGCCCCAAGTCAGGCTCTGTGCTAAACATGGAACCTGCTTGAGATTCTTTCTCTCTCCCCCTCTGTCCCTCTCTTCTGCTCACGCCTCTCTCTCTAAAATAAAATACAAGGAGAGGAGGAGAAAGGGAAGGAGAGATGGAAAAGTGGGAGTGGGATGGAAATGCAGCCAGATTCCAGTGTTGAAACCGAAGTTGCTCATCTTATGAGACAATGAACTGGACAATTCAGAAGCAAGAAGGACGCATCTGGCTCCTTATTGGCACAGGTGGTTTGGGGATGAACAGAAAGGCCTCAATATCACAGACAGGCCTTACTGACTCAGGTCTCCTGCATTTGTTTGCTTTTTCTCTCTGTCAGCCCTTAGGATCCCACGGGGTTACAATTCACTAGGGATGCCCGTTTGTCTTCCAAAATTCAAAACCAAAGTGCATTGAATCCTTACTTTGGAAAGGACTTTGGGAAAGGTACTGAACACTAGGGTTCTGGTGTAATCTTTACATCTTAGATAGAAAATGGCACTTGAGGTAAAGGCACACACCATTGCACTTTCTAGAATCAAACTCCATTCCAGAATGGCAGTCCTTGATGGTGGTAGCAGGTACCTCAAATTTTAGGGGATTTTAATTCTCAGTTTAGCTCTGACTTTTTCAGAATGAAAAGACAAGGTATATGTGGGCTGATAGAGGGAAACAGGCAAGGTAGATGAGAGGTTAAACCATGATCTACCATGGTATAGCTGCTTTTATGCTTATAGTTTGTAAGACTTATTTTTCCACAAGTGGTTTGCAGATAGGTCTTACACTGGAAAGTTCTAGTAGCTGTTAGAAGGTAGTAGACAACAACAACAACAAAAAAGCATCTCAACAGTGAAAGAATATCTGAACTTAGACCAACTCTCATCTAGGAATATAGGTCTAGGAACCTTACAAACTGGTTTGGCCTCATAGCCAAAAAAACTTAGAAGAAAACTAAAATTCTTCTTATTTCCCACTTTATAAAATAAGACAAAAGAAAGAGATTTAATCTTTTCAAAGGTGTAATTAATGGAATACCTAATGTGTTTGAAAGGATTGAGAGATTTGCAGCTGGACAAGAGTCTGAGTTTGACTGACTTAGGGATAAGACAGATTATTCAGGGCACACTCATATGCGCACACACAAAACCCCAAGCTAATTATGAACTCCAGGAAAATAGAAAAATTGTGCAGCAAAGGAAAGTAATCACAGTTTGCTACATGGCCCAGTTGTGTAGAGCACTTACATATTCATAAATTGAAAACGATGACTATTATAGCAATGAAAATTATAATATAATCATATTGCAAGAATGTGAATTCTAAGAAGAGTGTGTGTATCTGTGTGTGTGCAAACAGCAAAACCGTTTGCAGAGGTAAAAAGTCTTAATAAATTAAGGAACAATACAAGCACATTATGTAAAGATACAGAGGTTAATACTCAAAAATTCATCGTAAGTGTTGAAAATGGTTGCTCCTGAGGAATGGAATATTGTGGGAACTGACGTTTTTCCTAACAAATTGTAGAAGATAATTTGACTTTTAAACTATGTGCATGTCTTCTTGATGGAAGAAAAAAAAAACAAACAAAAAAATCATTCACATATCATGGTGCTATACACAATCAAGAGCTCAACAAATGTGAACTATTCTTATTAACCATGAATGTTGACATCTTTAAAATGGGACCATTTTAAGTAAAAGTAAAAGACTCCATTACTCAAAGTATAACAATCTCATGACAGAGCTTTCAAAAAGCCCACATGCTGTGAGAGAACCTTCTCTCTGCCATGCCCCACATGAGGCCCTGAGAACACAGCAGTAAGCAAGCCAGACCCAGCTGTTTGGGTCATGGGCTCATCTGCGTGGAGAAGGTAGAGTTATCAAGAGTTGCCTACTTAGTGCTGTGCTGGGGAAAGGACAAGGTGTAATGGGGGAAGGGTCCCTGCTCAAACTGGAGATTGGTCAAAGAGAGCTTCCTAGAGAAGGAATCACTTTGGAGATCAAGCCCAGTAATTATCGAGGCTCCATGCCAATCTCTTCAGCCAAGCACTGTAACAAAACATAAAATAGAAGGCGATACGTACATTCAAAGAATGTGCTCCTCAGTTAAGGAGTTTACCAAGTCCCAAGATCAGATGCCCTTACTGGGGACAAACTGGAGATAAGAAGGCCCAGTAAAATCAGAGTCAGAAGGAAAGTCTGAACAAAAAGACTTTGGACAGGACATTCAGAAGCACCACACAAACAAATCAGCCCACACAACAATATCAGCCCAAACCCAATTTACTGGGAATTTGCCTACTTCTAGCAGCATGGTTCTCATGTCATTATTTAAGAGAAGGTTCATTGATCAAACTTATCTCATTTGTAAAATACCCCAGCTTGTAGCAGGTATGAGCTCCAGACCACATACACCAGAGCCCCCTGGCTAGACTTCCTATCACCCTGCAAGTCACAGGGACCAGATTCCTGAGCAAAGATCATCTGAGCTTTGGAGAAACCAAGTTCCTTGGAAAAATCCTGGAAAACCCCCATCAGTGCATGTGCTATGTAGATGGAGTCAGTCACCTAAATCCTCCCAAAATAATGATATAAACCAAAATGGAAGAGCGATTGTGACCTAATAACTGAGAGGCAACCCATAGTGGGTCCGTGGTAATTTGTACAGTGAAGGTGATGGATGTTTTCTGTGGTTGGAAAAGGTTTGTGGTACCAAAATGCACTGAAACCTCCTTTTTCTGATTTTTTTTTTTCCAAACAAAATCTCACTCTAAATGTCAGAGAGCTTTTTTTGATCTGTATGCTTACTTGCTCACTTGTCTGTTTTTAACCAGAGACCAAAACTGATGGAAATATCTGTTTGATTCCAACCAGGGGATATTTTGGTGTTCAAATTAAATACTTTTCAAAAATATGAAGAACTGGTTCTGGTTCTAACTAGTTCAAAAAGAGGCTTGTTTTATTTTTAAAAATACACATTTGGTTCTTGGTTTCTAAGTTCAGTTTTTTAAAATGTAATTTGGGAGCTGAGCACTTGGTTCAGTTTTTTCTGGTTTTTGGCACCGAGTTTGGTTGGCATCCTGGCTCTCAACTCCTGTTCGCTGGCGCTGACAAGGCGGCTTGCTTAGCTTGGTTTCTGCGAGTTCTTGGCAATGGGAAGGGGGACAGGTGCTGTGCTCTTAAACTGGCTGTGATTAGACAAGGAAAAGCCCAATCAGGGCGCACAGAATGCTGGCATTGGAAGGGTCTCTGTGGCCAGATAGCCCGGTGCCCACATTTAGAGACCGGTGACAGGGAGACTCACCCAAAGTGACACCATAAAACAGTGCAGAGTGGACGCTGTCCATCTGACTTCCGGGTTCCCTTCTACTTCGCCAAGCCGTTTAGAAGACCCTTCAGAAGGTCATGCTTTAGGATAATGAAGGGGATTCCAACAGTAACATTTTCAAAGTACAGTAAAACCTTGGATTGTGAATAACTTGTTCTGCAAGTGTTCCGCGAGATGAGCAAACATTTCTTTTTTTTTTTTTTAAGTTTTTATTTATTTATTTGTTTTGAGAGAGACAAGGACAGTGTGAGCAAGGGAGGGGCAGAGAGAGAGGGAGAGAGTAAACCCCATGCAGGCTCCCCACTGCCAGCTGTTGAGCCCGACGCGGGGCTCGAACTCATGAACTGAAAGATCATGACCTGAGCCGAGACCAAGAGGCAGACACTTAACTGACTGAGCTACCCAGGTGCCCCAACATTTCTAATAAATTTTAACTTGATAAATGAACTCCTTGCAATATGAGGAGTACGTGACACCAAACGTCCTATGATCACAACTGAGCCAACGGTTCTTCTCTCCTCTCTCTCTATCGCTGAGGGATTATTGGTGATTGTCTCCCATGCTCAGATGCTCGGTCTCTGGCCATGGTGTTTGGCAGAAATCAGTGATTTTTCAGAACATTGGAAGTTCGCAACTGGCACTAGGGCATTTTTTGTCACTTCAAAACACCTATGGACAGTCTTTTGCTTTTCCATACAAGAGGAAGCTTAGAATGCTTTCCTTCATTCTAGGTCAGTGGATAGGTTCTTTGTTAAAGTTGCACGAGAAGAGAAAGATTTCATTGAGCCAATAGATAGCAGTGGTTCTATTAGTGATAGTGAAATTCCTACACGATAACTCTCCTCTCTCCTGTCTCTGTCACACCAGCCACGAAGGTTTTCAAAGGTAAGTACAGGTTAATTTATTTGTTTATTTTTATTTGTATTTTTATTATTTTGTGTTACAATATTCTAATCATTTTTTATGAATAATTTTGGGTTGCGGAGCGAATCATCTGGGTTTCCATTATTTCTGACGGGGAAATCCGCTTTGATATACAAGTGCTTTGGATTACAAGCATGTTTCTGGAATGAATTATGCTCACAAACCAAGGTTTTACTGCATTACTTTCCCATCTCAGCCCTTGAACTGACATTGTGGGGACCACAGCAAAACATTTGAAAGCTGCTTCCCAGCTCCTAAGCCCCACTATGTGTTCCCTGACTGTAGGAGCATTTCTCAGAGCCCTGTGCAGTGATTCTGGGAAGTGGTAGGTGGGTAGAGGAGCCAGCAGGTATTTAAAAAGACCGAAGGTACTAACATAAGAATGAGCCTATAAATTCTACCCACTCACTGTTGCCAAGGCAATGCAGGTGGGCCTAGAGCTGGCTCTTGGGCAAGAAATCCCCACCCCCTCTCTTCACACACATTTCTCTGGATACACGTGGCTTTTTATGACAGCTCTACTTTTCCTGTAAAAGGCGGCTCATTTTATCCAGATTCCAACCATGTGCAAATATTCTGAGGAGTGTGGAAGAGCCCACAGTACAACTTTCCCTGAGTCCTGGCCTCGCCTTAGAGATGAGGCCTCCCTCAAGCCCATATCCCTGGAACCTCGGAGCTGCTGAACCCTCCAGGGTGTAGACTGCAGCCTCTCCTCACACTCACAGCCTTTCATTGCTCTCCCACCAAATACAGGCCTGCCGACCTGGCCTCCAAACTGTGTCCCCCCGCAAAGTCAATGCGAAAAGCACAGGGCCTACAATAGGCATGTCTTGTTGAAAAAGCAGAGTGACCACAATCATAAAGAAAGGGGAAGGCCAACTTGTAATGACCACCAGACTCCTGTTCTGCTCTCAGAGGGCCAAGTGTGAGAAAGAGGGGGTTAATCCACATTCTGACTCCATTTCTGTTTCTTTTTTCCCCCAAGGGGTTCCATGACGTATTTCAAGCTCCCCTCCTCCACATCTCTACACACAGAGACACCTTTTTATTCCTAACACAGCTGCTGTAATTAATGATGACAGCCTAGCCATATGGCACCACTCACTCGGCTCCATCAAGCAGCATCAAGATCATATTCATGGTATTTACCCCACACGTCTGTGACAGTCAAATTCGGCCACACCAAGAGCCATCCTTCTATTGGCCTGTGCCTCCAAGAGTGTTCCACAGAGGGTACACACAGGAAGGAAGATAAATCTGGATGTGTTACAGCTTAAAATCTGGGGCTGGTCCCTCTACAGATCAGCCCAGACAGATCATTGAGGACTAAAATAGTACAGAAGAAAGGTCTGTTTTAAACGTCAACCTAATGTTATCATTAGCCAGGCTGTTGATGCCTAATTCATTACTGATTGTATCAGCTGAGTCAATGATGTCATTTGATCAGATAGAATCCCTGTATGTGCGTGGGTAAGGGCGAGCCAGAGTGAATGGGTACATGCTCCAGATAGAGTGAGAGACAAGCCCAGTCCAAGGACTAGAGAGAGGAACCCAAGCCCCGGAGGGGAGCAGCAGGTGAGCACCAATCCTCCCCTGTTCCACCTTCATAGCTCTGTCCTGGGCCCCCTCCCATCCTCCTATCCTATACTGTCAATACTGCCATTAGGCAGATCCGGGGAAGCATTTGTTCCTAACCCTCTGAAGAAGCAGGTACAGGTTTGCATGGCCTGGAGTGCCCTGATTTCTGCCACCTGTAAAATCTCCCAGCCACATTAAGAAATGAAATGAGCTAATGGGGTTCCTGGGTGGCTCAGTGGGTTAAGTACCCGACTCTTGGTTTCAGCTCAGGTCATGATCTCACAATTCCTGGGTTCGAGCCCCACATCGGGCTCTTCACAGACAGCACAGAGCCTTCTTGGGATTCTCTCTCTCTGCCCCTCCCCCACTAGCGCGCGCTCTCTCTCTCTCTTACTCTCTAAATAAACAGACAAACAAACATTAAAAAAAAAAAAGAAAGGGAATGAGCTAAGAGTCCCAGGAAGATCTCAGAAGCTAAGGACTGTGAATAAACTTTCAAAATTTGAGTATTTAGATTTTGTTTCAATATTTGTAGGATGCCATTTATAAACTATCTCAATAAAATGTCATGAACTAAGGCACAACAATTTACATAATAGAAGTTAGTAACTACAAATGAACTAAATCACTGAATCAAATGCTTTAGTTTTTAGGCAACATGGGATTGAGTATAGTGTGTGGGGTTTGTGTCCAAGCAGATTCAGCTCTGTCTCTGATGGGGAACATCATGGCATCTGCCTGAATGGTGGTGATTTGAGTTCTAAAGTGGGGATGATATCACCACATCTTAATAAATAAGATGACATATGGGAAGCCTCGCACATCAGTGGCGCTCAATAAGTCTTCATTCTCTCTTCCTTACCTCCTTTTCCTCCAAAACCGTAGACTCGTTATATTGGTACCCACACACTTACCACCCTAGGAGCAGTGCAGAGACACAAAGAATAGTGTGAACCTTTTAAGTGCTATTCACCGTCACTGCGATAGGTGGGGGCTGACGAAGGAGAATAACATGTTATCATCTTAGAAAAATAAGGAAGTGTGCATCCATTAGAGTGGTCCATTTACAACTTTTCCAACAAAGGGCTAATTATATTGAATGCATGGCTTTCCCATCTACCCTCTCTTCCAAAAACAAACAAGAAAAAGCATAACAATTCTGGATGGAGGCTATCAAAATCTGCCTTTACAACCTATTTTAAATGACTTCATGCATATTCCGCAACATCCAGCAGATACTATTTCATACAGGTATGAAGATCTGACTCCAACTGTGGAGAGAAGACTCTGCCACTTGGGGGTTAAAACATGCAGGCTCTGGGCTCTTTACATAAGGACATTTTGAAAAATTTCAGATGGTTCCACCAGGCAGGGCCAACCACGAAGCTTTGTCTTTGCCTGTGTGGTCTGTGAGCCGGGGAACAAAGGGGAGGGGTCTCCCATCAGGGTCCCCACCCGGAACCCCCTTGGACCACAAACACAGAACCACATACGGAGACTGCCAGATGTTGGAATTTTCTGGTCTGCCCTCCCAGCACTACCTGACAACTCAGCGCCACGCATCAGGCAAACGAATCCCATTCATGAAACTGTAAGTGTTTTTCCTCAATTCACTGAGAGACACGGAAATGTTCCTGCTGCAGTTCAACTGTGGGTTAATCTCAGCTAACGCAAATCATTGTCCCCTGTGCACAAAGGAACTTGGAATTCTGTGCTGGGGCCATGTCAGAATGGCTTTGTTGTTAGGCAAGAATATATCCAGTGTGAGGCAACAGAGAATATATACAAATGCGTGGGGCACTGTGTTTCCACCCCTGCCTCTCCCTGCCTCGCCTGCCATCTCCAATCAGCAGCCAGCAATATAGGAGGCTCCCAGGACAGCTCCCACCCCAGGGCATCCAAACTCTGTTCTGTCAACAACCCAATCTCACAAGGGTCCCTTTTCCTTTTTCATAGGCTTCCCCTCAGAAACCCACAACTGTGGAGTGTTCACGGACACTTCCAGTTTGGAGACAGTTAGCAGTGGTGGGGCAGTTGCCATAGCTGGACCATCAATTCAGAAAGCAGATCAGGTTAAAACGTTCTTTAATGAGGCACAACTCTGCAGGGACCAGTTCTGTATCATAGTGAGATTAATATGCGTATTAGAATGTGTGAATAATCTTTGCATACTGTAATAACATTCCATAAGGCTCTAGGCATAAGGAAACATGTATTTTACTACTGGATCGATAGGAAAAAATCAGGAGTAAGGATTCGGCTCACAAATGGAGAAAATATTTAATTCATTGAGAAACAGGCAAAACATGAAGGCTGTTAGTGGTCTGTTATAGTGTTAGAAAAGGCATCTGCAACATTGGAGTGATGAACACAGACCTCATCACAATTCCACAACAAGAAAAGCTACTCTTCCAGACCAAGAAGGGGAGAAGGGTAAGAATTACACCAGCAATGCATTTTGCCCCCAGATTACAAAATTCTAGAGTTTTTTTTTTTTTAAGTTTACTTATTTATTTTGAGAGAGAGAGTGAGAGAACACAGAAGGGGCAGAGAGAGGGAGAGAGAAAATCCCAAGTAGGCTCCACACTGTCAGTTTGAGCCCGACTCAAACTCATGAACCATGAGATCGTGACTTGAGCCAAAATCAAGAGTCGGTTGCTCAACCGACTGAGCTACCCAGGTTCCTCTAAAATTCTAGGTGTATAGGGAAGAATTCAGTGTGCAGTAATGGTCAGTAAAAATGATCAGTTTTATACCCCCAAAACTTGTAAAGATAAAGGGGGAAAGCAGCAGAGGAAAGAAAAGTTTCAAAAATAAACTTGTCCAAAAGCAAGAATCCAGGGAGGTCCCTACCCTTTGGTAGCATAAGTGGAGTGGAGATAAAGCAAATGTATGGATGAAGCAAAGTAAGTTACTTGACCAAAGTACCACTTTTGCCACAGTCATTCAGGAAAGAGCAAAACCCACCACAATCACCTACCATTGGCAGAGGCTGTACAGAGCCTGGTAAAGTCACGGAATCTGACACCCCAGGTCCACAAACAGCAGACAAACGCAGCCATGTAGCTAAGACTGCACTTCCGGGCTTAAGCATCAAATGGGTGATAATAAATGGATTAAAGACAATAAAATTTTATAAGTGCAAACCTGAGAATATATTTTTACTGGCTGCTATGAAATGTCCTGGAATAGGGCCAGAATAATAAAACAAACTCTGGCCAACACATCAGACATTCGGTCCACTGAGCAGAGCCATAGAGGCAGGGAACACACCAGTGTAGCCATCCTAGCTCATTTCACACCGACAGTCATGAATGAAGTCTCACATGAACCCAGCACAGTGCCAAATACTTGAGGCACAAAGATGAGAACCAAATGTGTTGAGACCGCTGTGCTTGGTATAGCCAAATGCGTTCCTAGCTGATATCTCTTCTAGGGAGTCTATCTTATGCTATAATTCCTTTACCAAATGTTTACATCGGTCCCTCAATGAAGTCCAAACTCCCTTGCCTTTATTTGGGATCCTTGTTAGTCCCACTTCTCCCTTCCTTTCAGCCTCCTGCTCCCAACATGTGACCCTCTGCTTTCATCTGCTCTCAACATGAGACCCTCACTCTTGCTCCAGCTCCCAAACCACCTTTTCCCCTCCATAAACTCCTGTCCCCCTTGGAGTGCCGCACAACGATGCACTCCTCTGTTTCCATCTGGCCCCCCCAACTCTGAGAGCTTCCTCAGGGCCAAGACGAGAACACATGCTTACTTTTCCAGGCCTCTCATCATAACCAACATGCTGCTGGGGGGCACACCAGGGTGGGGGGGGTGGTGGTGAACAATAGGATATCCAGCAGGGGCAGAGCTCAGCTAGGTCTCCTCCAACCCCCTAGTTTGATTGTTGAGAGCCGGAGAGGTAAAGGGACTTGCTCAGGGTTACACATTGAAGTATTAATAGACCCAGAACTAGAACACCAGGCCCTGGCTCCTCGATGAGCATATTTTCCACCATACCTCATTGTCTCAAAGTGCCAATTAGAGGCACAAAAAGTAACAAAGCTGGTGATGACTATAATGGATGATTACGTCTTTTCGGAGGGCATGAAAAAGAGAGCTGAGTAGGGGCTGATGTGAAGGAGCTTCTTCAGTGTATAATTAACTGCTGGCTTCTTTGTATTGTTCCAGTAATGAACTCAGCAACAATCTGCAGAACAACCTTGCCTGCAGGGGCAGAAGAGCGATGCCAGTGTCTTCAGAAGACTCCTCGGGGGTGGGGGTCCCCGGCAGGCTCTGAGTCACCGGCTACATTTCTCACTCACGTGCACTTACAGTGATGTGACCTAACAGATGACTTCTTGCTGCAGGTGGCCATCGGGGCAGGCAAAGACTCTCAGTGCAGAGCTGGCGGCCCTCAGGTTTCCCCCACACTCGGACCTCGCCACTGAGGAAGGGCACACAGAGCCTGAAGTGTGCCTCAGCACCTCTCCTCTTTCCAACCAGCTGAGGAATGTGCTCTGAGCTGCTCTGAGGAATGAGGATCCAGAGACTCGGGAAGCCAGGGAGCCCCGGAATGACTTCACCGGCGGCCACTGAGGAGATGCGGAGCTGTGGGTTCGCAGTCACAAAAGCTTAAATTCTTGAGACAGAGAGAACCCTGGAGAGGATCTAGTCTGATCTCTTTATTTTAAAGATGAAGAGACGGGGGCCCCAGAGGGGAATGGGACTAGACTGTGGTCATGTAGCCGGGGGGACAGCAGGCCTGTCAGATGCTCTGTTCCTCCACTGTTTCCTACACATACACACTCTCGGCCACACTTCTGGGCCTGGGTTCTTTGTGCCCAGAGTGCTGAAATATCTTCCACAGCCCTGGGAAGTTTCTGCTGTTTGCTGGAAAGAAAGGTCAGTTCCTAACGAGAGGTGGGTTGAGGCCATTTTTTCTTTCCTCTCCTGTTAATCAATAACTGGGCACAGGGGCCTCACTTTCTTAAAACACCATCTAAAGAGCAGTTTCACGGATGGCAAGTGATGGATTTGGCAACACTGGCAACTCCTTTGTTCAAACACAGAAGGGGGACAGACAGAATATGGGCAGTTAGAATTACACAAAATTATGCCACCAGCCTCAATGTCCAATATGAGGTTTTAAAATTTTGGGGCGCCTGGGTGGCTCAGTCGGTTAAGCGTCCGACTTCGGCTCAGGTCATGATCTCACAGTCCGTGAGTTCGAGCCCCGCGTCGGGCTCTGTGTTGACAGCTCAGAGCCTGGAGCCCGTTCCAGATTCTGTGTCTCCCTCTCTCTCTGCCCCTCCCCTGTTCATGCTCTGTCTCTCTCTGTCTCAAAAATAAATAAACGTTAATAAAATTTTTAGTTAGGGGCACCTGAGTGGCTCAGTCAGTTAAGTGTCTGACTTCAGCTCAGGTCATGATCTCACGGTTCATGAGTTCGAGCCCTGCATCAGGCTCTGTGCTGACAACGTGGAGCCTGCTTGGGACTCTGTCTCCCTCCCACTCTCTCTCTCTCTCTTTGCCCCTCCCCCACTCGTGCTCTCACACGCCCTCTCTCTTCCTCTCAAAACTAAATAAATAAATACACGAACAAACACTTTTTAATAAAATAAATAAAAATTTGAGTTAATAGAACCATCCAGAATGTGGCAGCTAAAAGGGAAGAGGAAACTAAGGACCAGAGATATTAATATCTGTCCAAAATTGGATAACTAAACAGTGACACACCGGTGACAATACAGAAAGAAAACCTGGACAAAGGTGACATACCAAATTACTAAAAGTCCATGGAACACTTTTAAGAAGCACATATAAATAGAAATGTTTGATTAAAAACTCAAACCGCTATGCCCTGTGTGGTATTCCTGCACTACTGTCTTCCACTACCCATCCTGGGACTCCTGAGGCCCCACCTCAGCTCAGGGCTGGCTTCATGGGCCTGTGGCCAGTGCAGCTGTCCAGAGCCCTGGGCTTGGGGCTTAATGCTCGAAGGTCACCGTCTTGAAATTCTTAATTTTATCTTTTATTTCTGTCTTATGGTTGAAGTCCCATGGGAAAATGGAACATGCACCGGGGACTTGGAGCCTCCATTCACATGCTGGTCCCATCTCCCACCACCTCCCTGCCCCCCAGGGATGGGTTCGTAGCTGCCTGTGGGTTCTGGTGCCCTAACCCCACCCACTCACCTCCTCTTCCTCTCCTCATCCTGCTGCCCTCTGCTAGGGTGACAACAAAGTCACTTAGGCTGGGAGACAGGGATGGAGGGCCCTCATTCAGCCACCACCCCTGCTCCCAGAGGGGGCCCAGTCACAAGCAGGGATGCTGGGAGGTCAGGGTCGTATCCCGGAGCAGAGCATGGTGGCAGCCATCTCCATCCTGGCAGTGGACAATCTGGCAAGTATGAGCCTCTCACCTACCTCCAATGCAGGACTAAACACTTCCCAGCATGGAAGTTGCTATCCCCTTGGGGACACCAGTCCTCAGTGAGGTGGGGCTTTGGGCCTGGCAGGGGAGAGGAGACTGGTTTCCATGACACTGTGGGGTGGTGGCTGGCAGGAAGGGATCCTGGAAGTTGGTGGACCTCACTGCTAAGTAACAAGGTCCCCGGCACTTGGGAGAGTTTATACTGACCTTGTAAGCATCACACGTCCAAGGGAGTACGACATTAGATAGCAAATAAAAAGCCAACATAATAGACCGGAAAGAGAGGAAAGAGTTTTAGATTTTAGTACCTTTTTAACAGGACCCTTTTCCAGTTTTTTTTAGGACCCTGCATTTTCATTTTGCACAATAAAATTATATAGCCGGTCCTGACTCAGATTTAGCCCAAGCCATGGGACCTGTCATATGACCATAAAAGAATTTAAGCACCCAAATGGCTTGTAGTGTAAGATATCAATCCTTGCTTGACTGTGCACTCTGGCTCTTGTTCTTTTTGACCTGCTGTTATTGCTAAGTTCCCATCTTGACCATTTGCCTCACTCCATGCCCGGAGTCTTTTCCCAGAACTCCCATCCCTAAGGTCTGCTACCAGATCTTCCAAAAGCCACCTGCTTGTCGGAACCTTCATCACCTCCTATAGGAGCCCCTCCGGTCTCCTGCCCTGGGCCAGTGCTCCTGCCAAGGGGAGGTAAGAGCCAGAATCTGTTGGGTACCCACTCAATGCCACATCTTCACCTCAACCAAGTCCTCAGTTCCAATTCTGTCTGTTTGAAACAAAACTAGCCCAGCTGTGACATAAAAGGTGACCGATTCTGTTTCATGAAGCAGTTTCTTTTGCCTGGTTTCTCTGTGTTAATTCTGGCTGGTCAAAAGTAACAAGTAACAGTAGCTCCAAAGAGAGAAAACGTGGTGAGTTGGAATGCCTTAAGCTGCTGAAGGACAATTTGAAGATTTGATACTATGTGAATGGGGTTACCCAAAGGATGGTGGTGAGTTTTTTCTGTTGCTCAATACAGCAAAAGCAAATAAACTTAACATTTAGCCAAGAGGGACTTAACACAAAGACGAAGTTCCTAGAACCAGTATTTGTTTGGCGGGATAAGTTACTTGGAATGTACAGAAATTGCCCATAATTCCTACAAACAAATTTGGGTTTGAATTCACTCACTAGCTATGGGGCCTTGGGGAACTTACCCTCTTAGAGTGTCCACCTGTAAAATGGGGATTATAACACATATCTCACCATTCTGCCTGTGAAATCATCCAGCACTCAAGCATTCAATAATTTCATCTTGTATTTTAGTCACAAACATCCTGGTGTAGGGCAATCTGGTAACTCTGAGTCAGATTTCCAGATCTGGCACTCACAGAGCTACTTTAAGAAAGAGAACACTGAGCCTAGGTTTTGGCATGTAAATATGGGATGATGATGTCTAAAACACAGAGCTGTTTTGAGTATTAAGCGAGAGAGTCTGTAGGAAGTGTGTGAAATGTCATCAGCACTCAACGAATGTTTTCCTCCTTCCAAACTAATACACACACACACACACACACACACACACACACACACACACACACACAGCTTTCATCAGTAATAGAAAGGGAAATGTTGACTGATCCTTATTTTTTTTGTTCTGTTGTCATTGTTGTTTTTTAATTGTTAGGTATATGAAACCCAAACATACTTAGGGGAATCTCAAGATTATTTTTATTTACTCACACACAAAAGTGACTTTATGGAAACAAAATATTGAACATAAAAATTCAAAGACTCACCATCTGGGAAGAGTGAAAGTTTGACTTCTTCTTTGCCAATTTGGGTGCCTTTTATTTCATTTTATTGTCTGATTGCTGATGCTAGGACTTCCAACACTATGTTAAACAATAGTGGAGAGAGTAGACATCCCTGTCGTGTTCCTGATCTCAGGGGGGAAGCTCTCAGTTTTTCTCCATTGAGGGTGATATTATCTGTGGGCTTCTCATGTATGGCTTTTATGATGCTAAGGTATATTCCTCCTATCCTGACTTTTTTGAGGCTTTTTATTAAGAAAGGATGCTGTATTTTGTTAAATGCCTTTTCTGCATCCATTGACAGGATCATATGGTTCTTCTCCTTTCTTCTATTAATGTGATATATCACATTGGTTGATTGGCAAATATTGAACCAGCCCTTCAGCCCAGGAATGAATCTCACTTAATCATGGTGAATAATTCTCTTAATATACTGTTGAACTCCATTTGCTAGTATCTTGTTGAGAATTTTTGCATCCATGTTCATCAGAGATATTGGCCTGTAACTCTCCTTTTTAGTGGGGTCTCTATCTGGTTTGGGAATCAAGGTAATGCTGGCTTCATAGAATGAGTCCAGAAGCTTTCCTTCCATTTCTATATTTTGGAACGGCTTGAGAAGGATAGGTATCAATTCTCCTTTAAATGTCTGGTAGAATTCCCTTGGGAAGCCATCTGGCCCAGGACTCTTATTTGTTGAGAGATTTTTAATAACTGATTCAATTTATTCACTGGTTATGGGTCTGTTCAAATTTTCTATTTCTTCTCATTTGAGTTTTGGTAGTGTGTGAGCATCTAGGAATTTGTCCATTTCATCCAGGTTGTCCAGTTTGTTGGCATATGATTTTTCATGGTATTCTCTAATAATTGTTTGTATTTCTGTGGTGTTGGTTGTGATCTCTCCTCTCTCATTTCTGATTTTATCTATTTAGGTTCTTTCTCTTTTCTTTTTGAGAAGTCTGTCTGGGGGTTATCATTAAAGACCTTACCAAAAAGCTGTTAGAACTGATACATGAATTCAGCAAAATCACAGGATACAAAATCAATGTACAGAAATCAGTTGCATTTCTATCCACCAATAATGAAGCAACAGAAAGAGAAATCAAGAAATCAATCCCATTTATAACTGCACCAAGAACCATAAAATACCTAGGAATAAACCTAACCAAATATGTAAAAGATCTGTATGCTGAAAACTATAGAAAATGTATGAAATGAATTGAAGAAGACATAAAGAAATGGAAGAACATTCCATACTCATGGATTGGAAGAACAAATATTGTTAAAAATGTCAATACTGGGGCGCCTGGGTGGCGCAGTCGGTTAAGCGTCCGACTTCAGCCAGGTCACGATCTCGCGGTCTGTGAGTTCGAGCCCCGCGTCAGGCTCTGGGCTGATGGCTCAGAGCCTGGAGCCTGTTTCCGATTCTGTGTCTCCCTCTCTCTCTGCCCCTCCCCGTTCATGCTGTGTCTCTCTCTGTCCCAAAAATAAATAAACGTTGGAAAAAAAAATTAAAAAAAAAAAATGTCAATACTACTGAAAGCAATCTACACATTCAATGCAATCCCAATCAAAATTGCACCAGCCTTCTTCTCAAAGCTAGAACAAACTATCCTAAAATTTGTACAGAACCACAAAAGACCCCAAATTGTCAAAGTAATGTTGAAAAAGAAAACCAAAGTGG
Source organism: Puma concolor (assembly GCF_028749965.1). Taxonomy (NCBI): domain Eukaryota; kingdom Metazoa; phylum Chordata; class Mammalia; order Carnivora; family Felidae; genus Puma; species Puma concolor. The sequence continues at coordinate 27,886,859 of NC_141670.1, forward strand.
GAGGCATCACAATCCTGGATTTTAGCCTCTACTACAAAGCTGTAATCATCAAGATAGTATGGTATTGGCACAAAAACAGACACATAGACCAATGGAATAGAGAACCCAGAATTGGGCCCACAAATTTATGGCCAACTAATCTTTGACAAAGAAGGAAAGAGTATCCAATGGAAAAAAGACAGTTTCTTTAGCAAATGGTCCTGGGAGAATTGGACAGCAACATGCAGAAGAATGAAACTGGACTACTTTCTTACACCACACATAAAAATAAACTCAAAATGGATGAAGACTTAAATGTGAGGCAGGAAACCATCAAACCCTAGAGGAGAAAACTGGCAACAACCTTTCTGACCTCAGCCACAGCAATTTCTTGCTCAACATGTCTTCAAAGGCAAGGGAAATAAAAGCAAAATGAACTACTGGAACTTCATCGAGATAGAAAACTTCTGCACCACAAAGGAAACAATCAACAAAACTAAAAGGCAACCAACAGAATGGGAGAAGATATTTACAAATGACCTATTGGATAAAGAGTTAGTATCCAAAATCTATAAAGAAATTATCAAACTCAACACCTGAAAAAGAATAATCCAGTGAAGAAATGGGCAGAAGACATGAATAGACACTTTTCCAAGGAAGACATCCAGATAGCCAACAGACACATGAAAAGATGCTCAACATCACTCATCATCAGGGAAATACAAATCAAAACCACACTGAGATGTCACCTCATACTGGTCAGAGTGGCTAAAATTAACAACTCAGGAAACAACAGATGTTGGAGAGAATGTGGAGAAACAGAAACCTTCTTGTACTGTTGGTGGGAAGGCAAACTGGTGCAGCCACTCTGGAAAACAGTGTGGAGATTCCTCAAAATATTCAAAATAGAACTACCCTATGACCCAGGAATACTACTACTAGGAATTTATCCAAAGGATAGAGTGCTGGAGAGAGGGAAGATGGCGGCGTAGGAGGACGCTGGGCTCACCGCGCGTCCTGCTGATCACTTAGATTCCACCTACACCTGCCTAAATAACCCAGAAAACCACCAGAGGATTAGCAGAACGGAGTCGCCGGAGCCAAGCGCAGACGAGAGGCCCACGGAAGAGGGTAGGAAGGGCGGCGAGGCGGTGCGCGCTCCACGGACTGGCGGGAGGGAGCCGGGGCGGAGGGGCGGCTCGCCGGCCAAGCAGAGCCCCCGAGTCTGGCTTGCAAAAAGCGGAGGGGCCTGACGGACTGTGTTCCGACAGCAAGCGCGACTTAGCGGCTGGGAGGTCATAAGTTAACAGCTCTGCTCAGAAAGCGGGAAGGCTGGAGGACAAAGGGAAGGAGAGCTGCTGAGCCCCCGGACGACAGAGCTCAGTTTGGTGGGGAACAAAGGCGCTCACCAGCGCCATCTCCCCCGCCTATCCCCCAGCCAAAATCCCAAAGAGAACCAGTTCCTGCCAGGGAACTTGCTCGCTCTGCGCAAACACCCAACTCTGCGCTTCTGCAGAGCCAAACCTCCGGCAGCGGATCTGACTCCCTCCTGCTGCCACAGGGCCCCTCCTGAAGTGGATCACCTAAGGAGAAGCAAGCTAAGCCTGCCCCTCCTGCCCCCGTGCACCTTGCCTACCCACCCCAGCTAAGACGCCAGATCCCCAGCATCACAAGCCTGGCAGTGTGCAAGTAGCCCAGACAGGCCACCCCACCCCACAGTGAATCCCGCCCCTAGGAGAGGGGAAGAGAAGGCACACACCAGTCTGACTGTGGACACAGCGGTGGGCTGGGGGCAGACATCAGGTCTGACTGCAGCTCCGCCCACCAACTCCAGTTATACACCACAGCACAGGGGAAGTGCCCTGCAGGTCCTCACCACGCCAGGGACTATCCAAAATGACCACGCGGAAGAATTCCCCTCAGAAGAATCTCCAGGAAATAACAACAGCTAATGAGCTGATCAAAAAGGATTTAAATAATATAACAGAAAGTGAATTTAGAATAATAGTCATAAAATTAATAGCTGGGCTTGAAAACAGTATAAAGGACAGCAGAGAATCTCTTGCTACAGAGATCAAGGGACTAAGGAACAGTCACGAGGAGCTGAAAACGCTTTAAATGAAATGCATAACAAAATGGAAACCACCACGGCTCGGATTGAAGAGGCAGAGGAGAGAATAGGTGAACTAGAAGATAAAGTTATGGAAAAAGAGGAAGCTGAGAAAAAGAGAGATAAAAAAATCCAGGAGTATGAGGGGAAAATTAGAGAACTAAGTGATACACTAAAAAGAAATAATATACGCATAATTGGTATCCCAGAGGAGGAAGAGAGAGGGAAAGGTGCTGAAGGGGTACTTGAAGAAATAATAGCTGAGAACTTCCCTGAACTGGGGAAGGAAAAAGGCATTGAAATCCAAGAGGCACAGAGAACTCCCTTCAGACGCAACTTGAATCGATCTTCTGCACGACATATCATAGTGAAACTGGCAAAATACAAGGATAAAGAGAAAATTCTGAAAGCAGCAAGGGGTAAACGTGCCCTCACATATAAAGGGAGACCTATAAGACTCGTGACTGATCTCTCTTTTGAAACTTGGCAGGCCAGAAAGAATTGGCACGAGATTTTCAGTGTGCTAGACAGAAAAAATATGCAGCCGAGAATCCTTTATCCAGCAAGTCTGTCATTTAGAATAGAAGGAGAGATAAAGGTCTTCCCAAACAAACAAAAACTGAAGGAATTTGTCACCACTAAACCAGCCCTACAAGAGATCCTAAGGGGGACCCTGTGAGACAAAGTACCAGAGACATCACTACAAGCATAAAACATACAGACATCACAATGACTCTAAACCCATATCTTTCTATAATAACACTGAATGTAAATGGATTAAATGCGCCAACCAAAAGACATAGGGTATCAGAATGGATAAAAAAACAAGACCCATCTATTTGCTGTCTACAAGAGACTCATTTTAGACCTGAGGACACCTTTAGATTGAGAGTGAGGGGATGGAGAACTATTTATCATGCTACTGGAAGCCAAAAGAAAGCTGGAGTAGCCATACTTATATCAGACAAACTAGACGTTAAATTAAAGGCTGTAACAAGAGATGAAGAAGGACATTATATAATAGTGACAGGGTCTATCCATCAGGAAGAGCTAACAATTATAAATGTCTATGCGCCGAATACCGGAGCGCCCAAATATATAAAACAATTACTCATAAACATAAGCAACCTTATTGAGAAGAATGTGGTCATTGCAGGGGACTTTAACACCCCACTTACAGAAATGGATAGATCATCTAGACACACGGTCAATAAAGAAACAAGGACCCTGAATGAGACATTGGATCAGATGGACTTGACAGATATATTTAGAACTCTGCATCCCAAAGCAACAGAATATACTTTCTTCTCGAGTGCACATGGAACATTCTCCAAGATAGATCATATACTGGGTCACAAAACAGCCCTTCATAAGTATACAAGAATTGAAATCATACCATGCATACTTTCAGACCACAATGCTATGAAGCTTGAAATCAACCACAGAAAAAAGTCTGGAAAACCTCCAAAAGCATGGAGGTTAAAGAACACCCTACTAACGAATGAGTGGGTCAACCAGGCAATTAGAGAAGAAATTAAAAAATATATGGAAACAAACGAAAATGAAAATACAACAATCCAAACGCTTTGGGACGCAGCGAAGGCAGTCCTGAGAGGAAAATACATTGCAATCCAGGCCTATCTCAAGAAACAAGAAAAATCCCAAATACAAAATCTAACAGCACACCTAAAGGAAATAGAAGCAGAACAGCAAAGGCAGCCTAAACCCAGCAGAAGAAGAGAAATAATAAAGATCAGAGCAGAAATAAACAATATAGAATCTAAAAAAACTGTAGAGCAGATCAACGAAACCAAGAGTTGGTTTTTTGAAAAAAGAAACAAAATTGACAAACCTCTAGCCAGGCTTCTCAAAAAGAAAAGGGAGATGACCCAAATAGATAAAATCATGAATGAAAATGGAATTATTACAACCAATCCCTCAGAGATACAAACAATTATCAGGGAATACTATGAAAAATTATATGCCACCAAATTGGACAACCTGGAAGAAATGGACAAATTCCTGAACACCCACAGTCTTCCAAAACTCAATCAGGAGGAAATAGAAAGCTTGAACAGACCCACAACCAGCGAAGAAATTGAATCGGTTATCAAAAATCTCCCAACAAATAAGAGTCCAGGACCAGATGGCTTCCCAGGTGAGTTCTACCAGACGTTTAAAGCAGAGATAATACCTATCCTTCTCAAGCTATTCCAAGAAATAGAAAGGGAAGGAAAACTTCCAGACTCATTCTATGAAGCCAGTATTACTTTGATTCCTAAACCAGACAGAGACCCAGTAAAAAAAGAGAACTACAGGCCAATATCCCTGATGAATATGGATGCAAAAATTCTCAATAAGATACTAGCAAATCGAATTCAATGGCATATAAAAAGAATTATTCACCATGATCAAGTGGGATTCATTCCTGGGATGCAGGGCTGGTTCAACATTCGCAAATCAATCAACGTGATACATCACATTAACAAAAAAAAAGAGAAAAACCATATGATCCTGTCAATCGATGCAGAAAAGGCCTTTGACAAAATCCAGCACCCTTTCTTAATAAAAACCCTTGAGAAAGTCGGGATAGAAGGAACATACTTAAAGATCATAAAAGCCATTTATGAAAAGCCCACAGCTAACATCATCCTCAACGGGGAAAAACTGAGAGCTTTTTCCCTGAGATCAGGAACACGACAGGGATGCCCACTCTCACCGCTGTTGTTTAACATAGTGCTGGAAGTTCTAGCATCAGCAATCAGACAACAAAAGGAAATCAAAGGCATCAAAATTGGCAAAGATGAAGTCAAGCTTTCGCTTTTTGCAGATGACATGATATTATACATGGAAAATCCGATAGACTCCACCAAAAGTCTGCTAGAACTGATACATGAATTCAGCAAAGTTGCAGGATACAAAATCAATGTACAGAAATCAGTTGCATTCTTATACACTAAAAATGAAGCAACAGAAAGACAAATAAAGAAACTGATCCCATTCACAATTGCACCAAGAAGCATAAAATACCTAGGAATAAATCTAACCAAAGATGTAAAAGATCTGTATGCTGAAAACTATAGAAAGCTTATGAAGGAAATTGAAGAAGATGTAAAGAAATGGAAAGACATTCCGTGCTCATGGATTGGAAGAATAAATATTGTCAAAATGTCAATACTACCCAAAGCTATCTACACATTCAATGCAATCCCAAACAAAATTGCACCAACATTCTTCTCGAAACTAGAACAAGCAATCCTAAAATTCATATGGAACCACAAAAGGCCCCGAATAGCCAAAGCAATTTTGAAGAAGAAGACCAAAGCAGGAGGCATCACAATCCCAGACTTTAGCCTCTACTACAAAGCTGTCATCATCAAGACAGCATGGTATTGGCACAAAAACAGACACATAGACCAATGGAATAGAATAGAAACCCCAGAACTAGACCCACAAACGTATGGCCAACTAATCTTTGACAAAGCAGGAAAGAACATCCAATGGAAAAAAGACAGTCTCTTTAACAAATGGTGCTGGGAGAACTGGACAGCAACATGCAGAAGGTTGAAACTAGACCACTTTCTCACACCATTCACAAAAATAAACTCAAAATGGATCAAGGACCTGAATGTGAGACAGGAAACCATCAAAACCTTAGAGGAGAAAGCAGGAAGAGACCTCTCTGACCTCAGCCGTAGCAATCTCTTACTCGACACATCCCCAAAGGCAAGGGAATTAAAAGCAAAAGTGAATTACTGGGACCTTATGAAGAGAAAAAGCTTCTGCACAGCAAAGGAAACAACCAACAAAACTAAAAGGCAACCAACGGAATGGGAAAAGATATTTGCAAATGACATATCGGACAAAGGGCTAGTATCCAAAATCTATAAAGAGCTCACCAAACTCCACACCCGAAAAGCAAATAATCCAGTGAAGAAATGGGCAGAAAACATGAATAGACACTTCTCTAAAGAAGACATCCGGATGGCCAACAGGCACATGAAAAGATGTTCAGCGTCGCTCCTTATCAGGGAAATACAAATCAAAACCACACTCAGGTATCACCTCACGCCAGTCAGAGTGGCCAAAATGAACAAATCAGGAGACTATAGATGCTGGAGAGGATGTGGAGAAACGGGAACCCTCTTGCACTGTTGGTGGGAATGCAAATTGGTGCAGCCGCTCTGGAAAGCAGTGTGGAGGTTCCTCAGAAAATTAAAAATAGACCTACCCTATGACCCAGCAATAGCACTGCTAGGAATTTATCCAAGGGACACAGGAGTACTGATGCATAGGGGCACTTGTACCCCAATGTTCATAGCAGCACTCTCAACAATAGCCAAATTATGGAAAGAGCCTAAATGTCCATCAACTGATGAATGGATAAAGAAATTGTGGTTTATATACACTATGGAATACTACGTGGCAATGAGAAAAAATGAAATATGGCCTTTTGTAGCAACGTGGATGGAACTGGAGAGTGTGATGCTAAGTGAAATAAGCCATACAGAGAAAGACAGATACCATATGGTTTCACTCTTATGTGGATCCTGAGAAACTTAACAGGAACCCATGGGGGAGGGGAAGGAAAAAAAAAAAAAAAAGAGGTTAGAGTGGGAGAGAGCCAAAGCATAAGAGACTGTTGAGAACTGAGAGCAAACTGAGGGTTGATGGGGGGTGGCAGGGAGGAGAGGGTGGGTGATGGGTATTGAGGAGGGCACCTTTTGGGATGAGCACTGGGTGTTGTATGGAAACCAATTTGACAATAAATTTCATATATAAATAAAAAAAAAAAAACAAAGGATAGAGTGCTGATTCATAGGGGAACATGTACCCCAATGTTTATAGCAGTGCTTCCAACAATAGCCAAATCATGGAAAGATCCCAAATGTCCATCAACTGGCAAATGGATAAAGGTGTGGTTTATATATCCAATGGAATACTACTTAGCAATGAGAAAGGATGAAATCATGCCATTTGCAGCAGTGTGGATGGAACCAGAAGGTATTATGCTAAGTGAAATAAGTTAGTCAGAGAAAGACAGATATCATATGTTTTTACTTATATGTGGAACTTGAGAAACTTAACAGAAGACCAGTGGTGACAGGAAGGGGAAAAGATAGTTTCAAACAGAGAAGAAAGAAAACCCATAAGAAACTCTTAAATAGAGAGAACAAGCTGAGGGTTGGTGGGAGGGTGCAGAAGAGGGGAAAATGGGTGATGGGCATTGAGGAAGCCACTTGCTGGGATAAGCACTGTATGTGTTACAGTGTTTCATGTAAGTGATGCATCATGGGAATCTACCCTCGAAACCAAGAGCACACTGTATACACTGTATGTTAGCTGACTTGACAATGAATTACATTAAAAAAATTTTTAACAAATAAACAATGGAAATTTATACACATGCAAAAAAACTTCAAAGATTTGCTTTAATGATGGAAATATAAACATCACCCTAAATGTAAACCTTGATCATTGTGGTTTCCCTGCCTTCAGAGCATAGCTGAGTTGCATCTCCTGTCTGGACCATAGCCTCCAAAGTTCTGCTACCCTCAAGTGGTAAGTGCCAAGAAGCTCCACCTGAACCCCAAAGGCAAACATAGCCTCCAGGTTCCTTCTACCAGATCCTTCTCTTCAGCGTGACTGCACCGCTCTCTCCCTTCTCTCAGGAGATCAAATGTTGATGCACTATATATATTTTTTTAATAAAAGCTAATTTAAGCTTTAATTTGTATTTTAAAATAAATCCTCCTAGGACACGGACCCACTAGGGAATTATTACAAATAGCTCTTAGTGGTACACATTTAATGAACATTTAACTAAAGAAAGAAAATGCATGATTCCCTTTTTTTCTTTAACTGCTGAGTACCATAAATCCAATCAGTCATTTCTTTTTAACTACATTTGCCATAAAAGCACTTATTTTATGGCTGCCGTGACATACGCACTGCTGTTACACCTTATGATTAATAAAGTAATTATCACCAGTTCTAATATTCTCAGCAAAAAGGCCGGGCCGAGCTCTAGATATTTCTGTTCCACTAATAGGTTTTCTAAAGCAATGTGGCTCACACGAAGTGCTACATGCTGGGCCCTGTGCAATGCGTTTTCTAATGTATATCGTGGAGATCAATGGACAAATTACGTCAGTCTGGGTTAGTCATCGTACAGAAAATATCGTTTGAGATGAGAAAGGAATGAAAAGATGCGGGCAGGGGTAATTTGCTTTTCATTGTTGATTTATGTTGCAGAACTATTCTTGTAAGTCAATTACCAAAACACAAAATGCTAGAGAAAGTATAAAAATTCTAGAAAAGCAGAGACTTCTACAAAGAGATATGTGGTAAACAGACAAGAAGGACAACTCTTTTGAAATGAATATCCCATGGAGTCAACTGGAAATCATATTTCTGACTTATGTGCAGTGTCCTTGGGGCCAAGCCAAATGCAGAATTGGACCCTGGGCTCCGTTACATCCTTTTTTCCAAAATATGTTTCCTTTGAGTGTATTGAGGATACCTCAGGGGTGCAGGTCACCATGAGGATGGGCTGGGAAGAGGACCACAGTGTCCCCAAGAGTCTCAAGGTTGGTTCCTCTAGGAAACTTCAGGATGCTGAGCTCAGTCACAAGGGAACTGTGTGTCAGCCAGGGCCCTTGTGACTGCAACAATAAAAATTAAAAACTGCAATGATGCATGGGCATTGCTGAAAAACAGACCTCTGTTTTTAGAGCTTGCCTTGGAAATCTATTAGGGAAATTTGATTCTTGGGATAGGATATAGATCTTCTTACCAGCCTTACAGTCATAGACTTCACTGCCCTTCCATCATTCATTCATTCATTCATTCATTCATTCAGTGAGTACTTTGGCCCTGGAGAGACAATGGTTCTTGTTTAGGGAGCCCATGGTTTTTTGTTTTTTTTTTTTTTAATTTTTTTTTAACATTTATTTATTTTTGGGACAGAGAGAGACAGAGCATGAACGGGGGAGGGGCAGAGAGAGAGGGAGACACAGAATTGGAAACAGGCTCCAGGCTCTGAGCCATCAGCCCAGAGCCCGACGCGGGGCTCGAACTCACGGACCGTGAGATCGTGACCTGGCTGAAGTCGGATGCTTAACCAACTGTGCCACCCAGGCGCCCCTAGGGAGCCCATGGTTTATTGCAAATACCAGTGTGGGCTCTGGACTCAGACCAAGTGACTCAGGCAAAGTACTAAGTGACTTCAGATAAGTTACTTTCCCAAACTAGGTCTAAAATGGGGATAATAGAGGCACCTGGGAGGCTCAGTTGGTTAAGTGTGCAACTCTTGCTTTCAGCTCAGGTCATGATTTCAGGGTCGTGAGATTGAGCCTCATGTTGAGCTTGGTGCTGGGCATGGAGCTTACTTGAAATTCTCTCTCTCTCTCTCTCTCTCTCTCTCTCTCTCCCCCCCTCCCTCTCCCCACCCCCTAAAAAAATAAATAAAATAAAATGGGGATAATAATTATACTTACTTTATAGGGTTGCTGAGATAATCCCTGTTAAAGAGCTAGAGACAGGGTCTAGCTCATTATGACTGTTCAATACCTAGAAGCTTTCACGCCTGTTGAGACAATGCCACTGACTCAGGACCATGCATACAAATACTTGGAGCTACTTCTCTGGTGTTGGGGATGAATTTGTAGAGAGCCATCTGAACTTTCTCCTTGGGGTCTCCCTGGGATCCACAGTGCATATGTGCAAATAGTGTTCTCAGATCAGAGAAAATCAGCAACTGATTGAGGCTGAATAAGGCATCTTATATTGATCAGCCCAGGGCTCCATCAATCAAACCGCCCAACCCAGACAAAGCCCATTAGGAACACTGGATTTTTTCTTCATCTCTCTTTCCTGGTCCCTCTCATGTCCCCTCTCCTCCTCCTTTACCCACTCTCCCCAGCCCCTCATTTGGCATACCCTTAGATCTTCCTGAATAATTCCTGTCATCTCTCAGGATCCAAATCAAAGTGAACCAAAAGTTACCTGCTCAAAAGAAAAGTGAGTATAATTCATAGACCCCCAATTCCTCAGCACTGGGAGTAACCTTGGAGATGTCCCCAGCCCTTTGTTTTCCCACCAGGAAGGTCGCACTTTCACACCTTGAGCGAGCTGCCCAGCTGCCCAGCTGTTGGGAGCAGGGATCGATGCAAGCCCTGGCCTCTTTTCTCCGGGACACGGTGACTAGCATGAGAACTCACCCCTGTGCTGCAGCCACATCAGCCGCCCCTCACCTGCTGCTCTTCCTGGTGCTCTGGACACACCATCAGGGGGTTCAGGATTGATTCATTCAACCAACAGGGGGTGTGTCAAGGACCAGCACCACTGAAATGCTGTCGAATGCAGGGGAACTTGTCTTGGCTTTCTCTGTGACCACAGCCGAACAAACCTCACCCCATGGTGTCTTCAGCCATCTCTCACTCACTAGTTTCTAAAATGGTGTCTGTTTACGAGAGGCGCCCGGTCGGTGGCAGTGCCATAAGGTGTGGGACTCAGGGAGGAGGGGGACACCTGGACTCCAAATGCCTGTCCTAGCCTGCTGTCTTGGCCTGAGCTGGAACTATGAGCTGGACAGGCTAGTCTACCCCTGGACCAGCCCCAGCCCAGTGCCCGCACAGCCCAGTGCCCAAGCAGGTACCCACACAGCCCACTGCCCACGCAGGTACCTACACAGCCCAGTGCCCGCACAGCCTGGTGCCCACATAGCCTGGTGCCCACACAGCCTGGTTCCTACACAGCCACTTAAAGTCCTTAAACAGGTTCTCAGATGCTGTGTATGTGAGTCTGACTATCCCAGCTTAGCCCATAAACTCCCAGACAGACGCTTTTGTTCATCACTCAGTTTTGGCAAGAGAAGCTGAAAGGAATTCCCACAGTCACTAAGGAGCAGAGGGAAGTTTCCTGAATGAGGGAACTAAATGCCTTGCAAGTCACCCTTGCCAGTTTCCCTCTGTGCACCTCCATCCCTGTTTCAAAACACAGAGGACATAATCCTGTCACCCAAAGCAAAGCAGAATTTTAACATTAAGCTTGATCAATTTCTGATCATCAAGTCATTCCCACCCAGCAGGAGCTTTTAAGTCGAGCCAAACCTCAGCACTGCCTGCCCACAGCACCTGTCTGGAGTCCAAGTCCTGAGAAGCGGAGAGGTTTAGCCCCACAGATACTCACTGCCTCAAAACATACACACACACACATACACACACACACACACACACGCACACACTCTTAGGAAAGCCCTTCTCATTCTCCTTTAAGATCCAAGTTAAATGATTACCAGCTCTCTAAAGACCTCCCTGGTCCCCTTGCTCCAATGAATCTCTCCCGCATCTTTGCTCACATAGCACTGGCCTTATATTTACACTCGCCACATCTCGCCAGAGTTATGTCACCTGGTTTATAAGCTCTCTGAAGCCTGAGACTGTCTTCCTCGTGTTCACATTCCTTGAAGGCCTTGCACAGGGGCCTGCATAGCTATGTGCTCAAGAAACACTTGTCAAATTAGAAACTAAAGATAACGTAGCCCCAACGAATCCCGGGCACAACCCCACCTCAGTAAATGATGTCAGTTTTAGATATGGGAAGTGTATGAGTTTGCCAGGGCCGCCAGAACAAAGTACCACAAACTTGGTGGCTTAAACAACAGAAAATATTATCCTATAATTCTGGAGGCTGGACATCTGCGATGAGGGTGCCCAGAGAGCTCATTTCTTCCAAGGGCTCTCTCCATGGCTTGTAGAGGCCCATCTTCTCCCTGTGCCTTCAGATGGTCTGTTTTCTGTGCATGATGGTGTCATAATTTCCTCTTATAAGGACACCAGTCACCGTGGATTACAGTCCACCCTAATGACCTCATTGTAATTTAATTACCTCTTTAAAGACAGTACCTCCAAATATAGTCACTTTCTGAAGCGCTGAGTATTTGGACCTCAGCATATGTGTGGGGAGGGTGGGGTTGGCTGACGCAATTCCGTCCCCAACAAGAGGTAAATTAGCAGCAACTACAACCCCCGTGGTACACTTCCAGGCACAGCCGAGTGCTACTCCCACAAGTCACCCCATGGCGTCAGCCTTTTCTTGATCTCCTCAGGGGAAGACTTCCTGTCCCTTGAGAGAGTTTCTTGTATGACCTTAATACCTTAAGAACACTTTTCAATCTCTTGAGCAATTTTTATCTTGTGGAGAGTGTGAACTCTGGTCAATGTATAGATGATGGTGGCAGTCATGCTTAGCCTTATTTCTGGCTCCATTTTTATTCTTTCCTCTTATCTTTTTGATTTCATTTGCTCAAATTTGAATTTATGTCCCTTGGCCAAATTTTCTACATCTTTATAAACTACTTATAATCCTTTATGTACTAAAGAAGAATGTAAATTGTGCTGGTCTACCTGCTATGGGCTGATACCATCGCCTCTCCCTTCTGAGAACAGCAACCATACTCCCCAAGATCTCCTTCTCTGGACAGTTCTGGGCTAGTCTTCCAATGAGATTGGGGAGTCATCAGTTTTCAAAACCAGTTATGGCCAGATTTGTGGACAGATGAGAGACTCCCCACGTGTTCCTGCTGAGTTCTTCACCACCATAGATGGAGACATTTGGTAGGAGCTTCTTGCAGAGTGTCAACAATGCCAGGCAAGTTTTGAGAGCTGGTGCTAAGCTCCAGGCTGAGGTCCTCAGTGCCAACCTCTCTGACTTTCAGGGACAACTGTCTCAAACCTTTGCTGCAGCTTTTCTGATCTCCTCTCCCCTAAATATTCCAACTTGAGTAAGATCCCAATTCAATTTTGAACCCTTTATCTCCAGCACATATAGAGCAGCTTCTGTTTTTCTAACCAACTCCTTTCTGAAACACACATAAATAATAAAGATAATGCAAAATGCAATAGGAAGGCAAAATAGGGCAGCCGCTGTGGAAAAAAGTTTGTCAGTTCCTCAGAAAGTTAAACATAGAATTACCATATGATCCTGGAATTCTACTTCTGGATATATATCCAGAAGAATCGTAAACAGAGACTCTAACACTGTACACCAATGTTCACTGTAGCATTATCCACAACAGCCAAATGGTGGAAACAACTCAAATGTCCATCAACAGGTAAATGGATAGACAAAATGCTGTCTAGACATACAATGCAAAATTATGCAGCCATAAAAATGTGTACAGTTATGATACATGCTACAAATGGGTAAGCCTTTAAAACATTATGCTAAGTGAACTAAACCAGACCAAAAAAAAAGTATGTATGTATGTTTGTATGTATGCATATATGTGTGTGTGTATATATATATATACACACACACTGTATGATTCAACTTCTATGAACTATTTAGAATAGCCAAATTCATAGAGATAGAAAGTACATTAAAGCTTACCAGGGTCTGGGGAGAGGCAGAAATGAGGTGTTTTTGTTTAATGGGCACAAAATTTCTATTTGAGATGATTAAAAAGTTTGGGAAAGAAATCGTGGTAATGATTGCACAACATTGTGAATATACTTAATGCCACTGAACTGGACACTTACAATGGTTAAAATGGCAATTTTTATGTTATGTATATTTCACCATGATAATATAAATGTATGCAGGGGAGTTAAGTTTATTTATTTATTTTGAAAGAGAGAGGGAGAATGAGAAAGGGAGGGGCAGAGACAGAAGGAGAGAAAAAGAATCCCAGTAGGCTCCGTGATGTCAGCATAGAGTCCAATGCGGGGCTCGAACTCATGAACCGTGAGATCATGACCTGAACCGAAACTGAGAGTCAGACGCTTAACCGACTGAGCCACGCAGGAGCCCCTAGATGTGTGTTTTTTTAAAGCCATCATGGCAGTGGTAGACTTCCAGACCAGGCCTTACAACCAAACCATTTTATCACAGGTGATCAATATATAGACTGAGGACACACACTGTGTATAGATTACCAAGTACATGTCTCTAGAGAGGAAGACAGAATCCAATTTTATCCAGCTTTGTGGAAAAGGCCAAATGAGACTGCATGAGTTTGGATTCTTTCATCCTAGGCAAAAAATCCAAGCAATTCCCAGTCCAAGCCTTCCTTGTGTGACTGATTCAAAAATCTTTTCTTCTCCAGCTCGCTGAGATCTTGTTCTCTTCAGCACACTCCCTCCTACCCCCCTGTAGCCTCCACCTATTTCTAACCACCCTCAATCCCACGTCCAGCTTGAGTCACTTCCTGAGATAACAGAGAACTCTGACCCTTCAGGTCCCTGAGTTTATAGAACCAAAACCCTTTTCATTACTAAAACTCAGCCTCCCTTATGGGTATTCACCTTTCCCTTTACCATTCTCTCATTTCTAAAACCATGGACATGGAAGGATCTCCATAGTTTACTAATGAACAATTTGCATGCCCGCATGTGTGTGTGTGGGCTCACCTCAGCCCACACAATTCATCATTCTAATTAAAGCAAAGTTACTCTCCTTTGAGATATACTCAAGAGAGTCTATTCACTCCATCCTATTGTTCAGGATCCTGGCCCAGTACTACTTGGCTTCAACTCCCCGGAGCTTATAAACAGCCAGTCAGGCCATGAAATCATAACCCTTTAAGGGATGTATTCTCCGGGTGTGCAAGTTAATGCTACCTTTCTGTTTCAGTTTCAATACAGATTACCATATGTGTTCACTTCTTTTAAGGATAAATAGACCATAACTGTGTTTTAGGTGATTATGAAGGTGACGGCCAAGTTCCTATTTGCATTTAGGGCAATGTGAAAACCACCTTGGACAGCAGGGGTCTTGGCTCTTGTTTTTCTTTCTTTTTTTTTTTTTAAGTTTATTTATTTATTCTGAGACAGAGTGTGCATGCACACAAGAACATGAGCAGGGGAGAAGCAGAGATAGGGAGAGAGAATCCCAAGGAGGCTCCAGGCTGTCAGCACAGAGCTCGACACAGGGCTCAATCCCACGAACCATGCGATCATGACCTGAACCGAAATCAAGAGTCTGACACTTAACTGAGTCACCCAGGCGCCGCATGCCTTGGCTTTCTGGACTTCCTAATGACCTGCTTTGTGAACTTGAAAATGTTATTTCTCTAAGCCTGAGTTCAAAGGGCAGTGGCGGGGGTGGGGGGGGGGAGAGGGGGGAGGTGACATGAATTAACTGCTGAATGATTGTTTTCTTTCCAGTTCTAAGAGCTTTTTATTTGGTCAAAGGAAATACCAGATTTCCCTAGTGCGTAAGCCTCTCTGTTTTAGCTGCTCCATGGCTCAAAAAGCACTCTGAAGGCAACAACTCCAGAGAAAGCCCACCTTGGAGACCCCATGAATGGGAGCCCTGCACACAGAGAAGTCAGATGACCTCACCTGACCCCCACCTTGAGGACCGGGTTGCCACAGCTCCTCCCAGAGACCACACTGCCTTTTTGTCTCGCCAGCTGGTTGGCCCACCTTGAATATTTTTAGTTTTAAAAGCACATAGCCTGCTATCATTACATAATTTCATCATGGGACATTTCCCTGTTTTGTATACAGAATTCATGATTTATAAAAGAACCTAATTACAGGATCTTCCATAGAGACATATGCTGGTGAAAACACCAGCATAATTGCCTAACAAGTAGATAGGCACAGAACTAGAGGACAGTCCTGGTGGTCCGGACCTCGGCATGGAGCACTTCCTTCTCCTCTCCTCCTCCCCCTAACAGCAAGAACTCTGGCCCAGGAAGCCTCTCTGCTCAGTTACCTCCCAAAATTCAGTGTGGTTCAAAACCTACTTTTCTCCTAAGATCTGCTTGCGCTTCTCTCTAAGGCTCATCCCTGGCCTGTATGTAGGTTAAGTCAACTGCATTCCTACACTTGTAGCTGCCTGGCTCCGGTCCTGACCATATTAAAATAGATGGCATTTGGGACTGAGCCCTCCTTGGCTGCACTAGGTCCTGGATTTCCACCCACTCTGCCCATCCCAGCCTGTTTATACACTGCAAAAGAAAGAGGGTATTGTCCAGTGAAACTATCCCTGCCTACACATCTTCAGGATTGTCATTTGCAAGAACTTACAGACCCCTCCTCCCTGCCTTCACTGAAGGAATAATCACGGGGTTCACATTTGAGAGTGTGCTGCTTGGTCAGGATTAGACCCTGGGCTGGAGTTTTAGACTCACGGGCCCCACCACTGCACTGGGTAAACAGGCTGGCCACTCTGGACCTCAATGTCTTCATCTGTAAGACAAGAGATAAGACTGAACCGTCTCTGGGTCACCTGGGGGGCTCAGTCGGTTAAGTGTCCGACCATGGCTTGGATCATGATCTCACGGCTTCCGGGTTTGAGCCCCATGTCAGGTTTTGTGCTGAAAGCTCAGAGCCTGGAGCCTGCTTCTGATTCTGTGTCTCCCTCTCTCTCTGCCCCTCCCACACTCATTCTTTTTCTCCCTCTCTCTCTCTCCAAAATAAATTAAAAACTTTAAAAAAAAGAACAAAATAAGTCAGAGAAAGACACATATCCTATGTTTTCACTCATATGTGGAACTTGAGAAACTTAACAGAAGACCATGGGAGAAGGGAAGGGGAAAAAATAGTTTCAAACAGAGAGGGAGGCAAACCATAAGAGACTCTTAAATACAGAAAAAAAACTGAGGGTTGATGGGCTGGGGTGGGAGGTGGAGAGGGGAAAATGGATGATGGGCATCAAGGAGGGAGCTTGTTGGGATGAGCACTGGGTGTTGTATGTAAGTGATGAATCATAGGAATTTACCCCCCCCCCCAAAACCAAAAGCACACTGTATACACTGTATGTTAGCTACCTTGACAATAAATTATATTTAAAAAAAAAAAAAAGAAATGCAGCCAGAAAACAAATAATAATAATTTACAAAAAGACTGAACCATCTCCTTGGCCCCTGCTTAAGTAAAACATAGCTTTAGCTGCTGAAACAGAACCATGGTCTCCCACTCAAAAGCTGAAGCCTGGTATAATGGCTCTGCTCCATGACAACACAGGGGCTCAGGTGCCTGGTGTCTGTTTTACTGCTCTGCCATTCCTAGAGGTTTGCCCTCATCCGCTGGAATGGGGAATAGAGAAGTGGAAGCCACACTCTCTCCAAGGAGGTGACACTCGTGACTGAGAATGTGGACACAGAACCACAACTGACTGCCAGGATGGCTGGAAGAACATGGGGCCAGCTAAAAGTTCTATGACCTAGGAAGAAAAGGAGAATGAAATTGGGGCCACCTAGGAGTGTTGTCCACACACCCTCCCAATTATATCATTCCAAGTCTAAGAGGTCACCTGTGAGGGTGGGGTAGGGGAGATCAGAATCCCAGCAGAGGGAGACATTTGCAGGGGTCTCCAGGAATAGTAACTCCAACTGCCACGTTTGTGTGTGCAAAGTAATTAGAAGTTCAAAAGAGAATGTGTATGATCCTCTTTATTTTTTTTTTTTTTTTAAATTTTTTTTTCAACGTTTATTTATTTTTGGGACAGAGAGAGACAGAGCATGAATGGGGGAGGGGCAGAGAGAGGGGGAGACACAGAATCGGAAACAGGCTCCAGGCTCTGAGCCATCAGCCCAGAGCCTGACGCGGGGCTCGAACTCCCGGACCGCAAGATCGTGACCTGGCTGAAGTCGGACGCTTAACCGACTGCGCCACCCAGGCGCCCCTGTATGATCCTCTTTAATGCGGCATACTCGTATACAGCTTCTGCTACCTAACCCACATGCTGTTGGTACAAGATCACAATGAAGGTTACTAGCTCATTTCTACAAATATTTGCTGACAACTAGTAAGTAGCAGGCACTAGAGATCTAAAAATGAATGTGACCCATCCACCCTGCCCTCAAGCACCTGTAGGCAAGTAGTGAAATAAAACCCGAACATAAAAGTTAAGTGTAATGGGATAAGCTCTTCAATGGAGGTGAAATCTAGAGCTACACTCTCTAATCGAGGAGAGAAAACTAAAAATCTAAGATGACGTTTGAATAACACCAGCAGGAAACAACCAGGCACTAAAATATGTGTTAAGGACAACCATGTTCTGTGAGTATGGGTCAGGAAGGAAGGAGACTACTATAGGATGAATATAAAAGATAGACTTTATTTGAGGGGGTGACCCTTAAAAGGTGAGTAAAAATGGAGGGAGAAGGAGAAGGTGGTAAATCGTCATAAAGATTTCGTCTCAAATTTTTAAGTGGAGATACCAAAGAGATTCTCATGTCAAACAGAGTTGAAAAAAAAGACAGACCTTCTTGAGTTTTAACCCTTGGGGTAGGAAGTGAAGTGAACCTCTTTAAATGTCTTCCGTGATCCATTTATAAAAGTTCTCAACATTCCTTGTAACATGGTTTTTATAGCCTTGCAACAACTCTGTAAGGAAGGGAGGGAGGAAGGGAAAGACAGAGAGAAGCTGGAGCTCAGAGATGTTAGCTTGTTATGTAAACAGAGGTCGTGACCACGGGTTCCAGAAGAGACGAGAGCACAGCCCCAACACAGGCTTTCTGGCACCTATCTGGTGCTTCTTCCTTTGGATCAAATTACTCTTGAAAAGGAAAAATCAAGATTCAAATTACCTGAGAAAGGAGAAGATTCAGACTGACACACAGGAGACTGGAAGCAGACAGAAGCCAAGGGGAACTTAGGAACAGGGTTACCCAACATGGTGACCTGCCTCAAATGGGTCATCCCTCTGGTTGAGAAGGCTCGTTTAAAGCTGAATCCCACAAAACCCAGCTATATATATGCCTAATAGAGCCAAATTCAAGACTGAGAATAACCAAAGGAAAAGCACAAAGAAATTCTAAACTTGAAGGCTATGCGGTCCCTGGGAAGGATTTCTCTGACAAGTTGTTAAGCTCCAATAGACTTTACAACCTCCCAGCTTTGGAGGAGGGTGGAGTCTGCTGGGCATGAGATGGGACAGGATACACTTTTAAAGTCTCTTCCACCCTGTGATAATACAAGCCCACAGTCAGATTGCTGTTAGGTCGTGTGGTGACCCTACCCGCTTCTAGGGCCAGAGGATAGCACTTTCTGCTCACAGAGAGAAGCAGCTCAGGGGCCACCTCTTTAATCCACAAGAAAAAGCAGGATGATGGGTGTGTGGGCAGAAATCCAAATTTATAAGGATTTCAACGGATGTAAATTGTTTCCTGGATAAGGGCTAATGACCGCTAATAGGCCGGCGCTGGGTACCAGGCGGATGACCTAGCAGCAGTTTCCTATTTCTGTTGGCCCTAATTACAACCTCCATCTGCTATTTTCAACCTCCTCTCATATTATTGGCAGTGCGGCCACATTTTCACACTCCTATTTCTCCCAAAGGACATCAGCCTGTTTGACATAGGTAAATAGCATAAGCATTCCTGCCCTGGGCTCATGGGAAACAACCCAGGACTAGGGTGTTCTTAACATCCCAGTTAACGGCTCTGGTCCATGGGCCATCCAATTTTGTCTGTTCAAAAGCAAAGGAAATGGAGTTGCTTTGAATTTATGAACTGACAAGTTTCTGAATGATGGTGAATCACTGCCTGATATTTCATGTAAAGCTGGGATGGTGAGCAGGCTCTCACTGCAGCTCTTTTGGGGTCACAAGACTTCATCAGAATCACTCACAGCCCTGAGCCCTGAGTGAAAGATGGAAAGCTGGACAAGGCCAAGGTCAGAGTGCCCACAGAGAGAGGCTGCCACACATCAGAAAGATGCTTCAGAGGGCAAAGACAGCAATCTGAGTGTTGGTAAAGCAATGGAAGGGTGAGGAGTAGGGTCTGTGAAAATGGAAAAAAGAAAAAAAATGCTCACTTGACCAGGCAGGTCTTGGACGCTACAGAAGAACCCACAGCATAGACCCAGGACAGAAATTGTCTTGATTCACCTAGGAGTCCTATTTCTTCATACTATGGTGTCAACTCTCCCTAGGCCACTATCCCACCTCCAGCTCTGTGTGCCTAGAAAACTCCCAACTCATCTCTTAAAGAATCGGCAGAACATGACCCTCCTTGGAATTCCTGCCTCAGTTTCCTCAGATTTGGTCATCCTGAGTCAGTTTTTTTTTTTTAATTTAAATCCAAGTTAGTTAACATATAGTGTAATAATGGTTTCAGGAGTAGAATTTAGTGATTCATCACTTACATATAACACCCAGTGCTCATCCCAACAAGTGCCCATCGCCCATGTAGCCCATGCCCCCACCCAAAAACCCCTCCAGCAACCCTCAGTTTGTTCTCTGTATTTAAGAGTCTCTCACAATTTGCCTCTTTGTTTTTATCTTAGTGAGTCAGTTTTTACCACAGTGCATTATGAAGGTTTGTTTTTATTTCTACCTCCCCTGTCAGAAGGCGATCATATCAAAAATCAAGGGCTGGTCTTGATTTATGTCTATACCCCAATGACTGACATCATGCTTAATAAATAAGTCTTAGATGGGAAGATGTGGGTGAATAAGTAGAAGTGGGAAGAAAAAAAAGGAAGAGGGAGGGGAATGCATGGAGGGTTTCAGTTTCAGCTCAAGAGACTTCCTTATATCAGATGAGATGATGATCCAAACTGGATTGTACTAGGAGAGAGCAAAGAGCAATCACATTTTAAATCTGCTTTGAATACTACTGATAAAACTCTGCATTTTACATTCTTGACCGACAAGGAGAATTAAAAAAAAAAAAAAAAAACCGGTAAGAGACTTAAAAAAATCATTTTAAATGGGGTGATCTTGTGGTAGATAATATACCACTCAGCAACACAGCTGCCACACTGCTTTGAGATGCTCAGTCTCTACCCTATCAGCTCCAGTGAGTCAGGGCAGAAGAGAAATGTACCATCTTGCTCTCTGCACTTTGATCTCCCAGGGGCACTGGGAGATTCCCCCAGTCAAAGATTTCTGAGGGATCCTGTCAGTTTTCTAAACTGCCTACCTCATTGCTGTCGCGTTTGGCGAAGGCCTTCTCAGAGAGATGAAATGAGCCCATTTGGCTCAAAGACAAGTAAACATGAAAGAACATGCATAATATCACAACCCCTTACTTTTGGAAAACTTGTTCTTTCCTATAACAATGAATGTGCCTCTTCTCCTCACATCCAGTTGAAATGAGGGCCCTATGGAAGGTATCTCCACTCACAAGTCCTGCCACAAACACAGAGGTGGCTCTGCATAGCACCTAGAGAAGCTGAAGAGAGTCTCTAGACTTCATATCACTTTGTTGGATTAACATGAAGTAGGGGTGTAACTTGAGAGAAAGTAAGTCACTGGCAGACCTTGAGATTCACATATTTCTAGGAGACTAGCTGGGGGGATTGTGATGGTTAATTTTGTGTCAACTTGGCTGGGCCACAGCGTGCCCAGATAGTCAAATATTATTCTGGATGTTTCTGTGAGGGTGCTTTGGATGAGATTAAGATTTAAATCATGGACTTTGAGAGAGAAGGACAGATGTCATGTATTTACTCCTATGTGGATCTTGAGAAACTTAACAGAAATCCATGGGGGAAAGGAAGGGAAAAAAATACTTACAAACAGAGAGGGAGGCAGGCAAACCACAAGAGACTCTTAAATACGGAGAACAAACTGAGGGTGGATTGGCGGGGGGAGAGGGGAAAATGGGTGATTGGCATTGTGGAGGGTACTTGTTGGCATGAGCACTGGGTGTTGTATGTAAGCCAACTTGATGATAAATTATATTAATAAATAAATAAATAAATAAATAAATAAAGGACTTTGAGTAAAGCAGTCTGCCCCCCAAAATGTGGGTGGGCCTCATGCAATCAGTTGAAGGCCTGAATAGAACAAAAAGATGATTCTTCCCCAAGCAAAAGAGAATTCTCCAGCAGACTGCCTTCAAATTTCATCCATAACACTAGCTTTTCCTGATTCTACAGCAGATGGCCTTTGGACTCAAACTGGAACATTAACCCCCTGAGTCTCCAGCCTGCTGGCCCACCCTAAGATTTTGGATGTACCAGCTCCATAATCATGTAAGCCAATTCCTTATAATAAATCTCTTTCTATATGTATGTATATTCTATTGGTTCTGTTTCTCTGGAGAGTTCAGACTAACACAAAGGGGAAGTGAAGGGAGGACTCATTAGGTGTCAGTTTACCGAAAGACTAAAAATCCAAATAAATAATGACCAGACAATATATAAAAATAGAACTCTGACTCACAATCTGCAGCAGCCAGCCTAGGAAACCAACACATTTTCTATAGTAACCAGCCCAGGAAGTCAGCCTACTCTCTTTAAGCCACACTTACCCAAATGGGGTGAGGAAGATATCCTGGCACAGGTTATGTGAGCCCAAGCAAGGCAAAGGAGTAGCCAGGGCAGGGAGTCAGAGCCTGGGCAGAGTGAGGACATCCACATGGTAAT
The DNA here is from genome assembly GCF_028749965.1 of Puma concolor. Lineage (NCBI taxonomy): Eukaryota > Metazoa > Chordata > Mammalia > Carnivora > Felidae > Puma > Puma concolor. Next base: position 27,909,281 of record NC_141670.1, read on the forward strand.
GCAGTAAGTGACTCCTGAGCCTGTATCACTCCTGAGCAGCTCATCAAGAGGGGACATGAGACAATCTCACTGAGGAACATCCAACAAAATACCCTGCCTATAAACTTCCAAAGTGTCAAGTCATGAGAGTCAAGGAAACAGAGAGGAACTGTCACAAATTGAAGGAATTAAAAAGACATGACAACTAAGTAACTGAAATTTTGGACTAGATTCTGTTGCTATGAAGCACATAATTGGGACAACTGGAGAAATTTGAAAGGGATCTGGGTATTAGATGGTAGTAACAGATTATTGTTAATCTCCTGGTGTTGGTGATTACATTGCAGGTCTGTAGAGAATATTCTTGTTTATAGGAAATACACACTAAAATATTCAGGGGTGATGGGGCATCATGTTGACAGCTTATCCTCGAATGGCTCAGAAGAAGATCTCTATAACACACACACACACACACACACACACACACACACACACACACACACGTTCACACCTGTATACACAGTGTTGCAATTATGTAGGGGAATGTGACTCTGTCCTTAGGATACATATTCTGAAGTATTTGGAAGCAAAATGTCGTAATGTCTAAAACTTTCTTTCAAATGATTTGGCAGAGAAAGAAAATGTAGCAAAATGTCAACATTTGGTGAATCTGGGTGAAGAGTGCTCTGAGTTCACTCTTTCAACTATTCCGAAGGCTTGAAAGTTTCAAACGAGAAAGTGGAACAGAGGACAAGGGACAAAAAGTGGCATAAACAATAAAAGTTTCTAGAAGTTCTAAGTGAGGGGAAAAAATGAATGAAAACCCAAAACCAACGATCGCACTTTTAATGATGTTCTTGACATGCTTTATGACTTGGAGAAACATGTTGGGCTTTTGCTCTCTTTCCAAACAAAAGACAATAAAACCAAAAAAGTTTTTCCTGGTGTTATAAAGAGCTTAGCTATATCTAGCTTCCATTAAATTGCCTTTCATTCCCACCAGATGTACCAGGCTACAGTCAGGGTGCACCTCTCCCCTGCATACAGAAAACCTTTATTCTTCCCGCCCCGTCCTGGGTGAGTATAAAAGAGGGTGCCCATGGATGGCCACCTGTTCTCCCTGCATTGTTCCAAATCCTCCTTATCTGTGGTAAGGGTCACAGGAGCTGTGTGCAAGAGAAGCCTATTCAAGAAGCCCATATGAGAACCTTGGTGTTCTCCTGTTGAACATAAACAATTTCACAAAACACCTGCATCAGACAAGGCCATTGTTAAGTAGGATGAATCAAGACAAAACAAGACCACTCCAAAATCATATCAAAATGCAGACAATACATGAACACTGTCCAGGCCAAAACATACCAAACATCCCCTTGTCCTGGCTCAAATGGGACCCTGGCTGCTCTACCTATTACAACATTAGCCTCCATTAACATGCCCTCCTTCTAAATAAGGTTTATAAAGATATCCAATAGGAATGACCCCCTTCCCAATCCAGAGCAAAGCCCCACTTCCCTGAACTCTCTCCCAAATCCCCTAACACTAGCCCAAATCTCATGAAAGCTCCTTTCTATCACCTTCTCCTGAGATGTCCCATGGTTTTCCACGGTATACAGTCTCCCTCACTGCAACAAGTAATAAACCTCGCTTGTTCAGATATGGAAATGTTCCTGGTGAGCTTTGGTTGAAGGGCATTGAGAAGCTAAAGAAAATTTGGGTTCCAGAACATTTTTTTAAAAGATTGGTAAATGCTCAGTGAAACAACAGTATGTCAACTTCCTCCATTTTTACATTTATTATCCATATAATTGTATGACCTCTGAAAACAATTTATATGTTGCATTAGATTTTTCTCACTGCAGAAGAATTCTGAAGTCTGCCAGCTGATCAGTAGGAAGTCTTGGCCAAATGTAAATTAAATAATAGGTGGCCAATTTCACAAGCAAATTATAAATTATTGTAATATGTTTGAAAGAACCCAAAAGTTAGAGGGCCTGGGGCCTATGAAGATTTTTAATATCCCGATAGAGAAGGAAATATGCAAGTTTTGTTTGGAAACAGAGGTGCCTGGGAGACAGAGAATGGCAAATACCACCAGCTCACAGCTCAATGAACTGGGCTGCTTCAGACCAATCCCAAGGCTTCAAAGAGAACGCTCTGCCCTTTGGTGGAAATCAGTTGGGCCAGGAGAATGATCCACATCCCCTGCCTCTCCACAGGGAGCTGTTTTCAATAACAGTCTCCTGCCAGCCCACAGGGCAGACCTCCTGTCTGTTGGCTATTGATTGGGCCACACAGAAATGGGGTGACAAATGCAAAATAGCACACTGCCTCCCCAGTCAACGTCATCCCCGGACTGTTGGCCCGCTGGCCTCACTGGCAGGATCTCCTAGTTCCTGTTATCACTCATCTTCCTTGGGGTGCTTTCCCCATTGTTAGATCTCACAGATCCCGGCGCCCTGGCTCCAGTCCTCAACCACACAGATGTGTGGGCTTTTCTCCGACTCTCTACCATCTTGTCTCCCACCTGCCAGGGGGTCCTCTACTAAGCCCAAACCTTCCTTAAGTGGCACTTTTCCTTTCGACCTTCATCTTCTGCCAGATCACACAGAGGAAGCTGGTCAGCCAGAACGCTATGGAAGCCATCTGCAACAGAGGAATTCTCATCTAAAGAAATGTCTCTAGAGGAACTTTCTATTTCATTCAGCAGTTACATTCCTGGGGGAAAAATAAACCTAGAAACAGAGGTTCTGAGACTTTTTAGAAGTGGGAATTGAACTTGGAAATGATGGAGTGCAATCCTGTCATTTTTCTTTTTTTTTTTTTTTTTTTTTTTTTATTTATTTTTCGGACAGAGAGAGACAGAGCATGAACGGGGGAGGGGCAGAGAGAGAGGGAGACACAGAATCGGAAACAGGCTCCAGGCCCTGAGCCATCAGCCCAGAGCCTGATGCGGGGCTCGAACTCACGGACCGTGAGATCGTGACCTGGCTGAAGTCAGACGCCCAACCGACTGCGCCACCCAGGCGCCCCTTTTTTTTTTTTTTTTTTTTTTTTTTTTTTATTTCTGTCATTTTTCATATGAGAAAACTATGATCTGGGTGATTCACGTTTGGTTTTTTTTTGTTGTTGTTGGTTTTTTGGTTGGTTTTTGTTTTGTTTTGTTTTTTTTGTTTGTTTGTTTTTGCGCAAATCTAGGAAGCCTGATTTTGCCTTTTCCCCTTAAGTCTATTGGTTTTATAATTTAGTGGGAAGGAGAAATGCATTTTTCCTTTCCTTGGTCAAACTTAAAAATAAATAAATAGGGGCGCCTGGGTGGCGCAGTCGTTAAGCGTCCGACTTCAGCCAGGTCACGATCTCGCGGTCCGTGAGTTCGAGCCCCGCGTCAGGCTCTGGGCTGATGGCTCAGAGCCTGGAGCCTGTTTCCAATTCTGTGTCTCCCTCTCTCTCTGCCCCTCCCCCATTCATGCTCTGTCTCTCTCTGTCCCAAAAATAAATAAACGTTGAAAAAAAAAATTAAAAAAGATGCATTTAAAAAAATAATAATAATAATAAATAAATAAATAAATATGAAATGGTACATGTTTTTTTTTTAAAGCCCTCACAAAAGGCAACACAGTATGAATTATATCTTTGTCAGTGCAGGTTATGAAATTACTCTAGAGAGTCATTTCTATAGAGACTGGAAGTGCAAAGGCTGTAACTCAATGGAACACAATTCTACTCAGAGCTCACAGAATGTAATTGATGGAAGGAAGAAACATAAATTACCTTAGCATTCTTCATGGATAATGTCTCTGTTTCCCACACAAGTTCATTTTGCACACAAAACAAACAAAACCAAATTCAATCTCCCAAATTGTGTCTCCACTTGTTTGCTTTCTTTTAAAAATCATTCTGCCCACATCACCCATAGCCATGGCTCTCCTGCTGGGCAAATTAAGTCTAGTATTGGCAATGTTTGACCTCCACCCCACCCCCACTTCCCTCCCTTGTCCTGAACTTCCAGCCCTTCTTTGTTTCAGATGGATCATTCATTTGGGGCCATGACGAAAGCGTAAGAATTAAACTTTACCAAGAAAAAAAAAACAGCCAAGTTGGCTTCAATTTCATTTTCCAGGCAATTTTAGAGCAGAACAGCAGATTCCTTTGTCCCCCTTTGCAACAACTAGCAAAATGGTTAAGCAAAAGCAAAAGAAAGAAAGAAAATTTAAGTTCTCCATGGCGACAAGAAAAATGATGGTGGGGGAAAGAGCTCACTGAAATAGGTACGTAATCAAAACATCTCATTTAATCATTGGTTTCTCCCCACTCAAACAGAGAGCTGTTATCATGATGTGCGCAGACATGATTGCAAGACTCTGAGATGTCAGAGAGCAAAGACAGGATTGCATGGGTTTGCATATGAGCCCGATCCAACTTTATGACTGACCCCTGAAAAGAGTGACTCCCAACCCAGTTACAGTATTCATGGCAATGTGACAACATGCATATCAGACAAGCAAGCATCAATTCTCCCTGTGGTTGGAGATTCTAAGCAGTGCCACCACTAGCAACAGAGTAGACAGCAAGCTCTGGGAACAAAAAGGGTCCGCCTTCCTTGACACAAGGCAGTGGAGAGAGGGACAGGGTCTGACCTAGACATCTAGGACAAGAAGAATGTCAAAGTCTTAGCAAGTGCATTGGAGTTAGCTCCACAATGAAGGCAATACAAGGACAGATGAATGAATAAAGAAGATGTGGTACCTATCTATCAATCCATCCATCCGTCTATCTACCTAGCCACCTATGGTGAAATATTATTCAGCCATGAAAAAGAAGGACATTTGCAACAACATGGATGGACTGTGAAGGCATTACTCAGAAAAAGACAAACACCGGACAATACCACTTACATATGGGATCTAAAGAAACCTAACCCATAGATACAGAGAGTATAATGGTGGTTAGCAGAGGTTGGGGGTGAGGGGGAGTCGGGAAAATATTGTTTAAGCATCCAAACTTCCCACTAGAAGATGAATTAAGTCCTGGAGGTCTAATGCACAACATAGGATTATAGTCAACAACACTGTATTATAAACTTCAAAGTTGCTAAGAGTCAAACCTTAAGTGTTCTCACCACAAAAAAGAAACCATAGTTATGAAACAAGATTGAAATGTTAGCTAACACAACCGTGGTAATCATATTGCAATATGACAATGCAACAAGTTGACACACTGTACATCTTAAACTTGTATATCAATCACCTCTCAATAAAAACGGAAAGGAAAGGAAAAGTCTGAGATACCAGGAACCAGAGCGGAAAGACCACAGGAGGTAAGGGGCAGCTTACCTCACATGTCAAGCTTAGGGGTCGCACACTACTTCTAGCCCTGACCTCCTGAAAAGATCAGATCTGCAAACATAATGCTCAGGGACCAAACATGCAATTTACGGTCTCCATGACCTCTTCTGCAGGATTTGTCAAGGCCCTACAATAATAAACATAAAACTATATAGGTACGACTATGTCCTCTGCCTCTCCCCTGTGAACCTACAAAAACAAAGTGTGAAACAGGGATTATTTCTGAACTGTTCAGCTGGACCCCTGACAGCTTTGATTTGGAAAATGAGATTTGGGGTATTTGTAATTTCTGCCAGTTGTAAATGCTCTGTCACTGAAAATGCCCAAGTATTCACCTTTGCCTATCTTGAGTTTTGTCTTCCACCTAGTAAAGCTTAAGGGGCCCAAAAATATGGCCTCTAAGAAGTATTTCATAACAACTTCAGGTGGTTTCTTAAACTGAAGTTTATAAAGTGGATCCATAATCAAAATATATTCCGGTGGAGGCTGACAAAGATAAGGTGGCAACTCAAGCTTGAGAAGGTGTCTCTTAAGATAATGCTCAAAGCAGGGGTACCTGGGTGGCTCAGTCAGTTGAGCATCTGACTTTGGCTCAGGTCATGTTTTCGCGGTATGTGAGTTCGAGCCCCGCGTCAGGCTCTGTGCTGACAGCTGGGAAGCTGAAGCCTGCCTCGGATTCTGTGTCTCCCTCTCTCTCTCTGCCCCTCCCCAACTCACACTCTGTTTCTCTTTCTCTCCCTCAAAAATAAATAAACATTTGGGGCGCCTGGGTGGCGCAGTCGGTTAAGCGTCCGACTTCAGCCAGGTCACGATCTCGCGGTCCGTGAGTTCGAGCCCCGCGTCAGGCTCTGGGCTGATGGCTCAGAGCCTGGAGCCTGTTTCCGATTCTGTGTCTCCCTCTCTCTCTGCCCCTCCCCCGTTCATGCTCTGTCTCTCTCTGTCCCAAAAATAAATAAACGTTGAAAAAAAAAATTAAAAAAAAAATAAATAAAAAAAATTAAAAATAAATAAATAAATAAATAAACATTAAAAAAAAAAAAAAAGATAATGCTAAAAGCAACTTGAATCTGCACTGAAATTGTCTTCTAAAGGACCCTAACAGTAGTTGTAAATCCACATTTTGTTTTAATTGGTTGGCCTACATGGCATGGATTCACTCTCTTCTGCCTATTCCCAGTCCACTTGAAATAAATTCAGTTGTTTTTGTCTCATAGGAAGGTCACATCCACTCAAGTGCACAGAGTCTAAGGCTAATTCTGGAAATAACACTCTAGCAGTACATACCTGCTGAATGATTTTGGTGTCTTTAGGCTGATAGAGTGTAACAGGTACAGGGTAAAATATACCCCCTTAAAAAACCAATTTGTAGTGTATAATTTTGGCAGAGACAGTAGTAGAAAATTCACTCATTATTTCCCATTACTTGTTCAACAAATAATGTTCCAAGTCAAGTATTAGGTGTAGAAAGTTTATCCACTATTATCCACTATTTGTTCAACAAATGTTTACTGAGGGGCTCAGGTTCCAGGTAAAGTGCTAGAGGCTGGAGATACAAAGGTAAAATTCAGTCCTTCCCTTGAGGAGCCCATGGTGTAGGAGGGATGGGGAAGTGAGGGCATCCACAACTGAACAATTAATTCACCCCACAAGGGCATACTCAGTGACAGCATTTGGGAGGGTGTGACAAATTGCCAGAAGGGCCAGGAAGGCTTCACACTGAAGGGAGGAGTGAAGCTAACTGTGGAAGGCCATTTTTTTCCAAAATTAAGAGTAGATGTGTTAGGGCACCTGGGTGGTTCAGTCGGTTAAGCTTCCAACTTCAGCTCAGGTCATGATCTCATGGTTCATGAGTTTTTCTGGCTCTCTGCTGTCAGCACGAAGCCCACTTCAGATCCTCTGTCTCCCTCTCTCTCTCTTCTCAAAAGTGCTCTCTCTCTCTCTCTTTCTCAACAATAAATAAACATTTTTTAAAAAGAGTAGATGTGTTAAGAAAAAAAGAAACTGTCAGTTCTTGAGGCCCAGTACAAGCTAAGAACACACAACTGATGAGCAAACGGGAGTTCACACACCGATCCATTTAATCAGGCTACTCTGATGTATGATGTCCTGATAATTTTAATTCTCTAACTGATACATTAAAGTCTTCTACTGATATTGTAGCTCGATTGGATTTTGTTCTTTGTGTAGGTGAGTTGCTTTTTGTTTTTGTTTTTGTTTTCCTTTTAATAACAAATTTGGGTAGGTGTCTACTGAGCTCTCAGGATCTGGGAAGACTCAGCAGGTGCCATCACTGCCCTGTGAGGTAAAAAATGACCAATACAGACATAATTGGAACCACAGGTTTCTCAAAATGACTTCCCATGTGGCCTGTAGGACCCTGTAGGCATCTGAAGTACCAAAATTTCAACCCTACAGCTACTGTGGCTTTTGAGAGACCACCTAGTTACTGAGGTCACTGAGGGACCCAGTAGGACCCAGGACGGCAGGTGAAATTTAATAAGCCTGAGACTTCCAAACACTGCAGTTACAGTCTCAGATGTATTCATTACCAATACGCTTTCCAAGAATTAAATTAAGACATGTGCACACATAATCAATATGAGTAATTTCCATTTGAGTCTGGGTTTTTTTCATATTTCATTTTCCCAGTCCCTGGGAACCCTAAAAAATCTAGTATTACATAAACCAACAAGATACCAAGATGGTAATGCAGTCATTGCTTACACTCATGAAACATTTTTCTCTCTGTGTTTCTTGCCTGGGGCTCCTGCAGGGAGGATTCAGGTGATAAACATTAATATTTTTTTTAACAAACAATCCGTTCTTGAGTCGTTTTTACCTTTTCATGTGGAAGATATATAGTATTCATTTTCCATTCCCTTCTGGGAAAACGAAAAAAATAATGACATGAAGTAGTTCAGCCTCAGGTCCCTGAACTTGCCAGTAGGTGAAGAAGCCTTGGTGTTTTGGGAAGATGATGTGGTCGGCCTGGAATATTATCACTCCTTCTTACCTCTAAGGAACTGGATGATGGTCTTGAACTTCTGAATCTCTCCACCTCACCAGCAACCTTGGGGTGTGCCTTATTTTTGAGATGGACTTCAAGCAGGTAACTTTTACTAGGGAATGAGGCAGAGACCAGGACAGAGTGGAAAAGAAGTTACTGGGATCCAAGATGAGGCGGGGAGGGCCTGGGTTAGAACATGAGAGGCTAATTAAAAGGAAAAAAAGAGCCAAAAATAGTGAATCTTATAAACTTGTGTCGTGCTTCCGACTTTTTCACATCCTGTGCCTCCAAGGTGTGGATCAGACTATAATTTTATCTTAATGTGACACAAATACAGTGGCTGACTCAGTCCTGTATTTTAGCAAGTTCTGTTTCTCTTCCTTTGTGGCCTTTCTAATGTGCTGCTGCCATCACCTGACTCTCCAGCTCCCAAGGCTGGTGTACGATTTCTAACACCCTCTGCTGGCTTCCCAGATGCACAGCCAATGCTTGTACTCTCCCCATGTAATCTGGCACTGACAACACACCAGTCCTCCCAGCCACATCAAATCCAGCATTCACCAGCCCCAGGCTTGAGTCTCACCTCTGCCAATTATCGCCTCTGTGACCTTGGGCAAAGTACCTAAATCTCATTAGCCTCATTTTTTTTCCCCCAACAATAACATAGTCTCAACCACCATAGGGGCCTTGGTAAAGACTAAATAAGATCATGCATTTTAAATCCCTTAGCACAATGTCCAGCATAAAGCAGAAGTTCAATATACATGAGCTATTTTAAAAATTATTATTTTACATTAGGTGTTTACGCACCACCTGTAAAAATCACCCTTTCCTTCTCTGAAGTAATGATTATGGCAGAGGCTGGAAATGAGTTAATTAATCACCATGCCATGCAGTGATCAGAGTCTATTCCATAAGTCCTCTATTTAAATAGGACCTAGGAGAGGTATCCCAACACACTTAAACAGACCAGAACAAACCCTGAGGCAGAACCCATGGTGATCAAACTCAAAGCAAGTTCAGAAACTTGAAAAGATGGTGTTGCCCTGATAGTGTTAGATAACCAAGCCTGGCCATTAGAAACCTTAGGATACTCATAGTCAGTTGGGAAGTCCCAGACTCCATCAGGCTGTGAAGTCATGTATCTGTGAATATTACAAAGTTCACTGGCTCCAAACATCCACCCCATTGCTGTATATAGTGTCTCACCCAGTTTCCCTTCCCAAGTATTCCTGAGACCACGTCCATTGCCACCAAGAAATCTCTTATATTCTTCCAATTATTCTTGATGCAGCTTGCCCCCAAGACCAACTATTGAGCCCCATGCAGTGACCTCCTCTCTGAAACTCCAGCTTTCAGCTGCAGGTCACCTCAACTGCTCTCTCCTTAACTCATCATCCCATAAAAGACAGCACCCATCCCTTGATTCCCCATAGCAATTGCTGATACAAGATGGGAAATGTGGACAAGACTTGACTGAAGTTTGGGGGCTAAGAGAAGAGAAATAGAAGACAGACACTTGGAATACACTGCAAACAGAGGGTGTCAGAACAGCCTTATTTGGGCTCCCTCTGGCTGAGTTTCCAGTCTGGTATGGCTCCTAAGAGAGAAATGTGTCCCACCTTTCTTGCTCCCTCGCAAGAGGCCTGGATCTACCTCAACCATGCCCCTAGAAAAACATTACCAAGCGGATTATTGCATCTTGCTGTAAAATGTCTTGGCATAAGACATCTGCATCTGATGGCCACCCAGTTCTCCCTTCAAACAGTGGCTACCTACTTCGACACATGTTAACTTAGGGGCCCATGCAGAGGCTTTCAGAAAACAATGATGTCTCTGGGAAAAGTAAATTGACGCTTTCACCAAAATGGCTAGCAGCTTTTAAACCATTTTTCTTAGCTTCCACTTATTAAAATTTCAAAATCTTAGAGACTGGTTTCACCCAAGACATGGTTAAAGTAAGAACTGCTCTATAAATTGAAATCACTTTTGGAAAAAAAAAAAAAAGTCAAACTTCCCAGGTCTCCGTCGGCCCAGCTTTCGTGATTACCCTCCTACGCAGGCCATTTGGCCACATAGACACAACCCTCTGCACAGAAGCGCCCTGTTCTTTGTTTCTACCCCTTCCCTCCCTCCACAACAGAGCTGCGCTGGCGAGCTCTTTGTGCCCTGCATAATTGCTGCTGCTCAGAGCCTACAATTCACCCACCATGACTTCTCCCTTTTTGTTCTCTCCTTGCGTCAGCTGTTAGTCAATATAATGTGCCACTATAATGTTCAGAATACTCTAAAGAAAAGCTTTTATTTTTTGTAAAACCTAGGCTTCACTGGGCTTTAAAAAAATAATAATTGGAATCATCAATATTTTCCACAAGTTCTGACACTCTCTAGGTGCTTCCATTTATGTTTCAATTCTTGGGCAATCAGCCCAAGTTTCTCACAAAATATATTTTAAAAACACATATGTTTAGATGTCTAACCTATAACGTGATCACGCAGCACAGTAGGCAGCAGTCTCAGGTAGCTCCTTAGGAGAGTTCATCCGAGTCCTGAGTCCAGATATGCTGGCATGTCTCCCAGTCCCTCCTTCCCATCAGGGTCCTACCACCACTTGTCAATGGAAGCTAGACTCTCCTAGAAAAGCCCAGAGCCCTGGGGACTAGAGTTGGGCTCAGGGTTCTAGGGTTCTGGTCAAGAGGGAAGAATAGAGAGTTGTGGGAGAAAACTAAAATCTGTATGAGAACGAGAAAATATCACAAAGTACACACACGTTTGAATGAATTTGTCCAGATCACTTAGCGAACTAGTGTTCTCATATCAAGTCAACAGACTGAATAACCTAGTTGTCTCTCTCTCTTCACCAACATCCAGCAAAGCTTGAGTTATTGCTTCCCATGTACCAGGGGATGTGGAGAAGATGAGCCCCAGCCTCTGCTCCTCTGTTGGGATCTAGGTAGGCAGGGCTTGCTAGGAGAACAGGCTGGAGCCAGCCTAGTCTGCACAGACCAGGAAGTTTCCTCAGAACCAGGCCATGTTTACTACCAAGAAGAAAAGGTGCATTTCTACCCACATACCAACTTCCCCAAGCCTAGTTTTCATGTAATAACTCCTTCAGCAACAATAGAATTTTGTGAATTAGTTTTGTCCCAAAACTAAGCCCACTCTGATCCCCAGGGCCACACCAGTCAACAATGGCCCTAGGTGTGAAAGCCAGCACTGCTGGAAGAGGCAAGGCATGAACAACCCACGGAGCCTGCGTGAGACCGACATTCGCACCCTGTGTTAGCTGCTCCCAGGTGGCTGTGCAGCCCAGCTCCCTACCACATTAAGGATCACACACACACACACACACACACACACACACACACACACACACACTGTATCCGGAGGAGAAGGCGCTTAATGCATTTTGTTCCACAGCAGGTGAGCAGACCAATCCGATTCCTGACTCATAGATGAGAGTGGGACGCAGGCTCCAGTAAATGCACACCCTCCTCTCCCTGCAGATGCCTGAATTCAGCTAGGAGCCCTGGGCATGAGATAGCAAGACTAATAAAAGTCTGATTAGCTGACTCATGGGGGAGCCCAGCCCATAATTGGAAAAACCAAGCAGTAGATCAGTGTTTGCCAAAGAGAAGAAGTCTCCTTTGTTCTAAAATAGCACTTGGGTTTCGAGCTAAAAGACAGGCCCCATGGACCCCTGAAGACACTTGGAGGGTCGCTTTATGCTTCTAATAGGAGCTGCAGATCTCTGGCTTATTTTAAACTACTACCAAGTGTTGGGTAGGTTGGAGCTTCTTCTTTGAGAAAAAAAAAATCAATCTGAAAGGAAAAGCTATTTCTTAGCAACAAAGGAAAAAGAAAGAAGGCAGTTCCTTTAATGTAATCGGAGATGGAATCTAGTTTAGCAGAGCCAGAGCAAAAATAGCTTTTATCTGATCAAGGTGCCTTAGTCACACTTAAAGGAAGTTAAGGAGGCCTGGCCTCGGGATGCATAAGACCACAGCCAGCATCGCCAGTGAGAAACACCCTCCCGGCAGAGGGGCGTAAACCACGGCAACAAACATCCAGCAGCAAGAAGACATCAGCAGGCAGTAGTTATCATTGTCACTTAGCCAATGTGTATTTTTAATCACACTCTTATTCCAATTACAATACAGCTGAAAGCAATGTGACTTGAGCAGTCTGGGTAACATTGCACACAGGGGAATAGCCTGTCCCCTAGGACATTGGCTGTTTCACCTGTAGAATATGGTTGAGACTGGATGCCGTGCACTTAGTTCACACGAGATCCAAGCAGAGAGATTAGGAACTGGTTATACAATAGTGGACATCCGAATAAAATAAATAAATGAGGAAACAGGGAGGAAGGTAAATAATGGGACAAGGCTAGGAAGTAAAGTGAGTACACCAAAGACATGGCTGCAGATGGCTATGTAGTTATTTGTGCGCATTAGATGGGTAAGGTTAGTGCACCAAACACACACACACACACACACACACACACACACACACACACAAAACACAGGCTGGGTCTATGCAGCTCTGTGCATATACGTGTGTGTGTGTGTGCGTGTGTGTGATATGATTAAACAAGATCCTGTGGTTTGAGGAGTGGTTGTGACCCCCCCAGTAACCCACCTATAATGCCCATGTCAGTTTTGTATGCTTGTCTTGATGCTGGGCTCACCCAAACCTTCCAGTCTACAGAAAGAATCTAGTCCCATCTCAACAACAGTGTGCATTAGAGTTTCCTGAAGATTTTCTAGGGAAGGGAGAGGAGGGTTTTGTACCACATACACCAAACTCTTTGAATCTCCATTTAATATTTGATTTCTCCCCAGCCTTCCATCAAAGGGTCTTTTTCTCTTCTCTTGCAGCTCCCATCCCCAGTACTCCAGCCTCTCAGCTTCAAAATCATCCTCTGGATCTTTCTCTCTCTCTTTTTCTCTCTCTCACCCCTTTCTCCCAGCTGCTACCTGCAAACCCACATAACTCTTTGTCTAAGGATCAGCAAACCAAAGTTCCCAGTTCCAAGCTGTACTCATTATAGGAAGAAAGGGCTAGACAGACAGAACAACAACAAAAGTTTGTCCTATCAAATTTACCAAGAAGGATTTTAGCAGAGAGTTTTGGAAGAAGCATCCAATAAAGCAACAGGCCCATTGTTAACCCTGCATCTTGATGGTTATGCATTTCAAGGAGGCAGAGCAAGATCTGGATGACGCTTCTTCTAGAGTCTTCCTTCATGAGATCGCATGGAGTCCGTGACCACATCCATACTTGCCTCTGGGTTGCTGTCACTGCCACACAAATATTCAGGACAATTTCATCTATTCTGATCTTTTGTACAAAATCAATCCAAAATCCTAGGAGTTTTCAATAAGACTGTGCTCATTTTTAGCATATTTGAGTTCATATCCCGTTGTAACATGCTATGGCTTTTTTGCCCCCAAAATTCTCAATAATGGTCACAAAAGCAAATTAATTCATGCTTAAAATGTGAAATGACCTGACTACCCACCACTCCCCAAGTTATTCATGAGTCACCTGGACTGAATTCTTTGTAATCTATCCACACTGTCTGCCTGTTCTGTTTGTAACACTTTCTCTGCACTTTTGAAAGTGAAGGCTGCAGTTGGTCAGTGGTTGTTAACAGCATCCACCAAAGACAGAACCCTCCACTCTGGTCTCTTTAGGGCTATGCTTTCCCCAAACATTTCACCAGCCCCAGGCTTCACCTGTGCTCCACCAGTAAGGCAGGAACCTCAGACAAGTTCCTCCCTGAGCTTGGCAGAGTTCCAGCAGAAAGCAAAATGTCTTTCTGGTGATCATATGAGGTCCTAAAGTTAATCCAAACATTAATTGGTCTTTGAATTATGGCATTTTAGAGCTACCCGGGAGCTTACTGATGATCTAGTTTGACACCATAATGGTACTGAAGAGACTCGGGGAGAATCAATGAACGATTCAGGAGCATATGGGTTCCATGAGCCAGAAGAAGGATCTGAGCTCAGGTGGGCACTTCCATCCCCACTGCACAACCACTGAGGTAGGGCAAGCTAGGGCAGCCTGAAGACCTGGGAGAGAACAGCTCAGAATCAGGGCCAAGCCAGTAACTGAAAGAAATGCCCTTCTCTGCCAAAGACCATTCATTGAATAACAAACCAAATCCCTCCCCCAGAAACTTTCTCCTCTTGTCAGATCCTCAAAACTAAGAATCGCCTGTAGCAGTTGAAAGTTGCAGGGCTGCGGGTGGAGAGACAGGGGCTGAGGAGACAGCCCTGCCCACTCCTCCCATGGGGAAAGTAATTCACACCCTTCCAGCCTCAGAAGGGGAAGCTCCACTGTGTGGCCGTCTGCTGTGCGGCGCTTTTGGCTGTATAGCCCATTCTAGAAGCCTGGACACAAAAGAAGAGGAGAGCAGTCTGATGCAAGGAGAAAGGGCTTTGTAGGTGGGCTTAGGTTATATGATTTAGTTAACCCCTCTGACCCTTAATGTCTTCATTTGTGTGTAGAAGAGTAAGCACCAACACTTGTATGGGACTTAAAACATGCCAGAACTGTAAATGCTTCTCATGTATCATGTATCATGTATCACTGAATCCTCAAAACCCTAGCCACTATTATTACCCCCTTTTTCTGAGCTTGAGTTTGAGCCCAGCAGTCTGTATCCAGTCTCCACTCCTAACCCCTTCAGGTCCCCTATGACTTGGATGTCATGTTGGAAGAAAAGACAAGGTGACTCGGCTAAGGGCGCCACCCCACGGCCTAGCATATAAACAACAGGTTGCCATTGCCGCCACTTCTAACATCATCACTCTTCTTGCGTAGTTCAGATCTATCCTTGGAGGCTTCCTTGGGTCTCTTGTCAGAGCTCCAGAGACTGGCATTGGGACCATGTCTACATAGCCAGGCTCATCAATTCAAATTTGAGACCAACTCCTTTCCCCCCGAAGAACAGGACCCCTCCCTTCTGCCTGCTACAAGCTTAGAGAGTGAGGGCTGCAAGTGAGTCCATACCCATGCTGAGGCTCTGACAGGAACAGAAACATTTCCTTCTAAACCTTGAAATTCCAGTGAGATTAAAATATGACACCACTTAAGGACCAGCACGTTGACAGGCTGACTCAGCCCCCTGATCTTCCTGGACCTGGAGGAAGAATACGTTCTCTTTTCTTTTTTTGTCCTCCACTCAGGTAGATAATTCACTTCCTTGAAACACGTCATCAGTGTGCAAGGTTGCTTTGAATGGAATCGTTCTGGACATCGCGATCTGGCAACAGAGTTTCCACGGCGCTACTGTTCATTCTTAATGCAGAATTTTAGGTCATGTTCTTAGCCCTGTCCTGAACGGTAAGATTATGAAGAGACAGAAGATTAGACCAAAGCTACCCTAGCTGTGGCGTCTGCAAGTACATTACAGGCTGGAATCTGCAAGATGCACTTTTCCATCAAGCTGGACACCCCCAAGGGCACCGTGTCTGGGGAGCCACTCAGGACTGTCTTACACACTTGAAATAATATGAATGTGAGCACATCGGTCCACCAACTGTCCTTTGCTGTGAAACAAAACAAATTATAAATAACAGAAATTTGCTAAACAATGATGATTGAAATTTACATTTTTAAAAAAGTTTTTATTTAAATTCCAGTTACTATACAGTGCAATATTCATTTCGGGTGTACCATAGAGTGATTCAACACTTCCATACATCACCAGTGCTCATCACGACAAGTGCACTCCTTAATTCCCATCACCTATTTCACCCATCCCCCCACCCACCTTCCCTGTGATAACCACCCATTTTTTCTCTGTAGTTCAGACTCTGTTTCTTGGTTTGCCTCTCCCTCTCTTTGAAATTTATGTTTTAAATATGAGAGAAAACAAAAGTTAAGGTAAGAGGTAAAAATATGCCACATGTAAGTACTAGTTGGTGATTACATCCTTCTCATCCTCAAGGGCAGCCAGTGGGAGTAAATAGAACACAAACTTCAGTGGCAGACAAACTTAAGATTGAGCCCTGAAATAGATGGATTTTGTCATGTGACCCCAGGCAAGTCTCTGAATTTCTCTGAGCCTGAGAAATTCACCTTCCTCTATTCATTTTTCTTCATCTATTTGAAAAATTATTTTCTGAGATTGTCATGAGGCAAGATGACATGTGTAAAAGCCCTCCCACAGAGTAAATAATCAATAAACATTATTTGCCCTTCTTTCTTGGTATTCTAGTTTGTTCCTCCTCCTGGGCTTTGCTGCTGGTGAAATTAGTACACACTTTCAACTACACAGAGTGTTACCTGAGGAAACCTCACTTCTGCCTGCTTCTTTCTCCCAGGACATCCAAGTGTCCTAGGCCACTGTCCTCTAAAGGAGATCATCATAGCCCTTGAGCTGCTGGCTCTGTTTTCTCCTTTTGTGGTTAAAAAAAAAAAATCTGAGGAAGAACAGAGGTTTTCCATTTTAGCCTCACAGGTAACCAGAGAAAGAATAGTACTTTCTTCCTTATTTACCCTTTTTCATCCTCCTTCCTAACATCCTCCTCTAGCTCCTCATTTTTTTCTTGACTCCTTCTTCAAACCTAGCAGTGATGGTGCTCTCAGCCAAGGAGCCAGGAGAAAACAGATAGGTACATATGTGCCTGGGAAAGACCTGCATCACCCAGCACCTCCAACCCCTCCTCCAGCTGCTGTTTCTGAAGCTTTCCTTCCCTCTCCTCGTAAGATGAGTTGCACCACACTCTCCTTGTCTTCCGATCCTTCCTGCTCTCCCCACCCCATGCCTACCCAAATAATCGTGACTGTTCCCTCACCCCACCCCATCCTGTCTTTCTGTCCCCTCATCATTCACTCGGGTGAAGGTGTGGATCTCCACAATCCTGTGAGACAAGAAAGTCAGTGACGGCACACCCATTTCACAGGTGAGAGTGCTGAGACTCAAAGAACTTAAATGGCGTAACTTGATAGTTCCCAAAGGGGCCTGTAGGGAGTTGAAAGTTGCCCCCCCCCAAAAAAAAGATCTGTCCAAATCCTGCAACTTGTGAATGTGAACTTCCCTAGGAAAGGGTCTTTGCAGATATAATTAAGTTAAGGATCTTGAGATGAGATCATCTTGGATTATCTGGGTGGGCCCTAAATCCAATGACAATGTCCTTGTAAGAGGGGGACAGAGAGACATTACACCGATGGAAAAGAAAGTCATTTGAAAAAGGGGGTAGAGACTGGATGGATGTGGCCACAAGTCAAGGAATGCCAACAGCCACCAGTGGCTGGAAAAGGCAAAGAAATGAATCCCCCAGAGCCTCTGGAGGGAGTGTGACCCTGCCGATACCTGGATTTCAGACTACTGGCCTCCAGACCTTGAGAGAATACATTTCTTTTAAGCCACCAAGTTTGTGAAGATTTGTTACAGCAGCCATAGAAAACCAGTACAAGGTGCAACCCAACTCTGATGGCTTAATGATCCCATCCTATGATGTACCTATACATCAGGACCATGGTAGCCTTAGAAAGGAGCCCTAGAGGCAGAGTCTGAGGCCTTAGCCTTGCCTTCTCCCCAACCGAACCAAACCCAGCAAACAAACAACCTTTATCCTTTCTGAAAGAGTCCTCCCAAATTGCAAGCTGAGCAAGAGTTCAAAGGCACCTGAAGGAAATGAAGGATCCGTGTGGGTTTTGACATAGTCGAAACTTTCCTCTGTGCAAACACTGAGAGAGCTGGAGAGTGTATCTCTGTACAAATAGAGAGAGCACTTATTCCTTCCAGGCAAATCCTTGCAGGAACACCAACCAATAGGTAATGATCTCCAGAGCACCCATTCTCTATTTGCTTTTTGGAACTTTCCTACGTGTCTAAAAGGATAAAGTATGCTTGCTCTTCCCAAAAAAACATATGAACCAGGAGCATTTCTCACACCTTCATTTCCATCACATCACTTCCTTTCTCAGGATTCCCAGGTGGCCCTCAGATCAATTGCAACTCCTAAGCAGGAGACTCCACAATCACCCCGAATGTCACCTCCCCCTGTTTCCCCTGTGAAAATGCTCTTGCCTCTGAGCAATCACAGTACCAGCCAACCCCCAGGTTGCCCCCCTGCCTCCTCCCACTTCAAAATTCTATTTAAATTGTGCCAATCTTTGAAGCTAGTCCTCAATAATTCTATGCAAACCATTACAGCTGGCTTCCTTTGCATATAGCAGCCATGTGGTGTAGTAGGCAAACACCGGAGGAAGAAGAGCTCAATTTTCATTGCAACAGTCAGAATGATTTGGGTGACCAGCATCAGAAAATCCAGGACCAAAGTGGTTTAGCCACTAAGCAGTTTATTCTCTTACATAACTGGGAGCCCAGTGGGGAGTGGCTCCAGGCTAGGCAAAGACCAGCAGCTCAAGATGTCATCATGGACCCAGGTCCTTTCCATCTCTGCTCTGTTCTGCATCAGCCTCATTCCAGGCTGGTCTCCCAAATGATTGCTACATGGTTGCCACTGGGAATGAGTTCTGTATACGGCCTCATTTATGTCTGGATGGAGAGCACAAGAGGGAAATCATCTCCACTGACCATGACATAAAAGTCCTTCCCTTCGGTCTGGTTGAGCCAAGTCTACTCTGACCAATCACAGCCACCAGGGCGATGCGCTGTGGGACAGGCTGACTTACCACATGCTCCTCTGGAACTGGCAAGGCCAGAACTTAAATGACCCCGAAGTTCTGATAGGAAAGGGAAAGTATGGCTTGGAGTTGGCTAGGCACACACAGTCTCCAGCATAATAGTCCTGGCTCCACTCCCTACTTATTATGTGGTCTTGAGCAACTCATTTGACTTCTCTGGGCCTCACCTTTATGTAAAAAAGGGGGAAATGTCAGCCCCACAGAAGCATCAAAAATCATGGAAATTAAAGCACTTTAAAAACTATAAGTTCTGGGGCACCTGAGTGGCTCAGTTGGTTAAGCGTCCAACTTTGGCTCAGGTCATGATCTCTCAGTTCTGGAGTTCAAGCCCACATCAGCACAGAGCCTGCTTCTGATCCTTTGTCCCCCTTTCTCTCTGCTCCTCCCCCATTTGTGCTCGCTTTCTCTCTCTCTCTCTCTCTCTCTCTCTCTCAAAAATAAACATAAAAAAAAAAAAAAAAAAAAAAAAAACCTGTAAGTTCTAGGAGCACCTGAATGGCTCATGATCTTTAGAGCATGTCATTCTTACTCTCAGGGTCATGAGTTCAAGCCCCATGTTGGGCATGTAGCCTGCTTTAAAAAAAAAAAACAAAACAAAACTGTAAGTTCTATACAAGAGTTATATACAGAGTAGTCTCTCCCACTGTCCTCAGCTCATGGGACACTACTGTGACCCAGTACAAAGAATGTTCGCCCTCACCTCACCCCAGTCTCCAAAACACTTAGCAAAACAGGTCTGAGAGGAGGGTTGCCAGGCTTTGCAAACAAAAATACAGGATGCCTAACAACGTTTGAATTTTAGATAAATCGTACTTAGTATTACGTATTCCCCAATATTGCATGGGGCATGCACATGTAAGAAATTCTTTGATTATCTGACATTCACATTTAACTGTACATCCTGTCTTCTGTCTCAGAACCCTACCTGGGAGAGGTCTGGCCAGGGGGTAGGCCTGGATTTCTACTCCATTTTTCCCTAAACCCTGGTTAGTGCCTCTTGCAGCAATTCTCTCCCTGAACACTCACCCTTGTGATGTTCCCCCTAAACCCATCTCCAGTTTCTTCCGCATCTCAGTTAATGGCCTCATGCCCCGACTTGCTCGGTTCCCAACACTGGAGTCATCCCCAAATTTACCCTTTCCCTCCTAGCCCATTTACAATCCTGTGCTCCAGGCCCTATAGTCACAGCATCGCCTGGAGACTCAAAACCTGTACCCCCCACCACTGAAGCTTCCCCTGGCACCACAGCATTAACCAGCCCCCCGACAGCTCCCTCGGGTTCAGTTCATGCTTTCCTACAGCCCATTCTCCACGTGACACCAGAGTGATCTTTTAAAAGCATCCCTCAAATCATGACTGCCTGCTTAAAATACTCCCCTGGCTGCCATGGCTCTTAGAATAAAACCCAAGCTCCATACTACAATCTGTAGGACCCAAGTCAGCCCCACACCCCTCTCCTACCTCACTGGTCTTTTATCTCATCCACAAAGTGCTGAGCTCAGACCCACCCTTGTGCCTTTGTACACTGTCCCTTCAGCCTGGAGTGTATTTCCTCCATCACCACATGATATACTTCTTCCTAATACGCAGACCTCACCTCAAATGTCACCTCTCCAGAGACGCCTACCATGACTACTCTATCTCAAAAGCAGCCTTCCCACCCATCACTCTTCTCCTCACCCTGATTTATTTTTCTTTGTATCAACATCACTTTGACATCTGAGTTTTTTTTTAATTTTTTTAATGTTTATTTATTTATTTTGAGAGAGAGAGCAAAAGCACACGAGGGGCAGAGAGAGAGAGAGAGAGAGAGAGAGAGAGAATCCCAAGCAGGCTCCACACTGTCAGTGCAGAGCCTACTTTGGGGTTCAGTCCCACGAACTGTGAGATCATGACCCAAGCCAGAATTAAGAGGCAGACACAACTGACTGAGCCACCCAGGCGCCTCTGATTTCTTTGTTTATTTATTTATCCTTTTTTTTCCCCTTCTTCCCTCAGTAAAATAGAAGTTCTGGATTTAACCAGTGCATCCACCTAGAACAGTGGTTGGCAGAGGAGTTGCTTAAATGGGTAGCAAATGAATATGCATCTCTAGGCAAGTGAACAAGCTACATGCCTTCTAGATTTGCACTGTCCAGTCCAGTAGCCACTGGCCACATGTGGCTGCTGAGCACTTCAGATGGTGCTGGTCCAAACTGAACTGTACTGTAAATATAAACACACACCAGATTTAGAAGACTTTGTCAAAAAATAGGAATGTAGTGGGGCACCTGGGTGGCTCAGTCGGTTAAGCGTCCGACTTTGGCTCAGGTGTTGATCTCAGGGTTTACGGATTCAAGCCCCATGTTGGGCTCTGTGCTGACAGCTCAGAGCCTGGAGCCTGCTTTGGATTCTGGGTCTCCCTCTCTCTCTGCTCCCCGCCCCCCCCCCCCCACTCACACTCTTTCTCTGTCTCTCTCTCTCGAAAATAAACATTAAAAAAATTTTTTTTAAAGAAAAACAGGAATGTAGAAATAGCTCATAATTTTTGTATTGATTACAATATCAAATGATAATATTTTAGATACACTGATTAAATGAAATATAACATTAAAATGAATTGTACTTGTTCCTTTTTCCTTTACTTACTATGGCCACTAGAAATGATTTAAATATATACTTGCCTTGCATTGAGGGCTCACATAATATTTCTACTAGACGGCGTTGCTACAGATGAGGGTGAAAGAGACAGGGAAGAAAGGGGGCCAAAATGGGTGAAGAGGGTCAAAAGGTACAGACTTCCAGTTACAAAGTAAATAAGTCATGGGGATGTATGGACAGTGTGGTGACTACAGTTAATAACACTGTACTGCATGTCTAAAAGTTGCTAAGAGAGCAGACTATAAAAGTGCTGATCACCAAAGAAATATTTTGTAACTGTGTATGGTGACGAATGTGAACTAGATTTACCGTGGGGACCATTTTGTAACATGCACAAATGTCCAATCATTAAGTTTCAATCATGAAACTAATATAATACTATAGGTAAATTATACTTCAATTTAAAAACAATAGATTTATTATAGGAATTTATTCATGTGGTTATGGAGCCTGGCAAGTCCTGCAATCCTCTGCAAGCTGGGGAGCCAGGAAAGCCAGGAAACGCTCAGTCTATGTCCAAAGGCCTGAGAACCAGGGAAATGGATGAGCCAACACGCTCACAGACACACCCATAAACAATGTTTTAACAGCTCTCTGGGCACCCTTAGCCCAGTGAAATTGACACATGAAACTGACCATCACAGTATCCTCCATAACAATGAAAAGACATGTAAATACAATGACTGCTTCATGGTTAAGTAGACAGTGTTAGCTAGCACCACTGTTGTTTTTATTTTTGCTACTATTATTTATCTTTGGCCTAATCATCTGGTATATTATAAAGTAACGTGTTTTCATCTTCATTTATTACTTGCCAAGTCTAGAGGCCCCTGCACATCCTTCACCACCTTTACAGGTAAATGACTGCTCAGCCAGCAGCCTCACTCTCCATCACAGCAGCTCCAGGGCAAAGCCAGAGAGAATTGACTCAGCCTTAAAATGTCAAATGAATCATGATGCCAAAATGATTTATATCCACCTTAGAATGCAGTTAATTCCGCCTACCTTGACCGGCTTGCTTCTGCCCTCCTCAGAGTCTGAAATTACATTTATTAACCTGGGAAGGCTCAGGATCTCGAAAGTGCTCAGTCTACCTGTTGGTAGGGAAGGACTTTGGGACTTTGTGGGAGGCTCCGGCTTCTCCCTGACAGTGAGACCTGGCCAAGGAACTTCCACAGAAAGTTGTTGTTGTTGTTGTTGTTGTTGTTGTTGTTGTTGTTGGGGGGGGGGGGCATAGCACCACTGGAGGATGCAAACAGGCTGGCAAGAGGATGACCTAAAAAAGCAGGTGAGTGTACAAAAACTGCCAACATTGATCACAAATCTTTAGATAGAGATTTATATCCAGTGGGCAAGTTCAGTTAAAAAAGAGACTGAACCCTGCAGAACTGCATTCATACATCAGACTCACTCATATATTTTGTTCTTTGGCTTTCCCTGCCCATGAAACCTTTAATCCTTGACTCCTTCCTGTGCACTCTCTTCCCAGAACTATCTGTTCTTTTGCCCTCAAGGGAGTGATGAGTCCTTGTTAGCTCACAGTCATTCAAATAAGGCTGCAATCTTCAGTGCATTTTCTAGAAGAAGCATCTTTTAAATTCCTCTTACAGGACAGAGACATTTCTCACTGTCATTTATCAATGTTGACATCTAAACTGACTGAACCAGGTAAACTGGCTCCCTATAGCAAAGAGAAAACAAACCTTGGGGCTAACAGTCCTTAAACTGCCTGGTCTCTTTCCCCAAAACTATGTTCGCCCCAAAGGCAGGTTTCTTGCATTAGTATTACAAAGTTAACACTCTTGGGGGGTGCCTGGGTGGCTCAGTCGGTTAGGCTGCTGACTTCGGCTCAGGTCATGATCTCACGGTCCATGAGTTCTAGCCCCGCGTCGGGCTCTGTGCTGACAGCTCAGAGCCTGGAGCCTACTTCATATTCTGTGTCTCCCTCTCTCTGACCCTCCCCTGTTCATGCTCTGTCTCTCCCTGTCTCAAAAATAAATAAACGTTAAAAAAAAAAAAATTTTTTTTAAAAACAACAAACAAAGTTAACACTCTTGGATCTCAAAAGTCTCTGAATTATTTAAAAATTTAAGCACAGTGGGGCGCCTGGGTGGCGCAGTCGGTTAAGCGTCCGACTTCAGCCAGGTCACGATCTCGCGGTCCGTGAGTTCGAGCCCCGTGTCGGGCTCTGGGCTGATGGCTCAGAGCCTGGAGCCTGTTTCTGATTCTGTGTCTCCCTCTCTCTCTGCCCCTCCCCCTTCATACTCTGTCTCTCTCTGTCCCCAAAAAAATAAATAAACGTTAAAAAAAAAAAAATTTAAAAATTTAAGCACTTTGTTCTCTCAGCTTTAAAAGGACAAGTAGCAGGACAGAGGTTGTCACAATATAAGTGGCCATTTGGAAGTGAACATTCTGGATTCTTCCTTAGCGACAGGTCTGAAGTGCTAACCTTATTCTAGAAGGATGCAAGAACTTCTTGGACTGATAATTTGGCTCAGAAGAATCTCCACTTCAGCCAACTTCTTACATTCCATAGTGTCTCTACTCCTCACAAAGCATGAGTTTCAAAAGGCAAAGTGCGTGAGATCCGAAAGAGATAAATTCATTACCAATCAGGCTAAACTAAACCAGAAGGTTTGTAACCAATGCTGCACTTCTATGCACGTTTCTTTCCTTAGCCTAAGTGAGAAGTCTTCAGATAAAACCCAACTAATTGGACTTGATTGGTCTCATTAAAATAATAATGCCAATTGAAAAATTTGTTGTGAAGAAACAAAGCAAAACCTGCATTTCAACAAATAACTAAAAGAGAGAGAGAGGACACACAATTGAAAAATTGTTTATCCTCAATAGTAATCAAAGAAGGCATATGTGATATCATGTTTTTCAAGTTCAGAGGATTTGAGAATACTCATAAAATATTTGCACTATCCTGGAAGTAGTAATGTTATTTGAAAGAGGATTTAGATAAGCTGTAAATATTAACAAACTCAGAGATAACCACTTAAAGAAGTTATGGTTGCTATGCTGAGAGGGGAGAAAGCATGAAACGCTCAATAAAAATGTGAGAAAAGGAATGGCAGATTTAAAAAAAACAAAGAATAAGGGTAACAAGGAGAAAACAGTAACAAATACGGTAGATATTACTCTAACTACATCCTTAATACTTCCGGTGTCAGTGGTCTAAATATACCAGTTAAAATGCAGAAACTGTCAGAATGAAAAAAAAAAAAAAAAAAAGACCCAAATATATGTTGTCTACAAGAAATCCACATTAAATATAAAGACGCAAATAGACTGAGTTAAGGGATGGAGAAAAGCATACCATATTAACACTTTTAATAAAAAGAAAGCAGGAGTAGCTGACAAAACAGACTTCAGAGCGAGGAGATTTAGCAGTAAGGAAGAGCATTACATCATGAGAAAGGGGTCAGTTCTCCAAGAAGGCATAACAACCTTTAATGTAACCACTAACCAACAAAGCATCAAAATATGTGAGGCAAAAACTAATAGAATTGCAAGGAAAAACAGATGAATCCCCTAAGATAGTTGGAGATTTTAACACCCCACTATGAGTAATGACAGATACAGCAGGCAGAAAATCAGTAAGGACATAACTGAAATGTGCAATACCATCAATCAACTGGATATAATTGACATCTGTAGGATACTTCATCCAACAACAGCAGAACACACATTCTCAAGTTCTCACAGAAGATTCATCAAGATACATCACAAGGTAGACCA
Organism: Puma concolor; assembly: GCF_028749965.1. Lineage (NCBI taxonomy): Eukaryota > Metazoa > Chordata > Mammalia > Carnivora > Felidae > Puma > Puma concolor. The sequence continues at coordinate 27,934,670 of NC_141670.1, forward strand.
TAAAACACACATCAACAAATTTAAAAGAATTAAAATCATACAAAGCATGCTCAAACCACAACAGAATTAAACTAGAAATGAGTAACAGATTAGTATAAGATCCCAAATTTCTTGTCATTAAACAACACGCCTCTAAATAACACATGGACCAAAAAAGAGTCACGAGAAATTTACAATATTTAAACTAAAAACTAAAAATATAACTTATCAAAACTAGGGATGATGCAGCAAAAGCAAGGCCTAGAGGGAAATTTGTAGCATTGAACACATCAATTTAAAAAGAAAAAAGATCTAAAATCAATAATCTAAGCTTCTACCTTAAAAAACTAGAAAGATGGGGCGCCTGGGTGGCGCAGTCGGTTAAGCGTCCGACTTCAGCCAGGTCACGGTCTCGCGGTCCATGAGTTCGAGCCCCGCGTCAGGCTCTGGGCTGATGGCTCAGAGCCTGGAGCCTGTTTCCGATTCTGTGTCTCCCTCTCTCTCTGCCCCTCCCCCGTTCATGCTCAGTCTCTCTCTGTCCCAAAAATAAATAATCGTTGAAAATAAAAAAAAAAAAAAATTAAAAAAAAAAAAACTAGAAAGAGAAGAACAAATCCAAAGTAAATAAAAGAAATAATAAAAATTAGAGTAGAAATCAAAGAAATGTTTTAAAAAATCAATAGAAAAACTCAGTGAAACCAAGATATGTTTTTTTGAAATGATCAAGAGAATTAATGTCACTAGCCAGGTTAGCTAAGACAAAAAAAAAAAAAAAAGAAAGAAAGAAAGAAGACAAATAACTAATATCAAAATTGAAAGAGGAGCCTTCACTCCTGATTTCATGAACATTAAAAAGATAACAAAGGAACATTTTTAACAACTATATGCTAACACACTTGATAACCTAGATGAAATGAACCAATTCTTTAAAAGACATAAGCCACCAAAACACACACAAGTAGATAATCTGAATAGATCTTTATCTATTAAAAAATTGAATCAATAATTAATAACCTTCCAAAACAGAAAGTACCAGACCCAGATGAGTTCACTGGCAAATTCTACCAAACAGTTAAGAAAGAAATCATACCAATTCTCTACAATCACTTCCAAAACACAGAAGCAGAAGCAATGCCTTCTAACGTAATTCTATGAGGCCAACCTTACCCTAATACCAAAAGCAAGACATTATAAGAAAGGAAATCTACAAACCAATAAACATAGATGTGAAAATGCTCAACAAAATATTGGCAGATCAAATCCAAAAATGTATAAAAATAATTATACATACCTTAGGGTGCCCAGCTGGCTCGGTCAGAAGAGCACATGACTCTTGATCTCAGGGTCATGAGTTCAAGCCCCATGTTGGGTGTAGAGAGTACTTAAATAAGAAAATAATAAAAAATGTTTTAAAAGTTTAAAAATTTAACAATTAAAATAATTATACACCTTGACCAAATGGGATTTATCCTAGGTGTGCACAGCTGACTCATCATTCAAAAATCAATTCATGGGTTGCCTAGGTGGTTCAGTCAGTTGAGCTTCCGACTTCGGCTCAGGTCATGATCTCACAGTCTGTGAGTTTGAGCCCGCTTTGGGCTCTGTGCTGACAGCTCTGAGCTTGGAGCCTGCTTTGGATTCTGTGTCTCCCTCTCTCTCTGACCCTCCCCCATTCATGCTCTGTCTCTGTCTCAAAAATAAATAAACATTAAAAAAGTGTTTTTAAATCAATTCATGTAAAATAGAATATTATTCAGCCATAAAAAAGAAGGAAATCCTGCCATTTGCAACCTCATGGATGAACTTTGAGAGCATTCTGCTGAATGAAATAAGTCAGACAAAGAAAAACAAATACCATAGGATCTCACTTATATGTAGAATCTGAAAAAAAACAAACTTGTACAAACAGAACAGATTGGTGATTGCTGGGGCAGAGTATGGAGTAAGGAAAATAGGTCAAGACAGTCAAAGAATACAGATTTTCACTCATAAGATGAATAAGCTCTAGGGATATAATGTACAGCGTGGTAACCATATTAATATTGTATTGTATACTTGAAAGTTGTAAAGAGAGTAAATTTTAAAAATTCTCACCACAAAAAAAAATTGTAACCATATGAAGTAATGGCTGTGTTAACTAACCTTATTGCAGTAATCATTCTGAACCATATACGTATATAAAATCACTAAGTTGTATACCTTAAACTTACATAATATATATGTCAATTATAAATCAATAAAGGTGGAAAAAGCCAATTAATATAATCCATCACATCAATATATGCAGAAAAATTATTTGACAAAACCCAACACCCATTCATGATAAAACTCTCAGCAAACTAGGAATAGAGGAAGAACATCCTTAACCTGATAAAGAACATCTATAAAAGCCTATAGTTAACAGTATGCTACATGTTTTCCCAGTAAGATCAGAACAAGGCAGGATGCCCACTCTTACCTGTTCAACACCATACTGGGACTCCTAGCTAATTCAATAAGACTGGAAAAAGAAATAAAAGGTAGACAGATTTGGATGTAAGTAATAAAACTGCCTTTGTTCACAGATGACATGATTGTTTATGTAGAAAGTCAAACAACAACAATAAAAAAATCTAATGGAATAACTGATTATATAAATGTTGCAGGATGTAAGTTTAATGTACAAAAGTCAACCACTTTCCTGTACTCCAACAATGATGAAGTGACATTTTAAAATATACAAAACAATACCATTTATATTAGCACCGAAAAATGAAATACTTAGATATAAAGCTAACAAAATAGGGGCACCTAGGTGGCTCAGTTAAGAGTTTGACTCTTGATTTCAGCTCACAGTCATGAGATCAAGCCCCACATCAGGCTCCAGCCCAGCATGGAGCCTGCTTAAGATTCTCTCTCTCTCTCTCTCTCTCTCTCTCTCTCTCTCTCTCTCTCCTCTCTCTCTCCCACTGCCCCTCCCTCACTCATTTGCAAGCACACACACACATATGCTCTCTCTCTCTCATAATAAATAAATAAATAAATAAATAAATAAATAAATAAAGCTAACAGAATATATACAAGAGCTATATGAAAAATACTGTAAAACTCTGATGAACAAAGTCAAAAAAGAACAAACAAATCAAGAAATAGTCCAGGTAAATGGATAGGAAGAACCAATATTGTTAAGATGTCAGTTCTTCCCAAATTGATCCATAGATTCACTATAATTTAAATAAAATAACAGCAAGTTGTTTTGTGGATATTGACAAGCTGATTCTAAAGTTCATATGGTGGACTTCAAGCTATAGTGCAAAGCTGTAATCATCAAGACAGTATGTACTGGCACAAAAACAGACACTCAGATCAATGGAACAGAATAGAGACCAGAAATGGACCCACGAACATATGGCCAACTAATCTTTGACAAAGCAGAAAAGAATATCCAATGGAATAAAGACAGTCTCTTCAGCAAGTGGTGCTGGGAAAACTGGACAGCGACACGCAGAAAAATAAACCTGGACCACTTTCTTACCCCATACACAAAAATAAACTCAAAATGGATGAAAAACCTAAATGTAAGAGAGGAAGCCATAAAAATCCTCAAGAAGAGAGCAGGCAAAAACTTCTTTGACCTTGGCCATGGCAACTTCGTACTCAACACATCTCTGGAGGCAAGGGAAACAAAAAGCAAAAATGAACTATTGGGACCTCATCAAAATAAAAACTTCTGCACAGTGAAGGAAACAATCAGCAAAAAGAAAAGACAACCTACAGAATGGGAGAAGACATTTGCAAATGACATATCAGATAAAGGGTTAGTACCCAAAATCTATAAAGAACTTATTAAACTCAACACCCAAAAAACAAATAATCCAGTGAAGAAATGGGCAAAAGACATGAGTAGACATTTCTCCAAAGATGACATCCAGATGGCCAACCAACACATGAAAAAATGCTCAACATCACTTATCATCAGGGAAATACAAATCAAAACCACAATGAGATACCACCTCACACCTGTCAGAATGGCTAACATTAACAACTTAGGCAAAAATAGATGTTGGCAAGGAAGTGGAGAAAGAGGATCTCTTTTGCACTGCTGGTGGGAATGCAAGCTGGTGCAGCTACTCTGGAAAACAGTATGGAGGTTCCTCAGAAAATTAAAAATACAACTACCCTATGACCCAGCAATTGCCCTACTAGGTATTTATCCAAGGGATACAGGTATGCTGTTTCAAAGAGACACATGCACCCCAATGTTTATAGCAGCACTATCAACAATAGTCAAAGTATGGAAAGAGCCCAAATGTCCATTGATGGATGAATGGATAAAGAAGATGTGGTATATAGATACAATTGAGTTTTACCCAGCAATCAAAAAGAATGAAATCTTGCCATTTGCAATGACGTGGATGGAACTAGAGGGTACTATGCTAAGTGAAATTAGTCAGAGAAAGACAAATATCCTATGACTTCATTCATATGAGGACTTTAAGACACAGAACAGATGAACACAACAGAAGGGAAACAAAAAATAATATAAAAACAGGGAGGGAGACAAAACATAAGAGACTCTTAAATATGGAGAACAAACAGAGGGTTACTGGAAGAGTCGTGGGAGGGGGGATGGACCAAATGGGTAAGGGGCATTAAGGAATCTACTCCTGAAATCATTGTTGCACTATATGCTAACTAACTTGGATGTAAATTAAAAATAAACTAAAAATAAATTTAAAAAATAAAGTTCATATGAAAAGACAAGTAAGTCATGACGGCCAACAGAGTATTGAAAGAGAAAAAACAAAGTTGGAGGACTGACACTCTCCAACATTAAGACTTACTACAAAGGTACAGTAATCAAGGCGGTGTGGTATTAATGAAGGAATAGGCACTGATCCATGGAACAGAAAAGAGAGCCCAGAAATAGCCCCACACAAACAATAATCAATTTTGAAAAAGGAGCAAAGGCAATCCAATGCAGAAAATGTAGTCTTTTGGGGGCACCTGGGTGGCTCAGTGGGTTCAGCATCCAAGTTCAGCTCAGGTCATGATCTCATGGTTTGTGGATTTGAGCCCCCTCCACTGACAACGCAGAGCCTGCTTCAGGTCCTCTGTCTCCCTCTCTCTCTGCCCCTCCCCCTCTTGCACACTCTCTCTTAAAAATAAATAAACATTAAAAAAAAAAAGAAAAGATAGTCTGTTCAACAAATGGTAATGGAAAAACTGGACATTTACATTAAAAAATTAAATCTAGACACAGAACTGTCACCTGTCACAAAAATTAACTCAAAATGGATCAGACTTAAATGTCAAATGCAAAACTATAAAAATCCTAGAAGATAACACAGGAGGAAACCTAGGTGACTTTGGATTTGGTGATGAATTTTTACTCTTTTACACCACAAGCATGATCTGCAAAAGAAAAGAATAGATAAGTTGATTTCATTAAAATTAGAAACTTCTGTTGTGTAAAAGACACTGCTAAAGGAATAAAAGAAGCCACAGACTTGAAGAAAATTGTTGCAGAAAACATATGTGATAAAGTACTCATTCAAAATATACCAAGAATTCTTAAAACTCAACAATAGGAGAACAAAAGCTCTAAACAGACATATTAACAAAGAAGACATATATATGTCAAATAAATATATAAAAACATGTTCAACATCATACATCACTAGGGAAATTAAATCTTGCAAATTAAAACAATGATATATCTGTTAAATGCCCATTAGAATGGTTAAAATCCAAAATCCCGACAGCACCAACAGCTGGCAAGGATGTGGAACAGGAGCTCTCATTCCTTGCTGGTGAGAATGGGAAATGGTACAGCCACTTTGGAAAAGAATTTTGCAGTTTCCTACGAAACTAAACATACTTGCACCATATGATCCAGCAATTGTGCCCACTGGTATTTACCCAAAGGAGTTGAAACTTATCTCCACACAAAAACGTATACAAATATTTACAGTAACTTTCTTCATAATTGCCACAACTTGGGAGCAGCCAAGGTATCCTTCGATAGGTGGATAGATAAACACACTGTGGAACATCCATACAATAATAATGGGATATTATTCAGTGATAAAAAGAAATGAGCTATCAGGCCACAAAAAGACATACAAAACCTTAAACCTATATTACTAAGTGAGAGAAACCAATATAAGAAAAGGCTACATACTGGGGAACCTGGGTGGCTCAGTTGTTTAAGCGTCTGACTTTGGCTCAAATCATGACCTCGCATTTCGTGGGTTCAAGCCCTGTGTCAGGCTCTGTGCTGATAGCTTGGAACCTGGACCCTACTTCAGATTCTGTGTCTCCCTCTCTCTCTGCCCCTCCCCCACTCATGCTCGGTCTCTCTCAAAGATAAACATTAAAAAAATTTTTTTAATCTTTAAAAAAAAGAAAAGAAAAAGCTACATACTGAATAAGCCCACCTATATGGCATTCTAGAAAAGACAAAGCTATGGAAACAGTAAAAATATCAATGGTTGTGAAGGGTTTGGAGGAGAGAAAGAGGGATGAGTAGGTGTACTACAGGGAATTTTTAGGGGAGTGAAACTATTTAAACTATTCTGTATGATACTTATAACAGTAGATAATGTCATTACACATTTGTCAAAATGCATAGAACATACAGCACCAAGAGTGAGCCCTGATGTAAACTATGGTTAGTGAATACACTATATCAATATTGACTCATTAATAATAACAAATGCTACATCAGTACAAGACGTTAAAGATAGGGAAGGGGGTGGGTAGTATAAGGGAACTCTCAGAATGGCTTTAAAAAGCAAGACTTAACTATATACTATTTACAAAAGACACATTTTAAATATTAAAAATATAAGGAAATATAAAATAAAAGGTTGAATGGTTAAAAAACATATGCAAACATAAACAAAGTGGCTGTATTAATGTCACACAAAGTAGACTTCAAGACAGGGAACATTATCAGAGATAAAGATGTTTATTTCTGAATCATAAAGAGTCAATTCATCAAGAAGACATAACTAACCCTAAATTTTATGCTCCTGATGACAGAGCTTCAAAATACATGAAGTAAAGTTGGCAGAATTAAAGAAAGAAAGAACAAATTCACAAACATGGTTGGAGATTTTAACACTCCTGTGTCAGTAAACTGATAGAACTCAACAAAAATTTAGATCTGAAAAAACTATAACAAACCAAATGTCTTACTGACATTTACAAAACACTATACCCAACAAATGCAGGATACACATTCTTTTCAAGTACACCCATAACATTCACCAAGCTAGACCATATCCTTGATCATAAAAAAATTTTAATTTAAAATATACAGAACATGTGCTTTAACCACACCCTAATCACTCTAAATTAGAAAATCACAACAAAAACCTAGCTAGAAAATCTCCCAACTATTATAATTGAGCAGTACACTCCTAAATAACTCATAGGTCAAGAAGAATTCACAAATAATGTTAGGAAAACATTCCTGGGGTGCCTGGGTGGCTGAGTTGGTTGAGCATCTGACTCTTGATTTCAGTTCAGTTCATGATCCCAGGGTCATGGGATCAAGCCTTGCATTGGGCCCCACACTAAGCATGGAGCCTGCTTAGGATTCTCCCTCTCACTCCCTCTACTCCTCTCCCCCACTTGCACCCTCTCTCTCTCGCTCTCAAAAATAAATAAATAAATAAAATTCCTAACTAAATGATAATAATAATAAATCAGAATTTGTGGGATGGAGCTAAAGCAAAGCTTAGAGGAAAATTATAGTTTTAAATGTTTATATTAGAGGGGCGCCTGGGTGGCGCAGTCGGTTAAGCGTCCGACTTCAGCCAGGTCACGATCTCACGGTCCATGAGTTCGAGCCCCGCGTCAGGCTCTGGGCTGATGGCTCGGAGCCTGGAGCCTGTTTCCGATTCTGTGTCTCCCTCTCTCTCTGCCCCTCCCCCGTTCATGCTCTGTCTCTGTCTGTCCCATAAATAAATAAAAAAACGTTGAAAAAAAAATTTTAAATGTTTATATTAGAAAATGAAGTCTAAAAATCAATTATCTCAGTTTCTACCTTAAGAAGCTAAAAAGATAAAATCATATGTGTGTGTGTATAATACACATATATATGTACATATATTCAAAGAAACTAAAAAGAAGAGAAATAACAAATTAAGAGCTCAAATCAATAAAATGAAAAACAAACAATAGAAGAAGGAACACCTGAGAAACTCTCACAGCCTAGAAGAACCTAACAAGACATGACAACTAACTGTTATGTAGTACTCTGGATGGGATCATGAAGCAGAAAACAGGCATTAGTTAAAATCTAGAGAAATCTGAACAAAGAATGGGAATTCATTAATAATAATAGTGTACCTATATTGAATCATTAGTTATGACAAATATATCATAGTAATGTAAATTGTTAACAACAGAGGAAACTGGGCAGAGTGTATGGGTATTCTCTGTTATAGCCTTGCAACTTTTTTATAAATCTGAAACTAGCCTTCCCAATTCATTTTATGAAGCCAGCAAAAGTCTGATCCCAAAACTAGAAAAGGACATTACAAGAAAAGAACATTACAAACCAATACCATTTAGGAAATATATAAAAAGGAGAATAGAGATTGACAAAGTACAATTTATCCCAGAAATGCAGGACTGGTTCAACAATTGAAAATCAATCTGTTTAATTCACCACATTAACAGAATAAAGGGAAAAAATCATATTATCATCTCAATTGGTCCAGAAAAAGCATTTGACAAAATCTAACATTCATTCCTAATAAAAACTCTAAGCAAACCAAGAATAGAAGAAATTCTTTTATTCTGATAAAAGGCATCTAAGAAAAACCTATAGCTAACATAATTCTTATTGGTGAAATACTGAATTTCCTCCCAAGATTGGGAATGTGTTCAGGATAAATTTTTAAAATCTATAAGCTACTTGTACTTTTTAAAGTATTTTTGTATCCCCAAAACACTTTGAATTTAATTTGACATTTATTGAGTATTACTAGGTACAAACAGCTGCTGGGTATTGGGGACTTTTTTTTTTAATGGTAAGAAGCAGTCCATCTGTCAAGAAATTTTTAAATAAATTTAAAAATAAGACAGATACTCCTTAAAAGTAACTAAAGTCAGGGGTGCCTACGTGGCTCAGTTAGTTAAGTATCCAACTCTTGGTTTCCATTCAGGTCATGATTTCACAGCTTGTGAGTTCAAGCCCCACATCAGGCTCTGTGCTAACAGCACAAAGCCTGCTTGGGATTCTCTCTCTCTCCTTCTCTCTACCCCTCTCCTGCTCATCCTCTCTCTCTCTCTGTCTCTCTCTCTCTCTCTCCCCCCTCTCTCTCCCTCCCTCTCTCAAAGTAAATAAACTTTAAAAAAAACATAACTAAAGTCAAATTAATATGTGCTAGAGGGTCAACTGAGACAACAGATGATAAACAGCTCAGGCTTTCGGAGTTCATATTTTATAGGGCACAGACTGACATATTAAGTAGTTTAAATTTTATTCTATAGGCTGTGGGGCTTTCTCAATTTCTGTTTTAGGTCTTGGGGCAGAGGAATGGTATAATAAATATTCTACAATCAGCATCATCAAAAACATATTTTGAAACTATGTCAATATGTCTAGAGATAGATGACTTTACTATCATTTTATTACAAAACAACTAATGATCAGAGAGGCTAATTGATTTTTTCAAAGCTATAAAGCAAGAAAAGAAGCATGGGAAATTAGTGTGAAAATGTTAACAGAAACCAGATTTCCTTCAACTGTAGGACTTCTATTGTCCCATTTATTGGGTAGGTATCTTCAAGAAGAATGGGAAGAGGAGGTAGGAGTTGTTTTTGACAGTTCACTAAGTCAGAAATCTCTAATATTGAAAGTCTGTTTTGAGACAATGGCAACCAGGAAAATATGCAAAGGCTGGAGAAAGGGGGGAAAGAGTTAAAATTGGCTACAAGGAACAGATGGTCTTCTCTACTGAATTCCCACCTTCCTTTCTCTCTTTCCCACACCCACTCACCCACTCATCCAAGTGCACACACGCACGTGCGCACACGCACACACACACACACACACGTGCGCACACGCACACACACACACACACACACACACACACACACACACACACTTCATGAGCTCCCTGCTGCCTCTCAATGCTGACAACTAATCCACTGATAGAAAAATCTGTCTCCTTCTCATAGTCACTGGTTAATTGGAAGGCCATCCCTTGGCATGAGTGTGAACAGATGCAGAAATTAATAATTATTTGAGTAAAAACAGATGAGATACTGATAGCAAGCAGGTGATAATGAGCAATGATAAAGGGAAGTCCTTAAAGGCTCACAGTGGACAAGTTCCAGAACCACAACATTCCCCCTGAAAGGTGAATCCTATGGGCATCAGAAGAGGGAAGTCAGACTAATCCAGGACATAAAGTGCCTGATTCTTAACAAGCATGCAATACATGAATGATGGTCCCTACCACATTTAACGGACAGCAGAGAGAAAACATGGCAGATTGGAGAAACACAGAAGGCAGAATCTCAGTCCTGGAGGCAAACAACCAAAGTGTCTTGTGTGATGACCATAGACCCAGTTTGCCTCAGACTATATCAGTTTTACTAATGAAAGTCCCACATCCTGGGAAACCACTCAGTCCCAGACAAACCAGAACAGTTAGTCATCCAAGCTTGGGAAGTCTTTTAATACTAAAAACTGGAGGTCAACAGGCCCCACTCCAACACTTATACACTGTAGAGCCCCAGAGCCCCAGAAATTATCCATCTACAAAAGCAGGGAAAGAGGAGACTCGACATCCTTCCTCTGGAGCCCATTGCAATGGCAGAGAGCTCTGGAAGAATAATGTCACTCAAGTATTCAGTGATGGGTTCTTTCCCTCCAGCAGTCCAGTAGTTCCCAGGGTCTTATAGTTTTTTTCTCCCTCCCCCTCCTCCCTTGGCTCTTCTTTTCACTTACCCAGGGAGAGGATATGACAGAGTGGAACACAAAGAAGGAAGATTACCTTCCTGGTTTGAGTTTTCAAAAGCTGATGCCCTGGAGGGGAAGGAGAGCAATACCCTGTACCCTGTCTCTTAGTAAGTCTTAGGGAGGCTGCAAGATACCAGAGAGAAAATGACTATGTAAGTTATCTAGACTAACAAGAGCAGAGAAAGCCTGTGAGAGACCCCATGTCCTCACCTGGAACACAAGTAGAGCCACCGAAGCTAAAGTAACAATGGCTAGAGGGACGATCATCATGAACAGATGACCAAGGGCCAGACAGGAAGATACCCTACAAGACACCTACACAGACAAAAGACACCACAGACCACAGCCATGCTCTACCCATTTACATGGTGCCCTAGCACTGGAACTGGGTATAACCCCAAGGGTAAGAACAATTCTCAAATGGACTAAAACTAAATTTCTGCTATTCTGTCACAATGGGGATCTGAAAGAGTTGAGCTATAGACGAAGACAGTCACATTCCTTACACATTGGAGTCTATAAGCTGAGATTCACCCCTACCAGCATCCCACAATGGAAAGAACACAGGATTTAGAGAATGGGACCTGGCTCTGAGTCCTAACTCCACCACCTCAAGGTTGTGCCATTTATTGGGGAAGTGCTTACATCTCACAGGACCTCTATGCTCCATTTTCTCCCATTCTGCCCTCCATGAAGGGAAAGGACAACTGACATCACCCAGTCTTCCACTCTTCCAAAGCTAAGCCCTTCCTCAACCTCCTGAAGACCAAGCAGTGCCACTCTTTGAAAACCATGCTTCACCATCCCAGCTTGCATGTGTCCATTCTTTTCAAGGCTGACAGGTTAACTGGGTGCTGGCATCCTGGCCTGCAACCTGACCAGGAGTCCCTTTCACAGCAGGAAAACTGATCCTTATTCTAGAGAACAGCCACCATGCACACAGCCAACCTCTGTGTGGGACCCAGCCCCTGTGCCCTTGAACTGTAAACATCTTTGCACTCCACCCCCCACACCTTGCCAAGTCCTGCCTGGTGACAAAATGAGGGCATCATTTTCCTCTAGGCTTTCCCTCTAGATAAGTACATACCTACTTATGATGGTGGCACCTCCATGTGAATTTCCTAAGTGAGTTTCAAGAGTACCAATCCTGCTGGGATCATCCCTGTGACGTAAAATTTGGCTGAAGCCTCATGTGATCAAATAGATTTGGAAAATTCTGGGATAAGGAAAGTAAAAAAAAAAAAAAGTTTCTTTACCACAGGACTTCCCAGAGTTGAAAATGCTGATGTGCACTATGACCCCTCAAAGGAGGGACTGTGGAATGCAGTGTTTCCCAAGCTTGTGTAACCCAAATCAACATGGAGCCCATGCTCTCTCAGACTGTCATGAACGTGCTGTGCAGGGCAGACAGAATGTGCTGTGTTCCCCTCCCAGTGGTCAAATCTACTGCTTCCCCTTGATGTGCGCCAATAGGTCTTCCTCAGAGAATGGGGTTGCATGGAAAGAACCCCCTATGTCTCTTCACATTGTTTTGTCCCTGTGCATGTCTGTCTCTGGGTCTTTTCTCTTCTTACAAGAATATCAGTCAAATTGGATGAAGGGCTCACCCTATGCCAGTATAGCCTCATCTCAACTAATTTACATCTGCAGTGATACTATTTACAAATCAGATCACATCCTGAGGGTCCAGGAAGGTCATGACTTTGAGAGGGAACACAGTTCCCCCCAGTACATCTCCTAAGGACTTTATTATAATCCACACTATAGGCCAATTATAATGACCCCAATCTCTGGAAATGGGACCGAGGCACCAATATTCTTTAAAGATGTCCAGGTAATTCTAATGTGCCGCCAAGTTTGAGACCACTGTTCTAAGGACTTTACATATATTGCCTCCTTAGTCCTCATAATAAACCTGGGAGGTACCATTATATCCCCCATTGCATAGATGAGATTCCAGAGACTTGAAGGGGCTAGAATAACCTCAGCTAAGTTTCCACAGCTAGCAAGAGATCGAGCTGGGATTGGACAGAAGCACTCGGTCCCAAGCCTACACATATGAGCCTTGCAGACTCATAGCTGAGCCTTACAAGATGAGCTGAGCTGGGTTAGAAGGCACCCCTGCCACCCCAGTGATTGAAGGGTTACACCTGCTTGCATGGGGCTTTCTCTGGGAAATGTCCTCCTTCCTGGCTTTGATCCTAGCCCGTCTCTTCTGTCTCCACACTAACCTGACTCCTCCATCTGGCTCCACTCAGGGAGTGGGAACACAACAGTTTCTCTGAATCTCCACTTCCAGCCTGCCGTGTGACTGCAGCTTTTAATAGTAACTACTAGGCCCAAACAAAAAAGAGATTCTTGTTTCCACAATAGAAAAATAGCTCAAATCCCAGATACCACCGTGGCCCTGACCAATGGATGTGAAAGATCCCTGAGAGAGAACAGGGCTATCTCAAAGCCCTCCCACTAAGGGGGCTGGTTCAGGTTTGGGGGCACTTCTCCAACCAGCTCCCATAGCACAGCACTAGAACCCTGTCAGACCTGGTCCCCGCCCTGCAGACCCTGTGGTCACGGAACCAGCTGGGCATGTCAAATTTGCTATTTCCTGAGGCCAGAGTGGCCTCTTCTACAGGATGCCATCAAAATGCAATTTTCTTTTTATCTTCCACCGTCCCTTTAAAAGATATTCACAGAGGGGCGCCTATGTGGCTCAGTTGGTTAAGCATCTGACTTTGGCTTAGGTCATGATCTCACGGTCCGTGGGTTCAAGCTCCACATCTGGAGCCTGCTCTGGATTCTGTGTCTCCCACTCTCTCTGCCCCTCCCTTGCTCATGTCTCTTTCTCTCTCTTTCTGTCTCTCTCTCTCTCTCTAAAAAAGTAAATAAACACTAAAAAAATTTTTTCTCAATATATTCATAGAGAAACTGGATCACTCATACATTGCTGATGGGAATGTAAAATGCTCAGTCACTCTGCAAAAAGTTTGGCAGTTTCTTAAAAAACTAAACATGTAATGACCATATGACCAGGCAATTACACTCCTGGGCCCTTATCCCAGAGAAATGCAGACAGGTTCACATGAAAACGTGGACACAAATATTTATAGCTACATTATTTGTAATAGCCCTAAAACTGGCAACAGCCCAGATGTCCTTCAACAGGTGAATGGTTTAAAAAAAAAAACTGGTATATCCATACCATGGAGTATGTACTCAGCAGTATAAGGAAAGAGCTTTTTATCTGTGGATCGGTGTTTAGAAAAGGGCACCAGGAAGAATCTTTGTGGTGTTGCAAATGGTCTGTGTCCATGTCACAATCCTGCCTGTGATACTGTACTGTAGTTTTGCAAGATGTTATACCCTTGGGAGGAAGTGGGTAAAAGGTACAAAGAATCTCTCTGGATAATTTTTTTTTTCCGGGATGATTTCTTACAGCTACATGTGAATCTACAATTATCTCAAAACGTATAATTTTTTTTTTAAGTTTTAAAACTTACAAAAGTTCAGTGAGGAAAGTTTCCCTTAACCGTGGATGAAAACCTCAGCAGCCCCAGGGTTGTCCTACTTACCTTCAGTCCTAAAGTCATTATGTCGAGATGAGTCTCCATTTCATAATCAGAATGCCCACCCCTATGTAAAAATCAAATCTCCCTAACTAATTTAGAGGTAAGTAGTCTCTCTTCCTTGGGTAGGGCCAGTTGAAAGAGGTGTAATCAGCTTCCCCTCTGTCACTCACCTCCTACTTGCAGTTGGGAGGGAGGAAAGGGGAAGGGATACCAGAAGGTTCATACCTGAAAGAATGGTTTTGAGATGGTTCCTCTTTTTTTTTTAAATTTTAGAGAGGGGTAGGCAGAGGGAGGGAGGGAGGGAGGGAGAAAGCGAGAGTAAGAGAGAGACTCTTAATCAGGCTCCATGCTCAGTGCAGAGCCCAACGCAGGGCTCAATCCCACGACCCTGGGATCATGACCTGAGCCAAAATCATGAGTCAGACACTCAACTTACTGAGCCATACGGGTGCCCAGAAATGGCTCCTCTTTGCTCTCCAGGGCACTTTCACTGGCTCTTTGTAGACTTCCCTGCTGGCTAGAGCACAGCTCCCATGACCTGGGAAGGCAGTCATTCCTTCAGTGGCCCCTGGCTTGCCATTGTGCCCTCCAGGAACGGTAGCCTTCTGTCCTGTCCAACTCTGGAGTGCACACCCATCTCAACCAGAAGCAAGTCTCTCCCACCAAAGCAGTGGGCCCATTTCTTAGCCTCCAGGTGTCCCCGGAAAGTCACATACACAGGCCCCCACGGCCCTCACTATAATCCTGAGGGACATCCCCTCACAGGCTCCAGATGAGAGTGGACATCCCTGGCAGGGAGTCAGCACGACTTTCTCAGAAGAAAACTCTTCACAAAATGCCCACACCATGCCCACATTCAACTTTCTGGCCCTTTGATGGGTTTTAGAATCCGCAGTCCAGTTTTCAGTCACTTCCTTTCAGAGTTACCACTACATTGTGGGGACTTGATCCCAACCTCCAAGATGACATCCTGTCACCTCAACCAGACTGGAAGTCCCTGTCAGGTGGGACACAGAGAGAGGAGAGGTTAGAAGAGAAGGAAATCCCTAAGCATCAAAAGAGAAAATCAGTAGATATTGTCTAAAACTAATAAATCAAAAAACAGTAACAGGTGAAGATAAATACCAAAAACCAAACAAAAGCCTGAGAAAGTGACTGTGACGTGGGACTGGAGGTTGGAAGGGTAGGGTAGGGTCTGAGGGTTTTCTCATCATAAGCCTCTTAGCTCTTATGACTATTTCCTTCTTTGTGTGTGTCTGTGACTATGAGGTAAATAAAGCTTCACTTACTTTTAAAATTGGTAACAGGGGTGCCTGGGAGGCTCAGTTGGTTAAGCATCTGACTCTTGGTTTTTGGCTCAGGTCATAATCTCATGGTTCGTGAGTTCAAGCCCCACATCAGGCTCTGCGCTGACATTGTGGAACCTGTTTGGGATTCTCTCTCTCCCTCCCTCTCTCTCTGCTCCCCCCACACACCCTGCCTTGCCCTCTCTCTCTTTCAAAAAAATAAATATATAAACATAATTTTAAATTTTTAATAGGGGACAAAACTACGTAACACACAGGAAGATGAAATGAGATATAGGAAGCATAGCACATTCCCTGTCACAAATACACACCTTCATGAAAACCTCAGCCTCATGGCTCACAACTTTGCAATCATTTGGTTACTGTCCTCCCTTTCACAGACCGTCCATGAGGAAGTATCTGAGGAAAGGGCCAGTATCTCATAAACCCTCACTTTCTTTTCTATTTCCCCTCTAATCCATATGTATTAGTTTCTCTTGGCTACTGGAACAAGTTACCACAAATTAGGCGGCTTAAAACAACAGAAATTTATTCCCTCATGGTTCTAGAAGCTCAAAGTCCAAAGTCAAGATGTCAGCAGTGCCACGCTTCCTCCAGAGTCTCCCTCAGAAAAAGCCTCCTTGCTTCTCCCAGGCTCTGGTGGCTCCATGCATCCCTTGGCTTGTGCTAATCCCTCCAATCTCTCTGTGCCACCCTGTCTCCTCTGCCTCTCTCTTAGGGGAGTATTTGTGACTGCATTTAGGGTCCACGCAGATGATCTAGGGTAATCTCTCCATCTCATGATCCTTAACTTAATCCCATCTATAAAGTCCTATTTTTCCAGTAAAGGAAACATTCACAGGTTGCAGGGATTAAGACCTACATATCCCTTTTGGGGAGCTACCATTCAGCCCATTACACTATGTCTACAGCATTTCATGCCTATGTCACTGCTCCCCTGGGCTCCAATTTTTACCCCCTACAGTGGCTGGAAGAACCCATGTCAATAATTTTGTCATCACATTCCACCACTGGTCAAAAGCTAGATCAGACTCCCTCTTGCCACAGAATCAGAGTTGGCTACACGCGGAACAGACCTTGCCTTCAAGTCTGAACCCAACCTGGCCTCTTTTAAGAAGTCTTTCTCCAGTGAAAAATGTCTAACTCTGATTACCTCTTTGTCCCGTGTTCCCTCAGAACTCCACTATCAATCTGGGGCTGTATTAATCTCACTCGCTATTTTAATTTTTGTGTTCTGTCTGTAAATTTAATCCTGGATTTTTCACCTTTAATATCCTTTCCCATACTACTCAGCCCATCACTGCCCACCTGTCTTCTCCCTCTCCCTCTCTCTCCCTCCCTCCTTCTCTCTCTCTCTCTCTCTCTCTCTCACACACACACACACACACACACATGCACACACACGCACACATGCACACACGCACACACACAGGTATGCACATGCTGACATGTACAAGTTATGGATGGTTCTTTTTTTTTTTCAATATATGAATCTTATTGTCAAATTGGTTTCCATACAATATGGATGGTTCTTAAATGCCATTTACAAAGGGTCCCCATTCTGTGAACTACAGTCAGATGAGAACATCTGACAAAACCTCACACAGTACTGTTGAAATGAAGGTGAAATTTTCTTTAAAATCATGCAGTTTTTTCCTTCTGGATTTCTGGATATGTTGCCATCACCCTACAATTACCAAAGGCACCCAGAGACTCTCATCTACCTAAAAAAGCAGAATTTTTACAGAAAGAATACAAAAGGAATGGCAAAAAGTAACTGTCAGTTTATGGCATTTGGAAGCCAAGTTAAACAGCAAAATATTAGCTTTAGGGCCAGGCTGTTGTCTTTAAAAGCAGATTTTCCCAATTCTGTCCCTATCCCCTTAACCACTTTGCACCCCTCCCCCCACTTTAAATCATCAAGGACCAAGCCTGGATGACACTAACACATAGAAATCCAACTGTCACTTAGAGTGTATGCATCTCCCCCGGGGGGAGAAGGCCATCAGAAGGAGGAGACCTCCCACAGGAGCGGAAGGGAGAAATCCATCCCTTTTCCAGCCCGGAGGCTGTTGGAACAGGACGTGGGGAGAGCGAAGCTGTTAGACCTGCATCCCCCACTCCCCTCTTTGAGCTTTGGCATTGAATAAGTGAACCTAACAGAGAAGGAGACCTGGTCCCTGACCTCATATAGATCTCTGGGGAGAGAACAACTCCCACGCTGCCTGCACCAACCTAGGGTCATGCGGCAAACACATGGCTGCGAAACCAGGAGGGAACAAGGAGAGCCCTCAGATTTCACTTTTCCAAGCCACCTCCCTTCCAGCCTGGCACCGACATATATGATTGCCAGGAGCCCACCAGGGGGTCAGAGGTCAGCCAGAGTACAAGCCCCTGACCAGGCCCAGGCTACACAAGCCACACCAGACACAGGATGCCCAAAGCAGGCAGGAACCAGTACAAAGACACAGCGACCTGACACCACAACCCCCATATGCGAGGCCTCCAGCTCCTCCCCTCCCTGGTGAGGCCATGAGAGCTACCGGCCCTTCCCCCACACACCGGATGCCTCCTGAACACCAGATGCCATTTTAGGGAGACAAGCAGTAGGAGAATGGAGGCAATCTGAGATTCAAAGCATTTTTTCCTCGAAAGACTGAGCATTCCTTGAAGGCTCTGTTTAAATGCTCAAATCAGACATTCACTCAAACCAAATTAGACATTTAGTTATTTTTTTCCACTGTTGGGTGGGGAAAGGGGGAATCATGAATTAAACTAAAACAGCTATAAACAAAATATAGAAATTACATTTCCTCGTTATATCCAAGCCGCAGTGAGTTAAATTTTTCAAAGCCATTACACCAGCATGCCCTTTCCTGGGAGGCTGACAGCTCTAGATTAATTTCTGAATTTGCAAAATACCCAGATAACAATGAGGACAGAAATTCTTCCCCTAACTACAGAGAAGTGAGTTACCTAGCAATGGGTCACTGATTTATCATACCAGCTGTATGTAAATTAAATTTCAAAACTCAAATTGATTTCATTTCCAGTCACTAAATATCCAGGTGGCTTGCTGCATTAATTAGAGTTGACGTGGAGGTTAATAATTTCGCCCTCTGGCCTCCACCTCTTCAAAATCGGATGCCTTGCTATTCCTGCTAATAACATGTAGGGTGGGGGCGGGGGGAAGGCAGGAATGGATCGGGAAGCAGAGGCCTGATGAATCATCCAGGAGATGAATTGTTCACAACATCCTCCCCTTGTGCCTGAGCAGGGTATGTTATCACACTGGCCGCCAGCAGCAGGTGCACGGGAGTGATACAGCTGGGCAAGGTGGAAATCAATAAACCTCCATCACCTGCACAGGGCCCTCTCCTCAGCACCCAGTGACCTCCCAGTGCAGGCTTTACCTTGGAAGAGAGCCAACAGCGGCCCATCCCCCAGAAGCCCAGGCAGAACAAAGCTCCAGCCATGGAGGAACAGCTATCCCAGGATGGGGTAGGAACATTGCCATGGGGCAGGAGACAAAAGTAAGATTGGGAACCAATGAAGTGAGGCTCTGCTGACTTTCGATGCTTGGTAGACAGATGCTGTCACCCAGATGCTCTTCTAAACAGAACATATGGGGTTAATAGCATTTCTGTTTCATTTCCTCTGCAGGCAGACTGTGTTTGGCAAGGGATTTGAAGGTGAGGTTGTAGAAACCATTTGTGGAAATTAGTTGAGAAATATCTCCTTCCTTCATCAGCTGCTGGGTGCTGCTGAATCCTCTTCCAAATGGTCCTTTTTGGACTAAGTAGCAAACATTTGACTGGGATCTCCTAATTCCGAAGACCATAACTACCTTGCAGATGTCTGCTTGGATCTGGATTCAAAGGCTGCCAACAATGGGTATAACAATATGGCAGCTCCATGAGATGCATGTCTATTGCACAGACCCCACTCAGCCCAGGTTCTACATGTTCACTGTAATGGTCTTAAAAAAAAATAAACCCCAGGATCTATTTTTCCCTTGAAAGAATACTTACTGTAAGTGGTGATGAGCATCCCAAGTTATCCCAAGCACCCACTGTACTGAGGAGGCAGCTGTGATGTGGCAGAAATTTCATTCTAGTGTGTGAACAACTGCGTTAGTTTCTGCTCAGCCACTTTCTGACTACACTACCCTGGATAAGTCACTTCTCTGAGCCTTAAAATAAGAATCAGGTTAGTACCCAACAGGCTCACTTCAACTCAATGAGCCATGTCAAGAACTACAGGAGAAGCGGGGGTTCAAAGTGTGGAGGGAATCTGTCACCAAGCTTTGGAATCCCACTGGCCTGGCTCTCCTGCTCTGCAGCTGGATACCCTCAGCCAAGTTTCTCCACCTTAAAATCAACAACCTAGGTAAGCCAGAGTCAGACTAATTTGGATAAATTCCAACTGTGCCATTTACTAGCTATCGACTTTGCGTAGGTCATTGGCCTTTCCTTATTGTTAAAACAAGGGAACCCCTTTTTTTTATTACTTTAGAGGATGGGGGAGATGGGGAGAGAGGGAGAGAGAGAGAGAGAGAGAGAGAGAGAAAATCCTAGCAGTCTCCACATTCAAGCACAGAGCCCAGTGCAGGGCTAGATCCAAAGACCTTGGGATCATGACCTGAGCCAAAGTCAAGAGTCAGACACTCAACCGACTAAGCCACCCAGGCACCCCCAAAACAAGGGAATCCTAAGTGTACTTTTGTAAGCTTGAGGTGAATAGTAAGTGATAACATGTATGTATATTCCTTGGCATGCTTCCTGGAATGAAGACCCAATTCAGTTAATTCTGTTGGTGGTGGTGCTGGTTTTGATTTAAAAAAACCATTTTATGGTGAGAATAGTTAACTTGCATCACAAATAATACTTACAGATGCCAAGTAATTATTTGTTTTCTTTTATCAGCAGGAAACTTCAAGGAGCAAAGAATACAATTCTTAAAGAGCAAATTAAAATGTGGTAAATACAAGCATAGGCCTAATAAAGTGCTATGGGACACATAGAAAGGGTGATTCTATCTGGAAGAGACTAAGAAGCTTCAAGGGGGTGACATTGAACTAAGAAGTCTGACCAGATCACAGAGAGTGTAGGGGAGGAAAAACTTTCCTTCACCATCTTGTTTTCAGTAGCTGGGCATATGAATTAAACTAACAAAAGACTGATTAATAAGAAAAGGGTATATTTCTTATGCACATGGGGGGAGCCTCACAGAAAAGAAATGAGGCCCCAAGAAGTGGTTAGGCCTGTGAGCTTATATACCACTTTAACAAAGGACAATAAATTGTGGAGAAATGACAAGACAAGAAAAAGGGGGATTGAGTTTGTAAGAGCAGTAGATTATGGGAAGGTAAATATATGAGAAAATCTAATGGAAGATAAGAGTCGTTTAACAAGGTTTGTAAGACTCAAGTCTGCATAACAAACCTTACTAAATCTTCCTACAATTTTAAATTAAACCTTAAAAATTAAATTTAAATGAAATATTACTAAATCTGATCTCCAGTGATATGTGTCTAGTCCTCTCTGGTGACTAAAAGTCATTCTCCTCCTGATATGCGAGAGAGGACGAGGGGGACATATTCACAAAGGGAAATTTCTGCTCTGCTTTTAGGCAAGATGAGGGGACCTGAACTACAGCACAGGTGCTGAGGACCTCAGGCCAACATATGAAGCATCCCTGTTAGGAGCTGGTGAGCAAAGGTCGTGGGGCCCTGGAGATGTTCATACCTTTCTAAGGAACTAAAAGAGTGAATGAGGGGCACCTGGGTGGCTCAGTCTTTTAAGCATCCAGTTTCGGCTCAGGTCATGGTCTCACGGCTCATGAGTTCAAGCCCTGCGTCGGGCTCTCACAAGCTCAGAGCCTGGAGCCTGCTTCAGATTCTGTGTCTCCCTCTCTCACTCTGCCCCTCCCCCACTCATGCTTGCTCACTCTCTATCTCTCCAGAAAAAGGACCATTAAAAAAAATATTTTTAGGGGCACCTGGGTGGCTCAGTCGGTTGAGCGGCCGACTTCAGCTCAGGTCATGATCTCGCGGTCCGTGAGTTCAAGCCCCGCGTCGGGCTCTGTGCTGACAGCTCAGAGCCTGGAGCCTGTTTCAGATTCTGTGTCTCCCTCTCTCTGACCCTCCCCCGTTCATGCCCTGTCTCTCTCTGTCTCAAAAATAAATAAACGTTAAAATATATATATATATATATATATATATATTTTTTTTTTTTTTTTTTTTTTTTAAAGAGTGAATGAGTACAGTTAGATACCAAACAGAGGTTTGTCATCAGTGGACAGATTTGCAAGGGCAGTGAAGAAATCTTGTTAGAACTACTGCTTTCTGAGAAATTATATGTGGGCAGGTGGCAGATATCTTCTTTTGAGAGGTGGAAGTGTAAGTGATAAAGCCCCACTTCCTTTACTTGACCTATGAAGAATCCATTAGAAATCCCACCAGCAGACCTGTCAGACTACACAATGGAAGAAAAACAATGTGCCCCTCACTTTATGAATCAGAAAAAAAAAAAAAAAATGAATGAAGAACATGGCCCTAAGGCAGGAAAAGCCCATTTTACCCAATAATAGTTATATTATTCTGGCCCCGGGCACAGGCAGGCATTAAAAAAGGGGGAAAAATTAGGAAAAAAATAGAAATTAGGGAAAAGTATAAAGAAAAATAAAGATACTCTTCCTAAGGTAAGGCAGTCTGAGGCTAAAGCCAAAGAGGGCAGGACTTTGAGACAAAGCAGACTTTTCCTATTTCCTCTTCCATTCTTCTTGGATTCTCCTTACCACTTTTTCCAGCCACCCAGCTATGTGCCTGTATTTCATTAGAATATGAATGAGAAGCCCTTTGGGAGAATTTTATGCTGTCATGGCAACAGTCTCTATGGCAACTGTTAATTAATTGGATGCTGATGAAGTGGAGGAAGAAAAAAAGCCAACCAGAACGGATACAACTCCAGAGGAAGTCATGGTGTGTAGTAATTATATGAATTTCATTCAGCAAAGGCATGCAGCAGGTCAGAAATGCAAATATCTCTCCGAGCAGCCACCACCTACTCAGACAGGCCTGCTTTCAGATCAGACACATGTGAATGAGTGGCTGGGACCTTGACAATTAAAAAAAAAAACAAAAAAAACACATATGGCTTCCCCAACATGGACCGATTCTCCAGGGAGATAAACTCATTCTAAGATGGGGAGTTGGTTGATTCTACTAAGAATGGCCACAATGAGCAGCTGTAATCCATAATTGTTGCCTTCATGCCCTCTTTATAGCAAAGAGAACCAACCAGGGAGGCAAATAACATGTGACCCTGCAGAGCTGTTCAGCTATGAAGTGTCTTCTGGTTGAGGGGAGAGGAAGTCTGGTTTGCCACCACCATCTCATGGTGGCACAGGAGCTCCTACACACACAGATGGTTCACAGTTCAAAAAGAACATTAGTCTGGGGGCGGCAGAGGAGGACCAAAATAGCAAGGGTCCTGAAAGAAACTCTCACAACTCAGCTTTCTATTAAGAAAGCCACACGGAGAAGGCACAGGAGGCAATTGCTTAGGTATTTTTTTAAGTACCGTCCCCCTACCCTCACCCCGTCTCAATTATCCAAATTATATTCAGACCCCAAGGAACTGGGGATTTGATACCTTGGCTGTTTTCTTTGAAATTTCCATTTCACTTGCCTATTGAGGTTAAACCAGCGCAAGTAGTGAGCAAATGTTGAGCATAGTTAAGAAGCCCTCCACCACACCCCTCCCTCCTGGCTCAAGCCAGGCAGCCTTAGCAAACAGCACCCTCAGGCAGTGATGGTTACACCTGCTGGCAAGCTCCCACCCCCCCCACCCCCCCCACCCCCAGTTCCGGATTCCGATGAGCCTTCTACAACCTTTCCCTTATGACCAGTTTTTGCAAGTGTTTTGAGTAAAAGGGTTTAGAGTGTTTAAAAATAGGACTCTGAAAGCAACTCCTAAAGCTGCGAAATCAACTGTAAATGGGTGCAGGGGACATGGAATCCCACCTGCTAGAGCAATGTCATTTCCTTGCCTTGATAATAATCTGAAAACCCCATGCCCTCTCACAGTCATGTCAGTGCTCAGAAAGTGTGAGCTAGTATTGTTTTCATTCACACCATTGTTATTATTATCCAAAAGCACCTTATTGTGTAGAGCACTGGGCCAGATGCCACACAGGTATGTCCCTTACTTCTGCCTTCAAAAATTTTACAAAGATGAAAATGACCTGATTAGCAGATACTTCCTATTCATAAAGATGCTTCCAAGAGGAAAAAAAAAAACATACTCCTATCTGTCCAAGACCGAGAGAGGCTTAACACAGAAATTCTAACCCACAAAAGTACATTCAAATCCTCTTCTTATCTGCACCTCCATCATAGCACGTACAAAAGCTAATATGTTCAGTCTGAGCCTAGAACAAAGCACACATATGGTCATCTGAAGGAGGAGGAGCACCTTTTCATCTACCCAGGCAGCCATTCCAAGAGAGTCAATTTCCCTTTTTTTCCAGATAGCCAATTACGGGTTTTGCTGATAGAACTGAAGACAGAGTGGAGGAAGGGAAAAAGGAGAAAGGCACGCATGAATCAATGATCTGCTTCCAACAATAATCCATGCCATCTGGTCTGACTTTCCTGCCTTCCTGACAGATACCCAAAGCACCTAGAAGGAACACAAAAACCAGATTCCTATGTGATAATATATATAATATATGCAATTTGTTGCTTAAATGATTAACTGAAAAAGTCCATTCAGCCTGTGATTAAGGAAACCATAAATGCCCCTTGACCTCTGCAATATTTTAAATGGCTGTGAAGATTACCTCATTCTTGTTTCAGAAATCATTAAGGGTTCACCATACAATTTGCAGAATGTCAGGGTTTCTAAGTGGCAATAAAAAATCTCCAGTAGATTCAGGGAAGGGATGGAATTGGAATTTGAGTGAACGCGGTTGCCAGCATCCCTGCTCTATGAGCTTGTGAACCGTTTCACAAAATATTCACAACTGAATGGCAATGTACTCTGGAGTTCTCCGAGTAAGAGATTCCATTTCCCTGAAAATCGAAGCCATTTATATAGGATGTGCTCAAAAGAAGGCACCTTACAGAACTTTTCTTTTTATTAATATCACAATGATTAATTCAAATTGAACCACTATTGTATGTGGGAAAGTGGCAAGGTGGCTCTATTAATTTATAATGATTGCAGTATGGTTTAAGTGTTCGTATCGGTTGATAGCAGACTTAGGTCAGTAAATTTATGGTAGGTCAGGCGAAAACGGATTTCTTTCACTTCCTCATAGTCAAGTGCAAATATCCACAGAGATACCAAGAAGAGAAAAAAAAATATGAGCTTATGGGTTTTGTTTTTTTGTTGTGGTTTCTTTCTTCACTTTAAAGCCACTTTAAAATATATTGCAGTGTATGCTATAAAAAAAAGTATCAAGGTACCATCTCACATAAAAATAACCCATAAAGCAATGTATTCTGTCTGAATTTACGCATACAACCTTTTTTTTTTAGCACTTTTACCCTGGATGAGTCAGAAGATCCAGGTTCAAATCTTAGCCCTCCCACTCCCTCCAAACTCATACAAGATATTTAACCTAGGTAAGCCTCAGGTTCTGTACCACTAAAAGGGGGTCCAATACTTAGACAATTTATGTGATGTTTAGAAATTCAGATGAGGGGTGCCTGGGTGGCTCAGTTGGTTAAGGATCTGACTTCAGCTCAGGTCATGATCTCACACAGTTTGTGAGTCCGAGCCCTACATCAGGCTCCACGCTGACAGCATGGAGCCTGCTTGGGATTCTCTCTCCCTCTGTCTGTCTGTCCCTCCCCTACTTATGCTCACTCTCTCTCTCTCAAAATAAATAAGTAAACTTAAAAAAAAAGAAATTCAAATGAGATTATATATGTGTATATAATCCTGTATACATATACAGACATATATATGCCCACTCACATGTGTGTATATACATATACACATATGTACACATACATGCACACACACGACATTCATATGTGAAGGTGCACTACACAGACACCCCAAGTGCTGCAATGGACAGAGGCAAATAAAGCCCAGTGTCTGCCTTCAAGGAGCCTACAGCTTAGTGTGACCCTTCTTTGTTTGACTGTTTTTCTTGCCTGCTGCTCTGTGAACTGCACTGAGAAACCTATGCTTAGAAGCCAAATGCCTTCCTCTTATGCAAGGTGCTGGCATGATTATGGGATCACTTTGGAGAACCCTCTAAAGTGCAGCCTGTTCTTTTTTCTGAAACTCTTCATGCACATGATTAGCATTAGATTCTGCTGTATTCCTTCTCCTTACACCTTTTCAAGACTTTCCTCTTTTACTCATGTATAAAAATACCCCCTCCTCTGGAACCCATGCTTCCCCGTTCTATTACCATTGAGCCTCTCTTGCACCCTCCTCCCTGGCCACCTGTTCACTAGCCTTAATTCCACTGGAAACATTAGTATCCTTCTCCTGGTCTTCCTCTCCTGTCCTGCAGCTGCCATCATCCTTCTGGCCTTGGTGTCCAAGAGAAGAGCCCTTGATTATGGTCACCCATTATCAAGGCCATACCAGACCTCATCATTGTGGGAAAACAAAGGCCAAGATGCCCATGTCTGAGCAAGATCTCTTCTGAGACTGAATTCACAAATTAATTCTCATCTCTCCTATGTTTTTAACCCCTATTTCTTGATCACATCTCTCTTACAAAAGCCTTCCCTTAACCTAGAGTTGCCTTCTTGCTATCCCATCTCTCCCACCTGACCGGCCAAGTCCTTCAAAAGAATAGCCTGCACTTTCCGTATGCATTGCCTTTCTTCCTAGTTACCCCTCATTCAGCCCTTACAATGACTTATCTGCTGGGTGCGTGTGTTCAGTCTACCTAGGATTGAAATTTCTGGATCAGAGTTAAAAGTTTTGTCAGTTGATAGTACTAAGCAGTTTTCCAAAACGGTTTCCAAATTACACTCCCAGAAACAGCATGTAAGCGTGCTAACTGCTCTACATCTTCACCAATTTTAAATATTTTTGTCTGTTTCATTTTTAGCCATTTTGGTGTATATGCATTAGTATTTCATTGTGGCTTCAACTGGCTTTTCCCTGATGACTAATGACATTGAGCAAATTTTCCCACATTTATTGAACCTTTTCAATATCTTCTTCTGTGAATTCCCTATTCAAGCACTTTGTGGATTTTTCTATTGCATTTCTTTTTTTTCTTACTGGTTTATAAGAGTTCTTTATAAATTCTGAATATGAGTCCTTAGGGGAATATATGTGTGGCAAATATCTTTTTCACCTACATTTTCACTCTCTTCATGGTGTCTTTTGGTGAACAGAATTTTTTTAATATAGTGTTTTTTTTTATCCCTTTGTCTATTCTTTTTCCTTTTTGTGTCCTGTTTTTAAAAAACTCCTTGGGGTGCCTGGGTGGCTCAGTCAGTTAAGCATCAGACTCTTGATTTTAGCTCAGATCATGATCTCACAGTTTGTGGGTTTGAGTCCCACTTTGGACTCTGTGCTGACACCATGGAACCTGCTTGGGATTCTCTCTCTCTCTCTCTCTGCCACTCCCCCTCTTGCACTCTCTCTTTCTCAAAATAAATAAACTTAAAATAACTTTGCCTACTCTAAGATCACAAAATATTTACCTCTACCCTAAAAACTGCATTATCTTTCACAATAAAATCTGCAATCCATCTGAAATTGATCTGTGTTTACAGTGTAAAGTAGGATATTATTCCATTTTCAATCCCTAGCACCTGATACAGAATCCAGTTGATCCTTAATAAATACTGTCAGAATTACTTAATGAAATAGCAGTTGGGATACATTAAAGGGAAAAGCAAAATTTGGGCCAGGGCTATGTGTCATCACAAACCTCCCCTGAGTATATCAAGTGTGCTGGGCGTCCTCACCTCTAATTGCCGCCCGCCTGCTACGTGGCCAGCTTCCAACACTTCTTCACCCACTCCTTCATCTTCACCAGAAACCAAAACCTCAGAATTTTTGTTTTGACCATTATAATTAAAGAAGTGTCATCTCGGGAAAGGCTTAGGCATTTTGCATTCCAATGTACATGTCTGGAGACTAAAAAGCTTCCAGAAATCCAAAAGCATCTTCAGACACACACACACACACACACACACACACACACACACACACACGCGCACACACACACACACACACAAAACAGATGCATGGAAAGTAAAGTGCTACTTTAAATCTTTTTAAAATAAGGCATTTTTTATCAAAACAAAGATGATAAGTTGCCATAAATAGAAAGCTAACTGCTTTTCACTTTCTAGAGGTCCCTTTTAAGAAATGACAAAAAATACATAATTATATTTCAGGCTCCTGGACTAGAAAAGAAATTTACCAGCCACTGTGGGTTGAGCCTGCTTTGATATTAACATGCCCACATTTTACTCCCTGTGAGTCCCAAGAATTTCCATAGATTCATATTTCTCTCCAAGACTGAAAGATATTGAAATTCAAAATAAAAGTTGACAAGAAAAGAAAAGGGGTGTGATAAAATCTTACACTTGATCTAAAAGGGAGTGGAAAGCCACATTCAATCCTAATGAAAAAGATGCTATAGCCAGATCAATGGCAGAGAAAATTATTTTGTCCATGGTGAGAGACGTTGCTTAGGAAACAATTCATTCCCGATCTAAGGCAGTGGCCGAAGAAATACAAGAAGGGGTAATTGGGATGCAAAGATTAAGAAGAATCTGAATTTAACACTGATTCCACATACAAAATAAAGGACGCAGAAAGGCAAACATAACTGAAGGCTCCCTGGCTGTAGCGTGTGAGGAAGTGGCAGCTCTGAGCACTGCTGAGAAGCACCCTGGGCCCAGGTGAGAATGAGAAGGAACAGGAGTGGCTCGGTTTTCTACATTTGCTTTCTGAGCTGACAACAGCTCAAGCCCACTGGGGCTCTTCAAGGCAGATGCACATGGAACCAAGTCAAATCAGTCAGCTTCAAGATGGAGAGCTTTCTCTGAGAACCACGGGAACCAACACTCAGCTCAGGGGTCTGCCACACCTGAAAAGAATAAAGGGCACAGGATGGTACACGGTATTAGCTGCTCTCCTACTGGTAACCCAACTGTTTGACAAGTGACAAAGGGATTTAGATGGCAAGGAAAACTGACTCATAGCCTGACAGATATTTATTGAGGACTTCTGACAGTCAGGCCTATCCATGGGCTAAGCACTGTGATTCATCAAATTGCCTCAAAACCTTTTAATGGTCAGAAGATGTGGGTTCAAGTTCTAACCCTATCCCTTATTAGCTGGGAGGACCTTTGTCAAGTTGTTTATTTCTTTTAGCCTCATTTTTCTCATCTGTAAAAATGAGCATATCTGGATTTAATGTCTGAGCCCTCTCCAGCTCTGAAATTCAGTGGTGCATTGTCTAAGGGTATTTCCCTCCCAATGGGGCTCAAGTTAATCAGCTCACACCATCCATCGTTTCTCTGTCTGAGGGTTTATTTCCCTAATCAGATTTGGGTAAATTTTCATCCTGTCTCTGTCTCTTACTTCCAATCCAATAAAACTGGTATGGATTTGTTTTGTATTTCATCTCATGTCATTATTCATTCTAACAGTCACTGCCTAACCATTTCCTTGCCTATAGCATAATTAGCTATTAAAGAGCTACAATGGCATGGTTTTCAAATTTGCATCCTCTTTTTGGGAGGTAGATTGATCCTAAACTGATTAAAATATCTCAGAATTTCAAATGCAATTTTTAAAATGCAACAGATTTCCAAGACTCCCTCATGACTATGCCATGCCAAGGGGGTTGCCAACTCTTGCCGACTGCCAAGGAAGATGAATAAATAATCCCCGACAGTGGTTTTGAAATGAGAACTAAAATGTCCCATTACTAGCATGACAATGTCACCCTGATCCATTGACTTCCAGGTCATCCCTGAGGCACCAGGGCTGATGTCTCAGATTTCCCCAGGACAGAGCCGCACGTGGACCAGTCTTCTCACTCAGCAGGATAAGAATCACTCATCATTTTCCTTTGCTTCACATGTGTCCATCTTCTTGATAAAGATATTCCTTCTTTCTTCCAAAACCCTGCTAAAGTTCACCATTCTGTGAAACCGTGGAAGATTCTTTCCAGCTATCGACCCAAATTCTATTTCTTAACCCCTTACCTGGAATCCTGGGCCCCATGCTTTGAGCCTTTACATCCATGGACATTTGATCTAACCTTGCAGATGTCTCCCACTTGGATCAGGACCACTATCCCAAGATCTGGTTATGAGATAATCCAAACCAAACATGGTCAGTATCACCACCCACCATGCCTGCTGATGCCCACATATCTTTCTCACCTATATCTACTCTTGGATATGCCTTTAAATGCCAGTGAAATCAATCAAGGGATTTCTGCAACACAATACCAGCTTGGACCCATTATTGTGCTGTGATGCCTTTGGCTTCCTCAGAACTGGGACTGCCTGGGGGGGGGGGGCGCCTGAGTGGCTCATTCAGTTAAGCATCTGGCTTTGGCTCAGGTCACCATCTCATGGTTTGAGAGTTCGAGCCTCACCTCAGGTTCTGTGCTGACAGCTCAGAGCCTGGAGCCTGCTTCAGATTCTGTGTCTCCCTCTCTCTCTGCCCCTCCCCTACTCAGACTCCGTCTCTCTCTCAAAAATAAACATTAAAAGATTTTTATTTTAAAAAAAGAAAACTGGGACTGTCTGTGGAGCCTAACATCATCACAGGACCAAATGAAGATGGTCCCCAGCTGATGTTCCAGGTGCCCAGACCCACTGACTTGAGTGACCACCTGGCTCAGCCAGGACCAAAGTGCAGAGTACCAAAAGCTGGATGGAATTTTTAAGTGTCTGCTTTCTATTTTCATGCCTTTGAAATGTGTTTTTCTTGCCTTTTCCCCTATTAAATTGTAAGACTCTGCAGCTAAAAACCATGTATATTTCTTTTCAATTCCACAATGGAATTGACTTCTCATTATAATTTATCAAATTGTTACTGTGCTAACTATGAAAATGCCAACTCAGAGGAAGGTTACCAAATCCCTGTGAGGTTACTAAGGTATCAGGGACCCGGATTTCATGACCCCAACAAATCACAATCAAGATCACGTCAGGATCTACAGGATGAAGGATCCTGCCTCTACCCACCAGGTCTCAGGAGTAGAACCCCTCTCAGCTGAAAGAATGAACCTCTTCCACAGCTGCACAGGTCAGGCTAATGACAAGTCCATTCCAAGACAATGCATGTAACTGTGGATCTGTGAGTCAAAACCTCTGTTTGGAGGCACATCTCCCCCATCTAATTAGAGGCTTCTATTTTTTCTGGCCAGGTATCAAATTCATTGGAATATTTATGTCCTAAAAAATCAGAACACAGAAAGAAAGCTTTTCTTCAGATCTCCAGACAAGGAGACTTTATAATTAGGCTTGTAAACATTCCTCACTTTAAAGGTGATGAAATTCAAACTGTGAATCTAGGGGATTTCCTGATAACAGTTCAACCAGGAAAATCTGAATTGAATTTTCTCTCCTTGGTATCAAAAGGTTCCTATTCTGTAAACAAGTGGTTATTGGAAATTGCATCGAGCCACTCTATGCTCTCCTAGGGACTAAGAGCCCCTGGGGAGCTCACAGTCCACTGTGGAGACTCAGATGGACTTCAAACACTCCAGCACAATCACATGTTCTGTGCCCTAGGCTTCATGGCTCCAAGTCCTCCAGGGGCTCACAGCAAAGTGGGCGTGGCCTTCAACTACGTCAGATTTCTAAGTAAAGCAACAGGTAGGAGGCAGACCAAGAACAGGAGAAAGCATGAGCAGAAGGAAGTCAGGGCAATGTGTATTTGTGCCTAATGAGCAAATCCAATTCATTTGGAGTGTACTATGTCGAGGAGCATGAAGGGAATGTTGGGAACCTGGAATTCCTGGAAACTCTTTCCATCGTGAATTGGTGTTCCTTTACCTTTGAAGACAACAATTACACAACACCATGGACTGTAAGAATGGAGGAAACATGGTTGATAGAAGGGCTCCTTATGTTCTTCAGAAGCTGCTTAATCAGTATAACCTAATGGTAGCACCTTGTCTCTGTTTCTATTACAGGCCATCACATTGCCTTCTTTTTTTTATGTGTCTCTCTTTCCTGCTAGGCTGTGAGCTCCATGAGGGCAGTGACTGTTTCTTATTCAACTTCTAATCCTTAGTTCTTGTCTTGATGCCTAGAACATTAGTGAGTACTCAGAAAATGTTGAATGAGTTAATTAATAAATGGGATAATGGATATGATCATGCATCCCTCACAGCCACTTGTATTGTGCAGAAGGTACTGGACGCCGACTACATTTCATGTAGAGAGACGATGTACTAATGGTCAATGTGGTAGTGGAACCAACAGTGGAGGACTCCTTTCTGATATCGCAAACTGCTGATGGGGCGCCTGGGTAGCTCAGTCGGTTAAGCACCCGTAACTGTTGATTTTGCCTCAGGTCATGATCTCAAGGTTTGTAGGCATCAAGCGACCCCATCAGGTACTGTGCTGACAGTGAGTGCCATGCTTGCCTGGGATTCTCTGTCTCCTCTCCCTGCCCTCGCCCTGCTTGCGCACTGTCTCTCTCTCTCTCAAAATAAATTTTTAAAAAATAAACTTAAAAGAAAAAGGAACTGGTAAGGCTGGACATCAAAACCATGAAAAATGCAAGAGCCCTAGTAAAAGACTTTTTGCCAAAGAGTGCTTGAAGCAAAGCTTCTCATTCAAGACTGCCTCTCAATGGCTTTAAAGTGAAATGCTGGGTTTTGTTAATTACCATTACAGGTAGGCAAATTGATCATCTGGAATTTGTAGCTAGTTTGTTAGGCTGTATCCAGAAAAAAAGAGCGGGTAGCAGGTTTGGCTCAGCTGTCTATAATTTTAGGCCCTTAATGGGATAAGAATTTGCTGTTCAGTATGTTCATTTTGAAAACCATCACTCATTCAGAGGAGAAAATGAATAAAACCAAGCCTTTGCTCCAAATTTGTATGGAAACATCAATATCCTTCAACCGAGAAAGCAGGTGGTTAAGAATACATGGAAGCATGGAAGAGACTTCCAGTATCCTGTGGAAAAAATGTGCATTTTGTAGGACTGGTTGTGTAAATTTATCTTGAGAAGCTTCCTATAATAAGAGCTAAAAGCCTAGTTTTTCTACACTATACATCCAAGTCCGTAAAAGTCTCCCAACATTTTATGGAGCCACACACAAAAAGGAGAGACACAAATGAACAGAGTGTGTGCATTTATTTGTGTATGCTTCCACACCTGTGTTTATCAAGTTATTGGGGCTGGCATTTTCTGACAATAGATTATGTGAAATGGTAGTCTACAATATTTTCCACTCAGCATAAACACAGATAGTTTCTAATGACATTAATTTAGTTGATTTCTTCCTTGGGGTGCCTGGGAGGCTCAGTCAGTTAAGCATCTGAATTAGGCTCAGGTCATGATCTCATGGTTTGTGAGTTCGAGCCCCACATCAGGCTTTGTGCTGAGAGAGCAGACACTGCTTGTGATTCTCTCCCCTCTGTCCCTCCCCCGCTCACTCTCGCTCTCCCTCTCTCTCAAAAATAAAGATATTTTTTAATTTAGTTGATTTCTTCCTTGATACATCACATGCCTTCACATATATTCTTCTTTTCTCTCCTTTTTCTTTTGCATCCAAGATTAATTCTGAGGAAATCAAGTTGGTCTTTGTATACATTGTAAGTTCCTCAGAGTAGATCACATTTCTGTGTCACAGATTTGCAAAGCCTAAAGATGTCCAAACATTATCTCTTTGTAAGAGCTAGAGGCATATGCATGCTATTAGTCAACACAAAAGAGAAAGAAGCATGAGAAAACAGGGGAAATTATCCTCAGTAAGAGACCGAATTTTTTTTTCTATTCTGCAACTCATCAAACATTTATAGAGCCCCTATTAGATACAGTGAAGGATAGAATAATAATAATAATAAATACTCTGCCATCCATTCTTTCTTTCATTGTTTGAATATTTTTTTATCCCTAGTTCGCATTACGCATGACTATTAGCTAGAAATTCAAGATGAATAAGATATGCTGCTACCTCTAAGAATACACACTCCAGAGACTCACATCCTGACATGGAGAATCATTTTGTGCTGACCTCTGTCCAAAGAGAGGAGGAGAGATGTGATGGAGAGGTGGGACTTTAGCTGTATCTATAATGTTTTATTTCTTTATAAAACCTAATAAAAAGAATATTAACATTTGCTAAATCTAGATGGCAGGCTAATGGGTATTTGCTATATTATTTTTCTGCTTTATTCTATAAGAAATACTTCATAGTTAAATATTGTCTTGAAAACTGAATAATGGTGATGATGGTGATGATGATGATGATGATGATGATGATGATGATGATAAAAAAAGGTGGTAAGAGCATTGTTAGGAATCTTCACAGAGTAGTACAGAAGTACATAGACAGGGGCATATAATCCAGTCTGGAAAGGAGGGCAAGACTTGACACCTCCTCTAGGAAGCCCAGAGCTAAAATGTTCCCCCAGGAGTCTGAGTGTAAGTCCTTGCCAAAAAATCCAATGAGGCAGATCAGCAAAAGAGACAGCCTGAGCAGAGACACAGGGCAAGACCAAGTAAGCAATTTTTTCCCTGCTACTCAGAGTTCCTGGGTGAGCTTCTATGAGCACCAACTTGTCCTTTTACCCTCTCCAGTGGGCTTCCAGATTTTGTCTCTACTTCTTTGACTCTACTTTTTTTTTACTCTACTTTTGTCAAGTTCTTAGGTTCTCACTGTTTCCAATTCCCTGCTGGAAATCAGAGTCTTTCTAAATCCAGACCATTTATCTGGGCTTTGAACTGCAGCCTCACCCCTGATTGTAGAAACCTACTCCCTCCAGGACCTTGAATCTTGCTTCATCTAGATGTTCCTCTTCTCCTTTCCCCACTCAATCAAGAACCATGACTCAGGGATGCATGGCTGGCACAGTCAGTAGAGCATGCAACTCTTGATCTCAGAGTCAAGAGTTCAAGCCCCATGTTGGGCACACAGCTTATTTAAAAAAAAAAAAAAATGACTCAGCAACCTACCCATCAATGAGTAATTTAACCCCCAGAGAACCCAGAATCTTTGTCTTTACCCATCAGAAGGTAGGTACTAACTCCAACCGGGGCTGGACCTGCTTACTACAGTCTCTGAAAATCTTAACTTGAACTATGGAACACTTTGGGAGCCTGCTATCAGTCTGAGCCACAACTATATCCTGCTACCATAGAGTTCTAAGAAGGTCTACAGGCTAAGATGAAAGGATTCCCAGGTTGTCAACAACTGAGTAACATACTTACAAAGGAGACACTATGAGCAGAATACACCATTGGGCAGTGTCTTCCAACCTTCCACTCTGGAGCTTACTTGCAAATTAACCATAGCCTTTTCTGGGAATAGCAGACTCTTGGCCTTAGCCCAGAAGAGCAGAGGAGAGCCAAATTCAGGCCCACCAAGTTGAGGCAGAGTTCCTGTCCTGCTATGTGGGAGGGAGGCAAGACACAAACGAATTGGCTAGAATGGAAGCCCTAAACCAATAGCTGCTTCAGGGCCATGACAGGTGTTGACCCGGACAGTAACCAGGTTGAAGGGCATCCCAGGCAATACAGCTGGCAATTACTCAGGCTTGGGTTCAACACCAACTAAATGGAGCACATAAACATAAACCCTGTCTTCAAAGATATTTTCCCTTTGTGGAGAATACATATGGAGCACACATGAAAGATACTAAAACCATTCAAAGACTTCAAGCACTCTGTGTAGCACAAAAATGGGAATAAACCACACTTCATAGTTCAAAAACTAAACTATTAATTGTGTGTTCTGAATAATAAAATGAGCCAAAGCTTATTTTTGAATTTTTTTTGTTTTTTGGTTGGCTGAGTTTGGGATCATCAGAACCACTGTAAACCAGAACTGAACTTCAATACCAAAATGCTCTCAAAAGTTTGGCAACATTTCACCAAGTTCAAGTCACGGATTAAAACAAAAAAGCTCAAGACAACACGGCATTGATTCAAAGGGTTATTCTTAGTAAGACAATAAAGAATTTGAAAGCCCACTAAGATTAAGAAAAAATTTAACTTTTACGCAAAAAGAAATAATAAAGATAAAATTAAAAATAATACACTGGAGAAATATTTCTACCAATTATGACTGATATGTAAAGAGCTCATTTAAATTAATCTGTAAAAATCAACATGCCAACCCACCAAAGGCACAGACAATATACAAAGAAATGTAATCTATAAGTAATATATCGAAAATGGTTACTTTTGGGGCGCCTGGGTGGCGCAGTTAGTTGAGCGTCCGACTTCAGCCAGGTCCCGATCTCGTGGTCCGTGAGTTCAAGCCCCGCGTCAGGCTCTGGGCTGATGGCTCAGAGCCCGGAGCCTGTTTCAGATTCTGTGTCTCCCTCTCTCTCTGCCCCTCCCCCATTCATGCTCTGTCTCTCTCTGTCCCAAAAATAAATAAACGTTGAAAAAAAAAAAATTTTAGAAAATGGTTACTTTTGTTAATAAAAAAAAGAAAAGGAAACCACACTAGAATTTTACTCTTATTTGTTATAATTAATACTCAATCTGGCAATATTCTGACAGAAGTGACAAATTTGCACATTGTTTTTGTAATTTATACCAATGCAAACCCTTTTAAGAGACAATTAGCAACATACAATTGACCCTTAAACAAAATAGGGGTTGGGGTGCTGAACTGTAAATTTTTTTTAATGTTTATTTATTTTTGAGACAGAGAGAGACAGAGACAGAGCATGAGCAGAAGAGAAGCATAAAGAGAGGGAGACAGAGAATCCAAAGCAGGCTCCAGGCTCTGCAGCATAGAGCCTACCGCGGGGCTCGAACTCATGAACTGTGAGATCATGACTTGAGCCAAAGCCGGAAGCTTATCCAACTTAGCCAGCCAGGTACCCTGGGGTTGCTGAACTGTAAAGTTAAAAATCCACATACAACTCCTGACCCCCCCCCCAAAAAAAAACTTAACTAATAGCCTACTGTTCACTGGAAGCCTTACTGAGAACATAAACAGTCGATTCACACATATTTTGTATGTTATATGTATTATATTACTGCATGCTTACAATAGAGTAAGTTAGAGCAAAGACCATGCTAATAAGAAAATCATAAGGAAGAGAAAATATGTCTACAGTCCTGTACTGTATATTCAGAAAACATCTGCGTGTACGTGAAACTGCACAGTTCAAATCTATGTTGTTCTAGGGTCAGCTGTATATCAAGACATTAAAATATTCACATCTCTTGACTCATTCTCTGGAATTGCTGAAGGAAGTTATTCAAAAGAAGGAAAAAAGGCTCTATACAAAAAGCTGTTCATTGTAGGGTCTTTCTATAACAAACACTGGAAATGTTTAACAATGAGCAATGGTTAACCATGATACATCAGATCCGAAATACCATAATACCACAGCTATAAAAAAAAAAAGTACTGATGAAGAGAGAGAAGCAATATAAGAACATGTTTATCATAGAATGTTAAGTGAAAAAAACATACAATACAAAATTCTATTCATCCACTGATTATAATTACACTAAAGTATATCTGCAGGTGGGTAAAAATGAAAAAAAACTCCAAACAGTTGCGCTTGGGCCGTAGACTTGTAAGATTGTCATTTAATTGTTTTTCTGTCATATTCTCAAAGTGTTGGTACCAGAGACACAATTGGGGCAGGGCGAACCCATCATGGAAGTACCAGCAAAAATCACCACAGTCCCCATGCCCGGTATAAGCTCCCACACAAAGAATCAGACCTCAGGCAGATTTCAGTGCTGCCTGGAGCGCGCTGTCCTTGGCTCCCACACTGCAAAGATTTTCCAGTTCCCCCTCAGTCACCTCATTCATGCTTAAGGAAGAAAGCACAGCTACCAGACAGGGTGACAACAGATGTCCAGGCGCTGAGCCATCGCATCGCTGTTATTTTTCATTCACATGGGCATGTGCCGGATCTAGCAGATGAGAACCAGACCTGCCCTCTTCCTCATGGTTTTTTTTTCCCCCTGCTGCTGCTGCTGCTGCTGTAACAGCTAAGTGCCAATTATCTCC